>NC_059145.1:19713051-21008551 GCF_020740605.2 Lemur catta | reverse complement strand
GGTATCAGGACTTAGAATCCCAGAAATTTAAGAATGAGAGGAACAGGCAATTTGCCAAAGTGCAAAGAGTTCATACTTCAACGTTATCTTCTGTATGAAGGCCACATCCATTTCCTGGGTGATCCTTCAATTGCATGTGGAAAGAATTCTGCACTTGAGCAAGAGTTATATAGCTCAAGGGGGAATTGGTGCTTGGCCTATTTCAGAATCACCACCTGAAAGGGATTTCTGGGGGTTGGCTAGTCTATCCTAGGTCACATCTGAAAACAGAATATGTTTAAAAAGCTAACTCTGAAGGGGCTTAAGTGGCCTAACAAACTGAGATAATATAAAAAGAATCTGATAGTATCAAGATAAAAGATGTGTCACTATTTATTAACAGCATTCCAACAGCCAATTTTACATACAGTAAATCACAACACTTAGAGCAGGGAGGGCAAATAGATGTCATGCAAGCTGAGTACTCTTTGCTGAGAAAGAGTCCTGTGATCAATTAGCAATGTCTGCTATGAGAACTGGCATAAGGGAGAAGTAGCAATAGTTATTCTACCCATCTGCTAGCTATCACTCCATCCATAGGGGCCCTCGACTGATGCTCCGTGTCATCTCCACAGTAGCAAACAGAAACTGAAATAAATAATGATGTCTTTGGCTCAGGCAGGAAATTTATTCATGTCTATAGATCTCAAAAAGTGAAAATAAAGAAGTTCAAAAGGAATAATGGTTTCCAATTTGTATCAAGAAAAAGGGCTGTAATAAGATTCATGAAAAAACTCTAAGGGGAAAACCTGTAATCCCAGAGCTTTGGGAGGCCAAAGTGGGAGGACTGCTGGAGGCCAGGAGTTCGAGACCAGCCTGGGTAATATGGCTAGATCCCGTCTCTACAAAAAAATAGTAACAATAAAAATTATTCAAGCATGGTGGCGGGTACCTGTAGTCCCAGTTACTTGGGAGTCTGAGGCAAGAGAATTGCTTGAGCCCAGGAGTTTGAGGTTGCAGTGAGCTATGATCGTGCCACTGCACTCTAGCCTGGATGACAGAGCAAGACCCTGTCTACAAAAACAAAAAACAAAAAACAAAAAACCTGTGAGGGAGAAGGGACCTAAACTTTTAGAAGTCCACAGCTTACTCAGAGACTGACATAAAGATTAGAGCATGTGGAATAGTTTTATAGATTGTACTCCCGGATGCCAAGGAAGACGAGAGAGGATGAGGATTTGTGTTTGTGGAATATAACAAGGAAGGCAACAAAGAAAACTTTTAAAATGTATAAAAGTGGAATCAAAAAGAGAACTTACGACCTCCGTAACATCAACATTCCTTTTAGTCTTAATCAAACATCATTACATGACAGAAATTTTGCCCTTTTTTCAAGGGTTTGTGTTCTTAATGTTCTCTAGGATTGCAGTCATTATCTGGGGTGTTACGGCTGCTACCGGTCTTGCTTTTATACAGCCCGCCCTGACCTTTGGTGGTACAAGCTTACTTCCAGGCCGCTCAGTAGTGCTGCTTCCTGAATGTCAATTTGGGGAGATGAAGATAGAAGGGTATGTCTCTAATGACAAGTCTTTGACATCGCTTTTACACATTTAAGTGCAAAAAAATGAAAAAAAACGTTTGAACCATTACATCAAAAAACAAAAAATCTCTTTGGACAACCAGAATATTTGCCAAACTGCCGTCAGGGACACCACCTCAAAGCAAAACACAGTAAAAGGAGACTAACCATTCATTACATTCCAACTTCAAATTAATCCAATCAGCGCCCTTAGCCTCCTGCTTGGGAGAGCACTCGACAAAATGAACAAGTGAGAGTACCAAACAAAGCCTGTCCTTCCAGAACGTGTCCTCCGCCTTCACCTTGCAAAAGAACTGACCACAATGGCCCGGGGGAGTGGGGAAAAGCAAAGTTGCTCTTTAAAACCTTGGAGGTGCAAGTTGCATTGCCTGAGAAAACTTTTGTTGCCCCAAGGACAACTCTTCTGCAGAAAATGGGTTTGCTGTGGGCGGGGATGGAGGCGCTCCTCTGTGAGATGTCTGCAAAGGAATGTTTAGTGCAGATGAGTTGACGGCATTTTCCTCCCCAGTTATGCAGAGGACAAAAGCTAACATTAACACTATTCCCCTAGGAAGGTTCTAAAAGTGACATGAGGCCAACTGGGGGTAAGATGATTGAAAATGGAAGCACTGTATGGAAAATTTCAGGCAGTAATCATAGCCACAAGCCAGTGGCCCAGAGATATAAACACCCTGAAAACCAACTGATACTAATGAAGCTGCAGCTTCAAGGCAGGCTAGGGCAGAGGAAGGGGTGAAAATTTTAAGCACTTAACAAGTAAGTGGGCACATTTCATGCTGGGTACTGATCTTTGCCAGGACCCAGTCTTGCCATGGCCATCTCACATCTAATACCCTGTCCCTTGACTTCTTAAGGACCAAAAAGTAAAGTGGGATAATATCCCACTTGAATGTCTGCTTTTAATGGACGACGTGACAGCTGTAATTTCCATGTGTTCATTCCAGTGAAGGCTTCCATTTATTCTGATGAGGAAAAAAAAATCTTAGCAAAGAGACTGCAGATCAAAGTCTCCTTGGATTTTAAGGACTGGTATGGAGGTTTAGGGAAAAAACTTTTAGGTGCATAACTCACCATCCCAAAGGGGTTAGAGTTATTGAAAATTTACAATTAAAATTATGTTTTCTCTAAACATCTATACAGTAAATATAAATAGAATGTGGGGAACATGTGAATCTTTAATGGGAGCTGTTCTTGAATCCTCTTGAAAAATCAGAGCATCTTTTTATATAGCAAACAACATATTTCCGATTCAGTAACCACTGAATTTTCATGTCTTAGGTTGAAACTACCTATGACATTTCTTACTTGCTTTATGGAGTCAATAAGCTTCCTGAAGGCAGGGAGCCCACCATACCTAATAAAGCAGGTACCAAATCAATATTTGTTGAATGATGTATATTTACATAACGTTTCTCTCTTTAAAAAACTGTATTTGGCCAGGGGCAGTGACTCACATCTGTAGTCCTAACACTTTTGGGGGCCAAGGCAGGAGGATCACTTGGGCCTAGGAGTTTGAGACCAGTCTGAGCAAGAGCAAGATCCCGTCTCTAGAAAAAATAAAAAAAATTAGCCAGGCATGGTGGTGCATACCTGTAGTCCCAGCTACTCGGGAGGCTGAGCAAGGAGGATTGCTTGAGCCCAGGAGTTGAGGCTGCAGTGAGCTATGATGACTGTACTGCACTCCAGCCCGGGCAACAGAAGAAGACCCTGTCTCAAAAAAAAAAAAAAAAAAAAAACCCAAACCTATATTTATACATTAAGTTTATTTACAGTAGGGTATACCTGTACTAGGTAAATAACATATATCAAGAGAGGACCAAAGAGACAAATGCACCTATTTAACCTAAGGGAAATGCCCTGACAGGAGCCTGTGGCACCAGGACCCCATGGACCAACTCTTGCAGGAAATCAGAGTCCAGGATAGAGAATCATCTAGGAACATTCAGGGAATCGCGTTCTCCCCTCTCTAGTGACCTATGCTAATGGAATCACTAAAGTAGATAAGCCATGATTTACTGGCATCCAGGGCACGAGTTGGGTACAGAAACATTTTGCAAATCCAAGTTCTTCAAAACAGTGGAGTAGGTGCTATCTGCCCAATCTGGTTAGCAAGGACAAGGTGTTGAAACCACTGAGGGCATTATTTCCTCAGTGTCTCCCACGTAGAAATATTTGCTATGTGAGGTTTCATCCCCAAATACTTCCCAAGCCTCTGCTATGGGTCAAGTCCTCTGTAGAATACTTTCATTGCAGCTCTCTATTCATTTTGGGGATAAATCTTTGGGCCATCCCCTGTCCCCTACCAGTCATCATGCCTAGAGAGGTAGCACATAGATTCTAGAGCTACAATGTCCCGCAGATATATGATGAGAGCCAAAAATGCAAGCCACATACGTCATTTTAAAATTTCTAGTGGTCACATTTTAAAAAGTAAAAAGTAGTGAAATTAATTTTAAGAATACATTTTATTTTACCTAAGTTATCCAAAATATTTTAACTTCAATGTGCAATTAATATCAAAGTTATTAGTGAGATAGTTTACACTCTTCTTTTTTCTACTAAGTCTTTGAACTCCATTGTGTGTTTTATCCATATGGCAGCTCTCGATTTAGGCTAGCCCACTTCAAGGGCTCAGTAGCTACATCTGGCTGGTAGCTACCATATTGGACAGCACAGGCGTAAGAGCATTTCGGGATTCTGGGTTGGAAGAGTTTCTGTATGGTAAGGGAAAGTGATGCTTTACATATTGTTATCACTTTACATGTCTGAATTGGGACTGCTGAGATACAGAGCCAAGGAACGGTACCCAGAAAGGAGTATTAGGAACAGGACGTGCAGAGTTCCCTTGAAATGCTCCCACTGCTTTCTCTGCACGTGGCCTGCAACATGTATAAATCAGAGTTCAAGCTATGAGTCTATACATGTACACGGGGATACGTGTAAACACATCTGGATCCATATACCTATAAATTCTAGAGCTGATTATTCATTCTGTCACCTGTCAAGATAACAGTAAGGAAGCCTTCAATCAAAGAGAAGGAGGCAGCGCAGCATTCTCATCCCCCAAGAAAGAAAAGAATTTAACAACAGTCTAGTTTGTGTGTCTGGGGTGGAGGAGGGGGAGAGGAGAAGGTGGCTTCCCGCCAGGAATTTACATTATACAAAAAGACTGAGAAATTAGGAGATTCACGGTTATTTAAAGCACACATTCAAAGCCTAAATCTCCAAAATACAAGATAAATATGAAAGGCCTTAAATACCATAGGCACTCAACATATGTGAAATTAATAAATCAGTTAAACAATAAGTTAACTATCTCAGGAGTACAAAATGCTCTTGAGCTACAAGTAGATTAGTAGGGAACATGTAGTGTTGATCAAGTAAGCAAGGGCTTTGCAGGCAGACAAGCTGGGGTTCGAAGCCCAGCTTGGCGACTTTCTACCTGTGTAAGCAAAGTATTTAATCTGAGTGAATGCCTGTTTCCTCATTAGTAAGTAAAGACAAGTAAGTTACCTTGCCAGGCCTCTGTGAAAAAAAAAAAAAAAAAAACATGTAAAGTGCTTAGCACAGTACCTGGGAACACGACTGCCCTTCAATAAATGAATGCCTCCAAGGAGTAACACTGTGTGTGTGTGTGTGTGTCTCCGTGTGTGTGTGTGTGTGTGTGTGTGTGTGTGTGTCTCCAAGGAAAAATGGGACTCAGGCACAGTGGCCAGGACTGAGGCCTCTGAAATTTTCCTGAAGGAGGACACATCTTGGTTCCAGCCCTAACAGCCGTGTGACCTAGGATGGCATTTGCATAACAGTTGCCACACGGAAAAGATGAGAATAACAGCACCTATCTTGAAAAGCTGGTTGGTAGGATTCCACGGTGTCATGTGTGACAAGCATTTTGCACAGTCCCAAGCCCATGGCTGTTGCTCAGTGACTATTAGTTAGTAATATTATCATTACAGGCATTAATCAATAATCTGGGCTGAAGCGGCTTCCCATCTAAGATTGCTCCTGTCGACCTGCAAGCATTTGTGAGTGGCTCTCACACAAGGAAGGGACCCGGGAAGAGTAGACTGAAGAGGTTTACAATCTCAACATCATCATGCAGATTTACTGGCCTTACACTTCAGAAAGCATTTCCTTCCTTTCTTCTTCAGTCGATTTCTTATTTACTCACAGACCTACAGGAGTAAGCAGATTGCCTTCAAACAGGAACTATTTCTTCAACACCTACTATGTGCAAGGCATGATTCTAAGTGCTGGAGTTCAGATAAACGTTCCTTGCCTTCAGAGCACTTACATTCTAGTGATACTTCATTTGTCTATTCGCCTTCCTAGAAATAGGAAATTTCGGTGGGAACATTTGCTTGATTATGGGCTTGGTCTGAACTGAGAAGGTCCAGTCTATATGACTGAATAAAAACTAAAATTTTCCACACTATCAAATAAAATCATTTCTCCTTTCTTGTCTCCCTCAATTATGTTAAAAACTAAAAAGTTTCACGTTTTTGAAAAATATAACATTGTATATATGGACTTACAGCTACACATAAGTATTTCCACAAGTGTTTTTAATATCTTTGCATCCTATGGTATTTTTGAAATTATGTAAAGGGAGGAAAAAAAAATAAAGCCCTTAAAGGGTCACACTTTTCTTTAAGTGTATAAAGTGCTTTAAAGCAACCAGTCTGACATCGTGTCAACAGGGCAGCAGCATTTGCTTAATTCGAAAACCACCGGGAGATGTTCACCTACATTGAGATTTCCAAAGTTGGGCAAAACCCCAGTCTCCAGCTGTCACTACTACCAGGCTGAGTAAGCCCCGTGGACACTTTGCCATGGCAATACCAGGAAATTTCTGCCTGCCAGAATGTTAGAAAAGGCAGCCTGCTATCAGAGAACTGCTTGGGGCAGGGATGGAGATCTGCTGGCAAGAACTCTGGGTCAAGAGCTACAGAACTGGGGAGCTCAGAAAGGAAGGGCAAGACTTGCAGGGTTCCAAGAAATCAGAATGGACGCAGCCGACTGCTATTTTTTAATACTCTTTTCCATTTGCCAAGGAAGTAGCCTGCAGGAGAGTCAAACAGCCTGAACTATTTTTAGCCCTGTGACCCTTTTAAAAACACAGTGCTAAATTCAGTCCTCCGTTACACCCACTCAACTCCCACTGGCTGCAGCGAGAGCCACGGGGAGAATCTGTTCTCCACGTAGCAGAGTTCAGTTGTGCTCTTGGAATTCTTTGGTTCAGATGGAAGGACAGCTTAGTGGCCAAAGGCTATCAGAAGGCACATGGCTGGTCTCCTGACCACAAAGGGCAGCAGCTCTGGGCTTACAAACCAAGGAGCGACCATACGTAAATCGTTAACCATTCTCACACAACTGGATGAAACTCGTGGGTTTTTGTCTTGTTTTGTTTTCTTTTACAATCCAGGCAGAGGGGGAAAGAAAGAGAAGTTCCTTTTGAAAATGACATTCAGTGATGTCTTGGAATTGTTTGAAATTATAATCTCATCTGTAAAGGCCTAGATTTGAAGAATCTTAATATTCAAGCTAAATTAAACTTTTACTTCCAATTACAATAAGGGATCACATGAAATTCACTGCTGCTGAATGCAACACAATTTGTGACCATAAACTACAGTACGGTGGGGGAAAGAAATCATGTATAAATAATAGGTCCCAAGTCTGACTTGGGGGTTAGTGAAGAGCATTTGGCATCTCAAATTACTTTAACAGGGGGCCCTGTCACATCCCATGGAAAGGACACTCTGGTCTCCCCTCCACCCTCTCTAATCCTTCTTTCTTAAAGGAACACTCAGCAAGATAATGAATCCTTTAAATGTTACATCTTCTGTCGTGCATTATTGTGGTGCCGAAACTCTTCACATCAAACAGTCATCAGGACTATTACAAAGTGGGCTTAGAAGAGAGGGGCTGAAAAGGAGCTGTGTGAAAAGAAGTGGAAAATTAAAGCTGAAGCAGTCGAAGAAAGGGCTTAATTTACTGGCATGTACAGTATGCAAATGAGATTACTCTCAGCTTAACTGCATCATTTATGTCCATAATAACGGCATCATCATTACAGGGCTCAAATTAAATTACACCATAATTAGCATATCAAAGTGATTGGTTAAAGTTTAAAACAAATACCCAATTTTGTTAATGAACAGCTGTAATTGTCATGTACACTTCAGTGAAAACTCTCTAAACAAATATATGTTTTAGAAGAGAGGAAGGTTTTTTTTTTTTTTTAAGCAGACAGGTCTGTAGCAGAGGTAAATTACCTAAAAAAGAATGACATGGACTATTCTATTAATGTTAATATATGCTGATCATTTTCAGGTAATAAAACATTCTATCAAAACAAGGCTTCGCTTATATTTAGACACCTTCCCTGCTCCTGAAAGTGACAAACCACCAGAAACCTGTTTCTACTTGCAGCAGTGATAACAATGCAGGGGTGACCTGTCTTGAACAAGGAAAGGACATGTTCAATAACATGCTATTACTAAACCCTCATACGTATTTAAAAGACAACCATGTTCAAATCGTGCCGAGTCAAAGCTGATTTTCTGCCCATTCCAACCAAAAGAGAGAAGAGTGACAGAGCCAGAAAACTTGCTGAATTTATGGGGTAGACCCGCGCTCCTAAATTGATGACCTGATAACATATTAGACAGCCTCCAACTCAATTTCTCCTCTTTGAATCATAGCTACACAGCACTTTGAAACACACAGCTGCACTAGGGAAGTTTTTGCTCTTCCATCATTAAAATAAATCAGGAGGTGCAACTAGCTATTTTGTCAATGCTGGCTGGAGTCGGCATGCACGCAAATATTGTATATGCAGAACCAGACAGTAATAATAAGCTCGTTTTCAAACCTTTCTGTTACAACCATTTAATGTCACAAGAGTTCCTACACAAAAAGATTTGTCAATAATCTTGAGGCTCACAGACAAAAACACTCTCTGCCTAACATTCTCCCCATTTCTTAACAACGTACTCCTTATATCCTCTGATACATCTGTGAGGGTACATCACTGTGATACACAGCAAAGCAAGCCAAAATATATTTTGCCCAAAAAGATAAAAAAAAAAAAGCACTTTCAAATATACTTAACAAGCAAATTGAATGTCTTATTAAAATCGTATTATCTAAACAGTGTTCAAAAATTTAAAGAAAGTAGCTTTTCATTTTATTCATCGAGGAATCCATTAAAGCCCAGGCTCTGAAGTAGTATGTAAATTATGTGCCTTTCAAGGTAGAGCTAGGGCAAATTCACTCCATCAACTAATGATGAACCTCATTATGTGCAGGGAGGATTCATAATGAGGAAAGAGCCACCCGCCATTCCATGTTCTAACATAAATCCCTGTAAAATTTGAATATCTCCTCGTCTAATTAAAGGCTACTAATTCCAATCACCCCCTCCATGGCCCCAAAGTAAAAATAAACCTCTTTAAAAGCACAGACTACAGTTCTATTTCTAAAGCAGTACTCAATTCTGTTTGGACTCAGAACCTTCCACTCAGATATGTTTTACGACAAGCATAATTAGCAGCTTTCTAAGATACAAACTTTGGGGCTGTTCAAGCTCATTTTGGTTAAATACATTAAAATTTCTGTTTTTCAAAGAGCTTCACCTTGACAGGGCTACAGTGCATGCACAGAGATGATCCGCAGCCAAGAAACCAACAGGAACGTGCGAGCATAGTAATAACATAAAATAAAATTCTTAGCACTCGAGTTCCGTGCTGAAGCTGAGATGTTCAGAAAAAGCCAAGCACTGTGGCATGAACCCGAGATTGCATTTGGACGGGGATGTAGTCAAGTCTGCTTGGGAATGACATACTTGATTCTGGAACAAACTGCTCACTTTTAATGTGGTTTGAACTAATGAACAAGCACAGCCCAGCACCTCACAAGCCAAAGTACTATTCCCGACTTTGATTTTTTTTTTTTAACTGAAAACTATAGAAAGCAAATACAACATTGCCAAACATATTTATTATGATTAATAGCCTGTAATATCCCTCACCAAGGCTTAATTTGCTCTCATTTTCAATTATGAAGCTGTACCACTTTATTCCAGTCCCCTTTTCAGGTGGAGATGAATTTCTTGTGGTCTTTACTCTTTCTATTGTATCCCCACCCAGCAAGGCACAATTAGTTAAAAGCAGCAAACCTCCACCTTGGCTCCAATAGAGCACCAGATTATACAAAATTAGAGAGCAAAATAATTGAGAAATAAGTGAAGGTGTCCAGGGAATTAAAGCAATTAGACCCAAGGAAAAAAAAGTACATATGCCAGTCACCTAAACGTACCTTCACATTAAAATTTAAAAGAAAAAAAATCCTAGATCTGTTGTTTAATTTTGATAAAGTCAATGTAGAATCTAACCAGGATATCTTATCTGCTGTCATAAATCCAAGCATCCCCCAATGTCTGAACCCCAGTTTGGCAAATGAAATGTATACATCAATGTCACGTCAGTGTGAAATATCAGAACCTAACAAGTCCATTCTACTAAAGATGCTGCCGCTACTTTAAGTTGCATAAAAATAAACTCCACTACATAAAAGCTGCCACAGTGCGTGTGCTCTCATCCCTCGGCTCCAAGCATGATCTCGCCACCCTCCCCACCCCCCTTTTAGGTCAGCCACTCATGCATTAGGAAGACATCCCTCCCAAAATAACTTGGCCCTCCCCCGAAGCAGAGTTGAGCAACCTACCTTTGTTCTGGAGTTGCAGATAATAACAGGCAAGCCTTAAGACCATGAGGATTTGGAAAAGATGAGGAGAGTTGAAGAAAGGGAAAAAAAAAAAGAAGAAGAAGAAAAAGCAAAAGAAATACCCCAAGTAGAGAAGAACTGGAAGAAACAACAGGAAAAGCCTTCTAATGAAACTGTTGTGGCTGCCACAGATCTGGGGTGTTTTCAGCAGTGTTTACATCAGTGAGTACACACCTCTGCTCCATCTCATCCACAACTGGTGGCATTTTTTTTTTTCCGAATCCATGCATGACAATTAAAAGCAACTGCACCTCTCTGTTTGGGAGGGGGACCACAAAAGACCTCCGCAATATTTCTTTACAATGTCTATATCACTGATGAGTATTAGTTTGAGTGACAAAGGTCCCAGGCTAAATCAACATTCTTACCTTAATGTTCCTAGTAAAAGGCTCCAGGAAACATAACTCATGAGACATGTATGCAAAGATATGTCTCAGGAATTAATCCAGAGCCCTCAGATGAAGTGAGGGGGGAGGAAAAAAAGGAAAAAAGGCAAAAAGAAAAGGCAGTGGCTTACATTGCCAAACAAACGCAGCTCAGCCCAGGGAGGCAATGGCATAAAAACAGGTTTGCATATACAGAGCTCGGTGGCAGAAGAGAGAGTTCTGTAGGATTTATTTGACACTTATTTTCCGGGAAGCCTTTTGTGGAGTTGTACCGTTTGTTTCTTATTGTCTGAGAGGCAGTTAGGAGCTTTCTCCTGGAGGGGGCCTCTCAACCCCTCGGCTTGGCCGCCTCTGACAGGGAGGTAACCATATTAGGATGTGTATGGTAAAGTAAACAATAACATAGTTGCAATGAAATGGAATTTTTTTTTTCCAGCTAATGGTGTTGGGGTCAGTCCTGTCTTTTCAGCCATTCCCGCTAATTTTGTTTCCTAGTTCAAACAGGCCCTCCTCCTCCCCTTTTTTTTTTTTAAGTGTTAGCTGTTTCCAAATATCTGACTGTAAATTTGCTGAGAATGTTTGCAATGTAAGAAAAAGCTTTTAACATCCAAATAAAGATCGTGCCAGTTTAATCATTAAAGGGGATGTGGATTTTCAAACCCTTGCAGAGATCCAAGCCTTTTCTACCCACGAACCTCACCGTCCCCCCCCCAACAATCTTTCCCAGAAGGTTAAAATTACTTGGTCATTTAAAAGTACCTTCTAAATAAATCAGATTTTTAAAGAACAAGACGGTTACCTTCATAAAAATTCCACATTCACATACTGTGTCACTGAGTGAAGAGTCTTAACCATTCATGCGCCTGAAAATTTATTACCTGGAGTCTCTAGGATGGTTACTTTTACAGGTTAAAGCTCTTTCCCACCTCCTCCTCCAACCACCCCCCTAAAGCAAAAAGAAAGCATAAAATACTGTTATCAAATCGTCCCTTAGAAATTAGCTAATCAAACAAAAACTGTTATCAAGAATGAGTTCCTAAGATGTTATATTTTTAAGAAAAGTTCTGCAGGTCCAAAGACGACAATAAAAAGTAAGGCTTCTTTCTTGCCATGATGGCTCGGTATGATATCCCTCCCCCCCCCAACTCCCCTGCCACCCTCACACCCCCCCCCAAGCAGAGAGTGAAACATCCCCCCCTCAAAGGTCAGGGCTGGCTGATGAGGACGACAAAAGTGTTGAAGGGGACCAGAGAGAACAGATCTGGAAGGAGCAGAGCAGCGGCGAGCCCACCCTGGCCCCAACGCTGAGCAGGCTTCCATGTCTTTATCCCCTAGGTGAGAGCCGTGGCTGCTCTTGAAAGCAGTTTCCCGGAGAGATCAGCCGAAATGAGAGGGTTTAAATAGCCGCCAGCCCTCGGTATGCAAGTAGGGGAGGAGAAGCACCTCGGTGCTGCCTTCCAGAACCCCGGAAACCATCCCTGTACCAGGCACGGAGGCAAAACGTGGTGCGAGCAAAAGGGCACAGGTAGGGGAATAAATGATACATGTAATTAAGAGTGAAGCCAGGCTGATTTAGCAAATAAAATGCATGTGGCCCTGGTGAAACTTCCAGAGCTCAGAAACAGAGTTCCTCCCCAGCCTGGAACCTCTGGGCTGGCCTCTAAACTGTCTTTGGTTCTTATCAGATCCGTATCACTCAGAAACCTAAAACCCCTGCAACTCATGTTTTATTAAAACATGTTTAGCATTCTTCTTAAAGATAGGTTTTAACCCCAAATACCCATGAAATTAAATCTCCTATGCCACTTATCTGCACTGCTGGGCAAAAACTAAAGTTGAGCTAAACAGAGAGATAGCAAAATCAATAAATCACACGAAACAAGTAGCAGTTCAAAAGTTCAAAGATATGATGGCCAGTTCAGCGCGTCTTAGCACTCACCCAATAATAACTCGTCTCCGTCACTCCTCATAGTATAGACAATTTCATGGCATCATTTTCATTAGCCTGTCTCATGGAAAATTGCTAGCTATTTATGTATACGCTAAAATAAATTAGCCATTTCATCGAGCAATGTGATTCTTATAAAATACATTAACACAATGCTTGATTTTCCAGTTGGAGTAAATAAATAAATCAATACATTCAATACGGGGTGATTCTTTTATTGTGGCGCCACAGCTCTCAGCATAAGTGTTTTTATTGGGTTTATTTGTTTCAATAAAAATTGAAATGGGCCAGTGATCTCAGAGCTAGCATCTTAAAAAAAAAAATCTATCCAATGTTTGGAAAAGTATTGTGTGAAACATTTAAACTTATAATTTTATTCAAAAAATCATTTTCATTCTGTATTCTTCCACAACCTGATTCTGATGGGAAATTTCACAAAGGGGAAGGGGGAATTCTGCCAGGTGTTTGACTCTTGTCGCCCCTACAGACCCGAGTCTGGGGGTGACGCTTCTGAGAGACAGCAGCGCCTCGCCGAGCTGCGACCTTCTGCCTGGAACGCGCCTCTTCCCTGGGCAGGGAGAAACGACAATGGGACAAGTGCCAGATGGCCTCCTCTGTCACACCTTACGGAATGCCATCGATTGTGGCTCAGAGAAGGCCATTTACTCCAACCTCTGGGGGAAAGACCGGGGTATCATGACTGCAGGAAAGAAGAGGTGTGCTGATGCTGTAAATAAAATCAGTCCCAGGGCCTGCAAGCAGCTCTGGAGGCGAAATCAAGACACCGCCAGGCAGGAGAATTTCCCCCAAGTCATCAGCACAACAAAAATCAAAGGGAAATATGGTAGTGGATATTTGCTGTTTTTGTCTGCCTGACATCTATGCTCCCCTTTCTCTGATAATACCAACCTGATTTTTCTTTGGGGAAACACCCATTCCCCACTCTCAGTCCTATGGTTCACAGGAGGCTGATGCATCTCCCAGCTCCAGAGGGTGGAGCCATAAACCAAGTCTGACCAATCAGTGTGTTCTGCTCTGCTGGCCACACTGATTGGCTGATGGATGGCCATGTCCCAAGCCAGAAGAGTGATACTCAACTACTAGCATTCTATAGGAATTACTGGGAGAGAGAAAGACTGTCTGTCTGCTGGCTTGCTAAAGCTTAAAAAGCATGGATTGGGTCTGCCCCCACAACCCCACAAAGAAAAAGCTGGCTGAAAAGAGGTCAGGACACAACAGCACAGAAGTGAACAGAAGAGCAAGACAGACTCCCAACTATGCTCATGGAAAGCAGGCCTCCTCCTGGACTTGTCAATTACACGAGCCAATTAAATTCTCTTATTTGCTTAGCCAGCTGGAGTTGGCTTTGGGTCATTTGCAACCATAAGGTACAATACAGGAACCCAAAATAGAAAATGTTCTATATGTAGCTCTCCAACTCTACAATGTGTGTTAGGGAAAGCAAACCAATTAAACACACACAAACCAACAAACTCTCATAACCGATACTCAAAATCTGTAGGACCTCACATATCCTATGTAACCTGTTCATCGGCCATGTTCTCTTTCTTCTAATGCTGGAGTTTGAAGAATAAGTCAGGACCCACAGTCAGAAAGAATTCAAGATGACCCCAAAGCAAACTAAACTACAGATATAAAACAAATCCAGCATCAGGTCTTGATATAGACTTAATAAACTCCCTTCTCTAGTCCTCTTGTGGCTATGGTACATGTCAGGGATGGATTGATCCACGAGTTTAGGTGAATAGTTGATTTGCTGACACAACAGGCCTTGGGCCCGCTGAAGAGTTCTTGTGATCACTGATCACAAAAAACCAGTGGGAAGGTCAGAAAGGAGAAAGAGCTGCTTTGGTCACTGAAAACAGGCCAACACAAACTTGCTGGACCCAGTACTTCCTGAATCCTTTCTGCAGAGCTTTTGCAGATGGCTGGGAACCCAAAAGGAAGCAAAGAGAATGTCCTGACTTAGTAATGGAAGAAAGAAAATAACTGAATGGAGTTTAGAGTCATGTGGGTGAGAGAGACCATAGATAACCGAGAAACACTCATACTGATGTTATGAGACCTTAATAAGTGCCAGGCACAGTATTATCCACCGTATGTATGTTATATGTTAGCTCATCTAATCCTCAGAACAATTCTGTAAGGTAAGTACTATCATTATCCCATTTCACACATGAGAAAACTAAGGCACAGACAGGTTAGTAAATTGTCTATGGTCACACAGCTTAGATCTGAACCCAGGCTCTCTGGGCACAGACTCCACCTCCACAACCACTATGCTACACTTCCTCTGTGTGTGTGTGTGTATGTACACAGACACATTATATACATGTGTACACTAATTACACATAGACATACATATAGATACATACCCACTGACAATCATATACAAATTTCTACCAGTTGACCAAATATTCTTAATTTCAGCCTACCAAAGTCTCAATCCCCTGGACAAACTATAAACTTATTCTAGGAGACACAAAATATTCTAAAAATGACAATCTATTGAACTCAGGATTAAAATGTAGCTCCTAAATATGACATACATTACAATTAAAAGTTCTCTGCATAATATTGATAAAAGGGAGGGAAGGTGACAAATTCACCAATCATCCCTTTGTTTTATTCAGATGTTGGTTCTTTAATAATGACACAAAAACTACCATTTACTGAATACCTAACTGAAGTAGAAGACAATATATATGTGTCATGTAATTCTTACGATATTTTCCCCATTACGCAGATATGGCCAACTGAGACTCAGGTTAAATGATTTACATAAGGTTACAAAGTGAGTAACTGGCAGAGTTAGTCAGCACGCAAAATCCAGGGTCTGCTGTATCTCTAGCCTAAGGCTCAACCCTTTGGAATTCTCATGAGTTCAGTTATTAATTATAACATGCCATTAATTCTCAAATGCCTAATGCCTAACACCAACTTCAAGTCTAGACGGAGAGAGAACCAGTAAAAACACACCAACACATATTTGTAAAATCCAGCACATTCTGTAAGAAACCAGACATGAGTTGAGGATGACAAAATAATGGCAAGGTGTAGGGAACCTATTTAAATAGGGTGCACAGGAAGAGGTCCTTACAGTACGTAACATTTAAGCTGGGACAGAGTGGGCAGGGTCCTGGCCGCCTGCCTGGCCTTTAGCCCTGGCTCCAGCCCAGCCAGCTGGGCAAACCAGGGCCTTGACTTCCTCTTCCTGGGCAGGAATGGACCCCAGATCAATTCAGTTAGCCTTTCTTGGGACCAGTAACCATAGTAGCATAAACAATAACAAAAATAATAGAAGCTAGCAATTTATTCTTAAATATGCCAGAGACTGCACTAGTAACTCTACATGCATTGTTCTCGCCTTATCTTTAGCATAACCCAGTAAGAGGCATTGTTATTATTCTCATTTTTAAAGTGAAGAGATTGAGGCTCAAAGAAGTTAAACAACACACTCTTGGCCACAAAACTTCTGAACAGTAGAGCCCAGGTCTGAACCCAGCTCTGGCTGGGACACCTGATCCTTGGATGTCATATTGACATGCGGCTGCTGCCGGGAAGAAATGTCAGTAGCAGCCCCTGGAGCTCAGACTGATGGCCGGACTGCTGATGCTGGCCTGGAGTATGACGCCAATCCACCCCACCCAAGACATCAGGATTTAGGTGGTTGGCTCCAGTCAGTTGGAAAGGAGAGGGCAGGTGAGGAGGGGAGAGGGAAGGGGGAGAGGGAAGGGGGAGAGGGAAGGGGGAGAGGGAAGGGGGAGAGGGGAGACAACACCTTGGTTGCCTTATTTCTCCAGCATCCGCTGCATCAGTGTCAACCAGACCCCCCCAGGTAGCCCTATGGATCCTCCCTTGCCTCCATCTGGGGGCTATGGGACTAGGACAAGTCTTTCCTGAACTTAACCAAATGTTTTAACCCTACTTAGCACCAATATTATATCTACAACCAGGGCTGCCTGAAATCTTGGTAAATGATAGTTGCTTTAAAACCTCAACTGAGGAACTTGGAGCCACAGGGGTTCATACTCCCTCCCCCCTCCCCAAAGCAGGGATTCTCAACCTCAGTACTAGTGACATTTTAAGTCAGAAAATTCCTCATTGTGTAAGCTACCCTGCACATTGTAGGATGTTTAGCAGCATTCCTAGATGCTAGGATCCTAGTAGCACACACCTCTACTTCACTCCAGTTGTGACCTCCCAAAAATGTCTCCAGACATTGCCCAATGTCCCCTGGTGGAGGAAACCATTGCTGGTTGAGAACCACTCATCTAGAGAAACATGGCCCAACAGGACTTTGTGTGACGATGGAAATGTCCCATGCCCACACTGTCCAATGGAGTAGCCACTAGCCACGTGAGGCTACTGAGCACTTAAAATAAGGTTAGTGTAACTGAGGAACTGAATTTTTAATTTTATGTAATTTTAATTAATTTAAATAGCCACACAGGCCTAGTGGCTGCCATATCTTGGACTGTGCAGTTTTAGAGACGTCGCAAAATTTCCATATTCATGAGAATCAGCTCCTCAGCAGATGGGTATTTGGTTTCCAGTTCTAGATTCTTTATATTAATTAAAAATTTTATTTTCTTCTTGACGGAAATTAATAACCTCTCTAATATTTAAAGTGTTTTTTTGGTAATGACTGTTTCAAAATTTCATTCTTACCTTGAATCTTATTGAATTTTTATAAAAATTATTTCTTATAAACAGAGTTTTGATTAGAATTGTAGATTTATATAATTGAGTAGCTTCGGTGAGAGATTTATGCTTGTAGATCAGAACAAAGTGCACTCTTTAAGAAGCTGGTTGCAAAATAATTTTTTTCAACCTTGGAACAATGTGCTTGCTACTCTCCTCGGGACACGTTAAGTGTAAACTGTGTCTTCTGAAACATCAGCCATCCTGCCGAAAGTGCTCTGTTCCGACAACTCAAATAACTCATAGCATTTGGAAACAAGAGTGACACCATGAAAAGGTTTCTTAAGCAGTAACATGCCTCTCTCTGTTCTGTTCCTCCCCCGAAAAATCCAAAATGCACACATGCAGGTGAAGCTTTCTGCTGTAGCTAAGGGTGTGATGGATTTTTCAGCTTAGGGAGAAAGATTAGTATTGATGCAACAAAGTGACCGTAAAACCAGCCAAAAGATGTTATAAATACATCATAGCTGTCAGGATGTTTCTTTTGCAACGGGCAAATACAGACCCAAAGACCATTTGGAAGGAGGGGTGTTGGTCACGCACACCACCATGTGCAGGGTATGAAACATCCAGAAGTATGGCGTCGAGCAAGAAGCTGAGCCATCTACAAAATATTTCTCGAGTGATACACAGAGAGTTTAGGACAGGATAAAACTTGATGATGAAGAAAATCAACCAAGAGTGTTTGAGTTACCCACCCTCTCTTGATACCAAGAAATACTAGCTTTGGCAATGTCATTTTAAACACATATAAAACTAATATTTATATCTATCTCCTTTGCTAGCCTCAATATAGATTTCAGGTTGACCTTAGCTGGTCAAGTATGAAGTGTTACTCCATTTGGTACATTCGCACAGCTGAATGGCTACCAACAGCCAATCCCAACTCTTTTTCTCTCTCTCACTTCCTACTTCTCAAGTTGAAAAAAGTGGATGTTTCCCCTTTCTAGCTTTCTCTGTTGTTAAGGATAGTAATCTAATTAGGTCTGGCTCAAAGATATAAAAGAAAAAAAGACTGGAAAGATTTTCCTCCCTGGTACGAGTAAAGTGATACAAAAAGATCTCTTTCTCTCTCTCACTGCCCTGTCCCATTCCCTACTTTGTGGTTTTAAATGCAATGATGTAGGAAGATGATGCCTGGTGCTTTAGCAGCCATCTTGTGTCAAAAAGGAGAAAGTTAAAAGAATCACAAAGATGGGCCAAACCCACCCTGGCAGTGCCTACCTCCAGACTTCTGGGCAACTAAATGATAAATATCTTTATATGTTTTTAGCCCCTTTAGTAAGGTTTTCTAGTAATAAAGTGCTCAGTGAACACATGATAATTAATATAACCTAAATCCCACAAATAACAAGAGAAAAATCACTTCCTTCAGGGAACTAGACTAATGCAAGTGTCATTAACCCATTCTCCTGGTATCTGAGAATTTCATTGAAGAAAAATAGTTCTTTGTCTTTAGAGTATCCCTGCAAAAAAAAAAAAAAAAAAGAAGAAGAAGAAAACAAAACACACAAACAAAAAAACCTCATACCCACTACGTGCCAACTTCATTGAGTATTTTACTAAAGTGGTTTACCGACACTACCTCACCCAGTCTGCCAGCAACCCTACTTGACAGGTACTATGATTATCCCAATTTTTGAAGGGAAGAAACAGAAGCATAGAGAAGTGAAACACAATGTTCTGGGGCAACAGCTGTGACAAAAAGCTTGGTCACACAGTAGGAAAATGATTACACGTGTGGCCCCAACTGCAAAACAGGGTCAATGCCAACCGAGTGATAAACATTTCTTGTTCTAATATGTAACAGCAGAAGTCTGAGACCAGAGCATAGGCCAAACACAGTCATTTGAGCTGTGCCTTGGTGTGCGGACACTGCAGTGGCCACTGAAAAAAAGGATTCTTAGGCTCGTCTACAATGGCCACGGATGCTCCTTGAAAGACAGAGGTAAGCAGCGCCTCGGCAAACAAAACTGTCGCCTATCTCCATGCCCTGGCCGAGTTAGGCACACCTGATACATATAGCGCTTGCCATCCCCCAGTGCTTTAACACCAAAGGAAAAATGAAAAAGTAAAAAAAAAAAAAAAAAAAAAGTTTTAAAAGAAATTATTACGAGGAAGCAGAAGTTAGAAAAAAATGGCTTCGAAATCTGGGAGGCAGGCTTGTGTCGTGGATATATGCAGCAAATACACTGATGCCGGGGGCTAGGCACGTAGCTTAGGGTGGTTAAAGAACCGTTAGCCAGTCTGGCTGTGTGATCTTGGGTAACTAGCTTGACCTCTCTGAGCCTCAGATGTCCCTATAATATGGAAATAATAGAAATATCTAACTGTATTGAGTTAGGATAAGAATTAAATGAAATGGTACATGTCTAAGTTCTCATTTGTTACACAGTAAGTGCTCAATAGTTTTTAGCTAGCAAATTATCATTGCCATCAGTATTTAATGATAATAAATTATAATGTTACTGTAAAGTACCTAACAAGGTACTCAGCATATACTAGGTATTTGGCAAATGCTTATTTCTTGTTTATTCCTTCTCTTTTTCCTCTACAAATAAGTCAAAGATTTATCTCTGATGTGATGCACCTACTGTAATGTTTTAAAATGTTAATGAGCTCATCCCACTAAAGAGATACTGGGCTTAGTGTTATGGTAGATAAAAAGACAAAGAAAGCTTCAACAGACCAATGCTCACATAATAAATATGTCAAACGAACAAAAGGTAGAGAAAGTATATACTCATTTTAAAATATAATTACATAAATACATATAGCATTAACATTTATATATTTTTATATATTATACATCTAAGGATACCCCTTCCATTTACTAAATTTCTCTGGGTATCAGGAACAGAGGTAATTTTAATTTAAAAAATAGTTCGAATTTTTCTGCTAAAAACATGCACTCCTTATGTAATTTGGAAGAAAACACATTGCTTTGCAAAAGATAAACACAAGAGGAATGATCCAATTTCTGCCCTCTGGAGTTGGTTTCCTAGGGGTGAAGAGTTAATAATTTGTCAACCACATAAATGGCAACAAATCTATAAGAAATTTAAAAATTTCTAAACATTTAACTAATCTAACCTCCAAGCCCTTAATAAGTCACTCTTTGGTATTTTCTTCCTCCTGAACTTCTTATTCTCACCAGGAATCCACTTTTCCCCGTTTCAACCCTATTTCTCTTCTCAATAAGAATATCTCAGAGGGTATCTTTAAGCCCCCCATGGTGTGACTAAAATGTTCAGATGGGTTGGGCACACAAAAATAAATAACCCATTAAGAGTCATGACTACTGTGCTGGCCTCATTCATGGAGGTTTTGTGGACTGGCATTTGCTAAAAAGTTTTTCCTTTTTGGTTGGCTAGCCTCAAAGAGCCCTGTGAACACCAGGACTTATGATAAGCAATGACATATTTAACTGTTACATATTAATGTTCATGATAATGCAATCTTTCATTTGAGAGATTTAAAAGTCCCTCTAGTCCGACTTACAGTTAGATATACACTGAATGCTTCATCAATCATAACCATTTTTATTCTCAATCTTGTGCAAAAATACTAGAGAAGGCGAACTTCAGCTACACACTGAAGAGGGCTTTACTGTTAGCCCTGAAAATTTTCGCTCTTGTCATTTAGACATCAAATTCCAACAGTTTCTCCCTAAGCTTTCTATTCACCGGCATCTTTCACTACAGCAGATCTTATCTACAGGGTAAAAGCAAATCCACATTCATATCTCTTCTATATGGTCAAATCTGCTGTATCTTATAGAGAGAAGAAAGTATTTCTCAGTTATGAACCAGATAAAATGCCCAGCAGCTCCACTTCTGCAATACTTGGGAGCAAGCAGCACGAGAAGGTCACAGCAACTGGAATACGGCTTTTAAAAGGAGGATTTAGAACTATCTCACAGCGAGAGCCAATGAGCCCACTTATGGCCAAGCAGTGAGTCTGCGGTCACACCTACCCCTAATAAATGCACTTGAAGGAAACTACACCCCCTGTCCATTTGTGTAAGGGCTTGTCATAGTTTCATGGCCAAAATCTTCCCACAATTAACCTTGGACCTACATATCATGAAGCAACTCAACACACAGGCAGCAATCAAATCAGCCACCATCCAACACGGTCTTGTCCTACCCTCAACTGCAATTATCTTCTAAATGAGAAACATGGGACTTTTTGAGGTCAGTATATTATAGTTCCTTACCTTTGCATTGCCCTCACATGCAACACAGAAGTGCGTGCAACTAAAGACCCACAAAAATCTGTCCCCAAAAATGTTCTGCTTGGGATGGGGGGGAGTTAAGCCTATCCCCCTAAATTAAGTTTTAAAAAAATCTAACATATATGACGGCTGTCCAGAAAGTATCCAGTCATTGTATGGATTCAATATTTATATTTTGATTTTATGATCTTTCCTCACTCTTATTCTCTTAAATTCTCCCATCTTAACAATCTCCTTTTAGGCTAATACATTTGTTTTTATTCCTACATCATTTACTGGTCGAGCTCTTAAGGCAAGGAAACACTGAATTATTGGAATTCAGTGTAGAGATGCTTCCAGGGTAAAGGTTCTCTGTTTATTAGCAGAAGAAACGCATTCAACTAATTTGACTTGTAAGTCTGATAAAATCTCCCTGGAAAAATTGATTCTATTATGCTGAATAATCCTTTGAGGTAAAAAATGAGAAATATACATATTGGGTTTTATTATATATTAATTCTAACAGGGTCTGAAACGAAACTCGAGTAAGCCATCTTTTAGATGTTGGAAAATGGCAAACTTCTCCGCAAACTACATGCAAGAAGTAATTAAAGTAAATGAACATGAAATTAAACAGCACCCCCATAAAGTAGGATATAAAAGTAAAGATTATTAGAAAAAAAAAGATTGTCTTCCTGCTCTATCTATATTAATCTCATGAATTGTGCATTTACTCTATTTCTCTTTTATTATTTGATGATGGGTTTTTAGAGCTTGAGTTTTATTAGGACTAGTTGGAGGAAGGTCTTCAGTAGTGAGCTAAGCTACAGGTCTTG
Source organism: Lemur catta (assembly GCF_020740605.2). Lineage (NCBI taxonomy): Eukaryota > Metazoa > Chordata > Mammalia > Primates > Lemuridae > Lemur > Lemur catta. Next base: position 20,986,071 of record NC_059145.1, on the reverse strand, counting down.
GTAGGTTATTTTACCTTTCCCAATGAGGTAAATACTAGATAGAGCTGTGCAAGGTAAAGGCAGGCTCATCAGACTTGCTGTGATGCAAAGCTGGAAGGTTTCCTCATACCATCAATGACGCAGTGAAGATCCCGGTCAGAAAGGATGTCTAAAGCTATAAAAGGCTGGATTTTAGAGAGCACAATTCTGCACCTCTCTCCAATCGACTCTATTATGCATGAAGAGCTCAGGGACAGCAGACATTTGCTGAATTTTGGGGGCCTCTCAGAATCCATTCTTACCTGCATTTCCTTTTGAGGAATTACCATCCCCCATGGTGGCATGCAGGGTAGGAGTCTCAGTCAAGGTCCCCTGCCATGGGCTAGACTTGTGTCCCAGACTGGGCTTGTCTGATTCATCTTAGCAGACTGACGTGAGGACAGAAACATGTTTGGGGAGCACTGATTTCAGCTGTGGCAGTGATGAGGTGGTCAGAATGTTCCAGCTGCCCGTATACTGGGTGCTTTGTGTCCTTTGTCGATCTTCTGTCCATTCTGGGCCACCGGCTATTTATCCAATACATTATTTTCCTTTATGTTGGCCAGAGGTCATCTCTGTTAGCCGTGACCAAAGGACTCAAGCAATACGACAGGGAGAGAGACCCTTGCTGGGTATTGGTTCACAGGAGGAGGCTGGGCTTACTGAACCCTTGTTGAATATAAGTCACAATATATGATATTGTGCTCCTTGGTTACAGATGCTCCTAAATTATAAAAATGTGGCCAACGGTCATTTAAGAAAGTCCAGTGGCCAAATCTGCAAGTTGGGAATCTCCTTTCCAGTTCTTTGTAGCATAGTTTTAATGACACTCAAAAAATACAGAATGGGTAAAAACAGGTAAGTAAAAAGAGGAAGTTTGCAGGATGTGGAAAGATAAAGAAACCAAGCCATGGAAGTATTTATTGAAAGAATGTGGATTCTTAATCTGGACTCCCAGTGGCCATAGCAAATCTAAATACTATCATGTATTTCTCAGGTATCATGGTGAAAACAACATGGACTTTAGAAATAGGCAGCTCTATATACAAATGTCTGCCCTTCCACTCACCAGCTGTGACCCCAAGCAAGTTACATAATCTTTCTGGACCTCAGCTTTCTCATCTGTAAAATGGGGCTAATAGTCATACCTGGAACTCATTCATAAGCAAGTTGCCAGAAGCAAATGTATAATAAAAACAAAATACCTAGCAGTCCTGACGCACAGTAGGCCCTCAACAAAATGGTAACTGCTGTTACTGTGCTTAATAACATCCGTGGAGCACCTATTATCTCCGTAGTATGCTCTGGGGCACACAAAAATACCTTAAACAGGCTCTTACCTTCAGGCAAGAATTTGTGGCTTTCAAATCTGAAAAGAACCCACTAAAATACAGAGCAGACTTGAACAAAGGTTATAATGAAATACAAACACACACTTGTGGGAGCCCAGACAAAGAAGTGAGTCACACAGGTTGGGTTAAGATGAAAAGGCTTCATAGGAGTCGTACCTGAGCCAAGCCTTGAAGGATGAGTAGGATGTTGATGAGGGCGGGGGGGCGGGGGGGGGGGGGAGGATTGGCATCTAAAACCGAAGGAAACAATAACATGAGCTGTAAAAGTTCAAGGGTAGGGCAAAGGATAGAATAGGTGGTCTGATGTAAGCTCCATGAGCACTCCTGTGTCTTTCCTAAACTCCTAGAGGAGGGCCCATCCCTTGGGAGGCACCCCGATATTTTGAGGAAAGCTATGCTGGAGGAACAGAAGACAGACAGCGAGATTGGAACATGCAGGGCTATGCTAAGGGGCCCAGTTTTCATCCTACAGTCAGGAAGGCAAGACACGAAACGAAACGCAGGAAACAGAAGAGAAACTTCAGAGGTTAAACGAACAGGGCTTGGCAACTGGAAGGGTGTGGGGAGGGGAATGGAGAAGAAGTGGGGACTTCCATTAAGGCTTTAAGTCTGGGAATTTATTTTTTTGCACTGAAATAGTTCTGTGTCCAGAACTGTCACTGATAACATCCACAAAACGATTTCCATCACAGGGAAACCTTTCCCTCAACAGCCCTGTCTGGCCCCGTGAGGGACTGACATGGCGTTCCAAGCCGTCCAGCAGAAACCAGAAGAGCCCAGGCTTAAAGCACAGATAGACACACTACTGTGTGACCTTGCAAGGGTTACTTCACCTCTCTGGGCCTTAGTTTTATCACCTATAAAATGATCTTAACAGCGGTATGTCTACATAAGGTTATTAGGAGGATCAATAGAGATCTACGTAAGGGATTTAGAATGGCTCCCTGAATTGGTACACACAAAGTGCTCAATAAATGTTACCTGCTATTATTCCTATTAGTTTTCTTATTATTATCCACCAATGATGATAAAGAATGAGTCTCAATGACCCAAATGACTTAAATTCCCAATTCTATGATCCTTGAGTCGGAAGAAAACTCAGCTCCATGGCATTTGGTACAGGGAGCTGATCCCCACCCATGGCCAATTTTCTACAGATGGACTCAATGGTTTGTGGATGAACAAAGATAAGATAAAAAAACATGATGAAAAATGGTAATTGAAATAGGTTTCTGATAAAGCAAAAGTCTATGTAAAAGGAGGCACCTATCATTTAGAACTACACATTAACCCACAGGCACCATGGGGAAGGGGTAGCCATGTGAACCCGCCTGCTAGTTATGTTCAAAGCCCCTTAAGACAAGGGAGCCCAACTGACCTCCATAGGTAAGCAATGTTTTTTTGCCGGGGGCTGGAGGGGTCCTGCTGGAAGCTCAAGGTGCCACTCGATTAGGTAGGAAGGTGGAGGAAGAGGTAAGGAAAGGCCGCAGGGAACTAACCAGGGACATTTTCTAATATTTAGGGACCGGGGGGAGATGCAGAGACACATACTACACTTTTACCCTTTTGGCCACATTGTATCAAAGAATCTACATGATAGTTCATTTGTGTCAATTATTCTACATGTTTGTATGATGCGCTTTAGGAAAAAGTCTGTTAAACGTTCCTATGTTCCTAAATACTGTATGCAATGCTAAGTAATTTTAATTATTTCTGTATCATATTGGGACCAATTTCTTTAACCCACAATTTGGGGTGAACATAAGACTGACCCACAAAGGAAAGTGAACGGTCAGAGCACAAATACATAGTAAAAAGAATTAAAAGATGGCACATGATTCGGGCACACCTTAGGCTTGCACGGGTGATCACCAAGATGACAAAAATCTCCAGAACCAAAGTTTACAATTCAGTTGATTGCCTTGGTGTTCACATGGAAAATACAAGAATGTGCCTTCATGTAGAAACCTGACATTGAGGAGCTCTCTGGGTCACCTGAAATTTCAAATGAAACCAGGCCAGGTGTGGTGGCTCACATCTGAAAACTCCAGTGCTTTGGGAGGCCGAGACAGAAGGGTTGCTTGAGACCAGCCTAGTCAACATAGCGAGACTCTGTCTCCACAAGAAAAAAAAATTAGCCAGGTATATGGTGGTGCACGCCAGTAGTCCCAGCGACTCAGGAGGCTGAGGTAGGAGGATGGCTTGAGCCCAGGAGTTTGAGGCTGCAGTGAGTTGTGATGACACCACTGCACTCCAGTCTGAGAGACAAAGTGAGACCCTGTCTCAAAAATAAAAAAAAATTTCCAATGAAATCTGCCCCTCACAGGGCAGAAATGCATTGTAGAGAATGAGGGGGGCGGGGGCAGTTGCTCAGGGAGAATCAAGGAAGCCACACGAGAGGTGTGACGTGGTCACCATTTTCAGGTGGCTGTGGACATGCTAAGGTGGGGATGGACGGACCTTCAAGAGGATCCAGTGCAGCCAGCCTTCCACCCTTCTACTTATTAAAGAACACAGGAGATCTAGATTAAAACTTAGGTCTACCAACTCCCAGTCCCACGAGCTTTCCACCACACACCATCTGCCCTTCTAAGTGCAAATTGCTAATAAAGTTTGGAATTTGTTAAACCATTAACTGCATTTCCTCCTTTTGGGTGTCCTATTAAGCGAAGCAGGAGTCCCCTGGGCACATTAAGGTAAAACAGAAAGAGCTCCCACAATAGAGTTCAAGATAAGAATGTAGAGTATCACACAACCTATCATTTATACCTTTTAAAGCAATACAGGCCTCTTGCAAAGCTGCTGGAGAGTCAAAGTAATTATCTTTGAACAAGTTTTAGACTGTATTCTATATTTAATAAGTCTATATAAATAATGCCACTTTTAGTAAATGATCACTAAGTTTTCAACAAAATGTAAAACATATTAATAAAAAAAAAAGTCTTAGGTTTTGTTTTGTTTTTTTACTTTAGTTTCCGATTCTGCAATCTGGAACTAAGACCAATTCTTGTGCTTTTCTCATATATTTAAATAAGAAAACGTAAGAGGAAAAAAGATAAAAATTCCTGAGAGAGTTTGGCCAAAGTATTATAGTAGAATCTACGTTTGCTAAGATCTGATGTCATGCTGTGTTTAACAGGATTATTTTTTTTCCCTTTCTGAGCTATCAACATCTCCCTACCAATAATAAAAGAAACAGAATAGCGAGATAGGTTAGCAAGCTCTGTAGACTGAGGCTGTGCTACTGAGACGTGGCCTGGGACAGTTGTGAAAACATTCACAGACTTCAAAATGACTGTGTCTCTTGGTCGCCTGCTCTCCCAGCCAGGCAAGACACACCAGTGTTACTGTCAAGGGGACCTAGGCGGAAAGATCTTTCATTGTAAATTACCTTATTTGAATCACTACAGATTCAAACCAAAACCCAACTTCATGCATATTCAAGATTCTGCAATAAGAAGTTACACAAGTTACCTGGAAATACACTTTTAGAACTGTCCTCTACATAAGTCCTGATTACTACGTATCATTTATTAATTCATGCATCCATTTGTTCACTCAACAAATACTTGTCAAGTCCCTACTACATGCCAGGCACTAAATGCTAAAAATACAAAAAAGATGATATCCCGGCCTGCACACCATGACAATCAAAGCTAGAACCAGCTCCCTCGTGGGTGCAGGGGAAAGGGCCTTAGTATATGCCTAATGCTTCCAGAAATAAATAAGCAATATAATTTTTATACTCGTGGTTTACTTCCAACATCAAATTTATGTAGAAAAGAAAGAGGCTGCCCTTTAAAAGAAAAAAAAAGTCAGCGGATCAAAAGCATCATTAATCACTGTCTCTTTTAAATTAAAAGGTTCGCAAAAAGGTGGGCACAGAACCAACGTGGGAAACAAATCACTCCCCTCGCTGAGTGAGGGTCAGACTCTAAATGGGAGAGTCCTCGGTATTTACCCAGCTCATCTCCTGCGTAATGGATTTGGAGAAGAGATTTCCGCTGGGGCTCTGCTAATTTGAGTCTTGACTTTTGCTTTTTACAAGTGACACTTGGGTGGTTACTCTAGTATTGCGACTAGTTTGAGAAATAAACCTTCCGAGTGTTCTCTCAACGGGGCCCTCGCTTAGATGATGTGACCCAGTAGATCTTGAGCCACCGAAAAGGTGCTTCATCGATAAGCAATAGGACTGATTCTGTGGGTGGCCTCGGGACTCCAATCCCAAAAGGGAAAGCTAATGCAAAACATGCCCAACGTACCTGGGAAAGAACTTCCCACACAAGCGGCTGGAAGGGTAAGGAAACCCCCAAAGTGACTCATTTAAAGTTGGGAGTATCTTCGCAAGGAGTGCCCACAATCAGCGATTCCCAAGCCCCTGCCCTTGAGAGCACGTCTGCCCTCACCCAGCCCGGGTTAGGGAGGTCAGAGTGCGGAGAGAGAAAACATGGAGCTGTCTGCTGTGCACACAAGCACAGAGGGAATACAGCCCTTGGCAGAGTTAGACTTCCCGTCCTGTGAAAAACCTACCCAGGGGGATTTAAATACGTTTAAAAATTAAAATAAAACAACAAAACCGAGTCTGTACACAAACCATGAAAGCTGGGAATATCAATAGCTGCTGGCAGGGTATAAAAACTGTTAGGATTTGGGGGAATTGGGTTTTCATTGTTCTATTGTTATTTATCCCGAACTTTGCTGTCTACTCAGGCTGGGGCCTGTTTCTAAGAGTCCACAATCTTCTGGAATGCCTAGAACAAGAGCTCCTCCCATCCTCTCTCACGCTTTATATTAGACCTTAAGCTTATGTTCTCTTTTCTTCCATGTTCCTCTCCTTTTCATACGTATTTCTGGGTTGGAAAGAACAAGTGGAGATTAGGAACCTAAACCGTATATTCACAGTAGTGATAATAATACTGGCATGTGTCATTTATTGAGCGTTCACCATGTGCTGCCACAGTACGAAATGCTTCCTAAACACGCCCTCCTAACTTACCCCTCTCAACTCCACGGAGTAAACTACTCATTTTCCATGTTAAAGCTGAGAAGACTGAGGCCAAGGTCATAGGGACGGTGATTAGAGGAGCTGAAATTTGAACCTGCCAAACAGGTGCTTACCCCGTGTCTCTCATGCTTCGTGCATAACCTAACTCAATCGAAGGTTGAGTAGCTGCAGACAGAGTAACTGGTTCAAGCTCACAGCAGAGCAGACCTTGCTAGTTCCTTACCTAATCTCTACTCGCCCTCCTTCCTCATCGCCAGAAGCCCAGTTTTGTTTAGGGAGCAACTTGCTCCATTAAATGCAGTTCCAGGCTCTCTCGTCACTGGAAGCAGCCCTGTGGCACGGTCTTGGCTGAAGCAATACAGACACACAACCACAGCAAGAGCATTCTTTCCAAAGTACGACGGCAAATCCAGTACAATATATTTCATTTTAGAAAGAGGAAAAATCTGGAGAGAAGTAGTATCTCTGTCCTTTCCTCTTTCACCTCGTCCCCACCCAGAAGCACATCTTTGATGTTCAGAGGTACAGGGGCCACCTGTGACCGCTGGAACACAAGCCAAGTGCTCAGGATGGTAGATAAAAAAGCAAGGAGTGCAGTCTTTGAGGACTCCTGTGACCAGCCCTGAGGGGCCTCCCTACGTCTGGACTTATTTTGTTAAACAGAATGCCACTCCCCCACCCACACCCCAGGGTGACTAAAGCAGGGGACTACAAACAGCAGCCTTCTGGCCAAACCTGGAGCCCATTTTCATAATAAAGTTTTATTGGAACATAGCCATCCCCGTTCAAGTGAGTATCATCCACCACGGCAGCTTGCACGTTACAACGCAGAGTTGGGCAGTTGCAACAGTCTTGTATAGCCTGCAAAGCCTGAAATATTAATCGTCAGTCTCTTGTCAAAAAAATGTTTGCCAGCCCCTGTACTAAGTCACGGTCATCAGTTTCTGTTCAATGCACCTAATTCACTCCTAATTGAAACATAGTCCGTCGTGGAAATTTCCCAGTAAAGTGAAGAATAAAAATGCTTGATCTTCCTTCTCATTCAATGTTCAATAACTATGTATATCAAGTCCTGCTACATGCCAGGTCCTTTGTGATGTGCTAGACATTCAGGAGTGAAGGCTGTTCCTGACTCTTGAGGAACACGCAAACTTTGTAGTCACATGCTAGTAGGATAGCTTCAGAATAACAACTCATAACTGTTGAGTGCAAGGGGAAAATACAGGCTGCTTACAAACATACAGTTCTACCTTATTGCTTTTGAACTCAGTATTGCATTAATTCTCACAGCAGCCTTCTGAAAACAGGTACAATCTCCCCCATTAGACAGATGAGGAAAGAGATGCTCAGAGAGGTCAAGTAGCTTGCACAGAACACACAGCGAGAACGCAATCTGAAAGAGTTAGAGAAAGCATCTCTGAAAAAGTGCTAATTACCTATGTTTCTATACAAATCTGCTCTACCTACCCAAGTTCTATCCATGCTACTCCTCAGTGGAGATTCAGTCACTTTGCAAAGCTCCACTGCAAAACTATTTAATAATAACCAGATTGGGCACACTCGAAGGAAATCCGGATTCTGAGAAAGCATCTGTCTAAAAAATTCTCGTTCGGTGAATTTAGCACTTCCATATGACCATGGTTTACAAGTCCAGAAAGTTTCAGGGGGGGGAACATTTGAGCATCTACACCCAATAAAGAATTTAGTCTTCCACGTAGTCTTTGCACTGGTTCCCCGATCAGGGCACCCGTGCTTATCACCTTATTATGGAGAAGAAACGTCCTGGAGACTTGCCCTGGAATGACTTCTGGAGAGAAGACATTACTGTACCCTGACTGCAACGCTAAATACAAGCAATGTTTTTCTAAACACATCAATTCACAAGACCCATGAAATACTTAGAGTAAACTACGGACAAATACAAAATCCATAAATACAGAATGCAGCCAAATGAGGATGGGAAACAACAAGACCCATAAAATCATGACATCAGGAATAGAGAGTCAAGAATGGCTTTTTAGAGAGATGAGTTCAATTCCTAAGTCCTAAGGACTCTGAAAACTTTGCCACTTAGGGGGATCTAACTGGACTCTCTAACTGCTTTGGCACCTGTCCCTCATTCCTCTCGGCTGGTCTACTGAACACTGTCCTAGAGGCACAGGGAGGCTCCCAGTGTCCCCATCACCAGTCTCACACTCCGCATTTCCAAGTACAAAACTGTCCATTCAATAGTTATCACCCTGTAGTCCACTTGGAGGTAAAGAATTAGACAAGTGATAACACTTTTTAATTAGTTACTCTGAACAATATGAAAATTAACTGTACCATTCATTCATTCATTCATTTAAACAGGGTCTCACTCTGTCGCCCAGGCTAGACTGCAGTGGCGTCAGCATAGCTCACTGCAACCTCAAACTCCTGGGTTCAAGTGATCCTCCTGCCTCAGCCTCCCAAGCATCTGGGACTACAGGTGCACGCCACCACTCCTGGCTAATTTTCTATTTTTTTGGAGAGACGGAGGCTCACTCTTGCTCAGGTTGGTCTGGAACTCCTGACCTCATGTGATCCTCCCGTCTCAGCTTCCCAGAGTGCTAGGATTACAGGCGTGAACCACCGGGCCTGACCATATTTATTTTTACTTTTATTTTTATTTTTTAGAGACAGGACCTCACTCTATTGCCCAGGCTGGGGTGCAGTGGCATGATCATAGCTCACTGTAACCTTGAACTTCTGGGCTCCAGCAATTTTCCCACCTCAGCCTTCCAGGAAGCTGGGACTACAGGCATGTGCCACCACACCTGGCTAATTTTTAAATTTTTTGTAGAGGCAGGGTCTCACTATGTTGCTCAGACTAGTCTCGAACTCCTGGCCTCAAGTGATCCTCCTGCCTCAGCCTCCCAAAGCACTGGGATTACAGGTGTGAGCCACCACATCCAGCCTGTAACATTTATCAAGTGTTCACTATGCACCAGGCTCTACCCTATTGCTTGTATATTCAGTATTGCATTTAATTCTCACAGCAACCTTTTGAAAATGCATACTTTTCCCTATGATACAGATGAGGAAAGAGATGCTCAGAGAGGTCAAGTAGCTTGCACAGGTCACACAGCGAGAAAGCTGGTGAGCCGTGATGCAGATCCAGCTCATGCAATTCTAGAGCCTGCATGCACACATTCAAAAGCCCCTGCCCCAAGCTTCAGAGCAAGTCCAACTCTGTTCTGTGAGGTGGTAGCTGCAATTCCAGGAATCCACAGGTGGCTGGGGAAGGAACTAGAGAAAGAGAAAACAACAAATTCTGCCTTCTTTTGTCTCAAGAAATTTCTGGACTGCTTTTCCTTGGTCTAACAACAATTTTGGCCGAAAGCGACAGCATCTGCCAAATTTATTGAGCACCCTGTTAGCATTGTTGTGAGCACCTGCCACAACCGACCTGATGAGACATCAGTCAGGAGACAAAGCACAGCATATAAGAAAACAGAAGGGACAATACTGCCTCCCTGATAATCAAAGACAACCCAAGAACTGAGAAAAAGAATGGCTCTGAGTTCTGGAAATCTCTGGGTAGTAAGCCCTGAGGCAAACCCATTATCAGATCAGGAACACTCACTGCTAATATTCACTCATATATTAGCTCACCTCTAGATCCCCTGAGCCAACTAGATGGTTTTCTTCTAGGAGGAAACAGCCAGGCCTGAGACTTGACAATCTCTCTCTCTCTCCCCTGCCCTTCTCTCTCTCTCTCTCTCTCTCTCTCTCTCTCCCTCTCTCTCTCTCTCTCCCTCTCTCTCTCACTCTCACTCACACACACACACAGGCACAGAACAGAACACATGGAACACCACAGAAGCAGCGCAGACGCGGGCTTCCTGGACTAGTCATTGCCCCAGTAGCCTGTGAGCTTGCTAACCTGCAACGATGATTTACAGCAACAGGCTGCTGAGCACATCAAGAACTGGACTGACTCCCAAGGAACTGAAAGAACACTAAGGAAACCGAGAATGAAGTGACGAACACATGAAGCTAAACCTCACTGGAATCATGTAGGAGGAGGGGAGTAAAATGTGAAGGTCACATTTCCAGTATGGAAATGTCGGAGCTCATTTTGCACCTTGGGAACCAGGGAGGGCACCGAAAGTTGCGAGTGAGCTCCCCAAGTGCAAGAGGGCACGCAGATCTGATGACTTGGATGTCATCTCCACCGGCAAGGAGGCACAGGGTACGGGGACAGTGCCTGATTCTGAAACCCACTAAATGGTGGGCACAGGTTTTACAACAGGGAACAATCTGTCAGGGCTGTAAGGATAGATACAGACTCAAAATAGCAAACAAGAAAGGAAGGAAGATAGCAGCGTGGAAGGTGCCTGGAAAGGTGACAATCATGAGGGAAGGTAAGGAAGTCACCCAAGTCCAGGACTCACATCCACAGAGGGCCACAGTTTGGGATTTTTAATGCTCTCTCCAAAACAGATTTAACCTCCAGTCACAGATACACAATGACAGGACTGAATTCAATCCTTCATCAAAGAACTTTAACCTGCAGATCATTTTTGGACCACATCACCTAAATACAGCACAAGTATTATTTTGTATAAGTCGTGTGAGTCACGGCGTCATCATACTGCATTTTATTTCTCGTGTGTGTGTACATGTGTGTGTGAAGACATTGAATTTAAGTTAGACATTGAGAATACATCTTAAATTTTATAAATCTGTTTTGCCTTTGCATTATGTTTTAGTATCATGAGCTCTGAGGTAATGGAAGTGGCCCAGGTCTCTCTTGACGTTGAGTGGCTCTCTTTTCACGAAAAGTGATTTAATATTAGAAAAAATGTAGAGTAGATCCAGATGGAGGAGAACCCAAAAGAAAAACTACGGCGGGGGGAAGGACTCAATGGTTAGATGGTCTTGAAGCATCAAAGAGAGGTCACAAAAAGTGTCGTGTCCAAGAGGGCTGAGGGGACTGAGCACAGAACTGCATGTGCAAATGGAAATGGCAAACAGGTAGAAATCACTCTGCTGATGTCAACTACCGAAAACCACCACCGTTGTACAAGGAAGCACAAGGTCATGGAGCTAAAAGCAAGAACGTAGTTTGCAAAGACACAAGAGGGGATGCAATTATGCAAAATTACGTAAGACAAAAGAGGTTGAACCAGGCAAATATTGCCACTTCTGGTAGACAGGGCTAACATATTGCTTAAAAATGTCCACATTTTAATATTTTTGAAGTTATTTCAGCTTCTAAACTGCCATGGGCCAGATCAAGGAGGCAGAAAATAATTCTAAAAATCAGATACAGTCACATCACAAAGACTAAGACGAAGCATTCCAAGGTGCCTGAGAAGTGACAGATGCTATTTCAGAAATTTCAAGGGGACAGGAAAAGCCCCAGAAGACCAGGAACGATAGGGGATGGGGTATATCAAAGGACTCTTCAAAAAATGATGAGCTGAGTAATTAAAGCTGATCTTCTTCCCTTCCATACCAGAGGAGATATGGAGAAGAAATAATCTTTTTACCATCACTTTGAGAAGCACAAGTTACCAGGCAACAACCAACATGGTTTTCTGGAGACACATCATGCCAGCCCCTCTGACCGAGTGACAAGTCAGGTAGATAAAGGGAAAATGAGAGATGTAATCTTACAGACTTCTGTTAGTCCCCTGCTTCTGTCCCTTGTGACACTCTCATCAACGGGCCAGGAAGACGAGAGTAGGCACACCACACCCAAACCGGTTATCACTGGTGTGCTGTCAACCTAGGGACGTCTAACAAGTGATGTTCCACAGGTGTCCACCTTTCCACCAGCATTATTTAATATCTCTATCAATGAGAGCCAACAGAACTTCCTGTGCCCCCTGAGCCAGCCTGGAATCGAATCCCAGGGTCTCCCTATCGCCACCCTATACCATTACTTCTCTCGTTACCCAACATGTAGCTCCGTGGCTGATCTCTGCAGCACAAAGACAAAAATCTGGGCAGGTAACTGAATGCAGAGAGATGGAAACTCACTCTGCAACAGCATGATCCACGCAGGCCCTGCTTGAGCTCACAGCTTCTCAGGGTGGTGTTTTGTTTTTCATTTAATGGCACATGACAATGCACACAAAACTTCACGGAAGATGACACAAAACAGTCCCAGGAAGCCTCAAACTCATAGTCAGCTCCAAGGATGCTAAGAAGCTCCCACAGGTCTGCAACTGCAAAGATCATCTCCGAAAGATGAGCTTTTAGAGACCTAGTTCTGAATGTCATCTGGCAGACTGTAATTTCTGAAGAAACAGGTGATTTCAATCCAAAACTGCCAGGAAACAAACAAATTATTCCTCGAAGGCCCTGGGAAAGTAATGACAAGATCACTTAACTAGGCAGAAAAAAAGGTACTGCAAAACTAAACTTAATGTGTATTCATCTAGACCTGAATTAATAATAAAATTTCACCATGAAAAGGATTTTTCAAAATGTTAGGTTCAAGAATACAGCCATACTGTTCTATCCTGAGGAACCTAGCTGATTCACTTTTATTACTGGCCTCCCCCCTCTTCTGAGTAAGCCCCTCACTATAAACATTTACAAATTCCATCTCAGCATTAGCACTAAACAATATTCATTAAGAATCCCGCCAAAGTGCAACATGTAAGTAAATCAAAGCTTTGATGCTCTATTTTGCAAATTTCATGGGCCACTAGGGATAATTAAAAGGGCAATTATATAAAGTTGGTGCAGTTTTGAGAAACAAATGACATTTTCTGCTTTAAAGCACTTGATAATTTGATATTTTGCTATTAGGGCCATCATGTGTACTTTTATAGACAGGCAGTCAAATAAACAATAAATGCTCCTTAACAGCCTCTAATGATTGTTTTTGCCCACTGATATCACTCACCATTGCAGTCTGTAAATCATATGCTAAGAGATTAAGGTAAAGATAATGAAAAAGTATTAGAAACCATTAAGCTCGAGGGGAAAATAAAAATAAGGTTAAAAGTGCTGGATTTCTTCTAAACTTTTTGCCAAAACACCTAGCAAAGTCTGGGCTTCCGAGTGCTGGAGTGGGTTCGGTTTGTCACTGTGTTTAACCACTGCTCTGAAGCCAGCAAAGTACATTACAGCTCATGAAAAATACAGCGAAGAAACTGCTCGTGGCAGAAGCATTTAACTTCCTTGTTAGCAGCCTCCCCAAGTGGCACTTTTTCACCAGCAAGTTGTTTATTATGTTCGGTGCCAGGCAAAACTGATTAAATGGGGCTCTTAAGAATCAAAGCGTTATAAATTCATGGAAATACAGCAAGCAATAAATTCCATGGAATTAAAAGCTTACTAGTGCTATTAGCATTTCAGGGTGTTTGAATTGTTAATACTGATGTGCAAAAATGATGGGCCTCTAAGACAAGGCAGACCAAGGCAACACATGTGAGCAGCTCTGAAAAAATTTTTATCAAAGTGTCCCTGGGACTTGGCAGTCATCAGAGCCACAGGAATGGAGGAGGGGAGTAATTACCTCCAAAATTCTAATTTGCTCTAAAAAGTCAATCCCACCACAGAAGAGAGAAGGTGCCAAATAAAGGTTTACACACAGGAGGAAAACAAGCGTAAAAATATTATGCAAAGGATTTATACTTTGAATGAATGGAAATTCCGTCTTAACAACTAAGAGGGATGAGAGTTTGATGCTATAACCTGGTCTTAGCAGGGATGGGGCCCAACGTATTGTACCTGGTTGATCTCCGTTTTCTTACAGAACAGATAGCCCTAGATCAGGCCCCCCAAAAACTTAGCAAGTGGGGGTGGGTGCATTGGTGAGGTGGCCAATAAATTTCCCTGGTTTGTCGTGTTTCATCTTTGACTCTTTCTGGGAGCTTATAAAGTGTTATTCTAAAGTGACAAGAGGGGAAAATAAATTATTATGCCATTAGGCAAGTGATATACTCCTTCCCAAGTGCAAGATATGGAGTAGTAATGCTACTGCACCCATCTATTTAAAGAATACTTCTTTCCAACAGAAATGTATCTGGTGATCTTTGCTAGGCAAATACAAATGAAGGGGAGAGAGAAAGGAAAAAAAAATAACAAGTGCTTCTTAAAGACTTAGTTTTGTTGGAAAAAAAAAAGGTGTGAAGATAATTTTACATTTTTTGTAAAAGGAAAAATTACTGCCCACAAATTCAGTGTGATCACATGAAAACACAATTTCAGAAAAATACACTCTAAATCTGGAATTACCCAAATTCAAGAAAAAAAGTAATCCCAAACTGTCTATCTAGACAGATAATCCAAAACACCCATTCATCTATTCCAGAATTGGCCCCAAAAGTACTATTTTTTTTAACATATCAAGAAAACTTAATTCCTTTGATAAAAGAACTGTAAGTGCAATAGAATCCACTGACGGATCACTGGCCCATACGATTATCTCCGGGGCTATGTTCCACATGTGGATATAACATTTGCACTCACTGAAGCTGTCTGCTGCTTTCCCACAGAGAGACAGAGCCTGCTCACGTACCAAAAAACAGAGAGGAGACAAAGAGGAAGAACCTAACGGAGAGAAACTCATATCCACTAATGTGCTTTCACTGGGCTGAAGTCCAAAGCCATGCATTGTTACAGGAGCGACATTTTACAGGGTGTCTGAATTGTTAAACCTGCTGTTCACAATGGTTCTGCCTCCAAGACAAGACCTACTGTGTGTAAAATATTGGCAGGGGAGATGAATATATATAAGACATTATTCTTGTACTCAAAAAAAGCTTAAGAGTCTCACTGGGGAAATAATCGATTATAAAGCACCTATTATATATTCTAAATCAGGAATCAGAAGATTTTTAAAAGACAGGCTCTCTACCCAATGGGACTTTAGAGTGACTGTAAGATAATGCATACACCCCAGAAAACAATCACTGAACAAGGCAGTATTGTGTCTATCAACATTCTATACACATGGAACGATGAGGGGCTTTTTTGTGCAACACAATCACCAACTATAGAAGAGTGAAGAGTAAAACTTTGATAAATAAATTGCTAGGGAAAATTTATTTAACAATGAAAATGAAAAATAATGTGCACAATTTCTCTTGGCAGTGCCCTCTGCATCATGGGTGGATCAACCTCAATGCCCACCCCAAGCTCTGTGCAGGACGACAGCCAACAGCGGTGGGCAAAACCAGCATGGCCCCGGCCGTGTTACCGCCATGGTCTTGCATTATATTTGGGGCGGGCAGGACCAGTAGCAGAAGGCGGCCTCGGTAACAACAGAGAAGAGCTGGAGAGGTTTCCATGCCTGTGTTCCACGTTCCACCCTTCCCCACCTCCAGTCTTCTCACACTGGTTTCTAGGCCCTTGTCTCCTTCAAAACCAGAAATTCTTTTCTCAGTCCTTTATTCTCAATGACTGGCAACCCTTGAATGTCAACAAGCTGCAGTTGAGCATCGTGCTAAAGAGTAGACATTGATATTGTCAGCTTTTGATGGCTAATTGGGGTGACAGGCTCTGCCCCTTATTAAAGGGTGACCTGACTTGGGTTCCTTTTTTATTTGAGTTTGGAATCAATGGAGCTCACAAAAGTCTTTCCCATGCTCCTGCTGATCCCTTTTCAAGTGTCAAGTATTTTCCAGAGCTGCCACTAGGGGAAAGCTCAGTTCTAGCTTATTTCTGGATCTGGAGACAGCTGTATCACAGCCATGGTCTTCCGTGGTTTGGCATATGCAGCACCTGGCGCAGGGAAACTGCTCTGCAGAGATCCTCAGTGGAGCCTCCTCGCTTCTCACCAAACACAAACCAGGACTAACGAGAGGCCCAGTGCCCACGTTCGCGCATACCCTCGCCCTCTTTGCTGTTCAGTCTCCTGTGCTACATGATGGGCAGAGGTGGTAAGCTGCACATCCTCCTGCTGTCATGTGTCCCACAGGAGCCACCAAAGAGTGGCAAGATTCAGGTTTATGTGAGGAATAACAGAGAGGTCTCTTAGGTTCAAGACTGGGCTGTGTGTTCCACCTCAGTTTCCAAGAAACACTTGCAGCGAGGTGCTGGGAAGGGGCAAGACTGACTAACTCGCAAATGCTAACCTGCTTTCCACTCGCTGCTGTTCTCCACACGTGTCTGGCTTGTAGGAGGCAGACTCAACTGATCCATCTGATTCACCACCGTAACAGAATCTGAGTCCAACCTCAAATACGTGCCCAGGCCCTCACCCTGCCTCCTTGCTACTGTAGCCGTAAATCAAGCTGCTTTCTTCTCTCCTCTAATCCCCTTGCCTTGGCAGGTCCAAGACTCTGCTATTGTGTTTTCCAGCACAGACACTGGCTGATGTTTCCACACTGCGCCCATCCGCCCCCGCCCCCCAGCCTTCCCTGAGTGCAGCCCTAGGCTGCCTCCATTATTTCATTACCTGGGAACAAAGTTTCTGATGACAAAGTCTGTCCTTGGAACACAACCCCTTTGCTAATGTGGGGCGTAATGCTTGATAATAGGGCACTAATTGTGCAGCCCAGACAATGAGGTAAAATAGGAACTAGGGAAGGGAGAGAAGTAAATAACAATGCGAAGTAATAAATGACTACATGCCCTGCACTCGGCAAAGGAATCAAATGCTCCACCGTTCTGCACACTGGGTGATTCCCTTGAAAGGTCTGGCGGTGGGTGGTGGCTACAGAACCAGAGTAGGAGGATGCAAGGGCCACTCTGAGGTCAGATAAACATAACTGGATGATAATTAAAATTGTTCATGTTCTTCTCATGTGGAATGGCTCCACCCACCTCCTCTAACCTGTCTACTGGGGAAGTCCTACCCCTCTCCGACGTCTTCTCTGCAGGGTCACCTCCCTCATGAGTCTTCTGCTAACTGTCCCAGGTAGAGACGAGCACGCCCTCCCAATTCCTTTGGGTCTATCACTTCACATCAAAAAGGATTTCCATATTAGGATCTGTGCCTTCTCTCTACCATGCTGTGAATTCCCTGAGAGCTGCAGAAAGATTTTATTCATCTTGGTGTTCCCAGGCCAATAGAACCTAGCATATATTAGGAGCTTGGGGTTTATCCATTTTAACTATACTGCAAACAGGAACAGAAGAAAGAGGTACGTGAAAGGTGTCCCTCAAGATCAACCACCTTAACTACGGGCCTTAGAAGGAATCAGGTCCTTAGAAGCAGGTGACCTGGAGTGCTAAGACAAGGGCCAAGATCTTTACTGCAGTCCTTGGAGCTGCTGGAATGAGGGAGTCTCGTTAGAAATGGGGCTAACACAGAGGAAAGCAAGGAGAGAAATACAATGGAGTCTGGCCACGGCTGCACCTAACCTATTCAGTCACATAATCGCACATAAAGTCTCTTTTTGCTTAAGCCAGTGTGGGCTGAGTCTCATATGACATGCAACCAAAAAATAGATTTTAGATTAAGACACTGATCCACAGAGGAGAGAAAATAAATCAGCATCACAGGAGACAAGCCATACAGTCGACAGTCTAGAGCCTGAAGTTGGTGGAAGTTGGAAGTAAGGACAGGGTTGATCTGAGCTAAATCAGCTGTTTCCTATCACCTGGTTTTGAAATCAATCAGCAATCTTATCTGATTTTCACTTTTATTAAAAGCAAGGATTTAAAGAGAGATAAGCACAATCCAGTATCTGATCCATTTCGGCAGGGCTTGCTGCCCTTTAGGTAGTAACACGTTGCTCTTTGACATTCGAGAACTATGTTGAAATGGGCATGATACTCACACATACATCATCAAACAGGACCAAAGGGGTAAGCAGGAAAAATAAATTCCACCAGTTTCCCGTCCCAAAGGCAATCACTATTATCAGTTTCTTGTCTCTTCCAAAAATCCTCTTGATGTGCTCTGCATGTGTATTTCTTTTTCTCCCACTTCTATCCAAATAGTATTATATTTACCCACTTGGTCACTTAATATATATCTGAGATATTTCCACATCAGTACATATGGGTTTCCATTCTTTTGTCACAGTTGCATAGTGAAGTCCCTGAGGGTCCCTCACTCCACCCCAGGGATGAACCACAACTTAACAATTCCCTCCTGACAGACATTCAGGGAGTTTCTTTGCTTTTGCTCCCACAGACAATGTTGCAAGTTATATCCCCAAAGACAGGCCTTTTATCAGCTGGGTGGGTATAAATCCCTAGAAGCAATAGTCCTTTTTTCCCATCACATTTGCGAACTAACAAGAGTCAACAACGCTGCCAGTTGGAAAAATGAATCCCCCTCACCTTCTCACATACACTGCACTTGGGCTTCTCTTTTACTTTTCTGATGGTGGGAGGGGAGGGGCATTTTTCTGATAGGGTGAGACAAACAGGTTTCCTTGATAGACACTGAAAATAAAACATACAGGTTGGGCCTATAATCCCAATACTTTGGGAGGCCAAGATGCAAGGATCACTTGAGGCCACAAGTTCGAGACTAGCCTGGGTAGCATAGCAAGACCTCATCTCTACAAAAAAAATTTAAAAAACAAAAAAGAATAATCTGGGCATGGAGGTGTGCAGTTGTAGTTCTAGCCACTCAGGAGGCTGAGGCAGGAGGATCACTTGAGCCCAGGAATTTGAAGTTGCAATGAGTTATGATCCCACCACTGTACTCTAACCCGGGCAACAGAGTGAGACCTTGTCTCAAAAGAAAAAAAAAAGAAAAAAAAGAATGAATAAAATGGTTCGTTTAAAAAAAAGAAAGAAAACATACAGAGGCACAATTCTACTGCAGATCCCAAGCAACCTTGTAAAATATTCCCCACCCCCCACACCCTTTCTGAAAAATAATACATTTTATAGAGCTAGTAGAAAATCATCTGAACCTACAGCTCGGTACACACGAGGCTGGGGCATGCCTCGCACTACTGGAGTTACACCCGGTGCAGCAATCACAAGCCCTGTCCCTGGAGGTTGGAGCAGTAGTTCCCCTTCCTTTCATGCTTATGCCCTCTTCATTTTTTTTCCTGTCCTTTCCCACCTTTAACATATCCTGGAGCATTCTTTCAGCCTGTTTTCCTCCAGTCTAATTATTCTTTAATTTTAAATAATGTAATAACTTTGACATTTTCATTTATAGTTAAGCCGTGCTAATTTGCACAAATGATGGGTAGACACAGCACAAATTAACAAGCCTGAAAAATCAGCAAACACCCCAAAAGCCAATGATTAAAAAGAAATCAGATTGCTGCATTACCGAATACACATTTACCTTTATAAGCCATTTCTGTAGACTCTTGAGAAAGTATGAAATAGTGACACTTGGCTGCTTTCTCATATTCTCTCTTTTCTAAGCTATTGGGTTACTTTCCTCCCGTGGTCTCCGGTAATGACGTCTTCTGAACAAAATATCAGGATACATGACAAGACTATGTCCTTCTGAGTAACTACAAGGTTCCAAAGGCAGTCTGAGAGCTCAGTCTTGCTATTTAATACAGGAGCTTCTGGGCTTTCTGGTTACAGGGGAGGAAAAAAATAGGAAAGTGGTTTCATCCCGAAAAATCTGAGATGTGTCTAACCCAATTTCATTATCGTCCTACTCCACATTAGGCAGTCCCAACATCCCACCAATTCAGCCAGGGATTTCTCCATCTGAAGATGTTCCTATCAGAAACCCTGTGCTAGTTCTCGACTCAGGCCTGAAGAAGGAGGGCAACTTCCTCTTTTACCCCAAGTCCACCAAGCCGGAGAGGCCAGGGAGAGAAGCGAGTTATATGGCCATGCCCCAGTCACCGCCAGCAGCGACTGCCAAATGTGTAAGTGAAGCCCTCTTAGATGTTCCAGCCACAGCCAAGCTCCCAGCTGAATGCAGTTGTGTGAGTGACCTGAGCCAACACCCTGTGAAGCAGCGAAAAATCCAACCCCTGCTAAGCGCTGTCCACACGGAAGAATCTTGCACCTGTTGTGGGTGCTTTAAGCCACTGAGTCTCAGGGTAGTTTGTGAAGCAACAATAAGTGAAGCAGAGATGCTCAAGATTTGCTGAGAATCAGTGACCAGCCTCCCTACCTCACCTCCCCCTGCAGGCATTCTGAACACTTTGCAGAGGGATCTTCCCAACATTCAAATGTGATCACTTTCTCCTTCACCCCCAACCCACGCCACACATCCCCCAGTACCAAAACAAAAACTAAACAAAAGAAACTCTTGTAAGCGTAGATCCAAATCCATGTCCATTCTGCCCACAACCTGAGCCCTGGCCTCATCACACCCCACACTCGCCCTGCACCCTCTCTGCAACACACCATGGTCCACTCCAACACAGGGGAGATTTTCACTCTCTTCTGACTCCCCATTTAACCTCCACCCTTCTCTCTTTCTCTAGATCTCACCTTAATCACCATTTCCCCTGGAAGCCTTCCCTGACTTGACTTGGCAAATCCCCCAAATGTAGGCTCTCAAAGAATCACAGACCTCCATTTCTTAGTCCTTATGAGGTCAGCCTTCATCAGCCTCCATTAGTTACAAGCTGCATGAGGCCCTAGTCGTGTCTTCTTTGACCCACTACTATGAACTCTGCAAAGAACACTGTGGCTGGCACGGAGGAAAAGCCCAAATATTTGCTGAAAGAGTGAATAATGTAGAGTGTGGTCACATGAACTGCCCACTTCAAATCCTGGCCACACCACCTGCTAATGGTGTGACCTGGGCATGCTGGAGGGATGGCTGCCCCCTCCCTCTGTACCTGGGGTAAACGGTAGCACCTCCCTAAACCAGAAAAACCTAAACTTTCTGAAGTTTAAATCAAAGTATAGGTAATGGCATTCAGCAGGGTCTGATGCATAGCAAACATTCAGTAATTAGCTATTACCATCATTAACTGTTATTCCTGTTTCTCACAGTAAGAAAAGTCCTAGAAAAATTACAAAGTAATAGCAAGTTTTCTCTCTGATGTTCTCTCATCTTTCCCTCCTTTCTGGGCACAGAAGCCCTGTATATTCGGTTATGCAAAGATGGTCAATTGCATCTCACTGCCAAGCTGGCCTCCCAGAGAAAATGCCCAGACTGCCTCCATCGTGGCCTTTTAAAGAGTTGATCTTAGGAAAGTAGCAATTTGATTAAACAAATTCCTAACAAGTAAAATAAATATATACCCAGCCCCTACTTCTTAAAATCTCTTGAAGGCATTTAATGAAGATCTTTGTTACTCTTGATAAAAAATACGAATTGGTATCATTCTTCCAGAAAAAAGTTTAGGAAGATATATATAAAATTTCAACATGAAATCAATATGTTTATCAAATTCAAATATATATAACTTTTCACCCAGTTATATTCTGGGTGTTCCCCATTCTGATAATTTGCCCTAAGTTGGTGCTCCTCAACTGAGGTGATTTTCTCCCCCATGGGACACATGACAATGTCTGGGGATATTTTTTCTTGTCATGCATAAGGCGGGGTTGGGGTGGGGGACAGGTGCTACGGGCATCTAGTGGGTAGAAGGCAAGGATGCTGTGAAACATCCTACAGTGCACAGCACAACCTCCCACAATAAAAAATTACCCAGCCCAGAATGTCAACAGTGCTGACGTTGAGAAACCTTTCCTTAGAAAATAATCAGGCAGCCTTGTTCACCAGCTTTGTCGTGTACAATCTTGTACATTCAACAAAGTGGAAATGGTTAAATAAATAGCTATAGCTATCTACGCACAGCTATAAAGTAATAATAATGTTGCTATATATCAACTGTTACACAAAGATATGGGCAACATATTTTTAAATATTTAAAAAGTAGGACAAATGTAGCACAATGCTGTTAAGGTAAAACTGATGTGTCTACACCAAACTGCCCAATAAAAATGTAATGCAAGCTACAAATGTAGCTTAAATTGTTCCAGTACATTTTAATAACTAAAATGAAGTAAATAAAATTAATTTTAATAGTATGTTTTATTTAATCCAATACATGTAAAATATTATTTCGATCTATAATCAAAATGATCAGATATTTTACAGTTTCCTTTTTTCAAAATCCGGTGTGCATTTTACATGTTCAGCACGTGTCACTTCAGGCTAGCCACACTTCAACTGCTCAACAGCTGCCTGTAGTAACCGGTCACCACGCTGGACAACCCATGTCTGTTCCCTAACCAATGGGCAGAGACAGACACTGGAAAGACGGTCTCCAAAATGGTCCAAGTCATCATCCTGCGCTGAACTTACAGTAATGTTTGCTTTCTTATGTTTTCCTTGCTGTTTGTTTGTTACGATGAGAGTTATCTCGTTTAAGTAAAGAAAAATCAAACCGCATGCATTTTCAAAAGACAAAGAAAGAAAATGGCTTGTTAGGCATCATAAGCATAAATGAGGAAGTCCTCCCTAAATCACTGTTGAAAATGATAGATTCTTGGGTTTTCAGAGAAAGGGTCGCAGCCACTGTCCATGTATAGACACATACACTCTCCTTTGTACAACAGTGGGGTCAAGGGCATTCCTGCCAATTGTACCCCAAAAAGCCAACCCCGTTACCTCAAAACACACTGGGGAGTGGGAAAGCTCCTCCTTCACATTCTACCAGACAGGGCTGTGTGTTCTCTGCGCTGTAGGATACAGGTAAGCGCACACGTGCATATACCCCCACCCCCAGACCCATCTGGCCTACGGCACAGTGAATACCTGAAGACACAGTTTCTACCCACATTGCTCAATGCAAAATGCTCTCAGGCCGTGAGCTTACTGCTCTTTTAATACAGTCTCTATGTATAAGTTCTATAGTAAGATCACCTTAGAGGTGCCATCCCCAACCCCCGGGGCATGGACTGGTACGGGCAGTGTCCTGTTAGGGACCAGGCTATAGAGCTCTACCTCACTCCCAGCCCCTCAACTCCCGCATCCGTGGAAAAACTGTCTTGCATGAAACCAATCCCTGATGCCAAAAAGGTTGGGGATAGCTACATTAGAGCCAATGAACCCCAGAAACAGTCCTGAAAAACCTGTTCATGCTATTTTGGTCACATGGTTTAGGTTTCGAAAAAACTCGTGAGCCCAGATCTCCCCATCAATGGCTTGGCCTTTAACAATTTTAGCCCTCAAGTCTAAGCTGCGATGTAGCTAAGGGGTGATTCAAAAAGATGATACAGTCCGATCCCTCTGGGTGGCCCCACACCTTACCGTCTGCTGGCAGGTAAGAGATGTGCAGGAGAGAGAGATAATTTCAAAATACACTGTCATCCTTGAAAAAAAATCAGTAACCATTTTTTTCTACTTAATTTGTCTATCTTAACTTTTTTTCTATTTTGGACCAAGGGACAGTATCAGGATGTCTGTTTCATTTCTATTTCCATTAGGCCCTCCCAAATATACAGAAAAGACATGTAAAGAATATTTTCATTATCTTGAATTTTTAATTAATATTAAATATTATTAATCTTGAGAACTTACTACATTCAATGCACTATGCTAACCATAAAAATAATGTTATTGAGCCAACATTTACTGAGCACTTGCTGTGTATGAAGCATTGTTCTAAGCACTTTTCACTTGGAAAAAGTGAATCCTCCAACTACTTCATAGGAGAGGTACTAGCGTAGTCCCCATTTTTGTAGATAAGGGGGAAAAAAGGCTTTGAGAAATCTGGTTTCTTCCTCAAGATCACAAAGCTAACATGCTGCAGGACTGGGCCCCCCACCCAAGACTCTAAAACCTCAACTCTTATCCTATGCTATTCTTTATATAATCTTCACAGCAACCCTGTGAGGCAGGTCCTGTCATTCTCCCTGTTTCACAGATGTGGACAACTGACTGAGAATGTCAAGACCATGCTGAATACATGGCCCCAAACTGAGCTAAGGCTTACTCCAAGTTCATGCGTCTCCAAGGGGTCTGCTGGTACAAAATTTTAACAAGCTACACCTTTTACCATCTCAGCACCTGAAATATTTAATTTCCCATTAAATAGTCCTGTTTTGAAATGGTGGCGACAGGATTCAGTCAAGTACACAGCTTCCAGGTAGATTTCAGGAATGGGGAGAACCAGAGAGAAAGCAGACAGAGCATGGTCCCAGTCCTGGGTGCAGGACACCTCGGAAAGGGTTGAGAAAGAGAGAGGAAATGCACTTCCCTTTTCAGTTCTCTTTCCTTTTCAACTCTTTCACGCAGGGATGGATGGGAATAAGCTGGCTGAGCTTATAGCTAACACTGCCAACACCCAGCCGTGTCCCCACTTCATTTCGGGGCTCAACCATTAGCAGCATCCCTACTAAACCGAGGCAAAGGGGAGAAGCCCCTTAAAGTCCCCAGGTCTGTCCCCAGGGTCTTAGTGCTTAACTGGATACCACCAAGCCTCTCTTAAGCCTTCCAGAACCACGTGGCCAGAGGATGCTAGCTCACTGGGTAAAGGATTACAAGAGAAATGGAGAGAAACTTCGTGGGCTGGGGAGCATAGGAGCCATATGACGGTGTGTCCCTTGTGTAATAACAGGACTAATGAAGAAATCTAGATGAACATCACTTTAAAAAAAAAATTTAGCTGCTAAGGACAACCAAGCAAGAGCAGAAGTAATAAGAACAGCAGCAACAGCCTACTCTTCCGGAGCTAAGCGCTTTCCGTACATTTGCCAGTTTTTCTTCACCATACAGCAATGAGGCTGATCCACCCTGTTTACAGAAGACCATTTTGTTGTTGTTTACTGAGGTGTCCTTGCTGCCTCAAGTAGTGTCTGGAACGAGTAAGCACTTAATAATTATTTGGTGAGTAAAGGAATGAATTTAAAGCTTCAAAATACTTTGTGAGTCCTGGTACAAGGGCCACTGGTGTAGGAACCCCTAGTGACAGGGCCCATTCCCTATTCTCTCAAACCCTGGCTGCTCCCCCAAATTATGAACAATTTAAAGAACAAATACAAATAGCCTAATGAAACAAAACTTCTGGACTTCATTTGTAATCAAAGAAGGGAATAAGAAAAAAACAGATACTTTTTTTCTCCAACGAATTAAATCCTAACAAAAAATGTTGAAACTTGTTGGCAAAGTTGCAGTGAAAGAAACATTCTCATCCAGTACTGGTAGGAGTGTAAATTGGTATATTTTGAAAAGCAAGATGGTGGGATGCATGGAGAATCTATAAGAATTTCATAACTTTTCTTCTACTAATTTCTCCCTCTAGAATACATCCAAAGAAATGGAAATCAATACATAAATATTTGTGCACAAATATATCCACTGCAAGATATCACAGAAAAACTGGACACAGCTTCAAGACCCAACACTGAAGAATAGTTCATTAAATTTTACCACATCCAAAAGGATGATATAGTATGTGGCCATTCGAGATGTCTTTAAGGATACTGCATGTCACAGGAAAATGCTCAGCATGTAATATTAAATTTTTAAAAATGAATATACAATTCTATATACTGTATGACTACAATTTTGTTAAATATATGTACATCCAATTAAAAAGAATAGAATGTTATTCTCAGAATATATGTTATTCTCAGGGTCAGGAAATTATTTTTACTTTTATACCTGGACTACTTTTCTATAATTTCAAATTCCCTATAATGAGCTGCTTTTACATTCACAATCAGAAAAAAATTAAGTTTGTTATCTTTCTGATCTACATATATAATATACACATAATATTATAATACAATGAGAACTTAGCTAATAAAATTATATGACCCTTCCAATGATAACTCTACATTGGTAGGTATTTTATCCCACAGAAAGAAATAGAGAATGTGAACTTCATTCCCGAACTAGGGAGAACAAGACGTCAGAGCATAAGCAGCTAGAATCAATTAGCATGTGCCCCCAAAACAGTAAGAAACTCACATCATTATCCTTTTACTTACCCCAGCCCTTGGCAAAACACATGTCCCATACCACATATTCATTTGTATGAATCAATCACACAAGGATAGGGTAGACGTCTAAATGCTCATGCTACACAAAACTCAACTATTCAAAAAACGCACAGTAGTTGTCAACCAGCAGGAGAATTCTAACTTTATACACATCTTCATCAAATAGCCTTGTTAAAAAAAAATTCAGGCTTTAGAGAGAGGACAGAGACAGAGAGAGAGGGAGAAGAAGAGGGAACGACAGAGAAAGGAAGGAGGTAAGGGGGAGGAGGGTAAAAAGTGGGCATTTTCTGAGATGAACATTTTTATATGATGCTTTTCATACTTAATAGTTTGAAACACTTGTAAATTCCCTTAACATAGCTTAGAGAAGGAGTGAACATAGGAAACGAAATCCAACAAAGGGCTCTCTACATGAAAAAATACACTTTGGTTTTCATTAGATCTATTATTGCCAATAGTCAAGTTTGTACTCGTCAAATTTTAACATTTCCACTTATTTTTGGTATTACATCATAAAAGGAAGGAAAAAAGGGATACAGTGGAAAAGATGGGGACTGAGTCCAACACAGTGGCCTGGTATGTCACTTGCTTTTCTGCATATCACTTTCATCTTGAGTAAATTCCAAGGAATGGACAGGAGAAGTATCATGTTCCTTGGTCCTCTCGGAATCTGTACATCTCATAATAAAGTCAAGTGTTGCTTTACAGCAGGGATACATCCTAAGAAATGTGTCCTCAGGCGATTTCAACATCATGCAAACATCAGGATGTACTTAAACCTAGATGGTACGCATATTTTCATTTACGTACATCTTTTTCATATGGAAAACCAAATGTTCCAGCACCTGAATATCAGTCATTTCCCCTACTTGATCTGCAATGCCACAGTCAAGTGCCATGTATCAGGTTTCTATATATTACTTTGTGCCCTTATAATCTTATAGGAAGGACCACCATATATGCAGTCCATCATTGACCAAAATGTCATTATGTGGCATGTGACTGTGCTTCATTGTGTGGCCATTTGGAGATTTTAGAACTAGATGGCTTAACCACTACCCAAGGAAAGAGTGGTTTTCCCCCTAGGTATACAGCTCAATTTTAAACATAGTGAACCTCATAGAAATTCAATAAATATCTGTTGCTTAATCAATTGATGACTGTCTCACTAAGGTATGGCAAACAACAACACAAATTTTATAATCTAAAAGCTATCAAGTACTTTTTAATTTTACAACAGGGTAATCTGAAGAAAACTCGACCAAAGCAAATTTTGGAGATACAGTTATAAACAAATTAAATTAATGGCTTGCTCTGGGGCAAGAGAATGATTGATGTTCGGAATAAATAATGAAAATAGGAATGGCTTTCCCTTGAAAGGATACAAAGTTCCAGTTCCTATCTCACAACTGCAAGTCACGTGGGAAAAAAATCAAGAGAGAATTCAGATCAGAAAAGAAAACTGCCTAGCAATTTAATAGCTAGAACTGCTGTCATCAAAGTTGATACAAACTCTACCTCATGCTATCATGGAAAACACATGCACTCAGAGCCAAGGAATGATTTTAGGTGCCTAGAATTCATTTTAATATTACTTAAAAGTAGACGGAGAAACTAGGTGGCAACGTAAAATCACCACATCCTTTATAAAACTCATTCAAGAGACTGAGTTATCTCGAGATGTCCAACATAGACACAGTTGTAATCAGGAGGAACTTGGAAGGAATTCCCACCGTTGCAGGAAAAGACAACACAACCATGGTAGTCACCAAGTAGCTTTAAAAATAAGATCTACGTATAACAAGCAATGACCTGGGAAAATACTTATGATATTTTTAAGAACCAAGCAGGAAACAAAAATAGTATATATAGTGCAAGTACATATATTAATAAATCTCTATATAAAGAATAATGGTAAGATACAGATAAAAGGATGAATTGTTGAAGCGAGCCTACCAGTGAAATTCTTCTTCCTATATTTTCTTCCTATATTTCATGTTTTCCTAATTTCTTTTAATGACATTGTATAATAAAAAAAAATTAAGCAGCACATTTACAATCATCCACAAAGAGGAAATATTCTTCCCTCACCCAGCACATCTTAACACTATTTAGTATCCAAACATAGACAATACATATTTTTTGTTATTTTGCCTACCATTTCCTGGATGCTTGAGGATTTGGGACTGACCTAGATATCTTGAAAACGTTCAACTGGGTTTCACAATTTTTGAATAAGCCAGAATCTTTGATGTTCTTAGGTAATCTGAAAGGTGGATGAACCCATCAAAGACTACCTATATTAGTGTAAGGTAAAGGTGACAGGCAGATGTGTGGCTCAGGCTCAAACTAGTACTTTACTAATCTAGAGACTATGTTAACCACACCAAGCTGTGATGTACTTTAGATGATTAAAATCGACATCTTCTAAGTTGGAGCTGTAAATATTAATACATCCTGCTTTTCTTCCTGCCTTTTATTTTACCTCCGAATCTCCAAACCATCAGATTCCAGGATGGGTCAAGAGGAACAGAATGTCCAGGATTCCTTTGTTGGTCTCTGGTCACAGGCTGTACTATGACCCAAATGTCACAGAAGTGAGGCTGCAAGGGGTGGGGGCAAACATGGTGACCTTAACAAAACAAGAATGCTGACCAAGAACCATTCCTGGAAAAATAATTCAAACCACCTAAGTTCAGTAAGGCAAACTGGTAGTTATACGAAGCCAGTATATATTATGGGAGTGAGATTCAAACATTTTTGACTGTTATTAAGGTCATCAGTGACTTCCATGTTGACAAGTCCAATGGTCACTTCTTTGTCATCACCTTTCTTGACCTCTCAGCAGCATCTGATACAGCTGACAGCTCTCTCCTCCGTTAGACACTTTCTTCAATGAGCTTCTGCTTCACCACAACCTCTGAATTTTCTTCCCATCTTAGACCCCTTTTTCTCGGTATCCTGTGAACAAACCTTTTAATGGCATTAGCTTCAGAACCCAGACCTTGGAGTCTTTCTCTTCTTCACCCACACCACGACTCCCTAGGTGAGCTCACCTAGGAGCATGCCTTTATATATCACTTCTGTGCTTATAAATCCTCAATTTATAGACCAAGCTAGGACATTTCCAGAATGACATATCCAATGCCCATGTGACATCTCAATCTGGGTGATTAATAAACAGCTCGAACCTCCCATGTCTACTGCTGTACTCCTGGTCTCCCCTGTGTCCCCCACCCACTGTCAGCAATGGCAGCTCCCAAACCTTAGTCTTCTACCTGACTCCTCTCTTTCTGCCCATAAGCAATCCATCAGTGAATCCTGTTGATAATACCCCATGATTCAAGATAAAAATCTTGGCGTCATCCTTAACACAATTCTTTCATTTATCTATTTATTTATTTTTTAAGAGACAAGGTCTCAATCTGTCACCCAGGCTGAAGTGCAGTGGTGCAATCATAGCTCATTGCAACCTCAAATTCCTGGGCTCATGTAATCCTCCTCTTGCCCCAGCCTCCTGAGTAGCTGGGACTATAGGTGAGCCTCATCATAACCAACTAATTTTTTAATTTTCTGTAGAGTCGGGGTCTGGCTATGTTCACCCAGGCTGGTCTCAAACTCCTGGCCTCAGGCGATCCTGCTGCCTGGCCTCCCAAAACGTTGGGATTATAAGTGTGAGTCACCAAACCCAGCCCTTGATGCAACTGTTTCAAACTCCCTATTTATTCCCTTAGGAAATTCTTTGGCTGTACCTGAAATAAATTCCAAATTCAACAATTTCTCCCCATCCTCATGCTGGTCATCATGGTATCTCACTGGGATTATTCCAGTGGCCTCCTAACAGGACTCCCTGCCTATGGCCTCGTCCACCCACAGTCTATTTTCAGACAGCTTCCAGAGTGATTCATTTAAAAATAAAGCATGAGTCAGCTCTCACCCTCCCTCAAAGTCCTCCAGCAGCTCCCTGTTTCACTAAGAATACAAGGATGCCCTACTCAGCCTGGCCACGTTATGTTTTGACCTCGTCTCCTACTATAGGTTGAGTATCCCTAATCTAAAAACCCCAGATCCAAAACACTCCAAAATCTGAAACTTTGTGAGCATGCACATGACACTCAAAAGAGATGCTCAGTGGAACATTTCAGATTTTGGATTTTTGGATTAGGGATGCTCAACTGGAAATGCAAATACTCCAAAATTTGAAAAATTCCAAACTCCAAAACACTTCTGTTCCCAACCATTTTGGGTAAGAGATACTCAACCTGTACTCTCTCCCGATGACGCTGCTTCGACTATACTCACCGACCTGTTCTCTTTAGAACATGCCAAGTCTCTGCTCAACCGCCATCTGCTTCACAGTGGGACTCACCTGATCACCCTACTCACAGTGGCAACCCCTTCCCTCTGACAATCTGACCTCCCGTATTCTCCTACATTTTCTC
The DNA here is from genome assembly GCF_020740605.2 of Lemur catta. NCBI lineage: Eukaryota > Metazoa > Chordata > Mammalia > Primates > Lemuridae > Lemur > Lemur catta. The sequence continues at coordinate 20,955,469 of NC_059145.1, read as the reverse complement.
TCTAGCACTTACCACCATGTCTTTATTTATCATGCTTTCCTGCCGGTTGCCAAACCCTAAAGCAAAGAGCAGAGGGCTTGGGAGCTGTGAATAATTTATTTAAGTTCCTGTATCCCCAATAATCATTTTAACATGTAATCAATAAAGAAAAAATATTCAAACATTTCGCATTCTTTTTCCCAAAGGCTTCAAAATACTTTGCGGATTTTACACTTAACAGCTCATCTAAGTTCAGGCTAACTGCATTTCAAGTGCTCATAGCCACAGGGGACTAGTGGCTTCCACGCTGGACAGTGCAGGTCAAGCACAGTGCCTGGCCCACAGCAGAAATTTCATAAAGATGTGGTGAATGAACAAATGAATAAATAAATTCAACCTGCAGAAAGAATTATTTTACAAAGACAGTACTCATATGTTTAAAAAGTTCCATTACATAACACATAAAATCCTTACTACGTGTGATATACTCTGATTTTTAAAGATCCTACTCTATTGTATCCTTATTCCATTTTACTTATTTATTTATTTTAGAGACAAGGTCTCCCTCTGTCGCCCAGCCTGAAATGCAGCGCCACGATCACAGCTCACTGCTACCTGGCACTCCTGGCCTCAAGCGATCCTCTTGCCTCAGCCTCCTAAAGTGCTGGGATTACCGTCATGAGCCACTGCGCTGGCCTGTTTATTCTATCTTTAAAAAGTCTTGGGTACAACCTACTAAATTGACTCTCTAACCCACAAATTGGTCCCAATACCCATGTAGAAAATCACTGGTCTAAATAAATCTTAATGTGTGGTCTGTTATTGAACATATTTTAGGATACTTCTCTGGCCTCCAGAGAATGCATAGGGCCCTTTGAAAAAGAAACAGACCAGCCTCCAGACAGAGCAATGGAGAGAAAGGTGAGCATTTAAAACACCATGCCCAGCCATGGTCTGCAATAATCACAGTCCATCCAGCAATGGGAGGCTTTTCTTAAATTAAAGGTTAATTTTTAAAAATTTATCACACTGTCAGGTAATTAACAAAACATCTAATTATCTTTAATTGTATATTACATACATGTTGATATACAAAAATCAAGGGATAATCTGCATGATTTTCACACACACAGAGTGAATTAGAATAGAGTAGAAAGACTTCATGTTTTTCATTTTTCTCCCCCGCTCCCACCAATGCAAAGTCCAGATCAATGACAGAGAAGAAACTAAAATAATGGCTTAATTTTATATTTACAAAGTCCCATTCACCAGTAGTCACCTAAGAAAATACCACAAGCTTCAAATCGAAACCCAGCCCTGGATAGAAGTTGTCACCACAGCATCAACTTTTAAAATGGACTCATAAACTAAGGATTCTATCTTCAATATACTACTTGTTCCTTTGAGGTCCTGGATGTTACAAGATACCGAGGAGGGATGTCTACAAGGTTAACACATATGTGCTACCCTTTACGGGGTTTTATTTTATACAGTAAAGCTTCAAATTTCTTTCAAAGGTTTTACCAAAGAAAGGCTGTATTTCCTACATCTCTGCTTGGCTGCCACCTAATGCAAGGACTTCTTCCTAAGATGCCCAAGATAAACAGGCTCGATATCTTGCCCTTGGCAAATGGAATAGCAAAAACATTTTTTTACAAGATGGTTATGGTGGTGTATGGCTGATTCCCAGCTCCTCGAGACGCTGAAATGGGAGGAGTTCAAGGCTGAAGTGTGGCTCGACGGCACCTGGGAAGAGCCACTGCACACCAGCCACGCGACACAGCGAGAGCCCAGCTCTCAAGGAGAAAGAAGAGGGATAAAACCATTTGTTATTTGGCTTTGTATTGCTGATTGTTCACTGTGCAAAATATGGCTACTTGATCATTGCTGCAAATATTTTCTTTACCACTAAACACGCCTTCGTGTACATTTCAACAAGTGACTTCTGCTTGAAAACCAACTCTATTGAGCATATTTCTCTAGAAATCAATATTTAAAATTTTTTTTTCTTTAAAACTAACATTCAAAAGAGACAGCTCTTGTTTACAGAGTAACTTAGTTTAGCATTATGGCTAACAATGTTTAAAAACAGCTAACTTAAAATGCAAACATTTAAATTCTGAAGTTTAACTGTTGAGAGGCCACCTCAGTCCACGGAAATATACACGGCATGAAAAACAGTAATCTCTTCCCCCAATTCTATTCTTTGTAAGAATATTTCAGGCAACTACTCTGTGGGATCTAGGAGTAAGAACTCAGGAGGTTTTAAGACAGTTTAAAATTTTAAATGCCTCGGATGAACCTTTAAAACATTATGCTAATATTCAAGATTCAAGGGAAAATCTACATGAAAGAAGACAGTCACAAAACACCACATATTGTATGATTCTTTTTGTGTGTGTGAAATAACCAAAGTAGGTAAATCTATACAGACAGAACGTAGATTAGTTGTTGCCAGGGGCTGGGTGGAGAGGAGAATTCAGAGTGACTGCTAAGAGGTACCAGGGTTTCTTTCTTGGGTGATGAAATATTCTGAAATAAGACTAGATGGTTTCATGAACATACTAAAAACCATTGAAAGTAAGTGTGCTTTAAAATGGGTGAATTGTATTGTGTGTGAATTACATCTTAATCAAGCTGTTAACCCAAAATTACCATGTCTGGTAACATTCACAACAGCATACAAGGAAGTCAAGTTAATCTGACATAGCTTTCATGATGCTAAGATATATAATTCCTGACACCCTCAAAATCAGAACACTTTTTCACAGTAAGCAATATTTGTTCTTCCTAACACTCATCACCATCATTATTCATGTATGAATTCCCCTCTGGAATATAAACTGTGTGAGGACAGAGACCATGTTCTTATATGGTGCTATGATTTTAGCACCTAGTCCAGGACTATCAATAAATATGAATAAGCAGTAAGAAATAATGTAGGTATGTATGTGCACACATTTGTATGGATGGATGAATGAATGAAATTATTAGACTGGAGCAATTTAACCAATCAAGTACTTCTGTTCTACTTGTCCCCTTAAATCTGTTCTCCAATTCCTCCCAGGCTCCTGGCCACCAGGTAGAGACATTTCCCAGCAGCCCTTGAAGCTTGTTGGGGCCATACGACCATAATCTTACGAATTAAATGTCAACAGGTGGAATATGTACAATATGTAACTCTTTTGCTTAAAAGCAAAACTGCTTGCCTTGGACTTCTCCACGGTGTGGCAGCTTCCACCATACAGAGAAGGACAAAGCCCCAGGAGAGGAGAGCACAGATGAAAAGAACTTGGCCAGCCAACCTAGACAGGCCAGACTTTTATGAGAGAACAGTAAATTTCTATTTTATTTAAGCCATTGTATGTTGGGTTATGTTAGCCTAGTCTTCACCCAGACTGTTACAACCCAGGCATGGGTCTATTACGTGTCTGGTGAGGGCGGGCAGGGAGGATTTCAACGCCTAACTGAACTGACCGATGATATTTTGGCCAATGTGGTCATCTGGCAACTCAATGAAGAGCCTCTTACAGTGTCTTCATAACAACTTCCTTAATTAACAGTCACATAATTCAAATGCTGAATACTACAAAAAGGTCATGTAGAATGGGTTCAGCTAGAAATTGTTGTCATCAAATAAATATTTAGATCACCTAAACGTACACTTCAAAGGAACCAGTGAATATGTTTTAAAGAGCTGAATAGCATTTTAGCTTTACTTTTAACCAAGAAATAATTTATAACATGTAAGACACAATGAATGTAATCTGTAAGTATGCATTATAGTTCCTTTATCTAACAAAACAGCTCAAATTGGGGATAGGGGTGGGAGAAATTATTACATGTCCTTTTAGATTGTTTTTTAATTTCTCTCAAATAAGTTGACTATTAAAAAACCCCAACATATCCAATGCAAAGCTTAAAGATGCCTAATGTTGTAAGTGACCGTTCAATTGTAATCCATATGGGCTTAATGATTATCTTCAACTCTCAATGCCATTCAGAATTGAATACAAAATGATGAATTTTACAAATTGGATTTGAATTTTAAGCAAAATGCAGGTAGGTAAACTGCCAATGGTGAGGAGAAGCAGAGACAAATGCCACATAAACCTTTATTACATCTCGAAACCAATGCAGCCATAAAGAATGATGTTGCTATTAACTGACCAGAGCAAGTTCTCCTTTTAATTTCTGTTTTGACACTCTAGATGACCTTGGGTGAGTTATCACCTACAGGGCCACTTTCCCACTCTGTAAAATGGGGATTATAATAATTGCCAGCTACCTCTTATTTATGATTCTTCAGATGTTTTAATCTAAATTCTAAAAATGGCTTCATCTGGTTTTCTGATTTTGCCTGGCCACTTTTATATATACAACCAGTTGTTCCCATAGTACTTGTGCAGGAATATTTATGTGCATCTATTCTGTTAATGATTGCCAGATTTCAAATTTGGGGCATGGTATTTACTGAGAAGCTCCTGGCATCTGAAATCTATATTGTTCTTGTAGTGTGAAAGATGGTGCTGGTTTTTACAAGACCTTCTCTTTGTTTAAGGCATGTGTCAGGAAGGAAGAAACACCAACCACTACACTCATTTTAACACCTTTTATTCTATGCTTCTAGCAAACCTTTTATTCCTTTCTACGTAAGAGATCAAGATATATACAAATTAGTTTTTGAAAGATTTTAGAGCTTGTTCAAAGGTAAAAATTGAATATAACTAATTACTTGAATCTGTATATCCTAATTTGTTTCTCCCCAAAATTTGAATAATCCAAACACAGAGGAATGGATACTGTAAAGGAAAAAAAAAAAAACTAAGTAATCAAATGTTCATTGGGACAGGAAAACTGAAGATTATGTGTATAAGGAACAAAAAGACAACAAGAACAGCTGAAATTGAGAAACACTACAGAGACTAAGCAAAAACTCTTACTCTGAGCTTCCTACCAGTCAAGTCAAAGAGAGAAACTATATGGATTTGTTTACTTGGCTTTCCTCCTGTCATGAAAAGAGGTTATCAGGAAGACAAAATGTTTTTATGAAGCAGAAATTTTACAAGGGGGGGCCTTATTTGCAGGATATTGAATAACAGATCATGCACTTGATAGTGATTATAAAGAAAGCTTTCTTTCTTTTTTTTTTTTTTTTAACACAGGCTATCTCAGCAAATGCTAATGACAAATTCCTAGAAACTCTTTTTCCTAAATTTTCCCTTGACTTACGGTATTTTTAACTTTGAACAACATTACAGAATTTGGGGAAAAAACCACATTTCCCTTTTCAGGTAATGGGTATGGGTATAAGCATGACATCATAAAGATATCAAGCTGGAAGAAAAATAATTCATGATTACATGTGATTACAAAGAAATCAATGAAAACCTGTCAATGAAGCTCTTATTTGGAGCTGTATGGATAAGGCAACTTTCAAGCTGAATTTTTCATCTTTTCACACTTTTTCAGCTTTGTTTAATCACAATTTTTAGCTTCACCGGAAATCTCTGCTAACAGCACAAGATGAGCTGAACACTCGGCACAACTTTGCATGAGGAGCTTCTTGGATTGAGATCACTTTGAGAGATCAGAGACCAGGAGACAGCAAATTATAGCCCAACTAAGTAGCTGCAACAGAGACTGAATGGCCCCCAAAGCAGGCAGTATTTACTATATGATTCTCGACAGAAAAAGGCTATAGACCCCTGATACAGACTAACCCCTTTCTTTTTAAATTTGGAAAATTGAGCCTCTGCAAAGGAAAGTACTTTGCCAAAAGTCTTGCTGTGATTTGATGATCCCAACTACTGGTGGGATCAACCCCTTCCGCTGTGAAACATCTGAAAGGTACGTCTGTCCTCTTTGGAGGACAGTTAGGTACATTCTGCAAAGGTTTAATTTAAACAATATAGATGGCAAAATGAGGCAAGCCTTATTTTTCTGACCTAAGTTACATGTGCCAGAATGCAACCATAAAAACAAATCCACATCCTTTATAATGCATTCTAGAGCCCCAAAGCCCTAGGTGAGTTAAAAACAAAATCGATCAAAGAATCCTCACATTATGCAAGTTCTGCAAAAACCTTGCTCACCTGAAGAGTAAGAAGCCTGTATCTTACAAATACATAAACTTTAGTTTAATAAAATCTGAGCAAAGGCTTTGCTCTACCATGCTGGCAAGTAACCAGTTTTTAAATAGACACAAACTTACTAAATCAAATGGAACTATTACAGGCCAAAAATCAAAAATGAAACGCAGACTTGAGAAACATCAGCCATCACAATGACCTGCAAGATTATCTCGCGTGAGATGATCAGGGCCTTTATCAGAGAGAGACTTTTGAAATCATGTAAATATGTAGCATCTCTAACCATTTTAACCAGAGTTCTTTTTCATTCTCCCTCCCAAAAGTGAATTTGAGAAAATTAAATTTGGCTTTAATTCATTAAGCTACACTAGTCTCTCTGAAAACTTCTAATTTTAAAATCAAGTACTCATTTGATTTTCAAGCAAGGTCAAGAGAACAAGGCAGCCTAGTGCTGACATTACAGGGATATGCCCCACACTGCTCAGCAGTTACATCAACGTGGCGTGTTGCTATGGTGCCTGACTGTTAATTTCTGAAAGAAGGTGATTATAAAGCCGCCAGATGAACATCAATTGGATGACACCACTTCAGCACACAACACTGACATGCGTTACTCTTGTCTGCAGCAAGTTAATTTTATGAATCACCACTTTTGTGATGTGAATATTCCTTTCTAACTTTAAACCTACCAAGTCAACAAGCAAGAAAAAAAAATAAAAGTAAGTTCAGCTTCAACAAACAGAGGGAAGTTTGATAATATTTGGGGAAAAAAATGGAAATCTGTGGACCATTTCTTAAGAGCAACCTTTTCTTTTAGGACCTCCAAAAATATGCTACAGACATACTTACACGCAAATAAATACTCGTGTATTTCACAAATATAGATCAAAAATAACAGAATTAAAATGCCTAGAAGGCAACAGATACAGCCCTAGACAGAATTCTACTAATCACATTTGCATTTACCTTTTTTGGCTTCTGTAAAGCAATCTTCAGTTATAGTCACCTCAAAAGGTCACGTCTTACCCTGAAAACAAAAGAGAACATCAAAATCTGAATGTCAAGAAGTAGCAACAACCTCTGCCTGGGATAGACACAAGCAAAACAACAAAGGGACTCAATTATATTTAATGGCAAATGACTTTCAGAGTTAATAAAAACAAGTCCCAAGATCTCCACTTATCTGGACCACGCGCCTCTAAGCTCTTCAAGGCAACAAAATCAACTTGGACGGAAAAAGTCAAGGTGAAAAATTTCAAATTTTGCGTCTGAACTTTTTCTCATCTTGTCTATCAATTTATTTTCATGTGGAATAATACGTGACTCACAGGCCTTTGTTTTTGGAAACCAGACTGCTACTTGAACGTGTCTCTGTTTGGTTAATACCCACAACATCTCTTATTTCATTAAAGCAGAGGCTTATTTTTTCCCCCTTCGGAAGAGAGTTGGTTCTTGTAGACAAGTGCTTTCTGCCACTTTAGACCTTTCAAAATGAATAAAAGCACCACAATTTTCAGTTTGGGGAGGCGTGGGGGGTTAATTGCTGGTGAAAGCTGTTCACAGAATGTTTTTCACTTAGCATCTATCTACCAGATCTACTAAGTTAAATGAAAATGTCGGATGAAACAAACAATTGAAATCAAGCTTCCTAAAACACAAAGAAGCCATGGCACGCATTTTACCCCACATCTACTCCTGCATCTGCATACTCCCTTATGCAAAACAGTGCGTAATCCTTTAAGAAACATTACAAGCTGCCTCTTTCTGCCCATGTAACTGGGATCAACATATGGCACAAGTGAAAAGAAAAACATTTGTTTATTAATTTAGATCAAATTACCAAGAGGGTACAGGATTCATTCTACATCCATTGACCAAATGCTCAGATAATTTTTTTTAAGATGGTGAAATCGTATCATTTTACTAAAATGTTACTATCCTTTTGCTCACTCTTCAGAACAATATGTAATGAAGTGGTTTTAATTTTATATGAATATACCCCTGCTTATTCCTCTGCTGTCGGCCCCGCATGTGGAAAGACAAACATCACTGAGAAGAGTAAAAATCTGATTTCACCGGGGCTAAAATTTTGAAAGTGGCACTTTGGTGTATACTATCTTTGAGGAATTGATCTGAGGCCAATTTATGACATTTCCACAAGCAAGTGTATGCAGATTCTTGCCATTAAGATTGGAAAAAGATGCAGGCTCTGAGTAAAATCATAATTTTCATGTTTACTGTAAGAGGAAATTGGAGGTTTTCACCATAAATGTTCACCAGTTGGGTGGGGGAAAACCCTAGCTCTGGGACTTAAAATTACTATTTTGCAGTCTGCCTAAAACCTTTTTGTTTTTACACAAAACAATTCAAATTGAAAATGAAAATCGTGTGCTTTACTGCTGATGTATGTCCCCAGGATTGGTTTCTCCAGTGGTGAGAACTCTGTTTCAGAGCAAGCAGTGATAAGAAAGGAAAACAGAGCAGTGATGGTCAGGTCCTCAGGGTAAAGCGGAGGTCTGCAGAGCAGCCCCACGCAACACAAGTAAGACCTCAGTGGACACAAAGCGCAGCAGTATCTTACACTCTAGAAATTTCTACCTCCACCACTCATCAAATCTTAAATGTAAAGCAAGTGAACTCTGGCAGACCCTACTCAATTCAAAGCAAGAAGGCCCTTTTCTCCCTCCTTTTCACTTGAGATATTCTCCAATACATACACTCTAAACTAATTTATATGTTTATCTATTGAGCTGTGTCTATTTTTGCATGTTTGGCAGTCAGACCTATAGTATTAGACTTTGCAATGCAGATGAGATTTGCTATCATATAGGCCTGGCAAACAACTGGACCTCATTAAAATTTAATTTTTTTTAAACTGCTGAAAATGCCTACTTTGAATAAAGTTATCTCCAGTGCTGCATTCAAACCTGCAGAGCATTTCCAGGTAAGCACTAGGCCTATTTCTCCACTCACCTATCTATACGGTGCGGTATATAAGTGAACACAGAGCAAATATAGAAGCTGGTTCACCCTCAGATTTTACAAGTGTGATTTTTTTCCCCTGGGAGTGGGAGAAGAATTAATAACAAAATTACACAATTGACCCTCAAATTACAAATAGCAAAGTAATACAAAATTGGCTACATTTAATTTTCACTTATACATAAAAAGTCGGCAGTGAGATACAATCTGTATTTTCCTCCATTTTGAAGTTCCATAAATTTTAATGCACATGCACATTTGACCACTCATTAATTTAATTCTCTTGGTTTTAGTTTTTAGAAAAGTATACATGAGCAAAGGAATCTAAGATATTTTTCCAGTTTTGCTGAGAAAAGATTAATAGTTCAACAGCTGTTTGCCATCATGCTAAATTAAATGAAATGTGTCAATATAATAGACAAGAAAATTAGGGGGTAGTATGGAGGCCCTCGTCTGCATCATTACTAGCTTAGAAGAATCAGAAATCAACAACTAGGAGAAAAATCTGCATTTCATTTTTTTCTCCAAAGCATAAAACTTCCGTTTTCAGAGCTACATTTACTATTTTTTTAAACAATCACTTTTACTTCTCAAATATCCCTATTATTTACCTGTATGTTTACTGGCAGTATGAGTGTGCCAAGACTAAAATTAAATGGTTATATAAAGCTTTTAACTATTTAAAAAAAACATAGAAGAAATATATTCCCCTCCAGCCCACTTGTCTTCTTTTAAAAACTGCTGTCTCCATACAAATTGCATTTTTTTCCTTTTTCTTTCTTTTTTAAGTTTCCTATTGGTTTTAGGTTGTAGAGGTGAGCCAAAGATACAGTAAACAAATTATTTTCCTTTTTGTTATTCACAGTTAAGATCCTGTGAACACCAGAATTGTTCCGTAGCCTCTTCACTATTGATTGCAACAGTATCATCTACCTGAAGTGACGTGGTGACAACAAAAGCCATGACCAAGACACCAAATTTTAGCTTCCACCTCTAGAGTCAGAAACTTAATGTGCTGTCCTCTCCCTCTACTAGCTCTCCAACCTCTCCCCCACAAATTAGGAATTTCACTCTGCAGAACTCTTATGTTATTAATGATGTTTCAGTGTTACACTTTCTATGGGTATATTTTGCCCTTAATTTAATCTATGTGACATACAATACATAGTGCCAACCGGTATGTCCTACTCGGAATTAAGTTGCAGGTAAGTGTGGAGGTGTGATCTCATTTTACAAGACTGAAAATGAACAATATAGGCACTATTTTTCCCGTGTAAAGTATTTCCTCCTTTTCTTTCTTGGCAGCTAAAACAAATGATCTTCATCAGGATTCCTGCATTATATTTCATTTTATACAGTCATGCAAAAGCGACTCTGAAGGGTGGCCAATATATTTCATCTCAACCTTCAGCCCCACCGTTGCTGGCTGAGAACCTACCTAAAGATGCAAAGAGGAGCAGTGTGAGCCCCTGGCCCACGATGAAGGGGGCGATTAGTAGGTTTCTGACTGAAGGATCCCTTCCAACTCTTTAAGCGTAGGAAGGAACACAGTTCAAACCTCCCATACCCCCACATCCTCCAATCAAATAGCCTGTACCTCATTTGCAAAAACAAGTCCAAATGGGCTAATTTCTAAGAGATGGCTGCTGCCCCTTTAAAGCAGTGAACCTCATCTTATAAGGGCTTTCATGTCTCGTTTTTCAATGATTTCTTAAAAAATAGAAGTCAACACATATGTGACTAGTTGAAAAAGCATAATACAAGGGTCACTTTATTTTCTGCACTTAAGACAAGAAAATCTACTCAGAAATCAACCCCAAGGTTTTTTCTATGCCCTTATAAGCTTCAAATACTGAGTCAGGCTTGCAAAAAGGAAAAGGGGGGAGGGAGGGAAAGAAGGAAGAAAAAAAAAGGGGGGAAGAAAGAAGAAAAAAAAAAGAGCAAAACAGAGGGGGGAAAAGAAGGAAGGAAGGAAGGAAACAGGAAAGAAAAGAAGCTGCCACTGTGCAGCCAGCTCTCTGAGAGCAGGGGCCACCTTGGCCACTACCCGGGTTTGCTGCTTTACAAAAATTACCTTTCTTTTACTCATCCCTATCACAGCAATGTGATACTTTGGATCCATCACTTATTTCCCCAATTCCCCTCCTGTCCCTGCACATAACATTTTACTTCTTTTCTCCTCATCCTCAGGGACTCCCCTCAAATAATAGAGCCTAACTTGGGGGGTCCATTCTAGTAGGCAAAAATCTAAAATACTATAAGTTAAGCCACGTGGTAAAGGCAACCCCAGCGGATGCTTGCCCCTGAAATTACTTCAGACTGGCACGACCCCACTCACTCCACATCGACCCATCTCCTTTGCAAAAAAATGACTCTCTCTTACCTTACAGAAAAGTAAAACCCTGGTCATGGTCATGTGAAAATATTTTATAGGTATCCTTTAACAGCCTTTAAATGTTGAAACCTAAAAACAATATTTGCTGTTTTCCCTTTGAAGCTCTAACAAAGCCTTTGTTTTAGATTCACCTTTAGTGTGCAATAAGAGTTAATAATCAAATCCATCCCAACCCCCACAAATGTTAAACAAAAAGATAAAAGAAATGCAAATAGCTATTGTCATGGAAAGTTAAAGTACCTGTCTGTATTTTTAAGTGAAAACTATTATCTCTATCAATCAAAATTTAAGAATACAATAGCGCTAATCACAGAAGGTACTCTGACGGAGTTACTTTGCCTCATAAAAAAAAGTATTTTTCCCCTTAAAAACCGAGTATAAAAGTCATATACTTACAATTAGATAGAGTATTTGTAATTTTATTATTAAAAACCTTCAGCAGCCTCACTGTTAATAAATGCTTCTAAGTCTCTAGACTGATTTGTACCCAAGAAGACCCAAGTCCCTACATATTTTAATAAGGTTGATGAAATTTTATTTAAATTCTCACAGTTTCCAACCTGCGGGGGAACAGCACACTCTTCTGTTGAAAAGAGTTACTCAAACAGAGGCAACAGTTAACTGGTAATGCAAACTCCTTCTTTTAGACCGTGGACACAATTCCCACACCCTGAAATATCTTTACATAGGACATATCTTCCTTGGACGGTTCACTCTTGTTAATTGCGGCAACTCATTTTTGAAATAACATTCTACCCTCAAAAAGAAAGCAGAATACCCCCATCCTACCCCAGAATGATCTACGTGTATAGTACATGAATTTCTCCGAGGTCTTTTTTTAAAATTCACTTTTAAAAAAGACTGGATTAGCCCCTGAATATGGTGCTTTCTAAAGACAGTGCAGGAACAAAAAATAGCAAGACCCCAGATAGTAAAACAAACAGCTCAAGATTAAAATTCCTAGAGCAAACAGTTAAGCCAGGATGCCATTATGCACACTGAGCCTGGATGATGTCTCCTCCACCGTGGGGCCAAGAGGCTGTCATTTTCCCCCCAGCAAGATCAGATTTCCTTCCCTCCCGACCGCCTCTCTGAGCATCATGGCCAACATCTCTAGTGTGCTATTAATATCAATGAAGAGACGATTCGATTTCCACAGAAGAAAACCCTTCCTATTCCGCACAGACCTTCGGGGAGGACCCCGGCCCGGGCATAGACAATACAGCAGCAGAGTTTCTCTGCTTTCTTACAGTTCGCTCTTGCACACTGTTTGAAGGCTTTTAGCAAACAATGGCAGCATTATCTGCAGGATAGTTACAAAACAGGATTTGTTAGGACAAAGAATAATAAAGCTGCTCTCCTCTCTCCCTTTCTCTTTTCTTTTTAATTCCCTCCAGTCCCCAAGAGCCTCTCTATGCCAGTCCAAAATTCAGCCACATTTCCTAAGAGGCACCTGTACTTGTCTATTTCAATGCAGCCAGAAACTGACAACGGCCCCATGAAGCAGGACGGCTTCAGGAGGCGCCCAGAAGGGCAGCAAAGTACCCTCTCAACATTAGTAAAATGAAACAAAAGTATCAGCCTTGGCTTCACAAGCACTTACCCGCTCATGGTGAGGAGGCAAAGCTTTGGGGCGGGAGAGGCAATTTTCACACAACGGAAGAAAGTTGAGAGTTTGTAAGGGTGAAACTACAGGCGCTGGGAAGCCCGCGGGCTCTCAGGGCTCCCAGGCTGGCGGCAGTGTGAGGAAGGACTGAAGGTATGTGGGCTAAACACAACAAAAGCCACTGCCTTACTCTAGATTAAATATGCAGGAAGAGGCCCGTTTGCATAAACACAAACACTCAGCAAATGAATAACTGGCTCAATCAGACGCCCGCTGTGCCTTCTACCTGTCCTCGCTCTGACAGGAGACATCCCCTGTTCCAGGGGACAGGACTAAACAGGAGACAGCTAAATGTTATGTTGCTATAATAACAATTAAAATGAATTGCATTCATTAGTAATTAAGAACTCACTCTTGGAGGAAGGGGGGTGATGGGGGGCTGATGTAGGGCTATTGTATCTCCAGCTACCCCAAAAGAGAACTTGGAGTATACACATCCTGATAGTTCTACAGTGAGTTGCATTTAAATCTCTAATATTCAATGAGAGTTTTAAACAATCATATCATTTAGTCACAATTTAAGGTCTGAGGCATACTTCTTGTTTCTCTGCTTTGTCACATTATAAACTGATCCATGTGAGTCTTTACCTATAGAAAGATCTATTTTATATACCTATGTAAAATGTACATATAAAAATATATACACATATATGTGGACATATGCGTGCATATATACTCACACATAATACCCTCATGCATATCTAATCAAAGAAAATAAACCCCAAAAATGCTACTTAACTACACTCTTTAGTTCACTAATCAATAAAGGAAAATAATTTGAGTTTTCCAAAAATACATCCCAAATGCCTACCTTTCAAATGTCACCAATCCATGACCACTCATTTAAAAACATTACCCCTCTATTAGAAAGGATGCTTTTAACTGAGTGGCCCCAACCACTTATAATTTCAATTAAATAACATAATTACAGTCAACAATTTTCTCCATTTTGGCAGAAAATATGCCATACCTCAACATAATTTGTCCTTAGAACCCAGGAATTTAAACAAGAGGAAAAAACATGCCGGTGCTAGGAATTCACTACTGCTTTTTCTCAGCTTGTGGAGTCAACTCACGCTGACCTCTTACCCTATGTTCCAGCTACATGTTGGTCTTAGTAACTTAATTATTTTTTAATAACTTTTGCAGTATTAAATGATTTCGATTGAAACATAAATAAGATTATGTTCTTCGTCTAATTACTATTGCCACACAGTACTTTGGGGGCAAATCCAGCATTGCTGTTCTAGAGGATGTGTTTGTATTATTATTGCATGTGGACTAAAAAGGGCAGGTCACAGATCCCTCACAGCCTGTGAGAACGCATCACGATTATCCCAACCAAGGGAGATAAGGCGCTTTCTATTTCAAAAGCAAGTTTTATTTTATTAACACAACACTGTTTTCTGGTCAAATCATTCCGCTGTAAAAGTAAAAGATCACTGCGGAAAAGTTAAAAAAATTTTTTTTTTTTTTTTTACAAACAAACCAAAAACTCATTTCAAATGCACATTATGACATAACATGGAGAAAAGAGAAACAAAATAAAAGAGTCCCAAAGCTCCCCAAAATAAAAGACAGCTTCTCTAAAAGGGGTGCCCACAGAAACTAAAGATGTCAATTTCGTTCACTATTTTGCCTTGAAATGACCTTCCAAAGAAGGTGTTAGATAACTCGCTTCCATGGCCGATAGTGATCTAACCTTGATGCAAATAAACCATAGAACAAAATTTAATCAGTATATCACTGTGAAAAAGCCTTTGTCCATCCCAATGGAGCTTCTAATGACTGTTTTGGCAGTTCTGGCGGGTAGTTATGCTTCCCAGCTCATCTATATCTCATACTGGTTGAGCAAGCTAATGGAAGTGCTGTTAGTGGAATCCAATATTAATGCCCTGTATCGTGCAAACCTGGATGCAACTGAATATATTATACAATTATAGGTAGTATCTAATTCCATAGGTATTAGATACTGTACTCTAAATTAATATTTTAATGAGGACAGTGAAATAAAGACGACAATCCAGGTAAGGGATCCATGCGTTGTGGCCCAGCTAAGCTCCTTGCTGAAAGAGTGTTGGATTCAGGAGCAAAATGGTACAGACATAGGGACTGTGACAAAAATCTGTATGCAAGTTTTAGACGCTGAGTGACACATACTGATGTACAGAGTCAAAGATGTCATCCTCACACAAGCGCCACTCGCTGTAAGCTTGAGAGAAAATGAAGGGGGGGAGAAAGGGGGGGCGTAGTTGCAGTGAGACCTCCAGAAAATAAACAGGGTGTACAGTTTCAAAGGCTGCAGACACAGACATTTCATTGTTCAAGCCAATTATCAGTGGAAAATAATAACAACAGATGGATTCAGAGTCACTGACTTTTCATATGCACTTCATCTCGGCGGAACAGATGATGAAACGCGAGAGCTATCTCAAAAAGGCAAAACATCTTTCAGTAAAAGAACTCTACAGTCCAGATGGGGACCTTCTAAGGCTGCTGATTATCTTCTTATAATGTTGTAAGATAGACTTACTAAAACATTTCAAGAACTGATCAGATATGATGCGTACAATGGCTTCATTATTGGAAAGAGTCGCCTCAGACTTGTGACTAAACCCGGCAGAGATTTCAATAAGGTTAGGACTGTAAGTTTCCTGTTTTCTCATCAGGGACTGCAGGTTCCAACTAAAACTGGAAATCTGTACACAACAGGAGAATAAACCATCACCCAAGGATCCTAGCTATTTGCTCTTCTCTCATTTGAGCAAAGGAAAAAAGATGAACTGGAATTGTAAAAAGGACATTACGTTATTCTGAAGCATTCCATCATGATGGGGGGAAAAAAACCAGCTCCAAAGCAACTCCTTATTAAAAGCATTTGGTGATAAAATATCATCCCTTATATGTAATTAGAACATTTTAAATATCCCTTGCCACTGGTAATTGCAAAATAGAATTTCCTTTTAGGAGAAAATAAACATAAATTTCAATGTGGTATAATAATAGTCCTAATAAATGCCAACCAAAAAAATCCAGGCAAAACCCACCAACCTACTCTAACCCACCATCACTCAACTTACCACCAAGTTAGGCTCGCTGATAAAACACAAGAGGTAAACCACAACCTGAGAACTTGCTATAAGTAATGGAAAAAGTTAAATCTCTAATCAGGCCTCATTACTACTGGAACAATGTTTCTGTTCCATCTATCGGTCTACTCATCTGTCTTATCTCCATCTATCCATCATCAATTCCACATTCATCTTTACCCGATTTGACATAAATTATGGTTGAAATCACTGCGCTAAGGGAAAAGAAAAGCTGATCCTCCCACTATTTACTAACATGCTTAACATTTAAAAAATATTTTTATGAACACACTGTTGACTTCACAAGTTTATAACGTAAGTTAAAAAAAAAATTTTCCAAGCAAGGCTTTTCTTTCAAAGTACTCTGACAAAAGTAAATTCGTAGCAGAACACACAGGCACGAAGAAAATATCGCCAAGGGCAAAATTCTGCAACTGCTTTAAGAAGCAAACAAGAACACAAAAGATGTGTAATACAACCATCTGGCTCTCCTCATACTGTATCAATGCCCCAACTTTATCCCCCACCCCCTTAGCCAGCCCACACCAATGCCACAAAACCAAATGGCTTCACTTATGTTTCCTGCACAGCGAATTTACACAATGCAGTTAGAACACAAAAGTTGATTTTTACGCATAAACTAGTATCTTTCAAATTTTTCCCACTTCAATGATTTTGTTGTCGTTGTTACCTATTCACAGCGGGACTTCTTTGAAAAACCACTAACAATCTCACTGTGACAAAACTGTTCTCATGTGGACATATACGTTCAGTCTCAAGAGAAGCCCTTGTCAAAACCTCAATCTCTGCCATCTTGTGCTTTCTTCTATAACCAGACTTCAGATGTGGACATATGAAAAAGAAATCCTAAATGTATTTCAATTAAAACCTTTACTTTTTTTCTGGCACTAAATTGTGGGTTGTTTCCCTCACTTACTATTTGAAATAACTGCACTAATTTTTAATAACCATTCTTACAAGTCATCATGTCCATTGGAACTTTTCCTTATTCAGCTCAGTATACAAATATTTACTGAGCAACTACTGTGTTATCAGCAGCTTGCTGAACAACAGACGATCAAAATCCATTATTTTCCTGTGCGCTAGTAGGACCTGCTTGGTACATTAAACCAGAAACTCCACAGTTTCTAAAAAATCTTTCTAAAAAAATCTTCCACATGTGGGTAGGCTGGAGCATTTTATTTACTTATATCCTTATTTTTGCAGGAAGATATAATAGATATTTGAAAGTTATAGCATATTTGTAGGGATCCAATTGCTTTCAAAAGGTGGAAATCTCTGTTTGGGTAAAATCAATAAATCATCATAAATGCCTCTCATCAAGGGGCAACAATTAAAAAACTAATAACTGAGGAAAAAAGACTCTCACAGGCAAATTCTACTCCTTGCTTTTCTGTAGGGGCATGCTAGAGGCAGACATTTCTATATCGGGCAAGAGTTCTCAGAGCCAAGATTTGCAAGGTGCGGGGGGACATCTGGCTTACTTGTTTTCTCACTGATTTTGGTTTTCCACTGCCATTCCTGCATCCCTCTCCACATTAAGGGATAAGGAAACTCTGCCTAATTTTTCAAGGGGATAATTTTCGGTTCCCTTCTGGGCGTTCCTGCCCAGAGTCCCCTGGTTTGGACAGCAGCGGTCATCTGTAGGACACACGCAGTGAATCCAGCCGCGGGATGAGGGCTTCTGCTAATTGTTTAAGCCTGCACCAGCGTCTGGCCACCAGTTGGCAGACACAACTCACGGCTGCCTACCAGGCCTAGGTTAGCACAGCTGGAGCCAGATGACAAGCTCTCGAAGATATTCTTCCCATGGCCACATCTGGCTCTTGGCGGCTCCAATCTGCAGCTACACTGATTCTGTTAGGTTTTTCTTTAGGCAACAGACAAGCTACGTTTAAGACAAGTTTTATTAGTTTTGACTGTGTGCACTGTCAGTTTGGGACAAAAATATCAGAATATGAACTCCATGAAGACAGGGACTTTATCTGACTTGCTTGCTATATATCCCAGGACAGAACAGCAGCTACACCTGGTAGGTGTTCAATAGAGAAATGAATGAATGAATGAATAATGCTGATCAGCCTGTCAACCTAACAAAAACATTCCTGGATCTCAGTCCAGCACCTCTGTTCCTACTGTTTCATGTACAATGGCTGACATTCTGATGTCCCCGAGTGGCTCTGTCCCTAGATTTTATTATGGGCATGTTGACACTTAAGAATGACCCACGCACTAGTCAGTATAGCTGGAAAGACCTCCAACAATCCTTCCCCCCAAATCACCCAGTCTCCCAGTATTACCCACATCCTTACTTTTTGAGTCCCTAACCTGAGAAACTTGCCAGCTACGTGCCCACAGTGCCTGCAAGTGGTTTGAAAGTAGAAACTCACCTTTCGACCACCACAGAAATGCCAAATGATGAGGCGACTTTTCCTGGCACCTTTTCATCCCATTTCCTTTCCCATGCCTTTCTTCCTGACTTCCCCGACATGGGCAGAGCCCAGCTCCCTTCTAAACTCAACTCTGACCCAAGGCTAGGCTTCCCCAAAGCTCACCACCTCTTTAGTATTCACTGGACACAGTTAGAAGCACCAACATAATTCAGAACCAGCCTGGGGCCCAGCCTCTGGGCTCCGTAGCTAGAAAGAAGCTGGTACGTAGGGAGGCTGTGTTAATAATGACGTGAGTGAGCTTGTGCTCCTTCCTTATGACTACAAAGCTCCCCTGAGCTCCCCAAGAACCTGATGAAGGTGGAAGGACACTTGAGAGAAGCCTGGCATGTCTGTCCACATTTGACACTGCTTCCCCTCGCCCCAAGCAGAAAGTTAATGCTCCTAACACAAGAATGGCTGAACCAGGCAGAAGACTTTGACAAGCTCAGCATATGGTCTTCAATGAACCAGAGCTACTTAGAGGTGTGCTACATGAAGCTGTTGCTAAACTTGTCCCCCTTTTTCTGTCTTGCAAAGAAGCAGGGGTTGGAGTAGGAGTAATTCTTTCAAGCTAACTGTAAATTTCTGAAAAGAGTACTGTGTTTACTATGAAAAATTCGGGCTTCAAGCTCCCTTTGGAAGGCGCTGCTTACCTCGTAACAGGTGGGCCAGGAAGACCCAGCCCTAAAATGCTTCTCTCTTCCCTTGCTCCTGACATTTGCAATTACCTTAAAAACGCCTTTCCCCAATTCCACAATCACAGTGAAAGTTTAAGATTATTCTGAGAAAAGCAGTACAGCAGGCTGCAAATGATCAATACCTATTCTTTAGCTGAAAACAACAAAAACAGTGCAATTTTTGAAAGAGAAGAATGAAAAAAAAATTTAAAAACAGGTAAGGCTGAGGATGTACAGGACAAATAGCTCTATTTCTTAATTTTTCCTTGGGCTGTGGAACTTAGGACGTATTATATTATATAGTACTGCATGGTATAGTTTAGACTAGAAGAGTTCAGAACTCACAAGTGTGGGTTCAAGTGCCCAAGTTCAAAACTCAGCTCTGCTGTTTGCTGGCCTTAGGAAGTTATTTAAGCTCTCAGTCTCTCAGTGTCCTCATCCATAAAATGGGCTTAATTATAGTGCATAATGTGCGTCTGAGGACTAAATACACTGACATGACAAAGTGCTTAGAAGAGTGCCTGGCACAAAGTGAATGCTACAAGAAGTGATGGCTGTTGTTATTATGACCAAGGACAATATAACTTAAATAAATCTAAAACTTCCTATGCCTCCTTTCTGCCATCTCTACAAGTTAATAATATCTGGCTATCTGCCAGGCTATAGGCTAAAAAAATAAAAGAGAAAGTGCATCAGATTTCAAACTTCTAAAGAACACAGTGCTAAAATAAAATCAAAGTACTTATTTTTTTCCCCTTAACATTAGCTGGAGAATTGCAGATTTAAGATTGGGGCCGTACCTACGTCGGTGGTGGCAAGTCATAAGTTATAAAACAGCTACACTCCAGGGTTAGCATCGCTGATTGTCCCGCCAGTAACCAAACAGGACTTTGGGGAGATCTTCAAAGAAGGCAGGAGGAGAATCCAGCCTGGAACCCAAAGGGATTGAAACACATTTTCTTGTACTTTTCAAGTCTGTGCGTATAGATTCTGTTACTGATTTAGGATCTTAAACAGTTTGTTTATTTTTTAAATGCCTTTCAGCTCACCTTTAATAACATGTTTCTTTGACTTGGCTGAACTGTGCCTCAGAAGAATTACAAGCGGGAATACGGCTGGGTAAAAGGTTCAGTGAACTAATCCACACCTGGTCCATGTAAAAAAAGGGGGGGGCCTCATATTTTCCATATAGAAACAAGCCTCTTTATATGAACCAGCCTTTTATTTAATTGCTAAGGCACTTTCCACAGCATATAACCTTTCATGTGCTTCTTCACTAGGGTGGGGAAAAGGCAGAAAACCACCTCCCAGCCATACCATGGAGCGTTATCAGTGACAGAAAAAAATAATCACGCTAAAAGCATAAACTCCATTCCAAACAGGAAGTGGCAGATTCATTTTCCCAGAAATTCCTTGACCAAGTTTTGCAAATGACAAAAGACAAGGATATCCCTTAACAACAGATCTGGGATCCACTGAGGAGCTCTCTTATGTCTTCCATGATCCAAATTTGGATTTCTTCTGCATCAGGGGTGTGAACCCGACTTTTCAGTGGAAGGAATTAGGCAGAGATGAGGAATATCTCAGATTGAGGAAGAAGAGAAAACATTTTCAAGCTGAAAGGCAACTTTGAGGGATCTAGTCAAGCCATTCCCTCATTGGGAGTGGATTCAGCATGTGCCTGAAGCCACACAGGCGGTGGGGACAAAATAGGGACATGAGCTTCTGACTCCCAACTAATAAGGAAAAGCAACGGCTAGAGAATGTGGCCACTGGAAACACCGACTATGTAAAGAGCAGACTTTGGAGCAGGATCCTCTGAACAGCGAAGAGGCCGGAGCATGGAAGGGGTCACAGTGTCCCACAGACCTTGCCAGCCCCCTGCTAGAACTGAAACGAGCTTCACTCTCGTCCACAGAGTCATTCACTTCCATGCTCCTGCCATCTTGTGTTTGCCTCTCTCGGTTTTGCTCCTAAGAAAATTCCTCTGGCTTGAAGTGGAAAAGGAGATATTTCCACACCTTCATTAAGAGGCAGCGAAGTGAAATGGAAAGACATTTCATTAGAAGGGCAGACAGTGTGGTTCTGCTCCTGGAGCCACAGGTCTCTCGGCCACAATCTGTAAGGACCTTCTCTCCAGACCCAGGCTCCTCGTTGGTAAAAGGAGGGTACTCAGGGCTGATATTCAACTGATGCACACAGTGGTCGCCTGAACAAGACACTGAAATGCTGAAATACTTGTATTCTCGTTGGGAAACAGCCCAGGCCCTAAGCCTTTAAGGCCACCCTTGGCCACTA
Organism: Lemur catta; assembly: GCF_020740605.2. Taxonomy (NCBI): domain Eukaryota; kingdom Metazoa; phylum Chordata; class Mammalia; order Primates; family Lemuridae; genus Lemur; species Lemur catta. Next base: position 20,933,838 of record NC_059145.1, on the reverse strand, counting down.
CCCTGAACTTCCCAGGATCCCAGCCCAGGCTCTGGGCAGTCCCCGCTCCAGGGCTACAGCTAGTGGCCATCTAGGTCTACGGCCACTTTCCCAGGGCTATGACACAAGGACCACCGGAGCCAGCTACGCCCTGGGCCCCACGTGGGGCCTGGGAAGAGACAAGAGGGCTGGGACAAGCAGAAAAGTGGACCCATGAGAGACCCGCCTCCCCCCACCCAAGTTACTTCCCTCTCCCGGATACGGGCCTGTAGTAATGAGGCAAATCAATGGAATCTTCTTAGGGCAGATTCGTAGGGCTAAATGTTTCCAAAAGCTGGAAAGAAATATAACATCGTTAAACAACACTCAAAATAAAATCCTGAGCTCTGAGGGAAATTACCAACACATGTAATCAAATTATATTTACCATGGAAATTCTAATAGCTCATACTTTCTACTTCACTTTCACAACCCTTTAGGAAAAGGAATATTTCTCTAGCCCATGTTCCAAATTTGCACAGTAGAGCTGAAGCATGATGCGTGCCGAAACATATAGGAAAGGGGAAAAAATTCCCATTATTGTTGTTGCCTCCAACCTCTGCACCTTCTATGCCACCATTACTCAAAAGTCACCCGAACGCTTTGCTGGCTGACGTGACGCCATGCTGTCACTTGATCAGGTGCGGGGTACCACATGGTATGAACAAATACTTATCCACGACCGCATATTAAATGGGAATTCGCGAAGGCGGGCTCTGGAGACAAAGACGTTTCTATATAGAAATATTAACTAAGAATTTAAGTAAAAGGCCCCACTGGAAAAAAAAAAGTTCTGAAGTAGCAATATAAACTATATTTAATAGCAACAAAAAATATTTTCCTTTTGGGAAAGCAATTTGGGCTTCTAAAAGTTACTGCCTTTCACGTGACTTAATACAGTATATGCCTGAATTCTTTCATTTCCTAAAACACAGATGCTAGGCCCCCAAATTCTACCTCGTTTGAGAGCTAATTTTTTTCTAATTGATCTTCCCCCAAATACAATCCTCAAGTAAGAAACTATTTTGGTACCTTCCCCCCCTCAACAATTGTTATTTTCTTAAATGCCTGAGTATAACACGTCCTAAAGAACATATGTTCCCAAGCAAGGGAAAAAAAACGGGCTCTAGAACTAATACACAATGAAAAATAAATTTAAAGCAGCCTTCTGGTCTGACATAAGAATATAAAAATGATATGAGCAAGAACAGCTTAGTTTACATACTTTTCAGTCACAGCTGCTGCTCTGAAACCACAATACCTTTAAAATGACATTTTAAGGAAACAGATACGGCACGGCTTTAGCCATAGTTAGATGTAGCTAACACTGAATTAAAGGAGCTTTTCTTTTTTATACACATACTTTATATAACCCTGGACACTGGCACAATTAAGAAGAATGATTCATTTTAAAATAATGTAGTGATAAACAGAGTAAATTACAAATAACTCTGCCAGCAAGTTTTTTTGTTTTTTTTTTTTTTTTTCTTTTTTCTTTGCAATCACCAGACTCAGACATCAAAATAGAGTTTCGGGGACAGAAGGAACAAGTCCCCTCTTCTTGGTTAATCTTTAATTGAGTGTAAAGATTTCTTGAAGAGGACCTCTGTACCTCCAGTGCCGGGCACACAAGAAGCTCCTATCTCTACAAGAGAGGAAGGCACTTACTTCCCTGAATAAACGAAAATAACATACAATTAAATCAGACTATCCAATTAATAAATTACTTCGGTGGACCTTGTGGGCCAAGTCCTATTTAATTACATAATTTAAAAAATATTTGCACATTGCAATCACCGAAATTGGCTTTGAGGTTTCATAATACACACTTAACACTTGAGTTAGAGAACAAATTTATTTAATAAATGCAGGCCTAAGTGCTAGAAGGCCATACCACTCAAACTGCAAAATCACTTAGCACATCCTCAGAAAAAGCAAATAAACTTTTCCACTATTTAGACGTAGGCTGCTGTTGAATGTCAGGAGAGGCTGGCTGATTTTTTTTGTGTTTTCTCTGTCATGTGTTGCTTGTAAATCTGACCATTCTGAGAGGTGATTAAAACCGAGCTAATGGACAAAATGGTTCCAGTTAAAGATAACTTAAAGATAAACTAAGGTGGAAGATGTCAAGGTCCCGGTAGTAAAAACCTCTGCAGAGTAAAACAAAGAGAAGTCATATTAGCTCCCCATTTTTCACTTCTTGGAATACCAAAATACACCATAAATTAAATGGTTACGGAGCGTAAAGATGCGTTCCACTAGGAAAGTACACACAAATTCAGGGGTGAGGAGGACAATCATAAAAAGGATAGAATTACATGGTATCCAAAAGAGGGCAGAAACATTTAAAAGTGACTACATTCCCTATGGTTGTACTGGGGGCCATGAGACTGCCATTAAGTGAATTTTCTAGAAAACCACTTGACCACTTTGGCACCACAACTTTTTTTGCCATCACATTTGACAGGAATCTTTGTCAAACACATACACGTTCGAATAACCATTGCATGCTCTAGACACCCACAATGGCCTCAGAGCTTTTCGAGCTGTGTAGGGCTGGCTTTTTACCAAAAGCTCCCAGACCACCATGACAAGGGTTATTTTTGTTATTGTTGTTTGTGGATCTTCTCCTTAAAGATACCCGTCATGTATGATCCAGCCTACCAATACTTCCATTTGCTTCCTTTCTCTCTCTTCTCTCTCTTTCTTTCGAGACAGAATCTCGCTCTGTCACCCAGGCTGGAGTGTTGTGGGCGTGCTTATAGCTCACTGCAGCCTCGAACTCCTGGGCTCAAGGGATCCTCTCGCCTCAGTCTGCCAAGTAGCTGGGACTACAGGCCCATGCCACCACAACCAGCTAATTTTTAAAAAAAATTTTTTGTAGAGATGAGGGTCTCACTGTGTTGCCCAAGCTGGTCTCAAACTTCTGGCCTCAGGTAATCCTCCTGCCTCAGCCTCCCAAAGTGGTAGGATTACAGATGTGAGCCACCACACTGGGCTCACATCTTAGTATTTTTGACATTGGGATGTGTCTCAAAATTGACGTAGATTCTTAACGTTGCATGCTTCCCACCTGCACATCCCATCCCAGTTGAAAAGTTTCTTGGCTTCCTAAGGCCGAGAGGATCAAAGTGAAATGTCCAAGGTACTCAAAAGGCCCTTCATGATGCCAGCCACTGATCGGTCATCTGGTCACACCTTTTTTGCAACTCCCTGACTTTTATTCCACCATCAACAGAGACCCACATACACCTTGCACGCTCTCATCTCTCAGCTGTTGCACAGATCTAGCCCACCACAGTGCTCTGCCTTCCTTCACCTAGAGAAGTCCTGCCTGTACCAAATAACTTGAACATAAATGCCACCTCCTCCAAGAAGCCTTCCCTAACCTGTCTTTAGATTACCCCCATTATCTGTCCCACTTGCACATAGTACTTGTCCTAATATAGGAATAATTCCATTTTATTATAATGGTCTATTTAATCAACAGTTTCTCCTGTTAAGCTGTATGCCCAGATTGTGAAAGGCACTTAGTAAATCTGAGCAAATAAAGTTGATGAATTCTAGTAAACAAAGTTAATGACAACAATTTTTCCTTCTTCGGTTCCTGCACAAAATCGACTACTCTCAGTGTTAGCTCCTCTCCCACTATGATGGTTCAGCAACGGGCGGTCAAGCAGATGAGTCTGCACAGTATTTGTTCACACACCTCTGAAGACAGAAGAAATGGATCACAGCTGATATTTATGTGAATGACTGAGATGTAATTTCAACAAAAAACCTTGCGTTCCCTTGAAGTAAAATCACCTTATTGTTCATAATACTGTGCAAAGGAAATAGAATAAGCAAGGAAGCTATAAGAATTTAATCAAGTCAATTTCTTGTAAATAAGAATTGAGATTCACTATGCACCAAAAATGTAATTACCCTCCCCCTACTAACAGTGTCCTAATTTAGACTCGGCACAAAAAACCACTTTCAGATTATAAGACAACTTTGCATTAAAGTCTTAGATGAACCTTAATTCCATTCCCTCTCTTGGACTGTGGTCTGCTTAACTTCAGCTTTAATAATAGCATCATGCATCCCAACCTCCAGAAAAACAAACTTCATAGCCAGTCTTCAAAACAGTGTGGAAGAAAGAGCTGTCATGGGTCAAACCAATGACCTCTAATCCTTGACAGATTCAGTAATGGCATTAAGACAAGAAACCTGGTGCCAGCCAGCAACAGCTCCAGACTCAAGAAATAGTGTCACTAAAGTGACCAAAGGGTAAAAGCCAATCTCTGGACACAGATGGGCTACACGCAATGCATAGAACATTCTCTCTAGGGTTCTGTTCTTCTGGGTTGGTTCAGAACTAAAAATACAAGAAGAAATTTGTTGCTTACAATGTAATTAAAGGTAACTGGCAGACATAAACTAACCTTATTTTTCAGGATTATGACTTGGCCAAGTCATTTAACTTCTCTGATCCTCTATTTCTTCATCTGTAAAATGGGGTAATAACATCTGTATGAAAGTCAAATGTGCTAACGTGTTATACTCATAGATAGGATTTTATTTGTATGTGTGTATGGAGGTGTGTAAACTAGAAAAGATAATTTTTGATACAACTCCTACGTCATTTCTTCAGTCATTCAGCAAATTTTAGTGAACACCACTCTGTGCCATATGGACTAAAAATAGGAACACAATTTGACCCTTGCCCTCAAAGAGCTCATAGTCAAGATCTGAGCTATCCAAAGCAGTAGTCACTAGTCACACGCTATTTAGCTTTAATTAAAACTAAATAAAATAAAAAATTCAGTTCCGCAGTTGTGCTAGTCACGTGTCCAGCATTCAAGAACCACACGTGGCTAGCAGCTACCCCACTGGATGGTGTAGGTATAGAACATTTTCATCACCGCAGAAAGTTCTATTAGCCAGCTTTGGACAGCTCAGGTCTAGAAGGGCAAGACAGTGAAGTAGGGCGCATAGGTACACTTCAACATACTGTGAAAAGTGTTAAACTGACAGCGGAAAAAGGTTTTTCTATTGGAGGTGATATCCTTGAAGGATGGGAGACTGTTTTTCTGACGTGGAAAGGGGGAGCCAGGTGGAACGAGTCACACCTGCAGAGGCACAGACTCGCGCAGGGGCATGCGAGTTCCTGTGACTGGCACACAGCGTATGGGGAATGCAGTGGCCAGACACCAGCCTGGAGGAGTGGTTGGGATCCACTTATGGAGGCCTCACAAGCCAAACTAGGAGTCTGGACTTGATTCAGAAAACAGAGATACTGAAGCGGTGGAGGGACCCATCGGATGCGTTTTGTAGAAAACTAACCATGCTGACAAAGTGGAGCAGCGGTTGTCAGCTCTGGAGACACACATGAGAACTCCTCTGGAAAGCTTTTAAAAGTGCTGATGCCAGAGCCCTTACCCCAACTGAATTAAATCCATTTCTGGGCATGGGGCCCAGACCTCAGTAAGTTTTAAAATCCCAAAGTGACTAATGTGCAGTCAGGGATGAAAACCAACAGAGATGACAAAGAACGGGGACCGAAGTTAAGCTAGAATGAAGACGTACAGTGAAGAGTCTACTGCCATGGTCCTACCAGGAGATAGTGGGGACCTCTCCTAGCACAGCAACAGGGAACATGGGAAGGAAAGGCTGATTTGGGCAGGTGTTTCCATGACAGAATTACTGTGACCTGGAAACCAAGAATATGAGCAATGCAAGGAGAAAAAATAGAATACAATATGACAACTTCTATCCCACGGCAATAATGACCAAGATCAAGCATACTGGAAGTTGAGCAGGTTTGGGAGAGGAAGAGTGGACAACTAGTCCAGTTTGAGATGTGCTGCCCGCTAGGTTCATCAGACCGGCTCGGGGAAGGGCCCAGGAAAGTGGAGGAAATAGTAGGCTGGACTCTGTCAGAGAAGTCAGGGCCTGAGAGGGGACACAGAGCAGTTTTCAGGAGTCCCTGTGGAATCCTTACAAAGTTAAATATTTTCTTTAAAACTTCAGTCCACAGGAACAATAGCAAAGAAATGCACTTTTAAACATCTATTACCATCTATTCCATACTATATATTAAAGACTTCATCTGCCTGGCATCAGCCACAGAGCACAGGGATCTCATCCCAGCACTACAACTTCCTGGTTGCACGGCCTTGAACAAACTCTCTGGGCTTCGATTTCCTAACAGTATAGGAGAGGGCTGAACTACAAGTAGATGCTACCACGTGGCCCTTCCAGTTTGATGATCGAGGATACATTCTGAGGAGCAGAAATTATACCTGTAATTTATAATTTCTCTCACTTCCATATACATTACATTACATCGGCTTATATTTATTTATATTCCCTAAAAACTATATATTCCTGAGATTATACATATATGTTGTAGAGATTAATACAGAGTGCAAAAGTGAGATAAATATATTTCCTTTTGTCTGAAAGTTAGCCATAAAGAGACACACGCAAACATATTGTTTACTTCTGAATACTAATTTTGTTCTGTTTTCCCTTTGCAATGTTAAAGTAAGTGGTTGCAAACTCCAGTGCCTATAGGGACAGAGGGTCACGTTAATGAGCAAGGAGGATGGCAACCCCTAGGCCATGCCCCAGCTAAGGGGGCAGCCCTGCCATTACCCGGCTCCCGGTCACAGCTGCCCATTGGGAATGTGGACCCACAGTTGTTCCACTTCTCTCACAAAAGCCAGAAATCCAAAGTTCTTTTAGGTGTAATCTCTTGATATTTAAGTGTTGGCAATCAACTCAATTATTTTAAAATGTTACACATACCAAACACAACAGGTCTGAGGCTGCCGGCTTGTGCTGTGCCCTAAAGTAAGCCATCCTTCTGTGGTTGAGAAACCTTAAAACCATAAGACATGCGTAAAATAAGAAAGATGTCCTCTTAAGTCCCTGGGACAGGTCTGACCATTGGTTTCAGTCTAAGCGAGTTTGACCAGCAATACCAGCACAGCACTTGTGGCTACCTTTATGCTGAGTGCCGATAAAGAAATCTCCTACAAATGACATTATTTTGTATGAAACATCTGTGGGGTTTGGAGGAAGAGAAGAACACCTGATAAACGAATTCTTTGTGTACCAAATATCAGGTGGACTTTAACACTTAGTGATAAAAATGTGATGATTTATATTCTGCTGATAGCAGCCATATATCCCTCAGTGTATTCAAAACAGAAAATACCTTATTTAGCATCAATATGACTCTATTTCTTCCTCTCAAACAGGGAAAAAAAACCCACAAAACTTCTCTTTTTATTATACCATTTTTTGACACGAAATACTAAACAATCTGGCACACATTAGCAGGAAGAGGCTACGTGTACCTGGACTGTGCCATTACCCTCTTCTTCAAAGCATAATGAAATGTAATCTTCTGCTACCAGATCACCTTAAGATCAGTGCTCAGTGCAAAGGAGAGGCTCTGCTAATAAAAAGGAGTCTGTATTCAGAAGAGTTATCCTGTACATACCTAAAGATGACTCAGTGCATGAGAAATCCAAGACAAAAGCATAAAAAGAGGCCCAAGATGAAAAACAACAATCTCATAATAATTAAGTTTCCAATGATGGCAAAAAAAAAACTCCTGGTGGCAACCTAGACTTCGTGCTCATTCTCTGATGGCAGGGCTGATGGCCTCCTGCCTTGCAATACAAAATCTGCAATAGTTTCTTCAGAGTGGGGAAAATGTATTTTTAAAGAATAGAAAGAAGGAAGGGAGAGTTTGGAGCTAGCTACTTTGGCATATGATTTCAGTTTGTCTAAGTAGAATGCAATGAAAGCCCCCTCATTAAATGATTGTGTCTTGAGAAAAGTCTTCTTGTCATGCTCACTGGTGGGATGTCTTAGGTGAGTCAATTTTTTTTTTAAGCAAATCCCTAAACCCCACCCGTAGTCTGGGGAAGGGAAGAAAACCAAGGACGTAGGAGTTGGGAGAGATGGGCTATGACAGACTGGTACAAAGGGTCTAGATGAACTCCAGACAAACTAGTTTACTGTAGAACAGACAGCAAACTGTGATAGAAGCAGTTGGAGAAGAAGAGGTCATTAGAGATCCCTGCTTAATGTGTGCCAGAAACAACATTATACTGTTCTTAATCCCACTGAACAGATGAGGAAACTAAGGCCCACCAAGGTAATTCACCCTAAGTCATACAGCTAATGAATGGCAAGGCTTGGAGTTGAATCCCAATGTCCATGCTAGAATCCAACATGTCAACCACCATGTTAATGCTGTTCCCCCGAGTTTGGGAAGGCCATATCGAACAAAAGCAAGCAGAGACTAAACAAGAGGTGACAAGGGAAAGGATGCCTTCAGCAACGCCTGTGAAGGGAACCAGGGAACCAGGGAACCATCAGAGGCTGAATTTGATGGATCAAGGAGGGGAAACATTGAGAGGGAGAAGGTAACAGCCTTGTTGTTACTCCAAAGAGGGGAATAGGGCAGACTCACTATACCAAAACAGGCTTCCTGGCCACAACAGAAAGGTCACTTGCAACAGAACTGAGCATGTACCCACAAATGATGAAATCCGACCAATTAATTTCTGAGACAAAGTTATAAACAGAGTAAATGACTTGCTGGAAAGAGTAGTTCAATTCTATCATATCTAAGTGTGTATGTGTGCACATGTGTGTTTACTGATGACAAATTATATCTGAATCTCAAAGTATCTCTAATTTTACTCTCACTCTTTTGCTAATTATAATGAGCTCTTTCAAAATCAGGTGCAAATATATGTCTATATTTTTATTGCCCAGATGTAGCAGCAACCTTTTTCTGAATCAAAAATGTCCTCCCAGGGCATTCCCTCAACCTCTCCACACATGTGAATAAGCCACACAAGTACCTCTAACAGTGTCGTCTAAAACTCTACCAGCAAGTTTGTTCATGAGCATTCGAGATGTTGGAAATTATTTTTCATTGGTGCAATAAATAGTGTTCAAGACACAGGATCAGCTGAAAAGACTGTGGGTGCTAACACCCTTGATTAAAGGAAGCATAAGAATGTGGCAAACCCAGGAGCCTCCCAGCTGAAGAACTGCACTGGGGGGGTCAAGATCCCTTTTGGTGCTCTGAGAGCACCCTGTCACCTTTCGACTAAAAAGTTGGCGGATCCTGCCATCAAAATATAGCTTGCTGCTCACTACACCATTCGTGTGAGAAGAGATGCCTGCTGGAGTATGTGAGGGCAGCAAAGAGGGATTTCAAGCTCAAAAGGAACAAGTGGTATGAATTTTCTGGGCTTCCTTCCCAAGGCACCTCTGCCCATTTGGCAGAATTCTGGCTGAGACTTGCCTTGGATGCAACCTGACACACGGTAGGGAAGAAATGCAAAACCCCATCTACCACTAACCGTGGTAGCTATGACATCGACTAAAAGAATCCTATAGTGTTCAAATGGCCAAATTGGCTTAAGTTGATTCTCAATACCCTCCACCTGAGACTGACTGGGTTTCTTGGACCTGAGCTCCCGCCTGGTGCCGTGGGAGCAGCTGGAACGTGACCTGATCAATCCACTTGATTGCGATGGCTGACACAGTTGGAATGGGTGATCCTGCCACACACTGGAATCGCCTTTCCCAAAGTCTAGACCTATTAAATGTCACAACACAGGGTTGCCCCAGGGTATCAGAGAGCACAATGTTAAAAAAAGAAAGAAAGAAAAAAAACCATATTCCCCCAAAGCACTGGGGAAAAAAGTAAGTGATTAACACATTTGCAGGTGGGGGAGATAAGGATAAAAATTATGAGAATTTGATCATGGTTTTCGGTCTAACCCTTAAATTCATATATTACAGCACTGAGATCAGTTACAGGGAGATGTCTAGGTATAATTTTAATAACATGTACCACTGGAAGAAATAACAGCATGCATGTTCCAAAACACTATATATAACCAAAAGGAACATTTTAATATTTGATATGGAATAAGATGAGTTTTTATTAGCATGCATGTGTTCATTCGACAAGACATAGTCCTTTCAAAGAAAATAACAAGAAGTTATACATACTCTCATAAAAGAAAAAAAATTTCTTCCCCTTCTTCCCCTTCCATGCTTCAAAGCTGAAACACAGAATAATCACGTCCCAGGCTGATGTACACCCAGCACACACAGCTCTGTGGTCTGTGCTTAAACATTCTCCACTGCTTTCTACTTCTTCTCCCTTGGGCAAAGGTTGTGTTAAGGACACAATGATTTTACATTTTTTTCCAGGGCATTTCCACTTTCTTATGGTTTTAATCTTGTCAATACAAATAATTCATTAAATATAAAATATGGTGAAGTAGGACACTTTGTGTTTTTATAAAACATTTCATATAATTAAAACTCAAACTGGGAAAAAAACACTTTGAGAAGATGATCACCCATAAAGTCTTAGTTGGAAAAGCATGGACACTGACTATAGGAAAGGACAAAAATAAAAATAAAGTGAAAGTCATAGGCTCAATAAACAGCCCCATTTTTGCTGTGTTCACTTGAATCTACAAAAAAAAAGAGGTGAAGAATCTGTGGACAAGGTTATAGCTGAAAGAAATTTGCATTAAATGCCATGCCAACATCATTAATTGCTGATCAATTAAAATATAAGTGCCCAAGAACAGCAGATGGGTTTAATAAATTAGGTTATATTCATGTAATCGTGGAATATTATGCAGCCATTAAAAATACGGTTGTGGGGTAATATTTAGTGACATGGAAAAATGTTCTTTATAAAGCATCAGGTAAAATTTACATTACAAAAAGAGGCAGAGGTATAAGCGTAGTTTTTGAATCTTGCCAAATCCCCACAAAAAAACATACAGAGCGAGTAGAGAGCAAAACCAAAAACCCATAGGCAAATGTATAACAAAATCAGGTAACCAGGTATCATTGCAAACACTGCAGTACAAGCAGATGTGGAAAAGCTACCACTAGCCGTGAGTACTACAGAGTAGCAGCACCCAGTGGGAAGAAGCAGAGGGAAACAATAGGACCATTGAAGGACTTAAGAAGGGAAACCCCCAAACTGCCACTAGGTACTAAATGGGAAGTGTGGTGAGCCAAATTTAAAACGGCACCTGAACCTAGGGCTATGGGGTATTTCCCATTCCAATAAAAAGTCAGTGCAAAGGTCTGGTATTAAGAAAAGTCTAGGCCAGGCGCAGTGGCTCATGCCTGTAATCCTAGCACTTTGGGAGGCTGAGGCAGGAAGATCACTTGAGGCCAGAAGTTCAAGACTAGCCTGAGCAACATAGAAAGACCTTATCTCTATAAAAAAAAATTTAAAAATAACTAGAAGTGGTGGCATGCACCTGTAGTCCCAGATACTAGGGAGGCTGAGGCAGGAGGATCACTTGAGCCCAGGAGTTCAAGGCTGCAGTGAGCTATGATGACGCCAATGCAATCCAGCATAGATGACAAAGCAAGACCCTGTTTTAAATAAATAAATAGATAGGTAAACAGATAAATAAATAGGTAAGTAAACAAGTAAATAAATAAATAAGAAAAATCTCAAGAGTCTGGAGTGGTCTAGTGCTTATGAACTCTCAAAACTGAGCTGCTAGGTCTCCATTCTAGCAAAGGACCCCACACTGAGGGAGAACTTCTGGAAACAGAATCAAAATTGAAAAGAACAAAGAAAATCCAGAGAAAAGAAAGAGAAGGACCCAAAAAGAGTGGAGAAGAACAGAGTTACGCTTTTTAGAAAGCAGGTCAGTAGCCCAGTAGTAGAAAATAATCCAAAATAGATTTACCTAAATCAAGCCTCCATTCTAAAAGTTCAGAAAAACTACTTTAACATAAAAATGAGCAACAGAAAAATCTGAGGTCACATGCTATACAAAGTTGTAAGAAAAACTAAAACAGAATAACATCCTACAGACAGTGAAATCACACACGAGAAACATGCCATTACATGTCTGTAACCTATTATTCAAAATGAGCTAAAAGATATTAAAAATATGACATAAAGCCATACAAAGCCTGAAGGAATAATATAAATCAGATTAGCTGAGAAATGTGGGAAGAAAGAATGAATCTAAAAAAAAATCACTATAGAAAGGAAGAAATACACTAGAAGGATAGACAGCGAATAGATACAACAAATAATGTCTTAAAAGAACTAGAAGGTTAAAGTGAAAAACAGTTTAAAAATCAAAAAGAAATGAAATAAAAAGGATTTAAAGGGAAGTGTCAAATATACTGAAGATAGGTAAACAAGATCCAACATACAGAAAATAGGAATCCCTGAAGAGGAAATTAAAGGAAAAAAATTGCCCAAATACTTAAAACTATAAATCAAACTTTCTTGAAATTAAAAACAAATATGAAACTATATATTGCAAGGAAACACTAGACATTTAAGCATATCTAGTGCAAATGACTGACACTAAGACATACTCTAGCAAAATTGCCAGACTTCAGACTCATGCCAGAAGAAAATAAACTAATGTTTAAGATAATCAAAGAAAAAAATGTGAACCAACAATTTTAATCCAGCAAAAATTATGGTTTAAGTATAAAGAACATGGAAAACTGCTATCAAAATGCAAGAATGCAGGGAATACAGTTCCATAAACCCTTCCTGAAAAATGAGCTTTAGACAAAAATGATTAGAGACATTGATATAAGGAGTGACTGGTACTGAGCATTGACTATTCTTACTCATGTTTCCAAAACTAAAAGAAGGTTTGGTTAAAAGGGGGAGAGTACAGTATAAATGGCTAAACACACTGAAAAGGTGGATATAATACAATCACTAAAAATTAACAGAGAAGGCTGGGTGCAGTGGCTCACATCTGCAATCCTAGCACTTTGGGAGGCTGAGGCCAGAGGACTGTTTAAGGCCAGGAGTTTGAGACCAGCCTTACCAAGAGTGAAACACCATCTATACAAAAAAATAGAAAAATTATCCTGGCACGGTGGCGTGTGCCTGTAGTCCCAGCTACTCGGGAGGCTGAGGCAGGAGGATCACTTGAGCCCAGGAGTTTGAGGTTGCTGTGAGCTATGATGACACCACTGCACTCTAGCCTAAGAGAGACCCTGCCTCAAGAGAATTAATTAAGTAATAGAAAGAAAAAAATAATGGAGACTAAGGATAGTGCATATAATAAAATGTGTAATTCTTCTTAGCAATTACAATTGGTAGGGGTAGTATCAATATTGTTATTCAGAGACTGTTTTACATGTAAGGTGGATAAACAAGCAGATGAGAAATTATCTGCTTCTCATTCCCTGTGTTCTTGAGAACCAGAATAGTCAACATGGAACGAAGGAGATAAAGATGCAATAGATAAGAGGTTCAATAAAAGCCCTGTAACTCTGAATATGAAATGGAAATATCAGGATGAACTTAAGAGGCCTAGACATACCAACAACAAGGAGCATTGTTAGCACTAAGATAATCGTCTTGAAACACAAATTTTCACCAAAAGAAACCAGGGTTTCTAAGATAAATGGCTGATTTCAGTTCTAACACATGCACACACAAGGTGAGTCTGAAACATTCTTTCACAGCAGTGAACAAAGAAGCTATCAAAGGCCAGTAGGGTCATATCAGAAGGACTGAGAAGCCAACATGAAGAGGTTCACTAACCAAAGATGGAAAATTTGATCTTCAATAAAAGATAAGAAATGCAACAGACTGAAACCTACTAACACATTTAAATTCGTGGTTCATAAGGGTATTAAAATGTAATGGTTACTTTCAGAGGATGACAGTGAACCTGAATTCAATATTTTGAAAACCAGTAAACAGCAGAAAATAATCAGGCATTTATCCTGCATCATCCAGATGGACAGTACCACTGGTAACCGAAGAGTAGGTGAAGAACAAAATTATATAATAAAAGCATCCCAGCTAACAAGTAGAATTAGACTATCACGATTTTGCCTTTCCCAATGAATTAATGGATGTAGGCAGTGAGCATTAATGACTGTTCACATCAAAAAAAGAAAGACAGTAAGATACTATGTTGCTCATGAGTGAAAGAACATACCACCACCTAGAGTCTTTCTAAAGGGATCAAACATGAGCCTTGCATGCAGCTGCCAATCTGCAGGAAAAAGAGAAGACAGAGGAACATGTTGGACTGAGAATGCAATCAGCAAAACCCAAACTCTAGGGAACTCTACAGCTCAAGTGGCCAGGGTTCTCCAAAAGGTTAAGTGTAGGAAAAGGGATAGACAAGAAACCTGCACACTAAGAAATTTAAAAGACATATCAAGTTTTTAAAAAGTGGACAATACTAAACTATGGTTTATCAGGGCCCACATGTAGATGATCAAATAGTAAACAAAGGGAACGGATTACTAAAACATCAAAACAACACTAGTTTTTGGCAAGGTCTGTGACTGAACAGGACATCTGAGGAACTTCTGGGTGTCTGGCAAAGTTCAATTTCTTGACTTGAGTGGTGGTGCACAAGGGTGTCTACCTTAAAATGATTCTTATACATACATATACATATATATGAATGCTGTCCAATAAGTAGCCACATGTGTCTATTACAATGTAAATTTAAATTTAAAATTTAGTTCTTCAGTTATATTAGCTACATCTGAAGTGCTCAGAAGACAGTGGCTACCTTTTAGACAGTGCCAAAATAGGATACCTGGAACAGAACTGATTTGTGTGTGGTGTGTGGTGGGGAGTGGGTGGGTAGTTTTCTATAATTGTGTTTTACCTCATAAAAAAAATTAAAGCACATACCCCGAAAATACATTGCATACCCATATTTATTTTAATGTATCTCAAACACACAAATACTGGCTATTCTTTGAAGTAACGGCAAAGGGCACACACCTTCTGGAAGAGTGAAAATTGATGTGGAAACATTTTATGCCATCACTTAGCAGGAACCCCAACAAGCCCCATGGATCTGATTTCAAGTTGCTGGTACATGGTACCAGAAACTTTCAGCTCAAGGATAATGTAGTTGTGCTCAGCAAAGGTTAATAAGCTTTTCTCCATTATGGATTGATAACTAATCATTTCAATTATCATTAAACATTTATTAGACATTGGGAGCAGACAAGACTATGGTAAAATAGAGCAGCAGAGTCCCTGCCAAATGGACACTCCAAACAAGGCACTTAAGATATGTAACCCAATTACACCCAAGGAGGACAAGGAAGTTCTCCTTCCACTGGGATAGACATCCTTAGGTCAGACTCATCATACCTCTGCACAGTTGCTGAGCTCACAGTAAAATATTACAGAGAGATTTTCTCTGTAGAGATTCAAAGGAGGTGTCTGAAAAGGCAAAAATGACAATTCAGCCTATGGGGTGTCATAAAATGTTTCCAAGCAGGGTAAATGACATAAGAGAAATGGGAGGCTAGATAGTCACACAGATCAAAGAGAGATCTAAAAAAATATATATTACATAAAGAGCAGAGGGCCTAAAAAGAAATTATTTCGAGGTCAAAACAGAGAACACGAGAGAACAAATGGATACAAAGGCAGGGGTGTCCACTAATGCTTTTCAGTTGTTACCAGGACAAGGGTCAGTGCTATAGAAGAGGATAATTATAAAGGAGGCATTTTGAATAAGCTAGAGAAAACGGATGAAGAAAGAAACAACTACAAAATATCCTTCCAATTGAGTCTTTAATTATCCAGGGAGAATATCAATATTTTCTTTAAAATAATGCAATGGACACTAAAACATAATGAGAAAAAATATATAAGACTACGGAAATTGTGAACCTGTGCAATCAAAAGGGTGTTAACAAAGGTGCATTAACAGTTAAAAGGTGTGGAAAATCAATAACTTCAAATTACACTTTGGTTAAAGAGCACACTAGCTTTGAGTCAGGATAAAAGATGCCCATCTAGAAAAGAATGCTAGAATGGGTTAAGGGCAAAAAGAAGAAAAAGAAGAAAAACAGAAACCAACAGGGTCTAATTTCTCCCCCTATTCCAATCTGAGTCTTTTGATCTCAGAAAGTCCGTCATGTGTTTACTCGTGTCTGGATATGATCCAAATATTCTGTTCAGCTCTCTTTCACATTTTATTCTATCGAGAAAGATTTGGCAACTGAAATCTATTATGATGTCAAAAGGTAGCTGACAACATAAAATGTATCCTGCTGAGTTGATGCCGCACAAGGCTAAATTTACAACAACATGAGTATCATAAAAATTATAAGAACTGCAAATTAACCACTGATTTCTAGTTCACTGACATAAATAATGGTAAGGACCTGGATAACTTCCAAACATCTTTACCACTGTTTAATTTGTCAAAATCTATCAAGAACGTTTCAACCACAAACCTGTCCTCTAAGGTACATTATCATTCCCACGCTCAGATTAGCATCGGTGGCAACCCAAGGAAGACTGCATAATTACTAGGGCTCCTGGAGGAGCCTCCTCTCCCTACTGTAATTCCTCAATGTGTCAGTATCTCACTCTTCCTTAAGTACCATTCTTACTCTCAATTAGTTATTTAAGATCATTTCAAAATTTGGCTCTAATTTTGTAAGAGATGTCTCTCTCTGCTTTCAAAATTAGTCCCTCATTACAGTGTTAAGGTTCCTACTGGGCTCAAATTAGCAAGATTTTCTGTTTACTTCATATTTGTGAACCAGGAATGCTGGTAGCAGTATGGTGCGAGAGCAGTTAGCTGACGGCTGTGGGGAAACCCAGCGGGTAGGGAGGTCGCACATTGAAACAAAATGACAAAGACAATAATTCTTTTCTCAGAGAAAGTTAAGATACAGAACCACATGGCTTCCTCCACTAACAATCAACGCTATGGACTGTTCTTACAAACGACACGAAAAGAAAATGTCTTTAGTATACATATAAACTCTCTCCTGAAAAACCATATTTTATTCATAGTGAATTTAAAATCATGGCTAAACTATGTTATTGCTCATGGATAAACATCAAAATATGGTTAACGATAATAAAAATGGTTGAAGAATTATTTGATATCAAAGACAAATGCCTTTTAAAAAATCTTTCAGTGAGGAATGATCTTTCTATGCATATGTGTGTGTGCCTGTGTGTGTGTAACCTCCTGCCCCCTGTTCTCCCACTGATATATGTCTAGAACAAATTTACAATACTGCTGAAAAGAAAAAAATTAAGTGCTTGGCCATAATATTGTTAGCAAAAAAAAAAAAAAATCAGTCAGTAGAATCACTGTCTAAGTAGAAGCAATATGTGCATTTGTGCAGAAACTAGGCAGTTCTAACTCTTTGATTAGTCCTAACACATTGAGTGTACAGAGACATTTGATAGATTCTAAGTAAACCTAGCATATACTACTTGTGCCCAAATTGGTTTATTTCACATTTCTGTATTTTGGGGGAAAAGCAATTTCTGTATGACAGATGCACCTGGAGTTTGCCACGTGGCCTACACACAGAAAGGGCTGTAGAGTCATAGATTTAGCAACAACGAGAAAATTGCATTTTATTCTTATTTGCTAAAAAAATAAAAAGCATATTTTCTTCCCATCAGTCATGTTTGTATTGAGTTAGTCCACGTCCTCACAGAGTAAGTGAATAGTGGAGATGAAACACTGATCTGGGTAAATCAAAGCTCCCAGTCATCTGCTACTGAAGATAATGTTGGTTTGGCCTCAAATGGACTCTAGTAGCTGCTTACAATTAAAAAAAACATACGTTGACTAAACCATTAATCCCCCACTTCTCTTTACCTGTGTGTGTGTGTGTGTGTGTGTGTGTGTGTGTGTGTGTGTGTGTGTGTGTGTGTGTGTAAATATGGCCTGAATGTCCCCATCAATGTCAGAGAGTCATTATAAAACTAAACTTTTTCACAGAGTGTTAAAAATTATAATTTTTAAGTCCTAAAACAGAATGCATTTCTAAGACTGGGTGATATAACAAGAGTGCTTTCTTTTGGTCTCCTGAAGATAGTCTTCATGTAAAAACAGAGTTCCAAAAGATATGAAGCAAACACTGGCAGAATTGAAGAGAGACACAGGCAATTCAACAATAACAGATAAATACTTCAATACCCTACCACCAATAATGGACAGAACAAGGCAGAAAATCAATAAGGAAATAGAAGACATGAATGACATTATGAATCAACTAGACCTAACAGACATTCATAGAAATTTTCACCTAACAACAAAAGAATATATGTTATTCTCAAGGACATTCTTCAGGATAGACCATATGCTAGGCCATAAAACATGCCTCAAGAAGTTTAAAAGTATGTTCTCCAATTACAATGGAATGAAATTAGAGGTCAATAACAGAAAGAAATCTGGGAAATTCACAAACACGTGAAAATTAAATACCACACACTTAAAGAAACAACGATTCAAAGAAGAAATCAAAAGGAAATTAGAAAATACTTTGGGATGAATGAAAATGAAGACATACTAAAACGTAGGAGAGACAGGTAAAGCAGTGCTCAGAGGGAAATTTATAGCTGTAAGCATCTATATTAAAAAAGAAAGATTCCAAATGGAAACTTACTTGGAGTTAATCAACCAGTTAACAAATCCACCAACACATCCCACAGCTTGATTCTCCAGGCATAAGACTGAGTAACTTCTATAGCAATCATTTTTATTCAGTAAAGACACAGGTTTGAAGCTGTGTTATCTAGAATGTCCCAAAGTTCCATTTATCCATGGAAGTTTCTGGTAGAACAGGATTCTCTTCTCACTGATTTCCGAACTGAGGAAACTTGAAATCCCACAAGTTAGCAGAAGATACAGCTTTAAAATATATGTTTTCTCAATTCGAACTAGTGTTTTTTCTGCTACACATAACAACCCTCATGAATGTAACTTTTTTATGGCTTATATTTATATGCTACAAGCTACTAAATTTTGACGTACTACGGCCATTCTCCTTTCTAGATGTCCACATGTATTTTCATGTACACATCAGGAATTATAAATCCATTTTACAAATCAAGGATGAATCTTTGTTCTTAAAACCATGCGGAGTTATGGGAGACCATGTGATATGGTCTGAGAGACCTGAAACTCTGACCCTAGAAAGATGGTGGAACAGAGACCATCTTCTTGCTAGTCCAGTGATCTAAAAAGTCAAAGCAGTGGAAATCTGGATTATAAAAGCAAACAGACCTTGGATCCAAACCTAATATCTGCCTTTAAAATTTTTAAATTTTGAAATAGCTATAGGCCACAAGAAGCTGCAAAAATAGTACAAAGAGCCCTATATGCCCTTCCCCCTGCTTCCCCCAAAGGAGACATCTTATATAGCTGTTTACAACATCAGAACCAGGAAATTGGCATCAGCACATCACTGTTAACTAAATGACAGACCTTACTCAGTTTCGCTTACTTCCTCTATAACCCCAGGCAATTGAATGTAGCTAACTTCTCTGAACCTCAGTTTACTCACCCGTAACATAAAGGTACTAGGAGTAGCTACTTCATAATACTTATAAAGATCCAATAAGTTGGTTCCAGTATATTGCATACAAAAATAGTTATCACATGTAAGAACTTGATATTATAATTATTAAATAAGACTTTTGGGATTTCCAGTGTGCTCTGATAGTTTCCCCAAGGCCCTTCCTACTTCTAACATAGAGATGGCATCTATTGCCACTTATACTTTGGTGATCCTGGAGGACAAAAACACCAGAAAAACAACAGAATGTAGCCTACTCCAAGGACCGAAAGGAAATCTAACTCAGAATTCCTTTCCTGACACACATACATTCAATTTTTTTTTTTAACTTAGTCTTTCCAACAGTAAAATGATTCAGGTGCTACTGATAATGCCTTTTGACACCTTTGGGGGAAACAGGAGAGGACCAACTGAAAATAGCTGAACCTTAAACTGACATCGAAGGATAATCTTATACTTTGACTTTGCATACTTTTTTGTGGGAAGAGGGGTAAAGTTCCCTACTCCCTGCCACTGTGAGTTTTTCAATCTCAATTCGATTCTTTGAATCAAACAGGTTGAATACAAGCTTGGATCTACCCTGCCACAATTTCCAAACCTACTGGTGTCAACACTCAAGGAAAACAGGACTGTCTAAGAGCTGAGCTTTTTCGTAGGTCTTAAACAGATCTCTGGATGTACTTTTTAAACAGGCAAGAAAGAACTACATATACAAATAGTCAGTTCCAGGCACAACCAAGCCTCTCTAATCTGGGGATGATCCCTTGGCCCTTGCTTCCAACCGCTGGGGGAGCCTATCCAAGGTCCCTCTGGCTTTGGCATGGCAGACGCAAGGCAGTACCCAGAATGCTCCTGGCCTTACCTCCTTCACAGCTACATTTTGAGGACACAAGTGTTTAATTTCTAATGAAGAAAGAAGAACTTTGCTGGGTTTTCCCCTAGCTCTGAAATTTTCATACCTTGAGAATGGGTAAATGATCAACCTTAATTTAAGGAATTTTTTTCTATCTTTTTTCCTATTCCTTTTTTTTTCTTTTTGCAAATTAGCTGCATTTTCAAAACCTGCCACCCACAAACAGTCTGAAACCCTAAAGTGTCTGCTCTGTTTCTATCAACAGACATTATTTGAAATCAGTTAAAAGGACAAATAATATGTCCACTAATCAGCCAAACAGCTAGAGTAGACATCTTTGGTTCATTTTAATACTCAGACCTCTCTTCTATTCTCCTAAAGTGAGACCAAATAAGAATCATATTTGGATAGTTTCAGCTTTGACTTCAGATTAGCACAGGCATCTTAAACCAAGTGATCATCAAGGACATTACTTAGTGCTAAGATCTAGATCACAGGAAAATTAGTTAAAGTATAGGACTCGATCCATTTTATACCACCATATAGGAATTAACTGACCTATAAGCCTTGGTTTCTCACTCTCAAATTTATGTGTAATTGGATTAAAGAAGAGGCCTGGGGATGTGGGGAAGCAACTTATTTTTTATTTTATAAAATATATCAGAATGATCAAACCTGGTTTCCTACCTGAATTGAAAAGAAGATGCCTTTAGTTTTGTGGGCCACTATCCCTTGTCCAGTTCTAAGTCTCTTTTTCTCAACATGAACATGTTTCCCTTAAAATTACTTCTTTTTTCCTACTCTGGTGTTATGCAAGATCCCTGCTTATTTTGGCGATGGAATCAAAATAAGAAGAGCCACCCAGAGTTCTCCATTCCAAAGGGAGGAGCTTCCCAAGAAAAGCAAAGTTTTACTGTTGTATTTCCTTTCAGCACTGCCGAAAAGCAAGAGGCACTCTTCTCTGCGGAAATTCAGTACAGATGAGGGAGCTGGTCCTGAAATACCTATGGGAACCATGAATGGCAGGTGTGGGCAGGGACTATCCGGGTTCCTGATCACTTAGTGCTTATAAAAAAAAAAAAAAAAGGAATTGGCAAAAAAAAAAAAAAATGAGAAGGTGGTTAAGTAGGCCCAACATGCAATAAGAAAAGGTGCTTTTCAAACACAGAATACGACGAAAGGAGATACTTTTTATTTCAGAGAGAGCCCAGGAAAAATCAAACTCTCAGATTGAAAAGGTGAACCTTGACTTGACTTCTATGATCGAAATCCTCAGAAAAATGGCCACAGGCCTAGGTGAGAGCTTTAAAAATTAAGGAGGGGCTAGCACGCTTATGCAAGAAAAACAAAGAGAGGCTTGCATGTAGGATATTGGTTTCAATGAGGAAGGGAGAACGCCAAAAACAGTATAAGAACTAATCACTCACATAATAGATCACTGTGAGTAAAGCTCTCCTGCAGATGTTGGAGTTAGTGATCTAAGCCTCACACTTGGAAAGGTTGTGTGACTGGAGCCATGATATATAAAGTAAGACCCAAGTGCCAAAGTTTTGATTTAGCCAAGCAAACGTGGCTGTTTTTGTTGGGTGGAAGAGGCATTTTTTTCACTGAGCAAAGAATTACGGTAAACATCTGCTAACCATGACCACAGAAGAGGTGGTTGTTTTCATCCAAGGTCATTTTAAAGGAATAAATTTAATTAATAAAACCACACAGTAATAGTATCCAACCTTCCAATAACTCTGCTTGCCTGTATCCACAGACCTATTCATTAAGGAAGCACTTAATCGAGAAAGTTTCCCAACGTTACCATTAAGACTTCTTGAGGACCACGGATGTGGGGTAAGAATTTTCCATCCCAAGGGACGCCTGAAAACCCAAGCCGACTTCACTTCTTATCTCATTCCTTAGGCAGCCGTTTTCCAGAGGACTCTCTTGCTCTATTAGCAAGACTTTATTATAACACATATATTATTTAGGTAACTAAAGCCCTATTTTTAAAATATAGACATTGGGTTAAAAGCTTGACCTCACGTATAAACGTCCTAGACTACATCTCTCTGTCAAACTGCCTTTTTGAAAATAACTATAAGAATTAATATAATCCAGAATGGTTTGGGTTGTTTAAAAATTCCTTTTTTGGTTCTTTTTTTAGGAAGGCATGGGGTGGCAGGGAAGCTAGCTGGAAACTGAATTATTCAGGCTGACTGTCATTCACATCCATCAAATTAGAGCTCAAAACATCACTTTGCCTTTGAACAACCAGCCATAATCGCTCCAAAATGAGAGTCACCCATAATTATCATCATTAAATATTCCCAATTAAGAAAAAAATAATCAAATTCATAAAACCCCAACTTCCATTCTGGGTTAAGCAAACTTCTGCATCTACCTTCAGCATCAGAAAAATCTTTTAGATTAGAAAAGCCAGTTTTGCATAAACTAGATGCTGCCACTGAACAAAACTAAAGAACTAAGGTTTACTATTTCCAGTCCACGATAATGTCAATATTATTAATCAACAAAACATTTAGTAGGTTAAATGTAAATGATATATTATAGTAGTCCCCCCTTATCTACAGGAGATACATTCCATCGTTCTCAGTGGATGCATGAAACCATGGATTGTACCAAAATCTACACATACTACATCTACACATACTTTTTCCTATACATGCATACCTATGATAAAGTTTAATTTATAAATTAGGCACAGCAAGAAATTAAAAATAACTAGTAATACACTAGAATAATCATAACAATACACTGTAATAAAAGTTATGTGAATGTAGGTTCTCTCTCTCTATCATACTGTAGGCTGGATGCAGTGGCTCACACCTGTAATCCTAGCATTCTGGGAGGCTGAGGCAGGTGGATCCTTTGAGGTCAGGAGTTTGAGACCAGCCTGAGCAAGAGCGAGACCCCGTCTCTACTAAGAATAGAAAGAAATTAGCTGGACAACTAAAAATATATAGAAAAAATTAGCCGGGCATGGCGGTTCATGCCTGTAGTCCCAGCTACTCGGGAGGCTGAGGCAGGAGGATTGCTTCAGCCCAGGAGTTTTAGGTTGCTGTGAGCTAGGCTGACACCACGGCACTCTAGCCCGGGCAACAGAGTGAGACTCTGTCTCAAAACAAACAAACAAAGAAAAAAAACCTATTGTACTGTATTCACCTATTTCAGACCACAGTTGACCATAGGTAACTGAAACTATGGAAATGAAAACTAGGGGCAAGGAGGGAATACTGTATTTTCTCTCTTTCGATTTCTCTATTTCTCATGGAAGTAGCACACAGCAATTCACAAAGGCAAGACTTCAGTAAGCTTACTGAAAGAATATTAAATTCATCAACTGCATTTAGTCCAATGGTTACAATATAGGACAGAGTCCCACTTGTTGGACCAGCTCTAAGAGCAGCTTAGGAGCCTGGGAGTGGAAGGCTGTCAGTGTTTTATCTTTTGCACCCATCAGTCTTCAACAAATACCTATTAAACACCTCCCAGGTGCCAGTTACTGTGCTGAGAGAGAGAGAGAGAGAGAGAGAGAGAGAGAGAGAGAGAGAGAGAGAGAGAGAGAGAGTGTGTGTGTGTGTGTGTGTGTGTGTGTGTGTGTGTATACATGCGCACACATGGTGGGGGGTGCTATGAGAGGTGAGAGTGAGGGGTGAAGTGCTATCTTTTAAATGTTACTGATACTTGACAGAATCTTGGGGAGTAATTAACACAGATTTCAGGGTTCACTGAGTCTGGAAAATTATTCTGTGTTTACCTGCTCGCTTTCCACAATGCTAAGAGTTATTTGCTAAGAAAAGAAAGGAGATGGAAGTAAACAAGCAAGTTGATACTCCAACTGCCCTTAAGTGACAATGAACGTTAGACAAGAAGAAGGAGGGACAATAGAGGTCCCATCGTATTTCACCACCGCCGATGCCTTCAGCTGTGAAAGAGAGCCAGCCTAATGCAACCCACTAAATCCCCCCAACACAGTCAAGATTCATTTCTGTAAGTAACTCCAGTATCAGAGGCCACTGTGGTCAGGAGCGGAATACAGCCATGTGCCACTACACTAAATTATACTCCAATGAAAATGCGATGCATCCATCATATTTGTATAATAGAGGGATTAAATCAGCTCTAATTTTCATGCCTTAAAAGAAAATTCCAAGCTTTTAAGTATATTTCTAGTGAAAGATAATGTGACGGATGTCATAAAAAAATAACTTAGGAGGAGGAAGTAATTCTTTATCCTTTTTAAATTTTCCTTATAAAATGCATCATTTTAACGTAATGCATTTCAACATACTTATCCATAAATGTAAATTTGTTTTGATAAAATGAAGAGCCTTCTAATCCAAATTGCACAGCGATGCTTTCTACACTGATCTGTTATAACTTAGTAATCAGAGTTAACAGACTGCCTAATTAACCAAGTCATCATTTGCCAAGATCCAAATATGGGATGAATTGTGGGCCAAGGAGAAAATATGATGGACATGAAAATTATTAATTCAGGGAAGCATTAAAAGCATGTGGAGTTAAAGTTCCTTGCTAAATCTCACCATCTTTAATATCTTTAATTTTTTTAATTAAAGGACACATGAAAATAAGAAAATATATCCATCCAGGGCACATGGAAAAACGTTTTTTAAAATTAACTAGTTCAATGGACACTGGTAATTTTTAAGCGTTTGACAACTGAGGGGGGAAAAGTCACAGACGCCTACTGATAATAACGAGTGAGAGCTACGGGGGCTTACTAGGTGCTAGCAGCATAGTCAGTGTTTTACAGGGCTCAAAATGTTTACTCTCCCTATCAGCCCTAAGCCTTTGGAAAGTACCGTTTTTATTCTCAGGTATCAGATAAAAAAACAGAGGTTCAAAATACTTTGTTGCCCCCAAGAATGTATGAATAAACAAACAATATCCAATCCTTTCAGAATTCTTAGGGAAGTGATTGATATTAAAAATCCTGTAATTTAACTCACCACAATTTTACTCATTGAGTTAAACTGGGGTAACTTGAAAGATGCCATGTGACTCAACTATACAAAAATCTTTCATCAGCAGCTATTTTCCCCATCATTTACTCCATTGACATGACCTAAAAGACATGTGGTAGTTTAACTGGGCTAAGATATTTTATAAGCCAATTTGCCCAGGTCATCCAAAAGCAAGTCTGAATATAACACAGGGTTTAATCCTACAGAAAAGATGCTAAGTCCACCAATAAGACCATCTTCCCTTGGCTACTTGGCAACTCCTATTCCTTCTTTGAGCCCCAGCCAGGCCTCATTGCTTCTGTGCAGTTTTCCAGTCCCTCTTCCCCGACCCCCTCCCCAATCACATACACACAATCCACCAGTATTCTTGTAATTTCTCTGTCATCATATTATACTTGTCTATCTGCAGATATAAGTGTGTGAAAAGCAAATATCTTGCCTTAGGACTTCAAAAAGTGACAGATGGTAGAGGGATGGTTGGAGAGAAGAATGAATAAATAGGAGGAAGGGAGGCAATGAATGAACTCCAGACTCCTCGTGGACAGAGGCATGGTAGTATTTCTGAGACACAGCCCACTTTCAAGGTAGTAAATGTCACTGGAGATGTCCAACTATCAGGCAGACAACTTCATGGAAGAGATCTCATAGATGGGACACTCAGTCATGGATTAGCTGGACCATGTGATATTTAAAGGTTCCTTCTTCCACCCTGTAAATTCTACGAATTTACTGTGCATCAAGTAATAGTACCTCACACGGCTCACAGACATAGTCCATTTTCTCAGAATTCTGCCCCCTTCCTCTGAAACCAGCACCCTTTTCACCTACTCTGCATTGTTTTGTGCAGGTCAGAGGCCATCTGTGGTTTTAGACATGGGCACATGACCCACCCCAGGCCAACACACTCTCACACCTCCCCCTGCTCAGTCCTGCCCCAGCCTCCGAGAGTGTTTCAGCCAAAGGCACACACCAGACCAATGGCAGAAGCAGGAAAATCCAGATTCTGTGACAGTTGCTAGAACTCTTAAGAAAAGATTCCTTTCTGCCAGAGTTGCAAAGAAAACAGATTCATGAAAGGTTATCCTGACACAACCTGGGAAACGCCTCCGTGAACGGATCCAACACGGAGCATAGCACAGTCAAGAGGCCAAGACCAAGACTTGGTGTCACAATCTGAAACCCCTTGCTCCAGGTGCCCCCAAAGCTAGTTCTACCATCCGACTTTTCGGTATCATGAACCAATTAACTCCCCTTGATGCCTAAGCTGGTCACTCAGAACCAAAGAGACCTAACAAATGGTGTGCTCAGTATTTTAAGGCTCAGGCACATGAAAAGCGGTCTTCTCTTTATGTTAACAAGGAGCTGTTAATATTTCAAACCCTTTAAGTAAAAATCACTTATTTGCAGTCCCTTGTAACTGGCTTTTATACACTTTTTCCATGCCTAATATTTTACTAATATTTGAAGGTCAAAGTCCTTGGCATGCAGCTTATGAATGTGTAACTCTACTGACCAAGTAGCTAAAGGCCCTCTAACTCTGCTAGCCAGTGTTACCTCTAAGTACCCCAGATCTTCACCCTGGTAAATAAAAAGCTTTCCATGTGAATGTTTCCAAGAACTAAAGGAACATTCTGAACCCACTTGCTGGGAAAACACCCAGGTACAGGACTGATGCCTTGGGAAGGCGACCCTCTCTCCTGCCACACTTTTTCACACAGGTGATTGAGCGGAACAAATCAATTATTGGGTGGTCAGAGGCTAATACGAAATAAAATAAGGGCTACAGAGATGAGGTTAATTAGAATAATGTACCAGAGAAAAATGACTCAAAGATCTAGAGAAAATGTCTTAACAGGCATATCCAACTGGAGATACAAGAATGCCAATTAAGTGGTTGTCCTTGTTCCTAATCATATTGGGACGTACTTTTATTTCCCACAGCTCTTGTATTAGCAAAAAGAATTAAAGAATTTGCAAAAGCCTGGTAAGATCAAGCAGGACCTCTTAGATGACGTTGAAATATAAAGGTCCTACGTGCAGCATACAAGCAGTCCCAGAGTGAAAAATGTATGCTAAAACAAAACAATGCCTGCAAACCAGCACCTTGAGGAAATGCTCGCGTGAGGAAGGCAGACCATATGGCATAGTGAGTAAAAGCCAGAGTACCAGAGGAAGGGGTGCCTGGGTTCAAATTCCAGCTTTACCCCTTATAAGCAGAGAAGTCTGGGTAAGTCATTTAACCTCGCTATGCCTCAGTATCCTCATCTGTAAAGTGGATTTTCAGAATGGTAACCTTAGAGAGTTATTGTGAATTAATAAATATCAAGTGCTTAGGATCATCTCTAGCACAGTAAATTCTCAGTAAAGAAAGCTATTAGAGAACATTTCATAAGCTAGAGTGTTTCTCTTAACTGCTGTTTCTTGAAATTTTTCAGGATTAAGGTTCTCGTGAGTTTATAAGATTCTACTTCCACCTCTGACTACTTTTGGGGGGCAATGGGGGAAACTACACATACAGGGTAATGGTGACAGCATGAAATGCAAGTTGTCTGAGGTACATACATCTAGATAGACTCCAGAAGGCTTCAGCATCACTTATTCAGGCGGAAGAATTCCACAGAAATTGCCATGCGTAGGAAGTGGCCAGGAGTGGGAGAATGGTTTGTGTCACCATTAATGAATGATTGGGGACAGATATGGACAAAGATGAGGCATGAGCTCTCCTGATTGGAAAACCCAGGGTGAAAGGTCTACTGGTCATCTGGCAGAGCTGGCAATGAGAAATTCAACACCAGCACATCTTATCCAAACTTACCTGGCACTGAGAGACCGCTGCACCCACTGGACTCAGACAACACAGCAAAATTTCAAAACATTAATGGGGAAAAAAAAAAACAAAACAAAAACCAGAAAGCCCCTAAGCTTTCCCGCTGTATGGAGGAGAGAGCAGCACGAGGCTGAGCTGGGCTGTTAAGCAACCCATGGAAACAGCCTAATCAAGTCTCGTGTTACACAGATCTGTTTTCCCCTTTCATGAACTATTATTGGAATTATATTTGAAGATGGGGTGTCATATATTTTCAGAGATGCAAAAAAGCTGGGTGTTGGCCACTCTGAAAGTTAACATGGAATCTCACCAAAGTTTTTCCGGACTTGTTCACTCGTACTTTGACTGAAACTCAGGGGATTTTTATCATTTTCTTTCCTAAAAAGGATATTAGTAACCAAAGTTGATGCCCTAAACCATAATTTAACCATGTCCCTTTATTTTTATATGTTGAGAGGGTATAAATTATACATTAATAAATGACTATTTTAATTTCTTAGATAACCCCAGTTCTTCCATAAGTCACGTAAATAAGATTAGGTGATTTGATATATTTCATTCTTTCCCACCAGGAAGTTATGTGAACCAGAGAGAGACAGGTCTCTCTCCACGCGTCAGCTTTTACATAACAAATTCACAATGAACAACACATGTCATCCACTGACACGATGGAACAATATAGCAAAAATAATAGATCATCTTCTTTAAGCAGGTGAAGGAAATCGCTGTTAACAATGAAAGATATTTATATCTAACTCCTTTCAGATTACACAGACTTTGGTTTTCTATCAAAAAAGAAGTTACGTGAATTTTCAGGACAGCTATATCAAGTATACATTTTTTTTAAAACAGAAAGGAATTTACAGGAAGTGTGAGACAGACTCTATTGCAAGGCAGGAAATCAAACTAGCTCTGATTAACTTAAGGGCAAACCGTGTCCCCAGCAAGGTGGCATAAGGACAGCGCAGCACCTCGAACTCTGAATTTCCATGGTTTTGTGGATGCGGGTCAGGCTCCAAACACTGAGCCATCATAGCCCTTAAGGTTTATAACTTGTATTATCTGTGACAGGTCATCAACATCCAACATTCAACATGTCAACAACGCAACTAAAACAGACTCTCCCACTGCTTGTTCACTTTGTACTTTTTAGTTCTAAAGTTAATTCAGTACATGAAACATGGGCAAATATAATTGGGAACCACGGTCCTTTGCCATCTTTGACACCTTCAAAATGAAGATTGCAGGAAGGCTCGAGATGACTTTTGTCAGTGTAGCTCCCCACACCCTTTGCTGACCCTTGTAAATCACCAGCATTGCTGTCCTGGTCCAGACACTGTGAAAAGCACAGATGTTTTAACCCTTGCACTAGCACTGTGAGCCAGCTGATGCTATCACCCCTGCCTCAGATAAGTGCACTGAGACCCAGAGACAGAAAATTATTCTGTCCAAAGAGCCAGGGAATGACAGTGCTGGGATTTGAGCTTGGAACCCAACATCCTTAATTAACCCACACCATCCACAATATGCTCTAGGCCTACATGGCAAATACTCCATCTTCATGGGGAAGGTGATGCATAACCCCTTCTGGATAGGACACACAGATTACGCAGTTTATAATGGAAATGTTCCAGAGAAAATCCAAGGGCAGTATTCTATCCCTCCAACAAAGGTGATATGTGTAGCTTTATTTCTTCTCTTATTCTCCTACCCAGATGCAGTCCTCTTAGGTACCAAAAAACTATAGCAATTCTCAGGGCAATCCCCAAGTGTACTCTGACTGATGCAACAAACACCGGCTGCGTGCATGC
Source organism: Lemur catta (assembly GCF_020740605.2). Lineage (NCBI taxonomy): Eukaryota > Metazoa > Chordata > Mammalia > Primates > Lemuridae > Lemur > Lemur catta. The sequence goes on along the minus strand of NC_059145.1, from coordinate 20,903,946 downwards.
CCACCACACACTAGGCACTGTTCACCACGGACAAGCCACACTGAAGAAGACAGACCAGCTCCTTGCTTATTACCTGGTAAGCAGGTGTATTCATGACGGGACAGAAGCTGTAACATATGGAACAAACAAGAGGCTTGGAGAAAGAATAATCAGAAAGGGAGGGTCTCCCTTAATGTGGGTGGTCAGCGAAGGCATGTTCAAGGAGTTGACATTTGAACTGAGTGCTGAGGAATGAGGAGGGAGCCCTTGGGAAACAAAGAGATTCTTCCAGGCAGGGTTTCACGGCCCAGAGGCAAGGGAGTTTTTAGGGCATCTGAGCACAGTAACGGTATTTAAATAAAATACTGGCAACCACATGGCAAAAGCTCAAACTTTCCAAGAGTCTTCTGAACGGGCAAGATCTTGAAGCCACTCATTCTACACCGTGAACCTGATGACAGCAGAGGCTATGTCAGGCAGACTCTTACAGGCACTAACAAAGGCTGGGGGCCAGTTCCCCCAAGACCACCAGCTCTGTGATATTGGGTCAATGTCCATGAAATTATCACTGCAGACTCCTAATTATAGGTGGTATGACTCCTACTCATCTCACCCAGCTGTGCTCAAAAGCTCAGGAGACGGCTAGGGGCCCAGCGTTGCTGCTGTTTCTTAGCATTGGAAAGCATCGCCAACTGGGCCGTCCACGAGCATTGCTGACAATCTTTGTCACAGCCATGCAGTAGCTTCTTGTACAGATGACACTGCTCTTTGAGGGCCACTCCCAAGAAGATCTGTGGGGGACCAGTACCTGCTTAGCAGAGTCAGCACAGCGGCAGGGACGGGGGATGAGGTGGTGTAGCATCAGCCTGCACGAGCAAAACCCTATAGTTTCAGATTATCATCAGCAATACCAACTTGAAAGCAGTTAGTGAATTCTGCTTGCGAGGCAGGCCCATTGTCTGACTAAGTAAAAAAAATGGAATAAAAAAAGAACCACAGGCATCTCTGGAAATCATCAAAACAGGACCAGAGACCTAAGCTCTGCTAGCAGGGCTTGCCCAGTTGTACACACAGCTGCAGGTCTCCTTGAAGATGTGCATCAGGGCCACCTCCCAAGGCTCTGCTTAAACTCACAAGGGAGTATCAGGTGAGACGCGATGGACTGTGGAACAAGCACCATCTACCAGTGAAACAACGACCAGCGAACCAGCCACGGGATGGTAAAAACTCCCCCAAGACAGGGATTTCCACCGTATCACCCGGGGTGCCTAGCACAACGCTGGCATTATTATGGACCAGAATCTCCACTAAGCTCTTTACAAACATCATCTCATGAACTCTTTATAGTGAGCTGGCTTCTATTTTTATCCCCATTTCCCAAATAAGGAGGCCACGGCCCAGAAAGGTTAAGTAACTTGCCCAGGATTGCTCAGCCAGGAAGCAGAAAAGGTGGAATTTGAGTCTAAGCCGATCTAACTTCAAAGCAGACACTCTTAACCACGCTGCTTATCCTGTATCCACAGCAAGTGTCCAATAAATGTTTGCAAATGCATCAATTACCATATATCTTATGATCACCTATCACAGGCTGGTATATTATAAAGCATAAGGAAGTCTCATTCTACTCATTCTATGACATGGAAATTTTCACAAGAATATACAGCCAATCTGGAATCAAAAACCTGGACAGGGGTAGCTCACTTCCCTCCCCTCCCCAGGGTAAGCTTTCAGCAGAGACGTGGGGAGCAACAGCAAATCGCAGAACTGTAGGGTGGACGGTTTTGTCCTGTTATCAATCTACATAAGAACAGAGGGACAGCGCCAAGCTGTCAGCAACATCCCCAGCACATATCGGGAAGAAGAGAATTGGGTGTGAGTCTTCATGCAGCTAGGACCTCATGCTGGTACTCAAGCCTTAACAAAAATCTTATATCTACGGGAAAGAAAACCCATTAGCATAGTCAGAGTTTAAATTTTGGTTTATAGCTCTCTTGAGAAAGAAATGTATTTCTCAGATTTGCCATGGCACTTTCAGTAAGAATATTACGGTCCTAAAATATTTACTGAGAAATGTATCTCTGCTAAGAATCTAATAGGCTGAAAGTCTAATTTTATCTAATGATAAAATTCCAACAAGACACAAGTCAACAGAAGGCATTCATTGAAAATAAATAAAAATTAAACATATAAAATAAATATCATAATTTTATGTAATAACCACAATTGTTGCACAATAACCATATACCTTTTTTCCCTTAATACTAGAATCCAGAATTTATCTAACACCAAACTGAGCAATTCTAAGGATGCATTTCCTAGGTGCCTTTCTTAAAATCAGGGGTGGCTAACAAGACATAAGAAATCATTGGGCAAGCCATCAGGGACAGTACTTTAAAGCAGCCTACTGAGAGGACTATTATTTTTCTCTTGCATGTCCACCTCTTACTTTCAGGATGTAGAGGTAATGGCTGGAGAGCCAGCAGCCATTAGGTGACCTTGAGGATGAAGCGCCACACTTGAATAAGCAAAGCAGGAAGATAGAAGGCACAGACTGCTTTCCCCAGATGTCCTTATGAGATAGAATATATAATTTTTATACTTATATAGTTGCATCTCTGTAATAGTAATCAATAGTAACTGTTCATTACTATTAATAGAAACAATTCTTAACTGATATAATGATATGAAAACATGTTTAAAGACTACACTACAATTTTTACTTTGAGGAAAAGAAAACTAGAGAATTCATGAATTGGGATTCTGATTACGCCTGTATTCCCAAAGCTGTTTGTTTAAGTATGACTTTCCTTCTTAATTAGTACTGCTGGTTTAGGGAAGCATATTTGCTGACCCTGTCTCTGTGTTTTGACATGCAGGACTTGTAAAATTCAAACATACTTGTAGACATCCAAAGCATTATTATTTATTAAAGTCTATATTAAAGGTGGAAGATCTCACCACACTCTCAGATTCTGATGATTAAAGGAAATTTAATCGTTCTTCATTGGCATTTGATCTTTAGCCTGCTGTAATCTACCAGGATATCCCTTCATCCATATTTGATACTAAAAAGACATTTCAACTTGTTCACCAACCGTAAAACAGAAGGAACGTATAGACAAACCACATTACTCAGAAAATAAGAGAGCTTTCCCCTACACTCATTTAGCTCATGAAAGCCTACTGTGATTAAAAAGGTGAAGAAGGCATACTCCTCTAGGTGAACCAGAATGACTGTGCAGAGCCAGCGTGAGGAGTTTCAACATTTTCAAAGTGCTTTCACATACGTTGTATCTTGTTTCATCCTTAGGACACCACCTCGCAAGGTAGTAATGGCAGGTATTTTTTTGTTCCTGTTTCTTCCAGATAAATGGTTTGCCCAAGGTCAGAGGGACTGGTACCCAGGGAGGTGTCAGGTTTACCGGTCAAATGACCCCCTGTGATGCACCAGATCAAGGGGTAGCAAAGTATAGTCTCACTGTCTGTTTTTATAAACGAAGTTTCACTGGATCACAATCACACCCATTTGTTTGCATACCATCTATGGCTACTTTTGCGCTATTAATATCAATAGCAGAATAGACTAGTTGCACAAAAAAAAAAGAGTGTATGGCTCATGAGGATGCCCTTGATAAATTCTGCCAACCTCTCTGCATTAGGCCACCTTCTTATAAATATGACCCAAGTTATGAACCCTATTCTTGAAAACAATAAAGCTCTCACCGAGGGTTGCAACATTCCTATGCCTACTAGCTTTGGAATCGGTGCCTGATAATGAGACAGTCTGTTATCTTCCTCTGGATTACCGTATCCACTACTGTGTCACCTGCAAAGGTGGACGGCAATTTTTAGGGGGCATACAATACCAGCGGTGCTTGCCACTTACCCTGAAATTGTAACACGTCTCACAGCCATAAAAAGCCTGGGGTCACTGGGAGGGGGCATGCATAATGCCACAGGACTGCAACACACAGAGGGATACTGAAAGCAAAAAGGAAAGAAGAGGTTAAGTGAAGGGGCAAACGGTGATACCTCGAAAGCAACGCAGATACGCGAGCCTTACGTATTCCCTGTTTGCACACGACGGTTACCTTCAATACACAGGCGTGTGTCTAAGTGTCTAGCTTATCCTTTCCCTTCTAGTAATCAGTATTCAATCTACCTCATAATCTGTATTACAGAATCACAGTAGGAGGATGCAAAATGTTATACAGCTAAGAACAACGGCTATTCCTGAAGGCCCTGCCATTCACCTAGGAAGTTTAGTTCTTTTAACTTCCACACTTTCTTATTTCTCACGACAAATTCTCATCACTAAGACGCTAACACGTCCTGAGAATAAGGGCAAGATTAGCTCCATGAGCCCAAATGATAATTTTGCTGTGAGTTTTGGTCTTTTAGCTACGCTCAATGCATGTAGAAGCAACAAGAAGAAATAAACACGCAGACACGGGCACCCCGTGAAAAACAGACAAGCTCTCTCCTGCCAGCCAGACGCAAAGTCTCACTTGCCACAGCGAGCAACTCTCCCTTGGGTCCCATTTCAAATGCAGGAGGAGGTTGTGGAGACAGCGTGTGCCGAGGCCGCACGCTTTCACGGCTTAGTTGGGTTATTAGAATAGTTACCAAACCTAATTCCAAGTAAGTTGAAGCTGCTGATGGATAAGTCAGCTCATCCTCAAAGCACTTTCAGCAAGTTTTTGTGAACAGCTGTCAGTAGCAAGGTATCATATGCCGGGGTCTTTTCTGCATAGATCCTTGAGATAATAATGCCATTTATACTGCCCTCAAGATTACAGAAGGGACTCTCTATAATACAGAAAGTATTAAAAGAATAAATAAAACTATAAATGAGTAGAAAGCAATAAAACTATAGAATAGTAGAAAGCATGAGACTTAGGGGTGGGTGGTAACTGCTCTCTCTCAGTAGTAAATTCAGGCAATACTCTGTGAATGTATGTGTTTTCTAACCTAATCAGATGGAGAAGTTGAAACTAAAAAGGAGATGCATGAAGTTTTATGATTTGAATAGTCACGTATCTCCGGAAACTATGTGGGTTGTCTGTCTACCAGAACTCAGAAGAGACTTCAGAGATGGTGCTCCCAGTGGGTGTCCCTTCTAGATATGAGATAAATTCAGGCCAGATTTGTCCAGACTGTGTTTTCTAGGTATCAGTTGCCTAGTGTGCATAAACCGTTAGCCAAATATATCATGGCTTAAGAATCTTCATTCTTATATGAGTTAAATGTGCTGTGTTGGCATTTTTTTCTGTTAAACAGGGCAGCTTATGAGTATGATAGGAACACATCAAAAATACATTTTAAGTTAATTTCAGTTGGCAAAGGCTGTAATCGTTCAAACTTAATTGGTGAACTCATTAATGAGCAACGGCACGACGAGAAAGAGGACCATTGTCATCGACTTATCAGAGCAACGAGATAACGAAGTTAATTATATTGTTTTCAATGGATTTACACTTGCTTCCTTTTAGACTCTACATTTCCAAACATTTGTTCTGACACACCATGTGTTTTCTCCTCTTAAGAAAAAACTATCCGCTGTGGACTCCTCAAGGAAAAGTCGGCAGATCACAGCTCTCACATCAGGGCGAGGCAATTGGAAAACTTTTCTAGCCTTTATTATCTACTTGTAAAATGTTATAAGCCTGTAAACTAGCTAATTTATGAGCCGTGTTAATAATTTGCTCACACTTGAACGCAGGTTTTGCAAACACAGTTTCCAGGGATGTGGGAGGATAATTTGTAGGTCCAGCTTCTCTCCTAAGGGGACACTAACTAATTTGACACAGTAACATGACATTGATGGCGGGGCACACTAATGACCATCCTCCAAGACAGGGCTGTCAGCCTGTCGTTCCAGTGAGAAACCGGACTGCTTCCACTGCTGCTTGGGACTCGATGCTCAACTAATTATTCAGACAGCGACATTAATGAGAGCCCTCATGTTTATTTTCAACATACTAACCAGCGCTTAGCTTCCATTTGTCTGATATGGTCACTGATTAAAATGTGTTTCATGAATAGTAAATTTGAACTTTCTAATACAACAAAGAAGCGCTGCAGAAAAATAAGGAACAGCCAATTGGAAAACCAACCTTGTCAACTCAACTTGTTTTCTGCCTCATATATCATCAAGGACAAAGTGACAGGTAGTAGGAAATGCCATGAGTGCCAGGAAAAGTGAAAGGAATATTTTTAATTACATATGTCTGTGGACAAGCTTGACTTTTGACCAAGGCCGCTGGATCACAATATGGTCAGGTGCAACTTCTGTCTCAAATAAACTTCACTAACTTTATGATACTGAAGGAAGATTTTTAAAGTTAGTTTTTCCATGGAATGACCAAAAGTCTTGCCTTAGTGTGCTTTTCCAATCTTAGAAAAGTTTGAGCTTTGATTAAACTGCCTAAAACATGATCTTCACGAACATCAATAAAAGCAGTTGTGTCTTTTCCAAATCTATTGTAAAACTATACTGCTGAGAGGTTTTCTTAGAAGTGTTTTTTTGATATCCTCTTATACATTTTGTTTCTAGTCTACTAAACCTTGTAATCAAGATCTTTGTACTTTAAATTTCTATTTTGGTATGATAAATTTTGTCCTTCATTTTATGGTGATTATAATCCTAAAATATTCATAAAATCATAATTTAAAATGAATAACTTTTAAAAAAGGAGTAGTTAGGTCTATCAAAGGTATTGAAAAATTGAAAAGCCTCCTGATATGGTTCATTGTATTTAATTGCAATTCGAATTAAATAACCAGTAGTATTTCAACAAATGCTCTATCTGCCACCGTGGATAAAGAATTCTACTCAATACTGAGTATGGCTTCTGATTTTATAAAATAGCAAAATAAATATGAGTCCATGTAGATCACTTGGGGAATGAAAATGTCATTGCATGCAACATTTCTTAAGTATGTATTTCTAAACTTACTCACTCTGAGCTAGATCTGTAATTTTAGAATGCCAAAATGCCTAAATGGCACACAACATGTGGGAAGCAGATTCAGACTGCAGGCTAATTTTTAAAATATATTTAAACAAGTATCCAGATAAATTGTTCCAAACCAACATCACTGTCTCCAAATGCTGCTCCTTCTATGGGTACCTGTTACAGGCAGGTTCTCAGCACCTCTGGGTAGTTTGTTTAAGGCAAGCATTTGTCCTCCATAATAATCCAAGAAAATATGGCCATACTGTGGCAGAGATTGGGGAGATGCTCATCAAATCCATTTCTTCTTCGTTTTGGACACACGGCTGGAATGTATCTTCTAGCATCCCTCGTAGTTAGGTTGGGCCTTGTGACCAAGTTCTGGCCAGATACATGGAAGTGGATACATGCCTCACTCTGATCAGAAGCCTCCTGCACCATCTCTAATGCCTCCTGTCTTCCCTTGACTGGGAGCCCAGAGATCCTGTGGAGAACTCCTGTTCCTGGAGATAGTGGAGTCACTGGATAGAATGAGCCGGGGTCCCTAAAAGACCATATGGAGTAGAGCCACCACCTGTCCCCATCGACCAGCACCACACCATGAGGTGCCTAACAAATAAACCTGCATCAGTAAAGCCTCGGAGATTCTGGAATGTTCGTTATGGCTGCCAGCATCTCTTACCCAAATACATGGACTTTTCTAATTTCTCCCTGGCTTTTACATGTGTCTCCACGCAACCCTAAGTAAGCAGAAGTGCTATAAATTTGGGGAAATTTCTGATATCTCATTATTGTGATTCCTGGCTCCCCTAAGCTAAGGGTAGAAAAGGGAACGTGAACCAACAGCTAATGTATTCCGAAATTTGTCAGGCATGTCTTTCCTTACTTAATCTTCCCACAGCCCAGGGAAGAAGTTTGATTCCCATTTTTTAGAAGAAACTACTGAGACTCTAAGAAGTGAAATATAAACAGATGCCACAGAATATGGATCCGGCTGACATTTTCTTAGTTGAATACCTGTTGGCTTTTAATACTCAAACTTCATAGAAAATACGTATTTCTAAATAAGACATTTTTGGCTGTTGCTTATAAAAGAAAAAATTCTATGACATGCCCCAATTTAATACATCTTTAACAAAATACATGAGAGAAAAGTGTCAAGCTGCAATATAACTAACTGGTAGCATATCAGGAACTTCCATAGAGGCTTTGAAAAACTAGCAACAGAAATGATGTTGCTCAGATGTTCTTGGTGATTAAAAAAAAAAAAAGCCATATTTCAAATACAAATGGATGTTGAGACCATATTAACTGTTGAATAATCAATGTTTTAAACATTTTTACATCTTTAATGTGATAGCTGTTAATACATATAAGGCATTTTACTATATTTCAGTCACATTTTAGAGCAAGGTTGGCAAACTTTTTCCATAAAGCAATATGCAGTGAATATTTTAGGCTCTGCAGCCATAAGTTCTCTAATGCAACTACTCAACTCTGCCACTGGAGTAGGAAAGCAACCATACATCGCCATACATGAACAAGTGGGTGTGGCTGTGTTTCAATAAGACTTTATTTATAAAAATAGGCACTAGGCTGGTCATAATTTGCCAACTTCTGCTTTAGAATATTGATGGGGGCGTTGCATATTGACATATAACACATTATAATTTTTCCTATGTAAAATAATGGGATATGGGCTCTGGTTAGCATTTTCACTCAGGATATCTGGTTGCCAGGAAGGGATTACTGACGTGAAGGGGGAGTAGCCTCAATCTGCCCAAGATTCAAGAGGTGACAGTTGGCAGGTTCGGCTTTCACTGGAGGTCTTGTCACACTGCCCAGTTCTTTGCCAGAAGTCACACCACCTTTCCAAGGACTCGTGGGCCCACATAGGGAGCTTATTGGGGTGCGGTGCCATTCTGAATCAGCCAGGTAATATTTGTAACAAGAAGAAAAAGCTGCAGCTTTTCTCATCCATACAGTCAAGCCTCTGTGTTAACGTAACATATTAACAGGTGACGGTTACCTTAAATGATCTTATATTAAGGAGTTGTTTTTTTTTTAAAAGCAAAATAAATAATATGTAGATTTTATTTGTTTATTTATTTATTTATTTATTTATTTTGAGACAGAGTCTCACTCTGTTGCTCAGGCTAGAGTGTCGTGGCATCAGCCTCGCTCACAGCAACCTCAAACTCCTGGGCTCAAGTGATCCTCCTGCCTCAGCCTCCCGAGTAGCTAGGACTACAAGCATGCGCCACCGTGCCTGGCTAATTTTTTCTATATATATTTTTAGTTGTCCATATAATTTCTTTGTATTTTTAGTAGAGACGGGGTCTCGCTTACTCAGGCTGGTCTTGAACTCCTGAGCTCAAAGGATCCACCCGTCTCAGCCTCCCAGAGTGCTAGGATTACAGGCGTGAGCCACTGCACCTGGCCAAAAGTTTCAAAATCAGGCATGAAGTTTCCCTAAATTAGAACCAAACAGCTTTCTTGGATTTGGAGGATGTCTTTGTTGACCAATTTCAGAGTAGCAGTTACGGGTCCAATGATTGAATATGCCAGAAACAATGTATCAAATATATGATCCCCCCATTATTCCCTCAAGCATGTAAAGCTACTGTAATGACAACCTGGTTCACTTTTTATTGTTTTGGATGGCAAAGCTCAGAGATACACACACATAGAGATATGTTTTTTAAAATAAATTTCAGTTCCCTATTAATGTTTTATTATATTCAGTAACAGTTAAGCATACAAGGTGATTTGAGACATAAAATGGAAAAATTTTATGAATCTGTTTTACATTAAATGTCAATCAAAACAGAGAAAAAGTAAGTAGAAGATAGTCCAGTCTGACAAAGGAATATTTTATAGTCATTAAAAATGGTACCAGGAATGGGGAAATGTGTGCAAATGCTTGTTATAATGTGACATGAAATAAGATAGAAGAATTTTATCTAGAGTAATTCTCAACTGCATAAAAATAGGTGCCAATGAAGAACAGAAAAAAATAAAATTCACATTGCTTGTCCTAGGGGAATGGGATTAGATTATATTTTCCTTTAGGATTTTTTGTATTTTCCAAAACAAAGTAATTTCAAAAATATCAGTTATACAATTTGAAAAAGTAGCTTCAATATCAAAAAGAAATTTGCTGCACATTTCTCATCATTTATTAATGGCTCTTGATTATCTTTTTTCCAGACTAGAAGTGTCTTGAAAGCAGAGATTCATGTTATCGGTCATGCCACTAACATGGTGTTTATGATATCTTATGTACTCGATTAGCATTCATTGAGGTAAGTGAATAGACCACCTTACTTTTTATAAATCCTCTTAATGAGATTCCATAAATAAATTAAATTTTTATACTTCAAGCCTTTAACAGAAATTAAATAATTTTGTTTAAAGAGGTTGATTGCTTGCGGATTATGGCTGTAAATAAATTGCTTGACGCAAAATTATACTTTCTCCTCTTTCCTTTTTCAATGATGGCACACAATAATTTGTCTTTTAATAACTTCAAACAAGTCTGAGTCATTTGCTCATTAAAAACAAAATACATCTTGATCACGAAGCTTGGCATTTCATAAATATTTACCCCAAATGCACTGCTTGCTTTGATTGACAAGCAACTTCTGTGCAGGAGAGAGAAGACCTCTCGTGGCAGCTGGGAGAAGGGGGCCAGGCTGCCTTTGCACCTATTGTCTCCTGTGGAAGCTCTTTCCCAACAGCCAAAAACCATGGTGTGATCAGCATTCATTATTGTTTCTCTCTCACCCCGAGTTCACTCCCTGCTTGCATCCTCTCAGTGGCTCCCAAATACTCTTAGCATGGAGACCAAAGGCCTTCCTATGGCTCACAAGTCCTGCACGTACTGGCCCTGCAGACCTCCCTGGCCCGCAGCCTAATGACACATCTCCACTGGCCCTGCCAAGCTTCTCGTTGAGCCTTTGTAGTGGGCTGGAAGGATGGCAGGGAGGCACACGGAAGGCTAGATGAAGATTTCGGCTCCTATCCTAAGAACCACCATGGTCAGCAAGACAGTGAGGGGGAAAGCCTCATAAAGTGCACACTCCATGATGTTTTCCTCCACTTAATGTATCACCATTCCCCATATTTTCTGGATGAAAACAAACTGAGTTTAGTAAACAAAAAACTCAAGTCTTAAAACCAACTTCAGTCTTCTCCGTAAGACATTACGATAGGTCCACAGCAAGCCCATAACGATGACAAGTGGGAAAGGACTAGTTAGTCCTCAGCAATACCACTGTGCTCTTTAACCCAGAGTTGTCAACTCTAGGAGTCGGGGAGAAAAATAGTGCCAACTGCAGAACACAAACAGATGCTGCCACCTGAGAGCCCATCAGACTAATTCATCTAATGGGGCTGAATATTTCATCTGAGGTGGATGCTGCAGGCTATAGCTGAGTCATCAAGAAATTGTCCTGCTAAATCCTAAAGAGGAAAATGGGCTCTAGGTTAGGACTTAAACAAAAGACATCCTCTTTCTGACATGCAAAAAATTAAGGGGATTTATTAATAAGCAGTCTACAAAAACAGAAGGTATTCTTCTTCATTATGATCAAACCTCAGTAGCCAAAACCAAGTAGTGTGTTGTTGGGGGCTATCCCATGATAATTAATTCCATTTCACTTTCTTCTTCCTAGGCACACGGAAAGATTAAGCTCCCAGTTCCAATCCCAAGTTTGCTGCCATTTGTATGCTGAGACCACATGACTGATTCCTCGTCAGTGGGACAGGAGGAGAAGCAATGTGTACCACTTCCAAGCCCCATGGCAACTCAGCTGTGCTCCCCGTTCCTCCTCCCCGGTGACCCCAGAGACCCCACGGCAAGGACAAGACAGAGGAGGTGCCATAGACATGCACTTGCATGAACGAAGCACAACGTATTCCTTATTTACATTAAGTTACCAAAATTTGTGGGTTGTTGGTCACAGTAGCTGGCACAACACGCTCTAAGATCGTTTAAACCTCACGAAAGCCCTCATCAGGTCGTACCTCAAGTAAACACTTATTTCTGGATTTGTGTCCACATCTCCATCTTGACCCCATGGGACCATGTCTTAATATTCTGCGTGTGCCCCTTTTAAGGAAGACCCACCACCATGTCTTCCAAAAATCGACCACCGCTACCCAGAATGACAGGTAATCAATCCAGAGCGAACGCACTGACCGGACAGTAACTTGCTCAGGCTGACCAGGTGCCAGACACTATGTTTGAGCAGAATATAGCTTGAAATCGAGACAAATGAGGTCCCTCCCTCACGAGGCCCACAGTTTACCGGGACACACCAAGGAAAGCACATGGGAATGATTCGACAGAGATTTAACCTAAGCACAAGAGGTCAGAAAAGTCTTCATGGAAGAAATGATCCGTAAGCCATTCAATTAAAGGTGTTAGGTAGACAGGGCTGGGTGGAGGGCGAGGAGAACCACCCTAGCATTCTCCAACGGCACCGTTAGTCAAAACAGACATGAGCAAGCATAAACACCAGGCCCGAAGATAATCCATCTTCTGCCTTCTACAATGACTTTAAAAATATAACTCGGGAGTGTCAGGACTTCCAAACCGAAAACAAGGCCAAATATATTGAGTAATACAGAAATAAAAGAATGCTATTATACTCTGCTAAGTGTCTCAACGGTGTAACTTAAGATAAAAACACTTTTCTACCACCGACAGGGAGAAAGGAGTTATCCACACTAAAATTGCTTTTCTAAATTATCTGAGAAAATAGTAGCAAGAGAAACGAGGTAGCCTCAGTTCACAGACCCCAGTACTAGTCCTTCTTAAAAATCCACCTACCTCCTCCTTCATAAACATCATAATTATCCCTGAAAAACAAAGTTGGTTTTGTTTATTCTTTCACTCCATAAACCCATCAGGAAAGAGAACTAGACTAGGGTGGAAAGGCCCAGGTTCCAGTCGACACTGGGTCACCACTCAGCTACACAGCCCTTTACCGCACAGGGGTCTTCTCAATTCCTCCGGACACCAGGGAATGCGGAGAACTCGCTCGCTGCCTCTCCAGCACTAAAATCCTACCACGGGCTTCTCAAACTTGAATGCTCATCAGAACCACCTGGAGGGCTCATTAAAACAGGATCGCTGGGCCCCAACCCCACAGTTTCTGATTCACTAAGGCTGCGGTGAGGCCAGAGAATTTAAATTTCTAACAAGTTCCCAGGTGCTGCTGCTGCCGCTGGTGCGGGCGTCCCACTCTGACAACTGTGCTCGGCAGCGCTGTGCTTCCAGCCCGGCATCTCTGCACACCTGTGTCCCATCCCCAGCCGGAAGAGGGGCGTCTCCTTCAACCAGGACCAGCCGAGTCTGTCTCAGATGCAGCATCTTTCAGGGTTCCCTGCCCGGGTTCAGGGAACCAGGACCTTATCCTCTCCCCCAAGGAAGCCTAATCTCAGGAAAACACCTGAAACTGAAGACCATTCCCCTAGCAACAGTCCCTGAATCAAAAGTCACTGCCTCCCATTCCTCCGCATCAGTCTCAAAATAAAACCCAGCCCTTTGCCATGGGACACAGGGTGCCGCTGACATTCCTGACCCTGCTCACACCAGCCTCACTCCCTCACCTCCTTCCCCAGAGCACACTGGTCCCTCAGCTCCCATGCCACATCAGGCTCATTCCTAACTCTGAGGCTTCACCCTCATCATTCCCTCTGCCTGGAAGGTTCTTCCCCAATCTCTGTGTAGGAGGGGATCATCCTTAATCTTTAGATCTTAAATCAAAAGTCACCTTTTCCATGAGGCTTTCGCTGACCAGACTATCTAACTGGCCTTCCCAAGGTATGTTCTTTCCACTGTCTATTTTCTTCATGAGTTTGCATAATATGTAGATATCTTGTTCCTTCGTTTCACCTGCTCTCTGCTTCCCTCTGCTAGAGGGCAAACTCCATGCGAGCAGGGCCTTGGTCTGTCCTGCCTTGCCATATGCACTCCTCCCCCTGCCATCTATATAGCACAATGACTGCCACACAGCAGGCACTCAATAGATACTTGTTGAATGAATGAATTACTAAATCGAGTTATTCTATGCTATCCCTCAACTTAAAAAAAAAAAAAAGCTAAGGAAAAAAGAGAAACCCCATCACTCAAAGCTATAATATTACAAGCTACAAACCCCAGAGTGATTTGCAACTGCACATGACGAGACTAAGGGTACAGAAATGACACATTTATGCTGAGATTTCAGGCTTCAGAAATCGAAGTGGGTTGAAGGCTGGAAGAGATTCCCCCTCGTAAGTTTCAAATCATCCCCAAGAGGCCCACCCTGTCCTCTACAAGCCATCTCAAATGATGTCTGCAACCCATGACTTCTTGAACTTCTTTCTAATGTCACTCACTCCTGGGGCCAGGTGCAAGAAGAAAAGCAGGTACTAAAGTTCTTTGCAAGCCGAGCTCTTCTACCCTGGACGACTCCGAAAAACCACTTGTAAGTATTCGATGTTAACCACAGTTTGTAATTTTGTCACAGGTGTTTGACTAAAAAGGGGACAGAGCCTTTTAAGATAGTACACCCATATTATGTCATTGTGTATATTCCGTACCACACCTAAAAGCTGACAGAATCCTTTCTTTCTATGCCATGGCAACCAGGAGAGTTAATGCTGCATGATTCTGCTAAGAGGATCCTATATGCTCCAAAATGTTCGCCTTTACAAAAAAACATGTTAAAGTAGAATTTTAACACAACTTGTCATAAAAGCTGACACTAGTACACTGGAGAGGAAATCAAATGACATGAGTTGTACCTGGCAGTTCAACAGAATATAGGATAAATACTCTTTGTAAGGCAGCCAAAGCATTGGTTAGAAGTTCAAATGAGGAAGATGAAGTGAATGAATATTCAGAGTATACTATACCAAATGATTTTTCTATAATTATAAAAAAAATCATTAAAATGCACTAAGCTTCACAAAAAGCAGCATGGTGGGGTGAAACTGGTGCCAATTCTGTTTTGGACACTAATTTACTTCTTGTGTGGCTTTGGAAAAGTCATGAATCCTCTCTAAAATACATTCTAAGAAGACGTAATGAATTCAATCATCCTGAAGTTTAATTCTAGTCCACACACTCTTTGAGATTGTGAATGTTTCTGGACATGGATCAGGCTGGACAGACACAAAGGAAAGGTTGAACTCACCTCTAACTTGCTCATTATCAAACAAATGCTACGAAAACCGCTTCCTTTAAGGAAAAACTAAGGTGTGGGGTGGTTATACTATGGTTTGTTGGATCTGTTCAAATAAAGTTATGTTTCTATATACTGCAGGAGGGTGAGTTGATGTAGTAATTACCTGTTACTCTTGACAAGTAAGGTAATTAATGTAGCAAAATACCACTGCAATGTGTGTAAATTTAGACCACCATAATTAAAGCACCCGTCTGTTCAACAAACTGTTCAATTAAGAAAAAATATTGACGGTGTACATTTTTTTGAAATTAGAAAACGTATGGAATGAATGAATCTCCCTTGGTTGACATCCATTTCTAGAATGCTTTCTCAGTGGGGTGCATCCATAAAGGGTATTTAATGGAGTAACTTCCACTAAAACACAGAAGTGTTTCTGTACATATACCATTAAGACAAGAGTCTCTTGTGGAAGTATTTTATTTACAATTCTCATTCTATAAAACATACACCTGTCAGAAAATGAATTCTAGGAGTATCTGAAGCCCAAAACTATTGCAGGTAGCAAAAATCAGGGAGATCATTATTGTGCAACTATCCAGGTAACTATGCCTATCGTCAAGTATCATAACCAGAAAGTACCATTATCAACTTGTCAATTTTAAAGAGTTGGAGATACTGAACATACTATGTGCAAACCAAATAGATGCAAAACTCCCGGTACTCTGAACAGATACACAATGGTATCAAAGTTGGCTTCATTATTCTTTTACTTTTACTTCTTCCTGTGTCTACTGGCCATTTCATTTCCAGACCCAAAATGTGAACATCTTGAACAAGGCTAACCAGCACTTCCTTCACTTTACAGCAAAACTAACCTCTCCCTTGCTAATCTGCTCTAGAAAATCTCTAGCCACGCCAACAGTTAAATATCCAAAGAAATTAAATCAGAACTGCCATAAGACTAAGAAGAGAGAAAAAAAATCTGTTACCAGTTCAGTAGAAACGTAGTTACCTCTAAACACATTCATGGGGGGAAAAGAAAAAGAAAATATAGAAAAGCGCTTCTGATATCTACACGGTGAAGTAGAAAAATGGTCAGGATTTCTCACAGCTTGCTCTGAGAAGGAAACCCCAAGGGTTTTTTCTCTAATTATTCTACTCAGATAAATTCAGAGGAAGACACAACAAATTGGCCTGAGTAAAGAAACAGCTGGAATTCAGACTAAACAGTGCGATATGAGAAAGAAATGGTATATAATTTTGATGTTATTTAATGATGCATACACTTGGAGTTTTTTGGTTCTTTTTTACATTTTTGTGTACCGTATCTTACCTTAGGAGATGTCAAAGTCTAGAGAAGTAACTGAAAGGTAACTTCAAGTAAATTCTCAGCTTATCATACTCAAATTAAGTCCTAAATGTTCCATATCTGAGAACTTGGATATATCCCCAAGTAAAGAATACAGAGTACAAGGAGACATTCTAGACTTAAACGCAGTGAGGAAATGAAACAGAAAGTTTCTCCAAGTCAAATACTCCAATTTCACACTTTGAAATAATAACAACATCATTAAAAGACAAGGATGAAGAAATCACTTGTTCTAGCTGTTGATATAAACAGAGCTTAAACAGTCCTAGCAGGGAAGATGATTTTAGAAAAGTAGCCTTAGAATTTTTATTACATGGTGGCATTGGAGTGTTAACTTCTAAAATGAGGATTTAAGAAAAATTTTGTATCGTTTAAAGGAGGCTAAATTTAATTATGGTAGAGACAGAAAATAAAGAGACATGATTCGGGGTTCTGATGTAAGATCCATGGACTCCAAACTAAAATTTTTGATTCTCCAAAGAACAGAGGGAAAGTCAATACTGTTTTTTCTCACTGGGTAAATTTATGGGAGATGAAATCTCTATAAGCATTTATTTCAAAGATTACGTCAAATGGCATCTGATGGGCTATGATAACATTACAAAATATTACTAAGCCATTTCACAATGATTCTGTCATTTGATCCTCACAAACTATTGAGGTAAGATCAATCCCATCTTATAGACAAGTAAACTAAGGCCCCAAAACAGCTAAATGATGTGGGTCAGTTTCCAGAAGCTCAAGTAGTAGAACAATATGTTCTCCCTAGAATGGAATAAATATGTCTTTTATCCCCTTTGAATCATTTATACAGAACACTTCAATGATATGTTTGCCTTAGTACTTAGGGTTCTGGCTTGTGTCTTAAAAATCATACCTTAAAATTACCAGGGATAGTGGTTAATACGTTCAAAAGCAATGGTGGTGTAAGTTGTTAAGTAATCACCCAAGAAGGGAAAAAAAGACCTGGTTTCAAATCTGGCTTAGCCATTTAGTAGAAATACCAAACTGGAACTTGTGACCCTATGAACTCAAAATAGCTTAAGAAGCCAGTTATATCTAGAATTTGCTTTGCCCCTAAAGAGGACTCAAGGGAAACACCACCACCATCTTCAATTTCCAACTTTACATAAATCAGCTCTTAGTTTAACTTTCGTTTAGCCTTTTCCTCTTGACCCTTCGATGGCATCGCACCATGGTCCGCTTTCATCTCATAGACAGAATCTGAGAACCATGGAGCTGGGGAATGGCTTTTACAGGTCACAGACACTCTCCAGATGTGGAAACTGATGCAAGAAATTGAAAAAAGGCAAGGGCAGACACAGAAGGGAAGAATTATCACAGTGATACCTGTAGTAATATTTATTCATTTTTTGCCTACAGAAACTTGAAAGTGAGTAAAATGCAAAATAGATTCTTCATCCTTTTTCGTTCTCAAAATTAACAAAAACTGGAGAAAAAACTAAATGGCGACTGGGTGAGCAAACGCAACTGAATTGATATTAAGGTGTTAACACGTGTGAGTCAATGTTTCCTTGGTTTAAGCAAATTTAAAAGACTTCAGTGGGCCACAAAGATTCACTAATGTGAAGTTACCCAAATTTTGACATATATATGAACTTCATGCATACTGCCTTTTTACATAAGGGAAAATTCCTTTAAACTGGACATGAAAAATGTGGAAAGTTAAGACGGATATGTAAAGCACTGTTGACTCCTAGAGGTAAATGTCCTCTAATATTTAACTCTAGCTTAGACATCCAACAAAATAATAGTAATTTGAAATGCTTTTTATTTAATTAAGTATATATCATGAAGAGGGGAATATTATTTTTATGTGTCATGTGCTGCACTGAAAACTATTTTTATATAATCTCATTAACCCAAAGGTATCTGATAAAAGCTATAATATTTTCAGCTCCTACAATGAGGTAGGTGCTTTTTCACCCCCATTTTCAGATGAGAAAACTGAGGCTTAAAATACTAAATAACTTCCCCAAGGTCACAAAGTTACTAAGTAGCTAAGCCAGAATTTGAAACCAGATCTTTTTTCCCCAACTTGGGTAATTATTTAACAACTATACTATCACACTTTAGAACATATCAACTAATATGCCTGGTATAAGGTTTCTTGGTTCATGTTGATCCTGGAAAGTAATGCAACTTGAAAAAACAACTTTGTTTTAAGAAGCTGTTTTGAAATAAAAAACATTTTTTGAGCCGGTAACATGAAGACATTATGTTTCAGGTTACAGTAATAATTGTTACCCTATGAATGCTACATACAAAAGCTTTCTCACTACTGCAGATGGTATTTTCCTCAGAATGGAGTATTTTTGTCTATGAGAACACAAACCAAAATATTAGAATACTGTGAACATCTAAATCTTTCTGTCCTTCAGACTTCTATCTCAAGTTATGAGATGAAGCCACTTTGGCCCTGGTTTTTATATAAGTTTTTATGTAAGTTTGTTAAGAAATAACTCAAGAATTCCTGTCTAAACTGTATACAACATGGAATCAATACAGGCCAAGGGGGGAAAAAAAAAGAAAAGCCTGTGTTTGAGATTTAATGTCAGTGAACCACCACAAAGGAGGACAGAAAGTGGATGGATAAAGAGAATATTCTGGATCACTAGCTTCTCTTGTTCCTTTTGCCAGGGGAGAGGGAATATTAACATCAGACACTAACAGAACAACGTGACACACAAATGCTGCTGGGGAGAGGGATTAACAACATATGGCATCATACACTCTGATACAAGGGTCCCCTCTTATCCGCAGTTTCACTTTCTGTGGTTTCAGTTACCCGCAGTCGACTGGTCTGAAAATATTAAATGGAAAATTCCAGAAATAAACAATTCATACGTTTTAAATTGCATGCTGTTCCGAGTAGCATGATGAAATATCTCACCATCCAGCTCTGTTGCACCCTGGACATGAATCATCCCTTTGTCCAGCATATCTGCACTGTCTACACCACCTGCCCATGAGTCACTTAGTGGCCGTCTCAGTTACCAGATCGACTATTGTGGTATTGCAGCGCTTGTGTTCCAAGTCACCCTTATTTTACTTAATAATGGCCCCAAAGCCCAAGAGTAGTGATCATAACAATTACACCAACTGTTACAACTGTTCTATTTTATTATTAGTTATTGCTGCTAATCTCTTACTGTGCCTAATTTATAAATTAAAGCTTGTCACAGGTATATATGTATAGAAAGAAACATAGTGCATACAGGGTTCAGTACTATCCGTGGTTTCAGACATCCACTGGGAGTCTTGGAGTACATCCCCGAGGATAAGGGGAACTACTGTATTATAGGACACTATCAGAAAGAGGAAAGAGGGTCATGGATTGGTTGGCAGAATATTCAAGTTTTTGCCAGCTTCTGATCTCAAGTTATTTTTTTCTTCTTTCAGATATTTGCTCCCTTGTCAAAATCAGCCATTCTTTCCTTCCTTCTTCCTTCTACCCCATCACTGATCTTGCTGGTTTCTGGTTACAATGTTGAAAACTCTTCCTTTCTCTGCCTCTCACACTTCACTGATGTGCTATTTGTATCTCTATCTTCGTGTTACTGTACGTGAAGGTCAGGAGAACTGGGTAAAAGAAACAGGCAAAGGCAGTATTCCCCAAAGTTCTGGACTTGAACCTCTAGGGTGATTTTAGGTGGTACAGACACAGCAACAGATTATACCAAATTGCATACTTAGGAAGCTGTTCTGTTTCCAATTCCATTTCAATCCTTCCAATTATGTCAGGGTCACAGCCTCATTTGGGTGCTGGTCTAACACCTAATACATGCTAAAGCCCATTTTTAACAAAAAGAGAACCTCTCTAGCTCAAACCTTAGGTAGAACTAGGCAACCCTATGCAGTGAGAAGTTTACACCAGGGCTCTGCACATTACAACCCATGGGCCAAACCCAGCCTGCTATCGATTTTTATACAGCCCGTGAGCTGAGAATGGATTTTATATCTATAAATGGGAGGAAAAAAATTAAAAGAAGAGTAATATTTCATGCCATAAAAAAATTACACGAAAGTCAAATTTCTGTGTCTGTAAAGTGTTGTCGGGACACAGCCATTCTCATTCATTTATGTATTGTTTCTTGCTGATTTGGGACTATAGTGGTGAAACCAGGTATGCAGCCTGTGAAGCCGAAACCATGAGCTACCTCACCTTTACAAGGGTGTGTCAACTCCTGTCTATACCATTGTTCTCCTTCATAGTATTTGTTTTAGGTTACCATCTAGCTGTGGCAATTGATAACTTTTTGTTTTCTTTTAGGAACAATGTAAAGTCTTCTTTCCAAATAGACTCACTTATGTTCTAACAAGTGTGGGGAATTAATGGGGACAGAGAAGCAAATAGAGTGTACGTGGTATTTAGATCAAAATCATGGAAAATATAATGCCTGAGCATGGCAAAATCTGAAGAATAATAAACCACGGAGATGGTGGCAGGCAGGGAGGAGCTGGGATACAAAACTAGAGACTATGTAAATAAGACATCCAGATGTAGCAATCGGGCTTTCAAGGTCAGAGCAGAGTCTGAAACGCGGACCCCTAGTGGACAGAAGGTCAGGGACATTACCCAAGAACATCAGGTTGGGCAGCCTCATCACCCGGAGCAGCAGGTTCTTGTTTTACATCCACAAGACCCTGATACACTGGCCAAGAGTCCACGGTCTGGCCGTTGGGCGGACAGTGGATCCAAAACAACCAACACTGTGTAAGTCAGGTAAAACAACAGCCAAGGCCAAAGAGGCTCAGCATGCGTCTAGGCCAAAGTCTTCAAGGAAAACACCACTTTGCACTGGTATTGTATCCAGTATGACTTAAGAAGGTTCCCTTTGCTTTCTTTCCCTCTGATGGAAATGTTGTTTCCAAAATGCTCCAAGCATGAGACACTTTCTGCATCTTAGAATAAGTTTGCATTACCGTTGACAACACTTTACACTCTTCAGTGTTTGATATGCACAATGTTTATTCTTTAACAATGAGGTTTCCTCAACAGTTTGACTATACTCCTTTTAGAAATTTCTTTTTGTAAAACAATCTTACGTTATCGTGTTTGCCTCTCCTTACACTTACTG
Source organism: Lemur catta (assembly GCF_020740605.2). Classification (NCBI taxonomy): domain Eukaryota; kingdom Metazoa; phylum Chordata; class Mammalia; order Primates; family Lemuridae; genus Lemur; species Lemur catta. Next base: position 20,882,360 of record NC_059145.1, on the reverse strand, counting down.
AATATGCATCTCTTCTGTGGCCTTTCAACTAAACATTTTTCCCCCAAGACAGAATTGTTTTCTGGTGGTTCTTCTAACAACAATTTCTGTTGTTGAGTCATAGACACTACCGCAGTAGTGTTAAAATTCATCAACTTTTTCTTTCCATATGATTAATGTGTTTAAAACATGCTAGTAAAACTTAAAACTTAACCATATCTGAAAAAACAAAGACCTGAAATGTTGAATTTTAAATTTTAGAAGTCAGACTAGTACAAATGAATGTTATTTTTTCCACATCTGTACAGTATTTGAACTGGTCATCATTTCTAAGGTTAATTATAATTAGTTTTATCTGCTACTGACTCAGAGGCCTGAGACAAGAGATTCTCCAAATTTTTTTTAACCACAAAGAACTCCTTTTATTAAATTCTAAGTGTTCCCACCAACACAGATGCTAAGTTTCAGAAGACTCTACTAACTAATACTTATTTGTGAAGTATTAATTAATCCATAGGGAACATCTACCAAATTGCCAATCAGAGCTCACAGATTAAAATATTTATGGTTAAAAGCCAAAGAACTTGACTTTGGTTAACCCCAAAAGTCTTACCTCATGCAAATGACTGAATTAACTTTCAGGCCTTCTGAAATATAAAAAGCTGAATAAAATGAACATTCGAGGTTGTATCTCCAACATCTTTTCCTCTAAACTCCCTTCCATATAGGACCAACTGACCACTAGTGAGTCTTGGGGTTCTGGGGAAGGTGACTCTACTCCAGCTCCAGTGGTAGAAACACATCACCTCGAATACGCCAGCTAACATATCCCATCTCCCTGGCCACAAGTACAGTGGTATGTATTGGAAACCAGTCCAACTACAGTTTCAAGAATTTTTCTGAAAATCTTAAGGTTCCCTTTTCCTCTCTCCTGCCTGACATATGCTCAGCAGTTGCTAGAAGTCATCTTAAGACTGCAAAGAGGGCCACTCGAAAGCCAACACCACAGAAAGCAGAACAGAGAGAGAGCTGGATCAAGTCTCTCCTGCAGCCGACATTCGAAGGACTTGCCACTTACAGTGTTTAAGCCTGCCTGAACTCAACTTTCTGTTGCATACAACCAAACTCATCCTAACTTAAATACTGAAAAAAACTTATGATTACAACTCCTAACCCTAAGATTACAACTCCTGAGATTTTGGAACCCCAGGCATTGGGAAACACCGCTCTAGTGAAAAAATAGATTTCAGACATTTAGATGTGGGTAACAGAACTTGTAAAATAACCAAGCAGGGTGTACTGATTTCAAGCTTGGTGGATGTTTTTCAGAGTTTTTGTTTTGTAACCCCAGGTCAGGCCCATCACTGTAAAAACTATGATAGATAATACCACCAGGAAACTGCCTGATGTTGCTCATCTAATGATGAGATAGCCATGCTGGCTGACATCATTATGGGCAAGAGACATGAGGAGATGAGCTGACTCCATGTGGCCGACTTAGTGGCAAATACTTTCCTCTAGCTCTGCATCAAAAAGCACCACTTACCCATTTCATTAACATCCTTAATTTCCAGGGGAAGGGAGAAAATTCATTATCATAAAAGGCCTGATTAAAGAATGACATATACATGAGGCTGAGGCAGGAGAATAGCTTGAGCCCAGGAACTCGAGGCTGCAGTCTGCTATGATGGTACCATTACACTCCAGCCTGGATGACAGAGTATTCTCAAAAAAAAAAAAAGAAAAAAAAAAAGATATATAGACTGTTAACCTTTACAAGGAAGGTTAGGTGGTAATCAAAGGCACAAATAAAATGCTGTGAGACTGAGATTTTGGTTTTTTGCCCCAGGATTTAGAGGAGACAGATTGTTGGCCTAGTATAAGAAAATAAGTATCAATGAGAAAATGCTGGTATTTAGGACATGCACTCTGAATTAACCTATTTGATTAAAGGGAAGTGGTCCGGCCAGACTGGAATAAAGCCCAATGTATCTGTCTCTATGCAAAGTAGTCTCAGCTCTTGCTGCATGTAGGGGGGAGAGGTGGAGGGAGAAAGGAAGTGGTGTCTGTGCACGTGCATGTAAGTGAAAAGACGATCCTTTTACCAGTCATCTCCTCCTTGAAACGCTGCTTGAAACACGGAAAACGGGGCCCCCTTGAACCGGGCTTGGAAGGAGACGATGAGACAGAAAGAGAAAATTAAATTGCTATTTTTAAGAAACGTGAGTAGGTAACAGAAACCAGAGACACGAGAGGCGAGAAGACAGACAAGAGAAGAGAGGACAAGTCAGGCAATTCGGAGGTCACAATCTAGAAAGCTCTTCAGGGATGACAACTATGTAACAAGCAAATTCATGTTAGAAGAACAAGGCTGTGGAGAACTCGATTCTGAATTTCTCTGATGCAAACTTCCCCCGACTCCCTAATCTTTGATGCTCTGTGTGAGCTACGTGGAAGGAAATTACGGAAAGAGCTGATTTCCAACTCAGGGAGGAGAAAAGAGAACAGCAATGGGGAGAAGAAATATCAAGGGTTTTCTAGCCAAAATCAACCACGAAGACAAAGCCTCCAGGAATTCTCACCGGAATTCCCACAGGGTATAGGAAAAAGGGTCAAGCCAATTTTATTAGAATCTCAAAAGTCAGAGTGACCTCAGTGGACAAATGACATCTCCAACTATTATGACAAAGCCCTCAGTAATACGGCCAATTGGAGACTCTCAGAAGAAATGTGAACAACATTCCAAGTTGACAGTGGTGTGAGGACCTGTGTAATTCTGTAAAATATATTTTCTTAAAATGAGTCTCACCAATTGTAAAGGCTTCATGTGCACTTCACATTACTGGCAGTCTAAGTAGTGGGTAGCACTGAAGCTTTCTACTTTTAAGGTGTTCCAAACAACTCTTAACCACTTAGTTAACGGCCATGTAAGGCATCGAGAAGTAGAAGTTTAAGGCTGCTAACACGGGAAGGTAATTTTTGTCAGGGTGACATTTTCTAGAACCCTAAAAAGAAATCACTTAATGGCATCTTGCAAAGAAAAAGAAAAGGGCACTGTATCTCAGCTCTTCGATCCATAACACAAAACAGACTTGAGCGATAATACAGCATTTCTTTGGAGGTAGGAAAAACAAAACACAACATTAAGACCCCAGAAGTGTGCATTGTTAACCTTTTCAGTAATAAAGAAGGAGCACCGGGAAGGGAAGTCAAAAAATTCTTAACCGCAATCCCTTGCCTGCAAAGGCAACGAGCCTCTCATATGCGTTTCGGCAGATGAATGGATTTTCAAAGGAGAGAAATATCACCCCAAAGGAGAAGTTAACACGTTTATTGACCACACTCTTAGCCCTTATTTCACAACATAATGGTAATCTTGTTGAATTCTGTAAAATCCTATTATAAATCATTTAACATTTACCAGAACATTTAAAGCTGCCAGGCTTATGTGTGGGAATGCATTTTGGGGGGTATAAAATTCTATGTGTTGGCCTGAACCTCACACACACTAGAAGTAAACCCCATCTTCCCTCTCCTGCTCTCAAGCTGCGGCGACACGGAACAGAATCCTCCCCGTCGGCTGCTCTCGGGAGAGACTGACGCCTCCCCTACCCTTCCTCTCCCCACTTGCTAACTGAGGTGGGAAAGGCTCCCAAGAATACATATGTGAGCTTAAGAGAACAGCGCATGCTCATGAATAAGATACATATACAAATACACACAGTAATCCATATGAATGTATATAGGAATACATATATAAATATGTACATGAATATGTATACAAACATGAATATGTATAGGTATGTGTCTGAAGCATGGCCTACAAATCTGTCATCTCCAATGTGCAGAAAGATTTTTCTTTATCTCATAAGGCTGATTTATATCCTGGTCTCCTCCTCCAGCCACTGTCTTCTCCCCCCTCACTAAATGTACCAGTCTCCCTCTCCAATCTGGCTTCCGTGGCTTCAAATCCCCATCTCCAGCCCCAGGTACCTTCACAGCCTCTAGTTCAGTGCGTATTTTGTCATCTTCCAGAAAGACGCTGCCACCTCCAGTGGCATCCAAACCTCAGCTCCTCTTTCCCCACCCTGCCCTCTCTCCTCTTCTGTCACCAAGGGCTAAGAATACCAACCCGATTCTCCCAGCCATCTATGTCTTTCACACCAAGTCCAGCCCCCCCAAAACATTAAGGATCTTTGGAGCTCTCCATCAGCCAGTCCCTTTCCTATCCCTGCAAACACCCTATTGCACATTCTGATTGGGGCTCTTCAGAACTATCACAGTTTCCTCCTATCTAGACTCCTCACTGTATTTCTATAACATGATGACAGAGGAATTATCCTGGAGTGCAGCTCTGACCAAGAGACTCTTCTGCTCAAAAAACCCCAGCTGTGCCCCATGGCAGTGTAGTCGGTCTTCAGAAGGCTGGTTCTTAATTCCCAGAGTCTAATTTGAAATCTTGGCTCCACCTCACTCATCTGTGCCCGTGGTAAGATCACAAGACCTTCTCAAGACAATTTCCTCATGTGTATTGTTATCTATGGATAAAAACAGAACCCCCTTCCTTGGATGCTTATTAGGAGTAAAAAAATACATAATGCATTCTCAACCACTAAGTTTGCTGTCATGCCCATAGCAAATGTTATCTGCCATTATTAATATTACTTAATGTTACTGAATAAATTCCTCACTTCTTAACCTGAATTTGAAGTCCTCCATGGTCGTATGCCAGCTACCTTTCCAACTCATTTCCTCCCTCCCCCTATATGAGCTCTACGTACCAGTCAAAAGAAATATTTCATTGTTCTCCTCAGGTACCAAGCGTTTTGGCCTTTGTTGCCCATTCACTCTGTTGCTATGAGCCAGAAAAACCATCTCTCTTCCTCTAACCCAAATATATAGTGTTTACATTTTCAGCAAGCTCTGGCTTAAATTCTTCATGGGAGCAAAGAAATATCTCACACTTCTCTCAACACTTTATTCCTAAGGACAGAATTTGAGTATGAAACTCTTGCTTTCTCGAAGTTGCTTACAAAAACATCAAGCACATTATGAACTCCCTAAGTGGTGAACAGGATAAAAGGTGAGGAAATCAAATGATGGCCTCATGCACACAATGGGGTCTAGCACATCTCTTAGAACACCAAAGCCCAAAACTCAGTTAATGACTTGATCACCTTGAACTCTTCTGCTATTAGTCACTTTTCTTGGTTAAATAATATTGATATAATTCAAATAATGAATGATTTTATATCTAAGACATCTAAAATTATATTTTTCTTTTCCCATTATAAGTAAGGATTTTAGATGCTTTAATGAGCTATCATCAGAACAAGTCTGAGCTATCAGTGAAACCACTTTATACCTAAATGACTTAATATTGCCTGTAATCTCTTTGAAATCGTATTGTTTATTCCACAAAAAATGTATCGACTTCTTACTGTACAGTATGAACAAATGTATAACAATTCTTAAAAGTGATATATGTATCTATGATTATTACACATTGTAAACTCAATAACCACACCCCTGTGTCATCTTCAAATGGTATTTATTAAGGACCCATATGCTCATGCTGCATGACAAAAACAAATCCGTTGTTCAATCCAGCTTCTATTTATTTCAACATCTAATGCTCTTAAGAGAATGGGTGGTTCTCTGTTATTGAAAAAGTTTGTAACTGTCAAAACAAGAAACTGACTTGGTTACAGTCTGGGGCTTGTAATGCCAATACCAAACCAACACCAGAACATATAATAAAAAGAAAAGTTCTGTCAATTTTTCCTGAAAGTCTGTTTCTATGCATTGCCCATATATCCAGCCAATTCAAAAGGGATGAAAAGTAAAAATTCTCTGCTGTAATATAGCCAATGCAGCCAGTGGATTTCCTTTTCTAACTTTATTTTTTTAATGTCCTGTAGACTCATCGTAAATCATTTCCAATCTAATTCTCTGGCTTCCCAATTTTAACTGTCGGCCTTATTTAAAGAATGGCCTCTATATTTAACAGATTCCATATCCATTCTGAGAGCTAGTAAGCTAAAAAAGAAGATGTTCTAAATGCATCATTCAACTGCGTGACTTTTTAAGCAGCTTAAATGTTAAACGGCCCAATTGTCTTACCTAGCAGTGATCTGAAAACTGTATAGATGGCTTTCCACTAATGAAGAAAATTATAGCTTAGTGTATATTCGACAGCTCGCCCTTCTAGGTTTCAGGTGAACTGTTTTTATAAATGTGTATTCCCTAAATCCACCCAAACACGCATCGCTTCAACACTGACAGAAAACAAAAATTCAGAAGAACATAACTGCAAATTTTCCTTTTATCTTAAGATACACACTGTAACACTGCTGTTGTTTTTTTTTAACCTGGAGAAAATTAGGGCTTTTATTAAAATTAAAAATTAAATGAAGTTTCCTAAAGCACAAGGTAACAGTTGATACTTAGTTGCTTTCAAGGGTCCTCAGGGGAGAAAAAGGGAAGAAGAAAAAAAAATGTAGTGGCAGTTACAACAAATTAACAACATATAATAAAAATGCCATAAACATGCGGCATACATAATAAATCTAATCAAGTCTATGAGGCGGGCAGATAAAAATGATTAACTGCCACTATCCTTGAAAAGAAAAGAAAAATTCTGTCCCCTGTTATTCATCACAGCTAATGTTCTGACCCTAAATCTAACATGTAGATCGAATGGTCTTTAGAGTAAGTAACACACTGTACCAAGTAGAACGGCCTTTTCACTTCCTATTTTATTTTCTGAGAAATCAGGATAACAAAGATGTCAGAGGTACTTTTTAATTAAAGGTGTGGCTTTGGGGGGATGTTAATAAAAGTTCTTAGAATCTTTGTGTGTATCAGTAGAAATTTTAAAACAACCCCCCAAAAATCTAGTCTTTGTGTCTGGATAGGACAAAAATACTACCTATCTTTAGGCAACATTCAATTGCTTTTTATTGGCTGCCTGTGCTCATTTCCTGATTCTGACATGGTGCAAATTCTGGGAGGCCTCCAACCACTTAGGAATCCATATGCTAAATCTGTAAGGTGTGCCTGTAAGTTTCACCTAAAGCCAACGTAGGAAAACTGAGGCTGGCCTAAAAGGGAGGTTCTGTAGCTCACAGAGACCTGGCTAACTTCCACGAGTGGCACTCAGGTGCCTCCTGACAAAGGATCACCTTGACAGGCAGTGGTCTAAGACTGCTTTGCTCTTAGAATTGCCGTGACAAGGAGGGTCACCTAAAAAGTGAGGATGAACACACTGACCTGTACAAAATAAATAAACACATGAAATAAAATAAGATTAAAAAAAAAAACTGAAGAGGTTCAAATGAACAAACTCTACTTGTTCCTCTAAGGAAAAACAAAGAGCTTTCAGAAACATCTCCTCTGTGAGATGTAATAGAATATGAGTAAATTATAACAATTAAAAACCATTAAAGATAGAATAATTGAGAATACCTGTTTGGGTAACAATGACTTTCTTGAATTCCTCATAACAGAGGGTCTATTTTTAATCACTCTTTTTGCAAAAACTTGCATAATTTAACAATAATTGTGGATTTTTAATTTTGATACATCCACAAGAACATAAAGTGAAAACCATAAATTATACTAACTCCAGCTGTTAAATGTTGGCATTTTGTCTTTAAAAAAAAAAAAAAAGTTGAAAAATCTGTTTCCTTAAACCAAGGAAATGTGGGAAAAGGCCATCCTGCCAGTGGAAACCTTCAGCGGCAGAAAGCTCAGGCTGCGGTTTCTTGCCGAGGCAGCAAACTCCACTGAAAGAGAAGTTGCTGCCAACTCAAATACTGTTTGCTTTCACACCCAAGAACAAACTGTGTGCATGGAGAAGGCATGGAAGGGCTCGGAGCAGCTGGAGAGGACTGCAGAAAGGTAACAGTGGTGTCAGAGCTACTATAAACTGGTTCTCACTTTTCTATCAGCAAGTTAGCATCCAGGAAAACAATGCAATGCCTTCACCTCCTGTCCCAGCAGCCTGCAGTCAGGACCTGCTATAATTCAAAACCTCCCTCTTTCTAAGTCAACAAGCCAAGAGACTTTTCAGAAAAAGAAAAAAAAAAAAAAAAAATCACCCAGCCAAATGAAGCATACACTCCATCGGTGGGATTGTAAGGGCCAGTGAGGTTCAGGTTTAAAAGGAATCATGAGGAATTTCCATATCTCAATGCAACATGCAACCACCTTCTCTGTCAGCAGGAAATGCAAAGGAAGTGTTCACTGCAACCTGGTAAACCAAAGGCAGAAAGCTCTGCCAAAGCAAATACGACTGCAAGGGTTCTGCTCCAAAGACCCTCCGTGTTACCCTCATGCCCATGGATGGGCGTCGGTAGGCATGTGCCAGGGGCAGTCAAGAATTCCACAGGAAGAGGAAAAAACCTAAGTCTCCAAAAAGCAAAAGGTTTATTCCATGATGACTGTCTGTTCTGGTTTCATGTAAACAAAGGCCAACTTCTTGTTGGGATGGAACCATTTAAGTCCCAAGTTAAAAATGGTGAAATAACAAAGATTTTAAAATGTTCTTTGCCCATATTGCTTTGAAATAAATAGTTAAAATTACTGTGCAGTGCCAGGTAGGTGGGAAGACAAGAGCCCTCCCTCTGAGATGAGCTTCGTGTTATCAAACCCTGCCTCCCCATGGCTGGCCTGCTACACGTCCAGAATCAAATGCAGTTATTTTAAGGAAAAAAATCCTTTTCAAAGTAGAAAATCAAATTGTTTGCTTACAAACCCCTACTCTCTCTAGGTTCCTCCTTACCCTGAACACTATGACTTAAAACAGCTCACAAAAATGCCAAAACATGCATATGAAGGAAATGGTGAATCTACACAAATGGAAGATCTAAACAGTCTCCACTTATAATAATCAAGTTTACCTAAAGCAAAAATATCGCATATTTCCAGTTCTAGATTGGACCTAGTCAGGTTTCAATATTAAGAGTCAAGTTTATTGACTTCCTCTACTTTAAAATTAGAAACCTTTTTCTGTTTTAACCACCCACATCTACTGCCCCCACTACGAAAAGTTTTATGGTTTAGACCCAGGTTGAAAAATCTGTCCAACTAAACAAAGACTGCCTTTCTTTCCAAATAAAAAGGAGTTTAAGAATTTGCCTACTGTTCTCCCAAGACACAATCATATATAGCAAATTCTCCCGGCCTCCAAAATGATTGATGTGATATCATTCCTTTCTTTCATCACTCCCTACCTTGTCTGGTCGCTGGTGAAAACCATGGAGCCACAGACATACACTCCGGTCTTTTGCTCGTGCAGGCCTCAATTCTCCAATGCCAGGTTGCTGCCAATGTCCTTGCAGCCAATGGTAAACAGGCCACAAGGTTCAAGTTAACTGCGGAGCGTTACTACACTGAACATCTGGTCATGAATGAACGGATTGCCCACTAACTCTCAGCATTGGGCAGCTGATGAAAAATTCAACATTTTCCTTGTTGGCACAGTTGTTTTGGAGAATTCTCTAGAGCTTCCTGAATTATATTAAGAAAATTTCACTGCAGCAATCTATATCTGTGAGAACAGCTGGTGTTGAAAGGGATCTGCTGCTCTCTCTCTGTACTGGGGGACCTCATGTTGGATCAGGACACTTTTACTACGTTTGTCCTTGAAAACTTAGCCTTCGCTCAAAGGTACCAGGCAGAGGGATGGCAGGAAAGGCAGCTCACGGTTGCCGGATTCCACAGGGCCGAACATCTTAATTCAGACTAGAAAATCTATCACCCAGCTAAGAGGGCTACAAGATCAACACAGTGCATTAGGAAAAAAGAACTGTCTCATAATTTTCTTTGGAAAACATATCTAAATGGTAGTGAAAAATATTGTTGGGCTCTGAGATCAGATTGGTCCTATCAGCACTACACATTGTCTGAAGATTTTCAGTAGAAAATAACAGTCCCTTATAAAACCCAAGTAGATGCAATGTGTCCAAACATTACTTTTTCACCACATAACTAATTTTAAACTCAGCAAAGCCTTTTATTAAACCTAAGGGTGACACAATTAGAGCAAATCAGATGTAATATGTTGTATTACATTCGGCAATGGAAGAGGTCACAGAGACAGAGGTGGCCGGTGATGCTTAAGAAAAGAAATTCGCTAAAAATACAACAGTAGCATTTAAAGAAATTAACTTGTTAATGGATATATGTGATATATTATTATTCTTTTTTGTTTAAAAAAAAGGAAGTGGTAAACTTAAGTCAAGCTAAATTTAGGCTATTATCTATGCAGCATAAATTTCACTTCTGTGTATAAATGCTAACTTGCATATTTCTCCATGGTAACTAAACTATGATTAAAACAACAGTGAAACCAGCCTTTAAAGCCACCTGTTTAACTAGGAACAACCTAATTTACAAAAATACTTAAACTTTGGAAATTTCATGGGCATCTATATCATGCTTTCCCCAGTAGAAAGCTCACTTTTCCATGAACACATAATTGCAATGCACTTGGCCTAGGTCGTAATCATTCTTTTTTTAACTAGTGTAATTTTTTCATGTATTGTTCATTCTAACATAAGTGGTATTTAAGATTATAAAGAATAAGACTCTAATAACTCTTTCCAAAAAGGAAGTTATTTTACCGCTTGGAAGGGATTAATTTACCTAGAAAGTATCTTCACATTTTACAAAAAGAACTAATGAAAGAAATGGGAAAATTGCAAACTGAAATGACTATTTGAGATGGCAAGACACATTTAAACTAATTTTTTTTATTGAGATAGCCTTGTAATTTACTAATGAAGAAATGGGCTATTTTATTGGTGAAATTAAGGAAATAATTATAATATGTCCAAGAATAGTAAAAATGTAGGTATAAGCAATATTTTCTTATTTAATTATAAAACATAAAAGTAGATTTGAATGTGAATCATTTTGAGACCCCAGAATTAGGTTTAGAATTTAAATACTGAAAACCCCGTGAAGTCGAAACATAATCATAATAGGTCAGGTTTGGTGTGAAAATCGTGACTCACATTCATGACACATATTCAGAAATGCCTCATACTAAAACTTTATTATAATCAAAAATTGATCCTCAGTTTTTTTGTCTCCTGGTCTTTACATGATGTAATGTCTAAGGCTACATTTCACACAGTTAAGTAATGATGACTGTATAAGACTCATGATAAAAAAAAAAACCTCATAAAATGTCACAATTTATAATTTTATGTATACTTGCCTCTCTAATATCACGTACATTTACACAGTAGATGCTAATTAGATAACAATGGTATTACTATAATGTCTATAAAACCTGCCTTTAAAACCAAATTCTGTTAAAAATAGTCTTTTCAAGCTGACATAGCCCATTTCCAGGGTCATATTTAAAATAATTAGCACCACTGCTAGTAAATGTTCTAATAAAACTCAAAAGTGATTTCTAAGCAGAATGCAAAATTCTCTAAAACTTAACAATAAAGTCTTCCAGTAAGCTAAAATAATCTTTTCCAAGGGGTGTCTATAAAATGAAAGAAATGGTACAATTTTAAAATTCAGATTCCCCGAGGCCACTTACATAGCTCCTGAAAACTAATCTTGGAGAACTAGAAAGATGGACTCTGTCATCCCATCTAATTCTTTGACACATACAAATGTTCTTCTGCCGAGCAGAGCAAGAGTTTCTGAGAAGCGGATGGAGACAAAAGTCTACTCTTGCATCAAAAATGTTATAACTACAGAGCCCCAATTTCCAAAAGAGTTACCACCTCCCAAAGAACAGCAGATAAATGTTCATATCCACCAGCCCAACTCCGAGGCAATCAGCAGTTATTTTTAGAAGTATGGGATTTGTGTTTTATAAGAACAATTGTGAGGCTGGGCATGGTGGCTCACACCTAGCACTCTGGGAGGCTGAGACTGGAGGATAGCCTGAGCTCAGGAGTTCGCGACCAGCGTGAGCCAAAGCAAGACCCCGTCTCTACTAAAAATAGAAAAATGAGCTGGCTGTGGTGGTGCATGCCTGTAGTCCCAGCTACTAGAGAGGCTGATGCAGGAGAATCGTTTGAGGCCAGGAGTTTGAGGTTGCAGTGAGCTATGATGATGCCGCTGTACTCTAGCCTGGGCAATAGAGATCCTGTCTCAGAAAAAAAGCAATTGTGAGTCTTCTTTTCTGAGACAAGTTTTTAAAACTAACAGTCAACCCTCCTTTTTAGACTTCCCCATATTTCAAATCCATTCCAGCTAAGAGACAAGAAATCTAGGAGGAAGAATTCCATAGACAGTGGCCATCTGTTCCAACATCCTGGACCTTCGAAAAGAAGGTCAAACAGGTTATTCCTGAGTGTGAACCAGTATCTGAGAATGAGTTAGGGAATAAGGTAACTATATCCATCATGAATTTGTCTGTTAAATTTCTCCAAAAGTGATTTAAATTCTCTTTAATGGATAAAAAGATACACTTTTAGCACTTTAGGGGGGCAAGGCAGGAGGATTGCTTAAGGCCAGGAGTTCAAGACCAGGCTGGGCAACAAAGGAAGACCACGTCTCTACAAAAAAGTTAAAAAATTAGCCAGGCATGGTCGTATGTGCCTGTAGTCCCAGCTACTCCAGAGGCTGGGGTGGGAAGATCACTTGAGCCCAGGCATTCAAAGCCGCAGTGAGCTATGATAGGGCCACTGGACTCCAAGCCTGAGCAACAGAGCACAGACCCCAACTCTTAAACAAATACACTTTTATAATTTAAAAAATAGGTATTATTAATAGGTAAGGTGATCAATTGAAGGATCATCAATAATAGTGACCTTATAATTGAATATGATTTTGTATTTGTCAGGTGGTTGCCCCATGCCCTAAGTCATTTCATCACACCAACCTTGTGCCAAAGGCATTATCAGTCTTATAGATGAAATGACTCCTTAGAGACACTAAATGGCTTGTTCCGAAGTGTTAGGATTTGTTCTGGGACTCCAATTCCAGTGCTCCGTTCAGTAGTATGCCTCTTAATTAAAGAACTGAAATGGATACTCCAGGCAAAATCACCCACTTTCCCCTAGTTCATACCTGAAGACTGCTTCACAGATTAAATTATTTAACCTATGACTGAACAGATTTCTGGTTCCCTTTTAGCTTGAAAATAATAGCTAGAAAAACAGAGCTCAGGGGTCACATGACCCTGGGTTCTGGAGTCCTACAAGATCAGGCCCCAACTAATTCTCCTGCCTTGAGCCTTTCTGTTCTCAATCTTATACACCCATTCCAGACACACTGGCCTTTTTTTGTTTCTCAGATCCACCAAGGTCATGATATCCCAGGGTCTGAGCACTAGTTGTTCCCTAAGTCTGGAATGCTTATCTTCCTGCCTTCTCTGGCTGCCTCCCTCCTGCGATTCAGACCTCAGCTGAAATACCACCTCCTCCGAGAAGGCTTACCTGGCTACCTCCTCTAATGTGGCCCATAGGCATCCCTATTCCATTCCTCTATTTTTCTGCACAGCACTTTTCTCAGATACTGTTCTGCTCTTCATTGTCTCTTTAATATTCACACCCTACTAGGATATCAGCGACACAACAGCAAGGTTCTTGGCAGTCTTGTTAAAAGTTATATTCCCAGTACTTACAACACTGCTTGGCGTGCAGAAAGTTTTCAATAAATAATTGGTAAATGAATGAATGAATCATATCCCACATCATATCAGTCTCCAATAATGTATCCTCCCTCCCCAAGAACATGGAGTCCTTTGATATGGTCAATGTTTCGCAAATTTCCTGTATGAATGGGGCGGCGGGGGTGGGGGTAGTTATAACTGACTTGGCTGCATTAAAATGTGTTCCAAATGCTCTGCAGGAAAAAAAAAATTGGTTCCTTTAATGATATATCGAGTAAGAGGCATCTTTGAGCCACCAGGAAACAGAGATGGGTTACGAAATGTGGAGTTTCATTACACAAATCCTTTCTATGTTAATTAATCATCCAACATAAAGGAGGAAACAGAGGGGGAAAGGAGCAGCTAGGGCTTCAGTTAGGAGAAGGGAGAGGGCAGAGCTGAGTCAAGTCTTAGAGTTCAGTCTGCCTTCAACTCTGGCACCAGACTACACAGAACCTTCAGCACCGGCGGCCAAGAGCATCAGAGCCGGGGAAGAATCCCTGCAACTTCAATGGAGCAACCACAAACAGCAGGAAACTTGGTAAGTGTCAGGTGTAGCCAGAAATCTGGTGCCCAGCGATTGCAGCAATACCTAGCAGTGAGTGAGTGCTCACCCCTGAGCCACGCACCTGGGAAGCCCGTTCTACACACCGTCTCACTTAATCCTCACCTCAAGCCTAGGAGGGAGACACACTACTATCATCTCCATCTTGTAGATGAGGAAACTGGGCTTACAAACTTTAAGTAACATGCCGAGTTGCAGAGCCAGGATTTGACCCAGGAAGTCTGAGTCAAAGCCAAAACTCCTAACCCACAGGCTTGTGCCCTGTGAGGACAGGCCTCCCACCCATCACCAAATAAAGCTTTTAGGAGCCACAGTGAGGTAAGATCGGGCCTGAGGCAACTCACCTTCAAGTTACACAGATTTCAGTTGGGTAAGGAAAGTCAGTAACTGGGAAATGCCATGTGATGACAATGACAGGAAGAATACATGCTTAAGGGCAAGACTGACTACATAATTTGTGGGCCCCAGGGCAAAATGAAAATTTGGAACCCTTTATTCAAAATTTTGGAAGAAGTTTAAGGAGACAGCAGAGCATTAAACCAAGTGTAGGTCCCTTTTGAGCGTGGGGTCTCGTGAGATGGAACAGGTCTCACGCCCGGGACACAGCCCTGCTTCAGAGTGTTTTATTTCTTCGAAACTTTACTCCTTGTATTTCAGTTTTACTCATCTCTTTATAAGGTTCAGAGTATGAGTCATATAGAAAATATATATATATATTTTTAAATGGAACAGACAGAGTCCAGGAGGGGTGGAAGCATGTGTACCTTTCCGGCTTTGTGCTTTACGTTGTCTAAGGGTTGGGTGTAAGCCATCAAGTGGCAGCCCCTGGAATTGCATGATGAGAGCATGGAATTGCATGATGAGAGCAATTGCATGATGAGAGCATTTGGAAGGAACCACATCTAACTGGATTCCAAGGTCTCAAACTTTAAATTGAGAGGACTGCAAAAGAGCCATCTAAACTGCTCCATACATTATGTGGACAAGCGTCTATAATTTGGGAAAGTCTCATCTGATGGATTGGCTAGTGTTTCCCAAGCATATCCTGAATGTAGGTTACTGGTGTGTGTGGTTCTTTGGATTCATTCAAATACTTTTCAAATGCACATTATGTGCCAGGCAATGTGATAGGCCTTAGGGACACAGTTTCTGCCTCTGTGAAACTTACAGACTGGACAAAGGGCAATAAACACTGAACGACCAATGTTACAAATGCAACTACAATCACAAAGAATGGTAAGTCTACAAGAGCTAGCAAGCCTGTACTACCATAGGGGAAAACAACACAAGGACCCTGTATTTTCGGCTGAGAGGACAAGGAAGGCCATAGTATTCTGAACACTCTACCAAAGCTCTTACTGGTCTCAGGGTTAATCTGAAGAACTCTGATGTCTTCAACTTATACTATTTAGAATAATTCTTCTATACACACTGGAAGAGATGGGAAAGTTCCTATGTTTAATGCAATTCCAGGTCTCAGTCTGTATAGATGCAATCCTACAGTATAATTCTTCTCCATATAAAATTTTATAGGTATGCAAAAGAAGGAGGGAGAAGATAGAAGGAGGGAAGGAGGGGAGGAGAGAAGGGAGAGACGAAGAGAGAAAAATAAGGAAAAAGGAAGAAGGAGGAGAGAGGGAAAAAGAGAAACACAAAGATCATTACCTTTTGACCACAGAATAGCTTTAAAATATAACCATTTTCTTTTTTTTTTCCTCCTCCTCCAAAAGCCTGAAAACACTCTTAGAACCACTCATTGCTTCTATCACTGTAGTGTCTTAACATTATTTTAACAGAGCTTTGTGTGTGCAAATAATACTAAAACCAGAAATTGTGCCTCTTTCCTGAGAAGCATCTATCTAATCTGATTGTATATATGTCAAGGCGATGTGTGCAATATGTATGTCAACAGTGCTTAAGTAATATCTTGTCTCCACTTGCTTCTGATTTCTTTGAATTCTCATATTAACCTCTCATTTTTTTTTCTTAAAACAGTGCTGGGATTTTCCCTCTTTGAAACTTGACAGACACGTAAGATATTTCAGTTCTTGCTATGAAGCACTAAAGCAAACTGAAAATATCGCCAGCCCTTTAGTCTCATTAGTTTCCTTTAAACACCTACTTTGCTGGTATAAGCTAATGTGAACCTTTCTCACCCTGTTTAAATTCCAACATAAAATTTGTACACAACAATAAAACATGTGGCTCATTTGTCATGCTTCCATGAGCAACTATGTCACTCACACCAAGAAGCACGGGCTGGGTGTGCAGAGTGATTTCGTTCCCATTTCACATCACTCAATTGAGCTTTCTGGAGAAAAGCTTTTAACAACCACATCTGGCCTTTAATAAATCACTGCACTTTGTCTTCCTGCCAAAACTCCTCCTTTATCTAACTTACATCTTCATGATGAGATAGGAAATCATGCATTATGGTGGTGACAAACAATTGTAATTATGTCATTAGTAGCCATTTAGTCTACAAAGGTGTTCAAAAAGGAAATATAATGCAAAATGAGAAATATAGGATAATACATTGATCACGGTTCTAATCCGCTTTGACTTCATGAGTGTAAAAAGCACAGCAGGCAGTAATGGCACACCACTTTACGAACTATACAGCTATTTTATTCCCCTATCTACTTAAAAATAAAAAAGCATTTAATAGCTTGATTTAGACATAAAAATTATTTGTGATGCCTCGCTGATTATAATATTTATTTTTCAACTGCTCATAGAAGTGACTTTCTGTGTTAGGAAAGAAACTTGAGTTATTTGGGTTTAGAAACTTAACTGCACATACATGCGTGTGTGTACATACACGTGTGTATATGTGTG
This sequence comes from Lemur catta, assembly GCF_020740605.2. Lineage (NCBI taxonomy): Eukaryota > Metazoa > Chordata > Mammalia > Primates > Lemuridae > Lemur > Lemur catta. The sequence continues at coordinate 20,865,348 of NC_059145.1, read as the reverse complement.
GGTATATATGTGTATTTATGTGTAGGTGTAAATATATATGTATATGCATATATACACACAACACACACACATATATATTCCTAAAGGCATCAAACTTCACAATATACCTTCTCTAAAGATTCCAAATCGTTAAGAAAAAAAAAAAACTACAAAATAAAGATTGATAAAAATATGACTATACTTACGGATAAAATATCCTTCCTCCCATCATCTTTCACCACACAGTTTAGAAATAAGGTTTCAAAGTAAGTAATTACTGCGGTGTTCCTAAAGTTCTAAAACCCTGTGCATTTCTTCAAAGTCAATAAAAATCAAATGCCAGGTTCCACACAGAACATAATTCCAACACCCACCCAGGAGGAAGCACCACTAACAAGTGGGTGGGGGAAGGGGGCTAAAAACCTTTGATAACCTACAACCTTCTCCGAGGGAACATGATGAAATTTCCTCTTACCACATCTCAACCTTTGAAATGCATACACCTAAAATATGTAAGTACAATGAATCAGAAGGCGATGTGGTCAAACTTTAACGAGGGCAAAGTCATTTTACATGTAACTTCAGTCAGCTACTTCAACCTCCGCACTTCTTACAAACCTTCATTTTCCCGTGAAATTTCTACGAGACTCTACAAATGACTCTATAAGTCATTTAAAAATTTCTTCATTGGTTAATTCAAAAAGTATCTAGCAACTGCCTACCATGGTCCACATCAATCTGTTAATCTGAAGATAATTAAGATGTAAACACAAGGACAAAAAGTTGAAACTTGAAACACGGATGCCAAATGTAATTAACACATATTAATAATTATGACCATTATTTACAGATACATAAATTTTTCTTAATATGATAAGCTTTCATTCTTCACCTTGCAGTTGGCAGCATATGTTTTCCTGAAAGAGTTTGGAGCTGAACTCATTAAAAAAAAAATGTTTTGGTGAGTATGTGAAATATTATGTTTATGTCACCAATATTGAGGTAAATATTGTCAATAACATTAACCTGGCTGATTCAACCCAGGGCTGGCATGAATGCAATGAAACCATTTATTTCAAAATTTTCATGAATTTAATCTAAAAACTAGGTGGTTCACTGGATTGGGTGTTTACAAGGCACATACCTTGTCTGTTTTATTAATTTGTGTAGAATTATTCTTTCACATGTACTTTTATCTGAATATAAGACCTCAGATTTTCAAAAGATGCTTGGCAAGTAAAAGAAGCTGAATTTTTTTCCATTAGTTTTATTTACAAGGAGAACAAACTCCCAGACCAGTAAAATACATTGTGTTAGATGTAGATCACCTCCCCTTCCCCGTTTTTCAATTCACTTGGGGAAGAATTAGGAAGTGGCTATTTCAGACAAAGAAAGTAAAATCACAATAATAAACAGAGGCTTCAGAAGAACATATCCGGCGGGGGAGGGGGTGTCTAAATTTTATAAAAACAGAATAGTCTTCAGTCAAATTTACCTACATGCTCTCATGGCTTGACTTTCTGCTAATCGGTCTGTCTCGTGTCTAAGGATGAGTCCTTTAGTACCGGAGTCTCCCCTACCCCCACTCAAAAAACTTTGACATTTAGAATTTTATTTTTTCTAAGAAAAGCTTATCTGAAACTCACATGCTTCTCTAGTTACATATGAAAGAAACTGTACTCACATCAACATTATCTTTATTTATCAACTCCCCTGCACACTGCCCCGTGGGTACTAACAGTTCAAAAGTTCAAAAAGGTTTTTGAAAATAAACCAAGATAGAAAACAGGCACCAATTCCTATTTGGAACTTACATTCTCGTGCCTTCTAGCATTCTCTAGATGATGGATCAAGAAGAATGATAAAAGAGAGACAGTGAGGCAGCTGCCAGGGGAGGGTATCAGTTGGTGGGGACGGCATTTCTCAGACTGACTGAAAAATTCGTCTTGTCCCCAGAAGCTGTCAGGCCTAAGCACAGGACCGATCTACATATCACACCTCAGGATGAGAAGCAGCAGCTGAAAGCCTCATTCACTCAGAAATCCTTCCTCCTTTTTATTCTTCTATTTTTCTTCTCTTTTATTCTATTTTTATTTGCTGTTGCTTCCAACATTCCTTTCTGGGCTTTTGTTAGCCTCTCGAAAGCAGTGGCGGAGAAAGCATGCAAACAGGCCTGTGTGCAGGACAACCTTCTCCCAGCCTCTCGAAATATCTCTGCTCTCGTGCTGGACTGATTGGTTGATGTCTTCCTTCTCTAAATCTTGTTAAAACCTGCATCTAAAGGATGAGGATCTTGCCATTCAACCAACGGAGTGGGATACCTTTCTTCAAACAGATAAGGTGAATGGACACCACAACGCCAATTTGAATCCACCTGCCATAAGACACTGGGACCTAAGCAGCCATCACTTCTTCCTCAGGGCACCAATGCAGTCCAGTTGGAAGACAGAGTTATTCTGCACAAGGAGTTATATCCCCCAACTTCCTCACCAGGCTATAAACTCCTTGAGGGAAGGAATGACACATAAACATCTTCCTCACTTGGTGTGCTGGCAGGCTCTGAGCTGGGGCTCGATAAACCTTAGTGAGTGCAGTTAATTGTCCTAATAATTCTACTTCTGGCTTAAAGAAATTCTTGTGCATGCCAGAGATGTTTATTGCAGTAAAAACAAAATTGTAAACTTCTATCAACAATGGGATGAAGAAGCACAATTTGTTATTAAATGACAGAATACTGTATAGACTTCTAGCAGGGTAAGTGGGAGTTACATATGTTGACACTGTATCTTTTTCAAAAACCATAGTTGAATAAAAAAAGTGTGAAGTAGTCAGGATACAATATAGTTTGATATTAAACTTGTAAACTAAATACACACTCTCAAAAAGGGGCTACCTGTTTAAGTAAATGTATAAAATTGGAATGGAATGAGGTACCCCAAACTCCTGATGGAATTTGCTCCTGATGTAAGAGGAAAGGCAGAGGGATCTTAACTATCACTGAAATGTTTTATTGCTTTTAAATCCATCTAGAAGCAAATAGAACAAATGTTAACAATTGTTCATTTAGGGTGGAGGGCGTCCAGATGACTGCTAATCCTTGTACTTTCCTCTAACTTTTACAGGTCTTGGACTCCCCACTCACTGTACCCCCTGCCAATTTAATTCAGAGATGGTTTGAAAATCCCTCCATCAACTAGGTTGTCTTTTCACACACACTTAGCCAAGCGTCCTCTTCATTAGATGAAAGATTTTACAAGCAAAGCCAAATCGGTGTCTCAAAAGAGGAAGTTTAGTGTTTTGTTTTGTTTTGGGTGGAAATATCATAACGTAAATTCATCCGGAAATCAGGAATAATGATTTCTTCCAGTTCGGAAAACCCTAGTGTGTTCATGGGTGGCCTGTGCATGCCCCTCCGCCTCTTGAAATGACCAGAAGCTGTTCTCAGTTCCAGCTGGGACGGGAAGTGTACAACCCTGATATAACAAAAAGCTCACCTGCACCTCCAAAAGCTGGAGATAGTGCGTTCCAAAAAACATGTGGCTCACCGTTCAAAGCCTTTGGGTGATAGCTGGTAAATGGTGAAGAAATGGGGCAACGTGAAAATGAGGGAACTGGTTCAAGATCTGCACTAGGACTAAAGGATTATATGACATCAATAATCCTTCTTTTATATATATACATATATATTTGTGTGTATGTGTGTGTATATATATATCTCCTATATTTATAAGAAAGAGTTTATTCTCACTCTGATAAAAAGTAAAGGCCCCAAGGAATGATAGAATTCCAAAGACAACAAAACTGCCCATCAAAATAAATACTATGTGAACAGAGAATTTTGAAGATGATCGATTTTATTTGCTTGTAATAATACTAACACCAATGATAACAAAAGATAATGTATTTCTAAAGCAAAAGAGACTTATGGTAACGACCTACAGATAATTACCTTAAAAAGGGGGATGGCCATGGGGACCCCAATGCCTTGGGTTATTTCTTTTGGAAACAGGTCTTGGTTGTTATCTCTGATATTGTTAACTTGTTTCCCAACAGTCATAGGGCCAAGGTGCAGGTTTTCTTTAGTGACACTTGACCAGGCTTCTAAAAATATTGTACAAAGGCCATTAAGCAGCCCCCCGCCCCAAAAAAAAGAAAACCAGAAAAAAAAAAAAAACAAACCCATAATTGTTGACTTTAAATATGCAGGCAAAAGTCACAGTAAATAACAATAATTTTCTTGGAATATTGTTCCATACAGCATTTCACAGAAATCCAGCATACAATTTGTGAGAAAGTGCAGGCAAATTAATTGTATACTTTCACCTTTTCTTCTCAACTCACATATAAGAAGAATAACATTTTACCCCACATGGAGAAGCCCCATAGGCCTCATAGGGTTTTGAAAAGCAACTAATCAATAGTATCAACTGAACCTGAGATTAGATTAAACGGCAGACAGAGGCAAACAGCCTATAACTGCTAAGAATCCTCATTCCCACGGCTTTCAAGCTCCTTTTCCCTGACGGCAGGCAATAGAGTAATATGGTTTATCGTGCAGAGACTGAATCTGGAACAAAATGCCACCCCCAGCCCAAGGACTGACACTGGTAGTGGTTTGTGCAATACCTCCCTCCAAAGGCGCTGCACCAGCGAGCAGCCACCAACACCCACACTCCCATCCATCTGCCTGGCAGGCCTGACGTGGAGGACTCAGCAAGGACAAGGGGCAGGCAGGCATGGCCCCAAACTCAGAGTGAGCCCCAGGTTCAAGTCCAGGCTCCTATACTTAGTATCTGTGCGACTGTGGACACGTGGCTGAACTTTTCTGATGCTTGCCACCCTCCACTACGGAAAGGTATAATAATCGCAGCTACCTCTGAACACAGTTGTGAATACAAGGTATGTAAATTGTCCAGGCTCTGTGCCTACTATTATCTCATCAAGGGAAGCTATGTTCTGTGCGTCTAAACCATCATCATAATAAGAGAAAAAGCAGTAGCTGCCATTTATCGAGCAATTACCATGAGAGACACACACATGCCCTTTCTAGATTGCACAAGCCTGTGTAGAAATTCACAGCATCCCCATTTTACAGATGGGAAAACTGAAGCTAAAGGAATAACTTGTCCATACACCCAGCCAGCAAGGAACAGGTGTTGGATACTGATGCTACAGCCTTAGGCCTTAAACCAGTGTTCAATTGTTTCTGGCTACACATCAGAATCACTTGCAGAACTTATAAAACGCCAATGTCCAGATCACCCTCTGGGCCAATTAAATAGGACTTACTGGGGTGGAGGGCCCAGGCATCAGTATTTTTTAAAGCTTTCCAGGTGATTACAATGTGCAGCCTTGTTTAAGAACTGTTCTAAGTTACTGTACAACACAAGGCATGTGGTCCTTCCCCAATGTATTCGTTTCCTCTTGCTGCTGCAACAAATTATCACAAATTTAACAGCCTAAAACAACACACATTTTTTATCTCACAATTCTGGAGACCAGAAGTCAGAAATGAGTTCCAGTGAGCTGAATATCAAGGTATCCAGAGGACTGCATTCCGTCTAGGACAGAATCTAGCTCCCTGCAGCCTCGAACTCCTGGGCTCAAGGGATCCTCCTGCCTCAGCCTCCCGAAGTGCTGGGATTACAGGTGTGAGCCACTTTGCCCGGCCCCTTTTCTACTTTAAGGACCTTTGTGATTCCACTGGGCTCACCTGGATACTCCAGGATAATGTCCCCATCTCAGAAGTCAGGTGATCAGCAATCTTAACTCCATGTGCAACCTCAATTCCCCCCTGCCATGTAACATATCATATTCCCAGGTTCTAGGGATTAGGATGCAGACTTCTTTGGGGTACATTACTCTGCCTCCCACACCTGGCAATTCTGCCTTGAGGTCAGGATTGTGGGCAAAGCGACACAATCCAAAGGTGACTTGAAGCCTCCTGCTTGCTTTACAGTCTTGAGGGGAATACTGTACTTGACCCTGAAACTTAGGTGTCAAGTACAGTGCTTGGAGCATAGAAGGTGCTCAATAAATATTTGTGGAAGGAAGGAAAGAAAGGCTCTTACATTTCTCCCGCCACAACATTTTATATTGGATATGCTATTGTGTTCAATAAAGAAAGAGATAACCCAGGTTGTTTCTAATTGGATAGTCACATGAGAAATTTCTGCTTGGTTCTAAATGCAGCAACTCCACACTGCTCTCGCATTGGGAACGACACGCCACCCATTCTCCCCAGCGCACAGAAGCCTGCATCTAATTTTACAAGAGCTTGGAAGTAATATGTCCTCTAACTTGAATTTTCTTTGCCAGTGGCCACCACAAAAACAAATGGCTTTCAGTAGGGTGCTTTTCACTGCGTTTGTGTATTGGGTTGTTTTTCTGAGGCGGGGGGTGGGGGGGGGTGGGGTGGGGGGAGGCACTTATTAAAAAAATCATGCTTCTAATCCTTAAAAAGACTAAAATAGTTTCATCCTTTCATAACCTGTCATCACGCATGTTTTTCTAAAATTAAACACATATGGCTCAAGCCAGAGTTACATTATGCACCATATTATGTAATTATCTTTTCAATTTATTACTCCTCAAAATAGAAAAAGATTAGTCCATGTTTCTTAAGTCTGAGTAAACATATGGCCTGAGGATTGTAAATGACATCCTATCTTTAAAAGAAGTTCCAAGACTAAACAACATACAATACTCCCTTCGGAAAGGCCATATGTGGTATCAGGGTTGTGAGATACAGAACTGTGTGTGTGTGTGTGTGTGTGTGTGTGTGTGTGTGTGTATACATCTTTTTGCTTTCTGGCCATGTCTTTGATGCCGTGAAATATTCCTGCTGGCAGATCATAAACAGCACTAAAATAGGGACCAAAAAAAAAAAATCTCCATTTCAGCATTTCCTATTAGCCTAGTGCGCTTGGGTCCTGTTTAATCCACAAGGAAAAGATCCTCACTCATCTGGATGTTGTACAAGAAACACCCATCTCTCTATAATTCACGAGCTTTGTGCCCGCTTCCCTGGCAGCCTGTGTACACCCCAGTCTTCATGTAACCCGGTGATTTAAGGCCTCCATTGAGACCTTCTGCTTGATCACTGTCCCTTTCTTCCTCATCAGGGAAGAGAGGAGTCAAGCGGGGATCCTCGTTGCTGCCAAGACTCCCTTCCCTACAACTACATTAAAGTTACTCTGGAGGCTCCCACCAGTGTGCCGCTCAGTTAAGGGCCTGACAACATCCCTATCATCAAAACCACTCTTCAGGGGGGGTTTGCAACGTGAAGACTTTTCATTTGCAACAGGCGGAAATTTTTGCATCAGGCTGCCAACCATAAAGGAAATATTTCGGAGACAATTCAAACTCAAATCAGTTTAATTGTTTATTCTGTGTTGAGGGATATCAGAAATAAAATGCTGTGAGTGGGTTTCTAGTGCCGTTATACTCCCCTTCGCTAGAAAGGATGATTTTAAGAAATAATAATTTTTAAGAAACGCAAGCAAGTTGAAAACCAGCTAACCAGGCTTGCACAGAGCCACTACCATGCATGCACACAGTCACAAGGTTTTTAAATATACATCGTGTGGATTTCAGAATTCTTTCCTTCAAGAAAATATAATTCCCAATGGGTTGATATCAATAACTTGCAATAGTGTTGCAAAGCAAATTTTAAGAACAGAGCATCTGATAACGTTTTATTGATCAAAGTGGAACCTTTTAGATGAGATAGTAAAACAGTTCAAGGATATTTTGCTCTGCCATGAAGCAAGAGTTACTCATTTTCAGAGCATAAAGGCAATCCTTCCCGTTTGCTCTGAATGGGTAACTAGAGGCGGGGGAGAGGGGAGACCAGATTCTCAGCCTATCATAATCCACAGTCAAATACGGAGAGCCTGGTTTCTAATCACTAGGATGACACTACAGTCCACTAAAAATAAACCACGAAGTTGGCTAGAATAAGATGTATCTTAGAGGCAGAATCAATGAACAAATCTTTTGGGCTACATTCTACGTTTACTGAATCTTTGGAACCAGAAATGCCATGTTTTAGGTTATTTGGCATTTCATCATTTAATACAGATCAACGCTGACATTCCCCAAAGATGTGTAACAGTCCAATGAGGAAGGAATATTTAACTGCAGAGTGTTATGAATGACAGGGGTCTCTTTTTGGTGGGGAGGCTCTCAGCGCAGGGCCGATGTACTTGCTGTTCTCCTTCAGGAATGCTCTTCCCCCTCAGAGAGCCTCGTGGCCCCCTTAAGACTCACCATCCTTTCCTTCCTTAAAGTCCTTAAGTAAAAATAGCGCATTCCTCACTCACACTTTCCACTGCTTTGCCCTGATTTATTTTCTCCATACCACTTACCACCACGAGACACATCGTGTGTTGTTTGAATTCTGCCTCCCCTTCCACAATGCGAGTGCCATGTGATCAGGAAGCGGTTCTGTCTGCATGCTCAGTGCGTGACATGGAGCCTGGAACGTAACCAGCACTGAGGTATTTGTTGAGCGAAGAAATGCACCAGCGAATGAACAAATGAGTGAGTGAGTGAATGGGCTCACACTACAGCCTTCGTGTCCCCTTTGCCAGGTAAATCTGTCCATGGCTGTACGATCACACTAAGGCTCCTCTAGGTTTTGAATGAAGAGAAGCCTGAATCTCAATCACTTACCTTGAAAGAAAGAGATCTCAGGCTCTTCTGAAATGAACAGTGAGAACATTTAAAACAAAACACCTTGGAGTAAAAGCAATATAGCCCAGCAGTCACGTGTTCTAACTGTGGGGTGGGATGGCCTGGGTTCAAGCCTCAGTTCCTCTCTTTAAAAGCAGTGTGGCCTGGCAAGTTATTTTCTCTCTTCAAGTCTCAGCTCTCTTACCTGTAAAATATGGCCCAAATCAGGACTTAACCACTCAGAGTTTGGGAAAAGACACAATAAGGTATTGCAAAGAAGCACAATGGTCACTAAATTGTACCTAAGTTATTTTCTATCTCAAAAAAGCAAATAATTAGACTGAAAAGATTTGAGATATTATTGATCTTTTGATATTTTTTACTGAATTAATTGCCCATAATTTTTTTTAAAAGGTAAAAAAAAAATTTGTTTCTGTATCAGAGCTGATTACAGCATTTATAGATTTCAGGTGAATTATTATTTTTGTTACGAAATTTTTTCTATTCCAAGAAATTATGGTGTGCTTTAAGATGTAGCTTATCTTTCCTGATGCAAATGTAATTACGAAAGACTCTGCCTTCTTCATTCACCAAAAGTTAGTAAAAAGGAGCATCCATGTGTTTTTAAAATTGCTGCGCAAACTAGATCAATGTTTCCCATGTCCTCCCAAAGGAATTATGAAACAAATGTCAAACACTGCTTTAATACATTTTTAAGAATTCCCCCTGAACATTGATTTTGTGTTTCTGATGTATCTGAGGGCTGTCTCATGGAATAATCAGGACTTCAACTGGAATATGCTTTGTTGTTCCATGACAAAGTTGAAAGACACATCATATTTTTGTCCTTTGCATGAGAAAGCAATAAATCTCTTTTCTCCAGAATATTTTTTATATGGCTTTTTTTTTATGAATGACTGGTGTTTATTTTCTCACCTAGCGCTCATGTTGGAAGCTGACTGGAGGTATGCCTTATCATGTCTGGCTTCATACATGTAGCAGACAAGCCGTTGTCTCCAAGAGATGCAGGTTATTAGGCCTTGCTTTAGGGGCTCCAAGGTTGGTTGTGTGCAAAGATGTACAAGAATCAATCCACTCTCTGAGGGGTACGACAGGATGTAAAATAATTTTTAAATTCACAATATAAGTATCCATAGGCACACTTTGGCATCACACAATACATAGGAGGCAGGTCTACAAATCTGTAACCCCCTTGCTCCATTCATTTCTTCCTTATGTGTCTGTACCAGTTCACTCTCCAGGATAAATAAGCCTGTTGTGGAATTACGCTAAGGTTGAATGGTCTTTCTACCTTATTTTCTGACCACTTGAGGCTGGCAGGTGCCAGGGGAGGCCTCTTACAGAGAATGACCTATAAAAAGCGGCATCAATTAAGTCCTCCTCCAGTGTGGCAGAACAAACAGGCACCACCAGCTTTTGAATGATGGAAACTTCAATTCCAATCCAGCTTCAGCCACTTAGAACTCTGACCCCAGGCAAGTCACTTAATCTCTATAAGCCCCAATTTCTTCATCAATAAACTGGGGTGTGGGGAGTGGGATTCCCAATGCGCATCCCACCCGCTGAGAGGTGGAGACATCAAGTGAGATAATGAACGTTACAGTGCCCATCATTGTGACTGATATGTAAAGCCCCAAAGCCTCAAAAATGATAAGGAATGTCGTTATTACTATTAAAAGTAGAAGTGCTTCTAAACAGAGCAGTCACTATCTTGCCCTGTGGCACTTGTCTCCTCCTACAATCTTTAAAATGACCCATTTTTTGGACAAATAGCTCTTTCTCCTGTTTGGCATTCTATTCAAAATCCTTGGGACCTTCACCAGGAGGTTGAGGTAGCATGGGGACACCTAGACTTGGTCCTTGTAGCTGGGCACCCCTGGGCAAGTTATTCCATGTCTCTCAGTCTCAGATGCCCTGCCTGGAACTCCACAAGGGCTCAAAGTAGCCATCTCCCAAACTACCTTCTGCAAAGACATCGTGGGGTTTATAGGGTGGGGTGAAGGACCGATTTCTAGGACTGAGGTATCTGTCGTATTCAGGGGCACATTCTGATCAAAGGGGCCCCAAGGCTTTTCCGCCTTGATCTCAGTGCTATGACTCTGTCAAGGAGATGAAAACAACACAGCATTCTGGCCACAGCGGGCTAGACCAAGGCCCGAAACGTAAAGCCAAAGGCAACCACAAATGAGGCACAAGAAAGCCCAACTACCCTTTGAAGTAAATGTTAACCAAGAGGGATGCGCCGCTCTGAATACTTCAAGATGATGCAACCAAATCCTCTCTTTGGGTAAGCAAAAACAAAAGACATGGAAAGAAAAGACAGGTCCCCCATAGAGGTTGTGGTCCGAAACGAGACTGGGCTCATCCTTCACACCTGGTGAACTCCACCATACGATGACCCCCGCCTCTCCTCCACCTTCTTACAGGGTACCCCGACAACCACTTACACTGCACGTCAATTTAAGAAGAAAATAGGCAAGCGAGAATAAACACATTTGATGTTGAATATGTTTGTCTAATTAAAAATATTGTCCTGCTTAATATAGGCTAACCGGCTGGAGAATTAATGGGCCACCTGTGCACATACGTAGTAAGCGTAAAAAACAAAAGCAGGAGTTTCGATAGGTGCTTTGTCTCCTGATGTGTAGGAATGACTGCCCAAAGTCATGCACAGGGCTCTGTCTTTTGAAAACACATGGAGATGGAGGGAGGGGATGAACAAACAAGCAAACAGAACCAACAATAAGCCAACTAGCTATTCAGCCAATTAAAACACAAACACACACACACAAACACAAATAACCTCAATACCCAAGCAATAAAAAACTTGCTAAATAAATGACACTTCATCCACATGACGCAATGCTGAGCTGCCATTCAAAAGGATGGTACGCATCTACATGAACAATGTAGCAAGATGTCACACGCATGTGTGTCATGCATACACACACCCACACAAATATATACATGCATACAAAAGGAGTACTTTTACTACTTGTTCAATTTTCCTTCTCATCCCCCAATGGAATTCGCTCCCCCAATATTTTATTAGAAAAATGTTCGAACATCCAGACAAGCTGAAAGGAAAACATAGAGAACACCCATATCTGCATCTTAGATTCCACCAATTAACAATGTCACTCCCTTGCTTTACCATATCTCTATCCATCTGTTTTGGTTTTTGACACAAATCAGCCTAAGTTCCACAATATATTTGAAGGGAAAAAGACAAACTACCAAACAGCATGTAGAGTGTGACCTCATTTAAAAAAATATATATGGGTGTGTGCTCTTACATGCCTAGAAAAAAACAATGGAAGGAAATACCACAAAATGTTACCAGTAACAATTTTTATATCTTTTTTCCCTCATTACCTATATGTACTTTTTTTTCTTTCTCATTTTCCTGAGCAATAAACATTCAATCCTTGTGAAATAAATAGATACACAATTAAGGGAAGGAGCCAAGGATGAGAGGAGAAATTCGAGGCAGGCGAGCAAGACGCAGGACGGAAAGGAAATCTTCGATGCCATCGATACGTCCCCTCCTGGGCTGTGGCAGCTTGCACAGCCTGGGCTGTGGCTGCATGCTAAAGCCACCCACGGGAATCCTGGTCACCAAGGGCAAAGAAAAGCCACAGAGAGGACTCGACTCCCAGTCCTGCTAGCCATCCAAATCGTTTCACATCAGATTAACGATTTTACAGATGTAGTTCTAAAACAACTTCCAATCACCTCCCTGAGACTGTCAGTAGAACGGGATGGGGATTTCCTGTTTCCAGGCTCTGCATTTTGGCCAGGTGTCATAAACAATCCACCGCATGAGGTTCCCAGTGCACAAGTTCAACAAGGCCACTGTCCTTTGCCTCTGCACCCGGCTCTGTGCCCTCCGCATCAGAAAGCACGTGGTCAGCATCCACCTGGGCCCCAGCCTCTGGCTGTGGAAGGCCAGGAAAACCCCAGCCACAGGTGCATGGCCCAGACCTGGGGCACTTCTGCACCCCACACAGCAGTGTAGTGTACGTATCCCCAGTCTTTGGCCTCCGTGCCAACAAACTCATCTGCCAAGTCAAGGACTCACGGGGTAAGGTTTAGGTCTTGCTTCCAATTATCAAGAGCGGGGAACAAATGCAGAGAAATGCCTCTGGTCTGAGGAATATTCTGACATAGCTCTTGGAGTCTTCTAAACATGCCCCAGGCTGCTAAAGGGAAGGGACAAGGGGAGAGGGATATCTCTTTTGAGCCTTCCCTGTACAGGTGGGATGTGCTGATGACAACTCCATGGGTAATGAATAATAAGACAATCACAGAGCAAACAAAATAAAAATAACTTAGATCAGGCCCTTAAAGTTTTAAATAGCACTCACTGATGGATCAGCAGAATCTCATAGCTTTGGGGGTTAGTTTTCAAATCCTGCATCTGGCTTCATTTAATAATCCATTACCATGTTCTCATTCAGAATACTATTATACATTTTCCAAATGTTTTGTTACTGTTGTTCATTTAAAAAAATTGAAAAGGCACACCCAAAGTATCTGTAATCATACCCTATGAAAAATCCAGGTACTTGGAAGTGTAAGATTAAGTTGCCATTGATATCTTAAGAGTCATCTGTATTAGAATCCCACCCCCAACACACACACACACATGCGCACACACGCACACACGTATTCAAAAGAAGGGAAGGGGATCTGTACTGAAGTATACAATAACCCACTCCTTGGAAATTCACAAGGCACAGGGCTGTATCAGGGGTTCTGAGATATTCTCAATGAAACAAAACAAGTACAGCCCAAACTGGTTTGTTCAGAGGATCCTTGATTTCCTCCACAGATTACTTATTGAAAGTCCTATGAAAAAGAAATGAGGATCCCAGTGATTAAAAAAACAAACAACTAGTATCTTTCAGTATGATAATTTTTCAGTCTACAAGTGATGATTATAATTTTCACTCCTGTTGATAGCAAAATATGTTTCATGAAACCATGGAGGCTTTATAAGATATAGACATAAAAACAGGTTTTTTGAACCTGGGTCTTTGATGTGCGAGCCAATATTTACACAAATAAAACCTAGAATGTTAGAGCCAGGAGGGAAGGTAGATAGCATAGGATCCAACTCTCTCATTTCACAGAGAAGGACACCGTGACTGAGAGATTTAAGTGGCTCGTGCAAGGGTACAGGGACACAAATGGCCCCGTAACACCAAGGGAACAGAGAAAGAGACTGAGACAGGCAGACTCATTATTAGGAAGAGTAAGTGTAAGCAGAACACAACTCAAGAATTAGCTGTTCTGTTTTTCTATTACAGCCTTTAGCATCTGATGTTTGGGTCTTTCATTATAAAATAGTCAAGACCACAAACTGCCCTTAACACCACAAAACACATAATCACCCCTCAAAAAGAACCTCAGCCCTATAACATAAAGGCCACTTTAAAACACTGATAAAACAAACCACTTAAAGAGCAACCACTTGGTTTGTAAGTAAACCATTTGGTTTGGTTTTAAAATAGGACTTCAAAGGGGCTCAAGATAACAGAAAGCTGAGACTTCAGCATCTTTCATCACAGGAGTGATAGACCCACTACTATCACCATTTGTGAAGAAATATTTACCAATTTTCTACTTTGTGCCAGGCATTGTACTTAGAGACCAGAATATAACAGTACCTGGAAAGTTACATTGTTGCCTTTTGGAATTAGGGAGGAGACAGATAGCAATCAAAATAGAAACAAAGATATGTGTAAAATATACAGAAATGAATGCCACAAATGCAAGTTATATGGGGCTAGATGAAAATATAAGAGGAGTGTTGAGATAGTCAGGAATTGTTCCCAAGGAGGTGACGATTGAGCTGAGAGCTGAAGGGTAGGAGTAGGTGAAGGAGGCATATTCCAGGCAGAATGAACTACATAAGCAAAGGCCCTGAGGCACTCGGAAGTGAAGCAGGATAACCTGGGTGGCTGCAGTAGAAAAAAAGGTGCGGAGGGGAGGGCATAGAGGGAGAAGCAGCAAAACTTACACCATGAAGGCTGTCCTGAGCCTGTTACAGAATTTTGTCTTTCTCATGAGGGTAGTGGGAGGTTGGTGAAAGGACCTCAGCTTGGTGCACAGGTGAGTGGGACATGATCACATTTGCATTTTGAACAGATGACTCAGGCTGCTGAATAGAGGGCACCCTGGAATTGGACCAGTCAGTCTCTGATAAAAACAAAAGCCCAACCTTATACACTAGATTCCTGGTATATGCAAAACACAGCGGAGTCCTTACAAAATGCTCAGAGCAGTTCTGCAAAGACGTGTCAGACAACAGGTGGAGGTGGGGACCAGAGTGCCTTAGAGTCAAACGGTACCAACGTGCAGCATCCTCAGGGCTCAGCCCAGTCGTCCACGGGATGCAAATAAACATTCTGAGCCCCAACCTCACCCACCATGGAATTTACAGATGGTTTATTCCGGCATCTGTTTCACACTGGCTATGTTCCATCGTTATTGATTTTAGACTTCCAATTATCTCTGTATTTGAGCTTGTGGACTAAGACGTGTAAGACCCGGCACCAAAACCAAAACCATAAACCATTCCAAGTTGTCCTCCTAAAAATGAGCACTGTGCTTCTGGACTATCTTCTTCAGCAGATGCTAAGGATGGCAGAGGGAAATAATAGACCATCCACACAAGCTTTTAATATCAGAACGTATCTTTCTTAAAACCACATGGAGCTTCTTGTGATTTTTTTTTTTTCACATCTGAGACAATCTCAAAGTATTACATTTCCAGCTTTTGGGAGACAAAAAATTGATTATGCTTTATATGGAACTAAATTCCTTTCAACCAAAAGGATGGGAAACAGTTAATGCATCATTTTATTTTTCTCTGCAGATCTACAAATGGGGACAGGCATCTTAGCTGGCCCTGGACTAGCACAAGTTTGGACAGAGCTGAGGCTGTTGGGTTTAATTTGGCCAAATAAAGGAACTCTCAACCCAACGAGCATTTGGTCCGCATCGCCGATTCACTTCATATTACAGATCGAGGACATCAGCAGTACTGTTTAGAAAAACTGGCAATGCTGTTTAGACAAACACCCCCGAGAAGACAGACTGTGGATAGGAAATGTGGTCTGTTGCACTGTTATCCTAGTTTTTTTTTTCCTTCTTCCTTCCCTCATGAGCGCTTTTCATGTAATTTTTACTCACGAAGTTGCCAGTGTTAATTTCTACAGGCCAAATTTGGCTCACTTATTCCTTGCCAATTCCACAGTCAAATTCTGTGTGCTTGTGCAGTGTGTGTGTGTGTGTGTGTGTGTGTGTGTTTCTCCACTGAATTGCACCTAAAGCCAAAGGGATTTCTATGACCATACACTCAAAAAGAACGAAGGCAGCATCACACTTGGGTATCTCTAATGACAAAATCTGTCTCTATTAGCAAAAACAATCAAACCGTCCAAGCTGGCAGGAGGCTCAACTCAGTAAGATGCATGGACCCCCACAGAACCTTTACAAGGGTGTGACAGAACGTCCCCAGAAAGCCCATTTGCATATTCTCCTGCACAGGAAAAAAGGCTAAGCAGAATTTTTCTGGGATTTTCCCTCATGGGCTCCGTAACTTAAATGTACTGTTCATTTTGGGGAGCTGGGTTCAAATAGCAAGGGCAGAAAACAACAATTTGTTCCTTTCTTTTGTTTTCCACAATACACTAATTCAATGCTGGTTCTTTTTTTCTATAATTATTTTGAAGTGATAAAAGGGTTGGATTTTCTCCTTTACTCAAAAGAACTAACAGTGAAAGAAACTAGTAACTGTCAGAACCAAAATATTTCATTCTGCTCACCTCAGATCCAAACACTGCTGTCAGTTACCGGAAATCCAAGGGTAGGACATAAACTCTGAACCAAGAGATTAATTTGGGGGAACACAATCTGAATATTTTCTCCAGTTACTCATTTACAGCCAATATCACTGTGAGGAATTAAGAAAGTATCGATTCAGTTATATATTTTTTTATTATTTTGTATTTTATTTTATTTTTTTGAGACAGGGTCTTATTCTGTTACCCAGGCTAGAGTGCAGTGGCGTCATCATAGCTCACTGCAACCTCAAACTCTGGGCTTAAGCTATCCTCCTACCTTGGTCTCCCAAGTAGCTGGAACTACAGGCACATGCCACCATGCCCAGCTAATTTTTCTATTTTTTGTAGAGATGGGCCTCGCTCTTGCTCAGGCCAGTCTCGAACTCCTGTCCTCAAGCAATCCTCCAGCCTCAGCCTCCGAAAGTGCAAAGATTATAGGACTGAGCCACCGCATCCCACCAGTTATATATTTTTAAGAGGTTATATATTTTAAGAATTTAAGAATCAGAAGTTAGAGGCACATAAGAAGAACAAAAGGGAAAACAATATTCCAAAGTGTATCTTTGGACCTTTGTAAAACTGTAAAGAAAAAAAATCATAAGTAGATGTTTACATAGGTCATGGGGCCCTGGGTGAAACTGGGCTGGTCTTACTCAAGGCTGTATCTAACACCTGCTCTTGACAGGTAAGAGAGAAACTGGATCCCCATGAACATCTGTCATCTCAACCAGCAGAGTGCCAAGGGCAATGTCATTCAGAGATTGGTCTCTCAATTCACCACATCATTTGCAAACAGATTTGGAGGTTTCTGGTCTAACTCAGTATTCCCCAAAGTGCGCTGTGAGTACAATGAGTGGTACATGGGATGGTTGTAGGCAGCAAATGGATGGGTAAACGCACACGCACACACACACACATACACACATACACACTCACACACACACTTTAATAGCTAGGTATTTATTTTTACAGTGTGCATTTCATTATGGTACACCTTCATACTAGTTTTCCATTTATGGCCAAATCCTAAAGTTTTCTTTTATGAAAAATGCTAGGTAAAAATAAATAACAAAAACTTTAAAGCAATTTTAACCCTAAAGCGATTTTAGAAAAAAAAATAAGGTATATTATATTCCAAATGTATAAAGATATGACAAAAATGGGGTGTGGAGTAATTGTGTGTATCTAGGATTTGACAAGTAATCATGTAGCTGCATAAAGGGTGAGGTGGAAGGTGATGAAATTCTTGTTAAAGCAAGTAAGGACCAAGAGGATGCATGACTTCTAACACCGCCAGGACACTGCAGTAGTCACTTCACGTCTCTGAGCTTAGGTGCCCTCATCTATGTAGCAGATGAAATATGTGCATCCCAAGGGTTGCTATCATGGCACTCCTTAAAAATGCTGCAAAAACCCCTCTGTGCATACATATAAACATACTGACATTAAAACATAAACACATACAGATAGGCACACAAGCCTACATATATACATATACATATATACATATACATACATGCACTGCACATACGTATCTATATATACACATTTGCATATAAGTATGCAAAACTAGACTATACCTGAGGTGATGGTTGATCAGAAAAGTAGGGAATGAGCAAAATCTACAATGAATAAAGCTGGACGCAGTGGGGTACACCTGTAGTCCCAGCTACTTGGGAGGCTGAGGAAGGAGGATCACTTGAGCCCAGGAGTTTGAGGCCAGCCTGGGCATGTAAGTGAGACTTTGCCTCTTACAAAAACAAGTACTATGAATAAAGTAGTTTTCTTGTCTGACCTGAAGCATCTGAGTTCCCACCTCCTGTCTTAACTAGCGTCTGGTCAGCCCCAGGCCCACTGAATGAAATCACAGCACTACGAGTACCTTTACATTCCTCTCAAGCTCTGCAATGTTAGTACGCCACAAGCCTCACCCTAGGATAGCCCTTGAGATGAGACTAGGAATATATCAGTCTGCAAGGGACAGACATACCAAAGGAAAATTTGTCACCATCACTCCCAAAGTTAGGTGTTTCCTGAAGAGGAGAACTGAGAAACACATTCTTTGGGAAAAACCAAGTAAGAATGAGCAAAGGAAGAATGAGACTGTAAGAGAAAGTGAATGAATATTATTTTCCTCCATTTTGACACCAGGATAAAAAAATTAAACACATTAGAGGTGAATTTAGCTAGGCAATGCCATCCTCTACCCTCAGGTAAATTTATGCCCTGTTCATAATTTCAGAAAAAAGAATAAAGCTACACATGATTTCAATATTTTCTCGATGCTAGGGCAATCTAGTTATCTTTTTATTCAATAAGACCACCAAAATTGCGTGTGTTTCCTAAATAATCTTGAATTTATACAATTTGACATTTTCTCAGAGAAGCATAAATTGTTTGAGGGCCATGTCCCCAGTGCATGACAATAAATTGCAGTGCATCCTATTTTAGGACAACCGCAATATGCAAACGTCGGTCCCCAACCAGCCCAGGACAGACACACCTGCATAATGAATGGCTCACACTACAAATATAGAGGCTGCTGGGCTCAGGACCTCCTGCCCAAAGAAATGCTGGCTCGACTCTTCTCTCATCCAAGTGGGATGATGTCACCAAGCCACTGCCCAAACCCTCTCCCAGAATGGCAGACTTACTCTTAAAACCGTCACCACCTACCATAATTCTCTTGTACGAAAACACACCCGTGTTGACCCGCCTATGATTAGCACCCCCGCGGCCCCCATGCTGCCGAGGGAGCCCCTCCATCTGGACGGCTCAGGGGGCGAGTCATAATCTCATCCCCTCCTGACGCGGCCTCGGTTTCCTATTTCATCATTTCAGGAGCTGCGTTCCTGTGAGATTCTCAAACCACCCGGCCCAGCGTCCCAAGGCAGTCTCGCCGTCACCCCGAGATCTGGGTGCTGAGCATCTTTTACTTTCCGACACCGCGACATCTTAAGGGTGTGATGTGGAACAGGAAACATTAACTCACCCGCGAGCTTCGGTCACACTTCACAGCTTTCTAGCACAAGTCAAGGACAGCAGGCAAAGGAAGCCAGAAGTCAAGGGGAGTGACAACGTAGGCACCTCGGCAGACAGAAGCGTGGAACAGCACCCGCGTACGCGTAAACGTCTCCACAAACGGCCCCAACCCCCCGCCTCCTATCTGAAAAAAATAACACACAATTTAAAATGTTCTGGCGCTTCTTGAACCGCGATGTCTATGAATTGTCTGGTGATCTTGGTAAAAGACAGACAGGTTCAGTCGGTCTGGGGTGGGGCCCAAGAACCAACATTTTAACAAGCGCCCAGATGATGCTCTTGCTGCTGGCCTGGGGACCTCGCCCCCATCCCCGCACCTCTCTTCTCACCCTCCCAGTGAGGTCAGGGGAGCCCACAACTGAAAACAGGTTTCCACCTGAGGAAGGCTGCGAACCTGTTCCAAATGAATCTGAAGTGTGGGAAAATAATCGAAAAGAAAGCCAAAGAGAACGATCGCCCAGGCTGCAACAAGTCTTTCCAATTAAACGTGGAAGGAACTAATTGATATTGCTGTTGAGCTCCCACACTTCTGGGAAGGGTCTAGTGGCTAAACTTAACAACTGGAGGAAAATAAAAAAAGTGAGTGCCTCTCTCTCTCTCTCTCTCTCTGCTGTTTAAGTCTTGAAATTCTTTCATCTCACTTTCAGTAAGACTTACCTACAAATTATGGGTTGACTGACTCTCTCTCTCTCTCTCTCTCTCTCTCACACACACACACACACACACACACACATCCTTCCTCTCATATGCAGAAAAAAACAAACGTGAACTCCAACACAAGTCCCCATGTCTAAGCTAAGACAGAGAGGTCTTTGGAGAACATTAAAACTTGTTTGAAAGTGAGGGAAGAGCCACCTGAAGCCCAATCTGACACCTCTGACCACCCGGCTGCTGCAAGGCAACCCAGAGATGCAAGGTGCCGACGCCTCCGGTCCAGCATGTTTACAACACCTCCAAACCTCTAGAGATAGTTTCACATCTTCAAAGCTCTTTCTGAGGGCAAATTTATAAATCCACACAACATCTGCAAGTCCTTCCTTCCCTGGGTGTTATTAAGCCCATTTTACAGATGAGGAAGCAGAGAGACAGACACAAGAGTTTTGGCAACTTGCCAAATGCATCATGGCGCAAGTCTGAGCGCGCATCCAATGGAGAGGAGGAGGCTCCTGGCTCCCACTCCCAAGACCGACCTGGCCACTTAGAACATCCTAGTCACAGGCCCTGAGGTGGTGTTCCTTTGGCAAAGACAGAGGCTCACCCTGGACTTCTGCCAAGGAAAAACACATTAGTCCTAAAGGTGTGCCCTCTGTCTCCCCTCCACTAACTGCTCAACTTTATAGGACATCCGGGATTAGAGCGGATTTTGCTAACACAAAGAGCATCCTCCCGCTGGTCGGCATGTTCAGACACGGTTCTAAAATGGGCACAAAAAAGACCTGAAGCAGAGTCAGAGGCCACAGAACCAGCATTGGAGGGGCAGCTGCCCACAAGGTCAATCCAGAGGCATCCTGGGCTGGCTTGTGTGTACTTTACAGACGTTACCTGCAAGCCCAAGCACCTTGTATCTCCTCCCTGCGTCCTGCAGTAACCCAGGCAGAGAAGTACTACTATGTCCCCATATTCTATATGTGATTTGATCCTGAGATGTCTTCAGTTGTATTTAGTCAGCTTGTCTTAGGGATAGGATTTCATGAGTGGCCCTAAATATATCC
The DNA here is from genome assembly GCF_020740605.2 of Lemur catta. Classification (NCBI taxonomy): domain Eukaryota; kingdom Metazoa; phylum Chordata; class Mammalia; order Primates; family Lemuridae; genus Lemur; species Lemur catta. The sequence continues at coordinate 20,844,065 of NC_059145.1, read as the reverse complement.
ACAAGTCTATAAGGGTGTACAAGCAGAAACATATTTCTAATGCTAACATTTCTTCCAGAACATGAAACTTTTGCAAGAAATAGCAATAAACCGGGCCAAGAGATGCTTTGACAATAGTCTGACCAACAGTAGGAAAGAAAGAACAATGAACCGGAAACCAGGCAAAATGAAGCACCACCTCTCTGCAGTCACATAGGGACAATCCTAAATTCCAGCTTCGACTTTCAAGTCGTGATAAGGATAATGTCCATCTTTTGTAAGGCCTGGCTATGATGCAGGTACTGGGTGGGCCCCCTTCCCTATCTTATTTTCAGTCCTCAACATAACCTTGCAACATTACCCATGAGGAAACAAATTGAGAACATAGTTTTTAAAAACCTACAGAAATCCACACTCCAATTTTGCCACTGATTTCTTAGACGTCCTAGGAGAGCCACCAACATAAGGGCTGGTGTCACTGCTGGGCAGGACAACTGGTCCTCAGGATTCATCAAGCAACTGGTACTTGCCCTGTGCTCACTGCTATCAGAATAGAGGACATAGCCCTTGCCTTCAAGAATCCAATCGAAAAAGCCAAACACTTGCATGAAATGACCTCCAGCCTGGGGTGGGAGGAAGTTACAAGCCAAATATAAGAGGTAAGGAGTGATTGCGAAGAAAAGGGAAAGTTTTTCTAGGCAGAGGGGAATGCATATGGCAGATGCTATTCTCCCAGTGTTTACTAAGAAAAAGATAAAAAGCACGATTTTGAATTTTTATTGATACACTGGGAATATACTAACTTGCAAATGTCAGATAATAACCTACAAGGTGTCCTCACTTTACTGTTCTTAATACAGACTGTGGTTTTCAAACTCCCGTCCAATAGGCCAATGCGGTATAGAAGGTGGGGAGGAGAGGGCAACTGCTCAGAGTTGGATGTCCCTCAACTTTCTGGTATGTAACTGCCTCCTCAGCTCCTAGCAGAGTCTCTGGCAAAATAAGTGCTTAATAAGTATCTGCTGAATGAAAAAACAAGAAGGAGAAGCTTTGAACAAATGCCCTTAGTCAACCATAAGAACTCAACTTTTGTTTATTTTAAACTGGGGGAGCAGCAAATGAGATTTCATTTGGTCAAAGCAGCTCAACCACGTTAAAAAAAGAGAGAACCAAAAAAGACATGAGATTTATGAATATCTCTACATTTGTCCTCATTTCTTTCTCTACCATGATATTCATCCAACATGAAGGGCCAATAAATTGAGCTTATTCAAACTCCAGCAAATTTCCAGGATCCCAACCATATACACCCATCCATGTATTGCTGAACCACATCAATCAAGAGTGTGGCTTGTTCAAGACCATAGTCTGCAGGCCAGCTGGGTTTGACCATCATGCTTGGTCATCTAGGTCTCTGCCCAGGACTGAAAAAGCCCTAGTAGCACAAACTCAGTGCATGACTCTCTGACCCCATGGGAAGTTGAAAGAGGATATTAACTAACACTAACACCTCTTCACCTATAAGCTGGCAAACAAGGCACTCTCTGGGAACGTAGGTATGTCTGAGGATTGAAAAAGTTCTATGAACACTGGAAGAATCGGGCAAAGGAGTCAGGGGAGAGAGTCAATAATATAAGCTCAACTCTTGGCTAAAGGTAAGCTATTTTTCTAATTATATTTATGGCATCAATAAATAATTCACCAAATAATCTGTAAATTCTTGTTAGATAGGAGCCTCTCGTTTGGAAGATATCAGGAAGGAAAACAGAAATGCATAGTCTCTGCCCTCGAAGAATTCAGAGGTGACTTACTCAAGGCAAAAGGGAGGAGTGTCACAAGCGAGGACCAAAGTGGAATCACTGCACAGGGCAAGTAGACATGCACCCTGCTGAGACAATGAAAGACGGATTCCGGTAAGAGGAGGAACATTGTGGATCTATAAAAGGAAAACGAAAACTTCAGCAGGTAAAGTGCCAGAATCTCTCAGTTCCTTCCAGACATGCTTATCCCACTCCAGGGTCCCTTCTGCCCCAAAGGCTGTAGGCATGGTGTTCTCCTTCTCATCCTCCAAGCTGTCACTTAAAAATCATTTTCTCGGGAAGTCCTTCTCAAATAGCCTCCCTTCTTGCACTGTCTCTTGGAACCTCAGGTGGACATTTTTCATATAATCACCTCAATTTATACTTATATGTTCATTTGTTCTTTGACTCTTCCCTTAATAGACCATAAAGGCAGGAATCGCAGCTGTTTGGGTCACTGCCATGGATCTAATATGTAGCCCAGGGTCTGGCACAAACATGGTACTCAATGCATGGTTGCAAGAACACATGAATTAATGAATGAACAGAAAATAAAGGAGAAGAGAGAAAAAGCATTTCACACAGAGCAAAAGGAGCAGGGACATGTGTACAAAAGTGTCAGTGATGCTGGAGGGATGCAAGGTGGAGGGTCTGGCTGGAGTGAACGGCATGGGATGGGTCAGGTCAGACAGAACCAGAAACCATGCCACAGAGGGAGTGTGCGGGGAGAGCACAGAAGGCCTGGAATGCCAGGCTGCGGAGCCTGGGCACTCTCATCGATAAAAAGACCTACTGAAGGCTCCGAACAAGTATGTGTAACATGATTTGGGTTATTCCAGGAACAATGTATTAAGGCAGAATAACATGGACAAAACCACCAAAGGCCCCAATGAGAGGAGAAGCTCAGCAAGGAGAGTGCAAGCAAAGGACAGACAGAAGTCACAGAACTAAGCAACATGAGGAGTGAGGGGTCAAATAACAGTAAAGATGACTCCTGGCTTTCAGGCGTGAGTGGCTGGACAGGTGGTGACGAAATTAACAGATGCAGGCAATCAGGAGGAGGAGAAGATGAAAGATGACAAACTCCATCCCAGAAATGCCCATGCAGAGATCTGAGGGTAAGAGGGGATTCTTCGTGAAGATATCTTTCAGGAACCTGAAAACAAGTACCTGGAGTCCACGAAAAAGACTAGCTCAAAACAGGAATATCTCAGAGTCTTCCCGATTGAGGTGAAGACTGGAACCATGAGCAAAGAGGAAATTGCCTAGAGGGTAAATTAAGTTAAAGAGAAGTCCCATCTTCAGGTACAGCAGCATGACTTTCAATAAAGTTGATAAATACCATGTGATACAGGAACAGCCTCTCTCCTCCTCCAGAGTGAGACTGTCCCATCTACATTCAAAGTCCACAACCCTCAGAATGAGGAATCCTGCAGCAAAAGACTGAGCATCATTCCACCCGGCAGGACAGTGGAGATCGGGGAACCTCATGAAGCAGTTCTGAAAATCACCAGGGGTCTCCTACTCACCTAACCTCCAAGTGAGATGTTCTGTCAAGTCCTCTGCAATCCCTTTTTGGTTTTAAAAACGCCTTTGTTCCAAATGTTTCCTGTTCTAACCAAATTAACAGAACAGTACAGATACGCATGCCAGTGTAAAATATGGCAGCAGTAAAAGTTGACAGAGCTAATTTTCAATTGTTTTGGCAAAACAGCTTGGTCCACCCCTTCAGGTTTGGAAAGCAATCAGCTTATTAGCAGAGAAGGGGCTACTGTATCTTAACAAGTCTTGTTCAGAGGCCTGCTCTCTGGTTTTTGTATCATGAGAAGTTCCCAGTGAAAGCCCATTGTTCTAGAGAGGCTCCCCTACGAAATGTCTTTCATGCCCCAGGTTTGAAAAGGGCCCTTCAAGAGGCAGAGTCATAAAACCATAATAGTTAGGCAAGACATCAGATTCAAAGGAAATTAAACATTTGAGCCCTCCACAATGAGATGTGGCCTGGACACAAAGGAAACTTGAAGGGGCACGTTTAGAGAAAGGGTTAAGCACACACTTCACCTTGAGCTGCAACTGCTCCCTGAGCTGTCCCCAAACCCTGGCTCAGCCAGGAGCTGCTGCTGGAGCAGGGGCTTTCCTGGCCCCGAGGTCCCGTTCAGCTTGTCCATTCTATTGTGCAATTACAGAATCAATAAAACATCCCTTTGAAACTCCCTGGACTAGTGCCGACATGCAGACAGTAGTCGGCTGACATTTTTTTGCTATTTCCGTTATTACAACCAGTAAACACGAGGAGAAGGCGTCAACGGCAAGGCACAGGCTGGGGACAAGGAGGCAGATGTGAGTTCTGGCTTCACTCGGGCTGCCCGTGTGCTCTGTGAGACTGTCTCATCTCCATTCAAAGTGTCCCCGTGTTTATCACCAGCAGCCTCGCCCATGGGCGGGGGCCACCAGACCAAGGTGACATCATTTCTAAGGGGACGTTGAGGAAAAACGACGGGAGAGTCTGAATTCTATCTGCCTTCACCCCTTTCAGTGGGAGGAGGAGGAAAGAGCAGCAGGAAATTATTTTTTAAGGAAAAAATCTTCTTGGACAGGCTCACCTGAGAAACACTTTTTTTTTTTTCTTGGTCTGCTCTGAGCATTTCAGGAATCAAAGGCCTGTGCCAAGAAGCAGGCAGCGAGGCGGAACTCGGCACTTGTGTGCTGCTCGTGAGAACTTGGGGATGGGGTGACGGGAGCGGGGGGAGGGGACCGAAACGTCCCTGTCCATCTGTTGATGTCTGGGTGGCAGAAAATATTGAAATAGAAATAGAAAGTTAGAAAAATGCTTAGGAGCAAAACCTGAAAGAGTATTGTATTTGAGAAGGAAATGTTACACTGATTGTATAAAAATGGAAAAACAGAATTAACATGTTCCATAATGATTCGTCTGTGTTAACTAAATATTGAGCTCAAATTTGGTGAAACCCTCAAAATAAGACTTCTCAAGGAAGTCGTTGTCTTCAAAAATCGTCATGGAAAGAGCGCTCAATCACCCCACGGTGCCTTATCTCACACACCTGGGTCGAGGGCCTGTTCATTCACTTTATTAAATAAAGTCAAAAATTATGTGTGGTTTATTCCTCATTCCAAAACCCCAAGACAAGCCCATTTACCAGCGTTCCTCAAACATATTTGCATATCCAGTGAAAAACAAGATTCAAAATCTTTCCAAGCTACTTCTGCTCCACTGGGACGCAAGAAAAACTGGCAACTTAGGGAAATGAAGATTCCTCTTTTTCCTTCATCCCAGCTCCCACAGGAAGTGACACGAGAGGTTTGCTCAACTGGCCCTGCCATGCTGACCACAACCTCGACAGAGAAAGACCACCCGGGCAATGAGACCGGTCAGGTTTTTTACCAGCTCCCTTCTGACCGTACCTAAAAATAGCCAGCCCATACCACAGAAAACCTGGCTTCAGGATTTTGCAGCGTGAGCGATTTCGGCATTGCTCACTCAATCCGCCAGTCTTTACTTGTGAAATAAAGACCACTGCCATGCACACGTAGTAAAATGAGCAGGCACAAATCTGTTGCAGTATTGCAAGCCGAGTGAATAATAGTACAAAAATATCAGGAAAAGAAAGGTTATGAAATTTTATAACAGATGACAAATTGGTAGCTTTTCCCCGCTTTTCTGGAATGGATTCAGTAACAGATTTGAATCTTGGGCTTTGATGCTTGTCTGTGATATGTAGGGATCCCAAGTTCAAGGGGAAAAAAACAAATCAGGAGTCATCTGCATGCTACTTCACTTACAGCAGGGGCTACTGCCTTTGCCATTTACTCTAGAAATTATTTGGTTCCTTATTTAATCTACTTTCATTTAAAACAACATTAAATTTTTAATTTTCAATCTCAGGGCCTCCTGTACTTCAAGCTCCCAGACTTATCTCTAAAAGATGAACCTACCTGCTCAGATTCCCGGGAAATAAAGAAAAAGCATCTCATTCTGCCACCTTGGAAGAGGGTCTTAGAACTCTGCCTTATGGTGTCTGTCTGTCGCCCCAGCTCATGGACTGTGGGGGTGGTAGCCACATGTTTCTGGGGCAAGAGCCACCATGGGGGATGCCTTACAGATCGCTGGCCTTGGAGCAACAGAGTGCCACAGCCACAGGGGAATAGAACACAGCACCTGTGCCAACCGGCCCCTCCGATTTATGTGAAACCCTGTCCCAGATGTTTTCCCCACCCCACTTTCATCTCACTTCAGTAAAACATTTAGAAGGTGCCTGGTGGGAAGAAGCATGCAGGGAGGTGAGTGCTAAAACAAGGTCCAGTAGATGCACCCTTTGCCTGCAGGCAGCTCAGGTAATCTGGGGAGGAAAGCAGGCATGCAAATGAGCCAGGTAAAGACCAGACAGACAGAATCCAGCTCTTGAAGAGCAGAACAAATCTCCAATGGGAGCAGAGGACAGTGTTGTTTCCCTGGCTGGTGGTTAAGAAATCAAGGAAGGCTTCACGAAAAAGGAAGGCCATGAGAAATAAGAAGCAAAGTGCTAGGATATGCGTGCCCAGAAGTACCTGTGTGGTTAATATTCTCAGTGACATGTTCCACTCTAGTGGCTACTCCTCGCTAGTAAGAGCTGACATGCAGGACACAGGCTCACACTGTGTTGGACACTGGGCTGAGCTGTGGGCTTCACGCTCAACCTTGGCCATGACCCTTACCCATTTTATAGATAGAAAAACTGAGGTTCTGAAGAGACAAGGTAACTTGCCAGGGTCACCAAGCTGGTGAGTGCAGAAATAGGGATTCGAACCCTGGTTCCACCTGTTCCCACATGGCCCTACTGGCCAGTTTGAATGATTCTTTCAGCTAAACATACTTCCCATAAATACTTCAGAGCTCCTTACTGCAAACCCATTTCATAGATAACAAACATACCCAAAGGGGAAGAGAGACTGATTTTTCCAAGCCACCCTATGACCCTGGGTCAAATTCAGAATCCAAGCCTCCTGGCCTTTTCCTGGCTTTATTTTTCTTTCCAGGTGTTTATTCTGACTTTATTGTGTATGTTAAATGGGAAACCAAAGCTATACAGTGAAAAGGAGAGAAAAGACAGACTAAATTTAAACACCACCGTACGTGCAATTCCTGCTCCCGTGTCTGCACTTGGTGTCTTCACGTGAGCCATCTGGGAAGCTAAGAGAACCTACGACAGAGTCGCAGGATCCTCTAAGGCTTCGAGTCTCAGAAATTCTATTTGCAGCAAATATTTCTTAACGGTGAACTGATATTCCGGGAAGCTCCGCCCCACAGAAAGACCTGGCACTTGTATCACGGTCCCCAAGGAACTTCATTTCCCACAGAGCACTAAGCAAGTAAGACCAACTGGGACATGCAGTGGACCAACCACTGCCCACCTTGGGGCACAGAGACCTCGTGCTGCGGACCTTGGAGTGGACCGGAACAGTGGCCCAGCACATACCCAGCATTTTCCCTTTGGCTGCTTTCCTGCATCTCCCCAGTTGATTTTTCCATCTCCTCCCCAGCCCAGCACACAACATTTTCCCCTTCCCCTTCCCTGCCCCACCACCCCTGAACCAGCTTGTGACCTCGCACCCCTCCCTGCATTCAAAGCACAATCGACGCACCCCTCCCGGGCCCTGGCCCATGACCCTCATTCTTCTCTCCCTTTGGAAGCTTCCTTTTCCTGTCCCTCCCAGTCTAATCATCTGCTACTATTCCACCGGGTACACTGCGCTGATGCCACACCTACCAGGGCAGGGCCTGGGCTGGCTCTGGCATCTCAGCTGTGGTTCCAAATGATTTGGGCCCTACACACTAGGTGCCTGCAGCTCCAGAAACCTGGAATCAGGGGCCCAGAGCTACTCATCACGGCCTCACCCCATCCGCAAGCACCCCCTCCCGCCAAAAGCAGAACTCTCAGCATTTACATTCATTTTCAGGCTTAAGTGTGGAGCTCCTAAGTCTAGCCTTCAAAGCAGTTCGACACTTAACACTGACAGGAAATGTGAACATGTTAAAAAAAAAAAAAAAACCCAACCAAAAAAAAAAAAAAAAAAACAACACCCCATGATTTGGCTGAGGAGCTGTTCTTTGCAATGTTTCCAAGGATGTACCAGAGTCTGAGCTTTAAGACAGACAAAATAACAGTGGGCTTGGATGATTCTAATGAGTAGAACACCCTGATCATCTCATACCTGCTTGATCTTTTTGGATCCTTAGGTATTTTTTTTAAAAACTGGTGACTTGAATGACTTGCTTTGTCCTCCACTCCCCTCTCCCCACAAAAACAGAGCAAATCCATGATAATGGCAGATTTGCAGGTAAGACTTCAGCCACTGAATGGTGAAAACCATGTCATAAACTGTTGATATATTATACAAGGACCCAGAAGAAAATAGAGCAAGTCAGCCTAAACTAGCCCAACCACTTTAGGCATCGCTTTTGAAAATATAAAATCAAATAGTAGGTGCCAGAGTTTTGATGTATCCCTTTGTCTCTAAATATACAAACGCTGTACACGTGCATCAGAACAGAGCAACGTCTCATGTGTGTTCCTGCAGTGCACACGCAGTCAATCAGGGAAACAACTTTATGGGTTCAACCATAAGAAATGAAAACATTCAAAGGCTTCCAGCACATTCAGTATCTGACATCACACATCAGAGAGAGGGCAGGCAGGGGAGACTTTGAATAATCTCTGATTGTGCAAGGGGGAAAGGTCTGTAAACTAAAATAAAAACACATACTAAAAACATGCACACTGTACAAACAGAATATAAAACAGGTTTATGGGGGCTCTATTTTCCTCCCCAGCTTGCAGTGTATTCTGGAACCCTGCTAGCCTGTTTCTCTGTTACTCAGAAGAGCAGCTTCAAGCCCGTCCAAGCCCCCGTGTGAATTTTCCCTTCCCTGACTGGCTGGGTGGATGGGTGTGAATGCTCCCGTCGGCAGGTAAGCAAAGGTGTGTCTGCACTTACCTGCACCGTCTGCCATCCCTTGATGGCACAGGGAAGCTTAGATAGCATCAGCCACAGATCCATGCCAAATGAAAACCCAAGCCCACGTTACAGCTTCCCGGCTGGCTTAAATTGCAATCGTTTATCTTCATAAGCCTCAAGTTTAGTTTCTGAAAATTATTTAAAGACCAAGCACCATAATGAACATTTCTACTATACAGTCCTTTTAAAAACAGAAAAAAATCCATTGTAAAATATTTCTTATGTAAGGCACAAAGATAAGATGCAAAGATAATAAGAATCAGAGTCCTGACTTTTAAGGAGTTTACAGTACAGCTTGAAAAAACAGGACAAATACATCTGCAAAGATAAGTAACCCTGAAGAAATATGTGTTAAATGCCAAATGAAAGAGAAAACAGCATTGCTGAGAACTAGACTCTAGAGGCCTCAGGGGGACTTTGTCCACCCCAGGCAGGATGACAGCTTCAGGAGACCCTCCCTTTCCTACTTCCAGTCCTAGAAGTCCACCTGCATGCCACACCCCACACCGTGCCTGTGCAAAGCCGTGCAGCTCAAGTACCAATTTCCCTTAAAACAGGGGACTAGAAATGAGCTTCTAGGGCACAGGAAGTGCCTGAGGTCCTACATTTAAAAATGTTTGTGCATATGCACATAATACCATTTATGCAAATTAAAGAAATATACACAAAAGCACTATATATCCTTTATGGACACTTGGCTATATAAAATAATAAAACTGTAAAGCCAGAAGGAGGAGACGGCTGAACCTCACGAGAGGGTTGCTGTGTGTGTGTGTCTTTGTGTGTATGTTTGTGTGTGTGTGTGTGTGTGTGTGTGTGTGTGTGTAAAGGGGGGGGAGCAGGGAGGGAGGGGTTAGACCTGAATGGTGTAGTTAGAGGAGACTTCGTTTATCACAAATGTCATATTTCTTAAAGGCAACAGAGTAGAAGTGAATATGATCAAATGTCAACAGTTATTAACTCTGAGTAGCAGGAAGACGGACATTTGTTCTATACGCACATGTGCACACGCACACATATAAGCAGAGAGATTCAGAGATTTTTCAGTTCACCAAGAAGCCCCTAACTTATGGGCCATGTTACCTCCATCTCTCTTTCCTTTGATCTTCTATAGTCAGGTATTAGATGACCAATTCACAACCCACCCTGTTCAATTTTGTCAGTTCTTAACATATTAACTGCCATGTGAGTTGTATTTAACTCCCGATAGTTTGAGCCCAGGGCCTCGTGAAGCATATGTAACTCACACATCTCTACCTTGCGAGCCTCATGAATTGTTTTTCAAGTTGCATATAACTCACACACAGAAAATAACAAAATTTTCGTTAAATTAGAAAGGATCATTCTGTTTTCGAAGTTCTTATTCTATTTTTGTGATAAAACACTGTGGCCCCAAGAAAAACAATTTTTTTTCTAACGTGGCAGTCAATGTGCTATATTGGTAAATATCTCAGTTTTTTTTTTCTGTATTTTTCACTGTTTTTTTATTTCCTCTCCAACTAAGGTATAAGTTTTTTGGAGCCAAGAAACTTAACTTCTGCCCTTCTTTCTCAGCTCGCTGCCTTACCCAAAACAGTCAATAAACCAGTGTTATTAAGCTATATTTAAGACTACGAAGCATCAAACAAAATGTTGCAATGATACTGGTTTGGCTACCCTTCATTCTGGGAAAGAGCTATTCTCAAAAGCAGCAAATATTCATTTCCACAGCAAGAACTATCCCCTGCGGATGCACACATGCACTGGCATACACACACATTTTTCAGTTATATCACTATTTTTCTCCTAAGAGTTTAAAGTAATAGACTGCAAGACAAACAAAGGAGGAGGAGAAAGAGGAGGAAAAAAGGAGGAGAAGGAGAGGAAGGAAGGAAAGGAGGGAGGGAGGGAGAAACCCTCCACACATATTAATACTCCATTAATCCACAACTTAAAAACTATTTCTCAGTTTCAACCCAGGGAATGTGGGTTCATGCCATGTAGGAATTTGTAATTATTCCAATGAAGCATTTCCCAAACTGTCTTCCTGGTATGGGCTCTTCAATATATCAAAAGGCACTGTCTTCCCCCAACACTCCCTGCTGCCACCGAAGAAAGTTTCATTTGGAAAACTCTACAAATGTCTGGAGTTCCCTCTGAGACCAACAATGAACATTATGATACTAAAACCTGAGGATCCCACAGTTGAAATTAAAATAAAATAAAAATTCAGCTTGGTGTAAGCCAGTGTATTCCAACTTATTTTAACTATAGAATAGTTTCTGCATGGAAAAAACTTAATACTTTGAGGAACTTGTGGTGTGAGGAACACGGTGTGGAAATGCTGGCACTTGTGATGATAATACCTTCTGGATATAACACTACAGCCCACATTTCAAATATCCCATCCCACTGTCCCCATAAACATGACTCATTCTCATAAAATCAGAAATCCTGGTTTGAGATTCATAAAATATGGTTCCTACTACACTATCATGTATTTCCATAAAACCCTTAGGAATCAACTCCCATAACGCCTTATAATACTAACAACAGGAAAACTTCAACCCAGTAGCATTGAACTAACTGCAGTCATAAACCAAGTCTAGAACACAGCCTTAAAGGGTGATGACTAGAATACATCAAAATACCTAGAAACCAAACTGCCTCAGGGTCTTTACCAGCCCAGGTGAAGATCTGTATGCAGGAACAATGCAAAATGTCTATTATAATAAATCTAATTTTTATATAACTTTGACACCTATTTAAAACACAGGAAACAAAAAAAAAAATGCAAGCCTCACTACCAATCAAAACAATGCTAATTAAGACAATACCATGTTTCCACCTATCAAATTAGGGAATGTTTTCACATATAATACCCTACCTTATTGGAGTTGAGGGAAATGCGCTCATGGGGAACAAACTTGGTATCACCAGTCTTCAAAAACAGAATACTGACAATAAAATTTCTCAGTTTGTTTGATCTAACAATTTTGCTTCTAAGAATGTATGAAAAGGAAAACAAATGAATACATGCAGAGTTCAAGGACACAAGAAGCCACCAGCAATTCTCCACTGGGCTCACCAGGCCTGGCAGAGGCACTGCCTGGGGCAGAGAGTGAGGAGCAGGGTAAGTCCCACCATAGGAACACCCCAGGTCCCGCTCTTGTTCCCCAAAGGAAGGGCTATCACAGACACTCAGCAAGGTCCCACCATCCTGTCTCTCAACCCAGCAGAAACCTCAAGCCCAAAGGACGGGAATTAGCACCTACTTCTCTCTGGCTGGGGCATAGGAGACCCAAATCAAAAGGTGATTAGGTTAAAAAAAGAAAAAAAGAAAAAAAAAAAAGGAGCTGCTCCCAAACAACAGGGCCCTCTGCAAACAAACAAACAACAACAACAAAAAAAAAAACTTGGTCCCAAGAAGTGAAAAGCCATGTATATGAGACTGAGTGAAAGGAAACCCAAAGAAAGGCCCCATGAGCCTCTGATGTGACCAGTTGAAAATTAAAATGGATTAAAACAATAACAGTGACTTATTTTCAGAAGAGATGTGTTTATGTGATTCCAGCACTGGAATCTATCTCTACTATTTATAGGAAAATAATGGGATAAAAACAAACAAAATAATAGAACAATTTATTACTTTCAGGAAAACATACGCATCTAACATGTTTTGTTACGTGCAGGAATTAAAGGGTCGTAATGACATGCAGACTCTTTGAGGACCATGTGTCTGATTTAGCTCAGCACTGGATCCTTGGCTTAAAAAACAAGCAAAAAAATCTATGTCTAAATGAATGAATGAATATTGTCCCATATTCTTCATTTTCTGGCAGGCACATTTAATATGAGCTACACTGGCCTGGAAGAACTGGTGTTTTGGATTACTTTCAAAAATGTGAAACAGCAAGACTAGTCCTATTTCCACTTATTTATCCACCTTTAAGAGTACCCTGCTGTGGCATGAGTCCCCGTGCATTCCATTATCTCTGCTGACTCTCTGTCCTCCCAGCCATCAGCAGAGGAACCTCTGGCTCACACAAAAGGATTTAACATCCTAGCACAGTAGGGACTTCGACTTATGGCCACCTCCTTCAGCCTCCCTCTACTTACGTAATTTCGATCTCCAAATATTGTGACTGTCCCTCCCTTGGGTCTTTTGGACCTCACTTATACACCCCAGGAGCTGATGGCCAAGATCTAGTCCTCACTACCAGGCCTGGTAGGCCCATTCTGTAAATAGAATTATATAGATTTAGGGAGGTTTCAGTCTAATTTGGAAAAAAAAAAAAAAAAGCAGTCTCCATAGATACAAGCTTTTCAACATATTGCTTTTCTGCTCTCCTGTTTTCTTACAGTGAGAATGTCAAGGCAGAACCAGAATATTTCTAAGTAAATTACGCTGGAGGCTGGAGGGCTGAGCATCCCACCCAGCCCTCTCCACCCCACTGGTGGAGACCACAGGGCAGTGCAGAAGGCAGAAGGGATCCGGGGCTCCTAGGAGGGGAGGGACAGAGCCTTCACTTGGGAGCCGCCATGCGCTACCCAAAGCACTACTGGAAGGAAGACACCAGCTCGCCGTTCTCACAACGCATCTTCCTCTTCACTGCTTCAGTAAATTGCACGAGGATGTGACTGCCTGTGCAGGTGGCGGACGGGCAGGGGGCCAGGCCGCACGCTTCCGCAGATGCAGAGCTCAGGCACACTTCGCCAGGCCACGAGCAGCACAGGTCCTGGTGACAGAGTGGGCGAGACGCGGTTATGGCTGCCTAAGTGTTGCTTGGAACCTCAGGACCGTGGATACGAATGATTGCCTTTCACTGGCACCTCAAAACATATTTGTGTGTCCATCTACAAAAAGACAGAATGCGAGAAAGAATCAAAGGCAGCAGTGAAAGCCTTCAAGAAAGGGTGGGAAGAGGTCTGAAGGGCAGCCCATTCTATTTCCCTCAGCTAGGGAAGGGTAAGAAAACGTTAAAAGGAGAAGAAAAATTAGAATTACCATGTGATCCAGCAATTCCACTTCTGCGTATATACCCGGAAGAATTTACAGCAGGGAAGGGACACTAAGAGATATTTGTATGCCATACCCATGTTCGTAGCAGTATTATTCACAACAGTCAAAAGGTAGCAGTGACCCAAGCGTTCCACAAAGGATGAATAAACAAAATGTATATACATACAACAGAATATTGCTCAACCTTTAAAAGAAGGAAGTTCTAAAGCATGCTGTAACATGCATGAACCTTGAGGACATTATGCTAAATAAAATAAGCCAGTCATCAAAAACCTAAATACTATATGATTCCACTTATATAAGGCATCTTGAGTAGTCAAATTCATGGAGACAGAAAGTAGAATGGTGGTTCCCAGGGGCTGGGGACTCGGGTTGGTGGCTGCAGAGAGAGGCAGAGGGAATGGGAAGTTCTTGTCTGATGTCCAGTTTTGCAAGATGAAAAAGTTCTGGAGATTGGTTGCACAACAATGTGAATATACTTACTCCTATTGAACTGTACACTGAAAATGGTTAAGGTGATAAATTCTGTTCTGTGTATTTTGTCACAATTTTAAAAAATTAAAATAAAGAAGAAAAAATTTGGAAAACTAAACAGCCAAAAGACTGTGTTCCTCACATTTTAAAGTCAAACTGGTATTAAATGAAAAGCATGTACCAGGTATATGTTAGGAATTTTTCTTTCCTGTGAGATATGATAGCACTTCAGTAAATACTGGCTGATTGGTTTTCAAAAGGTAACTGCATTCCCTGTTGAAAACAGTATAAGCAAACTGTTTTTTCAGCTGCCTTTTGTCAAATCCTTTTTCCATATTCTCCATTGGAGACCTAGTGCAGCAGTACCCTAGGATAACAGCAAATCATGGCCCTACTGCCTACATGGACTGTGCCCTAGATTGGTTATTCTCATCAGGGGTGGCTTTAACCCCAGGAGACCGGTTGTCACCCTGTGATGGGGCAGGGGGAATGGTAGAGGCCACGGATGCTGCTACACATCCCACAATGCACAGCACAGACCCCAAAACAAAGAGCTCTCTGGTCCCAAATGTCAACAGCACAGAGCATAAGAAACTCTGCTCTGGATTGGCTGAGGAGTTCAGAGACCAGGGTTTTTGTTTGCTTTGTTCTCTCTTCTACATATGCCTTTGAGCAGCCAGTAGAGTGAGCAGTCACTAATACTCCAAGCACTGTGCTACACATTCCTCCATCCAGTCTCCTCGCTCTTGGAAGAGTCAACTACTGGGTCCCCAGGATCACTAACAGGGGACCACATTTGGAAAGGTCAAGGAACGTGTCCAAAGTCAGTGTTGCTGGTGGAATTTTAAATCAGCTCTGCAGACCTGTGGGGCAGCATTCTTACCTCGACTTCCTACTCAGGGAAGCAAGTCCATGCACTAGTGTAGTGGCCCCCAACCTTTTTGGCACCAGGGACTGTTTTCGTGGAAGACAATCTGTCCACGGACCGTTGGGAAGCAGGGGTGGGGGGAGAAGATGGTCTCAGGATGATTCAAGCGCATTACATTTATTCTGTACTTTATTTCTATCATTATTACATTGCAGTATACAATGAAATAATTATACAACCCACCATAGGTTGGGGACCCCTGAGCTAGTGCTCAACAGGACATGCTGTAGCCAATTCCCTTCCCACATGAGTCCCTTAGGCACCCTGGCAGCTGGCAGTCCCACTCAGACTGTGGATAAGCTTTTGGATTCCGTGGGGAAATTTGAGAAAAATTATTTTCTATATTTTATAAAGGTTACTGTCTTTTGTACATTATAAAATTCTTCCATTCTGCCTGATGTTATTTGCCTGAAGAGGGTCTCAAACAAGTAAGTTCCTACTGATATCTCCACCAGAATCTTCCAATGCAGAAGTCACGCCTGAACAACTCTGAAGAATTCCCAAGCATTTAGCAACTCAGGAGGCAGAGCCAGAAACATCTCTAGCTATGTCCTCTGCCTATAATGCTGTTCTTCCCCCTTGAACCATCTAGGGAACTCATATTCATGCTTCAAAACCCTGCTCTCGAGCTTGGTGCCCCACTTCTGTGAAGCTTTACGTATGTCTTGGTTTGTGATTCCTTCTGCACGGCTTCATACTGCAACATCCTGCTATTCTACACAGACGTCTCTATATTAACCTGCAGCCAACCAGGCTGAGTTGCTTGACACAGGGACTGTGTACATGTCCTTGCATACGCTTCATATAATACAACACACCCTCAAAGGGATGTGAAAAGAATCCTCTCACCTGTGTCTTCCGTACTCTGCAAATAAAGCCCATCAGCTGAACATTATACCCAACTACTAGCACCCTTCCGAAATAAAGACCTTTAAAAGCCAAAAAATAAAACATTTAAGAGATCAAGTCCACTGGGGGAGACACCTTATAGGAGGACATTGGCAATTTCCTGTGAACCTTAAGAAAGTCCAACTGGTTTGGGCACAAGGACAGAGTTTCTCCAAAAGAGAGATGAATTTGGTAGCTGCAGAAATTGCTCACAAAAGTCTCTTTTGATGAACTGGGCACTGAGACAACTGGAGAAAGTTACGTGGCTGCCAGGGTCCTCTCTGTCATCAGTGTCACCATGCACCAAATTAGCCATGGCCTCAACAAGTAAGTTGACACAGTCGCTTCCTCCGTTCCATGGTATTGGTTTTTTGTCTTGTTTTTTTGTGTGGTTTTTTTGTTTTTTGGGTTTTTTTGACAATGATCACAGCCAGTCCCCCAATCTGGATTTATCAAAGGTGCAGGACCACCGCATCAGAAAAATCAGGAGGACCAGGATTATAGGTGGGGATACTTGGCCACAAAATAAAAGAATGCCGATTGTCAGGCCCCACCTGTAACCTACTCAATGAGAATCTCTGGGGGCGGGGCTCCAGCACCTGTGGTGTTTTTTTTTTTTTAAGTTTCATTTTGTTTTTAATTGGTACATAATAATGTACATACTCATGGGGTATGCGATGTTTCAATACATGTATATACAATGTGTAATGATCAAATCAGGGTAACTAACATACCCATCATCTCAAACATTTATCACTTCTTTGTGGTGAGAACATTCAAAATCCTCTCTTCTAGCTATTTTGAAATATACATTATTATTAACTCTAGTTGCCCTCCTGTGCAACAGATCGCCAGCACTTATTCCTCCCACCTAACTGTACCTCTGTACACACCTGTCGTTTTAACAAGCCCTCCAGGCGATCCTGATGTACACTCAGCTGGAAGGCCACTGCCTGGAGTCTATGGCTCTCGACATCGGTGACCATCACGATCCCCTGGAGGACTGGTTAAAGCGCAGCCCGCCAGGCCCCCAGCAGACCTTCTGATTCCGTCCGTCTCCAGCGCGGCCCCAGAACTGGCATCTCTAGCAAGCTGCCAGGTGATGCTGCTGGTGCCTCATGCGGACTTCAGAGACTCAAGAAGGAAGCTGAGAACCTGAGGGAGGTTTGTAATTTTTTTCTTACCTTGTATATATTTTAAAATAAAGAATGGAGACTATTCCTTACTTTATGAGAAAAGTTCTACAGTATTGTAGGGTCTTACAATGACCCAAGAAAGTACCAAAGTAATCTCTCCAACAGAATACTGTTTCCCCCATTATTCTTCCCTCCTAACATTTTACAAGACTCCCAAAGGCGAAGGGTCCCCCAAATTTTGAACCGGCAGCACAGTACTCAGTCTGCTTTAGAGGGGCTCCAGCAGCCAGCCCCAGCCCAACTGGGTTATGACTAAACACTTGCTACCTAAGCATTGCAGCTACTGACTTCACCTCTAAGTGATTTCTCTCTCAAACACCCAGTGCAACCCTGTCACTTAGCACTGGTTTCTGTTAACGAACAGAATGGCCTGCGCCAACCACAGCCTGCCGCACGTGCACTCGGCCCACTTCCCTATTTTCAGTGCCTAATGATTTTTGCTGCCCCTGAACACATCTGGAGGGAGCCGGGCCCACTGGCTGCCTCTCGCCCCACTCCAGGGCCTCCTACAAGGGTGCACTCGGCAAACCCTCCAAGTACAGACAGGTTATACAACGTTGCTCCAAGTCAGAGCGGAGGCCTCAAACAATCAAGGATCTTTTTTTTTTTTTTTTTTTTTTTTTTTGGAGAAATGATCAAACCCGGGGGTGGGGACAGAACTTCCTGCAAGAAACCGCATCCTGAACAAGCATCGCCACGACTCACTGTAAATAAATACTCTCTCCTTGCAGCACTTCCGTCAACTGTCAGGGCCCTGGCTCCAATCGCCTTTCAAGTCCAAACAGGAAAGGGGAGAAAAGAGAGTGAGATGGCAGATAGGAGGTTTAATTTGCTTCTTGCTGCAGTTTTCATTGGTGGGGCGCTTCTAATTCAGCAGGACTGCCAGCTGCCTGGAATTGCTCCTGGACCCCACTTTTTCCTGTTAACCTTCATAATTGTATTATTACGGGCCAGCCCACAACTGGCCTACCCAGGGCTGAGAAGAGTGCGGCTTCTTCCCTGGATCAGATAAGCGGCCAAAATCTAACAGGCCTGCTGCAGACAGAAAGCAACTGACGCTTGCAAGGGATGCTCTGAACACACCTCTGCTGTAACTTAACCCTAGGGATGGGGGAGGGGCGGTGGCCACGGTGACTGGGGGGTTGAGGGGTCAAGAAGGAAATAAGTCAGTGACCTCAATTTTCTGGAAAACGAATGTGAAGGATATCCTTTTCACAGTGCACAATGTGGCTGGGTGGGGAAAGATGTGAGGAGGAGATCATTCATTTCCATAACGGCAATGGCAACTACTTGAGTGCAGGGCTGTTTGCCAGGCATGGCATGAAGGGCTTTCATATGCCTCTTCCCCTTTGTGTTCACCCACGGTACCTGTGAGGCAGGTACCATAATCCCCATTTTACAGATGAGGAAACCAAATTTGGGAGGGCTATAGAAACACACGCTAGTTCACAAACAGTAAGTGGCAAAAGCAGGAATTCAAACTCAGTTTTGCCTAAATCAGGACTGTCAAGAACAGCTGGGGAAGATGTGCACTGCACAACTAAAACTGAAGTGCTATGCACATCACTGGCAATGTAAATGGCAGCCCCTCGTGTTCGGAAAGTGGCTGATGCAGAACTCCACATTTTAATCATAGAATATACTGCCTTCCAAAGTTTCTAGAAAATAAAAATGAGCTCTGTTCAGAGAGCTTTTCAGGAAGTTCTAAGTTTCTAAGGTAGTGTGAACTCCATGGCATTCAACAGATAAAGTCAATTCACCCCTTTTAGGGCCTTTCTTTGTTGAATTCTCTGTAGCTCTAATTTCCCATTTGTTGCTGATATGGAATTAAGCCCCAAGTCCGTTTTCAAAAAGTATTGAAAGCACCAATGCCTGGTATATTATAATAAACATAAATATTTAGATCTATCATATAGATCTAAATATCTATCTACATATCTATCGAAAAGAACTTGTGAATGAATGAATGAATGAATGAATTCAGGTATTTGATGTGGGCCACCTGGTTGCCAGAGGGACGAAAGCAGAAGACAGCTCTTGCCCTTCTCTGAGAAGCCTGGGCCCCCAGGAGAAGTGGGGGCTCTGCCACCCTGCTAAGACTGGCTTCCATAAAAGCTGCTGTCATTCATGGGCAGCACTGATTTTTTTTTAACTGTGGAGATGCAGGCGCAGGCACAGTGGTGGTAGCAGCTCTGGGTGCAGATGGAGGTAATATAGTGTGTTGTTGGCAGCCCCAGAGGAAGCTGGGAGGGTAATGAGCAGAGAAGAAGCATGTTCAAGAATGAAGGAGTGGGTGAAACCTCGTAAACTCTTCACAGACAGGACATGCCCCTGGAGCTCCTGCCCTAAGCAGGGAGGGAGCCAGGCGGCTTCCCTGAGGCAGAGGAGGGTGAAGCTACAGACAGGGCTGAGGTGCCCAGGGCACCCGCTGCCCCATACTGAAAAAAAAAAAATAAATTAAATTAATAAAAGTAAAAATGAAGCATTACATGTAGCAGCAGAGTGTTATTAAAACACTGTAATGTCTCAGAGGTTCCTATGAAGTCATGTTCTTACAATTCACTCGTAGGAATTTAAAGACAAAATTATATGCCTCGTAATTCTCCAATGAGTATGTTTTTGTATGGACCCCATTGTTTAGACGGGATGCATAGCTTCCAGAAAGTTTAAATCATTCAAGGGATTTAGAAAACTGGCACTTTCCAGAAATCTAGCTGCACGTTCCTCGGCAGCAGCAAGCGTCAATACTGATTATGTCCACACACTCCTGTACACCGGCACAGGTATTTCAGACACACTTTCAATCAGGCTTGCAAATTCAAATGCCCATAGGCAACCAGGTGGTTGCTTCAGTGAATGAAGCAGGCAGAGGGTCAAACACCAGTAAGTGGTGGGAAGCATCCCAAATCCGACAGCTCTGACAAGCCCCATCTAAATGGGCACTTGGCCCCAGCATGGGAGAAGGGCCGATGTCACCACATCTTTTCATTTGTGACAAGTCAGAAATCTGAGTTTTGCATGAGAAATCTCAGTAAATCTTAACGATCATTCAGATATTTTATTGAGAACATCATACAAGCCAGCATATATTTATGGCCTGAATATCTCTATCTACACCTATGTCTACGTCCAATAATGATTGTTGATATTTAACCACTATATGACCAGACCCCCTGCATCAAATGTTACCAAGTTAGTTAGTTCATGGGGTACCCCAACAAGGTTACAAACAGTAATACCCATTTAACAGATGAACAAACTGAGTCAGCAGTGATTGGCAACCAGATGCCACATTGTTAGAGTCAGATCCAAATGGGAATCACTCCAACTGCAAGGGAATAGGTGAGTGGCTGGTTCCACAGCATCCAATCGCCAACTCGCTCCATTCCATGGTACCTTTCACCCCTGCAGAGATGTAACCACCAAGGCCTGTGTCTGGTAGCACACAGGGATCGAGAGGAACTACTCAGGAAGAGCACAGACGAGACTTCATGCTAACAGCAAGGTTATTTAGAGGAAGCTCACCCACACTCAGTCTGTTTTACCTGTTCAGACACAGGTTACAAAAGATATAAGCAGAGCCCTTCTAAAAGAATCTAGTCTTTTTAAATATACTTTTATTAAACTTGCATACTCACCAAAATGGGGGGGGGGAGATATCGTTTCTCTCTCTTTCGTCCTACTCAAGATCACAGAGAAATTTCAGCGCTTTAGAATCAGCCAGAGACAAGTGTAGACATGTTCTGAGAGAAGAACCTCAAATGACTCATTCTTCCAGTTTTCTCAAACCGATTTCAGCTTTTAGGAAAGAGGCTTCATTCATACACACCACACATCAGACAGTGCCAGACCTCATGGAACCCTTCATGGGTTGATGGCTCCAAACAACGCTTCCCTGCTGAGGAATGTGAATGTTGCCAACCTTGGGGAGGGAACCCTAGTGCAGAAACCGACTCCTTCTAAGATTTCCATCTCAGTGATTGACAGCTACCTCCTGGTCTATCAGGAGATCTTTATCCCCCGACCAGAGTTAAGGATTCCCACCGCTTCCCTTCCCCTTACACACACCTCTCTGAATGGCTTCCACGAAGAAATGCACAAAATCCTGCTCCGTTAAGTCTGCAAAAACAATATGGGGACTAACTGCTTTACTGGTTCTGCAAATGAAGGCTGATGACTGGTAAGGTCTAAGCAATATTTAAGGAGGAAATTCCGGTACCTCTCCCAAAAGGCAAAGTGTACCTATAATAATGTCCCTCGACAATTAATGGAACATGGCAAGCCTTAAGCAGTGGTTAAGAACACTGGTATTAAGAACATTGGCTCAGCATTAGGGTCTATTATTTGTGAGCTGTGAATTTGGACAAATTATTTAATTTCTCCAATCAGGGATTTTTCATCTGTAAACCGGTGGGTAATAATGTATCTGCCAAACTGAATTTTTTTGAGGATGAAATGGGAAGAATTCGAGGAGAACACTTCACAAGGTACCCCTAACTAGTAGATGGTGGTTGCAGTGTCAGTAACAAAGATCATTCCTGTCAACTGCTTTAACTGTCCCGAGTTAACGTGCCTATTACAAACTTCTCTGCTTTGAACACCAAATTACCATTTCCACAATTTCAGAGCCAAATCATTGCCAAGTATTAATCCTTCGGAACCTGCTTAGCAAACTTCAACCTGGGAATGCCGGCACATGTCTTTTTCACAGAGGGCACTTGCAAACTGTACGACTTAATAAGGTGTGGGCATGCAAAGTTTATTAGCTAATGTCAAACCCTAGCTCCACTGGGATCAAAGCACAAAATACATGTTATGACCAAACCTAACACAAATTGCTTTTTAGTTCAGAAACAGAATGCCTGCCAATTTGGGGAAGCTGCATGCAAACAGTAATCAAACAATATTGTATGATCACATTCATCATCATTTTTAAATGTTGGTTAAGAAATACAGGGTATAGCAAAAAGGTGAATGTGCTTTACTTGGGTCAAGGATGTTTTTCTATTGCAAAAATGCTGCACAGCCCAAATTATGGGAGACAAGCAAAGCGCTACGGCACAAAACTTAGGGAAGCAGCCAGTCACTCTCAGGGTTGCCCAAATTCAAGGTCAGCATCAAAGAATAAGTGCCTCCTTAAATTTTGGACCCTAGGCACCCTACATACCTCCTCTTAATCCAGTGTTAAAGGGAGATGGAAGTGAAATGTAATTTTCATGCATTTGTGTGTGGCATTACCTTGCAAAAAGGCTCCAAGATATAAACATTCTGGGCAACATGGCAACACATCTCTTCCTTAAAGACCAGAATTTCAAGGCTGTGAACAGCCTAGGCAAAGGACAACATCCTAGAATCTTACCAAGTTCAAGGGCAGCTCTGCAACTTTGTGAGCATTTCCTTTCATCAACTCTCAACAACCTTTGCTCATCCTCAGACCAAGCAATTTAGGATTAATTCCACAAGTAGCTGAAAATCTCATTCTCAGGTATCATTTTTGCCTATCTAAACCCTACGGGAGAGGTGGGATGCAAGGTGAAATTAAAAAGGGTTACTTACTGATCGTATAATCTGACCATTCAAATTAAGGACTTCTTTTTCTTTTCAAGGGCTATTTATAAACGAATCATTGTTTGATTAGACAAGTATTCATAGAGTTTATTTTTAGGGAAACTAAACAAGAATAAAGTACAACAAAACACACTCTAACACAGATCTATGGAATATGAGGTAAATAAAAGTTTTACACATCTCAGAGAGGTAACTTCGATCACAGGGCATGGCATTTCTTTTCCAACCTGTCGACAAATTGAGCATTAAAAAGAAAAGGGGGCTTTAAAAACATAAGCCTTTCAGAATTTCCTTCCTGAAGTTTTCCACTTTAACCTCACAAAGCCTCATTTACAAATAAACATGTTTCTAAATACATAATACATTAGAACAAGAGGTGGGTGGAGAACAAAGAAAAATCACACCTGCGTATTAAGAGTCAATGGGTACATGTTCCTAATTGCAATTATTTAACCGAAACCACTTTGGTTAGAAATGCTAAACAAATAAGTTTCAAAACTGAGAAATTACAGGTGTTTCTTTACCTCCACGCTGGCGGTGTTTAGATGTGCTTCCCTGATGATCTGAGCAGAAACCCTGCACGTGGGTAAAGAACCAGGACAGACAATGTGATGCACTTTGCCATCTCCAGCCCAACCTTCTGCGTAACTCCACTGTGGAAGTACTAGTTCACTGCCAGTGAGTGCCACTCTCTAATGCCACACCAATTTTGACATCAGCTGTCCGATGCAAATTCATGCATAATTCTGTATGCATTGCCACGCTATGAAATAAGTCAGTGTGTTAGGATGTGTGAACACATGGCTCGCTCTTGTTTCTGAACATAATAGTTCCTAGTGTCTAGTGCACTGTGATATTCTTGGT
The DNA here is from genome assembly GCF_020740605.2 of Lemur catta. Classification (NCBI taxonomy): domain Eukaryota; kingdom Metazoa; phylum Chordata; class Mammalia; order Primates; family Lemuridae; genus Lemur; species Lemur catta. Next base: position 20,820,356 of record NC_059145.1, on the reverse strand, counting down.
TCACTCTCCCCTCTCTTTTGAAGAAAGCCTATCGCCCCATGTTAATTTTAAACAACACTAAAGAACGGCATATGAGAAGCTCTTGTCTAAATACTGCTAAATTCAATTTTTCGTGAAGGAATAAAATCAGTGATATGATAAGTTGGTCATTTTTTCCTTTAAAGAGAGAAGAATAAACAATTTTATGGAATATTTTTTTTTTGAAGACCTAATTATATACTAAGCAAGAAGTAATTTTTCCCTCCTGCCTACATTTTATGTTTTGGGCACTTCCATTTCATGTCCCTTGACACCTTTTCCAATAATCCATCTACTTGATATTGGAAAGCCTCACATGAATAAAACTTTATGGCACTACAGGCGTTTAGCCTTCCACTGACATTCCTGGCCTGTTCAATTCTGCAATTCAATCAAAATCAAATCTCAAAATCCTCTTGTCAGCCAGCACTGCTTTCATATGCCTGAGCCTTGTGTAAGGATAACTGCATCCAATCTTCCCCCCAAGCAGTGCTTATATTGTTTTATTACAGTTCAATGAGTGGAGTTCAAAATTACATGCAGCTGCCTACTACTGTGGTCGGGCTGTGTTACGCATGGACACAAGTATTGCCCACCAGGCCTGAAATCATTCACTTACTGGCCGGCCAGAAGGACTGTGAGCACTTCTTTGTATGGAAGAACATCCTGTCTGCTAGATCTAAAGAGGGTGATGTTAACAGATCAGTCCCTTTATAAAAGGATTGTGAAAGCCCAATGAAATGCAACTCAAATGTGCTCAGTGTTAAGCATGTGGCTAGAGCACATAAAAGCAAAGATAAACCGCCACATGCACTACTTATTCTCAGAAAGCTTGTGAAGGAAGATAAAGCGATCTGGAATAAAAGACATCTTCAAGAATTTTTATATGTGTTTTAGATGATGAAGCTTCATTTAAATGAGTTTTTTAATACCCCCCCCAATAATCATTTCGTTGAAACAAAAAGACAAAAACACAAAGTCAATTAAGTACAATTTAACCTGATGAACAATACAGTAATTAAAACACCAGTGGTTCAGAAGTGCCCCTGATAAGCCAGCACCAGGCAGAGCGATGGTGAAATGGCAACAGGGGTATTTTCAACATTGGGACAAACACACATCAAGTGGCCATGCCTTAATTTTAAAATAAACAAAAAACTGTGTAGCATGTACTAAGAAGCAAAAGGAAGGCAAACTGGTCTCATTGGTGTAATTGTTAAATCACCCAATTGTTGTTAAAAGGTCTTGGTAGAAAAATTGTCAAAATCCCAAATAAAAATGTATGTACTAACTCCAAGCTACCTTTGGGTCAGTAATTCTACAGGTAAAACAATAGCTTCCTAGGGTGCGGCATTGCAAGAGACAAAGAATTACACTTCTCTCGTTTAAAAACGCATGCATCCCCTGTGCAGGCAGCCACATACCTCTCTGTAGCAAAAGTTGGTGCCAAGACAGTAAAGAAATATGTGCAGTTGCAAAATGTTTACCTGCAGCATCTCTAAAATTAAATGTTCTTGGAGCCCCCCAAAGATGAATTTATATCCACTTCTGATATCTACCACCCCGCATCTTTTGAAACAACGTCATCAAAAGGAACTCTAAAGGGAACATGAAAAAAAGCTCTCACATACAGAAACCTCTTACACACTACAGAAATTAGTCTCAAGACTAAATACTCAGGAGTTTTGGTATTAAGTTAACCCCCAAGCCAAGGTAACAGCTCAGAAAACCAGGTGACTCACCTGCAACGGTATCTTATTTTTTAATGACATGGCAGATTCAAAGAACCAGCAAAGCACGACAGGGACAATTCGGAGTTGGCACACGGTAGATGAGTTTCTAGATATAATTTTATTCTCTCCAGGATAAATGATGAGGTTCAGGCTTACTGACCCAAAGGGGGCTCTTGTTATATTTTAATATCTGAAAGGGCTGAACTTCGAGGGGCAAGGCATACATTTTTGACTGTGGACACTGCTGTGGTCAAGACCTGTCATTCTTTGATGGTCACAGAGCAGGAGTGCCGGCCTCCCTCCCAAGTCAACTGCAGTGAAACGTCATTGTTTGATAGCTTTTCAATTGCTGAGAGAATCAGCTGGTGTCCCCAGGAAATGAAATGAATTCCACATACTGGCCTCCCTCCCTTCCTTCCCCTTTCACTCAGTGGAGTCCCAACGGATCAAATGAACAAGCCTCTGAGGAATTTGAAGACCACTCTTAGGACGTATAAAAGCCTACTCTGCCTTCTGGCATCTCTAGAAAAATCAGAAAATATTACAATGTGGCCCAAAGTCCTGACAACAATTGGCTGGAGTGGCACAGCAGCAGCTCCCTTTAAATAAAGGCTGTGCTATCTGGTTCTCCACTCTTCCCACCCAACCTGCTTACCTCTTTTAAATTACCTGTGTGGCTGCCGTAACAATTTGCGTTTGAGCCCCATGGAATTACAGGCACCCTCAAGCTACTCCTACGACCACAAATCCCATCACAAACTCTCACAATCCCATCACACTCAGTGGTGTCTGGGCCAGCAGCAGTGAGTGTTCCCATGATGCCCACTTCCTAACTTCCGAAGAAAGGGAAATAAGGATATACATACACCGCTTCACGAGAAATGCCCAAACCAGCCAAACTAAACACAGACACCTCCCGTCCCCAAGCCCCATCCCCCCACCCCCATTTCACAATGTCCACTGAGCAAAAGAGTTACTGGTTCAAAACACGAATTATCACATGCAATCTTCAAACTGAATGACATATGCACGTGGATATTTTGAGACCTGGTTACCTTGGTTATCCTAACAGCCAAAGTAGATTCACAGTGTATCCAGGTAGTCCTACCGGCTGGATCAAAGGGTAGGCTGTAATATGATTTCAACACAGGAGCAAAGGATGTCTGGCACTGATAGACTCAAAGCTCACTGAAGTTTAACTCCTGCATTTTAACAAATGAAACCAAACTCCCCTCCCCATTCAGAGATCTTGCCCAAAGTCGCTGAGATGATCAATGCCACCTTTGGGATCTAGCATCCTATTCTCATGGAAGGAATAAATACCCTCCCCCCTAAATGCTGATGACATTTAGGGTTGAGCCCACTGGTCACACTCCTCTTCTGAAGAGAGCAAGTGGGCTCAGACACCAACACCCTAATATTTTCTGCCTTCTACAGACAAAAATATAAAGTCTTTAAGGAAAGACTCTCTCCGTTCCTTTTTATGTGAAGAGATATTGTCCTTAAAACTCATTATGAACCAGACATCTGTGCTTAAGACAATGAACAGAACAAGCTCATAGGGGCTAGGGCTGTAACTCTGAAGCAAAGCCGGTGTGACCTTGAACATCTCCACCAAAGCTCATCTTCTGCCATCAATTCCTTTACAAAGCAAATATTTATACTTCAGCAGAAAAACCCTGAGCTAGACTGTTACTTTTCTAAACAGGCCCCCACCCCCCGCCTTTTGCAAGATGTCCCTCTCCAGTGACCTTGGACGTGAGAACTTGGTTCGCTCTGTTTTGTTACATAACTCAGCAATAGAAGAGGTAAGAGAAAGTGTCTCCAAAGAATCTTATAGGCCCCTCTGTCCAGCTGGGAGAACCGCATTCCTACAGGGAGATGAGACCCAGGTCGCTGGGGCTAATTTAGAACCTTTGTGCTTCCACATACCCAAAGCATATCATCTGTATTTTCACTTTTTGTGAAAATGCTCTTAATGTTCACAGACGTGGTTACACACCAAAGCGGGAGCTAAGGCACAGATAGAGACAGGTGTTCGATAGAAAACCGCAGAGAAAAAGCAGCCAAAGAGTTGCTTTAAAATTTTTTCCTTTATTTTCAAAAACACTGCAATATAAATGACTGAACCTTGATGTTCCAAGTGTGGCCTCAACCAGCAGCATGGACATGGCCAGGGAGCTTGTTAAAGATGAAGGGTCCCAGCCCCCACCCCAGACCTACGGAAAGAGAATCTGCATTTTGCCAAGATCTACAGCTGATCCCTGTGCACACCAAGCATGAGGAGCGCTGCTCTAGAAGAATTTTGATGCAGCTGCTCTTGATGACGAGATGTTAAGAATAATTCCCTGACTTCTAGAACATATATAAGGTTCTGTGAAACATCGGGATTAGAATCATCAGAGGAACTTGTTTAAAAAAAACAAAAAAACACAGATTTCTGGGCCCCATCTCAGACCCACTGAATCAGAATCACCAGCACTCAGCCCCGGAGTTCACTCCAGTTTGAGAACCACAGAGCAACTTCAAATGTGCATCTCCTCTCTGCTCTATTTAGAGGTTGGTTTCAGTACACTGCTAAACTGATCAACATATTGTAAGTGGATAATTCGCAAAAACTTCAAAAAGCATGTCATAGCTTTACATATGCCCTAAAGTCAAGGGTGGGGGCACTGTTCTGGAATTCTTATGAATGATAAATATCTCTTTGCAGATAGTTTCTTAAAAGGAAATGCGTACATTCTCGGTAACACATGCACACACACACACACACACACACACACACTTTCAGTGTTAAACTCTTCATAGAAAATGACAGGCAGACGTGGAAATGTCCGCAGAAGCACACACACACACCCCCACTCTCCTCTGAAACAGAAGGCACACATCTGGGGGTGCACGCCTTATGTGTATACCCCTTCAAGCAAAAACAGACCGGTTAAAGAAGGAAAGCACTGTCCCTAAAACTAACATTCACTTTGTCTAGGACCCAACCAACTCCAACTAATTTAACAAGCAGCAATAAATAACCCATTATGTGTTAGCTTTTAGTCATTAAACACCCTTCCCTTTTAATTAAAGAAACCTTGAAAACTGGCTCTCAAAGGGGTCCTAAATAAAAACTCACTTAAATGTTTAAAAAAACACTCCTTTTGATACAATCTGGACAAAACAAATAATGAAAACTCTTAAATGTTGGACAGGGTGGTATTTCAAAGAACTAATTGGCACGTGAGAGAGACATAAGATGCATTTGCTTCTGGGTACCTCTCTCACTTCATGCTTTTAAAGGCCCGAGTTTCAATTCAGGAATAGAAGCCCAAATGTTTTTCGTTAATATGAAGAGTCAAAATATTTTAAAGGATCGCGCTTCCAACAGTTTCAATTTCCCTGATGCAAAAAGAAAAGAGCTATTAGTAATCCTTAGGGGTGCGTATGAAGTGAGAGCCACATGCAAACTTATGCTTTCTTTATCTGCCATTGCAGACCTGAAGGAATATGCAAGAACGGTTTAATAAACACTATCATTTTACTTTTCAGTTCAAAGTGTTCTTTTTCATTCAATTAAGTTATTAAAACATGACTATAATTTGACTACATTAATAACATAATGAAGCAAGCCTTCAGGTAAAGTAACTTGGACAGACAAAAGGTTTCCAAAAAGCACAGGCAAAAAGTCATGCTAAGCTGAGGGAAAGGAGTTAATGTCTGTGGAAAGAACGACACTTGCCCTTGCTTTGATTATTAAAGTATTTGGGGGAGGTAGCAACAGTCTTTCCCTAGCAAAGACATAAGGTGCATACTTCTCCAACACATCGACAAAACGAGTCGTTCTTGCTTCATAGCAAAGCACCCGGGCAGCAGGCACAACAGAGAAAGGAAGAGAGAGGACACACGAAAGTCGGGCAAAACAGGAAATTTGAGGAAACTACTTCTGAAGTGTAAATAAGGTTTTCTGTTACTTTCATTATTGCAGAAGCAAAGAAGCTCCATTCAATGGAAGGTGCTGAGTTTTCTTGTAAATCTCTAATTTCTCAGCACGGGAGAGTTGGTTCACACTGCACTGAGCTCATGCTTCATATGCGAGTTTGTTAACATCCAAAGATCGGCCAAAATTTATTTTAAGTGTTCCCTTTGACCTCTCATCCCTCTCTTTTCTTCCCTGGAGACTGTGGTTCGAATCCCAACTCCTCCACCCACTAGCTTTGGGGCTTTGGGGCTTTGGGACTGGGGACAATGTATGTATCTTCCTGAACATCACTCTCTTCTCTAGAAGATGGGGATAAGAGCAGCTCCTGCTTCACAGAAAACTGCGAAATACCTAAATTACACAGGAACCGAAACAGAGTAAGTGCTAAATATGCTAGGCATTTTTATTATTAACAACGGAGTAATTCTACTCTCAAAATCAACCCATGGAATATCAAAAAGTCAGTTGTTGTTGTTGTTGTTTTTCTGTGATAAATCTATGTCAACTAATATCAGTGGCTTTATTTTTTAAAGAAAGCATTTACAGGTTATTGCTAAAGAATATATCCCATATGAGAAAGATTGCCCTGGAAACTTAGAAATGTGTCATTTACCCTCAAAGAAAGCAGAATACACAAACACAGGTTCTCATACTGGAATATAAAGATGGGAATTCGAGAGTGCTGACAGAGTGCTGGGCAACCAAAGGCAGAGTTTACTCATTCGCATATCTCTGCCATGTTCTTAAATGTCTTTGCTAATCCTCACTATGAAACTTTAAAAAAAGAAAAAAAGAAAAGCATCCAAAAATCCATAGAAATCAGGGTGAAAGTTATATTAATATCTATTACATACTATAATGTACTTGCACATTAATACAATTTATAAAATCTAAAAATCTAATGAAAGAAAAGCCAACCTAATATATTTGTACACACGAGATTCAAGCAAAACCGCAGCAGCAGTGCTGTACACACACAATCCGAGAACATCTATGTAAATTATGATTATTGTACTATATTGCAATTTTATTATCAATTAGTGGGGACCATTTTTCACCAAAAATCAAACAAATCCTCCCTTCCTGCCAGGTACGTACAGCAAATGTCCTCGGTAATCGCAGAAGAGATCCAAGTGCTGATGGGAGAACAATCCACACTCCCACCTCTACCCCCAACAAAATTAAAGCAATGACTTTATCAAACTGGGAGACCAAATGGAGTCAGGAGCGCCAAATACCAAAGGAGCGTTAATTCCGAGTTACAGTGCTTTTGCAGATTCATATTTAGTGCACATCCCTTCAAAGCATGTTTTAGTGTACTATGTCTTGCATTTCAGCAATTGACAACTCCTGTGCACACAAATAGTAGGGGAAATGTCTCAACCACTGGGTAAAAATGTGCAGTTTGTCTGACATGCACCATCGAAGCAATAGAAAGATATGCCTGGGAAATAGAATTTTATTGATATTTATTGGTAGGTGTGTTTGCCACAAGTCTTATCCACTTCTTCCCTTTACTTTCTTCTTTTTAGCAAAACACACCCTGCTTCTCAGCCCCCGACATCAGCGCACAGGACGGGGACTATTGTGCTGCAGGCGTCCTCGCAGCACACCCCAACCAGTATTGGCTGTGACTCCAGCACCACGCGCCAATTTCAGGAAAATGAGAGTTCAGCCTTTCTTCTCTCTCCATTTTCGTAATCTCGTAGAGGCACAACTGTTCCAGAAACCAGCTCCCCTACCAGTCAGATACTTACACTAAACCTTTACTAAAGGGCTTGCTATCGCAATGCTATCTCATTGATACAAGATTACTTTACTTCTGAACCACATCAAGCTATATAAAACCCCAACAGTCAAAAACATTGCCCCCTGAGAAAGACGCAGCCCGTATTATTTCCGTGTGCTTATGTGAGCGGAACGCCAACATTTTTGTTTAATGCAATGCAAATCTCAAAAAAGAGAGTTTAACCATGAAGGCAAGGCTATGCAGGCAAATACCCTCCCAATGCATAAGCGTCCACATGCATAGTACTGACACACACTGCACAGACGCAGGCCAAGCTATCCAGAATCACCCTGAATCAGAACTTCAAATGTCAGTCTCTCAAGACGCAACCCCATTTTCAAAAGCTCAGACAAGCATCAGATCTGATAAAATGTTTCTTAAAAATTTGGGGGAAAATGTAATAGCCCAGTGTATGACAAGGTGAAATACTCTGATTTGCAAAATAGGTAGTATGTCGGGAAAGTAACAGAATCTAGCATTTACCTACCCATTTAGCAAATAATATGGAAGACCTACCCTACATCTTTATTCCAATGAAAATACTTTCCCCCAGCATTTATTTCTTTAGCTGGTAGAAACCCCACCCTGCAAGGAACACAAGCATACAGCAATCTATTGCAATGGACCATTTTACTTATTCTGCAATTTCTTACCCAAATTACACAGGTATAATTATTTTGACACTATAATGAAAAGAAAATGGGATTTGGGCACCGTAGGTTTATCTAATAACACTATTTCTTGCCAGACTTCACAGCACTGACAGTCACAAAGAACCTTGTCCATTCCAATAGGAAATATTTGATTTTACTGTAGGAACATTATTTATTTTCACCAAGTTGCTATTATCAGAAAGGATATGATAGCTGAATAATAAAAATGAAATCAAGAAATTCTGGTGTTTCAAGGCTTTATTTTTTTTCTGCTCTCACTTTTGACATTTTCTTCCCCTGGAGAGACAAGATAAAGTGCTGTCATAAATGGGTGACTTTTCTTGTCAAATGACAGATTTGATTCTCCATGGCAACCACAAATCAAGGTGCTAGTAGGAATTAAAGCTTCTCTTAAAAGGCGTCTTTATGTTTATAAAATGAATTTAAATTAAATGGGTATTAGGTACAGTCTTTACCTCAATTTATTTATTGACTGAAGAGCTGTGTATTGCAAGGAGCACATCTGCATTTTTAAGGAAAGATAATATATTGTCCTGACAGATGTATAAACAAAGCAAGTTACAAGGTCATGCTTCATACACTAGTTTAGAGCCCCAAGAAGGGGATACAGATGGACATCTAGCAGTTAAGAAGTATTTAAATAATGGAAAAGGTGTAAAAATTACCTACAGGGGAACAGATGAAGGGGTCTCGCTAGTTCTTCTAACACAGCTTTTTTCTATTCCCATTTAATAAAGATTTGTGAAATTGTCACAAACAGAATGCCAAAAGGCAATTTCCCTCTTCATCTTGTGTCCCTCATGTAATAGATACAGATTTTTAAAATCTCATCATTGCAAATAAATATTCCATTCAAAATGAAATTATTTTAGCCCCCAAATTCAAGTACTGCTAAAATGAAGCATTTGCTTTCCAATGTTTTGAAGAAAGGCAAAACACACACAAAAAGACCATGTATGATGATTTCAGAGGAATGAGATAATTAATCGGTATGTTAAGCTGATTTCAATTTTCGTAAGAAATGAATGCTGATTTGCTTCATTTTTTTATAGCATTCTTGGCCATTAGAACTTAAGAAGCAAGATAATGTGCTATTGGGTCCTAAAATAATAAATCAGGTCCAATCTTCTCCATGTTAGCAAACCATTTAGCTGGTCTAAAGGAGTGAGGGTTTTAAGGTCATAAATAATATTTTAAAAGTTGAAGTACAGCTCATTTTTAGAAGTTTCCATCACAGTAGAGGGCAATGCTAGCCTGTCTCAAATAGATATCGCCAACAGCACAGTCATTCTGATAGACATGTTTAACCTACAATTAAAAAAGTGAAAATAGGCTGGGCGAGGTGGCTCATGCCCTAGCACTTTGGAAGGATCACTTGAGACCAGGAGTTTGAGACCAGAACAAGCAAAAGCGAGACCCCCATCTGTACAAAAAAATAGAAGAATTAGCTGGGTGTGGTGGCACACACCTGTAGTCCCAGCTACTCGGGAGGCTGAGGCAGGAGGATGGATGGCTTGAGCCCGGGAGTTGGAGGTTGCAGTGAGCTATGATGACACCATTGCATTCTAGCCTGGGCAACAGAACAAGACCCTGTCTCAAAAGAAAAAAAAAAAGGAAAATAAAAGTTTTACATTGTACACTCGTGGTTGGGAGAATCCATCATTCTAAATGGCACCCATGTAAGCTGAGCCAAATTTGATTTTACAACATCTCTATTTAAAAGAACAACATGGAGAATTAAATTAAATTCCCTTCATACAATCATCTGATGATGGTGTCTTTGACTGTTGTCGGGAACAGCTCTGACAATCCAAAGGGGGAGGGCAAACAACTGGTACAATCACAACAAAGAGATGGACAAAATAGCTTCATCTGAGAATTTGTGATTTTAAACTTAAATGCGTGGAAGTTGAGTGAGGTTTGTTTTGTTTTGTTTTGTTTTTTGGTGGGGAGGGAGGCATTACTTTTATCTTGTGGGGGTTAAAAAGATTTTGTCCACTCTCAAGTTTAATCAGTAAGAGCTATAATAAAATGGTGCCTAAAAGTTATAAATCTCTTTGGAACTCTGTGTACAAAGCATATTTTATGGTGGTGTGAGTCACAGAGAACTCTCTATTTCAGTCACAATGGCTTTTGTTTCATATTAAAATAAAGTGGGTTGATGATCTTATTCTTATTCTGTGTAAAAAGTCAAACTAACATCACGTCTAAAAACACAGGTCGACAAACTCCCCAGAAACAAGTGCTCTTGGGGACCAGTACAACACAGCAGGCGCACGGCTGATCCAGCAAAGTTACGACATCAGTCTTAAAAATAGTGACCACAGGTCTCTGGCATCACCATGTTGAAGTTACCCCACCCAGGGGAGCTTGGCAGAGGCTGGCATTCACAGGGAGGGGGGCTGAGACTGAGCTCTTGTGCGTCCTCAGAATAACTGACCGTCCCTCTAGGCAGGAGGGAGTAGCAGGACTACCTGAAGGCTAACGAGGCTGTCCCATAAACCTGGACTCTCCTTAAATACTTCACTGTTCGGGGAAATCGGCAAGATGAAGGCCCTACAGGATTGTACGTAAACACGTGCTGTATAAAATCAGGAAACGCTTTGCTAATGTAATACTGGGTAAAGCAAATTGCTCATTAAAATCAGACTTGTCAGGGTAAAAAACTGGGAATGTGATTTGCCTGGAAACAAAGTTATTTACCACTTTGTTTGAAAGGAGGGACAGAAGAAGAATGTGTGAACCTATTTCAGTCGTGCAGTTGGAATCCGGTTACTCTGTTTAGATGTTCGTGTCACAGAATCAGCTCAAGAATTTCTCAAGAAAAATAAAATACGGTTCGCTTCAAACAACACCTTCCACCTGCCGCTGGGAGTGATCGAGGCTTTTTCAGAGGTGCCCAGGCCTCACGGAATCACGTCTCCACCATGGGCCAACGACATGGGGAGCTCCAGTCACTACTCAACTTTCTAAAACAGAATTTAGTAAGTCAGAAGCTGTTCGTGTAAAGTTGAAATTTCACCGAGTGTCTCCAGCCGAATCCTCCATAGGATTTAACAATCAGTTAATATACGAGAGGGAAATCATTTCGTCTGTGTTAGAAATCTGGACTTAGAATACATTCCATTTAATTCCACTGTATTCCACAGTCATCCAACGAAGGAAAATTCAAACCAGCCACCACCTACAACGTGTTTTTTATTTGTGTGCGATGTAGCTTCATCTGGTCCAAATTAAGGACTGCCACATATATACTGCTGACTGGCGTTTACTGCTGACGTTGCCCTAGCAGGCGGGTCACCCCAAGTCTCCTCTCCAATGCCAATGTTCTCCCGCCCCCAGCACCATTTATAAACCACCTCCTAGTCCCCAAATAAATCAACTTACTGTGCACTTTCACTTGAAAGGAAGCCCAGCACCTGATTTAACCCTGCACTTCCTCTCATGGCTCCGTGCCCCCGGCTGGGAGGCCTCTCCTCTCTCTGTGACTCGGTCAGTTTCAGACCTCAGAACTCACCATGGAGGAAAACGGCCGCCCACAGGTCACCTTTGAAAAAGAGACAGCTCACACGTGACCCATGGCTGTGGGTTTGGGACAAGTCAGGGCCCTGCGAGGGACAGGCTGGCAGGGAACATGTCCCACCACTCAGGAGCCACGGATGACAGTTTTTCCCAAGGGCCTGACGTGAATGGTGACGCCGAGCTTCTCGGGGCTGGGCTCTCCCCGCCACGAGATACAAGGATAATTACCCCTACCTCGCAGGGGCGCTGGACTTCCAGTTCATGCCTGTAAAACGCTTTGTGATCCCTGGATGAAAGGCATCGTCAGAGGAAAGCACAGAAGCGGCCACAAAGGGTGACTGTCATTATTGTGTCTTGACCCCTGAACACAACTCTGTCCAATTAACCATCTCCTTGAGGCTCTCTCTGGCTGTGATTGATCTGGATGGGAAAAGTCTAGAACCGAGAACAGGCCCTACAGAGGCGCACGTTTTGTACCAGTGGAAGAACTGATGATGGCAAGGAGGAAACACTGGCAAAGCGGCTCCAGCCGGCGCGGGTACTTAGAGGTGGCATCAGGCGTCCATTTCTGCAAAGGCTGGGGTGTGCGGTTCACGCCGTAAACAGGGTACATTGTTTAGGAGACAAAGTGATTGCCACAGGCCTAAGAGCTGGGAGCAGGTGATCGGTACCCTCAGGGAGGGCTCTGCTCCCCCAGGCGTGAGGCTCTCTGCTGACTGCCAAAGCCAGCAACCTCCAAAGAGGGCCCCAGGGACAGCTCCTGAAAGTCCCCCAACCCCATGCCGGATGCTCTCCTGGGAGAGGGGGAAGGTGAATCACAGGCCAAGTTACTACAGTTCCATCCTTGGACTCTTGGGAACTGAATGGGGCCAGGATGCCCTTGGCTCCTGGAAGCTGGGAAATCAAGAAGCTGGACGATGCCGCGCCCTCCCCCACCCCCCTTGGCTCTCTCACAACTGGTCCCTCTCCATACACAGTGCCCGGAGCCAATTCTGCTCCTGCTCTACCCTCTTCACCCCAAGGTGGCCTCCCTGACCTCAGCCTGGGGAAGCCTGACCCCTTGGCAAGGCATTACCAGGGTGGCACTTACAGAGGACTGACTTTGTGGCAAGCAGGGCACTAAGCAAGGCTGTGAAACCAGACTGCCTTAAGTCCAATCTCCATATTGCCCTTTTTCTCCTTACGTGACCTCAAAGGCATTATTTTACATCTAAACCTCAGTTTCCTCATCTGTAAAACAGGGTCAACGGTACCTACCTCCTAAGGTTTTCTATCATGTACGGATCCAGTGAGTTATACGTAAGTACTCAGAAGAAGGCCAGGCTAGAATTGTCGTCATCTTCCTCATAACAATGCTATCAAGTGGACACAAATACCATCTCCACTCAGCAGATGGGCAGACTGGGGCATCGGGTGCTTAGGGAGTTTGCCTAAGATGGGATAGCTCATACATGGTCTAACCCAAGCAGCCCAGTCAGAGCCCGTCTTGTGAGACCTAAGCTCATGCAGGTCCCACAGCTTCCGTTATATGTCATTTAAGATGGCATTTAGATCTTACATTTATTTATGCAATGCTCCACGACAGCAGAGCTATACCTGATTTCCCTCACTATTGTCTTAGCACCGTGTAGGCCCTCAAAGAGTAAATAAAATGAACACATTTATCCTTCCATCCATCTAAGCAACGTGTTGGGCAGGTAAAACTAAACATTTATAAGTCTGGCAAGTTTGCATAGTCACCAGTAAAAAACAGAAGCCAGCTCATCCTAAGCCTGCCCCAGACCTTTCGAGAGTGGTTAACCTGCATTCATTCTCTCCACCACCAAGCCCCACTGGACGGCTCCCAGCCCCTCCTGCTTTCCTGCCCTGCCCTTATTTTTATCTTGGGACTGGGAAAAATCTGAACAGGCGAGCTGCTAACTTTTCCCTAGAAAACAACTTTCCCCAGCTATTTGTCAACTTCTGTCATTCAAAGGGCTACAACACAAATGTATATCTTTAATGAAATTCACAGTCAAGAAAAGTTGTCATCATCTAGTTATATCTGTTATGACATACATTTCATTTTGTTCAATACATAACAGAGAAGCTATTTAATCAAACAGAAGATTCTTGCTAAAATGACAGTCCAAGCAATGTCCAAACAAGCATTTATTATGCTATGCGAATCTGATTGGGATTGGATTGTTTTCAGGGGAATTTTTTTTTCCTTCCTTTTCCATTGAGAAAATAGCTTGGGGGGTGGGTACAGAAAACACCGCAAGACAATGGACACGGAGTCTGCCCCTGAGTCAGCAGGAGTCTGCCCCTGAGTCAGCAGGGGGTGTGGGTACGTGAGCCCCACCCTGAGTCTACTGGGAGAAAGTAAAAAGATACATCCGACCGTCTGGAAGGTCACAAAGGGTACTGCTAGGGCAAGGGTTTGTGTCTTCCCTTTCCTCACCACGTAATTCCACACCAGAGACAGGTAGGCACTCAAACATAGAGACGATGCAAGGAATGATGACATCTGTGCTTCTCAAGTGGTACTTATCCTTGGATACATTTGTTTGTTTGTCTTCACAATTTAATGAACACTTAGCTTCAATGAGAAAACCCATGTTATTGCAGGAGAAGTCAGTGGGTTGGAGAGCCAGCCCAAGGCCAAAAATACAAAAGGAAAGAAAAAACCAAATGTCAAGGAGGTGAGTGAGTGCTTGGGCTTTGGGCACCACAGATGGGACAAGTTTTAAAAAAATTAAAATATATATACCAATAATGTGAGAGGATGATAACTCTCTTCCTTCTGCTCCATTCACAGTACACAGTACCTGGAACAAAGTAGGACATCACTAAAGAACTGTTGGGTGAATGAATGGATAGATGGATGGACGGACAAGTTGACAGAAGGATACATGGGAAGGTGAGTGGGTGTATGGACAAATGGAATCCTCCCAAAAAGAAATGACTGATGAAAATTATTTTAATATTCTATCTTGAGAGATGGCAGCCCCTTATCGCAAAGCTTCCTCCTCATTCCTGCTCAAGGTGTGTCCTGAGAAATGTTATGGCAGCTCTTCTATTAATGGAAGAAAATATCTTTATAAGACAGTTGGGGGTGGCCTGTGGCTATAAAACTTTCTTTTCCCTGTGCTAGGTTAATTGGTCACCATAGCAACAATGACACAGCCTGCCAATTAGCCCAAAACTTTATATTACTATGCTAATGTTCTAAGTAAATGAAGGAAGGTGGAGACCAGTGATTCTCATACTGAAAGATCTGTTAAAACAAAGATTGCTGGATCTCTCTTACAGTTTCTGATTCTGTAGGTCTCGGATAAGACCCAAGAATTCACATGTCTATCAAGTTTCCAGGTGAGGCTCACGTTGCAGTACAAGGACCAAGCTTTGAGAACCACTGATCTTGAAAATCTCTAAGGCTCCCTTGGACTCTAATATGTTACAAGACTATTGCTGAGCTACCAAAACTCTTCTGAGTTGGATGGACTTTGAAAAGTAGATCCAACTCTATTTATAAAGGGACACAGAATTGCTAAATTTAAGATCAAGATACCAGATCACTCCAACAATTCTTATCAGGTACAATTGTTAATCCATAGAGGAGCAAATTTTATATATTCCTGTGTTCACTCTTGGAGAGTTAAAAATATCTGTCAAAACATTTGAAAAAATGCATTTCAAAAATTCAGTCACAATAACATAATACAACAAATATGAACTCAAGAGTCTGTAAGGAATTTCCATGAAGTCATCTAAGTTATGGCTTGGCTTTCAACGGGACCGGCAAACCAGCCACCAAATGCCTATCTTATGTATGTATGATTGACATGATGGTGAGGAGCTCCAACATTTCTCTTTGGTGGTGACTGTCCTGTTCCAGAGTCTGGCCACCTGTAAAAGACTCTTGCCATGTGCTCACATCACACAGGGATCTCACCTGCTCCTCTACAGTTGACACTTCCCTGATGTTACATCTTTACAGTAGGGAAGGGTGAACAGCCCCTTCCTTATAATCACTTCTCTTATGTACAATGATATTAAAACCACACCCCCTTCTCTCCCCCCATCCCCCCCAGGCTTCTCCTCTGTATGTTAAATAGTTTCGATTCCTTTAACCTTTCTACAAGGATCCCATTCACCTACCCTTTCATCATTTTCACTAATTCCGTCTTCAGGCTGTCCAAAATCTCTACCCTTTCCTTGTCCTCTACCTGGGGCCTGGACAAGTCACACTGGTCCTTAATCTTTCACCACACTCTCATGACCGCATTCTGAATCACAGGAGGTGTTTGAGAACAGCACTTCACTGCTGACATAAGCATCAATGCGAAAGGGGAAGAACCAGATGATTCCACATTACTGAAGATCTGAAAGGGAAAAAGGAGCAGCACCAAGCTCGAGCAGGACGCAAACTATATCCCAGGAATCGCTCTCCCGAATAAAGACGGGGCCCAGGGAGGTTTGAGGCCTGTGGAGCACTTACAACTCAGAGCAATTCCACTACCGCTGGGTGTTGGCTTATAAATGGCAATATCCAAATCAGAGAGGAAATGACACTGCGTTCCAAGCAAAATGGCACACATTTAGACCAACTAAGAAAATAACAATAAAAGTGCAAATTTATTCTGCGTGTGTGATCATGATTATCATTACATCAAGTTCCGTATATGCCCAGCCAGAATAAATATTAACCCATTTTATAAATGACTTTATACTGCATTTGTGGATACAGCTCCACCCAAACCCAAAACAACACTGTTTCCATAGTAACCAACAGATTTCAAAGAAGGAAAAAGGAGGGGAAGACTTCAGAACGGATAGCAATCAAATAAAATAGCCAGCATCAACAAAATATGTCAGCATTATTTAAAACACATAGTCAGGACCAGTCTATAGTTTAATCTCTTTCCCAGAAAACCATCCCCTTTCTAAGTCACCTTCTTGTAAAGCTGGTCCCGCCTCAAAGAAACAATTGCAAAATTGTTTGCATTTTAATTGAGGAAAGAAGCAAATTTCTTGAGTCATTCCTGGGATCCAAAGGGGACTATGATGAAGAAAATAACATCTACTAAGTGACTTAGCACACACTGAAATTCAGATTAATTACCCATTGGTAATTATAAAATTTTAACTGGGCTTTGATTATCATATTAGAATATCTATTCTCTGGCTGAATGTAATGAGAGGGAAAAAGAAGTAAAAAGCCAAAATTGAAAGCCAGAGAGATAACAACCATAAAAGCTGCAGACCAAAATCAACTGAAAGCCAGATTTTTCACTGGAACTTTCGCAAATATCAGTTCCCCCAAGTGGATTTTGCACAGGCATGATACGTACTGGTTTATCCACACCCCTGCACGTTCTGTGATCTTACGCCTGCAGATAAAATTCACAGCAGCACCTGTGGGCAGCAGCCTGTCCGCAGGACAGAACTGGCCTCACGTGGGGTCATCTGTGAACTCTGCAAACTCACAGCCCTGGTGATCTCTCTCTCTCTCTTTCCCACTGCCTCTTGATTCAAAATATTACAGATTAATAAAAATTAAATATTCATAAGATGTAAAAAAGGATATTTTAAGTCCTTCAGAAAGAAGCTCTGAAGTAATTTTAGTCATTTGCTCTCTCCTGTAGTCTACCTGTGTGACTGTGGCTAAGTTATTTAATATCTCTTTAACCTTTTTGAGCCTCAGTTTTCCTCATCTGTAAAACAGGAATAATAAAAGTACCTGCCTTATAGAGTTGTTATAAAGATACAATGAGTTAGCACAAAGAGCTTAGCAGAATACCTAACAGACAATAAAGAGAATTATATTACTATTATTGTTATTATTTATAAGTAATTCTTGTTTCTTAAGGACTATAGTCAAACCCTGATGGGTTTTCTTAGACGGCAACTCTAAATATTGCAGAGAGACGAACTGCTGAACAAATATCTCATGAACTGCAACTGCTCAGCCTATGAGCTGGTCTTGAATAACATAAGCTTCTCAGGCAGACAGAACTTGGATTCAAAGGTACTCACAGTCACGTGACCCTTAACCTTCCTAAGCCTCAGTTTCCTACATCTACAATGGGTTAGTGAGAGTGACTGCCTAAAGAATTGTGGAAGGTTCAAGTGGTAGAATCCCATATAGCATTTCATGAAGAATTGGTTACATTCAAACATTAAATTTATGTTGGCTATTATTATTATAATTCTATTTCTTTGCTCAGACAAAACACTGAATCAATAACTACTTATTGAATGCGACTGTGTGCCAGGTGACGTGTAGTTAAAAAAACTGACAGGGTCTGTGCTCTTCCGAAGTTTACAGCCCAAAGGGCAACACTTACACGGAACAAACATAAACATATATATAATTACAAACCTTAATAAGCATTCTGAAAAAAAAGAACAGGGAGAAATGACTGAGGTTTACCACTGACAATACTATGTCACATTTTTAAGATTTTTCTCTTGTACCCAATATAACACAAAAATGTTATGTCCCACCAATAATTATCCAGAGCAGATTATTGACATTCTGAGTATACATCTGCTAGCCTTTTCCACATAGGACTCAAAACAACTACAGGGCCTTACTTTTAGGCAAAACTACTGCAATGTTCCATTCTTTTCCACCCAGATGGGTAATAGGCTAAGTTTATGTTTACAGCAGACATACAAGTTACAATACTCAAGTGACAGAAAAGAAAAACAAGCCATACTTTCGAGGCCCCAACACGTTTTGGTTCCTCTGCTACTTTATGAGTCATCAATATCGTAGGATGAATCCTAAGAGCAAGCACAACATACAGATGCGGCTCTACCAAGTTGTCAGGTGAACAAAATGAAAAAAACACACATTCTGATGACTCAAAGTGGTTCCATCTGACCAGCCCAAGAAAGACACCACAGCATAACACAGGTGACTCCCAAGTTTAAAGATTTATATGAATTTGCTGTAGAACCCTATCTGGAGAGTTTTCCTTTACTTCTTCCTACAGTTTGCCTAATGGTAGAAGACGCACAAATGTAATTACATTTACATTTTATTATGAAGTCAGTGAGTCACTAAAAGTACATGCTAGAAGGTAGGTTTTATTGTTTTTCATTATGTAGTGTGTGCTTCACTGCCTTTAGGGTCGTATTTTTGCTGGGGGAGGAGTTATAAGTATGGAATACTTATTTTGCACAGGACATACTTTTTGTTGGGGTTTTGTTTTTACCACCACAAGATCACTCTCACCCTGGATCATTTGAATTTCTTCATTTAAGTGTGGTACATTATTTTTGATAGGGAATAAAGGTTTGGACTTTAGAGATGGAAGAGACAGAACTGTTCATACCCAATATACACCCAGTACAAACCATATACAAGTGATTGACTGAAACAAAAAAAGAAAGAAAGAAAAATCATGTTGGTCCAAGAAGATTCAGTAGAAGTTTGAAAAGTATGTGAAATCAAATGCTTTCCCCCTTTTTCTTCCCTACACCTCATTTTAAATTACATTCTTCAAGTAACATTTTGAGTGTTGGTTCGACTTGCTATTTCAATCCAGTGAAGTAAAAGATGCCAAACTTCAGGGAAGACATCTTCCTAGTCTACTCAGCATCTGGGACTTTGAAACCAGCCCAGAACCCCAACATGAAGCCCAAGTCCTGCAAACAAATAAGAAGGACACACAAGTTCACCGTTTTGCTCAAAATGAGGTATTTTGTTAATTTCAATTATCTTAGTCCATACGATAAATGTTAGAAAAATGTGTAGATGGAAACTCTAGTTGTCCCCCATCCCCAAAGTGAGAAGACAGAAGCAAGGACGAGTGTGCATAACCCCAAGCACTCCAACTCCCCGGGCCACCGTCAGCTCCCAGGCTGCCACATGCAGGCATCGCCCTCAGGACACCCTCAATTAGTCCTCATGATCACACAAGAAGAGGAATTTTTAAAAATTTAATTTTTCAGACAGGGAAACCAAGGCTCTGTGTGGCAAAATAACTCATGAAAGGGTCAGACAGCTAATAAATAATTTAGTCAAGATTTGAACCCAGAGCCTGGCACCAGAGACTGGGCTCATAGTCACCATCCTCTGTTAGACAAATGTGGGTCTCCATTTTAGGTACCAGAATAACTTCACACGCGTAGCTCATTTAATCTCACAAGATCTTTCTGAGGTTCATACTATTATGTAACAGAGGAAGACGAAAAAGAAATGCAACCAGGTGAAATACCTTACCCGAGGACACACAGCTAGGAAGTGGCAGAATTAGGACTTGAAGTGAGACTCTGAATTGTGGGCCTTCAAACACTCTCCACTACTATGCTTCCCTATACTCCCCCAAAATACACTTCACCTTTGGAGCCAGTGGATAGGATAGAAGCGGGGGAAAAAAAAAATGAAGAAACTAAGAGGGAGAAACAAAAATTTCCTACTTGAGATCTTATTCGGAAGTGGCTCTGCTTCTCATATGTCCCTCCTACAAGCACTGTCAAAATATTACCCCAAAATTGGGTAGAACCTTCCCAAAAGTAACAAAGTTGCATGGAATATCCCCCATAAGCCGAGGACGCCATTCTACAATGAAATGGCAGTCATAGCTGCAACTGATGTATAGCTGCCCGCCACCTCCCCACCCACCATCAAATGAAAGAAAAAGAACAAAAGAAACCAAACTAAATGTCTAATGGAAGGAAAGTAGTTAACCAAATTATAGTTTAAACCAGTACTATTCAACTAGGGGATTGGGGTGGGGTTGGCAGTAGGCACTGCTGGTGGGGGCAGGAAGGGCATCAGGAATGCTAAATACCCTGCAAGATATGGCACACATCAAAAGAACTGTTATGTCTCAAATAGTGATGGTGCCCTCATGGATAAAAAGGGTAATCAATTAGTAAGCTTCTACACAGGTAGGAAATGTCATCTCAAGACCTTGAACAAGCCCTGGCACAGAGTAGGCACCTAATATATCTGTGCAATGACCGGATGATCTATTACACAGTTAATAAAAGATAATATGGCAATATGAAAATAGTTATGTTAGGAAAAGAAAGTGGGATACAAAGTTATAAGCACAAGATAATTGCAACTACATATTTATTTGAATTCTGCATCCAGAAAAGACTAGAAGGAAATAAACTAAAATGTTCATTTTGATTGTTCCAAGACAGCAAGAGAATTCGTGGTTTTTCCCTCTAGTGCTTAAGTATGGTATCATTTACCATGAAACAGTAAAAAACTTAAATCATATTTAATTGGCCAAAAGAGGCCTAGAATAGAGGAATACTGGAGTACAACCACCCCTGAATAAATGTGATCAAGAGAAGACAGTGAAAAGGGTTCTGAAGAAAGGTAAATTATGGCAGGCACCTGGGTATTTCTAGACAGATTTCTGACCCTATCCTCCAAATTCTAAACTAAATTCAACAGTTTACACTCCCTGCCCACAGAAGTCTTCCTCATCAAGTTTCCCATCTCTGTTAATCACAATGCCATCCTTTGTGTCAGGCACATTCATGTTTGAAGTCATAATTTTCTTTTACCTATGGCATGGCTCCCACCTGCAGGCAGCCCCCACCCTCTTCCAGCCTTCACTACAACTCTTACTCCACCTGACCTCCCCCCACTTCCCTGCCCAGCATCGCTGCCCTAACCCAAGACCTGCCCGCACTCCGGTATGCTGCCTCAGGGCCTTCCTACAGTTTCCTATCCCATGCAAGGAACGCCCAGCATGTTTATTAAGCTGGCTGAGACGACCCAGTCTATTCAAATGCTCTATGGAAGTAGCAGCTATGATTTTTTTTTAAAGGTAATGATTAGCATAGAAACTAAGTTTGGTCTCAAACATTTCTACCAAAATATACCATAATGGAAATGGGAGGGGAAGGGAGGGAGCACATGTCAATTCATGAGGAAGGAAGGGTCTGGAAGCACAAATCAAAGGGGACCTAAGTAAGCAGGAAGTGTCACTGTAAACATTCAAAGTCTCGCATTATATGCCAGCAAAAAGTTGGCCATTTAAAACGTAAAAACAATATATTTTCCTACCAAAACATTCAAGGAAAAATAATGCCTCTTCATGGAGATGCACCAGAGTCGATTATTCTATGATCTGGGGAGACCCTGACTAGGCCAATGAAGCCCTAATGGTGTGTACATTGCAGTCTGAGATGCACAGATCTACGTGACAAAAGAGAACACAACTTTTTAAAAAACAGATTATCTGACAGCATTCTATGACAAACATCACTGGCGTGCTAACTGACTCTTCAACTAGATATGTCAGGAAGAGGTACATACCATGGAAATGACTGAAAGTGGTTTTCTCACAATCAGATTTTAATCCATGAGGGAATATTTGCTGCTATGCTTCATTTATCACAGACGAAAGGAATTAATTGAGGAAGTACTCTGTCTCGTGTTCTCTTTTTATAAAAAAAATAAATCAGTCAAGTGATTTTTCACTTTGAGCAATCTTTGAACCCCTTTTTAAGGAAAATAATTCTTGAAGATCCCTGATTTTAGAAACATGAACCTGATATGTTCTATAACAGTGCTGCCCAACAGAAACATAAAGTGAGCCACACATGTGATTTTAAATTTTCCAGTAGCCACATTAAGACGAAAAGAAACAGATAAAATCAATTTTAATGATATTTTCATTTAACCCAATATATCCAAAATCTTATCATTTCAACAAGTAATCAATGTCTTTGAAATCCAATGTGTATTTTACTCTTAGCCCCTCTCAGTTCAAACTAGCCACAGCCACACGTCATGTGCCTACCAGTCACAGAGAGCCAGTGCTCAGTATCGGAAAGTACAATTCTAGGAGATCACGGTGCCATGTCCTGTAGAAAAGAAATTTCCTGAAGAAATTCTTATCTGATTCTAATTTAGAAAACTATCGATATTGTTGGGGTTGGCTGTATTTGTTTCTACATGCAAGGTCTTTACCAGATCTAGATGAAGTTCTAAGGGATTCTTATATAATGTACATGGTTTCCCCTCCAAAACTGTAATTGCCTTCTTAAATTCTAAACAAAACTGGCACTCATTAATCAAATTTTTTATGTGTTTGTTCTTAAATTAAGGTTCCTGTCCTTTGTTCTTATTCACAGTTTAGTAAGTGATTAGGTCTATGACATTCCCCAGGAAGCCTAAGCTTTAAGAGTCTGTTTAATTGAGAAATTACTCTGTCTGAAGGAAATTTATTGACATTTATCTCATTTTCCCTCTTGGTCTTGGAAGAGACACCTATGGTTTTCAAAGGCAAAGGACTAAAGATGAGGGCCTTTGTGTTATCACCAGAGCCATGAGCTAGCGTTGAGGACACAGCTTCCTCTGGCGATTTCCACCATCTTTCTTTCTGTAATGATGGGTGCACTGTGAAGGTGTAACACAGCGCCCTCCAGAGGATCCAACAGAAACAGCACAAGATGCTGCATGCCTCCCAACTACCTAGTAAGTATAAAAAAGTTCAAGGGGCTGAAAGTGTCCCACTCTAGGTAGATCCTCAAATTCTAAACATTTAAATCCCTTCTTATTTCCAGAGAATTCTTTCATTTCCAAGTATAGTTCTAATGAGCCCCCAGAAACTGTAAAACTCTCATAATCAAATGCAATTGAAGCATCATAAAATGAAAAGTCTGGGAATTATGTGTAGGCTGCCATGACTTGGCTCATTATTCTCATTTCCTTAATAAAATATATATAAAAATAACTCTCCATTCATATATTTATAGTATAAAGTAAAAATATAACATTTTGATTTAGATAATGACATAGGTAACCTCAACAAATGCAATACTGAACTGTATAAAACCATATAACATAAAGTTAAGGAAATATTTCTAGCCCTCTAATACTTTCTCTTATGATGTTTTAGCCTTGCATTCATAATGCTGGACTGAATATTAGTGCTACATCCAACCAACGTAACCATGACACCTACAAAATAGACACAAGAAATGCACAGGACTGGAATCCCATCAGATTATTCAAGTGACATCAGAAAAGTATATTACAAGGTAATTTCTAGTATTGAGGATTTGTATTCATACATAAAGTACCAACTGAAATATATCTTCAGAATGAAATTTCCTAAAATGATTAAAGTAAAATGTGAAACCTCACAGTTTATACAAGACAAGAAACATTTGGCTGCAAATGGTTTTATAATTTTGCTAATTAAAAATTATCCCATTTTCACTTTGGATTCATCATGTAACAGAAACAGGAATAACCTTACCATGCCAGAAACACAAGCAAATGGTTAAAGTTCTACTCTCAAAAAAATCTTTAAAAGTTGGCAAAACATTTCATTAGGCTACAAATCAAAACCCGTCTGTCCTTGACATCTCTTTAATGTCTTCCAGATTCCACATCTAGTTTTTTAATCACTCACTGAATCACTCAAAAAATTAAAATATGGTAAAATACTACCCATCTTGGACCTCTAGAAAAGTCCCCTGAAATAATATAACCTTCAGGCCCCTACATGAGCAATGGATCCATAATACCGCCAACTGATTTATGTAGAGTATTCATTATATTTCACAATGAGAAAAAAAATATTCCCAGAATCATGCCTTCATCAATAAATCTGCTACATGCGAAGAATATAAATAAATACTAAAAAGGGGCCACTGTGAACTCTCTCTTGTGAAGTTTGCCAAGTGGAAATGGGTACAACTATGATTAAAAATAAAAATCACTTTCAGGCTTCCAAGGTGTTACCAACAAAATATGCTTAAAAAAAGAAGAATGCGAGTGGCAAGGAGGTTGACTGATGAACAAGTATTTCTCTGCAAAGCTAATGAAGGCAATGTTTACAGCGCGCACTTATTTATTTACACTTCCCTTCCCTGAGCCCTCCATTCGCCATGGGAGTCAGTATGCATTAATGGCACTGAAAACCAGAGAACCTTCCAACTGCAAGTTACAGTAGTCACTGTGTCAGTGGAAACAATGAATCACAGACATTCAACCTGGGATGAGTTGTGGCAGCACCTTACATGTGTCACCAATGTGTCGTGTGACATGGCTGTTGCCATGGTGAGGCTCCATGTTCAGGAAATGTGTTAAGTCTCAGAGAAGGCATCCAGCCATCCCTCAAGATACCCATGCCCAGTAACATTGTGATTGGCTTCCTCTCTGGGAATCTTGTTGGAAGGAGGGGGGAAGGGGAGTCACTTGGGGAAAGCTGAAAGAAAATGAAGTATACCATCCCCAATGTCTGTGTGTGTGTGTGCTTCAGCACACTGAGAATAAAAATATCTTCAAAAATAATTAGTTTGAACTGTTCCAAAAGAATCAAAGTAGACTAGCCCAAAGAGGGGAGGGGGTAATTTTTATGTTACTTGTACGATGTATGTGCATTAAAACAAAGGATAAAGCAAAGGAGACCACAAACCACACAATCTCTTGGGCAGAACAGAAAAATTATATGGATCAAGGATGTACGGACAAATAATCCTGGTTATATTTACCAAAAAATCCTCCTCTTGAGCTTTTCTGACCCGAGTCTTCAACTTTGCCCTAGCACTGCTTTCATCATCCAAAAATAGTAATAAAAATAGTAACAGGCTCACAATCGTGAGCATTAAATGATCCACTGCTCCCGAAGCATTAAGCAGAGTATCTGACACCCAGTAAGCTGCTACTGCAGGTACCAGAACCATAGCTGTTAATACTACTATTACTTCTACACAGTACTTGGCTTGAAATAAAAAGAGGCCTATTCTAGCACACTGACTTTTAAGGGAAGATTTATGATTCTTTACATGCCAGCTTCCCAGATTTGGAATTTTAGGAAGTGGGTTAAGAACAGTCAAAATGTTCTTTTCCAAATGATAAAAATAGTTTTGTCAGAAAGAGGTACCTTTAAGAGAATTATATATAAATGTGGGCATATACGCAAAAGACGCCTCTATGGTATTGTGCTGTAGGAAACAACCAAGATGGTCACAGGACACTCAAAACCAAAACAAAACAGGAACAGCTGAAGGAGCAAGGGATTTTTAACCTAGAGAAGGCTCCAGAAGGACCTGTTAACTGTCCTCAAATCTTTCATAGGTTGTCATATTGACAAAGATGGGTTCTATAGAATCCCACGGTACTAAACCTAATTATTAAGTGGGAAGCCCCTGGGTGGTAAATTTGAGTCCTAAGAAAGAAAGAATTTCGTAGCCCTAACAGTTGGTCAAACACCTAATGGGTTTCCTCAAGGATAAAAGTTCACCATCCCCAGAGTTATTCAAATACTGTTTGGATGCCCATGTAGCAGCAATTCTGTCTCAAAGATCAAGGAAGAAGATACATGGGACGGTAAGCACTATCTTCACTCTTCTTTTAAACACAGAATGTCCAAGAGTCTTTGAGTGTGTATGATGGATGCTAGAATGATACATAGATACACATGCACATATACATACCATTCACATCCTGCACACTCTAGAGAGAGAACAGTAAATGCATCACAATGATCACAAACCACATATTTTATTTAGGGCAAGTTTAAGGGCCAATAACCAGCTATTATTTACCGAAAATTTACTGTGTGCCAACTCTTTTCTAATGCTTTATGTGTACTAACTCATTTAATCCCATAATCACCTATGAGTTAGGTGCCATTAGTAATTACATGTTAAAGAGGAAAAAACTGAGGCACAGAGAGATGTGACTTACCCAACTATACTGTTAGCAAGTGGCAGAACCAGGATTCAAACCCAAATTGTCTGGTCAACATCCTGTGTACTTAATCACCACACTTAGTTGTTGATTACATATTCAAGGCATTATGTCTTAGCCCTGGATCCTGGAATACATTTATTTTCCATTTACCAAAAAAAGATAAACAATTTGCAGAACTTCCAACATAATTCTGCCTTCGTCATAGTCTCTCTCCCACTTCCTTTTTTTATTATAACGGACATTTATGTGAAAACATGACATTTGCATCTTAGGGGTTCATCTTTTCTCAATGTTTATTCTTCAAGTGAAATAACAATACCTTGGTTCATGAAACCTGGCTTGCTGACAAGCAGAAACTCTTCTTCACGTCCAAGTCAGTTTTATCACAATACTTGATAAAGAAATGTGCCTCTAGACTATTCTTCGTATCTTTCCTGGAAAACATCCTTTTCGCTTCCCTTTCTTGCTCAGGTTTCCACCATCCTGTACTACAAGGATCCCTTGAGAACTGTGTCCACAAACCTTCTTCCTCACCTATCTTTTCTCACTGAAAACAATGCTGTTTTCTATCCTGGCCTTCATTTTACGAAAATGCCCCACTCCACAAATTCACTCTTCTTCCCCATGTTTCCCATTGCCTCAACTTCCCCCACCTGTTTACAACATAAACATTTAAAATCTCCAGCAAAGAGGGGAAGGAGAACTCTGGCTGAAGCATCCTCTCTCTAGAGAGCTCACAGGCACTTCTGATCGTTCTTGTCCTCCAGAGATTTCTTTAGACAAAATCAACGGACACACAAAACATGTCTCCTGGTCTCTACTCTTGCCTCGTGATAAATTAAGGGACATTTAGAAGAAAATTTCCTGCTTCTAATCATTCAATACCATCTCTAGGAGTTGTGCTGTGCCCAAATACTACTTGTACAATAATTCTTATATTTTTTCTTAAACTTCTCAAATTTTTATTAATGTTGCACTTTAGCAATGTGATCTGAGAAACCAGACTTGATGTGCTAATTCTATTTTTGCTACACATTTAATATATATCATCTATATTAAAAATAATACATAACTCTTAAATTTTAAAAAATGTTCATGGCTGTCTCCTAGAAAATTCATCTGAAATTCCACTGGTGAGATAGACATTTTAGAAAACACTGGTTCTGAAGAAAATATAAATCTGTCATTTTTCAAAGTCTGCTTTTCCTCTATGACTTATTTTCCCTTTCACTTCATTTTTCACCCCAAGCCTAACTTTTACTTCTAGTTATATTTTGAATATTTCTCTTGTATTAAATAAAGGAAGTGGGGGGCTCTCTAAATTTCACTCTAAATCAAGATATAATTACACAGAGCGGTTTATCTCAAGATGAGCATGAAACAAAAGCTGATGACATTATTATTTCATCTGAATCCAAAGAGCAAGTGATCGAGCTGAACCACCAGAGAGCTAGAACAAAGAGCGAATCCTTGCCGCCGCTTCAGAATCTTCTTCTAGACTAGGGCTTGGCAAACTACAGGCCCGTGGGCCAAATCCAACTTTGCCACCAGTGAGCTAAGAATAGTTTTTACTCTTAAAGGGGTTGGGGAAAAATGAAAATACTACTACTTAGTGAGACGTGAAAATTATGTGAAATTCGAATTTCAGTGTCTGTAAATAAATTTCATTGGAACGTAGTCACGCCCATTCGTTTCTGCATCGTCCACAGAAGGCTGCTTTTACCAGGACATCACAGGCAACAGAGGTTAATAGTTTTAACAGACCCGGTGGCTCCCAAAGCCTAAAACATTTACTACCTGACTCTTTACAGAAAAGGTTTGCTGATCGCTGATACAGACAGAGAAGTTAGACTAGCCTCCCACCATCACACATAGACACAAACTTTGGTTTTTTTAATTATAAAAGTTTTCCAAAAAACACAGTAGTAGAAAAAAGAGCATAAGAAACCTACCTCCACATACCCAGCACCAGGACCAGATAAAAAGCTCATTTTTTGTAACTGGGGCACCGGCTAGAAGCACAGACACCCACCGATCGGTACCATTCAGGCCTCATTTTCTACCAGCCCGGGTTTTGGTCCCCCCTAATTTTTCATGCAATTCTGCAGACTATTCACCATCCCAAGGGTAAATCATCCTGATACCTTTTTAAAGCAGCAACATTATTAACAATTAAAAAGCTGCCACCACACATGCACAATAACTTTCTTATATTTTAATATGCATATCCATAGTCTGATTATAACAGCGTGGAGAGATTGACAGGAAATGACTGAGTGTAATGGCTCCGAAGGAGATAGTACATTGATCAGTAAATAATACACGTTTCTTGAAACTGTCTAACTGCATATTTACACTTGTCAAGTCTCATACACTTTGATGACAGAATTCTTTTTCAAACATCTATGTAAAAACTCTAATACTGATTTTTTAAATGTTTTTAACAATTACAAAAGGCACATTTCTAAGATATATAAGGTTTAGATTTTATCCACCAAATAGTGCCACCTGGAGCATTCATTGCTGCATCTCAATACTCCGGGTTATAGCAGGGTATTGGTAAATGTCCCAAATGTGTTAAAATACGGTTGTAAACAGCATATACCTAGCACTCACAAGGTACAAAACACTGTATTAAAAACTTTTCACAGCCAGTGAGAGAGCTGCTATCATTGCTTGCACTTAGCAGATGAGGAAATTGAGGCTTCGAAGCTGGTGTGACTTGGCCAGGTGTGACGCTATCGGTGAGACCTGGGGCTGGGACCTGACCATCCACTCTAATTCAGAGACCAAGCTCTCCTTAACCAGGCTATGGGCCTGTGTCCGCGTGTGGGCCCAGAAATCTGTACCGAACACACTTCCCAGGCAGTCCCGGGATCACACTTTGAAAAACACAGCCCCAAGGACTTGGAGGTAGAGGAGAGGAAAATCTGACGGGCCTTGGGTTCAGGTCTCCCCTATTCCCCTCCGAACACTGCCCACAGGAGGATGAGAGAGAAAAATCTCCAACACATGTATTATAGCCCCTGGTACATCACATATACTCAATTATGACAGCTGCCATCATTTTACAGGTTAGTTAGGGAGCGCTTGTATGTCAGGTTCAAGCCTATAAGCTGTATTCTCCAGAAAATCACTTTAACTCTTGGATGATTAGGTTAGCATCTCCTTGCCCTAAGACTCTACATCAATTAACTTGCACCAGCAGCTGAGGACCAGCAAGGTGGGGTAGAAGAGAGGGGTGCAGAGACCTGGTTCTACCTTGTGATTGGTTTACCAACCACTAGACTAGACAGTGAGCTAGATAAGACCCTCATCCCCCCACACCCCTTTTTTAAGATAAAAGTGGTCAAAATAGTAAAAAGAAGAGGAGATAGTATAACAAACCCCCTTATACCTATCACCGTTGATAATCCAGAATTATCAAGATTCTGGCCCATTTTTTTCTTTTCTTCTTTTGTGAAGCTTTGTAAAGGAAATCGCAAATGACATGTCATTTTACCCTTCTATAATTCAATATGCAACTTTTAAAAATATGGAGAAACAAGTCCCCTTAATAATAACTGAATGTATTAATATATGTTGTATTAAAAAAAAAATCACACAGAGCATATTTGAAACTAGCCTCTCCTGGCCATCTGGCCTGAAAGTCCATCCCAGAAGGGCAGAAATCCCTGCAGTCCATAGACAAGGGGCCTAAATGACCTGACAAAGTGCCAGGACTTGACCTTCCCACTGCCTCACTCTCATCTTGGCCACAGATGCCCAGTAGTTAGGGTTTCCCCCTCCCGCACCCACTCTCGTGAGCAGCTGGCCTGCGGTTCTTATGCAGTTCTGCTCCTGAGTCCAGGAAGAAAATTCTTCGGTTCCGATGTTAGGGACTCTGTGAGCTGTCACCTCTGGGAGCATCCTTACTTTAGAGGAAACCCAAAGGAAATATGCAATGCTGAGCCCAATGCCATGATTCTGGAAGATTTTTAGACTGAGGACAAGGCCAGGAGATGAGGAATCTCTAGGAAAAAATGTTTGGAAGAAGCTATTCCCTTTTGTATCACTGGCTCCATGAAAATTCTGTCTGTGGATGAAGCTGCAGTTTTAAATGAGTTAGAGTCCATTTCTTTCATAAAGACAAGAAAAGACAAGTATAAACTACAAAATCTTCTCTGCCTGAATCAAATAAAAGGAACTTAAGTAACCATAGGACCTAGTCAAAGATGAGGAGGTAGCATGTCCTCGTGGTTAAGACAAAGGCTTTGAAATTAGCCGAAAATAGGGGTAAAACCTGCTTCTCTCTTTTTTTCCCTCCTTCTCATCCTTAACCACTTCTAACTCTTGTATGATTCTGAGCAGGTGACTTGCACCCTGAGCCTTTGTCTTCTCAATGGCAAAACAGGAACAATAATATCCAGAACAGAAAGATGCTGTTAG
Organism: Lemur catta; assembly: GCF_020740605.2. Lineage (NCBI taxonomy): Eukaryota > Metazoa > Chordata > Mammalia > Primates > Lemuridae > Lemur > Lemur catta. The sequence continues at coordinate 20,789,548 of NC_059145.1, read as the reverse complement.
GATTAAAGGAGATGACCAATGTGAGACTTAAACTAATGGAGGAAAATTAAGTGTCTTATGAAGAGCTCCCATGATGATATGTTGCAAACATTACTAAAAATCTCATAGAACATAGGAGGGATAAAAAGATTTCATTTTATGAGCCTATTCCAATCACCTGGTTGAAGCTGCATAGAATACTGTATAGAGAAAAATCCAAGAGCCACCATCAGAACAGGCCATGACAGGAGCATGCTGATTTTGTCATCCTTGACCAAGGTCAACCATGTCATCCTGTGAACACGGGCCAAGGGGTCAACAATTCACACGCTCACGCACAATCACTTCCCAGAGCTCTGCTTACCATGACCAGCACAAATAACAATAGATGACACACTGAAATGATATTTAATTGTATGTTAACTGCTCTCTCATCCTTTTGCCTTCCTCCACAGGATGATCCAGCCAGGAGGCTCTCATCAGATGCCAGACCTTGATATTGGACTTCCCAGCCTCCAGAACTGTAAGAAATAAATTTCTTTTCTTTATTTAAAAAAAAATGTACATTAACTAGATGATATTTAAACACACTAATTGCTCATTTTTCTTTAAGAAGCAATTAAAATGATGGCAATTCTCAACAGGCAGCTCAGCAACCTACATATCAACTGAATGGAAATTTCCTTCTCTTAAGTCTCTGTGCATTACTTGAACCAAGTTAACAGAGAACAGAGTATTTTCAAAAACAACATGCAATGTAGTTTAAGTTCCTAGAATTTTACATCACGGAAGATGTCACTGAAATGTAATAGCTGAATGCCTTCTTCCCTGGTACAGTTTGCTTCGGTGTATTGATAAAAACCAAGATTAATACACAAAAGGAAATTGTAAGAAACTTGCCCTGCACCAGTCAGCACCTGGCACGTGTGCGCCTCTCCTTTTGAGAAGGAAACTGCCCTGGGAGAGTGAAAGTCTGGGTTTGGTTCTCACATCACCACTTCCTTGCCATGTTAGAGCCTCAGCTGATGCACAGGAAAAAAAGAGAGTGAGGATAGTTTCTTTCGTGTCTTTTCCAAAGTTACAAAAATCAGAAAAAAAAAAACACTATGAAACTATAATGTTTCACACACATAATACCAAAACCAGTTGAAGGGTAGAAAATAAACTACCTAACAAATCAGACAAATATGCCACATACAGGCTGTCAAAATCTAATCACTATACAACCTGATCACTGCCAAAATTCTACATGTGTAACATTCTTTCATTAATGTAACAAACATGGACTGTTTTACCTCTGTCTGCCAGTTACCGGGGCAGATATTGGGTATACAAAGACAAACTACAAAGATTGCCCAAAAGCCACTTGCCTTATATATCCGGTTGGCCATACTTTCACAAACAGTAAATCTGTAAGCTTGTCCAAAAGAATTTAGGTGGAACAATTCTGAGGCTACATCCACACTCAGTAGAAGAAAAGAAATGTGATCAACTAATAATGTCTGCCAGGGGCACAGGAATAGGCAGGGAAAAGGGAAACTATAAAATCAAAAGTGTGTCAAAAATGTTTGCCACTCTTGATTTAGACAAAGGGTTGGATGTTTTGTGTAGGTGTCATGTGAACAAAAGCCTGCCCAATACATTAAAAGTTTACAGTGAATTTGTATGTCCAGAAAAATGTGTGTATAATCCCATAAGGGGCTTAGAGAGGAATGGAAAATATCTGCAATATAAATGCAGATTACCTTTATTACAAACTTGGATCATATTCGCATTCCTAGACTAATTTCCTATATCATAAAACCTATATTCAATTTTATAAATAGCATACACCAAGAATCATAAATTCAGTTAATGCAGAAATTTAACAGATTTTTTTTTTAATAAAAGTGAGAAAAGGCTGTTTTAGAGCAAATATCTGAAAGGACAAAAAGGGTTCTTTCTTTGAAGATATGTTTTTCCCTCTGACTCTACCTCCTTAGGGACATAACTAGAGAAGAAATAAATTTCACAGCTAATGTATATGAAGTAACATGTTTAACATTATCCAATGAATTTATTTCTACCTACACCATATAAATTTATCTCACATAAACTGTCACCTCCAACAGAATTCATTAAAACAATGTTATAGCTTCCGAATTAAATGCAATCTTCTAATGGGAATTTAATCTTACAATAGTAGTTGGTGGATTTTCTTTTTTAATTGGCAAATGGAATAATTCATTAGTTTGTCTTACAGTTCTGTCTGAAGAATTTAAAAGTAAATTTGACTAGGGATGGGCTGGCCACTGCTGTGTGGTGCTGGGGAGTTAGTCGGGGGGACGGAGGTTCTTTCATCATCTTCAGAACTCCTCTTGCTGCTCACGGGCAGGAAAGGATGGACATCCTCTCTCACCATCCAGAATGACTACATTACTAACATATTCCATTTCTTCCATGTAAATGTCATGTTAATTTCTGATCTTCATCAAGCCAGACAATGGTTTCCACCTTGGCCCCTTGCCAATTAGCTATGTGGAAAATATTTAGCCAATGACATTACTTGCATTAGGTTAGGAACTGGAGAGAAAGGCAAAATAAACGCCTCGAAAATACTTCAGAGACAAAATGTAAGTTGACACTGTCTTCGCATGCGGGAGCCGGAGTGAGACAATCTGATAGGCAGCTGACAGCACTCATAACTGCTTATTAAATCTAGCCTCTCTTTATGGTGTGAGTGAAGATCTGTATTTTTACCAATATTAGGTTCATTGTGTTATGAAAGAGACCAAAATACTTAAGATTATTCGCTCCAGCTTATAAAACATATTATGTAGTTTATTAAATTGTTAAAATTACTTTTCAAAGTCAAAATTTCAGGGACTGGAAGTGTAAGCACAACAAAGTAGCCTGGCCCACTGACAGGCTGCAGCACAAGGCAGCCCGGAAGGGGCCAGCATTCCCATCCCAAAGTACCTGCCAGCCGCACCCAGCTTCTCCCAGAAGCTGCACCAACCACCACCTACCCCAAAACCAATGACAAAAAAATAATCTACATTCTTGAGTTTTATTTTAAAAAGCAGGAACTCCCAGCCAAAAAGTAGCCCCTTGCTAAGTCTTAAGTGAGAAGGATCTATTTTCCCATATTTTTATCTCTTCCTAATTAGTCAAAAGCTAGGAATTTGATTGTGAGAGAAATCAAAAGAGGAACTGTGGGCAAACAAGAGAAAAAAAAATGATGGGCAAATAACATACAATCATGTCACATGATGCGACGCCCTTCCACCAGATCCACCAGCAAGGGACAACTGACTGGCAGGGACGATGCAATGCCAAAGCAGAGACTGATACACAAGCCAGCATATTTGCTATCTCTAGTCAAGTCTTCTCAGGAAAACTCTATGCAAATCCAGACTGCTATTATCGCATTTATTAATAACATTGTGGCTAACTGCCTATTAAATATGCAGCAGACGTAGCCATGCTTCACTCCTGGAGTCCCGTGATGTGCATCCTGTAGGTACCAGTATCAACTGAAGCTTCACACTGCAGAAAAAGCCAACTCTTGAGTCCCTCCTGGTGAACGGTGGCATTAAAGAACCACGGCACAAAGGGAGAGGTGAAGTGTTCAGCCCTTCTTTTCTCCGTATCCTGCCCCTAAGTTAATTTATCATGCAGGCATGGTTATCACCAACATCAATCAAGTACATTATCCATTTTCTGACCTTAAAAAATTTGCCATAATGATGTATTTGTGCAAACCTTTTATCTCGCGGTTTCATTTCCTTGCATTTGAGTGAGGCGATTTGTTGTTCTGGCTGCCTACCCCTGTGCCTCTGACCCTGTGCTACCATGAGGACACTTACCATGAAACGCTTCACTCAGAATTACACTTTATTTCAGGCCTAAAGACTCCAAATTATCAGCTGTAACAATTAATTGGTGCTTCTTTTGGTTACTCAATAAACTGTAAAGTTCTAAAAGGCACAGGACTGTGAATAAATTTTTGACAGTGGAAGGACTAACTAGCTCTCAGATGCATAATGCATGGAAGGCCAGTCACTGCATCGCAGAGGGAGAGAATGAGTCCTCTGGGCAAGCCCTGCAAGCGTGCCTTGAGGAAAGACTGGGAGGAGCACAGAAAACCAGAACACATGCTCCAGCTCACAGGATTTCAGATACCTCTATCTTCTGCCAAAAATACAACAAAGGGAAGTTTATCACAGTCTGATAAATACAAAGAACTTCCTTATTTAGGAAAAAAAAAAACCAGTATTTTTAACAGGGCCTAACAGTACATTTCTTCAAAAGAGATATCATTTTCATTATAGTTGTTCAGATTGATTTTTCAGATAGTGGGCTTCACCTAATTGAAATTAATGAATAAAATGAGCCAAGTCTTCAACAAATCCATTCATGTGGTTTTGTTAAATTTCATACATCAATTTTCTTACAGTGAGATTGAGTCAGATGCTCTCAATACTGAAGACAGAGATGACAGGTAACCAAAAACCCGAGTTTGTTGCTATTTTAATACCTTCAGAATTCCAACCACTTCTATGAATTCTTGTGTGTGTATAAGACAGACCCAAGGCTTTGTTCTCAACACTACCTGGATCCCCAAAGACATAAATTTTCTTAACATATGCTATGCGTTCACTTATCTACAGACCATTCACAAAAGTCTATCGTAGCTGCACAGCAATGGAAAACCTCAGAAGAACTTCACATAGGTGAGGGAACCAGAGACTTGCCCAAGACCACCCAGTAAAATGACTGAAGATCTCTAACAGCACTGAAATTCCATGACTTCATTAACTATCTCTTTTCACTGTGGACATCTTTGCCTCATGTGTCACTGTTTACACTTGGCATTATTTCTTCACAATAAGGGAAGAGAATACTACAAGGAAGATAGAAGACTGGATTTTTTTCTCCACCTCTAGCTCCAGCAGAAAGGAATACACAGTATAAGTACTCAGTTACCAAACTACCCTAAATGGAAGTGAATTTTAGAGCCAATAGTTTCTTTGAGGATCATCTGGTCTCTGATATTTGGGCTAGTTGCTTCACTAAGGACATAGTTTCTATGGACATTAAAACTAACATAGTTTTTAATCTATGAAATGGGAGGGATTTGTTACGGTGACCTCTAACTATAAAATCTTTAAAAATCTGGCCAAGTAGTTGAATGCATAACAATGTCTTAGACACTTATCCTCAGAAGAGGTTTACTAAGCTGAATGGGTGCTAGGCGTCTTAATCTGTGTAACTAAGATAAGCTAGAAAGAACCACTGATTGAGGCCCAAATAACTAAGGTCCAGTCCTGACCAACCCCAGGGACTCAGACATCCCAGTTGGACTCTCTGGGCTTCAGCTGTCCCGTTTCTATACCCAGGAGATCTAAATATAATTTCTAGGGCCTACATAGTACTGACAGGATAGGATTCTCTAACCTCATGCTTTGTTTTTAAAAATATAGAAAATCAAAGAAGAGAAAGACTTATTTCCCCAATATCAGGTAACTATTAGGTCTCCCAAGTCAGAACATAGTGCTCTTCCTGCTTCCCTCCATTTCCCTCCAGTACACGGAATCTGTTTCAAAGACTAAGAAGGTGGGTTCATGCCAGTGGCTCTTACCATTAAATGCCATTCAATACAAAACCCTGAAACTATATGGTTCTCCATGAAATTGACCTCATTCTATGACAAAGCTCCCATTGAATGATGTCAGAGTTTTCACCCAAAACACCTGGCCTCAACCAAGCATTGTCTCTGATAATGGAAAGTCACAATGTCCATGACTACAGGGAGCCACTGATGGCTAGGGACTGGGACAGATGCTATCAAATATGGAAAACACACGTAAGAGGAAAATATCATCATGTCCCTTCTAATCCCCCCCCCAAAAGTCAATGAATAACCTGATGAAGTAAATTGTGATTTTAAAAAATGAATGCCCAGAAGTCTTTCAAAAAAACCTTTGAGAATCTAAAGTTCCCCACACTTTGGCTTTCTTAAGAGCCCTAATCATATGAAAGCTTGGGATGGGACTCTCTCCATGAACAAATCAGACTTAAATTTCCCCTAAAATTCAAAATGAAGTAATTATAGTCTCATTTCATGGTGGCTCATGTTTTCACCAAGTTGTAATGGGACCAAAACAGCAATTACTCAATTCAATTGTGCATATGGTCCACAGTTCAGATAGCCTAACCTTCAGAGTATGATTAAAACAAACAAGCAAGCAAAGTTCCCCTGTGTCCCGTGATGCCTTTTATAAATCCTCAGATCATTGTAGGAATTCTCTGAAAAGGTTATACCAGAAAGCAATGACAGAGTTTGTCCCTTCTTTCAGAATGAGAATCTTTCATCCTCCATGGGCAACTGTCCTGGATGGACTTTTTGTCTTGTGAATTTTCAGATGAATAATCGCAAACATGCACTCACCCTGTGGGCTAGCAGGCATCACATCCATCCGTTCATGGTTGACAGCAAATCAGAGAAGGGACTGAAGCCCTCACCATTGCCGAAATGTTTCGTTCGGAAACTGGAATTGTCAGCAGAAGCTCCTGGGACACTGCAACATAAAAATATTTTTTTACACATAACTAAGATGTAACTTCTAAAACCACCACTTCCTTAAACTTGAAAACACCAAGACAGACATAGATTCTAGAGCTAGGGGAAAATACCGCTCAAGCGAGACTATGTCAATACATCAAGTGTGATGCTGTCAAGTATGAACCGGAAATACTGTTTAGAAAGATACATTTACCAATTACTTCAACACATCCACTGAAAGGTGGTTATTTATTGCAAAATTTATACCAAATATTTTAAATATTTTAGCATTACAAAAATATCACATCCCATTATAAAGTATTTAGGTAACAATAAGCTGTTTTAACACAAATCTTACATGAATAAATGTACCATTCCTATTAAGTAATGATCTTTTCCAGATGGTGAAAAAATATAAGAACTCTAAATAATAATTATTTTAAAATAAGTTATTTTAAAAATAATAATGAACATAAAAACTAGTAAGAGATCATGATTTTTTCCTCCAAAATAATTGTTTTATTCTAAAAATGCTTATGAAAATTACATAAGAAGCAATAATCATGAAGATATTTCCACCAATAAAGAACATATTTCAAGATGGTCAGGGTTCAGAGTTTAGAAGCCTGAGTTCTGGACTCAGTATTGTCATCAATCACGTGGCCCCAGAAGAGCCTATTTAACATCTCAGGATTCCAGTCTCTTCATCTGCAAGGTCAGAACATTAACCAATCCTCTCCAAATTCCTTCCACCTCGAAGCCTGTGTTTTTGAATAGAGTACACTTATTCTAAATAGCCTAATCTATTAGTTTCTCCTTTAAGCTTCCTGATTAAAAAGAGGTTTTAACCAGGAATCTCTCTTATGCCAAACTGCCATCCACACTGAAGATGTGCAGTGGGCAGAGAGCTTTGCAAGTGTTTAGAAGAATTTTCAACCTGGCACTATTTCCCAATGCTGGCGAGCTGGCACCCTCAGTGGCTGAGAACATCCTATAGATGCCCATGAAAAGTTTCCATTCATCTCCAGAGAGCAGAGCTCCAACTCCTGTGGAAATCTGTCCAAATGTACTCTAGAACAATGCTTCTCAAACTTAAGTGTGCATAAGCATCTCTTGGAGAACTTTAAAAAAAAAAATACAGATTCCTGCGCCACACCCTCAAAGACTCTGACTCTGTAGGTCTGGAGTGGGGCCTGGGGCTCTGCATTTATAGCAAATGACCAGGGGATGCTGACACTGCCAATCACAGACCACACTTTGAGTCCAGATGATGGTGCCCTGTCCTCCAAGGCCCCATTCTCCAAGCCCATAAGCAGTCTTGAGACCCAAAAAGTGGTTCCAAGACTCAGAGAGGCTCCCCCAGAGCTATGGAGTCTATGTCACATAGCAAAAAGGAAATGGGCTGAAGTTGTTGACCATCTTTGGGATAAAATTCAAACTTTTTTCTGTGCCCTAGAAGGCCCTACATAATCCGATCACTTTCTACTTCTCTGATGTGACCTCAAACTACCAATCCAACCGCTAACTACAACCAATGCAGATACAGTGGCCTTCCTTCTGTTTCAAGCAGCCAAGTGTTTTCCTGCCTCAGGGCTAGTGCATTTGCTATACCAGCTCCCCAGGATGGCATGATTCTATTCCTTACACAACTGGCTCCTTTTTATCGCTGGGTCTTAGGGACAAAGGCCACTTCAAGAAGCCTGACCTGCCTACCAACTTAAGCTAGGTTCCAAGTTACTCTCCATTATATCATCCTATTTGCTTACTTCAGAGCTCCTGTCATAATCTATAAACTTTCCCATTGATTCACTTGTCTTTTCCACTAGAATATAAGACCAGTGAGAGAAAGGAAAGGAACTCTGTTTTGTTCTTCACTATACTCCAAAACTTCAGAAAATGCCCAGCTCATAGAAGGTGCTCAATATAAATTTTTTGGATCAACAAATGAATCAACAATTGAAAGAACTCTCCAGCATCCTCTAAAAATATAACTGCCATTTGCTGAAAACTTACTATGTACTGGATATCATTTTAAGTATTTTGCAACGGTTATTTCATTTCATTCTATTCTGACAACAAAGTTCCTAGTAGATACCATGACCATAAGCTCAATACACAGATTTTAAAAAACTGAGGCACAGTGAGTTTTAGTAGTTGGAGTCTATAAAGCTTGGACCTGTAAGGACTCCATCCTTTTCCTGCCACACTAATACAAAAATCTAGAGTGCCTATCCTGTGCTAGATACCCTTCTAACTCAGGCTTGCTCAAGCGAGTTTTGGCTATGATGCCTTGTAGGAGACACTTACCCTTTCTGAATCTAAGCTTCGTTTTCCATACAAGAACAGCTACGGCAGCCCGCACTGACCAGGCAGATGAAAGCAAGCCAGCACAGCAGACCAGGGGTAAGGTGACAGGGAGAAGTGAGAAATGTGGCAAGCTGGAAAACCCCCACACTCTCAGCAAAAGGTGCAACCCCTGCACATCACTCGCCAATTACTGCCACGTATGAATGCAAACTCATAGCTTCAAGAGCCTTCAATTCTACAAATGAATGCAATAATCAATAATTATGCAATTTCTATTTAGTGAAATTACATAATTTCTCAAAGATGGCAGATAACTTCTTAATAGTTTACATTAAAAAAAAAAAAACAACCTTGAGACCACTGTAGCAAATGATTGCTGAGGTCAATCCATATCTCCAGTTTTGAGATTCTAGAGTGATTCAGAAACATGGAGAAGCTGTATGAGTGAACACAGAAAAACACAGCAGGTATCTGTGCAGATAAGGACTTTCTAGAGGAATTAATTATCTTGAGCAAATTTGGGGAAGGAATTAAAGGGTAGTAAAAGCATTCTAGGGTCAGAAGAGCATATTGAGAAGCTTGGGAGTGGGTAGCAGGCAAGTCACCAGTAAATAGCACTTTCTACCTTAGACACTTAAAGAAAAGAACAAAGAACACCAGTGCGGGGAGAGAGCTCGTGGAAGATTTCATGTAGGAGTTTAATTTTCATTCCAGATTGGAGTAGCAGCAGGTTTCTCGGCAAGACATACATTGGTCAAACAATGCCTAAGAATATGAACAGTAGTGCTGCCTTGCTTGACTTCTAATACATTAAAGTAACCAGGCATATCCAAAACTAAAGGATGAATCACCACTATGGTTTGTGGAATTTTTGTTTTTGTTTTTGTGTGTGTGTTTTGTTAAGAATCCAACAGACAAAGGACTGAATTCCAGCTTCATGGAGCTCTATAATAACCAAAATACTTAACTGCTCTGAGCTCTGGAAATGAAAAATATAGCAATTGAAATAAAGAAAACACACAAGAGGAGAAGACCAGACATCCAAAAACTTATACAGAACAAAGCCCAGAGGCAAAAACAAAAAAACAACCAAAAACCTATCTACCTAGAATTGTATACCCAGAAAAAGTATCTCTCAAAAATGAGGGTGAAATTAGAGTTTTTCAATAAACAGAAGTTTATCAAAAGTTTATCAGTTACCTAAAAAAAAAAAATTCTAAGATTTATTTCAGGCCAAAAGAGAACAATTTCAGGCTGAAAGTTCTCCGATTTGAGAAAGTAAGGAAGAGCCAAAATAATGGGGGAAACTGAGTAAATGAAAAGTAAATGCATCAATAAAACAATGCACAAGTCTCAAAATTAAAAAAAAAAAAAATCTGGCAGTACCATCACCTGCTTCCTACCCCAGCTCCCTTATTTGCACGGTAGCAATATCAAACCTGAGTATGCAACTGGGGGACAAGCTTGAAATGCAGATTCTCACCCTCCACAGCCCAGAGATTCTTCACCAGGTTCCAGGAATCTGCATTTCTACCGGATACCCCAATGACTCTGAGGAAGATCTGAAGAGCACTGCATTGCTCTCTGACCACTTTAGGATTATTTAGTGAGCCCCCCCTGGGGTTCAGCCCTGGGGTGGCAGGCTTTATCAGCTGGAAAGCTAGCAAGCCTTTGTTCTTTGCCACTTCACTACAGCCTCAGGAGTACCTTGGGCCAGGAGGTCAGCAGTAACCCTGCCTCAACCCTGCTAATCAAGAGCTGCAATAAATTAAAAGCCCATTAAAATATTTTAGAGAAAAGCCTAGAAGTGCTGAAACATTAATTGTGCCATATTCAATCTGTTTTCCTAGAGATTTGAAAAGCCAGATTACCATCTTGGGGGTCATTAGAAAGAATGAAGCTTTCTCCCTTTTCAATTTACATATTTAAAAATGCATGCATTCTGGCAGTGGCTACTAAGTCCTTTCCAAGTCCTGTGGCTACTCCAAATGCCACAGTCTAGCCGTGGAGAGAGAAGCCTGGAATGCCACCGGGGCCTGCCTTGTTTTTTAAAGCAAAGAACTAAAATCCCAGGGCCTGTGGTTGCAAAACAGCTCCGGGAAAACAGGTAGAGGCAGCAACAAAACAACAGTGATGTTTTCTTGTTTTGTTCTCCCCTGTTTATTTTCCCTGAAGCAATCCCTGCTCGGTACAAAAGTCTGCAGGGAGCTGGAAAGAGCAGCTGTGGTTCCCTGAGGCCGGGACCTAGCAATCAAGTTGTTTACCAAACACTGCCAGGCACCAGAAAAACAACAACAGCACAGACAGCATTTGCATCTATTTTTCAAAAACAACCTCCAAAAGTCTGCTGCCAGCCCTGGAACTTCTCTGCGCAGCTGAGAAAAGAACTTAGAAATTAAAGGAATAAACTGCACTGGATATTGGCCCCCATGGCCTAAATGGAATCTATTATTGTATTTCTATTGAAAAATGCCTGTCCTGAAAAAGGAGAACTGGGGGTCTGCAGAATTTCAAGCAGTGGATTGATACAGACAACGTGCTGATCACGGGCATTTCCGAGCATCCTAACAGTGGCCATCCTAGCAACCTGACATCATCTGCTAAGCCTCCAGCCCCTCACAGACATCTTCAGGCCAACACCAGAATCTCCTGGAGGGTTTATAAAACACAGACGCTGGCCCCTCCTCCAGTATCTCATCCTGCAGGGCAAAGGTGGGGCCTGAGAATTTCTAACAAGTTCCAAAGTGATGCTGGTGCTACTGGTTAGTTCCAGGCACCACACTTTGAGAACACCTGCTCCAAAGCTAGGTACTTTCTAGCCATCCTGAAGATTTGGGAGCAAGTTCCCCACCTTGACCTCTCCCAGGGTGACCTGGGTGAGGATGGCAGTAAATGTGCCCAGCAGCTCCCTGAACAACACGCACTGGCTGGTTTTCCACTTGCTGCTCCAGATGCTCCGCCCGCCATCTCCCACCCTGCTCCCTACCCTGAAAGGCTGCTTTCAGGCTTGCAGTTGTTTTCAACCAATGGTGGTGGTGGTGGGGGGGTGTCCTCATTGCAGGAAGCCAGGGAAGACAGGGTATTCATTCCTCTGGCTCCCACCCCACCGGACACTGCAGGTCAGCACTGCAGGTTGATCCAGTCAAACTAGTCACAGCTCCTGCGAGACAGCTCTCTCTTCGCACTACTCTCTCCATGTCCACTTACCCCTATCCTCCTCCTCTTGTCCCTTCAGGCCTAGGAGAAGTAAAAGCCAACTATTTCAGGCAGGAACCCTGATACAAAAGTCAAATACAATGTGCTGTCCACTAGATCTCCCTTGGTTTAAGAATGCTAAAATCTGGAATTTTATATACACATATAACATAAATATGTATATACACACATATAAACACAAATGTATATATGTACATATGAATATCTAGACATATCCATATATAGATCTTTACAGATTTTTTTCTAAATACAGCTAAATCAGATTGGTCAGAAGACCTGGGAGTCCCACGACCAAGGCCATCTCATGGGGTTTGCATGGACGTTCCTTCTGGTCCCACGTGCCACAGCAAGAGTGGGCCCACTTTGTCTAATCAGTTATACAACCTGATAGGAAGAAGTGCATTTGTGAGAGCTTCAATCCTTCTCTAATTTACTAACTTAGTTTCCTTTGTTGCAAATGGCACCAAAATAGAAAGGGAACAGAAGTGGGTGGAGCAGGCTCCATCACCAACTCCTGTGAATAACTTTCTGACAACGCTGAACCCAGTTCAAAAAGCACATCAGCAGCAAAAAAAGGTATGTGTTGTCAGTTCATAAATAAAATGCCAATCTGCCTCAATTCATTAGGCTAGGAAAAGAAGAACAAATAATACTTCTGTCTTTAAAATAATAATAATAATAACAACTACTCAAATGTACCCTAAATAAGTATCTGCCTTTACAGCTAAGTTCTAGAGTTCTAGTAAAAACATTCACCACATTTAACCAAATGGGTCACTACGCCAACCTCCGTGGCTTGGGCAAGTCCACTTAACTTGGTTTCAATGATGTTCCCTATAACTAACTGATCACTATTGCTAAGATTTCACCAGCAAGATTTCTTTCAACTCACTAGAGGACTTATTGGTATCTACGCTCAAAAACAAGTTTTTAAGTAAACCTGCTAGACTAATTAGAACACATGGGGAATATGGTTTCTATGTAATTACCTTTCCAGCTCTGAGGCTCAACCAGAAACCTCCTTGGTTTGTTTGTTTATCATTCTCCTTTTCATTAACAATCTTCTGAGCATTCCACTTGAAACTTGCAGGCGGGTGGGTCCTTCCTGCAGCATCTGTCTGCACCGCACTATGCTCCATCTATGTCCAAACTTAACTATGACTGCTGATTGACTTAACTGCCACCCCACCCTGTGTCATCACTTCCTCTCTTCAGGGATGAGATCGACTACCACAGTGGCCTCTTACGAACATCCCAGAATCCCTCTCCTGTGCTGAACAAACTACTCCTCCTTCCCTGGGCCCCATGCTCACCTCTCTCCAAGGCCCTCTACCACCAACATCTGGATGAATGGAGAGGTATGCTTTTTACCCTTAAAAAGATGCCCCTCTCTCCTTTTCCAGAAGCCACTCACTCCACACCCCTTGACTTCAGGTAAATAAGGAGGAAAGAGTTGGCCTAATTCCTGTTACAGCCTAATGGTTGCTGTGCTAACAGCCCACCTTGCCTGTCACTCCCCCAAGGAAAATACCATCCTCCTCCTCCACTGTGACTCAGGATCCTTCCAAACCCTTTCCACGGGCACATCCAAGGGAACCACTGCTCTCAGCCCAGCCACGTGACTTTTACTTCTAAATGTCAAGGATGTTCTTCTACACCGTTCTCAGGTATTTTAGTACAGGTTGAATAGCGCCAATGTAAAAATCCAAACTCCAAAATGCTCCAAAGTCTGAAAATTTTTGAGCACCAACAGAATCACTCAAAGGAAATGCTCATTGGAACATTTCAGATTTCAGACTTTTGGATTTGGGCTGCTTAACTGGCAAGCATATATAATGTGAATATTTCAAAATAAAAAAAAAAACAAACTGTGAAATACTCTGGTCCCAAGCACTTCGGATGAGAGATATTCAACTTGTATGTGGTTCACAATTTCTGTCTAGACTCTTTCAGTGTGAGCACTTCTATCAACTTTAGTAGTTATGAAGATGGTCCTTCCAACAGCCTATCCAAGGCTTACAACAGGCCTGTTAGGGATACAGCACTCAAAAAACTTGTTTGCTATTGTTTTTGGAGATGGGGTCTCACTCTGTCACTCAGGCTGGAGTGCACTGGCACGATCATAGCTCACTGCAGCCTTAACTCCTGGGCTCAAGCAATCTCCTGCCTCAGCCTCCCAAGTAGCTGCGACTACAGGTGCACGCCACCACTCCTGTCTAATTTTTTAATTTTTTGTAGAAATGGGGTCTTGATATGTTGCCTAGGCTGGTCTCAAACTCTTAGCCTCAAGTGATCCTCCCACCTCAGCCTCACAAGTAGCTGGTATTATAAGTATGAGCCACCATGCCTGGCCCAAAAGTATTTGTTGAATGAGTGAACACATGCCTGTTTTATCTTAACTCCCGTAATCCTAAAAGGTTCTAGCCTACTGGAGAAGCAGTACAGTGCCAAAGCTAAGAACACACGCTGCAGAACGGACTTCCTGGGTTCAATCCTAGCTCTGCCCCATACTAGCTACTCTTGACCAATTCCTCCATACGTGAAAATCGGGTTAACATTTGCCTATACACAGTACAGACTTAATAAATGTTAGTTAATTGATGCTACTTCCTCTACACCTGAGGGCATCGCCAAAACATGGATCTCACCATCCCTTAGAACTGTTCCACCTCTAAGACCTTGAATTCTGAAATTCTCTCCTGACTAACAACCTCCCATGGAGTTACCTCTTGCTGGGACATTTCTCTTGAACTTGCTCCTGGACTGTACCAAGACATGCCACTACCATCTTGAACCAAAATCTCCTTCCTGTGCATACAATCCACTCTGCCCTTTCTGAACTCCATCTCTTTTATATTATCTAAGACTCACTTTGTGATAGACCCTGAAAACCCCTGTATCGCTCAGGATGTCCTTGTCTTTTCTACCAACTTCCCATTCGAGCTATTTGGTTCCTTCACCAGAGTGAGGTTGGTGAGGCAGGGGCTGGGTGTAATGCACGTTGATATCCTAGACATTGACAGTACAGTGCCTGGGACACAGGAGGTCATTAGGAGTGACACTAATCTGGGGCTCTCTCGGGAAGCCAGGGAGAGTCCTCCTAAGCCAACTTGGCACCCTATCTACGACAGGTTCTATTTAAGAATCATGGGAATTCCAGAATCACTTTCACAAATGCGTTCCACTCATGGTTCAATTCAATGGCAAAAAATACAAAACTTCCATTCCCACCGACAATCTGGGTCTAGCTAACCAAGCAGGGCTTACACAGGCGCCTGCTAGAAGGGCAAGTGGTGTCCCCGTCCCTGAGGACCAGGGGAGCCTCAGCCTCTCCCTGGAAGGACGGTCAAGGGAACAGATAGCTGGCTACCATCTGAGCTCTTTATAAGGCGTTTGTGGTAAACATGTTTACTTTCTTGTGATTGGCTGTGCTTATCAAGTATTTTGTTTTGAGTCCTGCTCTATAAACATGTTTACTTTTGAGAGGAGAGCTTTTTTTGATAGCTAGCACTCTTGTTTTTCACACTTTTAAATTCAAAACATATTCTTCACAGCCTGTGGTAAACAAGTCAAGGTGGTAAACAAATTATATTATTTCATCTTCACACTGGAGAGGCAATCCTTGTGTATCTGTTCAAAGGTTTGAACCAGGTTCCAGGTAACCATGGCTCTATATTGGATGAGAACAAGAATCAGAGTCATACTAGTGATGTTACTAAAAAGAAAAAAATTACAATGGTGGGTCCTGTAGAAGGTGGGGAGTATCGATCCCAAGCCTCAGTTTCCCCAGTGGGAACATTCTACAAGAAGCCAGACACAGGATGCCAGAGGTAGTCTTGTTAATTGACGAGATCCGTACTTTCTGTGAAAAGTTAAGATTACATAACCAGCATACATAACAGCTGATAAGAGAGGAAAACTAAAGCAAGGTTTCAAAGAATGAAGAAACCAACTAGGTCACGATATTAATTGCAATTCTTTTAAGATCTGCTTTCTGTGATGATTTTTGCCTGCTTTACAATTATAAAAAAAGTAGTGACTTTGAAGGGAAAAATAAAAAGCCCTTCATTATTGGAAAAGGAGGAAAATAAAAAAGAATTATGAGAAGGAATAAAAAGGAAAGTATCTCTTAAGAAAACCAACAGTCCTTGATGTGCTGTTTACATAAAGTCATCAGGAAAGTTACTCTGCGGAGCTGAGTGTGAAGTCCCATCGCAGTAAGTGTGGCCCCTTGACCAAATAAAAAACTTCACAGAACAAATCCCTTTATTAAAAGGATTTGTTATCCATCGTGAATTGATTTTTGTGAATGGTGAGAGGTGCAGATAACTCTTTCAGTCTTCTACATGTGGCTATCCAACTTTCCCAGCACCATTTATTTAATAAGGATTCTTTTCCCCGGTGTATATTTTTGTCTGCTTTGCTTTGTCAAAGATTAGATGGCCATAAGAGGATGGTTTTATATCTGGGTTCTCTGTTCTGATCCATTAGTCTATGTCTCTGTATTTGTGCCAGTATTATGCTGTTTTGGTTACTATAGCCTTGTAGTCTAATTTGAAGTCTGGTAAAATGATTCCTCCCAATTTGTTCTTACTGCTTAAGGTTGCTTTGGTTATTCGGGATATTTTCGGGTTTTATATGAAACACTGAACTATTTTTCCTAGATCTGTGAAAACTGACATTGGTATTTTACTGGGGATTGCATAGAATCCGTAGATCACTTTGGATAACATAGACAATGTGAAGATGTGGAATCAACCCAAGTGTACACCAATACATGAACGGATAATAAAATGTGGTATATGTATACTATGGAATACTACTCAGCCATAAAAAGGTGAACTAATACCTTTTGTAACAACCTGGATGGAACTGGAGACCATCCTTTTAAGTGAAGTTTCACAATAACGGAAAACCAAACACCACATGTACTCACTATTAAATTGGAACTAACTGATCAACACCCATGTGCACACATGGCAGTAAAACTCAATGGAAACTAAGTAGGTGGGAGAGGGCAGTAGGAGATGGGTAAATTCATCCCTAACAGGTACAATGCACACTATCTGGGAGATGGACAGACTTATAACTTTGACTCAAACTGCACAAAATCAAATCAAGTAACCAAAATGACTATAGCCCCATAATATTCTGAAATTAAAAACACAAAAAAGGATTTGTTCTGTAAAATTTGGATTCAAAAGGCCGCACTCAAGGATCCAGAAGGCCACATGTGGCCCCCAAGGCTGCAGCTCCCCTACCTCTATTTCTCTCTGTCCCAATATCCATCTAGGAACGAAAGCTATCTTGCCATAGGCCCTTGAGGTTAATTACAAACTACCAGGAATAAAAATAGAGGCCAAATTCTTTGCTAAAACAAATAATACCCTCAACCCCCAAGTTAAAAAAAAAATTAGGGTAGTGGTACCACAATATGATAAACATTCTCCATGACTGAGCACTGTTATTTCAACATGTATGATGCTGTAGGGAGGGGATGATGTTCGAAGGTGTAGTAACCCCATACAGTGCCTTATCCATCACTCAGGATGGGTAATATTCAGAACATACGGACATCGCGGTACAAATATACTAAATGCCTTGTTTCCTGAGGACACGTGCTGCAGGGATGCAAGGACGAAGGGTTAGGAAACAGAGCCAAGGGCATGTGGAGGCAGTCACCATTCCTGACGTTCAGATCGTCTCTCCTGTCGAGGAAAAGAACCAAAATGGTTTCCAGGTAGTTTTAGCAGAAGGGCAACCAGGCCCAGAGGGATGGGTACACATGACAAATTAGTAAAAAGATCAAACTTATCCTAGCTTTGCCAACACCATCTGAGACCTTTTGCATGTCAGTGAGCTTCTCAGAGCCTGGGTTTCCCTTCCTATAAAATGACAGCTCTGAATCCCATCTTTCTGAACAATGCTATGTCACAATTTTATGCCTCAAATCGAAAAACACACTTCAGGGGATAACCAAGAATTCCAGGCTACACAATCCAATCAATGCAATTCGTGGAGTGCTCTCGAAAAACCCACAAAGGAATCCAAGCTCCCACAACTTAAAAGGAGCAGAAATGAAATTTCAAAGTATTGTGATGTCGGCCAGTGCCTAGTCATCAAGCACACGCCAGCCTCTAGCTGTCTGAGCAGACAGGTGACTCAGCTGGGAAAGGGCTCCCCAGCCAGCCATGGGCATCTGACCCACTGCCTCAGAGTAATTTTTCTTCAACCTTTAAAACCAAAAGAGTAAATGACTAATGAAACGACTGAAGAATAACTTCCAGACAATTCTTACAAAGTCAAAAAATAAACAAAAATCCCCCAAACTTGAGCACAACAGTAAGTAGATAAGAAGAAAACAACCGGGCTCAGAGCTGTCCAACGTCCAATGGCCACATTTCCTCCTGAGAAAGAAAGAGTGGAAGTTCCAGGGCGTGGGATGACGCGGTTTGGATATGTCTCCAGGGGTCAAGGGAAGAGCTGATGATTAGGACAATATCATCAAGGAAGAGTGTCAGAGTGGTGAAATGTCTGTTTCAAATATGAGACAGAAAAGGAACACACTGGTCTTTCTCCCTGGTGTCCAGCAGAGTAGCAGGATTTTTGGGTACACGCCTGAGCACACCCAGTTGTCAGACCAACTGACGCGTACGAAGCCCTTAGCGCACTGCTTGAAGGGTGCTCCGTGGGTAGCATTTTCATCCCTCCTCGTACGAAGCGTTACAACAATGGCACAAGCTAATATTATTATCTCACAAATGAGGAAACTGAGGCTGGAGCAGTGAAGTCCTTTACCCAGGACCACAATTAGTAAGTGACAGAGCCACATCTATCTGAAACCCAAGTGTCCTCCCTTAACCACTACTGAAAACTCCTGAGCACTATTTTTCCAACAGCTCAAATGGGGAAAGTAAGAACACGTCACGTGGAAAGGCTCCCAGGGAAAAACCAAACTGGGAATACAAGGGTTATGATTCTATTTCAAGCTCCACATTGTGTCCCATAGTCTGAATCTCTTGGCTTCTTGCTTGAAGTCAGGCATATCTGGGAAGTAGGAAAGCAAGGAGCCCAGTCACCCCCAGGCGTGCAGCCTGGAAGTGACATGGGACCTCTCCCCTGAGAAAGGGGACACAGAGGGGTCTGTGACAGCAGGCGAGGAAAGCACTCAAACCTCAAGGCAGCCTGCACAGGAGGGACGCTTCCCACCCCTCTCTGGGTCTCCTCTCGGTTCTCCCACCTCCTTCTGATTCACTCACATGGGCACCATCCCTCCCTCCTCTCTTACTTCCTCCCCTCCATGACTGTCACCTGTCTAAGGTCTAAAGGATGAGATTATCGCTTCCACCCGGAAGCCTCTCAAATGAAATTAAATCAAACATTTCTGGATGCACTGCAGTACCCATGCATAGGGCTGAGGTGGCTGATACCCAGGCACAGTTTGCTTCTCAGCACGAGAAGTTAAATAACAATGCACGATTTAAATAACATTTCAAGACAACAATAAGAGCCGTGTCACGGGGAGTACATGATTAATTGCCAGATGAATTCTACAGACAATAATTGCTGCAAAGTTCAAAAGGAGGGAGCAATCGCTTTCAACAAATATACCCCAGGTTGCAAACTCTCCACTGATTTCTAGTTCCCAGTCTGCCTCGGCAGAGAGGATTGGGATTTGGCTGCCTGGGGTCTGATCCTGGCTGGGCCACTCCTGGGCCACTGTATTCAAGCTCTCTGGGTTTCATCAGCTATAAAATGGAGGTAATGACAGCTCTTTTTACATCAGGGAGTGGTTTGAAGATTTAGTGGGATAGCTCATCTAAACCTTAAAGCAGTGTAAGTGGTGCTGTTGTATCTCCTGCCTCCTAGCACAGTATCTACCCTCCTAATCCTTACACACTCCCTACACTGGCTCCCCTGCTCACCCTCCTGTGTCTGCCAAAGCCCTGGGTCTTCTTTTCCAACTAGCTGGTAACTTTGTCAGGGGTTCCAAGCTTCCCTTCCCCCAATACCACCAGCTACCATGTCTGCCTCCGGCTCAGTCTCCATGAATCCTGGGACAAGAGCAAGACCTGAGACTCAGGGGATCTGGGTTCAGCTCCCAGCTCTGCCATAGAGCAGCCTTGTGATTCTGCCCAATTTATATAACTTTTCTGAATCTCCATTTCTGCATCTGTAAAATGGAGCTATGAGAGTCCCTACCTCAAAATGTTGCTGAAACATTCAATTACCCAATTAGAGAGCACTGTGCACAACGCCTTGCCAACAGTAAGGACTCCACATATGAGACCTGCTGTTCTCATCTTTGCTTGGACCACACAATTAATTGACCATCAGTGTTCCCAACTGCCCTCTCTCTCCTCTCTCAAATCTGAGAGTTGCTGCTTGGCCTTTGTGATACCAGATGTGGGTCAGCGACCTGTGGAGCATAAATTATCCCACTTCTCTTTTGTCCCATCCATCTAATATTACATCAAAGTTTCACAAACAGACACGGGTACTCTCAGACACGACCAGGGACAGGGTAAAGTGACACCACCTTTCTGGGGTGATTTGGCACTGCTTCAACAGACTTAAAGCCATGCATTCCTGTTCAACCCAGGATCCCAACAAAATGGTAATCACTGGGGAAAATTCAGCTACAAGGTTTCAGAGAAATAAATCACACCATTATCTACAGAATATAGAAACTGAGAAAAATGTTAACTAAAAGCTAAATACATTATGATTCATACTGATAATGAAATACTATGTAGCCATTAAAAGTATTGTAAAAATCAACAAGGGCATAGAAGAAAACATGATCCTCCAATCATACTTGTTCAACAAATGTTAGTTGAATAATATGTTGCTAACTAATAAAAATGTGTCTTTTGAAAATTTTAGTTTGAGTATTTACTGTGTGCCAGCTCCTATAAATGAGTACATTATATATACTAGGCTACAGCAAAACCCAGTGAAGTTTTATTATCCCCATTTTATTTTATTTTATTTTATTTTTTGAGACAGAGTCTCAGTCTGCTGCCTGGGCTAGAGTGCTGTGGCATCAGCCTAGCTCACAGCAACCTCAAACTCCTGGGCTCAAGTGATCCTCCTGCCGCAGCCTCCCGAGTAGCTGGGACTACAGGCATATACCACAATGCCTGGCTAATTTTTTCTATTTTTAGTAGAGATGGGGTCTCACTCTTGCTCAGGCTGGTCTTGAACTCCTGACCTCAAGTGATCCTCCCACCTTGGCCTCCCGGAGTACTAGGATTACAGGCGTGAGCCACCTTGCCTTGCCTCCCCTTGCTCTTTTCTAACTAATGTTACCGCTTGTAAAGCTATTAGGATATTTACAGTTACATTAAGTGTATTTCCATAAGAAAAACCAGACTAGAAAAGCAGGCAGAAAAATACTAGAAGTAATTCTTTCTATGGGGTGACACTACAGATGAATTAATTAATTATTTCTTTATTTTATTATATTTTTAGAGACAGGGTCTTGATCTGTCACTCAGGCTAGAGTGCAGTGGCATGCTCATAGCTCACAGCACCCTTTAACTCCTGGGCTCAAGCAAAGCAATCTTCCTGCCTCAGCCTTCCAAGTAGCTAAACCAACAACAGGCATGCACCACCACACTCAGCTATTTGTTTTATTTTTTGTAGAGATGAGATATCGCTATGTTGCCCAGGCTAGTCTCGAACTTCTGGCCTCAAGTGATTGTCTAGCCTCACCCCCTCAAAGTGCTGGGACTACAGGTGTGAGCCACCTTGCCCAGCCCCTATAGATAATTTTTATTTATTCGAGCTTTGATTTAGTTTTTAAATTCTTGACATTTATCATAAATCACTTTTGTAGTAAGGGGAGAGAGGGGCAGTTTTTTCTGTTTTAAAAGCCCAAATGTCAGCCATCCTCATTCCCCTGGCTGTGTCAGATGCAGATGCTGGCCAGGTCCTGGGGCTTGTGGGGGAAAGCCAGGTGCTTGGGTCAGATCACCTGGGCGTGGACCACTCGGGCATTCTGGGAAAGCTGCTTAGGGCCGCTGTGAGTTTCAAATAGGCAGGTATGCACAGGGCTTAGATCGGGGCTCATACACATTGAGTGCTCTGTAATATCAGTGATTATTATTACTAATGACATTTCCACTGTACTCAATACACTCTACAGCTTCTCTCTGGAGATGGGACCAAAACGTGGTCTAAGACAATGGTCCCAATATCTTTTAACCAATTATCATAATAGATCCTGCAACCATTCCTCCTTCGCCCCCGATTTTCCAAGGGCTGGCAAAGCAACAATCTGGGCAGGTCTGGAGAGTGATACCTGGCTTTGAATCCCGGCTCCCACTCTGGCTGACTCTGCAATCACATGGATGTCACTTAACCTCCGTGCCTCAGTTTCCTCACTTACAAGATGGAAATAACAATGCTCCCACCTCACAGGACTGTGGTGAGGACTGAAAGACATAATGCACTCACGACCCTTGGCACTGCACCCAGCCCACCGTGACTTCTCAACAAGCATTACCCACGGTGATGACTTCAGCATCTGCTATGTGGCTTTTGTCAATCTTTATAGGTTTCCTTCCCTGGAATGGCTTTCTTGCCATCATTCTCCATATTTAAACATTGCAGTATAAAACAGAGTAGATGTTTCCAAATGACACACACCCTTGTGTGGATTCTGCTGTCCTCCTGTGTTAGTCTGCTACGGCTGCCATAACCAAGTGCCACAGGCTGAGCGGCTTCCACAACGGATATTCATTTTCCCACAGTTCTAGAAGCTAGCAGTCCAAGATCAGGGTGGCGGGGTTGGTTTCCTCTAAGGCCACTTCTTGGCCCTCTTTCCCCTGTGTTGTTACAAGGTCTTCCCTCTGTGTGGGTTTGTGTCTCGTCTTAGAAGGTCACCAGGTGCACGGGATTAGGGCTTTACCTAGGGACCTGCCTCATTGTAATTTAATTATCTCTGTAAAGTCCCTATCTCCAAATGTAGCCATATTCCGAGGTACTGGGGGTTAGGACCTCACCATAGGAATGGGATGCGGGGGTGTGCACAGTTCAACCAGTAACAGCTCCTCACTCCCTGGAAGAACAGGAGGAGACTCCTAATTAAGAATCAGTTGAGGCCAGGCGCGATGGCTCATGCCTGTAATCCTAGCATTCTGGGAGGCTGAGGCGGGTGGATCGCTCGAGGTCAGGAGTTCGAGACCAGCCTGAGCGAGACCCCGTCTCTACTAAAAATAGAAATAAAAATTATCTGGCCAACTAAAAATATATATAGAAAAAATTAGCCGGGCATGGTGGCGCATGCCTGTAGTCCCAGCTACTCGGGAGGCTGAGGCAGTAGGATCGCTTAAGCCCAGGAGTTTGAGGTTGCTGTGAGCTAGGCTGACGCCACAGCACTCACTCTAGCCTGGGCAACAGAGTGAGACTCTGTCTCAAAAAAAAAAAAAAAAGAATCAGTTGATCCCGGGGTGTGGCCACCTGAGCCGGTCCAGGTCCTAAGGAAGAAGAACGCACACAGGTGCAGCAACATGGAAGGGCCACCTTCTAGACACCCATGTGCACCTCCCCACTAGCGTTGTAGGTGACACCCCACCCTCCCAGCCCCCAGATCCGCAGAGGGGGCTGACACCTACCAGGTGAAATGTTCAACAGAGCTCTGGCCAGTCAGGTCAGCAGAGCCAGCCACTGCTCCCATTTATGTTTGTAAAAATTCGGGATGGAAAGTGTTCATTCCCGGCACAGACGCCCCAATCTGGGCTCATAAACATCAATCAAAGTGGAAGGTCATTTTGAAAAATCAGTACATACCTCATTAAAACAAATTTTCTTAAAAAAAAAAAAAAAAAAACACCCGAGTTTCTTGAACCACGGCATATAATTTACAAAGTGCAAATGTCTGAGATACATGTGCTAAATTTAAAGAAACAACTATTATTAAACACCCCATTATGTAAGGCAGTGAAATATATTTGCGCTCTGTACATCCGTTATAATATTTCAACTGAGCCTCACAATGTTTGGCAGTTCTTTCCTTCGGTGATAATAAAAGGCTTTTCTTTCCATTAAATATCTAAATTAAGTCAAATAGTGTATGTTAAATAAGCCCATAAGTCCTTTTGTATGATGCAATGAAGTCTTGAAATGCTTATCTACTGAGCACTCTGGCTTAAAGGCTGGCGGTTTATGTCCCCTGCAGAGCCCCGGGACCCTGCTGGCTTGGCCAGACTGTGAAAATAAGCTTCAAATGACCAAACGCAACTGCAACTTTAAAAGTAGGAACCAGACCAGACACAACAAACCACAGTGTAGTCAGCCTCACTTGTCATAATTCATGTGTGTGGAATTCAACTGTAAAAGCATTCACAGAGTGCTAAATTTCCTCCATTGGGGCATTCCATGTGGAATGTCAGATTTTGAAAAGCTGCTGATAAACCACTCCTGATTACAAGTCTACACGTTGTAGCATTAACCAAAAAAATATTTATCCCAACCCCAAAACAGCTTTGTCTGTGCCATCCAGCCCTAAACAATTCGGGCAAGTGCCAATAGTTTTGAACACCCAGGTTCTGAAAAAACATGCACTCAATTGGGGGTCCTGTACTGACGTTACGTCCCTCTTTTGTTTTTCTTTCAACTTCCATTTCTACATTATTCTCCATTTTGATGGCCTACATAATGATCACTTATAGCAATCTTTTTTTGAAAAACAATCTCATCATGGTTCAATGACTCAAAAATATAACTTACAGCTTTTTAAAAGAGAAACTTGAATGGATAAATATATTCATGTGTAGATTTCAAGCCATGCATGTATATATAGATGTAAACACATGAAAATGTAATAATCCAATTAGCACATCTTTTTTAGAAACTAAATTCGTCTTAACAAAACTGGCCTAAGCCTCAGGTAGGAACTGAGGGGAAGTGCCAGCGATGACAGTGACAATAATAGCTGCCATTCGGTCAGCATTTACCATGTGCCAAGCACAGGGCTCAGCCCTAGACATACATTTTTTCCCTTTTGCTCCCCACAGCAATGCTCTGATGTAGGAAAAATGAGGAAACCGCGCCTCAGAGACGTTAAGTCACCTGCTCAAGGTCACATAGCAGGTGGGGGGAACCAGGAGTTGAACCTGGTTCAAATTGTGCTATATTGCCTCCCAGTGGTGCCTGAGATGCAGGGTACAGGGCCTGGCTAAGGGTAGGGTCATATACCTGGTCCCTGAGTGACCTCTTATCCCAGCTAGGGACAAGTAGCACAGCCTAAGCCACTCCTCAGGAGAAGATCCAAGAGACACACCCTATGAGCAAGGCAAAAAACCAAAGGAGCCACATCCTGCCTATCCCAAAACACAGAGAGGAAGAAACCCCCATCTAAAAATTAATCCTTAACCTTCCCCCGCCTAATTTTTTTTTTTTTAACAGACAGGGTGGGTCTCACCCATCTAGAATGGAGTGGTGTGATCAAAGCTCACTGTAACTTCAAACCCCTGGGCTGAAGTGATCCTCCCTCCCACCTAAGCCTCCCGAGTAGCTGGGATTACAGGTATGAGCCACCACACCTGGCTTTTTTTTTTTTTAAATGTTTTGTAGAGATGGGGTCTTGCTATGTTGCCCAGGCTGGTCTCAAACCCCTGGCCTCAAGCGATCCTCTCGCCTCAGCTTCTCAAAGCACTGGGATTACAGGCATGAGCCACTGTGCCAAGCCATTTCCCCTACCTGTTACCTTATTGCCTTGTTACCAAAAGCATCACATCAATGTTCCTAATGACTCTAATTTGCTCCTGTTGAAGACACATTCAAGTAGCACATACTTAAGACAGGAAAGCAATAGTCCTCTTCTTTCTAGAATGCAATCCAACTTTTCCTGGGCGATAAAAGATGGATAAAGGAATGAGAGAAGCAAAAGTGTTGGATTATCCACTTTTTAATGCCTCTTCAAACAGCAGCTGGTTGGTGCCCAGTAGAGCAGAAAGAGAGCAGACAGGGAGTTAGCCAGCTCGGATTCTAGTTTCCACTCTGCCCGACACTCTGGTACCCAGTCCCCTTTTCCACAGTGAGGGGTGAGGAAAGACAATCTCCACATTTGCGTTTATCTCAGGCTTTCTGTGACTCTGAGCTTCCTCTGAGTGCACAGAACCAGCACGCAAGCCCTACACAACTCAAGAGTGAATGCCTAACACCAAGGAAGCATCACCTTCAAGAGTTAAACTGAGCATCTCCCTAACAGTGAACGGTCAGAATTAGCACACACACACACACACACACACACACACACACGAGGGTCTCTGAATAGCCAGTGGGTCAGTTTTAGGGTAATGTAAAAACATCTGCTCTGGCAACAGTTACCAGGCATTCCCAACTGCCCTGGGCCCCCAGCCCAGCCCAGACCTCTTTCCTCAACCCCAGACGTGGGTCTCTAACTGCCCCCACGGCCTGTCCTCTGGGACTAGACATCTCAGACTCACACGTCCAGACCTGGATCTTCCCCTAAAGCAGGTCCTGCCCACATCCTTCTCCATCGCAATCCATGCACCTACATCCTTCGAGTCACACTCAGGCTGATAATCTTTGAGTCAATATTGACTCATATCTGCCTCTCAAACCCTGCATCGATTCCATTAGGAAATCCCACGGAATCTGCATTCAAAACAGATCTAAAATGTAACCACCATTCCTCACCTTCATTACCAACTCTCTGGCCATGGCCATCATCATCTCTGCCCTGGATTACTACACAAGCTTCCTAACAGGTCTCCCTGCCCCTTCACGTACCCCACTTGTGGTCTATTCCCAACCTAACAGCAAGAGGGATTCCCCCCACATTTAAATCAGATCAACACCTCCAATGGCACCAGGACACTGAAGTACAAGGTGTGAAAGCTGATTATATGAAATGGGTCATTCTTGTCAAACCCAACTAACTCAGAGTCAGGAGGTTGGAGGGAAAGCACTCGGGGCACATACTACTGCTCCAAGAATTTAATTCTCTGCAAGCCCAGCTGCTGAAAATGCCTGCTGTAACCGTAAGACCAGTTTCCCCTAATAGCTGCTGAAATGACCCACCACAACTCTAAGACTAGTTCTACCTATCACTGTCACTTGACATTCAGACCTTGCCAGCTCCCAAAAGCTTCTCTAGCACCAACAGGTTTTCTCTCAAAACAATAGGTAACATTTCTCTAATAAATCTTTTAACCTTTCCTTTGTTCTTGGGACACACCGAAGACCATCCCAGTCTGTGTATATGCCTCAAACTGCAATTCTGAGGTTCCCAAATACAAAGTTTAATTTGGAGATCCATCTCTGTATTTTATTTTGACTTTAACAAAGGCAGGTCCTCTAAGAGCACAGCCCCAGTTAGCTCTCAGGGCCCGTCTCCCCCCACATAGGCCCCAGTTCACCTCCCATGGCCACGGTAGCCTCCTGATGTCCCTCAATCTTGCAGGATGTGTCCCCTACCAAAGGGCCTTTGATTAACTGTTTCCTTTTCTGGAATGTCCTACAAGACTCACTGCCTCCCCTCCTCTGAGTCCTTGCTCAAGCAGCACCTTTAAAGACACCTACCTGGCCACGAGGCCTAAAGCGCAGACCACCCTTACTCCTCGGCACTGCCAACCCCTCCCCTGCTGTCCCTTCCCTCGCACACGCCTTCTAAGATGCTACATAACTCACTTAGGATGTCTGTCTCCCTCCTTCTTTTCTCTCCCCCCGGAATATGGGCACCCACAGGGCCAGGATCTCTGTTTTGTTCATTGATTTATCCCACGCACCTGAACAGGGTCAGGTACGAAATAGGCACTTAGTAAATTTCTGCTGAATGAATGACTGAATGGATAAATGAATCCAGGAGTGGATGTTCTGAGAAGGCTCTCTCCCCCACGGGGAAGGGCATGTTGTCTTCACCACCCCACCTCCAGATACAAGGAGAAAAAACAGGCATGTCTAGCCTCAATGAATACCCAGCACATACACCGCAGTTCTGAGACCTCCACAAGGAGCAGACCCAGGTGAGCAACTCAACTCTCTTGCCCTCTGGGCCCAGGCACAGCCTCAGAATCCAGCTCACTCGCACCACTCCCAGTTAGGGACAGAAACATCCTCCATCACCCTTCTTCCTTTCTTCCTACTTGCTAACAAGATACACAGCCCTAAGACAAGAAAAACATAGTTTAAAAAGTGCAAAACTGGCCAGGCATGGTGGCTCATGCCTGTATTTTCAGCACTTTGGGAAGTCAAGGCAGAAAGATAACTTGAGGCCAGGAGTTCAAGACCAGCCAGGGAAACAATCAAAACCCCATCTCCACAAAAAATCTGAAAATTAGCCAGGTGTGGTGGTGAGCACCTGTAGTCCCAGCTACTCAGGAGGCTGAGACGGGAGGATCACTTGAGCCCAGGAGTTCAAGGCTGTAGTAAGCTATGATCGTGCCACTGCACCCCAGCCTGGGTGACAGAGCAAGACCCTGTCTCTAAAAAAACAAAAACAAAAAAAAGTGTAAGACTGTTACTAATTAAAAATTAATTGGACTCACAGCAGTCAATTTCAAAAGAAAAATATAAACATTACTATATTTCTAGAAGTCAAAATTTTAATTCAACTGCATAAAGATAATCATGCTATCTGCTTTCAAGTTTTATTTTACCTCAAAAAGTTTAGTTTGTGAAGTTTAGGACAAAGTACCATTCTCCTTGGTACAAACTGGCATATTTAGACCCCCTCATAACCATACAGTCCTGTGACCCTGCCTTTTGGTTGAATATATAACCATGGCTTTAGTATTCATGCCATCTATCTCATACCTCCTACATCTAACCAAAATGCTTTGTAGAATGTGGTATGGAAAGCTTCTATGCAGACCAGCAACCTCTCTTCTTTCTCAATCTTACGCTCACATTTCCAATGCTGTTTTACTTCTGCTTGTTGTTTTATACTCTGATGTGATTAAATTTAAAAGAAACGTTCGACTAAATGGTATACGCATTTCCCTTTGATCAAAATTTACACAGCAAAAAACCCTGCATATTTATACAGCTGAGCTCGCCGCAAGTCACTGGAATCATGCTTGCAGGGTAACAGTCATTTTCAAGCTTTTATTAGTGACTATAATGATCGGAGACAGGGGTCATCAAAATGCCTTCGCCAGAGCCAATCTAACATTACTGCAGAGTCCCATTGTGAAATTAAAGAGGTCTAGGGAGAGAGGAGGAGGAGAAAGGGGGACTTTTGTGCTCTGTCGCTACAGAAGAGAAAAAAAGTAACACAAGAATGTAACACTGTGAAGAAAAGCAGCACTTAACATAAATTATATCTAAGCTCACCTTTACTGGTTTGACACAAGCAAAAATATTTCTTCTGCTAGAGTAGCGAGACTCAAGGGTAGATTACTAAGGAAAGTTTCAAAAACAAAACAAAACCAAAGCAAACCCCTCATCTTTTTAAGGAAGGAACAAGGGGTCAGAATACTCTGTCTCTGATATTTAGAAACTATTTTGTCTGCTGCCAAAAGAATGGATTAGGATAATGACCAGTGTAGTTCATTTGAGTTTCCATAACAGGTTTTTGTTTAATCGAATGTTCATTAAATACAAACTTATACAGAAGACATGACAACTAAATATGATGCAGGATCGTGTATTGGATCCTGGGCTGGGCAAAGTAACAGCTACAGAAGACTTTACACAGACACTGACAAAATCAGACAACAGTCTCGCATCAGTGTTAAACCTCTAATTTGATCACTATACCATAGTTATGTTAGGAAATAAATACACACAGAAGTATTTTATGGTGAAGGTGTTTAAGGTTTTAAACTTTCAAATGATTTAAGAAAATTGTATGCAAACATACATTTGTGTGTGTGTGTGTGTGTGTGTGTGTGTGTGTGTATGCATCTGAGAGGATGTCTGAGAAAGCAAGAGAGAGAGAGAGAGAGAATGATAAACATATGGAACTAAGTGTAACCAATCAGTGAATCTGGCTAAAAGGTACAAGGAATTCCTTGTGTCATTCTTGCAGCTTTTATAAAAGTTTGAAATTATATCAAAGAAAAAGGAGCTCATATTTGGTATCCTAATTTCACTCCTAAAATATACTATTTTGGTTATTTTTTCAGAAAATGAAATAAGTTAACCAGAATAAGTTTCATTCACTCACTTAGCCACTCAACAAACATACCGTATATGAAGCACCTACCCAGTACCAAGCATGTCTCGCTTGTCAGAGCTGCCTGCATGTGCTATTTCACCCTGTGAATTTTAAATAGCTGCATTATGGGTATGAGGAAAACCAAGGCTTTCCAACTGAGAAATAAAGTCAGCCACACTAGTCGGTCCTGAGAAAGTAACCCAATCTTTAATATAGAGCTTTAAGTAGTCAGAAAGGAGGACTAAGTAGTCAGAAAGGAGGATGAAAATATTATGTCTTACTTTTGCTATAGATATTAACCTACACTGAAGGTGATCTACAAAACAAACAAACAAACAAAAGACAACCAGACATGGCCATGCAAAATACAGACAACAATCACAACACATCTTCAAGTCCACATCCACATAGATTCACAGCATCAAAGAGAAGGCAATAACCAAATGCTTTCAAATGATGGAAATGCTGTCTAGTCATGTGTGACATGACTTAAATAAGTAACAATGCAAGAATGCATTTGTCTACCATTGCCCAGGGGTTTCTTGGGTTTAGCAGCCGAACTGGCAACAGGGATTATATTATCAAGTAGTATTCTATACCACTTTATTAACTGTCAGGGAAATGTCTATTATAATAATTGTCAGTGGAATGATGTTTATTTTACTACCACCACAGCAACTTGGCCAATCAAATCAAGATTTTTCCTCCAATCATTCCCAGAGAAGGGCCAGCATTCCATGAACATTGAACTGATGGTAACACTCCTCCTGTACCTTAAGAAGTCATATGTTTGCATCACAGGGAAGAGAAAGCATTCTCTTTTGCTGAGTCCTGGCTCAGCAGGCTGCCTCATTCAAACTCCAGCTCCTCCACTTAGTTAGCTACATTACTTCAGACAAGCTACTTCATAAGGCCTCAGTTTCCTCAACTGTAAGATGGAAAAACAAACTCATTGGGATATTGCACAGATAAAAACAATTAGGTAAAGTGTTTAGAGATAATGTTACCTGCATGGAATGATTATTTCATCTTACCTGAGTCATATTCCTCTGGTGTCAAAGTGTCAGTATTAACTCTCCCCTAGACATACATCGGGTGCACTGGATGGCACCCCAGATTTTAAGCCCACTCAGTAATTAGCTATTTAAGAAATGGTACAATAAGTACATTAGAGTAGTAAACTCTCTCCAGTGAAAAACTCTCAGCTTATCCTCTGAATGAACAAACTGCTTGGAGTAACCAGAGAAAATCTTGCTGGACATTTTACAGTGTTTTTTGCATTTTATCTAAGCACATGCATCTCTCTAAGAACTCTAAGAAACTTAATTAACACAAACGGCCAGCTGGACCAGATGATCTCATCAGATCACCGGCAGCCATCAGATTCCTTGACTCCAAATTTCTACCCATGTTAGGCAAACAGAATTCTTCCACAGATGGGAAAACTCAAGCTCAAGGTCAGTCAATCAAAAATCTTCCCACTCTTGTTATTTGCTAAGAAATGTGAGAAATGCCATGAAAGAGAAGAATATACAGAACACGCTATCCCTGCCCTCTAGGGTATTATAATCTAGTTTCATAAGAGAGCATCAGTTCACAAATAACTTTTGGGCCCCATTCTCCTCCTTTTTTGAATACTTTCACCTGTTTAAAGGGAATATTTGTGTATATGACATCAATACTTCCAGGGCAGGTCCACAAAACGTTACTTATGTGATCTTCCTTGCTGTCTTCCCAAGTTGCCGGACTTGGAAAGCGCACATAGAAGACGGCAGAGCTGTATGACGGAAGGAGAAAGAGTGCCTGAATCCATGCTCCCAAGAGAGGCTCTGTCAATTTGGAGAAAAATGTCTCCTGGGTTCGAGACAATAAATATTTGTGGGCTTGTTATAGCAGCCAGCATTGCCCTGACTATACACCCTCCATTCCTCTGTGACCTTATAATCAATTCTATCAGCACTTAATGAACTTCTGCTAGATGCCAGCCTCTACACAAAGCAACAGGGGGCACAATGAGGAGAGAACTGGCAGGGTTTCTGCATATCTGAAGGTGGCTATGCAACATGGAATGAAAGAATGCACGAACAGACAGATACATGAACTTCCTAGAAGGCTGGGATGCCATGAGGGGCAAAACATGTTCTTGAAGAGACTTTCCACAGTACAGCATCACAGAAAAGTAGCTTAGATGTCATATTCAAGGCCTTATTCTCTGCCACACAGATCAGCAGGTCTTGCCCTATCTTGGACGCCAAAGCACGGAGCCTCCTCACTTTTTGATAACTACATCGGAATTCTCTTGGGAAATCACAGACCTTTTTTAGAAGGCCCCATCTCTTCTCACTCACTCATCCCTCCTTTTGGGTTATCCATCATTGTTTTCCCATGGTTTCTCTGTAAATATAAATGTAACAGATATTTATATTTATATAAGTTGGGATAACTTTAATTCTACTTTTTGGCTTAAAAAAAAAATTGAAGATTCACAGTCTTTGGGATGCCTCAAAGAAACAAGCCAAAAGCCATTCCAGCCCCAATATGTAAAACCAAGAATGATACTGTGGAGTAAGTGCTTTAAACAACCATTTTGTTCACTTGCTGCCGAATCTCTGCAAAGGTGCTGACCAGCTCCACTGGGATGTAAGCAAATGCTTTGTTCTCTCCAGAGTCCAAAATGCTTTCCCACAAATGTGGCGGTCAGGCCCTGCTGAATGCAACGCCCTCCGTACAGGGGCTGTGTTAAATGAGGCAAAACCATGACAAACGTTCGTGGGACACAGTTTTCCAACTAAGAATCAAGTAGGTGACCAGACAATCATTTGATTTAAAATTACAACTTCTACCACCAAGTACAGAAAAAAAAAAAAAAAAGAATAAGGAGAAAAAAGACACAGGCAGATGGACAGAAAGGAAGAAAGAAGGGCATGAGCACACACATAGCATTCCCTATTAAATCCATGCATCTCCCCAATTATCTTGGGACATTTCTTCATCTTATTATGAGTGTCTGAAACACAGAACATGTTCTCTTCTAACCTATAAATGAACTACTCAGACTTCTGTTTGCCTCATCAATTTCTACACCTTTTGGAAAAAACAGATCATTTTACATTCCATTCCGATGATGGAAAAGAGTTCACATTTTTTAAAAACATATATCCATTTCTTAGCATATGTGCAGAATGACTTCCCAGCATGAAACTGGCTGACCCCTTTAAATGTTCTCATTCCAAATACGAGGGAAAGCCCATCTTGTGTAACTCCACAGGAATCCTTGCAGAATTATATCAGATGAGAACCACTTGGTGGCTCATTAGAAGTAGTCCCCGTCTGTCACTGAGGTCAGATTTAAGGACATCTTTACAAGGATATAAGGGGGCCTTTCCCCCACATTTCCCAGAACAGCAACAAAATGCTATTCCAGTTGCCCTAAAAATGTCAGCATGAGACTGTCCTCAAGAAAACAGCTTCAGATCTAAAATGTTCTAGCAAAGGAATGAGTAAGTCAAGCATCCCCAAAATGCTGAGAACAGTGTGTATCAGAAACCTGTCGGTCTTCTGTCTCCACTTAGCCTCTAGAAGCCAAAACAGGTTGGCATTGACAAGTCAATTGAAATCTCTGTGACATTTATTATTTTTTTCTCTGAAGCAACTCAGGTAAAGTCACAAGGCATAATCAGCAATGACAGTTGCCATCTGAGAACACAAGGATGACCTGACTCCCTGCCACCCACACCAAGGAGCACATATGCAAATGAGAGTAGAAAGAGAAACACAGGAGGTGAGAAATGAGGACCATTTTCCTCCCGACTTCTACCCAGGTCCACTTGGTAATGGCACAGCATGCACCTACTGTGTGCCAAGACCCTGGTCATCACGGGGAAGGTGCCACAGTCCAGGAGGATGGCAGAAAAGTACAAAGACAATTAGAGTCCAGGGAAACGAATGCTAGGTCGGGCTTGTCGGGGACACAACAGCAGCAGAGAAAGCCTCCTGAAGTGGATGGGCAGAGAGTAACAGGGAAGGCTGCTCAGATACCTGATATCTAAATTATAATCTGAAACAAAAATAAGAAGGGGGCGGAGGCCAGAGGCTCTGTTCTAGGCCTAACACAGCAAATCAATGACCCAAGAATCAAATGTGGTCCAAAGATGTGTTTTGCTTGGGCCAGACTAGATAGACTTTGTTTTTATTCCGTTTCCAACACTTAATAGTCAAGATTAAACATTTTTTAATTTTAGTTTTCTGGTTTCTTTGGAAGATAAGAAGAGAGGCGATCTGGCCACATCAAGCTATTATAACGTTTCTCCCACGGCAACAACAGGGCGAGGCTGTCTGCTCACCCCTGTTTGTTGGCTTCAGAGTTTGTACCCTCCCTTCCAGGCAGGGGGAACTGCACGCGTCAAGGCCCAGAGGACAGTTTAGCACATCACCAATGGCTCAGAAAAGCTCGGCCTTGGATTCAAGACACCAAACTTTTCATGAAGCCCTCTGACTTGGTACATTTTCAAATCTCTTTGCTTGAAAGCCACAGAACATCTGAGCAGCAAGCAATGATGCCAGAGTCATTATGACAAAGGGCAGATAACAAAACCAAAATAAAAAACAGCCACCCGCAAGCATCCCAAATGCCATGCACCAACAATTGCAAGCAAACCCTTGAACCTGGCAGGAGTTCCAAGAGAGACACTGGCACCAGCAACGCTGAGCTCCCAGTGGGCAGCTGTCCAATGACAAAGGCAAGGGTCCCTGGGCTCGTCTGTCCATGTTGGCACATCCAATCCAGAGAAACTTATTTTTTGTAATAGTCCTATTTCTCAGGGTAAACTCTCCTCTGTTTAAAAAAGAGAGACAGACAGACAGACCCAAAGACAGGAAATACCACCAGACTCCTTTTCCTGTGATGGTGTTTTCCAAGAGAAGCTAGGAAATGGGGTACTTAATAAGTCAGAGACAGAGAGACAGAAAGAAAACAGGCTCGGGATTCAGAAAGGCTTGAGTTTCAATCCTGAACCAGTAACGTGACCCCAAGCAAGGGAAATGACTTCCCTGATTCTCAGTGTCCCCTTCCCTAAGCTGGAACAGGCACTGGACCCCTTCCACACTGGTTGTGAGGGTTAAACACCACCATAACTGACGCAAATGTAGCAGGTGGCACTAGAGAGCTTTAAGACTGAGACCATAACCTAGAATCTTCTAGGCTAATGCCAGCCTCTATCAATCATGTACTGATGACATACAGAAAGAAAGAAATATGACCCATGACTTGGGCCCACCTACTGTACATCTGTGTCTGACATTTGCACCAAGGGGGATACGATGGTCTCAAGCCAGGACAGGACTACTGCAAAGTCAAGAGAGACACTGGCATGTTTCTTTTCCGTGGTTTCTCTTTCCAGTTCCCACGGATTTTGCATTCTACTCCCTAACATTCCGTGAGGTCGCAATGTGTACACATTGAACTTTCCTGAATTCAACTATACGAACTGAGCAAAAAGAGCAGGTAGATCAGAATGTGACCTTATTTGGAAAACGGTCGCTGTAGATGTAGTTAGTTAAGATGAGGTCATATTGAAGCAGGGTGGGACCTTAATCCAATATGACTGGTGTCTTTATGAAACGGGGAAATTTGAACACAGACACACAAATAAAGAACTCCACATGAAGACAAAGAAAGCAGAGATCGGGGCGATGCTACTAGAAGCTGAGGAATACTAAAGATTGCCAGCAAACCACCAGAAGGTAAGAGAAGGGTATGAAACAGATTCTCCCTCACAGTGCTCTAAAGGAACCTATCCTGCCAACACCTTGATCTTGGACTTCTAGGATCCAGAGACATGAGACAATAAATTTCTGTTGTTTAAGCCAGAGGTGTGGAGGCAGGAGGAGGCGATAATAATTTTAGTATTAAGCTATGCTTTTCCTCTGTGGGATGAGCCCCTCGTTGAAGTTGTAATAAACAATAACCTGAATGTTTTCGCTGTTAAGGCTTTCTCTCTTAAGACAAATTACACATAAATATTTTAGCCTTAGATCAAGAAGCAGCAGCCAACATGCCAATATATTATTTTGAGTAATACATTCAAAACAGCAGGAAGAGTCACTTAACTTGTCTCCATACGATGAGTATTTTATTTGGGAGTGATATCCCAAGTCACCTTAGGTGACATTCTAAATTCACTATTTGCCAACTTTTCTAATTGTATGTTTTCCTTTGTTTTTTCCTCCTAGCTGTACTTTTCCACGTGAGCATTTGTAGAAAAGCCATTGCTCGGATAGTTCCAAGCCAGATAAAGGGATAAGGCATGGGTACAGCAATGGAGGCCCCCAAATGTCTCAGATGTCACTGGATCGTGAGTTCAAGCTGGACTAGATCACCTTTCAAGCTTCATTCTTTCCTTCACCCTTATTTTATGACTCTGCTATATTCAGGGGAGGACACAGCAGCCAGGATTGCCCACAAAGCGGAGAGATATGTAGATGTAGCTGACTTGATTACTTAACTCATGACAGATAGGGAGGAATGTGTCCATGTAACTTCTGGAAAAAAAAATTTACTATGTTACCAACTAACAGACAGCAACAAGAAATAACAAAGGGTAAAAAGCCAAAAACGAGAAGCAATCTCAACTCAATGAGTACACAGAAACTTTTCTGGAAGGTGCAGCAAACACAGGCCCCCCCTATTCAGCCAGAAACAAATGTTTAAAAGAATAAACGAAGGCGCACCTTCCAAAAACTCAACAAGTTTTAAGTCCCGGCGGGAACAGAGAGGCCTGGCATGCTCTGTCTTCACTTTGCTGGGTTTCTAACAGTAGTTAATTTTAACTTGCTAGCAAATGCAAATGCATTAAAAAAAAAAAAGCAAGCCAATTAAGACACAAGTGTTTAAAGATACAAGGAGTAATTACAAATGTATTATTCATACCTAATTTACAAGATGAACTTCTTTCCGTAAAATATTAAACTGTTTACATGCAGGCTGGGAAGACAATTTTCAAACGGTTCATGTTCTACTATAAAGCAACGACTATTAACAATGCAACAGCTTCTAGTTGACTTACAGTGTGGACTAGGCAGTAATCAGAAAATGTTTGACCTCAAGATATCTACTTGACCCCACAGAAATGCAGACTCGCCTGCTATAAAATCCTAAACAATGGGGCAGACAAGGTCACAGGGTCACAGCGAGTATTAACAGGTCACCGTGCGGCCCACTTGGGAGCAATTACTTCCAGTCATGGCTAAGTGGACACTTGATTGAATACCACTAAGACAGCTCACATCCCACAGATAACAATCCTCACAGCGATTAAGAATTAAAGCCCCCATGATTCAGCCTTTATTACTCAAATGAACCTAACTCTTCCATAAAAAACTCTTGGTATATGCCTGATGCAAGGTCCAAATTGAAATGCCACCTCATTAAACAATAATATCTAATTTTATCTAAATGAATTTTCATGAAAGTACGCCACACAGCTCAGGAATTTTTAAAATGAATTATCACAAGTGATACATAATTTCGCCAAAACTGGGGCGGATAAAAAAAAATTAGCTTTAGGAATAAAAGGAAACATCAATGTTGAATGAAACGCCTAGTCCTCCATGGTTAGAGACAGCAGCAGAGATTATGGGCTGCTATGAAACTATGTTAACCTGTTTTTAAGAAATTCACATATTTTCACGAATGTCAGAAACAAACAAAAGGCAGTGGTTCCACCAACTGGCCAATCACTGAGGGCACTTTACAAAAAAAAAAAAAAATTAACACTAATACAGATTTCAGGTGTTCTTTGGAAATCAACTAGATTTGTGGCCCTGGGAAGTCATATTGTTCTAAAGCTCCCAGGTGACTCTCACACAGCACCACCTTTGAGAGCTCCGTACATGCCACGGACAAAGGTCTGCACCAGGCTGTCAAACAGCAGCGGGAATGACCTCACCATCTTCCTCCTCCTTTAGTCTTTCCCCATTTCATAATCCCACGGAGGCGCTTGTATTTATTTTTATTGTCACCTTCTACGGCAAGTGGTTCATTTGCTAATTACAATAATCAATGTAAAGTTTCTTTTTGATGCAAAATGATTCACGTTTTTAAAAATCAGGTAATATCGAAGAAATTGGTAATTAAAAAATAAAGAGTGCTAGTGGTACTTGATGTCGATCAACAGAATGACCAAAATCACGGCCACACTGTCACATGATGATCTAAGAACTCCAGGGCCGGTCCCGGCTTTGGGCTCCCTTACAGACCCCGGGAATACACACGTCAAGGAAGCATGAAGGGTTCAGGCCCAGCTCCGCCCCCCAGTTGACAAGGTGGACATTCTCTGTGGGTGAAATCTCAAAAACTACGTCAACAGATACAAACAACTGCTGCAGAAAGAACCAGTTAGTAACAGTCTAAATACAAATTACATATCTCATAGAAACCTGTAAGGAATAAAAACTGGGGGGAAAATGAATATAGCAAGGGAATGCCATCCATCTTAGAGCAGAAATGGGGCCCTAAGAAGCAAGTGAATCTTTTTAGGGTTTTCGGTTTTCATCAGTATTTATTAAAAATCTTCTTCGCATATGGCGCGGTGGGTGTGGACTGCATCACCTGCCAGGCCTGAGCCTTCCCACCCATGTGCTTCTGTGAACTAGAGAAAAGTTCCCCTCGTGGCTTGGTGAGCAGAGGACACTACTGCAGACACAAAAAAATTTTTAGAGGCTCTGCTTCCTCTTGGCTGATGCAGGCAGGGCCCAAGACCTGACAAGAAGAACACGAGGCAGGATATCGGCCCCCACTTGCCCCCTCGGCCAGGCATGCTTGTGCAGTGAACGATCCCAATTTCACACCAGAGCAGCCAATCAAAACACCAACAGGTGATGTGTGACTGTCAGGCAACTCCAGGGCAAGGAGCAGCAAAGATTAATTAAGTTAACAATGGCTAATGATTCAAGCATCGCCAGCAAGACCGACTAGTTCTAAATTAAGAAAGACACAGCCCTGCCTTCCAGAAGCTCATGCTCACCCAGCAGACTGGAAGGAGCCCTGTGATGAAGTTCAGACGAGCTGAGTGACCCCCATCGAGTCCCTAACCAGTCAGGACATCAATATCCACATCCAAGCTGGAGGTGTGACTGGAGAATCTCTCACCAAGAAAGCATGGATTATGCTAAAAGTCATAAACACAAGAGCTCAAAGTCCACACAGACGTGGGTTCAAGTCCAACTCCATCCATTGCCATCCATGACTCAAATGCAAAGAGCAGAGGGCAACCAGAATCTAGTCACTCTGCTCCTCTTCTTTGAGGCTAAGGAAGAAAAACGCTTTACACTGTAACTAGATATGAGATTTTTTTTTTTTTAATAAAGACAATCTGTGAAACGGAGAAAAAACAAACAGGAAAAAAATAATGCTTGTGTTATGTTAGGTCATTCTTTGACAAAGGATTCAAAATGGAACGCCAAAGGGAAGCTGTTGCTTAAGACTCAACAATTACCCTGATTTTTAAAGAGTTCTTTCTGTACTGCCTACACTTTGATTTCAAATAAATCAGTTTCCTTTTAAATTATAGCTTGTCATATTTATTTGCTCACTATCCCATGTTTTAATTTATAGGTGGCAATTCTGCAATAATGATACAGACTTTGGGTCATTCATAGAGAAAGACCATGCTGTCTTCAGGACATTGACATGCCAGAGAAAAGCAAAGGGACTTTGTATATAGACAGTTTGCTGCTGTTGTTTATTTTTAAATACCCACACACCTAAAAATACAGATGCCCAACAATGCAGGCACTATTGTGGTTTCTTTTTTGTTCTCTTTATGAAAACATGTTTGTGCTTACACCTCCAGGCACTTGTTCCGTGTTACACAAAAACAACTCCAGTGTATTGCTGACAAACAGGTAATACAAGTAGAAAGAATTCCCTAACTTTCAAACTCTCAGCTCAGGGGAAAACAAAAAGCTTAAGTAAAAGATGTCCCCAAAGTCATGTGGTAAACATGCCTTCCCAAAGAGAATGTGAAATGCATAGTAAAACAGGCACTTAACTAATTTTAAACGCCTAATTATATACCGCCTCAACAGAATTATCAAGAGACTTGATTGACTTCTACAGAGCTGTGATTGCCATCAAGCAAACTCAGAGAAATAATAAATAATGTTTGACCTTCTAATGTCCTCAAAAATTATTCACAATATCAAAGTAGGAGGACCACTGGCATTCTGTTCCAATATTGCCAGGAAACACAAAGGCCACAGACTAATTTGAAGCTAGTGATTCTGATTCATTTGCCCTGATTTATGTAGAGGGTACAATCTGAAGAAACACTTAAATTGGACAAACAAAATTAATACTGGGGTGGGACGACTTGAATAAGAAAACGAGAGGAATCTGATAAGCGGGCATACAAAGCACATGTGATATTGAAGAGAGTTTTCCCAAAAGAAATAGGAGTGGATAATTTTACAGACTTAAAAAGTCACAACTTTGGCCTGAGGGTGCGGGCTAGGTATGGAAGAAAGAAGACAACCGGGTGTTCTTTCCTAGCTGTTTTCTAAAAAAGTCTTCAAATGTTAAGTATCTTCAATAAACAGTGACTACAAAATGGTTAACTACAAGCAATGCTAACCTAAGAAACATTTCTGGTTTCGAAAGAGAATGCCATATAAGGCAAAACTTTGCCCCAAGTGGTGTACCATATCTATAGGACACAACTTAGATTTCAATACAGGAGGCTTTTCAGTAACAGATAAAAAGAAAACAAAAACCAAACCTCCTGACATCAGACTCTGCAACTCAGCCAGGCTGAAAAGTCACACTCCTTTCTGTAGACCTCATGATCTGGGCTGTGTGCTGACCTGACTTTCCAAAAAGTTTTCAGCTTGAGAATCAAAGAAAGAGTTTCATCTTGAATGTACTGGAACCCATTAGTATGTGTCAATACTTCACATGCACATTAGCCAAAACAATATTCTCATCATGTTGATATTTAAATTTAAATCAAGGTTTGAAAGTAATTGCTAATGTGGGTGTTATCTTACTCAAGTCTCTTTTTCCTTCTTTGGAAAACTGCATCAGCCTCCCTGTGACATTATATAATAAGAAATGAGTATTGGTCTCTGCTCCTGCTTCCTGGCACACAGTCCCTGAAAACCATGGACTCTCCCAAAGGGTAAGTATCTTTTTGTATGCTAATAGCTGGGGGCTCCAGCTGTAGCCTTGGATGGGGAGGCTGGTTGCCAGGGGAACCAACCACATGACGAGAAAGTAGGAACTTTCAGCTCTGTCCCCTGACCTCTAACCTCTGACCTCCAGGGAGAGGAGAGAGGCTGAATGTTGAGTTGATCACCAATGGCCAAAGATATAATCAATCATGCCTATGTAAGGAAGCCTCCATAAAAACTCAAAAGGACAATTGGAAAGCCCTGACTGCAGCCCACACGGATGTGACTGGAGGGTGGTGCCCCAGAATGGGCATGGAAGCTTGGCACACCTTCCCACACACCTGGCCCTGTGCATCTCCTCTACCTGCCTGTTCATCAGTGTCCTCTGTGATACTGTTTATAATAAACCAGTTAACCTAAGTGTTTCCTGGAGTTCTGTGAGCCATTCCAGCAAATGATCAAACCCAAGGAGGGAGTCATGGGAACCTCTACTTTACAGCCGGTTGGTCAGAAATATAGGTGACAACACGGGCCTTTGACTGCTGTCTGAGGAGGGGTCAGTCTTGTGGGGCTGAGATCTTAACCTGTGGGATCTGACACCAGGTAGACAGTGACAGAAGTGAATTGAATTAGAGGACACCCAGCTGGTGTTGGAGAACTGGTTGGTGCCATAGTTTGAATGTGTCTCCCAAAGTTGATGTGTTGGAAACTTAATCCCCAATGCAAAAGTGCTGAGAGGTGGGACCTTTATAAGGCGATCAGGCCATGAGGGCTCTGCCTTCAGGAATGAATGAATGTCATTATCACTGGAGTCGGTGTGTTACAAAAGCCAGCTCCACCCTCTCCTGCTCTCTTGTGCCCTCTCACCATGTGATGCCTGCACCATATGATGATGCACCGAAAAGGCCCCTCGATCTTGGACTTACCAGCCTCCAGAACTGTAAGAAATAAATTTCTCCCTTCATAAATTACCCAGCCTGTGATATTCTGTTCTAGCAACACAAAATGGACTAAGACTGTTGATGTAGGAAAGAACCCCTACACATTCTAGAGACCGGAAGTCTTCTGTGTTGAGAGCACAGTAAGAGAAAACAGTTGGTTTCCTATCGTGCACTCCCTATATGAAGGGACCTGTCAAGGCTAGAGGCCTTATCCCATAAAATCAGTCATTATATTTGTTGTACACACTGTGCTAAGCCCTTTATAGGCATTATCTCATTTAACTATCATGACAACAAAGTAGGTGTAATTATTCCAGTTTTACAACTGGAAAACTAAGATTAAGCAGTTTATCTAAGATGTGCTATACCCTAGCAGAATTAGGATTTGAACCCAGGGCGATGTGACTCCACGTTGTATGTAAGGGTGGGTCAAACCTTCAAGAAAGCCCCACCAATCCAGGAAGGGGGAAGGAGGAAAGGTTGAGCTAACTTATACTCATCTGCCCATTCTGCCCCCCAAACTAGCCCCTACCATGGAAATTGAAATAGATTATGACACTGTCATCAAGATTCTTCCTACAGCACCATTTAAAACTTGTTTCTCACTTCCTTATGTTTAAATCTGAGTTCAGGTGGGAATAAAACCTTTGTTCCTTATTTCCACTACCTACACCTCTGAGGAGGGACACACATAAATAAATATAATTTCTTCCAGGCCCAGGGCTCAATGAAATGCTCAGGCAAAGTAGGAGGTATCAGTTCAAATCGAGGCTTAGCATCCAATTCCTGGACCCTGATGAGATGGGATTTACAAAGGTATCGCCTCCCAAGGTCACCTGGAAGGGGCCTGCAAGTAACACCAGCGCAAGGCAGCTGCCCGGCAGCAGCTCTCCAGCACGAAGTCACTCAGCCACCTGCTTGGCTCTCGTTACCGCTGCAAACCACCACTATTCTAAGGGAAGAAACTGGAACCCTCCACAGGAAAAGACCTCAGAACAACACATTTCCAGTCTACCCTGGTTTAAACAGGGGCGTTCCGTTTGAAGAACAAATTGGGGAAGGAAGGAGGAAGAAAGAAGAGAAGGAAGGAAGGAAGGAAGAGAGGGAGGGAAGGAGTAAGAGAATGAAAGAAAAACAAATGAAGAAACAAAGAACCCTGCCTTGTTAGGAGTGAGAAGAGAATAAACAATCATTCTCATCATCATCTTTTTCTCTTGCTTTTCCTATCTACCTGCACAGTTATCTCCAGTGGGATCATTTAGGAAGATAATGATTTATCACTTCTGACCAGGTAAAGGTAATAATCTTCAAGCCAAAGGTGTTTGGGATGGGCTAACAAGTTGAAACCCACATAGAAAGGGTGTGGCTGGGAACATATGCATGTGTAGGTAGACAGATCCTTCAACCATGGTGTTCTCCAGACCCAGTATTTTATATGGCTCTACCCCATTATGTAGGTAAATGGAGGACACATGAAATTTATAGCCCAACTCCATGCTTTCCGTACTCTACCATTTCAGAATGCTATAAAGAAACTGATTGTCATTTATGTGACTTCCAAATGCTCAATTCTACCCTTCCCTTTTATTTATTTTTTTATGAAGTCTCAAGTCCTACAAGATTCCAGAGAATTCACAGGCAACCTTCTTTTTTCCCCTCTCTTGCAAAAAGTTCCTCCCCCAACCTGGCACAGCAAAAAAACTATTAATGCAGCAACTCAAACACCAAAAAGTGGATGGTCCCACAAACCAAATATACTCCCTGGATGTCTACTTTCATTTTTTTTACCCCAAACTGTTGGCAAGACAGGTCCTACTCGAATGACTTTGTAAAAAATTAATTTGGTGTCAGTCCGAGTTTCCTTAAGGTAGGAAATTTTAAAAATAACTTGTTTATTAAAACTCTCGGTGTTGCCAAAATCTCCTCCCAATCCAGGCCCCGCTGTGCAGAGAGGAGATGAAGGGAAGGTGTGGCACTTTTTCACTGAATTTGGCAGGAAAAGCAAAGGGAAGCTGCTTCTCCCAGTTCCCCACCTGCCCCGCCCTTCTCTTCCACACAGAGAACAGAAAGTGCCTTAAGCAACAACTGAGTTTACACTGGCCACTCCAACCACATATCTAGCAATAACTTCATGATTTGTTTTTAAGCATACATTTTTCAGGAGAGGGGGAGAGGATCTCCCGAGGTATACACACTTCATCCTTGAAGGAAACAAAAATGAGTCATATTTAAACAATTCAAATCGAAGCATAGGACCTTGGTTGATACATCTTGCTAGTGTAACCAGACATAAACTAGAATCTACTACAA
This sequence comes from Lemur catta, assembly GCF_020740605.2. Classification (NCBI taxonomy): domain Eukaryota; kingdom Metazoa; phylum Chordata; class Mammalia; order Primates; family Lemuridae; genus Lemur; species Lemur catta. Next base: position 20,744,949 of record NC_059145.1, on the reverse strand, counting down.
GTTAAGGTTATCGTACAAGTTTTAACAGATACTTTTGCAGCAGCCAGTGAGAACTCAGTAGCTACAATAATGTTTTTAACTTTCACAGCATGAAACAAAAATACAACGTAGCTTCGATATTTCACAACTGTTAATGAGGCAAGATGCATTCTAAAGGCAGGTACAGGTAACCCTTGAACAAACACGGTTCTGAACTGCGAGGGTCCACTTATACAAGGCTTTTCTCCCGCCCCTGCCACCCTCGAAACAGCAAGACAAAAACCTCCTCTTCCTCCTCCTCCTCCTCAGTCTACTCAACATGAAGACGATGAGGACAAAGCCCTTTATGATAATCCTCTTCCACTTAATGAATAGTAAATATATTATTATTTTCTCTTCCTTATGATTTTCAATAACATTTTCTTTTCTCTTACTGTATTATAAGAATACACTATATAACATACATAACATACAAAATATGTGTTAATCAACTGTTTATGTTACCAGTAAGGCTTCCAGTCAAAAGTAGGTTATTAGCAGTTAAGTTTTTAGGGAGTCAAACGCTACACGTGGCTATTCGACTGTGCAGGTTGAAGGGAGGTCAACATCTCCAACCCCTTTTGTTGTTCTATGCCTAATTTCAGATCCACTCCCCACCAACTCTTTAATTCTGCAGAATTTTTCGGATGTTTTTAAAGGGGCAATAGCAAAGATTGGGAAGATATGCAAAACATATTCCAGGCAAATTTTGGGCTCCGTCTTCTTTTTTTAATGAATAATGGATGTCTTCAGTTACTATGAAGGAATCCTCCAGAGAGATTCAAGAAATAAAAGAAATAATAACAGAACCCAAGATTTCTTTCTATTTAGAACCCACCCTCCTCAAAAATGCGTTTAAGGTGAATGTCACCCACAGTAAGTACAGAAAAAGCCCTAAACCCCAGTGCCTGAAGTCCAACTGTGCAGGAGAGAGAGGAACATGATTATTTCTCTCCAGAATTAGAAAGCTTTACTCTAAAGGTAGTTGAAACAGGCCAATATCTTTCTTTTTTAAGCAGTAATTCTCAAAATTTAGCATGGGTAAGATTCACATATTTGCTTAATTAAAAATGCGGGTCCTTGGCTCTGCCTCTGAGAATCAGAGCAGTGTGGGGTGGTACTGGAGAATATGCAGTTCAACAATCATATACAAGTGATCTTGACACAAACCCTGGAAAACACTGTGTTTAAGGTCCCATAACAGCCAGGGACTAGACTCCAACTGTCACTTTTCTAGGATGTTGTTTTGTCTCATTCCCACTATTTGTTCCAAGTCTCTCTCTCTCTCTTTTTATTTTTTTTGGCAAAACTAAATTAAAAGTATAAACGTTTCTTGAATGCAGTTGACAGCCTGGAGCCAGAGCTGACTGGGCTAAGGACACACACGTGGCCCGAGGTGGGCCAATCAGATCCTTTAAAGTCTTCCCCAGTGAACTTGGAATTGGGAGTGAGATCTAGTGAAATCACACTGTATTCAAGCTTAACTAATACAAAGGCATCTACCAATGCTTGGAGGAAGAGCAGAGGAAGGAGAAAATATTTTTAATAATAGTGCAAATTATGAGCAAATGCCCTGGAGCGAAAGGAGCTGAAAATCTGCTGTTCCCTTAGTGGGTCTCTGTTCCCACACGCCCCACAGACCATACACACCTCACCTCGCTTACTGCTAATCTCCAAGACTTTCAAAGGAAATTTTAACTATCAGCAATTTTCACCCCATGTGCTGACTTCTGAACCTAACCTTCAGGTAAGACGCGATTCCACTTGAGCACATAACAGGGCTGCACAGAACTCAGAGCAAGTGGGCTGTGGCCTGAGAAGCAGATGCACAAGGAGAGACAGAGATGCAAAATGCGAGGACCCTGCCCAAGCCCCTGGTGCTTCTGCTTCCTGGTTCTGTTCCCTTTGAGAGACGGATGCATTCCGGGGTTCTGAAGATACCCCAGTATCTTCCTAATGCCCTTCGTGTCTCTCCATACCCCCTCCTGGCTTGTCTGATAGCTACCTGCAACACCAAGGCTTCTAGCAAGTACGCTACATATACAGACAGAATAATGTGAGACAGAATTCTCATCCTCAGCATCTCAGGCACCAAGGACGACCCTTGGGAAGAGTCGTGAGGGACCATCTGCAGACTGTCAAGGCAGTCTTGCAGGGAGAGAGAGAAAAGTAAAGCACAGCCAAGACACGAGACACAAGAAGAGTGACACAGGGAGAGAAGGTGCCTTGTATCCTGAAGGACTCCAGTTCCCAGTTTCCCCATGCATTCCATGGCACGACTCGCAATCACTCCAGCAAATGTTCCTCTGCTCCTTATAACCAAATAGTCCCAAGGATTATTTTTTAAATATTTGAGGCCAAAGGATGACAGTTCTTGGTCTCTCAATAATTCACTTGTGACCCAGGAATTGCAGAATAATGCAATTCACCTACCCTACCCACCCTTACCCAACTGCTGAGACGATCCGTATCTTCACCTCCACACCAGGTCCCCCTTGTCAGCCACTGGCAGGGGCGTCTTTGCACAGACTCCGCATTTTAGTACTTAACACAGTCCACGCTACTAGGAATGGAAACAGCACTAAAGTCAGAAGAACTCTTTTCCCAACCACATTATGAGTCATAAATAAAGAGCTTACATTAATCACTTAAGCACTTCTAAATTATTTCTTTTCTTTTTGTCTTCTGCTTCTTTTCTTTTGGGGGGGAGGCCCGGGGGGACAGTTGTTGCTCTGTCTTGAAAGAAGCACAGAAAACATAACTTCGAGAGGAAAATCCTTACATGTAAAGGGCAGAAACGTATGGGTGTTTGAGGAATGAGCTGAATCCTAGCAGAGGCATTACAAAGCTTTCTGCCACTCTGTGGGCAAGGTTCCACGGTCCCATTTAATGCATCCTTGATGTGCCATGATGCAAACCCATCATGATGATGTTTTGTTTATGGGAGTAACAGAGAATGGGGTAGGAAGAGGCAACCTCTATACAATGCCCCATTTTCCCCAATGGCAGCACGCGTCCTCAACAGTAACCATCACGGGCATGCAGAGATGTAAAAGTGACTTACCTCCCCTGCTGCCTCTGCCTGGTGCCCACCTGAGCCATGGAGGGAAGGTCTGGCACGTATCCAGGATATGAGATGCAGGGCAGGAAGGGCAAGCAGAGCACGGACTCTAAGCGAGCGAGTGAGCGATATCTGAATGGAAGGTGCCACTGGTGTTTTAACTTCCCTGACGGTCCTAACCAAGTGCTGGGCACTAAAGGAAACAAAGAGGCTTAAAAAAAATAGTCACTGCAGAGGGTTTCGGTGGTGCACAGCCAATCCGCCCGCCAAAAGGCGGAAGATAAAGGCAGAGCCCAGCAGCCAGCGAGGCAGACTCGGTTCCAGCTGGATTTAGGGTCAAAAGGTGGCTGAGGCATCGCCTTCCCAGAAGGAGTGAGTCACGAGGAAAGTCTGAAAGGGAGGCAAGGTGGTGGATTTGTTTTTCCCCCAGCTCGATGTGGGTATTGGCACAGCGATATGGAAAAGAGGCCTTGAAGAGAGCGAAGGAAGCCGGCATTCCAGAAGGCCTGGAAGAGGCAAGACGGCTGACGGCACCAGACAGGCACAGAGGCCGGCACGGAAGCATGCAGGGACCAGCACAGCGGCAGAGTCGGGCCCACCTGGACCGATCGGAGGGGTCAGACAGGAATACGCGGTTTATGAGCATGGGTTCTGGAACACAGTGAGGTCAAAGCCCAGCCCTGGCAACTCTACCTGGGTGACCTGCTTCAGCCTTTGGAATTCTCAACTGCCACATCTATGAAACAAGGACAAGGACACTATCTCCCAAATGAAGTTGCTAAAACGTATTTAAAGCTTTGAGGGACAACAGCACAGAGGCCAAATCCTTCTGCCCACCTGCTTTCCACAGCCCATGAGCTAAGAGTGACTTTTCCATTCTTACGTGGTTGGAGGAGGGAATGAAAATAATAATACCATTTAGAGACACGTGAAAATTACAGGAAATTAAAATTCAATGTCCATAAGTAAAGTTTTACTGGGACACAACCACACCCACTCATTCAGAGCTTGTCTATGGATGCTTTAGCACGACAATGGCAAAAGTGAGAGAGCTGAGAGACCGTGTGGCCTGCAAAGCCTGAGGCCCTTGACAGAAATATCTGCCACCCCCTGCACCAGCTGATAGAAAGGGTAATCAGCTGTGCCTCACTCTACAAGTAAAAAAATTCAGACAGAGAGCTCCTGAAATCTTTTTATTGAGATATATTAATAATTCACATACCATAAAATTCACCCTTTTAAACTGCACGATTGAATGGTTTCTAGTATATTTGAGAGTTGCGAAACCACCACTACAATCGAAGTTTAGAACATTTTTCCCACCCCCACAAGAAGCCCTGTCCCCATTAGCAGTCATTCCCCGTTCACTTCTTCTCCAGCCCCTGCAGCCTCTAATCTACTGTGTGCCAATGGGTTTGCCAATTCCGGATATTTCGTTATCAATGGGATTATAAAATACATGGTGTTTTTGCATCTGATTTCTTTCAGTTAGCAAAATGTTTTTAAGGTTCATCCACATTATAGCATGATTCAGTACTTCATTCCTTTTTATGGCTGAATAATATTCCACTGGATGCAAAAATCACCTTTTGTTTATTCATCAGTTGATGGATATTTGGGTTGCCTCCATTTTAGGGCTATTTCAAAAATTCTCCTATGAATATTTACGCACAAGTTTTCGTGTAGACAGATGATTTCCTTTCTTTGGGGTACCTATCTGGGAGCAGAACTCCTAGGTCACATGGTAAGGCTTTTACCTTGTGGGGAACTGCAGACTGTCTTCCAAAGCAGCTGCACCATTTTACCTTCCCAGCAGCAATGAAAAAGGGGTTCCAATTTCTCCATTTTCACCAACACTCATTCATCTTCTCGAGTATAGCCACCCAGGTGGGTGCCAAGTGGGATCTCACTGTGGCTTTGATGTGCATTTGTCTAATGGCTAATAATGTTAAACATCTTTTCATGTGCTTATTTCCCATCTGTATATCTTTTCTGGAGAAATGTCGATGTAGATCTTTTGCCCATTTCTTTTAATTGGGTTTTTTTTATTGTTGAGTTTTAAGAGTTGTTTATATATGCTGGATAACTGATCTTCACCAAATATATGATTTGCAAATATTTTCTCCCATTCTGTGGGCCGTCTTTTCATTGTCTTGATAGTGTCCTATTTTTGAAGCACAAACGCTTTTAATTTTGGTAAAGCCCAATGTATTTCTTTGTTGCTTGCGCTTCTGACGTCTTATCTAACACACCACTGCCTGATCCAAGCTCATGAAGATTTATTCCCATAATTTCTTCTAGGAGTTTATATGTTTAGGTCGTACATTCATGTCTTCGATGTATATGTTGTGAAGGAGGGGTCCAACACCATTCTTTTGCACATGAATATCCTGTTTTGTCACCATCATTTGCTAAAAATACTATTCTTTCTCCATTGAATGAGCTTGGCACCCTTATTAAAAATCAATTGACCATAAATATAATATAAGGATTTATTTCTCGGCTCTCAATTCTATTTCATTGATCTATAACTCTCTCCTTATTCTAGTATCACACTTTCTTGATTATTACAGTTTTATGTAATAGTAGGTTTTAAAATCAGGCAGAGTGAGTCCTTCAACTTTGTTCTTTTTCAAAAGTGTTTTGACTATTCTGGGTTCCTTGCATTTCCATATGACTTTTAGGATCAACTTGTCAACTTCTGCAAAAAAAAAAAAAAAAGGCACCTGGGGGTGGGGTTTTGATAGAGATTGCCTTGAATCTGTAGATCAATTTGGGGAGTACTGCTTTGGTAACAATATTAAGTCTTTCAATTTATGAGCACAGGATATCATTCTATTTACTTAAAGTCTTTATTTAACTTCTTTCAAAAATATTTTGAAGTTTTCAGTGTGCAAGTTTTATACTTTTTGCATTAAATGTATCCCTCAGTATTTTTGATGTTATTGTAAATGGAATTGCTTGAAATCTTTTTTAGTAATACAAATTTTAACTTGGAGTTGCAGAAATACAATGGGTAGATGTATAAGAAATGAGGACCAAAGCCTAACAGACACCAAAGGTAAAACTAAAGCTGGATCTCAGGGAGGTCTAACCTGTCAAGATTCACGTCATCCTCTAAGCTTTGGGAGGGCGGGTGCCTGTCTGTCTTGCCCATCCTGCACACCTAGCACACAGCAGCACTCAAGAAGCACTCGTTGAATGAAGTTTAGCACTAGCAGGAAATATTTGACCTGGATTTCCTATTTGAGGTAATAAATATGCCCTTAAATATTAATATCTTCAAGCCATAGGTTGGTTCTAATGGTGTGGATTGCAGATATTATAGACTGTAATGAGGCAAAATATTCTCACACAAGAAAACAAGTTTGGTGAGGAGCCCCACCAGTTAACAAGCTCCCCTTTAGTTTTTCCAGCTAAAAAGTCCAAGAAAATGTCACTAGACAAGGAAGAGAAGAGAATAAGGGTAAGTAAGAGAGGAAGCACCTGAGCGTACTGCAAACAGCACTGGTCCTCTTGACAATGATGTAAACAACGTCTAATGACACCCAAAGGTAAAACAAGAAATGCTGCGGAAAGTGCTAGACGAGAAAAAGGGAGGGGGAGGAGGAGGGGGAGAAGCAAACACCCATCTACTCTACAGAAGAAAAGAAGTTGAAACCCAAGGCTAAATATGGCATTTATGACTACTATAGCTTTCCTTTATTGTCAAGGATAATAGATAATCAATTAAAATAGTAAACTTTCATTAAGGACAAGCACACTGTATCTGCTGCACGGGCACCAAGCTAAGTGTCTCATGTACATAATCTCATTACCGTCTCGTGACAACCCTAAGGCGAGTACTATTATTACCACTATTCCCGAGCAGAGAGAACACAGACCCGGAGATGTTAGGGTAACTTACACAAAGCCTCGCAGTGCTGAACTGCCACAGTTGGTATTTAAACCCAGGTCACCTGACTCCAAATGTCCACACCATGCTGTGTATAAATATAGAAATAAGCACATATTGTATACACTTACTCGCAAGCGTAGCAAATGTCCAATACCCTTATACGGTGATGAATATGTTATGCAGTGACTAATTTGATTCCATACACAGAGTTTGGAAGGAAACAACTGGCCTTACACTTTTTTAGGCCAAGTTAAAGAGGTATGAAATCTAACACAAAAGGTTGCAAATATTTTACCATTAAAATCCCACAAACCACGAAGCCTGACATTACACTGTTTCCTGCAGCCACTGGGGCAATGCTGGGTTGGAGCCCTGGATAGACACATAACTTTGGACAAGTCCCTTGTTTTAGTAAGTTGCACAGCCCTAATTTGCAAGGTCATTGCCGATTCTATGATTCTACCAATTCTCTCTTTTCCAAAGCTTTCAATTATTAAGTAATCAACTTTCACCGCACACATATTATTTTACACCTTTATCAAATTCACGGGTCAATTATAGTTCTCAGCCCAGGTTAAATGGGAAGAAGAATATTTAGGCATAGTTAGAAATATCCTAGATCAGAAAATCATTCCTTATAAAAATAAAAAAGAAGGGCATGGGAATTGGGTGGAGAGATTTGCTCTGATAAAGTACATCTTGAGCCCCTTCTTTCCTGGCTGGTCCATATTCTAAATCATTTCCTTGCTTTCACATAGTAAATTTTCTGCTAGATGTCTAGATATGCTGGAGATCAGGTTACAGTGTGAAGGACAAAAGATAAAAACAATCTGCATACTTCCATCTGGCTCTTCAGAACAAAGTCTAGAGACTTGAAATGTGAGGAGAGAAGTATGTACTCTAGCTGCACAACAGATACAGCAAAATGTCACAGAAACAAATCTTTCAGAGAATCCGAGATGCTGGAATGTGTATTGCACCAGAATTTACTCTGAGAGCATTTAAAAAAAAAAAAAAAAAAGTTAAGACTCACTGAACACAATGTTTCCTCTATTACAAGTAGATGAAAAGTTGAGAACAGACCAATATATTATAACAGAATGTCCACCCAGTAGCATAGAAATGCTAGTCTCATTGTTGTCAAATGACTCTTATTTGCAAAACAACAACAAAAAATACCTTCTAGATGTTTATTAACATGGTCTTGACTAGTTTTTAGGACTCAAAAGTCAACACTCAAGGTTTGACTCTGGTCAAACTATTCCTTTGCCACATGGCACTGTGCCACACAAGACAGATTTTCAATATGAAAGAAACCAGCAGTTTCCAATACAAACACAGGCTTTCCAATATATAAAATTTAAGAAAAGCCAGGGTCTGTGCAGAAAACATTAAACCGGTTTATATATCAAAATCATGAGGTTTAAGCAGAAATGCAGCATTAAAATAATTTACAAAATGGCTCAACAATGAACATTTTCCTCCATGAAAAAACAACACCCTTAATGTTTTTCATATGGCACATAAATTTTACAATACCTGCAGGAATATTTTCATTGGTTAAACCAACACCATAGGTCTTTTTAGCTCTTAAGCATATTACGATTCTTGCCTTTTTATGGCATTTTTGTTGTTGTTTGCACCCAATGTAATAAGCTTTTGAGAACAAGAAACAAACCACAATAAAAAGAAAAAAAGGACTACCCTTTGTAACTGCAACTTTCACAAGAGGGGTAGGGGGCAGAGCGATTCAAATCTTGTTTTTATAGCTGCTATCTTGATGCAATTAGTGTAAAATAATTGTCTGCACAGGCCAAAGTAGAGGCTAAGTCGAGGCACTTGAATGCATTCCCGAAAACGATTTCCCTGCCTCTCCCTTCAGCCTGCTGCAGCAGATGTTGGCTGTTAAGCCGCGCAGACAACACAGTTCATGACTTTTCTAAGACGGCTGTGTGCCACATCTGCAGTTGATGAAATGGAGAGCAGAAGTGTGGCAGACACACAGAGGAGAGTGTGAGCGAGGCAGGCAGGCGCGGGCTGGGCCAAAGGAACTGTCTTGAAGGCTGGCCTAAAAATAGACACATACTCACACTCCTCCCTCCGCAGCCAGCTCATAAAACCCGGCCTGCCTGTCCTATTATGGAGTCGGCCTATGGCAGACACTTCCTGCATCCAGCTCGGGCTGCAGATAAGGGAAGAGCATGGAGGCAGGAGTGGAGGGAAGCAGGCGGTGCAGCATCCTCTAACTGCAGCTTCGCTCTCCGAGCCTCGGTATAACTGGGCTATGGTCCAAGTTCAGCTGGGCCCCCAGAGAAAGGCAATGCTTGTGTTTAGCCCGCACAATACTGACATAACATTAACAGATTTACATATGCAAAACTGTGAAGCAACAGGCATTCCCCCTCAATTGACCCACAGCTTGTAGTGTCTGCCGAGTTATTCCCCGCTTCGGCTCTGTAACCAAGTGGGCGGCATGCGAATACCATCTGGGTACCACTTATTGAAAACTGGCAGTCGCTCTGTAATAGGCAAGCTGGCAATAAGAAGGAAGGGAATAAATTGCATCATTTAGTTAACATCCACTTGCTTTGCGGCTGTTAAAAACCCATGACTGAATAATAATTTGGTTATTTCTTTTGCCAGAAACTGCTGTCAGCCAAATTGTACTACGCATGCTGCAGAAGTCGACTTGCAAAATTTCCACTTGAAAAGGGATTGAGGAGGATCAGGGCAAAATGGGCACCAATCTCTGCTTGTGAGCAGTGGCGGCTCCTGCTGCGTCGTGGCCCAAACGTGGTCGGCACCCAGCCCTGCTTAGCCACCAGCCGGGCTGAGCCGACACACCAAGCTGTGGGGTGCAGTAATACCCTTAAGCAGCTCAGATCCAAGGGTGTGTGTGACAAGTGACATCTATGCAGCTCTCAGCTGGCTCTGGAGGTAGATGTGACCAAGCAAGATTCGTCCTGGAGTTGACATCTCCCAGATTCTGCCTGCAAAGTGGGTAAGCAGGCCCACAGGGACCCTGAGTGTCGCCTGTCTACGTCCCCCTAGTTCCGTGCCTGGAGCAGGCAGACAGCATCATTGCTCTCTGGTTTACTCACCTGCTTTCAAATACAACTAACAAAGAAAGTGACAGAAACCTTAGACCACCACATAAAGGTAGAAGTGATCTTCACTAAAAACCCATGTGTTTGAAGTGGTTCTCTTTTGAATATATTTGTAAAGATATGAAATTCTCTTATTTACTATATACTGCGTGCGTGTGTACATGCATATATATACACGTGTGTGTAGATACATAAAACTTCCCTTTTCTATGTCTTTCAGGAAAATCAGGGCTGAAATACATAGAAGTGACCAATGCCACAGCAGTTTTAAAAAGATGTAAGTAATTAAAAGATACAAATAAAAACAAATATTTTTATATAAGATACAAATATTTTATATAAGATATAAATCATTAATATATTTTATGTATTTCTTTTAATAATTTACATCTTCTTTAAACTGCTATAGCATTGGTAAGTTATACATATTTCAGCCTTGGTTTTCCTAAAAGACTTATCAAAGGAAAGTAAAGAAATGGAAAGAAACAACAGGAAAATCTGAAATAAAAAAGGAAAAGGCAGGAAACAAAGACTCTGCTGCTCATGGAAGTACTACAAGTGAACAAAGTTTGTCTGGTAAAACTTAAAAAAAGGGAAGATGAGAACATTTGTAAAATTCAAACTTGAAGCTCTCCTTACTTCTTCTGCATTTGGGAAGGAAAGGCTAAACAACCTTTCAAAGCCCAAAATGGATTAAAGACCACTCAATTTTATAAATGGAGTGGCCTTTCTGAAAATAACATAGTCGGCTAGTCATACATTAGAATAGCCAGAATCCAGCCAGGCATGGTGGCTCACGCCCGTAATCCTAGCACTCTGGGAGGCTGAGGCAGGAGGATCGCTCGAGGTCAGGAGTTCGAGACCAGCCTGAGCAAGAGCAGGACCCCGTCTCTATTAAAAATAGAAAGGAAATTAGCCAAACAAATAAAAACATATAGAAAAAATTAGCTGGGCATGGTAGCGGATGCCTGTAGTCCCAGCTACTCAGGAGACTGAGGCAGGAAGATTGTTTGAGCCCAGGAATTTGAGGTTGCTGTGAGCTAGGCTGACGCCACGGCAATCTAGCCTGGGTAACAGAGTGAGACTCTGTCTCAAAAAAAAAAAAAAAAGGATAGGCAGAATCTGATCATGAAAAGAGACGAGAGACAAAGGCAGCAAAACCAAATGGTTATGTATTTTACAAACCACAACAGTTGTGAGTTACCACATGTTTAAGTAAAACTTGGGTAACAGTATTTTCAAGGGAATGACCGTAATCAAGAAAGATAAGTTTTTTTTCTTTTCTAAATTCAGCTTATGATTGTAATCTTACCTCCCTCTAAACAGCTTACAAGGCAAAGAAAAGACAAAGTCCATTCTGTATCTAGAGATATCAAAAGATGTTAGGACTGTAAAGCAATAGGCTGAATTTGCTCCTTAGACGGAGGAGAAAGAAAATGATATTTCCAGGTTGCCAAACTTATAACCAGTTTGTTAAAAGGAAGCAAAACAGATATTTTATCCACACGTATGCATGCGTGCCCACATGGGCATGCACTCCAATAAACTCAACATGCTGTCACTGAAATACCACTGACCTGAGAGGCAGGACAACTGTTTTTCACCAAACCTCTGCCACTCTCTAGCTGAGTGACCCTGGGCAAGTCACAATTTCTCTGTGTCCAATTTTCCTTACTTTGGGAAATAGTGATATATAATAGGGCGGTGCTAGAATTTCCCAAATATAAGCAAAATTATGGTTTTCCTAACAGCTCTTTATTGCACATTTATCATTACAAAATGTGAATGCATCCTATGAAAATAAATGAATCAGAGTTATACAGGATTTCAAAATTACTCTCATTTTATTTTGCAAATTACTTACGGTAAGTATTGCTAGGGTGTTTGTTTTTAAAAATACACATGTTGAAGGACTAAACTGCCTTATGCAAATATTTATCTTCCAGAACATTACATGTTCCTCAGTGTTTGTTTAAAATCCATAAAGTTTCCAGTAACTACAAGATTTCTATTTAATATGCAATTCCTTAATAAATGGCTATAATATAAAATTAACCTGTATAGCCCATTTTGGCAAAAGGTTGGAACGCAGTGGTAGAAGTCTAAAGAACCTACAACCCAAACACGGTTTGGGCAATCCTAAGATTTTGGAAAATACTGCATTCCTAGAAAACATATTTTTAAGCTATTGCCATGTCCCTTTACATTGCTGCATATTTAAAAGTAATCACACTCTCCTTGTTGGTTTCCACTGTTTTATTCATTCTAAACTCTTCTACCAGTGAACCATGGCATGGTTTCCCCGAATCGCTTTAAATGTTGCATATGTCCTGGCAAAAGTCCAAAATTCTAGCCAACATCAGCATTTTCCAGTTAACTTTAATCAACTCTATTGCCTTTCAAAAGTGGAGACAATGCACTTGACCCTTGGTCGGTGGAGTATGTGTGTGTGGGTTTTCCCCAGGAGGGGCTATGGATTTGCGCTAATCCACACAGCACCTTGGGTAGCACCTTCCCCCACTCTGACATCCAACTGCAGACATTCACAAGCCAGCTGGCTAGGGTTAGCGTTCGGTGGCTAGGAAAGAGAGTGAAGGTAATTGGTCCACAAGAGGCAGGAATTCCCACTTTGGCCTCATTAGCAACAGGGCTGAGCAGCCAAGACTAAAGTTAACATTAGCCAAATACACCTGGCTAATCTTGTAAAGAATAAAGACTTGCTCATTAACTGAGCTTAGAAAGGTGTGACCTACAAATCCAAAGAGCTATTTTCAGGTCCTCAATGGTACAAATTTCGTGATCAAGTTACAAATTCCATGTGGTTCTTCATAAGGTCCCTTCAACAAACTTTTGATGTTGGACAGTTGGGGCCTCTGGCCATATTATTCATTACACACACACACACACACACACACACACCCCTGTATGACCATATTATTCATTACACACACACACACACACACACACACACCCACACACACACCCCTGTATGACCATATTATTCATTACACACACACACACACACACACACACACACACACACACACACCTGTATGACACAGGACTGAATAAAGCATGATGGACGTTAACCTAGGTGCGAGGTACCCGACCACCCACTCTGCTCAGACACAGCGAAGCACACCCCCGACGCCCACTGAATGGCACCAGTGCCAAGGCCACTCCCTGCTCACTTCTAAGAGGCTCATGGAAAGCAGGGTCTGGGAGCTGCCGAGCCTCCGCAGCTCACTGTCCAAACGGGTAACGATTGAATGATGGTAATTTATCCCACGTGGGCTACCCACAGTCACTAATGGAGTCAAGCACCAGTTTGTTCCTTTAGTTTTCATCTGAAAATAAAATTTAAGGGTCCATTTTCATTATGAGCTTGGGAAGAGATGGAAATTGGAAAGAAACAGAGGGAAAAGAAGGGGGGCAGAGAGACAGAGGGACAGAGAAGAAGAGAGAAAGGAAGGAAGGAAACTGCTTGCTATGAAGACAAAACAAATTGTGAAATCTAGAAATATTCAGGGCTGGCTTCCAACACCACTGTCATTGCTGTCAGTTTTAGGAAATAAAACTCTTATCAAACACAAAAAGGTGCAAGGGGAATCCAATGTTTCTGGGCTTTCCATAAACTAAAAATTGCAGGTTTCTAAAACAGGATGAGGCAACGTTTTTCTCAGGCAGTTTTTTGCCCTTCTCCTCCCTTCACTTTGACCCTGTGTGGAGTCCGACTCTGTTACCAAATGTAACTAGCACGGCCCCCAAACAAGGCACAAATGGTGCAAGGATAGAGAGCAGGACTGCGGGATAGCAAAGAAAACTCTCGTTATTTGAGGAAAGGAGAGCTTGGCAGGTAGACAACCATTTCCGGCCTCATCCAGGTGTGTGGCTGGGGACGGGCTCCCCAGGTGAGGCCCAGAGGACCTCCGTGGGCCGCATACCCAGTTCAGCATCTTTTCCAACGTCTGAATGCCACCGAAGAACTGGTGCCAGCCAGCAAGGGCCACACTCAAGGGGCAACACAAGTCTTTTCTTCCTTCTGTGACATCAAAAGGCAAGTTGCTGTTCGTGGGGCCCAAGGCAGAGATGAATGTGAATAAAAGGCAAAAGGAGTCCTTGCGGAGAATTATTTCTGACACAATTACCCCACGCCCTCTTCAACCAAACAGCTGGTTGGCTACTTATCAGTAGCACGCCTTGAAGCATTCCAGCACATTCCGGCAAGGTCCAGAGAGAGAGAGAGAGAAAGGACAGCTGCAGGACCATTCACCCTTTTGGTGGTCATTATCACATCTCATATTTACAAGGACCTTTGGCAACATGGGTCTGAGCTCCGGTTGTGTACATTTGTACCGGCTGGAAAGACAGATCTAAGCTTTCTTTCTCAAATCAGAAAAGGCCTCTTACACCAAACTGACTTACCCAGTCCCAGGGGAGGGGCCCATACAAACAATCAATTTCATAAGAGGCCAAAGGGCAGCCTAGGAAAGAAGTGAGCAGGGAGAGGGGATGAGGCAATCTGCAGTTCCTCTTCAGCGGGGGCCTCTCAACGGGGCTTCGTTCTTGGTTTCGAAGAGATAGAAATTCCAGCATGGACGGCACACCCATGTTTAAGTACACATTTGAAAATGTCGCTGACTCACAGATTATTTTCAACCATGGATCATCATCACCATTACTGTGGATGTTTAGAAAACTGGGCCCTATGAATGGAGGTTGAATAAGCAGTGAGTGCAAGATCCCGCCTCTAATTTAAAACTAAACACACACACACACACAAAAATCGCATAGGTTTCCACGTTGAGAACATAAAATTATTTTTCTCACAAGTAGCATCACAAAAATAACAGGCTCTAATAATTCCACCTCTGTACTTCCTCCCCCTGCCCTAATTCTCTCTTGTGTATTCCTTCCTCTATATTCCCCATGCCCTTCAAATCAGACTTGGCCTTAACCGCCAAGAAATAGACAAAAGTCTATATAAAAAGACAAAGCTAGTACTAATAATAATCGCTAAGATTCACTCAGCACTTGCTATGTAAAAAGTAGTAAGTGTTTTGTTTCTATTGTATTGACTCATTTAACCAAAGCAAGATCACAACGAGGTGAATATTGCCATTTTACAGATTCAGGAACTAAAGCAGAGTGTTCAAGCAACTTCTCCAAGGGCACACAGCTAATAAGCAGCAGAGCCAGGACTCAAACCCAGGCAAGTTAACCACTACACTACACTGCCTCAAAGATATATTAACCAAAGAAGTTAATTGTTGACTTTTGAGCCGCTAAGGGTCCACAAGTTGGTTATATAATGGGTTTTCAAGGTTAATTTTAACTTCGTGGGATTTATACATTGACTTTATAACAACATAGTACACTTATACCACTTACAACTAACAAGTGAAAGAATGGTAAATTAAACTTCCTTCTCTCCTGCTATGTAGTGTTTCTTCCATGGCAACAACTCAGTCTCAGGTATTTTTCCTCACCTCTCACTTCTCTACGAAGTAAAAATGCATTTTGTTTAGATTACAAAACAAACATATTTTAATAATCCATATCTCAAATATTTTATTTCACAGACTAGATGTAATAATGGGAATAAAACTGTTTCTCAATTTTTGACTATCATCTGTAATCGGTGGAAGAACTGAGACTTGCTGAAAGCTCTGGAACATGGAAGAAATGGTAAATTATATTAAAGAATACTCTTAATGCTGGAAGTTGCTCCCCCAAAAATGCTCTCTGGTAAACTTTTAACTTTTTTATGCCTCTTTATATTTAGAACATGCCTTTCTAAAATTTGAAGCTAAGCATATGTCAAAAGATTTTTTTAAAAGGCAACTTTTATTTTCAAAACCATAACTACAAATGTAATACAAGTTCATTGTATGAAAGTATTGCAAACAGTATAGCATAAATAAATCAAAAGCAAGACCGCTTCCCACTCACCCTCCCACCTCCAGCCCTAATGCAGTTTATTCTTCAGAAGTAGCCACATCATTGCAGTCGGTGATGGTACGGGGCGGGGGGCGGTGGGGGCCCGTGGAGACTTAGATCTTTCTAATCTCCATTATCCCCACCTGTCCCCCAAGTAAAAAGATTATAAATCACATAGCAAAGCTGGTTAAGACCAGAAACCCTTGAACAAGGCTGCCTGGGTCTGAATCCTATCCACTCCACTTACTAGCTGTTTGACCTTGAGCTAATAAATTACGTAACCTCTCTATGCCTCAGTTTCCACATCTGTAAAGTGAGGATAACAGCAGTTCTTACCCTCATTGAGTCACGACGGTTAAATAAATTACACAAGCTAATATTTATAAAAATAATTAGAACAAAGCTGGCACAGAAGTTCTATTTAGATGTCTATTAAATGGTATTTTTAAAATAAAATAATATTCAATGAGTAGAAAGCAAAATCATGGAAGCATGTGCCTAAAAGTGCTCAAGCAACTTAACATGTAGAAAAAAAACTATGAGAAAGGGAAGAAAACAGATTTCGTTTTATAAACCTATAAGGATCCTACTTATGTAAATAAAGACTCCATTTTTTTATCAATCCATCTTGGCTTTTGCTTCAAACCCTAAAGGATCAGTCCTAGACACTAGTTCATGTATTCAGGTACCAGGTAAAAAAGTGAGATTTTATACCTATTTGTATCTGTCATATTTTTACCACTCTGTAGCATACGACTGAGGTCAAAACCAGCAGGCTTGCTATGCAATTACAGCTTCAAGGGGGAGACCCCCTTCAAATAGAATGCACTCTCTCTGCAGCTCCCCATCAGACATGATAACAGCAATTGTTGGTATGTTTCCTCCCAGACTTCAGAGAGTTGGGTTTTTCTCAAGAGACAAATTATATAACTAAAGACACAAAAATCCATGCTCACCTTAAAAATATTACCAACAGGCTGGCCATGGTGGCTCAGGCCTGTGATCCTGGCATTTTGGGAGGCTGAGGCAGGAGGATCACTTGAGGCCATGAGTTCGAGACTAGCCTGAGCAGGAGTCTCACTCACCCCATCCCTACAAAAAACAAAAAAATTAGCTGGGTGTGGTGGCTTGCACCTGTAGTCCCAGCTACTAGGGAGGCTGAGGCAGGAGGATCGCTTGAGTCTAGGAGTTTGAGGTTGCAGTGAGCTATGATAATGCCACTGCACTCTAGCCCAGGTGACACAGTGAGACACTGTCTCAAAAAAAAAAAAAAAATTACCAACAAACACTGAGAAAAGTATTTTCTCTAATAATGCCTGAAATGGATAGCTTGAGTGTTGAGTTTGGTGTATGTGTTCTGGCTCTAACTTTCAAAGGGGTAAATATAAATTTTTCCAAAGGAAACAATTCCTACAGCACAAAACTATCAAGGCTCCATCCACAAAAACATTCTATAAAATGTCAAGACATTTATAAGACTAAAGTGTGCTATAAAACAAAATGACATAAATTACAGGATATTGCTATTTGTTGATTCTGAACACAACAACATATAACTATCTTTCCCCCAAAGTACTCCTGGGATTACTCAAATATGAGGGTAGGGCACAGAGAATTATTTTTCTGTTCAGTGAGTGGCATTTTCCTGGTCAAAAGAAAACCTTAGAAGCATACCCCAAACCCAAGTAATAAATGTGGCAATGGCCTGGACAGACAAATGACAAAGGTTACAGCCACAATTCATACGCATGTTTCCAGTTTCCTCAAGTCATAGTTTCTGTTCAATATGTAAATATCTGGCATACAAAACACTCTATCTTTCATTAATTGTTTAAATGGAATTTGCATTTCTATTCAAAAAACCAATTTTGTTTTGGGGAGTAAATGCACAAAAATAGACAAAGAATCACTGCTACATATGTAGAGCTGACAATGTATTATGATGCTATGAAAGTGTCTAAGACATAAAACCTTTCAGTCTTTTGATCTCTACCATCTACTACTGGGCTTCTAGTACCATTTAGATGTAAAGAATTCAATGGATAGAATATATTATTAAAACAAATCCCCTGAATAATTTTTATTATTTAATTTCATTAAATGCATCAATCACCTCGAAACCACCTCCTCTAAAAACTGTTTAATTTTCAGCATCTAGGATCTTTCTTTCATTCTAACTTTCCACAACAATATTCTACCAATCATGCCATCCATCCTTTTCTAAACGCTAACTTAGAGTGAAGACACCATAGAGAAACAGAGATAAATAAAACAAAGCGCTGCCTTCAACAGA
The DNA here is from genome assembly GCF_020740605.2 of Lemur catta. Lineage (NCBI taxonomy): Eukaryota > Metazoa > Chordata > Mammalia > Primates > Lemuridae > Lemur > Lemur catta. Next base: position 20,726,632 of record NC_059145.1, on the reverse strand, counting down.
ATTAAGTCTAGCCTGAAAGAGAACTATATAAAGAACTAATTATTACCACTACTATTGAACATTGTTCTCTAAAGCAGAACCAATGCAATATAGCAGGAAAAAGAAATATGGAAAATATACTGATACTGTTATCAACAAGATTTCAAATTTCTTGGGTTTTTTTCTTGAAATGTAACAACAAAAACATAGCCCTAATGAGATTTCAACAGGGTGATCAAACATACAATATACAGAAATACAGAGCTATCTACACACTAAAACTAATCAGTAAGAAAATATGAATGAGCTACATCTTTCTTGTCTCGGTACAGACAACACAGCTACAAAATTTTCATAAGAAACAAAAAGGAATACTTGAACAAAAGGATATACTATTTTCCTGGGAAAATAGTGAAATTAGGGAAATATAATACAGAAAGGTAATTAGCTATTTTAAATTTCAATCAAATCAAAAAAGGAAATGATTTTTAACAAAAAAATCAAAAGGTGTTTTAGAAAAACTATAAAACAATAAAACCAAATAAAATTTTTTAAAGTACAGTATTATGAAATAATTGATATTAAACATATTATAAACCATAATAATTAAGATAATGTGGAACTGGCAAAGAACTAGGCAAAATAATAATATTGATAATTTTTATAATGATAACAAATATGTGAGGGCTTACTATATGCCAGGTGCTTTATATTTAGTTACCAAATAATTTATCATCCTTAGATTCTTTTGAAATAGGTTATTTTAATATTAACAATAATATAAGCAGAATAATCTTAGTCATCCATACCCCTGTACTTTAGCCAGTTTCATGGCCATACCCCTCTTTTTTATCACATCACCAGTAAATTTTTGGAAGAATGTTAGGAAAAATGTTGGTCTTATTATTTCATAAAATTGCCTGCAGTATTCTTCAAAGTTGTATTTTATGGTTAATCAATATGAATTTATTTACTGACACCTTCAAATGTCAATATCTCTGGCCCATAATATTTTTTTTTTTTTTTTGAGACAGAGTCTTGCTTTGTTGCTCGGGCTAGAGTGAGTGCCGTGGCATCAGCCTAGCTCACAGCAACCTCAAACTCCTGGGCTCAAGTGATCCTCCTGCCTCAGCCTCCCAAGTAGCTGGGACTACAGGCATGCACCACCATGCCCGGCTAATTTTTTTTCTATATATATTTTTAGTTGGCCAGATAATTTCTTTCTATTTTTAGTAGCGACGGGGTCTCACTCTTGCTCAGGCTGGTCTCGAACTCCTGACCTCGAGCGATCCACCCGCCTCGGCCTCCCAGAGTGCTAGGATTACAGGCGTGAGCCACCGCGCCCGGCCCTTGGCCCATAATATTAATTGAGAATATACTCTCTCCATAGGTGCTAAAGTATCTGTTAACTATAGCAAATTCCCCTAGGTTGAGGATATTCTCAATTTTATTATTGTGTATTGACATGTATAAATATTTTAGTCAAAATATTTTTTAGGTCATCTTTTTACAATAACTGAATTCTGAGTACCTTTCTTTGAGAAATCTTTTTATAAGACAAAACTCATTAAATACATTAACAAGATTTATAATTGCTTGAAATGTTTACCCAAATTTGGGTGCTGCAAAATTGCACGCCTTATTAATATCATTTTATTTCTACACATAATTCACATTATCTGATTTAAAATAGGAGCTCCATCAAACAATTCTTCCCCACTGGTGAGATACTTCCAAGTACAGCCATAAAATTTCAAAATTAAAACAACGTTCACTTTTCTGAGCTTCCATTATTTATTTAACTTGTTCAGTTCTTCACTTGTTTTTGCAGGTGTAAGAATTATAATATTGTCCTGCTTGTACTCTTTTTTCCCAATAATTGTAATTTGCTAACAGTCTCAAAAGAGGTTGAGTAAGTGTGCTTGTACTCCATTCTTTGAGTTATTAAAATTTCCAACTGATTTTGAACAAAATGCAACCAAAATTTGGAGTTCTCATTTACGAAAGTTTAATAACATCATCGAACACTTGTATTGATTTACAAAATAGTTTCTCAAAGTCTCAAACATTTCTAAAACCTAATTGATAGCTCAAGTATTTATTTGTATTTAACATTAGTCTCAACATAAGAAATTTGTAGTTTATCTATATATATGTAAAATCACTTCCGAGTACGGATTTGCTCCATGGGTTTCTTAATCTAGTAAAAACCGTTTTTACCACAATATGTTGCCCATCAAAATTCAAATTTATTTAATCACCACAAAAACAAACAACTTTATTTTCAATGTTAAACTTTTTAACAGAATTAATAGTCATTCGTAATAATGATAAATGCTTTACCTTCAACAGAATGAAATTCCAGCAGTTTTAATTTGATTCCATGAATTGGATCAAAAAAAATCAAACTATTACTGGCATTACCTGAATTTCTATTTGAAGCACCCAATGATATTCATGTGAATGAAACTGACATCATTTATCATTTATAAAGAAGTTCTGTAAACAGTGTAACACATTAATAGTTATCAATTCACTTTTTGAATGTGTTTAAGAAATCCTAGGACCCAACATAAGTGAAATTAATTTCAAAAAAGCCATTTGATCTAAATGAAAAGTCATGCTTCACAAAGTAAAAGATAAACGTACTGTCTGCCACTGTGTGTGGGTACAATCTTCTTAAAATACATACTAATTTTGAAACAGATGCAGTACTTCCTCAGCAAATGCATCTCCTGATTTTTGTATGTTCAGTGATTTCACCATGACCCCAGAGTGGACAGTAAATGTCAAAAACATTTTATGGAAGTTAATGTTTGTGGTCAACTCCCTGGAAAAACAGGGGGGAAATCATGTAATATTTCATTAAGCAAGCTCTGGTTTAAAGCTCATTGCCGCCAAAAGGGCTTATTGCAAAATATATTTTTTAAAACTTTACCAAAAAATAAAAATAAATATTTGCAAGTTTATAGCATTCAAAAATAGCAAAACCATAAAACCTGCTAGAGCAAGAGCATTTAGACTGCTCCTTCACACTCTGCAGCATGGCTCCTCAACCTCTATTTCCCACATATTTCATGTAAACGAACTTAAAGTCCCCCATGTTTCCCCTGACCCACTGACCAAATAGAGTTATTGGTCCTTGGCCACTTACACAATAGCACACATTCCTTGAAACAGAGGTGTGCCCAGAAAGGGTTAGGAGAAAAGGGACTATTTACTGCTGGTCATCTTTCAGATGTCATTACACAGGTATCTCACACACTACAAGGTAAGACCATGAAGAAGTAGAAATAGCACATGAAGTAAAGGTCTGCTTATGATAATACTTTAGTGTAAAATGAAAAATCTGACACAATGCTAATCCAGGAATCTTAGGCAACAGGTGTAAAAGCAGGATTGTCCCAGATAAACTGATACAGCCAGTCACTCCTTTATATAATTATCTCATTTACTCTCCACAGCATCCCCATGAAACTGTTCCATTATCATCCCTATTTTCGTATGAGAAAATGCTGGCTTAGACTAAAACTGTACAGTAGCTTGTTCAAGGCCACAAAACTTATATTGGTGGAATGTAACACCAGAGTCCATGCATACAATCAACATATAATATAATATTGCTTCTCTTTGAAACAGAATAGAATGCATGGAAATTAGCCCTATTTTATATTAAAACTTAGTGTATACTGCACCATTTTACATCGATAATGAAAAAGTATCAGTCAATAAGTAATTCTGAAGCCATATGCCACTTTTTTTTTTAAGAGATAGGGTCTTGCTCTGTTGTCCAGGTTAGAGTGCAGTGGCCCAATCATAGGTCTCTGCAATGCTGAATTCCAGGGATCAAATGATCTTCCCACCTCAGCCTCCCAAGTAGCTGGGACTACAGACGTGTGCCACCACACCTTTCTTTTTTTTTTTTTTTTTATGTTTTGTAGAGATGAGGTCTTGCTGTGTTGCCCAAGCTGGTCTCAAACTCCTAGCCTCAAGCAATCCTACCACCTCAGCCTTCCAAACTGCTGGGATTATAGACGTGAACCACCATGCCTGGCCAAGTTTGTTTTTTTTTTTTTTTAGAGGAAGGGTCTCACTCTGTCACCCAGGCTGGAATGCAGTGGTGTGATCATAGTTCACAGTAACCTTGAAATCCTAGGACCACAGGTGTGCACTACCACATCTGGCTAATTTTTAAATTTTTTGTAGTGATGGAGTCTTGGTGTGTTACCCAGGCTCATCTAGAACTCCTGGCCTCAAGTGATATTTTTATAACAACCAAATCAAACCCTTCCCTCACACATACACTGAAATAAAATTAACATGGATTGAGAGTTAAATAGTTTAAAAAAAAAGAAACAAAGAGGGGGAATAAAAAGAAGAATAGGAGGGAGAGAAGAAAGAAAATGAAAACATACAAAGCAATTTTACGAAAATAAATGTGTTAGGTAGACAAATCTTTTTGTCTTAGAAAATGTTAGAAGGTATAAATGAAAAGAATAAGAACATTAAAACAGGGGTAATTATCCCAAAACACATTTTATATATAATACTTCAAGAGAAAAGAAAAAAAGAAAAATTTGGAAAAATACTAAAGTCCATAATGTAAAAAGATCTCTTATAAATCAGTAATAGTAATATAAACACTATATTTTTTTAATTCTGTATATAACAAAAATTGGTAAATTACAAAAGTACTACCAATTGCCAGAAACCAAACAGTGTGAAAAGGACAATTTCATTATTTAGGAAAGAACAGTGTATTTCCAGAATTCTTTAACATCTTTCACCTAGAAAACTGTTGAAAATGAGAAAGGAGGAAGGATTACTTTACTCAATGTTGGCCAAACTCCAATGAAGTAGAAACTGCCATGGCCTTTTAAGGCAAACAAACAGGTGACACAGGCAATAGGATGTCAATGTCTGCCATGTTCTGAGCCAGTAAATCCACTTACAGAATTTATTCTAAGGAAATTGTTGTACATGCAAATAAATGTACGCACTAGGATGTTCTTCCAGCATTATTTATATTAGCAAAAACCTAGAAACAATGTGAACAGCCAACAGAAAGAGAATGGTTAAATAAATCAAGGTACATGGTAAACTGAATGGAATTGTAGCATTCTTTAAAAATCATGCTAACAGAGAATGTTTAGTGAAACAAGAAAATGTTCACGATATGTTATGTGACAATAAGCAAGAAACGAAACTGTTGAATAGTATTTGCATGTGTTGGTTCATAATAGGTTTTTGAAAATTCGATTTAAATATACAAAAATGTTAAGAACTATTTTCTTATGGGTCAGGGATATGCTAGGAATGTTTAGAGAATCACAATTCTAAAACTTAGAGATATCATAAAAATATTTTTCTGAACAAATAACTATGAAATTATAGCTTACCACATGGATGAGAGAGGAAAAATATTAGAATTAGTAAGATGTATGTTTGTGGAAAATGAATAAATGTTGGCATACCTCAATATCATCTTCCGTATCTTCAAACTTTCCCTGAAAAAAAAAATCTGCTTATTAAAAAAAGTAAACAAGTCTATTGTATCCCCAAAATATGGCACATAGCACAAAATAGTGACCAGCATGAGAAAGTTTTCTTCAAAACTCACTCTCCTCAACCCAAGAGCTATGAAAAATAAAAGGAGTCCTTCTGCCGTGGCTTCTCCCGTGTGAGACACACAGTAGGGGCAGTCACATTCGGCTGTCCTCCCACCTCCACAGAAGACGAAGAGAGCAAGCTGGAAATCCGGTGCCTGTCCTGCCTCTGACTTTCTGCTCTTCAAGTTCTTCATTTGTACACGAAAGGAAAGGATAACCAAGACACCTTACACATCACATATCGTGTTGGGAAAGAGTGGCTTTGCCCGTGCCATTCTGCTAGCCTGAGATGTCTGCTTCCCACAAGCATACTGTCTTCTTGGAAACCTATATTTCTTTCTTTTCCTTCCACTGCAACCTCTAACTCCTGGGCTTAAGAGATCCTCCTGCCTCAGCCTCCCAAGTAGGTGGGACTACAGGCTCAAGTCAGTGTGCCCAGCTAGTTTTTAAAATTTTTGTAGAAATGGGGTCTCGCTCTTGCTTAGCCTGGTCTCGAACTCCTGAGTTCAAGCAACCCTCCAGCCTCAGCCTCCCAGAGAGCTAGAATTATAGGCATGAGCCACCATGCCCAGCAGAAACCCGTATTTCTTTTTTTTTTTTTTTTCCTTTTTTTTTGAGTCTTACTCTGTCACCCTGGCTAAAGTACAATGGTATCATCATAGCTTAATGCAACATCAAACTCCTGGGCTCAAGCAATCCTCCTGCCTCAGCCTCCCAAGTAGCTGGACTACAGGCGTGCACCACTGTGCCCAGCTAATTTTAGTAGAGATGAGGTCTCATTCTTGCTCAGGCTGGTCTCGAACTCCTGAGCTCAAGCGACCCTCCAACCTCAGCCTCCCAGAGAGGTAGGATTATAGGAGTGAGCCACCGCACCCAGCTGAAAACTGTATTTCTTTAAGGCAATGCAAGCATAGTCTCCTCAGAGAGCCTTCCTTTACTCCGACTGGTCTTGGCCTCCTAATATCCTTCCCCACATATGGGCACCTCCTACCATCCTTCTACCATATATGGGCATTGCCAAGTGGATTCCCAACCTTCACTGCTATCTTCCCCCTCCTGCAGGGAACCTCCATCTGACTGAGACATGCCCTTTCTCCCAGAGGGACCATGAACTTCAGGGAAAGCTGGCCCTACCCCACTCCCAGAGGTGGGCCTGATTGGTTATCACCATTGGTTCAGAAACCCAGACTAAGCCATCAGGGAACGGCTTCTGTCTACTCACAGGAATGGGCAATGCAGGCTAACAGCAGAAAGAAAGTTTTGCAGGAAGTTGCTGAGAAGGAAGTTTCTCACTCTGGCAATGACAGACATCATTGAGAAATAAATCACTGGATTCAGCAGTGCCTAAAGGCCAACCCACCTCTGAACTTCCAGTGAAACGAGCTAACATATTCTCTTCCTGTTTAAGCCAGTTTGAATAAGGATTTCTACAACATGGGAATGAAAACTGGTGGAATGGACAACTGCTGTTTTTACCAGGCAAACACAATTTCTTATTCTTCTATGAACAGAAGCTTCATTTTCTCTTTGGGAATCACCCCTCACCCATTCTCAGTTCCTGCAGTCTAGGTGGGATTGAGCCCCTGCCCCCACCTGATCTCCAGGGCAGTCAATGAAGCAAGGCTGGCCAATCAGAGCACTGGCTCTAATTGTTTGGAAGGCTGTTACATTAGCCTACTGGGCCAGTGAGAGACCTACATAAGCTTGCTAGAACCACAGGGAAAGAAAAACAACTACTCTGCTGGAGATGCTTATGTGTTAGAATATAAACCTAGATCTGCTGGTAGCCATCTTCCCACAAAGGGAAATTAGATGGCTAAGAATGAAGGAGACAACGTGAAGCAAGGTAAGAAACAAAAAGAGACAGCCAACCCCTGCAACATTGTTTTAGCACCTGGATCCATCTATACCTGAAGCTAACTAATACCATACTTTTCAGTTTTGTGACCCACTAAATAATCTTCTGTTTATTCAAGTTTGAGATGGGTTTCTGCTATTACACCCTATCATCAGCACAGCCATCATCACCGTGTACTGTGTCTGACTTCCCCATAAAGGGTGAGCCCCTGCAATTAAGACCATCCTTACATCTTCCATGCCTAGAAAAGAACTTGGCTTGTAAAACAAGGTAAAGGTACTTGAAGCAAGTCATTAAAACCTTCCCAGGCTGAGTTTCCTAATTTCAAAAACAAGGTGGTTAATCACAAAGACAGATAATAACAAGAGTGGTGAGGGTGTAGAGAACTGGAACTTTCATGTATTGCTGGTAGGAATGTAAAATAATAGTTCAGCCACTTGGAAAACAGTTTGGCAGTACCTCAAAAGGTTAAACATAGAAGGTACCATATGGTCCAGCAATTCCATTTCTAGGTATAAACCCGAGAGAACTGAAAACATATATCAATCAACACAAAAACTTGTATACAAATGTTCATAATAGTCTTAATCATAAAATCCAAAAGTGGAAATAAGTCAAGTGTCCATCAACAGATGAATGGATAAACAAAATGTAGTGTGTCTATACAATGGAATATTATTCAGCCATAAAAAAGAATGAAGTACTAATTTATGCCAAAACATGAATGAACCTTGAAAACATTATACTGGGTGAAGAAGACAGACACAAAAAGCCACTCATTATTTCTTTCTAATCATATGAAATTTCCAGAATAGGCAAACCTATGGAAACAAAAAGTAGATTAGTGGCTGCCTAGGACCGAGGGGACTGGGAGGAAATTGTGGGGGCGGGTTAGGGTTTCTTTTGTGGGAGATAACAATGTTTTAATATTGACTGTGGTGACGGTTATACAACTGTGTGAATATACTAAAAACCACTGTTCAATTATGCACTTGAAATTGGTGAATTCATGTATAGGAATGACATCTCAATGAATCTGGTATAAAAAATCCAAGCCAGCTGAACCAGATGGTTTCCAAGGTCCCTTGCCACCATGACCTGCTGCAATTCTATAAAGTATTTCAGGTGAATTAGGAAAGATGTAGCTATGTGACTCCGGGCAAGCTCTTAACCTCTTTGGAACTCAGTTTTCTCATCTATAAAATGGAGGTGGAAGTATCTCTCTGGTAAGCTGGCTGTGAGGGTAGAATGAAGTACACGTATAAAACATTACCACAGTGCTCACATGCACTGAGCATTCGGAACGCTATGGCTGCCGCTGAGCTGGCATTTGTCCACTAGTCCCTTACACGTGATCCCAGATAAAATCGCAAATCAAATCCTACTCCATGCAAATCGTCACCATCAAGCACCAGTATATTCCTTGTGCAGTCTTTTCACTGACCACCCCGCTAACTTAGGAAATTACAAAGATGTATTCCCACTTTAATTTCTCTTTTTCTATCTCCTGGAGAACAGTGTGGGGCTAGGGTCATGGGGAGAAAGAAAGAAAATGCAAATAAGTTACAGTAAGTAGCAAGTAAATATTCTTCATCTTCAGCTTGCAAAGCCCAGGCCTGATACAGGACTGCTACAAACTACTTCCACGTGTCTCCATCCCAGGCAAAGAGGAAAAGGGGCCAAACGCGCAGTCCTGATGATAGGAGTTTGGGTTTAAAACACAGACTCTCCAACCAAGTCTCAGTCTTGGGCTTCTGCCCCTCCAGCTGACGAGAAATGGAAGGATATGAAAGAGTTCTACATGAGTCCTCTCGACAGCTGCTTCTGCCTGGACGGGGAGTAATGGTAATCACTGCGGGCATAATCTGGGCAACCGCAGTCACGTCTGTGATGTACGGAGGGCGCCCTGTGTTCTAGGCCTTCTGGCCTATTCCTGGGGAATTACATGCATGAACTTATCAGACCCCCACCACCAGCCTCACGCAACAGGTGCCATCATACCATTCTGGAGTAAGAAAACTGAAGCACAGAAATGTTAATAAGTTATCTAAGGTCATGTGGGTTGTACTGCCCTATGCGTTGGGTTGGATTCGTGACTAGGCACAATTAACTGCTGCCTTTAGCCATGGGAATCACATGGGCTAATATATCTACCTTTTATTGAAGGCTTAAGATGTGCTAAACACTGGGCATTACGCAAATTAACCTCAGGACATCCCTAATAGGTTCATATTATCAACAGCCAAACCATTTTACAGAAGAGCAAATCAAGGCTAAGTCTACCCAAGGTCACCCAAACACCAAGTGACCATACTGAGGCTCAAGCCTGTTCTGTCTGGTTCAGACACCATGCGTGTCAGCAACAGAAAAATTTGGTTTTTCTATTGGTGGAACTGGATCTTTCCTGGGTCTTACTCAAATAGGAAATTGAGCAATGACTTATAGGCCTCACAGATATGTGATCTGGACTCCTGGACTTACCCCTTTGTCTTTATTTTATTTGGTATCCCCTCCCACCTAGGTAACCTCTCCCTCCCCCCCATCCCTTTCTTGAAGAGCAACGGGAAGAGAAGAATTGTCCTCCTGGAAAGCGCTTTTTCTGGAAAATATGGATGTGAGTCTAATGAGATTAGGGAGATGAATGAAGGAGTCAGGCTGGCCATATGAGGCAAGGTAGGAACAAACCTCAGAGACAGGAGTGTCAAAGAGAGAAAGACAGACAGACAGAGAGACCACGGCCAGAGAGTAGCCGGGAATGATCAAGCTAAAGGAGAAAGAACAAAGTCCTGGCCACACGTGCAGCCCTGGAGGAGAGGTGTAAAAGCTCCAACTGCCCTGTGGAGTTAGACAGGTTGTTTGAGATGCTCTCTTAACCAAAAGCAAGAAATGGATCAGTGTCTTATATATATGGCCCACTTCCAAGTTCAACAAAGAAGTGTGCACGGAGAGGCCCTCCAGGATGGCAGGTCAAACCAGGCACATTTTATTAAATCCAATGCATGTCTCAGGCTCACTGCATGCAAAGACCAGCATTTGGCCAGGAACAAACAGAGAGGCCTTACCTACCACAAACACAAGGCAACCATGGTCTCTCTCTAAACCCTTCAGGACAAAGAAGCAAAGTAAGCCTTAAAGACAATGCTTTATTTAGATATAACCATGGAGCTATGTGAATATTTGAACATTTGGAGCCATGAAAATGTGGTATTTTAGCCATCAGTCTTCCATTTTCAAATTTTTCTACATTTCAGAATATGAGGAAATATGTGACATATTCTCAAGCCTGGAGCAGACTTTTTCACTCTAGAAGCATGGTGTGAATTTATTAAAGACACCTTCCTTGCACCTAAGAGGCAGAGGCTCAAAGACAACGTGAAATGCCAATGGACCAAACGGCAACTGCGATCTTGTGCCTCTTGACAAGTGAAGCTGCGTTTTCACACAGTCTCCAAAAATGAGGGTTTTCCTCTCTCTCACCCTTCTTAAAGAGCTGGGCAAGTTGGTGCCAAACTGCCGTATGACTTCACTTTCCGTAATCCGCAGGGCACGTGTGAACACCCACGGGATGCCAGATTATCAGTAAGGTGATAACGCTTGTATATTATACCTGCTTGGCACCATCTGAATGAGACTCCCTGAGGCCGCCTAAGGTTTCGCTTCCTGTTATCTGCACCTGCACTAATTTCAGAAGCAAATAAAAAGAAAAACCCACAAAACCATATTTTAAGGCCTTATTCAAAAGCGAGCACACAAAAACCAAAGCAAGTCAACACAAACCCCAAAACACAACAATAAGCTAATTAACCTGAGGTTCTGAATTGCATGCCATGTACACGAGGGTACACCTCCTTCGGTTTTTTAGTAATCTTTGAAAAGTTCCTCATTCTTTATCTGTCTTGGCTATTTAATGTGACTTTTAACCAATAAAGGCTGAATAATAACAATCACAAGAGCTAACCTATATAAAGCCCCTATATTTGCCAGGGACCCTGTGTCATATTCTACATGGATTGTCTCATTTAATCCACAGAACAAATTGATAAGTTCAATTATTATTACCTTTTATATACACACACACACATTTATGGAAGATCAAGGTAAATTAGAAAGTTAATAGGCTTTAAGTCACCCAACAAGTGTTAAAAGCCTCTTTAAACAGAGTCAGCCAAACTTGAGTCCTTGCTTATAACTACCGTGCCACACAGTGTGACCGACACACATGACTACCCTGCAGGAGGATTTGGTTACACCTTTAATCAGCACCACAGGCTGAACGCCGTGTCCTTAGCATTAACAAAACTCTTTATCACTGGAGTTACATGGCTTTTACAGAGTTTTAAAAAAAATTATTTCTAAGTGAGAGTTTATATTTCAATGAACAGGCAAACAATCCTTTTGGGAAGTTATTTCCGTACCATTTTCGGAGGATGCAAATTGAAAAGAGGAGAGGAAAGAAATCGAATCATCACCCCAGGGGTTAGGGACTATAGACACCAACGACTTCCGTCACTCTGGTCATTATGAGGTGCTGGGGGTTAAGAAGGAATGAAAAATGATGGCTTCATGGACTTCAGACTGCTAGTCCACAGCACCCAATGGACTGGCTTTCCGTGGAGACGCCAGGAACGCAGGCGGCGTGAGAGTAATTCCCTATCAGTACCTTTTCTACAGGAACTAATGGCTAGGGTATTTTATTTTGGTTTTTACCAATTCATTGTGTGACATTCATTGTGTAATACAGAGTCTTTGCTAAACACACATATTTGGTGGTGGTAGGGGGGAGCTAAACAGACTCTTAATAAGAAATTCAAATCAAGAATTACTCAAGACGACACCTGCCGTCTGGCCTAATGGAAAAATCAATCTGGCAGGTTCTTAATTAAGTGCTCAGGCTAGAAAGAAAAAGCGGCTGCTTCCACTTAGTATAGCACCTAGGATATTCTAGGTAGTCAGAATGTAACTGAAAGCCGTCTTTGTTACAGAAATGGTTACTACACATAAAGATGACCCATTTGATTCCGGGCAGCCATAGATTTAGTAAATAATAGGTTGAAGTAGAGGCATCTCATAAGCTTATTGACAAAAATCTCTGCGAAGAATGATGTTGGGTTTGTACGTTTAAACGATGTCTCTATCAGAATGCATAACTGAGGAGGTCTAAAACTGAGCCACGGGGTGCGGGGTTGGGTAGTTAAGAAGCAAAGCTGCTTCCTGCCCTAGTAGTAAGTTGGGGTCAATAAATGACCACATCAGTGAAGAGGTGAACAAGTGAGGAATAAAACAAACGAGTGAATGAGTACATAAATGTGTTGTTTCCAATGAGACAACTGAACTCTCCACTCTATTCTATGTGGTCACTAAGAAATGTACAGGGACATGAACATCCACACCTCTCACTGAGCACAATGATAACAGTTAAAAATTCTGGCCAAGCCGCTCCACATGCACTCGGCACAGATGTGGCTAAATGCTCACCTAACCTGGGTTATGATCACGGTGGGGAGTGACAGTTGGCAAATGGGAGGTCCCTCTTCCCAACCTGCTAAGCAGCACAGCCAGTTTATTCTCCAGCTGCCCTGACAGAGGTGTGGAAATAGAGACATTGAAAACTGTGAGTGGATTACAAGTTAATAACTGGTTTGCAAATGGTGAGCTGTCCTGAGCAGCTCTCTCGGTCCCCTAGGAGCTAAACACCAGACACCTTGCCAGGGAAAAATAATACAGACAGACTACGTAAACACATTCAAATCCCAAACCTGACTATAAAACCCTTGTGCAGTCTAACGTTGAACCCAACTAAAGTATCATTTCCAGTCCCTGTGGTGTAAAAATTAAGGTGGTTGTGAAAAGGCAATTCAACGGGCAATCTGGAAAATAGCTAGATAGGAACGCTCTGATGTTCAAAACCCGAGACTGTCTCGGGGAAAGGAGCCTGACGGGGGATCACTCGTTTTTCCTTCCTTCAACTTATTTTTCCTTCCTTACCTCATTACGTACCAGACCTGGGGGTGGGGAAGCCAATGCTGTTCTCTGTAGAAAAAGCAGCAGGCTCTCAACTGACTCTGAGAGAGCAGCCTCAGGAAGGTGGTGAGCCGACACCAGTGCCAACCTGCTCTCGCAATCCTTAGCTGCTTCCCCAGAAGGCCACAGAGACATGAAAAGTCTCTCCCCCAGCCTGGCCACTGGGTGCTCCTGCTAAACTCATCACAGCCCCTTCCCCAGAAAAAGGGACACGCACCCCTTCTCCCTGAGCTCTCAGAAACAGCCTCTCCCTCACCTCAGAAAGCACCCCACCCAGCACTCACAGCCCCCTCAAAACCGCCACGCACCCTCCAGCCAGGAGGAGCAATTGTGCAGGATGGAAGAGGATGGGAGCGAAGAGGCCAGCGGGGAGAAAAATGCGGGCAAGGTTGGAACGAAGCAAGAAAGCACAGGAGATAAGTTTTTAACCTGCCCAACTTCCATCATCAAACATTTAAAGAAAAAGGGGGGCGTGAATTGCTGATACCTGGTTCTCATAACACACAAATTCTGGTAACAGAAATCATTCTTATTATTAATAAACAGCCACCAAGAATTAAGTGTTTGGGATGAGCCGACAGACACTCTGTTGGGGGCTTTGCATACACGTACTCATTTATGCCTCTGGTCAGTGCTGACACCGGACACCATGGCTGCCACTGAGACAAACTGACACTCACAGACTCACTCATTCAGGAAGCCAAAGCTGCTAAGAGGCAGAGAGTCAGTGCATATTACAGGAGAGAACAAAAACTACCTGATCCAAAGTGAAACATTCCAGAGTGATCTAATGATGTTAAAATTCTAAAATTCAGCACTACCAAAAAATCCATCCTTGCGTCAAACCCAGCTGGACGTGAACCACCCCAGGGAAGCATGTTGTAGCCACATGGGTGAGGGTGCCCAATGGCCTGACGCAGCAGCACAACACATCCAGTGACTTTCACATTTTGTACGGTTTGGGCCGACCACATCTCCATGACACAGGGCCTGGTTGGCTTGCAATTTGTGAAGGCAGTGAAACAAACAGTGCCTTCCAGAAAGCAGATTTGCTTATCTATAGGTCCCCTTTTCTGAGGCTGCCTTCAGACGTCAGGCCCAGCAGGCCTCTTCTAGAATGAAGCCAGGGGCAGGTGACAAGGAACAAGGGCAATGACGGTGTCAGGGAGGAAAGATAGAGTCAAAGTGGTAAGATTCTGGGAGAAGGACTACAGAAGGAAATTACAAAGAAAGAAAGAACAAGCATGACTAGGATTCGCTTCCCCCATAGGAACGTGCAGAAGGCCTTCAGAGTCCAGGAGATGGCCAAGACGTTGCACTCAATGCATGTCTTGCAATCCAGGAGGAGCTATGTGCGTCTCAAGGAGTTTGCAGCCCGACCTGGATGCAATAACAGAGAGTGGTATGATCAATGAACGTGAGCAGCACAGCAGGGCCTGAGCCTGCCATGCCTGTCCCAACCCAGTCCTCCTGTTCTGCAGGGCAGGAAACCCTGGTGCAGAGAAGCAAAGCCCTTCAAAGACAACTAGTTTATGAATTCCAAACAGGGCTGATTTCATGGGCATGTGACTTGTGCAGTCAGTCCCACAGGGCCTTGTGCTCAGAAAAGCCACACACTCAGAAGGGCCCTGCCCATGGTTTAATGCTCCGTTGTCACTATCCTGAAATTCTTAATACTTTCTAACTAATGACCTTGCAGTTTAATTTTGCACTGGGCCAGCAGATTATGCAGCTGGTCTTCTCACACTTTTGTTTGTTCTTTGAATTTTCAAATGCCTTATAAGTCTTGGATTTTTATTTTACATTTTTACAACTTGTTTCATGGGCTGTTTATATTCTACAAGACCTGGCTGTCCTAAATGCTCAAAAAATTGATATTTAATACAGAGAGCAGCATTTTTTTTCACCTTATCCCTACTGCATGCTCCAATCTGCAAAGCAAAATATGCTCCATATGACTGTCAGAGCCCAAGGAAAAGCAAGACACAGATGTCACTAATGGGTTAAATGGGAGTATGATGGGACAGGGTGCATTTTTAACCTCAAGGGGCTGTGAAAGTCTGAGCTATTCACAAAAAATCTGTCCGAGATCCTCAAACTTATCCTATTTTATCCACAGTCAAATGTACACCTCCCAAATATGCACATGTACATGAGTACACACATGCACACGCACAAACATGTACAACACACATACCCACAAAAAAATACTTGCAGCTCTACAGACCTGTTATGTCCTTAGTTCCATACACATTACAAAGATCAGAGACCATTGGATCCTTATGGTGGTGTCCTCAAACAGAGGAGGAAAACCAAATATAGATGCTTACACTGGAAGAGCAAGGAGTTATTAACAATCATACAGAAGACTGTTTTATGACACAGGAAAATGTTCTTGATACACAGTGGAATAAAAGCACGTCACAAAAAAGTATA
Organism: Lemur catta; assembly: GCF_020740605.2. Classification (NCBI taxonomy): domain Eukaryota; kingdom Metazoa; phylum Chordata; class Mammalia; order Primates; family Lemuridae; genus Lemur; species Lemur catta. Next base: position 20,710,729 of record NC_059145.1, on the reverse strand, counting down.
TGGAACATGATCTGTATATATTTTTTTTTAATTTTTTTTTTTTGAGACAGAGTCTCGCTCTGTTACCCGGGCTAGAGTGCCGTGGCATCAGCCTAGCTCACTGCAACCTCAAACTCCTGGGCTCAAGTGATCCTTCTGCCTCAGCCTCCCGAGTAGCTGGGACTACAGGCATGTGCCACCATGCCCAGCTGATTTTTTTCTATATAGATTTTTAGCTGTCCAAATCATTTCTTTCTATTTTTAGTAGAGACGGGGGTCTCGCTCTTGCTCAGGCTAGTCTCGAACTCCTGACCCTGAGTGATCCTCCCTCCTTGGCCTCCCAGAGTGCTAGGATTACAGGCGTGAGCCACTGCGCCCAGCCGATCTGTATATTTTTTAAATAGTATGTATAGCCACATATGTACACATATACTTAGATATACACATTCACAAAAATACATGCCGACATAGATATCCACATCCACACGTGTATATAAACACAGACACAGGCATGGATATTATTGTGATCCCAATGGCTGTGTGACTCAGTGAAAATCATGTCCCCTCTTTGAACAATACTTTTCTCATGGACAAAGGTGTGGCTTGGACAGGACCATGACTTAGGTCCTCTGGAGCTTGACAGGTCCCCACTCTGAGAGTCAGAACAGCCCAAGAAGTTCCCCCATTAATACTCCAAGTCTGAAAAGCAAATTGGCCCCCACATGCCTCCTCATCCTGACAGGAAGCTCACCTGCCATGGGTAAAGGGAAAAAAACTTTTTTTTAAAATATGCATATGGATAATGGTTACAGATATCCTGCAACCTAGGAATATTTTCAAAACATTTTTTTCTGAGTTATTCGCTGGAAAACTCTCCCCAACCCAAGGGCTAAAGACACTCTGACATGGAACAATGCAAGTTCAAGTTCAAGGGAAACGTTCCATCCTCTCTCAGCCTCCACTTAGCTCCCTCACACACGGTGCATGGTCAGGCTCCTTGGGATTTTCCCATTCTGAAAGAGAAGCTGTTTGGCGAGCCAGGCTCTGTGACCACCCATGATCTGAATTATGCACAGGTGTTTGAAAATACAGAGGGATCCAGCATAATTAAGAGCATTAAGCAATCATCTCAGGCCAAGGAGGCAGTTGAAGAAAAGAAGAACAGAGTTTGGGCAACACTTTGGGAAATAAATTCCACAGCCTTTCACCAAGTTGAAATCTTGGCTTTGGACACACATAAAAATGAGCCTGGCCTGATCTTAGCTCCCAGTGGACATCTGCCAGATCACAAAATTTGACCCAATTGGCCTGCCTTACCACAGAGAAGGCCACGGCTGGCGCAGCAGATGGTACCGCTGGTGAGAGCCAACGTGGACGGACAGGGCAGCGGCAGGGAAATGGCAGAGCACACAGCTGGCCCAAGCCAGGCTGGGCGACTTTGCTTTCATAAGGGAATCATTTTTATAACACATTTTTAAAAAATAACATCGGAGCACCCATCGAGCTGACTTTCTTCTTTTGCAGACTTCAATTACTCTTTCTTTACGTCCTATAAAACAGCTAATTATTCTTTTATTTTCTTTCTTGTCACTTGGTATTGTTGAACAGTAGTAAAACAACTGCTAACCCCTATCCACGGACAAAGGTCTGCTACGGAGAATTGTATTAGAAATGTTTCTCGACAAAGAAGGTGGGGTCAGTGTTTACCCACAAGGTTTTAGGAACTAGAGAAAGATACTAAGTTACAAGTATTACTTCTCTTTAAATAAACCATTACCAAGTGTAACCTTATTTGATACGAAAAAGTCATTTTTTTAAAAATTAAAACTGCTGTTTAATGGGTAACACTAACTCTAATAGTCTCTGTTTAACACAGACCAGTCATTTAAAATAAGAGCACTGTCCAAACATTCCTCCTTTGTTATATTTTTCCCCATTCTTCAGGGAAACACTATCTACCTTTAGAGTCATTTTGTTTAACATCTCCAGTCATTTATGCTATTTACTGAGTATGTGATATTCCTAATAAAACGTCAGTACAAATAACCAAGTTGTCCAGGAGGAAAAAAGAAAAATAAAGTTTTCCCAATCTTCCCTGGCTGGTCAAGGTAAACATTTCTAGATGGTCCGAGTCAGTTAGCCAGGCTGACACAAATGCCTTTTCTCTTTCCTCTTAAATTACAAAAGATTATCATTTTACTCAGCAATGAGCCTGACTAAATTGAAACTCTGTACATCAGAATTAAATATGTTCTATCTACTCAAAATGAACAGTGTATTATTTATCACTAATACTTAATGACAAAAAAACTGATAACTTTCTCCGATTATACCACTGATTTCATCTCGTCTCGCATCATCGATTCTCTTGGTCATTAGCATAATCACAGAGCATCAACTCTGGCTTATGCAGCAAGTTTGATAACAGAGATGAAAGTAGACACACACTATTTTAAAAACATGTTCCGATTTTCATCTAAGTATATCTTTATTTATATGGCTTTCTTACCATAAAGATGCCAGTCCTTTAAAATATGCAGAAATCACTTTCTACACTGAAGAACAAGGTGCTATATCATAACAAGGATACAGAAGTATAAAGCGCCTGTTAATTAAACATCGCTTTTTAACTCGCTACCCTGCATATGTAATGTTAAGTTCTAAGCCAAGTCTTTAAATAAGAATGAGAAAATGGCTAGGCTCCTTCAAATGAATGCTTTGCCTGTTTTTTTTTTTTTCCTTAATGTAAGAGATCAGCCACTTGATAGATTATTTTTCAAAAATCAAATTCCCTGATAAATGGTTGAGATTTTTAAAGTGGTTCCCCTGCCCCCCACCCCCCGAAAAACAATGACAAATGAACAAATTATGAGATTCAAGTCAGGACTGAAGGTTTCACATGAACCCTAAATTTTCAATGTATGGTACTGCAGAATGCTGCTCGGTTTTAGGTTCAATTTTAAAGAACTTGAATTAAAGAACCTTCAAAAGGTTTGTATGGAAAAATGAATAAGCTACAGCTACACGTATCCACATGGATAAATTTTACTAACTCTATGGAATAAAAAAAATCAAGTTACTAAATATATATAGTAGGATTCTATCAGTGTAAACCTTGAACATGCAAAACAAAATCCTATATTTTGGGGACTACTATACATACATACATATTATATGTATTAGAAATATAAAGAACTGCATGGGACAAAAACCACCCAGCTAAGAATGGTGGTTAAGTAACCTCTAGGAGAGAAGGACAGAGGTAACATGAAGGAGGGATAGTCCAGAAGCTTCTTCAACTGGATCAGCAATGCATTCTTTCTAGAGCTGGGCTACAGGTACTTGGTGCTCATTGAATCATCCTTTGTTTCTTTTTTATGTCTTACATATTTCACAATAAAAACTGAAAAATATAAGCACACAGTTTTAAGATAAATAGCTTTGTAAATATCTGCCAGATCTCCTTCCTCAAAACGGAAAGAAAGTAGCCTTGTTCTCAACTCAAAGATCAAAGTGCTTGAGGCCAAGGCATCCCATTTTATTCAACACTGGTTACAAATACTGAAACCTGCATCCCAATATAAAGTCCACTTCCACTGTTTTCAGAAGTGCTTACTGTTACCTTATATTTAAAGAATTCTTTAACCTCGGTACTCTGCTATGGGAAAGTCATCTCTAGCACAGGTATACTCTCTATATTTAGTAAAAGTGACCACTCTGCTTCCTAAGCAAAACAAAACAAAAACAAACACAGAAATGAGATCTCCCTTTAAGTATCTTCTTTATTTTGAGTTGATATGAATACACACACACAAGGAAGAATAAACTAGAAGCATACCTTGCGTGTGATTTCAGGACAAAGGGGTATCAGAGAAAGGCGAACTTTCGCCAGGTGGACAGAGAGTCCCTCCACTCCCATCCCATCCCCATCCTGAAATATTTAAACCTCCTGCTGCAGTTGCCATAAGGACAGTGAGACAAAAGGAAGAAGCAACCCCTATCAGCGGCCAAGAGGATGACTTGCTCCTACAAGTATAAGAATTTGTTGTAAGCTTACCAAAGTTACGGCTGCGCGTTTACTGTCAACATGCATCACACTGCAACAAGAGCCATTATTTAGAAAATAAGAGGAACACATTGAAGCGGCTGAACCCTTCTTAAACCCAGAAAAGGCATGCAAAACAGCAGCAGGTCTGCAACAACATGCCTGATGGAGCCCATAAAAGAAAAGTCGAGACTGAACGATTTTCTATTTTAATAGACTATTTTCCCCAAAATTACTTAAAGTTGTACATGGACAGCGATGTTCTCTGAAGATGTCCTACCACCTCCTCCCAAAGCTCAACTAGCTTTCTTCCAAATAATTAAATGGGGCAAACTTTCTATTAGAAAATTTCTATAATACATCACTAAAAAAGGGTCTGTCATTGATTCCCTAATGAAATATCAGTTAATTACTTAACCTTTCTTAATGAAATGATTAACATCCTTTCAACAAACAAGGCGGACTGATTTAACATCAAGCTGTAGATCACCAGTGACAGGAGTAATACTATACACCCTCTACCATTTCACCTTCTATTTTTTCAATCAGTTCCATTTTCCATCTTTTATAGAAATTTTTATTGTGGGGTAGAGACACTCTAGTTTTAGAACTTGGTCCACCAGAGATTTTTTTTTTTTTAAAGTGCTTCAGGGGTCTGACTAGAAATAAAAGAACTTTGTATTACAGGAATCTCCCAAATGCCTCCTGAACCTACAGCCAAAGCAACTGTGAAGCTCTAAACATAAAAACAATTGCCAGCTCTTTGGCAGCTATTAAAATAAAGCCACACCCAAAGTCAAAATGGAAATTAAAAATTAGGTGAGGGCATTTTGGACACTTTATTACTGGGTAACTTCAAAAGGCATGTTACTAACACAGATGAAAAATGTCTGTAGAACTTTTATTTAAATAACTCTTTTGATCTTACTGGTTAGATCTTTAGCTGAAGCCCTGAATATTTAAACAAGCCTCCTTAGCATTTTATCTTCCTTTATTTCATAATCTTTGCAGCATGCATTCTTCTTGGGATTCTGCTTGCTTTATTTGTGTGGCATCCTTGGCTAGGCTATTTCCACCAATATTGGTGCCTGCCTCGTCACATGCAACAATAGAGAATTTCCCAAGATGCCCAGCGAAATCAAAATACTTGTGCTAGCAGGGTTAATCTAATGAGCAAACAGTTGAGATTTTAAAATTAAGATGGAATACTCAGAGAAAAAAAAAAAACCCCAGAAAGCCATTTGACACTAATTGATAGCTACAACATGACAATGTCCATTGGGAAACATGGATGCAAGCAAGACATAATTTGAAAGGAAATAGCTGATATTTGGGAAAAACTACCGATGTTCCAAGTTGTTCCTACCACTTCACTGAACTGTGAGGCGCTTGTTCTGCCTCTGTTTCTCTAAGTATCCAATGTTGCTTTTTGTGCTTGACTCTGAAAAGGGAGCCCGTATTCCTCTCTTAGGTTTCACAATGGCCAGGCAGTTCAATTAAACCCTTGAGAAGGGTTGTAGGCATTCCTCCAATTCTGATCATTGAGGAGTCCAGTTTTCCCACTTTGGTGAGCATCAGAGTCATGTGGGTGCTTTTTCAAAATGCAAATGCTAGCCCCACCCCAAATATGGCATATCCAGGAGCAGCGCAACTGCGTCTGTGTTTGGAGCAACAGCTCCGCTGTGATTCCAATACTCATGCTTGGTTAAAAACCACTGATTCTCATTTGTAATGAAAATCCAAATCCATTAAGAATAACACAGGATGGGCCTCAATGTAAAGCCAAAAAAAAAAAAAAAAAAGTAATCAGCTAAATCCAAGTGAGTATAGAGATTCCATTTCTAGAGTATCTAGCAGAATAAATCACTTCATCCATGGGTCTCTGTTTAGTGTGCATCAGAATTACCAGGGGAAGTTTCTTATCAGTGGACAGTCCCATGTCAGTTAGCAAAAATTCTGATTCAAGAATCTGTATTTTAATAACGTCTCCTGACTCTCTCTCTCTCTCTCTCTCTCTCTCTCTCTCTCTCTCTCTCTCACACACACACACACACACACACACTGGTCTGGATGCAGGTGAGCAAGAAACCTCACTTTAAAACAGGCTGAATTAGGACTAACTGCAACCACTTTCCACTTCACGAAGGCATCCGTCTCCATCTCTGTGCTCACCTGTCCCCAGGAGGGGAAGCCACCACCACACCACTGGCCACGTATCACCAACTCAGGGGACAGGCACGAGGGCAGGAGAAACTCAAAACTCATACCACACCCTCCGCTGCAAAGGCTGCAGTCACTGTCCTGAGAGCACCAAGAATATCTTAAAAGATAAAATAACAAAGCCCTTTATTATTGAATCAGTACGTTCAAAGAACATACCTTAAAATATTACCCCTAATTCACAGGCAGAGAATCTGGAGCAAAGAAAGTCATGTTATGACTCAATTTCACAGCTGGGCAGGAGAAAAAGACACCTCAGAAATTCAGTTTTTGAGTTTGATGCTAGAAATATTATTCAGTGTCCTCATCAACAAAGTAGATCACAAAATTAACTAAAATCTGAGAATCTGGCAAAATGTGGATGTCCACCTGACTCACTAGCAATAAATAAATACATATGCAAATACAAAATACAGGACAAAAATCTTTGTCCCATCCTATGCAAATCTATTCTATTTAATATAGGGGGGCAATAATGCCAACTTCAGATACATTTCCCCCTCAGTAAATTGTCCTATAACACGCTAGCCTCTGATTATCTTCAAACTGTTGAAATCAAACAGAATGACATGAGCTTTCTATTCAACAATGCCCCCATTTCAGCTGTTTATCTGAATTAGCAGCAGTTTGAGGAAATAAACCCATCACAACATGATGATGAATACAGAGAAGTAAACAGTAAATAGAACACTGGAACACAATTTAGTATGTATTCATATTCCCTTTTTTTAAAGAAAAAAAAACACTATTTTACTAAAAATGTGATTTGGAAAGAAAGTACAATTAGCTTTGCACAGCCACTGCTGAGATGTTCCCGAACACACCAGACATATGTAAATATTTCGTGATATCAGTTCCATTTGAGTAGACCTGTCAAGATATTTACAGGGCTTGACAGTACTTCTGTCTTTAATTAAATTTTTGCCCAGATACTTTAATGTAATTTAAATAGATTATTAGTTGTCAGGATCTAATATAAATTTTGTTTACGATTTAGTTACTTTAAGTACTCAGACTGAAGGAACTAATTTAACTCCACCAGTGAGCAGCCTTAAGCATCAAGACCAAACCACCAAAAAGCTCCTATCCCCCTTTGCACTCTCCCAATAATCTTAAATTATTACAATTTAATTGTAAATTTCATGGCACTAAATCAAGACCCCCTCCCCCCTTTTCAAACAGAACAGTTTAGACAGGCTCATCAGGAAAAACCCACTTACACCTGTTCAGGTACTAGGTAGGTTCTTCCTTTTAGGCAGCTCGTTCTTCCAGTGTCTGGCTAGGTGGGAAACAGTTTTTTTTTTTTTTTTCACGTTAAGTCCCATAAAATAACTCCCGAACAAACACCTGTTGTGCACAAGGCAGGGCATACATTAAACACTGGCATCAGGGGATTGCAAAAAGAAAAACAAGCCTTGCAGAGACATCCGCAAGCCAATCTGCTCAATAGATTTCACGACTAGGTAAAACAACAGTGCGAAGAAAAGGACAGAGCTTCTGGCACAACCTTCCCATGAATGGAAGCTGACTTCCAAACAAGGCTTGAAAAATGCCTTAGCACAAACTGACTGTAATTAATAAGAATAATTTATTAGAGAAACAAAGAACGCTGTCTAATTGTCTTTCCCGACTGCCATGCACTTTCCCCTACTGTACTTCCTCTTTACAGAAATACCAGCCGTGCAGCCCTAACTGCAAGAACATTATCTATGGGATGCAAAACCAAAGCACTCCTTGAAATCAAACATTTCTTACATTTATTTTTAGGTTGGCAACACAAGCCAAATCTGCTTAATTTCCACTAAGCGCATGGTCACATGTACATGGAAATAAACTATAAATGTCCCAGAAAAAAAAAAAAACCATCATGGAGAAGATACCCCAATTTGGCCAGGTTTGCCCGTTTCAACAACTCGCCTCATCTTATGGCTTGCTGCTAGTTTCAGCTTTTGGCACCTTTAACCTTAATTCATCCAAGTGCCGCAGAAGAGAAATATGTTTAAAAATCAGTTTAAGATGGCTCCTTGGAAAGCACATGTATGGCAAACTGGCCTGCGGACTAGAGTAACAAATCACAAGAAAGATCATTCAGAAAACACACGGGCCCAAGTGGAAACTTACTTGGCTCGCTGGCTTCTCGCACAAACTCAGTGTTTGATCACCTGGTGGGTGACTAACTGCCATCAACTTAAAAAAAAAAAAACCCCTGCAAAGAGTAAAAGTATATGTTGGCTCACGTATAAAGTTCACCTGTCTATTCAGCAGATGCCTTTCTTGAGGTATTTTTCTTTAGAAAACAAACCCCTACCTGCTTGAGATCTTAATACATTCTAGTTTTAAAACATATACTTAAAAAAAAAAAAAAGGCCAATATTGCTAACTTAGCAAAAATGACATTTACTATGACTGAAATCTGTAAAAGGAGTGTGCCATCTAACAGGATAAGAAGGAAAGGTAAAACCCCTTAGCAAAAATTGAATTTTTTTTTTTATGAACAAAAATACCACCTGTGTAAATCTAGCCATGTTCTGGAAACCCTTTCTCAGTTATAGAGAAACGGCTCATACTCAGTGCCTTGAAGTTGCAATTAAATTGTAGTAATTTAAGATTATCGGGAGAGCAAAGGGCAGTGGGAGCTCTTTGGAGGGCTTCCCTCCCCACTTAATGCTCTTCAGTCAGGGGTTAAATGAGTTTCTTTAATGTAAGTACCTTAAAGTAACTGAATCATAAACAAAATTTATTTTTTTTCTGACAGCCTGCAATCTATTTAGGTTTTATTAACGTGCGCCTAAAATTATTTTTAAAAGACAAAACTCTTGCTATACCCTATAAATACTCTTGGATTCACACTGAAATGTGATTGGTACTATAACACCTAACCTTGTCTAAAATACACACTTTTTTGTGATGCGGAATTTTACAAGATAATGTTTCAAAATTGAGTTTGAGTCTTAAGTTAAACATGAAAACCAAATAAATATGCACAATAAGATTGGCTGCAAAGAGGAAGCTGGGTTCAAAAGAAGTTGTCACATCTGCTATATTCTCCCTTCTCTTTCTTAATTTTGGCATTGGATGTGCTGTGATATAAATATATTTGGGAAATATCACAATTCTTCTGTTAACTTAAACAACTGCTGAAAACAGACATACCCTTCAACAGAGCCTAAGATGCAAATTTACAAGGCCAGGGGTATAGTCTCAAAGGAAGCAAAGAAACTTAGTAACAGAAAACCATGCCTAGGCTCAATATTAACTCAGTTAACTTTTGCTATTGTTAGTATACATGACTTAACTAGAAAATATTTATAGCTTTTTAAAAACATTACATATTGCAGAAAATTGCCTAATAGCATGCATGTGTATGTTTATCTCACGTTGCTTAATTATACAATAGATATATCCAATAAAAGCTACAGACTTTGAAACATTATTGTGTACCATGGTTATGAAACTCTGGCTTATAAAAAAATATAAAGTGCTTACTACGTGACCCACACTTGTTAATTAAAAATATAATCCTTAAATGACAAGTATTTTTATTCTTCTATATATGTTTACCTGTCCTACTTCCTACTTTGTTCTACTTAATTAAAAATGACATTTAATTTGGGGCTAGTTTATAGCAGAAAAAAAAGTGTTACACAGTTTATACTCCAGGATTTAAATATAAACACAAAATCTTAGAGACATCTCTAGCAATATAAATCCCTTAATTTGAGACAGTTAATTTGAATAGTTGATGTTTCTTTCATTACACTTTGATAAACCTGTGAAAACAAAATGCTAAAGTAATTACTGTTACTACTCCCTTTAAAAATGTAAAGCAGTTAAATTTTCCTAGACAACAAGCAAGGACAAGTTACAGAGAGCTTGAATAAAAGTAGCAACGTGGTCATGTTGAATGTCAATCTAAAAAAGGAGGTTATGTCTAATCTGGAGTCTGCTCTCTCGCCTTTTTAAATTCCAAGAGTGGGCTGACACAAAACTTCATCACCAGGGATTTTTTTTTTTCTTTTTCTTTTTTTTTTTTTTTTTTTTTTTAGCTTCACATCAGATTTAAACCCTCACATACAAAACCTTGGCTTTCCTGACAAGGCAGATCTTCTAAACTCGATGTGAGAAAATGTTATCTAACTCTAGTGTAGGAGTCTAATGTTGGTAAAAAGAATTCTACTGCACAGTACTGGGTAGCAAGACAGCCTCCGGACGGCTTAATATTCTTTTAATACCTTTTTGGGTGCATTCTCCTCATAAGGAAGGATGCATTTAAAAAATAAATAACTTGTGTGGCAACTCAGCTTCCATAAGGAACTTAAATGTTGCCCAGAGAGGGGCTGAGTATTTCCTCCCAAGTGAGCCTTCGCTTGCACAACAAAGATCAGCATTTGCAATGGTCCATTTCTGCATAAGTGAACATATAGCCTTGCTGCTTGATGGAATAGTCCAAGGTTCTCCGTGTAGCAGCTCCTGACAACAACCCAGCAGCAGTTCTGTTTGATCTCTCCTGCTTCCTTAATTTGGGTTGTCAAGGTTCAGCAGTTGGAGGCTGTTTACTTTACTTTTTCAAAAAAAAAAAAAAGTGATTTTTTTTTTCTGTCTCATACAATGACTAATCCAAAGTCTAAGGGGGGTGGGGGATGTAGCCAGTGGCAAGATGTTAAACCTTTTTTTCCCCTTTGCAGTGAGATTTTAGCTGACACCTTTTGAATGGTAACTAGTTGAGTTCCTTTTTATATTTTTCATGCTCTTTAATTATGAGATGTTTCAAATAGAGAGGGAAAAAAAAAAAGCCATTCCAAATTTCTGAAACCGTGAGCCCAGTTTTCTTTTCCTGGACTCAAAGAGATGGGTATTTCCACTTTGAGAATCAAAACTCCAGTGGAATTCTAAAAAAGATTTGGTACATTTCTCTCTGGAATAGAAAAACAGCAGAAACTCCTCAGTCTCCATTATGCAGGCTACCCCTGGGTAGAAGACACCTGAAGTCTTTACTATTTCTTTTCAAATTCTAGTTAACACATCTCCTTCCAAATTGATTCTCAATGCAGAAAAACCGGAGTAGGGAAAGAGGAGATGGAATGTAAAAATTGTGAAGACATTCTTCAATATATTTTCAGTAGTAGAAAAATTCCTTAAAAATGCTTGAGGTTTTCTCAACTCAGCGATTGTGCAGGTCCTAAACCTTCAAGTCTCCGGACAACCAATGGTGAAGTGCAGAGGGCTTGAATGTACACACGCCTTTCAAAGGGAATCCAGAATGCTCCTCCAGCATTCTTGTTTAAAGAGCAGCAACAAAAAAAGAAAATCCTAACTTAGAAAATACCTGTGACCAGACATGAGAGCAACCTCAGCCCCTCAGAAGTGGACTGGAGAAGCTCACATGCAATCAAATGAAATGTTTATATTAATTTCATCATTCTGCCCCAGCCTCACAGATGATGGCTTGAGGGTGAGGAGGTAGGGAAGAGGAAGAAATAAGTTTCATTTTTGGGTCTTCTCGGCGAGCAAAAAGAAAATGAATTAAGACGAAAGCGTAGGATGAGCCCAGACTAAATCAATACACTTTGTAATCAGCCCAGCAAGGGTATTTGGACACAATGACTTGGAAATAATTAATAGTTATAAGGGGGGAGTGGGGTGAGAAGGGGGGAGTGGGGTGAGAAGGGGAGCGAGAGATGTCACCATATTTTATCGGAGCACTTTGCTCCATGCTAAACTTTGATCTCTGGATTTTCGGATTTAGGAAGGAAAGAAGGGAAAAAAGCAGAAAAAAAGTCCAGTATTCCAAAGCACCTACCGGCTTGAGGATGGGCACATTCCTCTCTCTCGGCGCCTTATCGCTATGCTCGCGCCGCCCAGGCTGGCTCTTTGCGGACGGAGAGCCCCCGGCGCAGCCCGGGGCTCTCGGGTGTCCCTTGCCCCCGCGCCCCCGCCCGCGTTCTTGCCCCGGCGCCCGCGGCCGCCTCGACTTACCCGCGGAGTCCGGGAAGGGAGTGGGAGCGCCGCCTTCACGCCCGCGGAGGAGGCGCCGGCAGCACCATGGTCCCCGGCGCCGCTGCCGCTGCCCCTTGCCCGCTCGCTTGCCGCGCACTCGCTTCCTCCTGCAAACTTTCGGGTTCTGCGGTCGACAAGAAACCGGGGCGACCCTCAGCAAGTCTTCCCCGTGCAGGTTGGGGGGGACTGAAGGGGACGGGACGGGTGAGTAGGCCGAGGGGCCAAGACACAGAGGGCAGCGGGCTCGGAGGACCCGCGAGTGCGCGTGGAGGGAAGAGAGGATGCGGCTCAGGGAATCCCTGCAAGGATCCCGAGACCGGGAAATCGGCCCGAGCTGAAGTCTCAGCACCTTCCCCAGGATCTTACAAAGTTGCAACAACAAAAAGGAGGGGCGAGGAACAAGGGGAAGGGGGTGGGATAGGGATACGATCGCAGGCGCAAGGTTTGGAGTTACAACTGTTTATTTAGTCCTTATTCTCATAGGGGGCGGGAGCTGCGCGGGAATGGGGGGGGGTGCAGGCAGCGATTTCGAAGCAAACACTTGGGAAGGGGGCATGCGACTTTGTTTCTGGGCGCGCAGCTCCCCGGCGCCCGTGTGTGTCACCGCCTGTCTCCCGGGACCAAGGCGGAGCTCACAACAGGTGGGGAGGGGGGCTCGTCGAGGGCCAAAAAGGAGAAGGAATCTAAGTTTCCGAGCGCGACGTTGTCTGAGTAGGAGGGAGGCGGGAGGCGGGAGCGAGGGGAGGCGGAGGCAGCAAATGACCGCGACCCCGCCGCAACTGGCAAACTCCTCGGCTCCCCGCGCCGCCGCCGCCGCTGCGGTCCCCACCCGAAGCGCACACCGCCTCGGCTCGCTGGCTCCGAGGAGTCGTCTCTGCCGGACAGGAATAGAGCGCGGGGAGCTCGGGAGGAAGCCTGCGCGCAAGCGAGGGACGGAGAGCCATCGGCCGCCGGGACAGGGCCGAAGGAAAGCGGGGACACGCGCGCGTCGCAGGACAGATCGGGGCTTGGCAAATTCCCCCGTTCCCCAACCTTAAGACGGGGGTAAAACCAGAAAATGTGTATGGTGGGGGGAGAGGGATTCCGGCGCGGCGACTCCTCGCAGCGCACCCTGCTCCCACGCCCACCCGCGGATCTGGCCAAGGCTGTTGCGGGCGCGTGTCGGGGAAGCGGGGGCCGAGCGCGCGTGGGGGTGCGTGTCTGGCTGGGGGTGCGCAGGTGTGTGTTTGAGTTTTCCGGGCTCCGAGAGGGTGGCGGGAGAGCTTCCCCGCCGCTGGCTTCGGGGCAAGGCGCGCGTGGCACTGGGGAAGTTCCTCAGTGCGGGGCCCAGGGCCAGGCTTCCCCAGTCAGTCCGCTGGGGCCTGCGGGGCAGCCCAAGGGCACCGAGGGGGCACACACCCGCGGAGGAGGAAGGGAAAAAGTTTGCTTCAAGTCCAAACTTTGGGCCCAGAAGGCGCCCGGCGTGCGCCCCTCCCGCCGCGGCCCGGACCCGGGGCCCCGCACCCGCCCCGCGCCCCGGCGGCCACCGGACGCCAACGCCGGGCACCGAAAGTTGCGACAGGAGGCCTGTGCTTATTGATTTCTCTCCCCCGGGCGATCGTGGAGAGCGCAGAGAGAGGCGTGAAAGGGCCTGGGGGAGGCAATTTCACCTCCTCGCAGCCGCCACCGCCCCCCCATTTGACTTATGCAAATAAACCCAAAGGGTGCGGGCGCCGCCGTTGCTCCCTCCACCCCGCGCCGGCCCGCAGCCCCCACCCATCCCAGAGCCTGGGCCCCGACCCAGGGGGGAGAGGAAGAGAGGGGAGGGCTGGGGGAGATGCACGTGGAGCCCGGAGGTGGAAAGTAGTTTTTTTTTTTTTTCCTTTTTTTCTTTTTTTTCTTTCCTTTTTTTTTTTTTTTTTTTGTGCTGGTTGTTGTTGTTGTTTAAAGTGGCGGAAACAAGGCAGGAGGCGGCTTGGGAAAAAGTGGAGCAGAAATGGAAAAATACAAACTCACCCGCTGCAAATGGTCTCTCGGTGCAAACTAAGGTGTTTTCGGGCCTTTCCCCGCGCGCGCCCACTCCCGCCCGCGCGCGCGCCCCGCGCACACACTCACTCGCGCACACACACTCGCGCACACACGCGCGCACACACGCACTCCCGGGCGAGGGCCCGGCCGCCGCGAGTACAGCATGCAGCCGCCACACAATAAATAACAATAGATTCCTCCGCTCCGGACTAGCTTCCCGGAGCCCAGCCAGCGCCGGCGGCGGCCGAGGCGCGGACAGCGCCGGGCCAGGGGCGCCCCCCGGCCCGGCCCGCAGACTCCGGCCAGGGTCCCTTCTCCGCCTCGCGCACCCCGCAGGGCCCCCAGCGCCCCCAGAGCGCGAGCTGCGCCCCCCTTCCCCGGCCACTGGGGCGCTGGCGCCCCCCCCCCCGACATCCCGGAACAAATAAATAAATAAGGCGCGCGAGAGAGGCCAACACGTCGCGGAGGGAGATGTTGTTATTTTTTGCTGTTGTGCGTCCCTGACGTCACATCCACCTGCTGGGTAAACAACAGGGCTCGCAGAAAAAAAAAAATCGCAATTGCCAAAGCGGGGGTGGGGGGGGCGCGTGGGTTGGGGGGAGGGGGGAGCAGGGAGGAGGGAGTGAGGGGCGTCCAGGCGGGATTGCGAAGAGGAGAGGGAGGCAGAGCCCCGCAGACCGGAGAGAGGAAGGGAACGCCAGAGCAGTCCCTGGCAAGAGAGGGATCTGGCAGGAAAGACCTGGAAAATAAGGGGCATGGGGGCGGAGGGGGGATTCCTCAGAAGATGGGGACGGGGGACCGTTCAGACACAGAAGAAATGAGAGGGAGCGTGTTAACAACTAGGGACAAGATGGGAATGCGACGGCTATTTGCTTGGTTTCTGAGCTAAAAATACAGAAGGGAGGGGAGAGGATAGGCAAGGATGTGAGTTTCCTCCAGTTAAAAGTGAAAGTGTTTTGCCATCAGTGACAGTTGAAGGAGAGGGAGGTGGGAAGTGGTGTTTTCAACCCCCTTTCTCCTCTCCCGTCCGCCCTCGGTCTCTCCTCTTTCTTTCTGCACTTTGTCCAATGAAAGAAGGCGAGTTCGGGAGGTGAAAGTTCAGCAGAAGGACAAACCCCTGTTTGCAAGGAAACAGAAACCCCGCCAGCCAGCGAGGGGTTTTATCCCCCTGTGTCGGGGAATCGGAGAGAGCACGTTGTGGGACGAGCTTCTCCCCCCCGTCCTTGTCAGAGGCACTGCAGGAATGTGCAGTTAGGTCCACTTTGGGGGAAAGTGGCTGTATCAGGAACTGTGTTCTTGCCACGGTTCCTCCAAGGAAAGCGCCCGGGGGCTAGCATGTCACTCAGCTGTTTAACACAAATTACCTGCTCTCCCACAGATCATTCACGTGCGAAAAGCTTTGTCCAATTCTTAGACAAGGTGAGATTTTTTTTTTTTTCTTTTCGATGTTTTGAAGTTTGGTCGAATTTAGAACTCGAAGGAGTAAATTAGGAGACTGAAATGTTTTGAAATAGAGATATACATATATAAAGCAAAAGAGACTAGTATTTCTTTCGCTTTCATCAACACAAATTGACAAGGAAGCAGATTTTGTGTTTCCAAAATGTGACTTTGAAAGATACACTACCTCTCTGGCTTTTTGTTGTTGTTAACAGAAATAATTTTTTTCAGACCCATCACCTCAGAAGCTGCCAAACTCCCAAACCAGCATTTCCCGCTACTGGCTGGATAGTGTACCTGGCCAGTTCTTTATGAGAATATATTAAAGGCCACCCCTGTGGATTCTTACAAAGTACTTCCCTTTGGGGGGAGGAGAGAGGCTTACTGTCCTTTTGGTCTTGAGACCAGCACAGTTGTAGGTAATAAATATCCTGAAAAGGTTATTATAAATTCTTTTGGATAACGTCCTTTTACATATATTGTGAAACATTCATTTACCGAAGAATTTAAATCTCAATTTCAAGGATAGCATAAGACTACCACTTTAAAATTATATCTGCTTCGCAAGTAAAAAAAAAATAACAAAGCCATTCGCTGATGCTACAGAGTAAAGCCAGAAAAAGGGAGACTGCTAAGGTAATTCCAGCCTGGTAGAATTCATGTTGCATGCATGCTGCACAAGGTTCCGTGCTATCCAGGCAAGACTATTCACTGAATCTTTTAGACTAGACTCTACATAAATGTATTTTAGCTTGTGTAGAATGTCCTAGCTTCCTAGAGGCCAGGGTTCATGTTGTCTTTGTCAAGACATTAATGACACACCTACTATGTTCTAGACTATATAGTGGCATTGAGGGATGCAAAAATAAATAAAATTCCTGGCCTTGAGGAGCTCACAGTCTACATCTGTCAATAATAACCTCTAACATTTATTGAATGCTTACTGTGGCCTAGGCACTGATCTAAAAGCTGTGTGTTAACTCAGTTAATACTGCCAACAATCCTTTGATATCACTGGAAGTTCCATATGCTGAATTCACATGGAATTAAATGGATATCTACGAAGTAGCCAGTCTACTAAAAAAATTGTTGTTAATTTCTAAAACATGCCAAATATACCATGTTTATAGGTATATGCCTGGTTGTAGAATTATAACTCAGGGGAATAGTGATTTATTTAAATGTGACAAATCTATCCATAGTCTGTAAAACAAAACATTTCATCTCTGATCTTGTTTTATAGATTAAACTGTGTTTTTTAAAAAATTATTATTATTGCCATACTAAAAAGATCTTTAGATTGCTGCTGATCTTATTCTGCATTTTAACTGCCTTAAATTCTACATTCACGTGCAAGTGGGGGCCAAAGTTAGGTTGGCAACAAGTTTTGCAGACAAAAGGAAATCCTGGTTGTAAATCTCATGATATGTTGTACTCAATTTTGTGTATGATACTGTCTAACGTACTGCCTTATTAAAGAACTCTGTGTCCATTTGGTTTACATTAGAGGGAAACTTAGCTGCAGCTTAACATATTGTTCATTTTCAACACTGTCACGTTACATTCGTAGGGAGCAGATTTTAATTTCTTTATCAGTAATCAACTGGAAGTTTCTTTTTGTTAAATTAAAGCAAGAAGGGTTTTTAAATAAAGGGCATGGGGGTAGGACGCCACCTTTTGGTGATAAAACAAATAGAAATGCCTTTTTAAAACAGATGTTCCTGACATAATTTTATTTTTAATTATACCGAGGCAAAGGTGCTTGTCCCCATTTCATTATATTTTAAGTAACAGGAAAAAAACTAATGTAAATGCAAAATTAGCAAATTATAGTTAACTGCAGCCAAAATTTCCCCAAAGGTATCAGAATATGTTAGTGCCCTGTGACATACTATTAACTATACATTAAACATGAACTTCATTTGCCAAATACTATGTCAATGAATATATGGACATTTGGGGGAACAGAAACTGGAGTGGACGTTTACCACTTAATGAGATATCTGAATGCTCTTGTAAGTTTAGAGTTGAACAGAAACTAAAATCACCTCATTCAATGTTTCTTAAATGACAGTTACCACCTTCCAGATTTTTGCTATATCTGTAAAACAATAATTCCTGAATAAATAATATACATAATCATTGGACTGCAGTTATTATGGTAATTGTAGTAAATATTTTCATTTAAATCAGCCTGCTTTTTATTTTTCTTTTCCTACTATAAATGGGAAATCGGTATCTCCCTCCATAAATTAGAAACAAATACAGTGAAAACAAAGTCACTGAATTCTTTGTTAGAGAATGGCAAAACAAAAATAAAAAAATCTTTTTAAAAAAGGGAGAGTGGCAAGTGTTGAGAAGGGTTAATGACAGGCACATCAGTAAGAATCTTTGTTTTCTCTTTTCTTTTTTTTTTTTTTTGAACAACCAAAAGGGTTGAAAGTGACTGGAAAGGAACACAGTTCTCCATCTGTGAGTCAGTGTTCCTCATGCTATCCCGGTGCCATGGCTCTTGCACTTTCAGAAACGTGGGCATAACTAAGAATATTAAATGACAGATGAAAAGGCTGAGGCCCGGGAATTTAACTTGCCTTCCAAGGTCAAATAAAATTGATTAATGGTTGGACAAGGATTAGAATCCAGGTGTCCTGACTTTGTGTATTTCCATCTCACTCTTTCCACTTCACCAAAGTGACCAGTCCTCAGGCATTATGTGGCTTGCCAAGCCTCCCGGAAACAGCCGACATATGTCTTAGGAGAAACTGAGGCCACAGAGGGTCAAGGTCAAGTTCAACCTCCTACTCATCCTCTCTTCTTCCCCCAGATGAGGCAGACATCCAGGTAGGGGTAAACCCAGAGAAAAGAGAAGGGGAGAGTTGAGAGGAGAGAAATGGATTCACAGGGAGGAGGTTAGCAAGCGTGGGCAGACCGTTCTCTAAATGAAAGCTTAAACTCCTCAGTTTCCTTCCAAGAAGATAAAAATGGCTAATGAAAATCATGTGCTTCACAGTAAGTGGTAAGAGGAGCCCATCCTCTGTGTTCTGCTGTCCCTATATGTCCACACCGGAAACCAGCAGGGGATCTCTTATTTTAAAGTATACAATATTAACAGGCACTCTGAGACAAAACCACATTTGATGATGGAGTGGCTTGAAAAGCTAGTGAGGGAACGGTGAACAACCCCAGCTTTAAAACTCGTTTTCCCCAACAACAGAACTGAAGGGGCTCAGCATCAAATCTGGAGACAATAGTGCACTTTTTCTGATGTTCTAACCAGAGAGTGGAATCTTAGTTACTGAGATTGAATTTCCTGCTTTTTTTTTTCTTTTCCTATAAACATAAATAAATATGGTCTGCAAATATTTTTGTGTTTTTTTAAAAACACAAAAATATTTGTCCTTGTAAGAAGACGTTGCAGGTAACTGTACCATGTATACATGGGTCCCAGTGGATTGTAATCTCTATAAACTACAATGCACAATAAAGTGTTTGGCCAAGTCCTACACTCCAAAAAGCTCTTCTAGTCCCCTAAGCCCTGAGCATTCACAGAGCAACATGTTGGTATCTTGGAGATAGGTAAAGTGAGTATGGTGGCTCCACCCCACCTGGTACAGGTATTAGAATAATCTACAGCCTTGCTATGCAAAATGAGTTATGCTAACCTGTGGTATGGGCACCACCTGAGGGTAGCTGAAAATGCAGAATCCAGGCCCCATGCTAGACCTACTGAATCAAAATTTGCATTTTAACAAAACCACCCAGTTGAGTCTCACACACACTGAAGTTTGAGAAAGGTGATCTACAGTACAGGGTCTATAGTACACACAGCCCCTTATACAACAGGCCACACTCAATGATCTCTACACCCTTGAACTACTTGACAAATAGTCCTATAAAGTGTCTGCCATACCTGATTCTCCAAACTGGCATCTTTTATAAACTTTGTTGGTTTCTTGTTTTTCAACCACTTGCAAAGTTAAGCTGCTAAATCACCTATGTAAACCATGATTAATTCCTGGACATTAATAGCAGGGTGACTTCTCTCTCCTGTTACCCCAAAGAGACTGCTAATTGCCCTCCAATTGTTTACCTTTGTATTGTTTTATGAGAGCTCAGAAAAAGATGAAGATATTCCCCACCAGGCCAGAACAAAATGCCAGACAGGTTTTGAGAAGGCTGAACACATGCTATGACTACACCTTGTTAGTAGAAGGGCTTTGCTTTCTTTGTTTTGTTTTCTTTTTTATGGAAGGGATGACGCCTCCATAATTATAGGTGTTGCTGTTTAAAACCCAGAATGTTTTCCAAACCACTGAAGGGCCACACCTCCAGCAGCCCGTGAGCCATCCTGGCTGGATTCTCGTTCCTGTTCTCTAAACAATTTATCAAGACACATCCAAGCACTACTAGATTTACATTAAGTATAACTAGAGAAAGGGGGACCCCATCCAAGTATAATTGTTTCCTGAATAAACATGAAGGAACCACAGGTAACCCTCACAGCTGAAGGTTAATTTGTATCTGTGAAGTTCTCAAAAGGACCGTAGTCAATCACTTCACCTTCCTAACCAGAAAACAGGTTACTTTTGTAACCCCTCGAAAAAATAATTAAAACCATTGTTTTAATACTATCCTAAGGCAGTGTAATTAACTCTCTGAGTGAGTAATTGTGTACCTGAATTCAAAATAAAGATTTCACATGTAAAGCAAAGTTCTGATGGTAATCTCTGAGAAGTGTCTTGGCTTATATTTAGAATGCACAAGTGCCAGCTCAGCATTACAATAGGCATTGTTCAGTAGAACTGGAGACAGACTGCGTTTGTATGAGAAGGGAAATGAGGCGGGTCTGCCCACCTTCAGGAACAGTGAGGCTGTGTGTTCCAAACTGTGGAAGATTTTAGGAGGGACTGAAGGATGGGCCATGGTGATGTGCCAACATTTTTGTCAATGAGACACCTTAGCATAAGGTTGAAATTTTGGTTTTGTTTTTTTCCTTTTTAGTAATACATAAAATAACTATCAAAAGAAGCTTCCTTATTTTCCCCCTGAGGTGTTCTTGAGCTATTATTAAAATTTAAAAACTATACAAAGATTAGAAATCTGATTTTCCCAAGGCTGGTATGAGTCCTGTGGTGGTCTGGAGTGGAAGGTCTCCATATGGACAGTGTGTGTGTGTGTGTGTGTGTGTGTGTGTGTGCATGTGCACACATATATGTCATATATATGATAAACAGATACATAAATCTATATGTGTATATGCATGAATGAGTGTGCATACCTATATCTTACAGCTCTGTCCATTGAGAGAGACTGGAAGCAGTGATAGCCCAACAGCAATAAGCACATGTAGCACCCAGACCTTGGTTTCTAAATACCTTTCTCCAGTAAAAGATATCAGGGCTCCTTGGAGAACTAGTTAATTCTGGGGTAGGGAAGGGAAAATACAAGCTAAGCCTGGAGCTGGAGCATATTGTGGTAGCAAAAAGTGCTAAAGTAAGTGCTAAAAAAAAAAATCAGGGGGGTGGGAGGGTGTTTGGAGACTTACTGAAAGAGGACAGGAACCAACCTGAAAGAGTTCCCTGATGCCCAAAGTTGAGACATCTTGAACAAAAAAAGAAGTAATATATTGGATTATAACCCACAGAATGAAATAAATACATATGAATCCATACTAAAAAATATATATGCACACACGTATGTATATATATCTACATACATAAATAGAGAAGTAACACTTCTTCCTCACAGAAGATGAGTGGGGCCCAGCAATCTGTGTTTTAACAGGTTTTAACAGATAATGCTGATGCCACAGCCTATGGAAGACCAGATAACTGAAGTTGCTGAAGTGGGTTGTGTGTAATGCACTAGGGAGGGGTAGGGGCTGAGGCCAACGTGAGCACACAAGCCTCAGCTAAAAGTGGCAGATGCTGATTGTTGTCACCAAGAAAGCAAGACCATGGCAGGAAGAGCTTTCAAAGGGAAGAGCTTGCAAGGGAAGCAAGAAAGCCAGATTTTTATCCAAATACTCCTCAGTTTTAAAATTCTAGATGGGCCAGTCAAAACAGAGCTACAGGGTATATCAAGGCCACAGGCTGCCCATTTGTCACTTATCTTTGGGGAAACTAAGTCACCATGTCAGTTTAGGATGATAGAATTTGTTTCTTAAGTGAGCAGGGTGAGAAGGAAAGAGAAGAAGAGAAACTTGGAAAGCATTCTCATTATGCTTAAATTCCTTCCCAAGCATTAATAAGCCACCCCAGACATCCTGGTGAGGAAGGCTGGTCTACGTTCTGAATCATGTCCACAAAGACTCACATTTCTCACAATACCAAATGGTCAAAACGTCATTATGTAGAAGGTGCTGTTACTTAGAAGGATTCTTTATTCCTCCCCAGGAGAATGAGTTCAAAAGTTTTACTGGGACATTTGATTCAAGGAGCCCGGTGCCTCAGTGACCTCCTACAACCTTTTTTCTCCCTATCTGGGCTGCCATGAAGAAAGCCATGGCAGAGAGTCGAGTTGGTTTTTGTCTCATGTCTTCTACATCCACCCTCGCCTACTCATTCTGCTCAGATCCGTCCAGAGCCACATGCATTCGAGGCCCTACTTTCAAGCAACTTGCAGTCTAGCTGGCTGAAGGTATGTAGTAAGTAGAAACAAGTTCACAGATGAGGACCCTAAAGGAAGCATGGAGAGCAAAGGAGTAACCGTGTTGGAAAGGGGGCATCTGAAAAGACAACAGACCAAATAGGTAAGGTTTGGGGACGCAGCAGCAGCAACAATATGGAACCTGCAACACTCAGGGTGGTGGTTCCCAAACTGCCGCACGGTGGAATCATCTGGAGATCTTTGCAAAGGTCAGCTCCCAGGCCCAGACATTGTGATTTAATTGACCCAGAGTATGATCTGGACATCAGGACGTTTAGGAGCTTCCTGGGTAATACTAATGTTCAGCAAAGTTTGGGAACCCCTGACGTGGGTGAGCCCCAGGACAGCAGTGCACAGTCAGCTCTGCGAGGGATCTAGGGACCCTAAGTCACCCCAAACACTCTGTCCCTCCACAGTGACCAGCAGCCTTTCCTAGGAAGAACCAAGCAATTAAAATTGTTCCGCAGAAGGGGCTAGAAGAGTAAGATCTTCAGACCCTAAGCATCAGGATCACCTGAACAGAGGGGATTGCTAATATCAGGATCCCAGGGAAAAAATTAATTTCTTTGTAAAAAATCAGGATTCCAGGAGCTCATTTCAAACGTGCTAAATCACTGTGGGTGAGGGGATGTGGAAATAGGCATTTTTAGAAGCTCACCAGTTGGTTTTGATACACATTGAGGTTTGGAATCCTTCCATGGGGATTTCCAATTGCTACCTACCATGGGACTGTGTTCATTTTAAAAGAGAAGCTTTAAAAAGGGCAAGACTTAAAACGAAGTAACATATCAGGACATTGCAACATTGTAAAAGGTTCCTAGAAGTCTCAGGGTTTAACTTCCTTGTTTTCCATAAGCAGAAACAGAGTCACAAAAAGGTTAGTTGAAATGCCTCAGAGCTAGACAGGGTCGAGGTCTTGGTTACTGGTGGAGTCTTGGGCCTCAGACATACCTGGTTGAAAATCTCAGCACCACGCTCAATCAGCATGTCACTCTGGGCAAATTTTTGAACCTTTCCAAGCCTGTGTAACTGGACACATCTTACAGGGCTGCTGAGAGGATGGGATTTGAGAGGATGGAAATGCATGCCTGCCCCTGGGCTGGGCGCAGAGCAAACACTCACCAAATCTTAGTGTATGCAGAAGCAGCAGAGCTTGATTCAAATCCCAGGAATCCTGATTCCCAGGTAAGGGTTTGTCCAGGTTTCAACTGAAAGAATTCTAGGCCTTGGAGCTCAGATGTAGAGGAACCTTTTTACGTTTGGATTATCTCAGTGTTTATCAGATTATTCCACCTAGGCTGCCTGCCCCGCCCACTTCTGAAACCAGGTCTGCCTCCTGCTCACCAATTCTCGATATAAAAATAAAATGGAGATACTTTTTCAAAAAGAGTCACCTTCCCAGACAAGGACATTCTCAGGAAGCTGAGCGGAGTCTTCCAGATCAGAGTGTCCCAACCTCGGCACTGTTGACTTGTTGGGTCTGAGAGGTCTTTGTTTTGAGGGGCTGTCCTGTGCATTGCAGGGTGTTAAGCATTGTAGGTGTGGCACTTGTTCTGCAAGCAGGGACAACCAAAAAATGTCTCCAGCCCTTGCCGAATGTCTCCTGAGGTTCAAAATTGCCCTCAGGTAAGAACCACTGCTCTAGATGTCCCCGGGCCAGGCAGGCCAGTGTCCTCTCTCTGGGCTACCAACATTCCTCTCCCTGCCACTGGTATTCATCTGATAACTTCCCCAGAAGGAAGAGCAGAATTCGGTCTCATTTCTGTCTGTACCGGAAAACTGGTTCTATCTGTGACCTTTTCAAATCAGAGTGGCTTAAGTTGAGGCTGGCTGTAACTTGAACAGAGCCTCCAGGTGGGCTCCACACAGAACCCATTCTCAGTCCTGGCAAAGCTCTTGCCAGCAAAGCTTGTTCCATCATGATTAAGCAGACTTTATTAGAGTCCACGACTCCAGAAACAGTGTCAGATGTGTGGTCAGCCTCATAGCTCTCAGCCTAAAAGCAAAACACAATAAAGGAAAGTGGTGACAAATGGAATCATCTAATTTTAGGATACTACATCTCATAATGATGCATGTGATTTAAATTAGGCAGGAGCTTCATCAGGATGTCCTGATTAAAATTCCCCTTCTCTGGGAAGTCCAGGGCAGGAGACACCAGATAGTTCATCGTGTGGAGGGGCTCGCTCCTCTCACTACCTCCACCTTCACAGTACTAACTCCTCCACTCTCCCCAGGGCTCCTAAACAACTTACAGACCCTAGCTTGTTGTTGCTGTTTACATGATTAATTATGGAAATGTCTAAATGATCACTACATTGATAGAACAATTTGGAAAAAATAAGTGTTTCCAAGACTTTTGCTACCCTTAGCTTTTTGATGGGTTTGCATCTAGCATGACTCTAAGATTTCAGCAGTTCCACTTTGGGGGAAACTTCTTAGGAGGAGAGGAAGTGGCCACCTGCCAGGGCCCCTCACACAGGTAAGTCTAATGTCAGTTTCCTTCACTCATTCATTCAACAGATATTCACTGCATGCTACTGTGTGCCAGGCACTGTTCTAGACATTAGGGAACAGTAGTAAACAAAAGATAAAAATGATCCTTGCCCTCACAGTGCTTACATTCTAGTGAATTTCTTGGTGAATTGTGTGTAATTTTTCAATGGAGCCTTTTTTTAAAGAAGAAACTAGAAGTGACAGCCGCCAAATATAAACTGACCAGATCAGCAAAGAGAGGATGTATTCTATTAGAGTTATCGCTTAAATGATAAGGAACATACCAAATGAAACTTCTGTAGATTTTGAGGCAGTTGGATAAAAATGGAGAAATAATATTAATGTTACCATGAATATTCATTAATGGTAAGATAGTAGTTCAGAACTTACCACAAAGAAGTTTGAAGGTTAATTTACCGACAATGGAAAAATCAGGCCACTTTGATCTGTGCCTCCAGCTTAGCTAGAAGAAAGACATAGGTCCTGGAGAGATTCAGAAAACAAAATGATGTGAAGGTTTTGGGCAGTGGGGAGAGAGAGGGAGAATACACACACGTCTCTTGGTGGCAAGTCAGCAGTGGCATTCCACTGGAAAGAGTTCTAGGCCCAGAGAGAAATGGGGGAATGAAGATTATGATACTGGCAGCCCTACAAGACTCCAATTGGCACAACAAAAGCAGCCTTTCCTCCAGGCAATGGAAAATAGCCTCTTCTGGATGCTTGTCTTAGGGCACGGAACGGCAGAAGGTAGAAGGGGCCAATCGAATCTTCTTTGGCCATTCCAGCAGGTGCTAGGGCAGCATGAATCTTATGCTCGAGGGGAACAAATTGTGCATTTTTTGGGTCAGAATTCAAAAGTTGGAATTCTGGGGCAGAGATGATAATGGTCTGTATAATTTATATTGTCATCCCCAAGGAAGCAGCCGCATCTGCGCTCCAAAACAACCGAGCTTGGCCGGCCTGCTGTTTGCCGCGTGGATCTTTGTGCTGGCTGAAAGGTCACATGTGTCTGAATGTTTGGACGCATATTACCCAGTTGTTTGTTTGTTTCTATCTTCCCTATAAACAGTTTGGTCTCCTTCTGGGGAAACGAAATAATGTGAGCAGAGCAAACACACACGCGCTCTCAAAAAGGCTCTGCTCCAGTGTCCAATGAAGCCAGATTTTTCTAGGGCATGGAGAATCTTAAAGAGGAAGACCTTAGCTTTTCTCACAGTTCCTCTCATGCTGAGTACTGAATAATACTTTTTTTTTTTTTAATTACAGTAGCCCTTTGGTTACATAGCAATGCTACATTTGGCTTTTCTGGTTTATAATGAAAGAAAATATAGTTTAGAATTCCATCTTGTCTAGCATCCCTACAAATTCCTCTCTTTAAAATTCACCTATGTCAGGATTGCCTCATTCAGGATAGTATTATTTTATGCCTATTTTATGTATTTATAATACAATTATTGTATAGTTGGTGTGCTATGCTAGGAATATCAGAACCTTCACCTTGCTGTTGCCTCGACCTGGCATACTCTTCCTCAAGCTCTTTGGGTGGCTAGATCTTCCTCCCCCTCAGTTCTCAGCTTAAATGTCACATCTTTGGAAGAACCTTCCCTAACTTCCTCTCTTCCTCCCTCGAAATTAGTATCTAAAATTCTGACGGTTTCTTGATTTATTTACTCATTTATTGTTTCTCTCTCCCTCTCTCTCTCTCTCTCCCCTCCTAGACATAAGCTCCATGAGACCAGAGATCTGTCTGTTTTGCTCACTTCAAATTCCCTGGTGGTAGGTAGTGGGCACTTAAATATTTGAGCAAATCAATGAACAAATGAGTGAACGATCGAGTGACAAGGTCACTCTGCCCTCAGGAGACCCCTGTTTCTTTGACCTTTTTTCCCTCCAAATAAAATAATGATAATGACACCCAACTCAG
This sequence comes from Lemur catta, assembly GCF_020740605.2. Taxonomy (NCBI): domain Eukaryota; kingdom Metazoa; phylum Chordata; class Mammalia; order Primates; family Lemuridae; genus Lemur; species Lemur catta. The sequence goes on along the minus strand of NC_059145.1, from coordinate 20,683,973 downwards.
AAGTAAGAGATTCAAGTAGAAATGAAGTTTCCCTTTACAAGGACTCCAATGACAAGAGTATGAACGTGCCGTGTCATGGTTCACAGAGGCCACCGGAGATGTGGGAGGAGTCCCGAGGAAGCAGGCTACCTGGGGGGTGGCCTCTGGAGCCACACTCAGGATCTCCACCAGAGCTTGGTCCTACACGACAGGGTCGAAAGGAAAAACCTGAAGAATGGACAAAGAGAGGCTTGGGCCTTTGGTGAACTTTATGTCCTGGTTAAATATATGTATTTACACGTGCTCTTTTAGACTTAAAGGTTCACCTGGACCCCAGAATCACCAAGACCTTTTAATTATGTGAGCAGATACATAAGATCTTTCAGAGTTACTTAAAATTAGAAACATATGCCATAGGGAATAAAGCCAGGCAATATAATATTCTGAATCAAAACATGAAGCATAACTATAAAATAATGCCAATGAACACACACACACACACACACACACACACACACCTGAATTTATGCTCCCAAATGAGCGTAGTACATTTTAAAGTAGTCACCTTGAGGGTCTCTGCACTTATTCCAACAATGATTCCATTCATCAAACCACATTTAGATCTCCCTTTTTGGAATTTCCATGAGAAAATTAAGACACTGGTTAAAACATTGCTTCTTACAGTAAATTTTATCCATGTGGCTCTGTTTGATTTTTGAAAATGACCAAACAGAAATTCAGAGCATGTCTTGTGGGACGATCAAGTGGGTAATTCCTGGTGTTTTTCTGAAATAATGAAGCTGGTTTTCTTGTCTGGTTCAGAAAGTAGTTTTAAAGGCAATAATTGAAAGTGAAATTCAAAGGAAGATGTTTCACTGGTAGCATCATTGAAACAAGCATATAATTTCCTAAGGTAGGAAATCTTGAAGGACAACATTCTTTGGGATCTATAACATATAATATGTTTATTTCAAAATCCCATATGATTACTTAACAGAACAACCTTATATGGTAAAAGTTGCTTACAGATGTGAAAAACCCCCACTGCCAAGTCCCTGTGTGTTATGTTAAGGAGCTGTATGTTTCCATTCTGGTATCTAACATGAGAGATTAAAATACAATCCCTGTTGCTTTTCAGTCAGTCTTAAGCAAGATCAAATGAAAAGGAGGTAGACTGCTGTAAACACAATCATTTGTCCTTTTAAAAGTCATGAGACCACATAATTATAAGCTTGGTTTTTAATACTTTTTAAAAATAATGCTCAAAGAAGAAAATTTGGAAAACAGTAAGTAGAAGTAATAAGTAATAAATACCTATAATCCCATTGTCTATAAATAATCAGGGTAAACATTGGGGCACATATCCTTCCAGATCTTTTCCTAGCATGTGTATGTGTATGCGCTAGAGAAAACAGATTTGGGATGGATGGTCCCACTTACTAGCTGTGGGACCTAGAGCAAGGTACTCTGTGTCTCTGCTCCATCATCTGTTAAATGGGAATAATAATGCTTGCCTTGGGCATTGTTGTAACAATTAAAGGACATCAGGAACATAAAGCTCATAGCCCAGAGTCTGACACATAGTAAGTACCCAAAATAATTACATCAATGTTATTATTACTATTATACAATTAGGAAGGTAGCTGTTTTCACTGAAAATTATATTCTGAGCATTTTTCTTGACATTATTTTAAATTCTATTACAAGAGCATAATTAACCCTTGCAGCTCTTAATCAATTACTCAGAACTGGCCACAGGTTGGTAAATAGAATAAGTTGTAGCTTGATATGAAGGCAGTGACATCAAAGCTACCAGTAAGTATTAAAAAAAAACAAATTCCCTGGAACTTACCACCAAACTAATGGAATTAGCATCCTTGAGAGTGGGTTCAGGCACAGATATATTAACACTTCTTTTAAAAATCTATCAATTGTGTCCACAAAGGACATTTGGCAATGTCTGGAGACATTTGTCACAACTAGGGGGAGGAGGGGACGTTACCCTGGCATCGGGGGTGGGGGGTAGGGGCCAGGGCTGCTCCTGAACATCCCACACTGCCCAGCACAGCCCTCTCAGCACAGAGTTTTCTGGCCATTTAAAATGCTGGCAGTGCTGAAGTTAAGAAACCTGTTCTAATCCAACCGGCTTTGTGATCACAAACGAGTCGTTTTCCTTAAAAATGATAATAATGATCATGGCAGCTCATATTTACTGAGCACCGATGTCAAGCGCTATGCTACATGCCTCACATAGATTATTCTGGTTTAACCTTACAGCAGCCCTATGATGTAGCCTCTATTATCAGCCACACTTTATTGGTGAGGAAACAAGCCCATGAGGATGAAGAACTTTGCTCCAAATCACACAGCTAACAAGTGGCGTAGCTCTCGTTTGAGCTCACACCATTTCATTTTTGAGCCTATGTTTTCAACTCTAACACTCCTCTGCCTTGCTCTGAGCATCCTCATGCCTCTAGATGTTTGTGGAGATCTATTATGATCAACAGTGGTAGAGATTCCATCTCATATGCCAACTCCATTGGCATTTTAGCAGAAGCCTGGGATACCATGTCAAGAGAGATTGTGGAGCCATGGATGGCTCAACAGAAAGAAAGCCACAATTGATTATTGATGTCTGGAATGGGAGGGAATAGTAGTGGTATTTGTGCCACATATTTGCCGTCTTTGGACCAAATGATCTTTATTTAAAGATCTTTCCAAGAGCCAACCACCTATGTTCCTATTTTTCCCCCCACAAATAGCCTCAATGCTTGGCCAAGAGCCACTTGCAGAGTTGTACACATCAAAGAGAATCGAGGACTGTGCAGTCTACTGCAAGGGTTTTATTCAATACACAGTTTTCCCTGGTGGCAGGGAAACTGCTGAAAACTCTCAGGTCCTCGCCTACATAAGACAGAAAACATCAAAGTTCGTGAAAATCACAGCACACCTCCACCCAGAGTCAAAGCCAAGAACAAACAACTTTGGGGGTTGGATTGATTTCATAAAATAATCTTAGTGACTGACTGAAGTGGAAAACAGCAATGACTACAAACTTCAGCGAGGCCAAAAAATAATCTACTACATTTTTTTAAAATTATGCAATGTTTAGCAAACTGAGATCACTGGAGGAAAAAAAAAAGAAAGAAAGAAAAGGAATCACACAAACTTTACTAAACAAAGTCACATACCAACAAACATTTAAACCACTGTAACCAAAATGAGGAACTGAAGCTCGTTTTTAGTTACAAAGATCTGAGGGATGGGGGTGGAAAATAAACAAAAATCCAAGAGGAAAATCATTAATAAGATACTCTGAACTATTTTCCCATAAGTAATTTCTTTAAAAAAAAAAAAAAAAAGCAAGCTATACTCTATGTTTAAAAGGCCAATCCCCTGCATTCCTGTCCAAATAAAACCTCTTTGCAAGCAGTCAACCAAAAAACTGAAATTCCATTGTTGCAGCATTATGTCTGTGGGGTCCCACTTCAGAAAAATCTTCAACAAAAGAGCTGGGTAATTAATATAGAACTCTGCAATGAAGGGGGGGGGAATTAAGAAAGTAAAACTCACCCGAAAAGAAACTACAAGAAAACCTGGATTTATATCCTTGCAGTGTATAATTTCAAGATCTTCCTGTTTACTAACAACAACAGATACACACAAAATCACCCACATCAAGTTTTCCAGGAAGTTAGACATTTAAATGAAACATTTGGACTTCTTTAGCAAAACTAATGTCATGTCTTCCTAAACCACCTCATCATTGATGGATGAACTGGTGTAGCTTTTATTAAAAGAGTAGAAAACTGATTGTAGGGGTCACATTTCCATCTGCCTGAAAGATTCCAAGACATATGAACATAAAGCAACATATAGTCCATAATTTTTTCTAATGAAAAAGCTATTTTTATCAAATCATCTTAAAGCAAAATAATCCATCTCTGCGACAGAAAGGCAAGTAAGTATTGAAAACTTTATTTAAGTAAGATAGATTTTGCTAATGTCAAGCTTAAGGCAACTCAGCAAGAAATGACAACAACTATACTAAATTATTTACTTTCATGACATCTTAGCTGTGTCTACAAGGCACCAAAACATTGCGATGAAAAGTAAAAGTCAGTAATTGCCCAGATGTTATGTCTAGTCACCAACAGCTGGAATTTCATCAGTCTTTGCTCTCTCTCTCTAAACGTCTTTGGGAGTTTGCTAAGAGGGCTTTTCCCACCACTTCTCTCTTTCATTTCACGCTCCCCTGGCCTTTGTGAGCTCCTTACTGACTTTGTGGAGGCTTCATGCAGCCACATTTCTTACCAGTTGGGCTACTCTGGCCTACATGTTGACAGCTACTACTGCTCTTGGATAGAACCAAATTCTTGTCTCTGGGAATTTTCTTAATTAAAAAATACTTTTTTCATTAAGCCAAAGCATATGGCTCTGCTGTGATAATTCTGAGGGTTGGAGGAAGAAAAATCACCTGGATATCCATACATTTTCCTTCTCCTCCAAGTGTTCCTCCTACCCTAACCTAGAAAAATGGCTTCTCTTGTAAGTAAAGGCTGCTCCTTTCTCAATACCCACATCTTTAATGGCCAGGAGGCAAAATGAGAGTTCTCCAAATGCCATTCAACCTCTCCCAAAGCCTTCCTTCAATAATTCGTCTTCATTTGGAGTCCCCACCCACAATGAGATTACCATGTCACCACGGGCCAGAGAGTGACAAGACAGCATGGTTATGACAAGCTATAAAGTCACACAGTCCTGGGATCTAATCCAGTTCAGCCAGTTATGATTTGTGTGACCTTGGGAAGGTTGTTTCTCCTCTCTAATCTCCAATCTCCCTGACGCACATCTGTGGACTGGATGCAACAATAGTATTCCCATCTCATAGAGTTATTTGAGGATTGTGCTAGTTCAAGATCTCTGAGAAGCAGACACCAAGAAGGGATGACATGTGTAAGAGACATTGGGGGAAATGCCTGTGAGGAAAAACAGGGAGCTGAAGGAGGCTGAAAGACCTGTCAGACCATGAAGCTGGTCCAACCACAGTAGGGGAGAGAGGGAAAGACGGGAGTCTGAACAGGGAAAGTGTTAGATTATGAGGCAATTCTAAGAAAGTTTCAGCAAGGTCAATGAAGAATCCTGGAGCCAAATCACTTGTGTCACATGGTCATGGGCCCATGTTAGTATCCCTGCAATACTCAGTTATTGGTTGGGAGAAGGCTGTGGAAAGTATGGTCTTGGTGCAAACATAATGGTGAATGCAGAATGCAACAGGTGGGACCATTGGTCAATTTCTGCCTCCACGGTAGGAAATCTGGAAAAACCTTCTTCATGGCAACCACCAGGATTAAATGCAATAATGTACATGAAGCTCCTGGCCCCAGCTCAGAGTAAGTGCTCCATAAAATAGCAGTGATGATGATGGTGATGATGATGATGATGATGACAATAATGACATCACTCTTCCTATTTTACTAAAGTTCTTGGAATCTGACTCAGTTTTTATCCACACATGTTCTGCCATCATGCTCTGAGGCTGCAAAATCCTTGTTAATGAGCTATTATATCCTTGTTCTCCTGTACTCAGTTGACCTTCCCTTCTAAACACTTCAGCAAACACCTACTTGGAAATAACCTATATTTTATCATCACCCAAACAATCAAGGTGAGTCTTATGATCATGCCAGATGGATGAAATATTCCCAGTCTGGATGAAATCATCCTAGTCTTGAGAAACATTCCAGGCTACTAATATAGGAGGAAGGGACTGACACAGAGCCTGCCAGATTCCCTAAGTTGAGGACACAGTGGTGGGAGTCCAGGAAGGCAAAGGTGGCTGAAGTTTGCAGGGCAGAGTACCAGAGGAGAGAGCAACATAAAGAATGCCCTCCAGAGATTTGCAGAATCTCCTTGAATATTCATCAGGGAACTGATCAATCACACATGTGAGACAACTACCCCAAGCCTGGGGAAAAAAACACCCCAAAAGATTAGGAGGAATAATTCCTAGAGCTCACATATGGCCAGAAATAGTGGATGATCCCTATAACTCGAATGAAAATCTCATAATTCACAGGGCATTGGGTAGAGTGGACAACGGGGTCTTGCTTCAAGAGTGGGGAATAATTAGCCATAGACCAAATGGTGATCTGGTCCCACCCAACAAAGCTTAAAAGCAAGCCCCACAAGAAACAAACTATTTACAAGTAACTTAAACTTGTCCCAGAACAAAGCATGGGAATGTTAGTAGAAATAGAAAATTATCCAGCACCCAACAAGTTCAGATACACAATGTCTGGCATCCTATCAAAAATTCCTAGGCATGTAAAGAAGCAGAAAAGTAGGACCTATAATGAAGAGAAAAATCATTCAAAATCAACCCTGAACTGACACAGATGTTAGAATTGTCAGACCAAAACATTAAAAGTTATTATAACTGTGTCCAAGAGAAATTAGAAAATATTTTCAGTTGGATAAAATTAAAATACAACACATTAAAATGTGTGGAATACAGCTACAGCAATGCTTAGATGGAAATTTATAGTATTAAATACTTATTAGGAAAAAAGGTCTCAAATCAATAATTTAGCCTCCAACATAAGAAACAACAAAAATAGGAGCAAATAATCCTAAAGCAAGCAGATGAAAAACCAAATAAATGTAATAATTAATGAAATTTTAAAAAGAAACATAGTAGGGAAAAAAATCAATAAAACAAAGCTGGTTATTTGAAAATATCAATAAAATTGATAAACCACTAGCCAGACTGACAAGAAAAACAAAGACACAAATTACCAACATCAGGAATAAAAGGGGATGTCACTCAGACTTTACAGATATTGAAATGATAATAAAAATACTACGAACAATTCTTTGCCCATAAATTCAAAATCTTAGAAGTAATAGATCAATTTCTTAAAGGCAACCAACTATCAAAATTCACCCCAGAAGAAAGAAGTAACCTGAATAATCTTACATTTATTTTTTGAAATCAAATTCATAGTTAAAAATCTTCCCAAGATTTTGCCACTCCCCAAAAAGCCAAACAAACAAACAAACAAAAACTCTTCCAGTCTCAAATGATTTTACTGGCAAATTCTACCAAACATTTAAAGATGAAACAAAACCAATTCTAAACAATCTTTTCCAGAAAATAGAAGAGATGGGAATACTTCCCAACCCATTTTATAAGGCCATTAGTAACTTGATGCCAAAACCAGACAAAGACAGTACCAAAAAACTACAGACCAATGTCCTTTATGAATATAGCTGCAAAAATCCTCCACAATATATTAGCAAATCAAATCCAGCAATATATATATAAAAAAATCACAACCAAGTGGAGTTTATCCCAGGAATGCAAGACTATTTAATACACAACAATTAATCAATGTAATCACCATGTCAAAGGTCTAGAGAAGAAATATCACATGATCACATTATCAATGCAAAAAACACTTGATAAGCTTCAATATTTATTTATGATTAAATAAAACATTCAGCAAACTAGGAGAAGAAAGGGAATATCATTAACACAATAGAGTACCATGCTGAATGCTTTCCCCCTAAGATTGGGAGCAAGGATGTCCACTTATATAACTCCTATTGAACATTATACTGGAAGTCTAGACAGTGCAATAAAGCAAGAAGTTATTAATAAAAGACATCCGGATCAGAAAGGAAGAAATCAAACTGCGTCTATTCATAGACAACATGATTGTATATGTAGAAAATCCCAAGAAATCTATAAGCACACACACAAAAGCTCTTAGAAATAATCGGTAAGTTTAGTATAATCATAGGATTCAAGCTCAGCATACAAAAATCTATTATATTTTTAAAACTAGTAATGAAAAATTGAAACTCAAAAAATTTTTAAATCCAATTTACAATAGCTCAAAAAAAAGTAATACTTAGGTATAAATCTAGCAAAACATATACAGGAGATACAAGGTAATAACCACAAAATGAAAGAAATCACAGAAAACCTAAATAAATGAAGAGACATACCATGTTTATGGGTTGAAACACTCAAATTAGTTAAGATGTTAATTCTCGGCCAGGCACGGTGGCTCATGCCTGTAATCCCAGCACTCTGGGAGGCCGAGATGGCCAGATTGTTTGTGCTCAGGAGTTCGAGACCAGCCTGAGCAAGAGCGAGACCCTGTCTCTACTAAAAATAGAAAGAAATTATATGGACAGCTAAAAATATATATATAGAAAAAATTAGCCGGGCATGGTGGCGCATGCCTGTAGTCCCAGCTACTTGGGAGGCTGAGGCAGGAGGATCGCTTAAGCCCAGGAGTTTGAGGTTGCTGTGAGCTAGGCTGACACCACAGCACTCACTCTAGCCCAGGCAACAGAGTGAGACTCTGCCTCAAAAAAAAAAAAAAAAAGATGTTAATTCTCTATAAATCTACCTATAAATTTAGTGGGATTCCAATCAAAATCCTAGTGTTTTTTTGTAGATAAAGGCAAAATTTATATGAATTCATTTCTCAGTGTTTGTGCTAAGATCAAGTATAAAATTTATATGGAAAGGCAAACAACTAAAGCAGGAAAAGCAATTTTTAAAAAGCTGAATAAAGTTGGAGGACTCTGCACTACTTATTTTAAAACTTACTACAGTACAATGCTACAACATTTAAGACAATATTGTAATGTCTGAGGGATAGACATGTAGACAGTGGAACAGAATAGACAGTCCAGAAATAGATGTGGCCAATTAATTTTGGACAAAGGTACAAAGGCAATGCAATAGAGAAGGAACAGTCTTTCAATAATTGATGCTGGAAAAAATGGACGTACATATGTTTAAACAAAAAGGAAGCTCCACCTAAACTTCACATCTTATGCAAAAATAAATTCAAAATAGGTCATAGATCATAACATAAAATGTAAAATTATAAAACTTTCAAAAAAATAAAAAGAAGAAAATCTTGTGGCCTTGTGTTAAGCAAAGAGTTTTTAGCTATGATACCAGTAACCTAACCCTTATAAGAACAATTGATAAATTGGACTTCATCAAAATTTAAAACTTCTGCTATGTGAAAGACACACAAAGACAAGCTACTAACTAGGAAAAAATATTTGGAAACTACATGCCCAATGACAGATTTGCATCCAAAATATGTAAACCACTCTGAAAACTCAACAGTAAGAAAACAATCCAATTTCAAAATGAGCAAAAGTTTGAACAGACACTTCACAAAGAAGGTATATGGATGGTAAAAAAAGAACATTAAAAGGGGCTCAACATCATTGGGAATTAGAGAAATGTAAATTTTAAAACCACATGAGATATCACAACACACCTACTAGAATGGGGGGGAGTGTCAACACCAAGTGCGGCAAGGATATGAGAGTAACAGCAATTCTCATATATTCACGGTGGGAATGCAGAATGATACAGCCACCCTGCAAAAAATTCTAACTATTTCTTATAAATTTAAAGACATATAACCCCAATGACCTAGCACTCCTGTGTATTTACATATTAATAAATGAAAACTTATGTTCACACAAAAACTTGTACAAAAGTGTTTATAACTTAGTGCAATTGAACTTTACACTCAAAAATGGGTAAATTTTATGTTATGTCTATTTTACGACAATAAAAAAAGAAAAAAGAAAACACTCATCTGCTTTCTGAGAGGAAAAAAAATGTTTATAACAGCTCTATTTATAGTCACTCAAAACTGAAGACAACACAAATGTCCTTTAGCTGTGAATGGATCAACTACCTACCTGTGGTGCAGCCGTACCATGGGACACAACTCAGCAATAAAAAATAAACTATTAATACTCACAACAACTGGGATGAATCTTAAATGCATTATGCTGAGTGAAGGAAGTCAATCTCAAAAGGTTCCAAAATATATGATTTTATTTATGTGACATTTTGAAGGCAGCGAAATCATAGGGATTGAGAACAGTTCCTTAGTCACCAGGAGCTAGGAGTGGGGGTGGTTTTAACTACAAAGGAGCAGCACAAGAGAGTTTGGGGGTGATGGAACTGTTCTGTATCCTGATTGTGGTGGTGGTTACATCAATCTGTTCATGTAATAAAACTCATAGAACTTTATATCAAAAAAGGTCAAATTTATGATATATGAATTTAAAAATAATAAAATATAAACAAACCAAATCCATTGTCTTTTAAACAATAGCCTCCCCTACCTCCAACCACACAAACAAAAACTGAAGACAACCCATTCCCCTGTCCCTGTGTTCTGTAATGATTCATGGAGTCTGAATTTGTTGCCAACTGTGAGTCCTTGTTCCTTCCCGCCATCTTGGCTCAAGGGCATCAGGGTAGGTTGATTTTAGAATCTGCAATGTCTCTGGAGTTGGTTCTTTCTTTGCTACTCTCAATGTGACTTCTCCAGTTTTATACTTTAAGAGTTCTGGTCTGGATAATTTCCATAGCCTCCTAAATGGTTTCCCAGATCCCACTTTCAATTTGTCCTCTGAATTTTCACCAGATCTGTGCAAGTCTGTCTTTGCGATTTCATCATCTCCAAGATAAAGTCCGAACGCTGCCTCCATTTTCCTCCACACTGATCTTTCCATACCTCCTCTAGTTAGCTCTGCCCTTTCTCACTTCTCTGCCTTTCCTTAAGCTGTTCCCTCCTGTTAGCTCTCCTTTTTCATTTGAAAACATCCTTCACATCCTCTAAGGCCTCATGCAAACATTCTCAGGCAGAATTTTTCATTTCCCCAACTCCCCTCACACTTTTCCCAACCTTCTGGGGGAGAACGGAGCATGTTTGGGGGTTGTTGTGCTCCAGCCCTGTCCCCCCCAAATGCTCAGCTGCCTGAGGACGGAGACGAGGTGTCATCTATTTCAATGCCAGAGACAGTGCCTGGCACTGAGTGGTGCTCAGATCACATTTGTTGAAACGAGATTATAATAACTGACATCAACTTAATAAAATATCAGCTGGACTTGGCACTTTTCACTCCATAGCCCTGGTGTCCTGAAGAAACAGCTTCTGTCATTAGTATCTTTTTTTTTTTACCAGCTTGTTAAGTCTTTATTGGGGTTCTACTCCGTGCGGTGCACCAAGGGGGTGGGGTATAGAACGGTTTATGGGAAAAGGACAGATGTGTACACTGAAGGAAGCTAATAATATTCACATAAGATTAATGCCCCCAGATCTTGACTCCTTTTAATATTTATTCTAATACCATTTTTCCTCTTTAATAGAATATGAGAGTCATTTAGATTTCAATAATTCAGAATATATTCCTGACTTGAATATGGGTTAGTCCTCTAACCACATTTGCTGTCCTTCTGGAATAATTTCTTGCTTTCTGCTCTGGGCCTTCATTAGTTGTCTTCTTTCTAATCAGTTCCTCTCCTCACCCACAATTTTTCTTTCAGTACGTAATTATATCTGTCTTCTTTAAAAATGTTTTTGGGTTTCAAGTATGAGATACACGGTTTAATCTGGAAAGACTTTGTTTTTCATGTTGTCATTCAAGCTTTCAGAAAAATTTTTTCAGAAAAGAGTGATATCCCTGAAAGCCTAAATGATAGAATCAACCTGTGTTCTCTATCCCCACTGTCAGGTGTTTGAACAACACGTTATTGCAGGGATCGGCAACATTTAAAAACTATTTGGAGATAAAATTGCCTGATCGTTTTTTTAAAAGACGGAGCTTTTCATGTATAAAAGCAGTCATAAATTGTCATTTTTAAGAAAGCTGCTATGATCTTGGGCTCCATTTTTAAAAATGGTATCTTATTGAACAGCAGCTTAAGCTTCTGTGATCATGTACAGCTAACACTAAAATATTTTGAGCCTGCACACATATATGTATTTTTACTTACTTATAAGTTATATATGTATACATATATAGCTATACCAGTGTACTAATATGTATAGGTGCAACTGTGCTGATGTGAGCAGTATAAAGCATGCATTTAAAAATCAAATTTTAAAGAATGAGATAAAATATTAGTGTTAAAAGAAGTTCTAATGTTTTCTTCCTACACGCCAATGGATTATACTGTATGCCCCGTGGGTGCATACACCATACTTTGGAGACTGTACAGGTAGAGAATGTACCCGTAAGCCCATTTCTGGGAGGCTTTGCTGGGTTGTTGTAGGTAGACAAATCAGAACGAGTGTGAAGACAGTGCCTATGGTCAACAAAAACAGGAAGGGGGCCCAGCTCACAATGATCCAGTGGCCACACCCACGTCACCCCTTCCTTCCATTGCTGTTATCCAGGTCTAACCTCCAGGATGGGCTCATCATCATTCTCCAACCTTCACTGACCACAGGGATTGGTCCAAAGGTATATGTGGTCCCAGACAAGCCAATCTGTAGAAGCCCCAATACCACAGATTTTTAGTTGGAGAGATGAGCTCTTTATGCCCTTTGGATACAGATTGTTAGGGTGTTAGCTTAGAATGGTGGGTAAACGTGCTCCATACTCCATGGAGAACACCCATCCACGGAAGGAGAAAAAGCAAGGCAAGTGTGCCTTTGTCGTGGCTCGGTTACAGCCATGATAGTCCTGCTTGTGCTTAAAACTGGTGAGAACTTGGTTGCTGTTGCTTGCAACTAAAAAAAAGTTCACAACAATCAGTAAGCAATAGCCTGATGAATTAGGAATCACTCATTCATTCTAAAAATATTTAGTGGTCTCCCATTAAATATTAGACACTGTTCCAGAAGCTGGAAATAGAGCGGTGAACCATTAAAAAAAAAAAAAATCCCTGTACTAATGGAGCTTATCTTGTAGTGGGAGAGACAGAGAATAAGACAAATAAATAAAATCTATATTATGATACAAAGTGACTAGGAGAAATTATACAGGTGGGAGGAGAATAGAATGTATTTGGCTGGGGTGGCCAGGAAAGGCCTCATTGAAATAGTCAAGGAAATAAGCCATGAAAATACCCGGAATGAGAGTGTTCTAGGTAGAGAGGACAGCAAGTGCCAAGGCCCTGAGGCAGGCCTGCTTTGTTAGAGGTACAGCCAAGAGCGGGGTGTGGCTATGGCAGAAGGGAGAAGGAAGAGGGTTGCACAAAGTGAGAGAAAGACAACAGGGCCAGGTGATGAAGATTAGAAGACCAAAGCTCTGCTGGGCCACTGGAGGCCTTTGGTTTCTCTCTGAGTGAGATGAGGCTTCTGTAGGGTTTTCTGAGCAACAAAGAGATACGATCTAACCATTTTTGCAATTGCATTGTATGAGAAATCTTTTTTTTTTTTTTTTTGGAGACAGAGTCTCACTCTGTTTTCCTGGCTAGAGTACAGTGGACTCATCATAGCTCACTGCAACTTCAAACTCCTGGGCTCAAGTAATCTTCCTACTTCAGCCTCCCAAGGAGATGGAACTACAGACGCATGCTACCATGCCCAGCTAATTTTTCTATTTTTTGTACAGATGGGGTCTCGCTCTTGCTTTTTGTAGAGACTGGTCTCAGCCTCCCAGAGTGCTAGGATTATAGGTGTGAGCCACTACGCCTGGCTCCATGTATGAGAATCTTGACAGCTGAGTATGTCTATCTCAAAACGCCCTTAGGAGGACTCAGCACTGCTTCAGATATCCAAAAGGCTTGTCTGTGAAGAGCCATTCCATGACTCTGAGAGGAAAGGTTTGGGCCGATAACAGAGGAATGGAGACTGCAGAGGAATGGAACTCACAAACACCTGCTCTGTCACAGACCCCTCGTCCCCACTTTCAACCCACAGTCTGCAGGTGGCGAAGGGGCTGGCAACGGGCTCCAAGCATCAACCACCCACCAGCAGCACCTAAGATTTTGCCTTTTTGTGTCCCTTGAGCCAACTGCCATCCCAAACAAATTAGCTTTAAGGAGAACCCCAATTATAAACTAGCTCTTTGAGGCTGTTTCTGCCCAACTTTCAAGGTTGTTGGGTTATTGTGTCAGAAAGTTCTGGTATTAAGGGTGTGCACCCTGTGGGTATAACCCCATCCAAATGACATGACCGCTTCATTCTGGCATAAGCCTAACTGAGACAAGTTGTCCCTCTTCTGTGTTGGGAAAAGTACTGCTAACACTCCTCTAGTCTTTGAAAAGCACCCAAAGTTCACTAGATATGTTTTCGTGCCTGTTCGGTACTTAACATGACCCACATAGGGCCCCTGAACTCATGGAATTTAAGAGCAGACAGGCACCTTTGTATTTATCTCATGGGAATACAATATAGGCTTCATCACAATTGCCAACTCATATATTGGTATTGACCACCCAGAGGTGTGAAATGAAGAGCTGGTGAGATATGCAGGAAAACCCTGTAGACGAGCAAGTGATTGCGGCCAAGCTGCCCATGTCCCTGGAGTCTGTCCTGCTGCATCTAACCCACCCCTCCATGTTGCAGATCAGAAAACCGAGAGCATTAATATCCCCACTAGCCAAGAAAAATCTTGACAAAGACCTCAGTTTAGATGCACTGTAATTAATCTGCACTGGTCAAATGTGGTTCTGGCCACCACTTAGAACTGCCTTTGGGAATAGGTGGCTTCTGGAATGGTTTCACATACTTTGAAAGACTCCCATGCCCCTGTCAAAAAGTCCTTACCTCTCTCCAAAGCCCCAAACTCCACAACTACATGTCCAAAAAACTTCAAGTTTCTCCTTTTAATTAAAATGTTAATGTCCTTGGATAGAGGCAATAGGAATTGATTTAAGTCTTGTCTCTCTTAATATGACTGATACCACTAGATATCTTCCAGGAAAAAAAAATCTTTCTTTAATGGTCTTATTTAAATTTAGAGAAAGATCATTAAAAAAACAGTTACACCCAAAGTGGATGAGCAAGGATTAAGCAGAAAGGACACAGAGCGGTTAATGTGGGAAGGTGGGAATACCGAGGAGAGGGGCACCCAGACACAATGCAAAGCCACACTCCACACTTCTGCCCAGAGCTGCTCCTGTTCACCACTTCAGGGTCAGGTGGCAGAGTGATCTGCACCTTCCAAGGGAAGTTATGCCAGATGCAAATTATCCTTCACTGTCTGACAGTGGACAAATCATGGTACTTAAAAATCAAGCATAAATTATGGCCAGATTTTACCTTTGTGCCTTTACTTTCCAAGGACTGTTTATGAAGACCCTTTTTACTATCAATCAAATGTCTTTCTTATCTTTTTCCATGGTGGCAGTGGTTGAAAATGCAGATGTCCACAGGGACCAGGCAGATGATAGCAATGAGAAAACAGGGCCAGGATAAAGATGATCCAGGGAAATGCTAGAGAAGGGTGAGGACTGGGGTGCTGGACAAGCCAGGACCACCCCAAGGAGCAGCTGCCCCATTCCTCCCCACCATGGGACTGAGGGCCTAAACCCCAGGCCTCTGGATTTCCCAGGACAGTTGGAAATGTCTGGGTCCTTGCATGAAATTCCTTGGTTTTAAAATGTTGACATTTAACTTATTAAATAGCTGAACATGATGCAAGGTGATCACATACATCTTTGGCCAAGTTTTGCTTATTGGCTGCCCCTTTGCTTTCTCTGCTTCAGGGTGGAGACTGGCATGCTATAGCTCCCAGGCCAAATCCAGTCCACTGTCCATTTTTATAAATAAAGTTTTATTGGAACACAGCCATTCCCATTCATTTATGTACGTATTCTGTTGCTTTCATGCTCCAACAGCAGAGTTAAATAGCTGTGACAGAGACCATATGACCCAGATAGCCTAAAATATTTGCTATCTGGTGCTTTACAGAAAAGGTTTGCTGATCTCCTGCATTAAGTTTTGAAATTGATAGGCTTTCCCAGAATCTCTGGTCTTTTCCAACAGATTGGCTACAGTTTCTAAGTGAATAATAAAGAAAGAACTTGAAACAACTTTCATTGGCCTATCTTGTCTAGGGCCATTTGGTACCACATACAGACCAGTAAAAAATCTAAGATTGGTTGTTTTGTCATCACAAAACTGAATAATCAATTTGGATACTAAATAAGCCATGAAACAAAGGAATAGTGGTTTTGTGAAAAGACTTGGAGCATCAGAAGCAGACACTCCTTTGTTAGAATGCCACTTCTGCCCCATTAGCTATGAGACCTTAGGCTGAGTACTTGACTATTCTGAGCTGCATCTGTATCATCTATATAATAGAAACATTATTAAATGAACAATATTACCTACCTTGCAGGTTTGGTAGTGAGGCTCAGAGGTAATGTACGTCAAGCATTTGGCACTTAAAAGCTCAATAAAGATGGAGTCAGTAGTCTAATGTAACAGTATCATGTAGATTCAAACTCTGCTGGCCAACAAATTTTCTGTTCCTTAGACCTTCTTGGATTAAAAGCCATGATTCTAGGGCTCTTGATGTTTCAAACAAAGGTTCAGTAGAAACATAGAAAGATTCCTCCTATACAACCCAGTTACTAATTACAGGGGCTGGCGAATGAGGCTCTTCAATGTAGGTGCTCAGATGTGCGGAGTGAGTGTTCAATACATGTTGGTTGATTTTTTTGATGATTGGGTGTTGACTGAAAGGATTAAAAGTAGTGTCAGGTCAGGAAAAAAAAAATCCAACGTTGGAGCACAATATTTTTCCTTTGCACTATTTCTAAAGAAATTGTCACCAAATAGAATTAGATAGCTCCTGACTATGAGAACATCTATAAGAAGACTGACCTACAGCCATAAAAAAAAAATGGTGAACTACTTCTTGTATTCTCCTAGATGGAGCTGGAGCCCATTCTTCTAAGTGAAGTATCACAAGAGTGGAAAAACAAGCACCACATGTACTCATCATCAAATTGGTACTAATTGATCAACCCTTATATGCACATAGGGAAGTTACATTCATCGGGTGTCAGGCAGGTGGGAGGGGGAGGAGGGAATGGGTAAATTCACACCTGACAGGTGCAG
Source organism: Lemur catta (assembly GCF_020740605.2). Lineage (NCBI taxonomy): Eukaryota > Metazoa > Chordata > Mammalia > Primates > Lemuridae > Lemur > Lemur catta. Next base: position 20,667,132 of record NC_059145.1, on the reverse strand, counting down.
TGCACACTGTCTGGGGGATGGGAACACTTGTAGATCTGACTCAAGTGGCACAAAGGCAATTCATGTAACCAAAGCATTTGTACCCTTGTAATATTCTGAAATTAAAAAAAAAAAGAAGAAGACTGGCCCACTTTGCTCAACAGTTGATGCCATGCAGTGATGCAGCAGGGTAGGGTGTGGTTGGGGATGGAATGTTATTGGTGAAAAGAGCCTCAGGATACATAATGACCTAGTGCAATGCACAGTTCTTGACTGAATTCTGGCTTAAACAAATCAGCTATAAAAGAACTTTGAGGGACATTTGAGAAACTTAAATATTAATTGAATATTAGATAATATTAGGAAATTAATATTAATTCTGTTAGCTTTGATAATGATATTGTGGTTATGTCATTTTAGGGATACATAATCAGGTATGTAGGGTTAAGCTGTAATAATGCCATAATTTGTTTTAAAACACTTCAGTTAAAAATAAGCAAAGAAACAAAGTGACAGAAAAGTAACAAATACGGGGAAAAGTTAACAACTGTTAAATCTAGATGATAGACACACCAGTCTCTCTACATTTATAGTGTTTGGAATTTTATGTGATAAAGTAAAAAAAATCAATTAAAAATTGTCTCTTTTCTAAGTTTTTAAGGATGTTGGACTATATTTATTATATGTAGAATTGTTTCTAGGGTGGGGTTGCCCTTTCAAGAACAGTAAAGTCACCTTTTCCATTGAACTGTAGGCATTTTAGTAATAAGTAAGCAAAAAGAAAAGTACTGCTATTACTACTGTTAGTATCAATGTATTAGTTTGTTATTCCTGTTGTTACAAATTACCACAAATGTAATGGCTTAAAACAAATACAAATTTATTATCTTGTAGGGCTCTAGCTTAGAAGTCCAACACGGGGCCAGGTACAGTGGCTCATGCCTGTAATCCTAGCACTTTGGGAGGCCTATGCAAGAAGGATCGCTTGAGGTCAGGAGTTCAAGAACAGCCTGAGCAATAATGAGACCTTGTATCTACAAAAAAAGTTTAAAAAATTAGCACATGCCTGCAGTCCCAGCTACTTGGAAGGCTGAGGCAGGAGAATCACTTGAGCTGAGGAGTATGAGGTTGCTGTGAGCCATGATGAAGCCACTGTACTCTAGCCTGGGCAACAAAACGAGACCCTATCTCAAAAAAAAAAAAAAAAGTCCAACACAGGTTTTACTGGGCTAAAATCATGCTGTTGTCACCTGGAGGCTCCATAGGAGAACCCCTTTTCCTGATTCTAGAGGCTGCCTGCATTCCTTGGCTCATGGCCACCTTTCCCCATCTCCAAAGCTAACGTCCTTGAATGTCTGTCTTCATATCTCTTTCTCTGTCTTCACCTCTCTCTGACCACAGCTCGGAAAGGTCTTCTGCTCTTCAGGACCTATGTGATTAGACTGGGCCCAAATGGATAATCTAGAATAATCTCCCTAGCTCTATATTAATGAATAAATTAGGATCACCAGTCACTCATCTTGAACAACCTTGGCATCTAGGGGCTTTGTTGTTTCTGGCCAAACTCCCTGTTTCCCTCCTCCATGAAGGTAAAGCAAAGCTACATTAAGATACCTTTGGATACATCTGCAGAAATTATACTCTATGCTAAAATCTAATCTAAAATCTAACTCTCACTTGTATGTCTCGATTTCAAAATAGCAATCATATTCCTTCCAGAGTGCTTGAAATTTTTACAATTATTTTATCTAACAAGCTCTCCATAGAGAGAACTTGATTTAGCATACTACTTCTTTATTAGAAAACCTTAAAAAATTTTTTTGAATAGTCACAGAAATTCCAACATGCTTCTATTTGTCCAATAGAGAAAATGTCTTTACTTCATATACTCTCACCAGAGCACATTTAAACCAAAGTTGCAATATCATCATCTCTTCTACACATACAATTCTCTAAAATCACAGGCTGAGAAATGGGGCATTTGTAGATCCAGCCCTCTGTATCATCCCAAGATTGGTTTTCTCCTTCCTTCCTTTTACAGTAACACACAGACCTTGTCACATCAAACTCCAGAGAAGTGATGCATGAACATTTCATCATCTGGGAAAAACTTCAACCAAACAAATAGTTTGGGAATTCAAACACCCTCGTTCCACGTGTACACTGTGTCCATCTCCAGTTGGCCAACTGGCTCTGAAAAATTGCATTTAAATCTCCAGCTCCCAAATGCTGCTAAGCACCTCTTAATTTCTCTCCCTTTATGAAATAGGAATAGTATAAACACAAGATAGGCGCACTTAATGTTTCTTTTAGCATCGTTGTTCTGGAGCTGAGAGGGCTGCCCAGGGCCTTCACACACAGCCGCCTCTTTGGTCTCCAACTCAGTTCCTCCCCTGAGACATTTTTAGGGCCTCCTCCAGAGGCTCAGGCCCAAACAGATGTCCCTCTCGCCCCCACTTCAAAATGGTGTGGCGTGAGGGAACACAAGAGAGAAGAAGGGGGAAAAAGCTTTGGTAACCATGTGTCGCAGTATAGAAAGTGGTTCATACATTAAGGGAAAGTCTAAATGAAAAACCAGAAAATATGCAGATAGTTCACGGGCATCCAGGAAAACGACTCCTAGCAGATTTCCAGCTGAACCAAGTAGGTGTGGGCTTTAGATGATTAGATTGATGATGACATGTCAATCTGGTTGGGGTTTTGATAGTGTAGGTCAAACTTGAATGCCCAGAGGCAAGGTTTTTCAGGCTTGGCACTGTTGGCATTTAAGCTGGATAATTCTTTGATTAGGGAGTTAGACCCTGCACTGTCAGATGCAGCATCCCTGGCCTCTAACCACTGGACACCCATAGAAGAGATTTGTGGTAACCCCCAAAAGTCTCCAGATGTTGTCAAGTGTTGCCTGGGGTCAAAATCACTCCCAGGTGAGAACCATTGACCTAAATCCATGACTTTGGATTATATAATATATATAATGCTCAAGGGATGATTCCAGTAGTTCAACCAAACAGACTTCTTGAGATCCTGCAGATGGATTGGCTACATTTCAGAAATTCCACTCTCAGGCATCTTATGCTCAGAGAGGATCAGGAGGAACTGTATAGCCTCATCCCATCAATTTTATAGATCAGGAAACTGAGGCCCGAGGCAGTTGGAGGGACTTCGAGGGACTGCCTAAGCAAAGTCCTCGACTTAATGACAACCAGAGAAAGGGTGATGTGTGAGAGAAAGGGACAAAAAGGCAGGAACGGGAGGAAAGAAGGAGCAAGTCATTGTGTGAATGCAAAGTTGTGTTGAGATTTGGTTCAGGGAGCAAACACACAAACTCTGCGTTCTAATGAGAACAGCGGCAGTTTTCAAGCCCATCCACATTTTAGAATCACTTGAGACGCTTTATGAAAAAAACCCAAACTCAAGCCTGGGCTCCACCTAAAACTAACTGAATCAGAATCTCTGCAGAAGGTTTAGTAGGCTTTGGCACTTTAAACAAACATACAACTCCCCAGATGCATCTTATAAGCAGCCAGGGTTGGGCTAGAGGTGGATCTAGAGGAAGACACTGCAGCCCAGAGCCCTCTGTAGAGCTGCGGGGGACCCAAGCCTGTGAGGGTGACTTATAGACATCGACCTCAATCAGGAGGAACTGCTCACTGGGATCCATCTGTGGCTAAGGGGGCCACTTCCTTTCCCTCAAAGGTAAAAGACAAGATCATTATCACAAAGCAGGTCTCTGGCTCTCAGAGATAGCATGGATCATGCACAGAAGCCGGGTCCTTCCCTGTAGAAGGACCGACTGCTCCTTGGCACCTAAGAGCAGCAGACTGAATAAAATACACGATTTATTCCTATGTTGTGCACATGTGCGTTTGTAGCAACTCTATTTGCATGAGAACAACATTCTGCATGGAAAACCGGGCATTCAAATTGAACCTTGATTTGGCAACTGCAGGCCTAACGCTGCAGAAATGAATACATCAACTGCTTCCTCTGGCTTTCAGCTCCTAAGCCCTGGGAGAAACCAGCACTCCTACTTCCTGCAGTGTGCTTTGCACCTCCCCAGCCCACTCAGCGACCTACGTCCCCTCTTTCTGAAGACTCCTCTTAGCAACCAAAAACCCCACCGTGGGCGCCGCCACTTGAGTACAGAAAGCAGACATTTGGGACCCCAGAGGACACCTCTGACCCTTGAGTCCCGGAGACCGTACTGCAGTCACCAGCATCCCCACTTGTCCCTTGCTGGCTTCTCAAAGGCGTTGTAGCGGACATCTGTTGTTTTTGTCCACCAGGCTCACATTCCTCCTATAACAACACCCCATTGTGGGGGGGGGTTTCCCCCTAAGGAGTCACTGCTTCCCAATCTCGATTCTCAAGGCCAGGTGGGGCTCTGCTCCCAAGCCCAGGTGTGGAATTGAGCTCAGGGCTGGTCAGCAGGGTCCTGCATCCTTCTGGCCATGGCGATGGGTCCAAAGATGTGCATATGAGCTAGTCAGGGCTGAAGAAGCTGGGTTCTGGGAGGGCTGGCATTTTTGTTGAAAGAGATAGACTTCTTGCACGGATGTTGCCGAGAGGACAGTGCTCAGACTGGAGCTGGGGAACACCCGAGGAAGAAGCCTGCAGAGGGAAAGAGGGGCCCAGGGATGGAAAGAGAATGACCTAGACTCCGCAGCCTGGCTTGATTTTCAAGATCCAGCCCTGTCTTACCCCCACCCCCACCCCTACTCTGGACTCTTGATTTACTGTAACCAGCGAATCCCTCTGTGCTTAATCCAGTTTGGGGTGAGCTCCCAGCAACTGAAGCAGTCCTGACAAGCGTTGGAGATGCGAGACTTCCTGCAATAATCAACCACTCACAATTCTGCAGATTCATTGCACATTTCCAACCATCCTTTCCTTTGGATTCCTAAAAAGATGGTGACAGATTTCCGTAGCTTCCCATCACCCACTGTGTCCAATCTCCTGAGCCTGACATTTCAAGCTTGCTGCAACCTGACTTGTGTCACCTTGGCCAAACTTTTCCCTAATCCCTCCCTTCCGGTGTCACAATCTTGCCTACAAATGCCTGCCCCATGGTGGCCTTGTCCGTGCACTCCTCCATCCCTGTGCCCCACCAGCCTTCCAGGCTTGGCTCAAACATCGTCTTTCCATCAAGCCTTCTGTGATGCCACTGGCTAAAAGCCATGGTCCCTTCATCTGAACTCCTGTAGCTTGTTGCCTAGAGACCTCTGTGCACAGGAAAGCATGACAGACCAGGCAGGCACACAGCAGGCATTCGAGCTCACATACCTGTCGTTACCATGCAGTGACATGTGACTCTGCTCTGTTGGCCTGTCTTCGCCTGCTTAGCCTAGCCTCTAAACTCTAAGTCTCCTGAGGGCCTATGTCCCATTCATCCTTACTTCCTTTATAGTCCTAAAAAGATGTATCATGGAACAAATAAGTCCACATATGGATATTTTGTTATCACCTTATTAAAAATAGGATCCGTTTTCATGTTGCCATTGGGGAAGTCACGAGGGAGCGGGGCCACCTTGCTCCTATCTGCGATGAAGTGAGATGGAGATGCAGTGGGGAAATTGGGGCACAGGCTTTGAAGATGACCCGCTGGGTTCAGATTCCGGCTTTGCTGCTGTTGTGCTGACCTTGGGCCAGTCTCCCAGCCTCCCAAATCTTTGTTTCGTCCCTGGTAAAATGGGGTTCCTAGAACACATCTCACGGGGTGCACAGGAGGCGTCAGTATTCTAACGTGCACAAAGCATCTCACTCATTACCTGGCACGGAGCATGGGCAGGTCCAGGAAGCAGCAGCCAGAGGAAAATCTGAGACCCACAGCCTGCGCCAGGCGGTTCCCTCTCGCCCATCCCACCCTCTCTATCCTCCTAGTCTTGAGGATTATACTGCCAGGTGCTTATTTGTTTTTCATATCTTCCTAGATCCTGAAATTACAGTTTCCCATCTCAGGTAAGCTCTATCACTCCCCTGTTTCTCTCTGAAAATTAATATTTTAAAAATTTCCCTACCATCCCTTTACTCCTTCCGCCCCGTGAGGCTTACCCTGAGCCTGCCGTCCTGGGGTTCCCAACTCTCCTCTTTTTATTACTCCCCACTTGCCAACCATAGTCATTTTAAAAAATGTACTTGACTCTACAGGATTTTGGAGAAAGTTCAATAGGACAATATTTGTGATAACCCCTTCCATGGTGCCTGGCGCCAAGCTGGTAATCCAAGATCGGCCCTTCCTCCTCCTTTTGTCTGTCAGTCAATATTTATTGAGTGTGCTCTATGTCCCAGCAACTCTGCCAGGCATGGGGGTACATGGGGAACCAAAAAGACACACGTGTCTGTCCTCGTTCTTTTTGAGTGTGCAACAGTTCTTTTTCTGCAAATGGAAGGGAAAGTGGAGACTGGAACTTAACTAGCGCTCTTCTAACCCTGCTGTCTCCTCGTTTATTAAAATTGCAACACACACACACACACACACACACACACACACACACACACACACACACAAAGAAAAACAACAACTCTTCCTCCAAGAAGGAGCTCTTAATTACCTGCCCCATTCTCTGGGAGGTGAATATGTTCACTGCTTTTTAATTATATTGGCCTTATTGTTTCATAAGAAAATAAAAAACAGTCTCGACAGGGAGACTGCACGGAGCGGAGGAAGCCAAACATAACTTATGCACCTTATTAAAAACAATTAGGGATTGTTTGATGAGGCAGATTCGGCTCCAGATGGCCAGCCTCCATATAGCCATGGTTCAGATTTCTTCTCACCTTCCCCCAGCTTCTTCCCAAGTTTTGCATCATCGGTTTTCTTAAAATACAAGGATGGGATTGTAAGGGATGCTGTTCCCACGTTTGTTACTTTTCTCTTCTCGGTGGCAACCAAGTTGTTTCTGCACTATCATTTATTGGCTCTGAGTCCTTGAGGCTTCTCCCGTGTCACCATCCTGGTCTCTGGTTGCCAAGAGCCAGGTTGAGAGACCCTTCATCAGCCTCTTCAGACCTCTGAGGTTTGCTTTGCTGGGTGAGCAAGTTTGCCTAAGGGGACCTTGGGGACAAAGCCTTTATCAGCTTGAGACTTAATTTTAGGTATTAGAGGCCAGGAAAGGATACCAAAGAGCACTGTGATGTGCCATTAGCTGCCTTCCCTAGATTCCCTTCCTTTTTTCCTAACTCCATCATTGTATTTCAACAACACCTGAGGCTGGAGGTTCTCCCACACACATCACACATTGTTCTGCCACAGTGCCTTTGCTTACGCTGTGTCTTCTGCCTAGTTTGCCCTTCTACTCACTGGCTCAGCTAATTGCTACTCACCTTATAACTTCCAACTGAGGTGGTACCTTCCTCCCTTGCATCCCATCCAATGCTTACTCCTGGGTTGCACTGATAGCTCCTTGTGGTTGACTTACATTGCAACAATCTCTTCAAAGTCTGTTTTTTACCCCGGAGACCATGGGCTCCTGGAGGGCAAGGATTGAACACTATTTAGCTCCATTTCCCTAACACTCAGCACAGTACAAGGCACACAGATGGATCGTACTCAATTTTAGTTATTAATATCTAGTGGAAGCACTGCGAAGTTTCTTAAAAATACGCCTCCCAGGGCCACACCCCCTGGAGAGATGATCTGGGCTGGGGCCCCACAATCTACATTTTTAAGCAGTTCCTCATACAGCAAGTAGTTCCTCTGAGAACTACTACAGACATCTCTCAGTAAATGTTTATGAAACTGGACTCACCCATGATAGGAAACAAAAGAGATTTTTGGATTATCTAGAAAAGGTGCTCATAGATCATTGCTGAAGCTGAGGCATCTAGTCATATGAATATATGGGGCATAACGTATTTTCCCGTGTTACTTGGTTATTCTCTAAAAATGAAGAAAAGGGAACAAATTGAAATGAGTGTGAAGTAGCAGAAGGCTGGTGAAATCTAAATATCCGTAACAGAGAGAAGGCCGGTTAAATAACGACAGCACGTGCACACACTGCAATCTCACGTGGCCACTGAGGGGGATGCTGTGGGTACAGATGGGGACTGATACCCAAGACATACTGATAGGTGAAACATACAAAGCAATGATCTGTGGCTGTTGTGGGTTGAATTGTGTCACCCAAGAAGACACGTTCAAGTCCTTACCCCTAGCACCTTTGAATGTGGCCATATTTGGACTTAGGGTCTTTGCAGAAGTAGCAAAGTTAAGATGAAGTCCTACTGCATTAGGGTGGGCCCTTATCCAATGACTAGTGTCCTTATGAGATGAGGGGAAGTTGGACCCAGACACACAGGGAGAAGGCTGTGTGAAGACAGAGGCAGAGATTAGAGTGATGTGTCTGCATGCCAAGGAACTCCAAGGAGTGCTGGCAACCACCAGAAGCTAGGAGAGAGGCAGGGAACAGATTTCGGAACCTCCAGAAGAAACCAACCCTGCCAACAACTGGATTTGGACTTCTAGCCCCCAAAATTGCGGGGGAATAAATGTCTGTTGCTTTAAGCCACTCGGTTTGGAATAATTTGTTACAGCAGCCCTAGGAAACTAATAGAGTAGCCTATTATTTTGTGGCAATATCTATCTATGTTTTGATACAGAGACTCTTTCTGAAAGGATACCCAAGAACCAGAACAAGCACAGCCTCTGGGAAAGAGAAGAGGCTAGCTAGGAGCAAGGAGAGGAAGAGAGACTTAGTTTTTACTGCATACTCTTTTGTACTTTTTGACTTTTGTATACGTTCACATGCTATCTATTTTTAAAACCAACAATGTTACAATGATTGTGATTTTTTTTTTTTTTACAGTAGCAGAAATGGCCCAAGAGAGTTGCTTAACCTCTCGGAGCCTTCACATACAGAACACGGGGGTACTGATGGGATGACAGCAGCCCCCATACGCACAGTGCACCACGTGCTCGGCACAGGGCCTGGCACAGAGACGGTCTCGGTGAGTGACGGCACTGGCTATTGTTTTATGGCTAGTAGGAAATTAAAGTGCTTCAGCAACAGTCCAAACCCAAACAAGGATCCACAAGCGGAACCCTGGGGAGACTGGACTAGACTGAGGTGGCAGCTAATGAAGCTTGCACCTAATCAAGTGTGTTCCGTGCTGCCCAAATTGGGTGCTACACAAAGGAGACAGTCTTCAGCAGGTTTCTCAACAGCAGCAGTGCTGACATCGGGGCTGTATAATTCTTTGTTGGGGGGAGGCTGTGCACAGTAAGAAGCTTAGCAGCATCCTTGGCCTCTATACACTCAATGCCAGCAGTGCCTCTTCTCCAGGTGTGAACATAAAAAATGTCTCCAGACATTGCCAAATGTCCCTTAGAAGGGCAAAACTGACTCTACTTGAGCAGATCAGTGGTGGCCAATGTGTTTGCCCCAGACCTGCGGCATCAACATCACCCCGGAGCTCATCGGAAATACAGAATCTGTTCCCTACCTAAGACCCCCTGAATCAGAACCTGCATGTTAACAAGATTCCTCAAGTGATTCACATGAACGTTAAAATTTGAGAAGCGCCAGTGTACATCGGTGTCTCTCCCACCCCATCCTAAACATGAGAATGCCTGGAGATTTGGTTAAAAACACCGATTGTTGGGTCCCATCAAACCTGCTGCATTGATTCTCCAGGAAAGAGGGCTGGGAATTGATATTTTAAAGTGATTCTTATGCTCAGGGAGATTTGGGAATCTCTACAGTTGTTTCTTTAGGGGCACAAACCTTAGCAGTTACTTTCTAGCACTGACTGGGGAAAGTGTCTTGGCTTAAAAACTTATTTTCTGACTATTCAACAAATCCTCATTGAGCACTGGCTCAGGGACAAGTGGCTGTAAGAGGCATGTTCCTTACCAGCACAGAGTGTCCATCCTTCCAGTGGACTCAGTGGTAGAGGAGCAGAGTCTTGATGACATTGTTTGAGCTCCTGGATCCACCTGTGTCAGAACCCTCTGACTTTCTAGTCACATGAGCAAATAACTTCTTTTTTTACTTAAGCCAATTTAAGTTTGATTTCTAATCATTTATCTCTGAGAGAGTCCCAACTAACACACCACTTTTTAAGGTCAGCAGATTAATTTCCTTCTTATGACCATGCTTATGAAGCAACTTCTAATCATAATGTGTCTTTCCATGAAGATCTGCCCACAGGGAGACAATATGAAGCTCAGTGAGCATGACAATAGGGTGCTTTTTGTAAATATAGAGAGCATTATAAATGAACTGCATTCGGGTTTTATACATCAGACTCTTGTGAGTTTGGTTCCCATGAGTCAGTGCCCAGGTTTTAATATCTCTAAGTATATTTAGCAAACTGAATATCCAAACCAGCCTCTAGAAGGAAATGATGCCGCACCCTACACCCCACTGTTTTCAGGTAAGACTTCTTTAAGTACGAAAATTGTGAAACCCAGCTGGTCTGGAGATCTCCTTTCAACATAAGCTACAGAAAGCAGGACCTTTCCTTTCGTTCTCTTATTTATAACTTCATTTGTTTACATCAGGCTTATCTCTTCTTGCTCCTTTTCCTACATCTCCTATGAACTGTGAAATATCTACAGTCAGTGTTCCTTTTTCATGATCCCTTCTATAATCCCATATTTCTTTGTAAGATTTTGCTTCACGTTTCTCCCACTGGTCCCAAGTGCTCACAGAAATGGTGCTTTTTCACCCCCCATATCTGCTGCTCCATTGCATTTCTCTCTGCATACAACTTCCTGAACTGATACCGTTTCTTTCTAAAGTACTCTGTTTTGCCAAATCAATTGCTGCCATGGACAACCTATAGTCTGAATAACACACTTACCTTGGTCCTGAATTCATGTACTGTTTCCCTCTGTCTTTGCAATCATTACATAGAACAACCATAGGAGCAGTACTCACATTCCCTGATGCTTGGAATTGAAACAGGTTCAAACTATTTGGAGGGCAAGCGCAATGTGTATGAAGAGCCTCAACCCAACAATGGTACCTCTGGGAATTTGTCCTGAAACAGCAGTAAGAAGAGTTCGCAAAGTTGTCCAGTGAGAGATGCTTGCAATGCTTACAGCGTTTGGCAAGCTGCAAATAACCTCAGGGTCCAGTAGAGGATCAATAAAAAATTTGTTGTACAGTAAATACCTATAATAATGCAAATTCCTATATCATGCAATGGGTGATTGAATGCCTGTCCACTATGCAGCTGTCAAACAAAGGTGAGATGAACTTCCTTCCCTGTGTATTGGGGGTGGGAATGTGGGGAGCAGGAAGGCCAAGGTCAAGTAGCAAGCATCCAACAATCCTGTCTTGGGAAGGAGGGAGATGGATGGCGGGTCCCCACGTCATCAGAACTGTCCCAGCCTCATCTTCCTAGATGGGCTCATGAAATAGATACCAATTAATTGGAAGATTCCTGAAATTGCCATCCCTGGAAGTCCAAGCAAGACACAGGACCCAGAATCGTCCCCATTAACATTGATGCCTTAGCAGCCAGTCCCCAGTAGCACGAAACAGCAGCTGGAACTGGCAAGGAGTCAGGTCCTTTGGCTGAACGCCCCAGAAATTCTGTCCTACAAACGGTATAAGCTCACTCTAGTGTGAACTTTGCTAAGTTTTTGTAACTTCACTGTGTAAAGTGCAGGTAAGAGTAGCACTTACTTCACAGGATTAACACATATAATGCACTTAAAAGAGCATTATGGCATGTGGTTAGCATCTGTAAACATTTGCTATTATTATTATTGGTACTAAAAGTTATCTATAAGATTTTTTTCTTCTTCTTCCTCTGCAAAGTTGGGATTCTGAAGCGAACAGCTGCACGGTGTTATCTTCCTTCTACACATTCACACATAACAATCTTAATGATACATCACAATGAATAATTTGACATTGTTTAACTCTCCCTCCTGTGAGCTGCGGACTGCACCAAACCCAACTCAATAGCAATCTTGCTCTTCATATTTCGGCGGCGAAGTCATTCATAAATAAAAAGCAGCTTCTTGTTTTGTGTGAATCCATTCACAAGATAAATATTTAAATAAAATGTGGCTTCAATTGTGCTCTCTGATGATAATTGCTGGCTCACACTCTGTTTCTATATCAATGTGTTTTCTTTTATTTTTTTTCCCCATGCTGACTAATGAACAGAGCTGTCAGAAGCCCATTGCTCATGATCTAGCGAGCGACACATTAGCAGTTTCACATAAATATAAAAACCATATTCATTGCAGCTAGGGAAATACATGCGTAGCACACAAAAATTCCCCAATAGGCCACTGCTATAAACAAATAAAGAATCCCGGGTGATAAATACAATTAGCTAAGTAACCGACTCTCTCTTTACACCAGATTCTGCCCTGCATGGCTCCAGCTGTCAATAAATAAAAGAGAATCCAAGAAGCAAACCCCTTTTGTGCATAGAGCATCCTCTACATGGAAGAGCCCACAAAATTCTATATCTGGTGTTATAAAGGAAGAAAAACGCATATTTATGTAATTTGGGGATATTTACAATCTGTATGCTGCACGGAATCACATACTCTTGAATTTATGCTCCATTCAAAGTGGGGTGAGTCCAGGATGTTCTACCTTGAAGACTCAAGATTCTTTTAAATGTCATTTCATTCATATCCTTCATCTCTCCATGGGCTGTTCTGTTCCAATTTTATAGTTTATTCATCTCATAAAAACGTATCGAGTCATTACTACGCGACTGCCACCGCTGGGGAAGATGGAGTCTAGGAAGAAAACTTCCAGGCTCCTACAGTCATCAAAAGAGCCAGAAATGAGAGGTCACAGCTCCCAAACCGCTGCGCTCGCTAGAAGCACTGTAAACTCTCAAACCACAGTTCTCTAAGATAAATAGTTAAATAAAATGTGTTTTCAATTGTACTCTTTCGATGATAATTACTGGCTCAACCCCCCCGTAATTGCAGCAAGTGTGTTTTTATCTTCTTATCTCGTGCTGATTAACAAACTAAAGATTCAGAAGATACAAAATTGTGAACCTTAGTGATAAAAGGGAAGATACAACTGTTCGAAGCCATCGATTCTCTGTATTTCTCTACCTTCCGCTATCTTCTCTCTTGACTTTTCAGCCATGGTGAGGGTGGGACGATAGGCAGAAGTTGCAAGGTCTCCAATCGCATGATGCTGGCATGAGGAGGGTCAGGGCTCAAAGGGAATGTCCCCTGGGAGGGGGGTGCCTTGGCAATCCCCGAAGTCCCTGTCTGGATTCTTCCGACTAGGAGGCAGCAGGTGCTGTTACCAGTTGTCTAATCTACTCACACCAGTGATCCCAACAACAGCACCCTTGCTAGGGCTTGGCAAATTCAAGAATAAGAAAACAATAATTCTTTGTAACTCAGGAGAGAAATTAGATGGGGTCTCCCTCAATTTATTTTCTCTCTGCCCCCTGATCCTTATGTGGTAGATTATTGTTCAGAAATACTCACTTCCTACTCCCATCACCTCCATGGATGGAGTGCGCTTCCCCACCCCTTGACTTTGGGGTTGGTCATGTGACTTGCTTTGGCCAATGGGATATTAGCAGGTATGATATGGCCAAAGGCTCAGAACACGTTTGTAGAATTAGACGTGCTCTCTTGTGCTTTGGCAGTGCCCTGAGAAAAAGGTGCCCAGGCTAGCCCACTGGTCCCAGGAGGAGGATGAGGGACAAGTAGACCAGAGTCACTGAGCCAAACCACCCCAGCTGGTCCCAGCCTCAGTCCTTTAACCCCTAGCTGACCTGCAGATGTGCAAGCTAAGTAGATGCTTTAAAAAAAAATGCCACTGAAATTTCGTTGCTCGTTGTCATGTGGCAGTAGCTAATAGCACAACTTATCTTGAACTGACCCATCCTGCTTTTCCTTGTTCCGGTCTTAAAGGAAGACACGGTCTTTCTACTTTTCAAGGTGTTTAAAGCATTTTGATATACAACAGAAAATATTTGTTTACTGGCTGAAGAGAAACCTCTGGACCCAAATTCTTGATTTGCCCGAGGACTCTGATGCATCATTTCCCTCTTGCGTTTGTCACTCCAACACCAGCTTCCTCCACGCTCATTGTGCCCCGATCACTTCTCCCCAGCCTCTAGTGCAGGCTCTCGCACCTGCCCTTCCGCCTCCCTCTTCCCACTCATCCCCAAAACATGCATCAGGTGCTAGAAAGACAGGAGGAAAGGTAGAATATGGCAGAATCATGAAGAACACATGAAAAGACTGCCTTGAGAAATACGAAATGGCCGACAGTGGCAAACACCGCCATGAGGCTCAGTGAACAAGGGCCATCTCCTCCATCCCCGTGGCTACAGCATGCACCACCTGCAAATGTCTGGCAGATACACCTTCGTAGCCGCCACCTCTCCCCTAAGTTCTGCACCCATATTTGCAGCTGCCTGTTGGACACCTTCACTCAGATGTCCTACAGGTAATTCGAGTTCCTCAAGCCTGTGTCACCATCTGCCATGTGGATTTCCCCTTTCTCTGGGGTTTGGTTATTGACATGGGCAGCAGATGCTGGTGGTGTCTTGTCCCTATTTCCTTGGGCCTTACTGCTGCTGTGCTCTGCAGGCTTCCAGCCGCCCGCAGGCTTGAAGCCCACCCAAGCCCATGGGCCAAAAGTGCAAGAGAATTAATTCCCCCCAAGGCACAGCCCTCAACCAACGACGAAAGAAGATTTGGTAGAGATGTACCCCAGCTCCCCCCCCTCTGGGGGCAGAGGAATGGGCACGGTGGGGGGATTACTCTGAGGACATATTCCACTTTGCTTCCCAGAGTTCCTCAGCGGTCTCTCTGGCTATCCACAAGGTATCAAGTTTGACAACTGGCTGACACCCTAGCCTGAGTCACGTTTACACTTCCCTCCCAGTGTCTCCTCTCAAATAAACCACTTGTACAGGAATCCCCCTATCAGGACCTGCTTATGAGGGAACCCAAACTGAGACAAAGTGACTCTCCATCCACATCTAGAAAGCTCTGACTGCCTCTCTCTCACCACCCACATCTAACTGACCTCACACACACCCAATAGCTCCTTATTCGTTCATCCAACAGCATTACCAAGAACCTACATGTCCTAGGTGTCGGGATGCAGCTGCAAACAAGACGGGCAGGGGCCCAACCCTCCAGGAGCTCACATGTTAAATGGGAGGAGAGACAAAAAGGTAGGCAAACGCACAAACAGCATCATTACCCATAGAGATGAGTGTTATGAGCAAAATCCAACAGGGTGATGAGATAGAGAAATTGGGAGGGGCCATTGTAGGTAAACTGGTCAGGGAAGGACTCTCTGAGCAGGTGACATCTGAGCTGGGACCTGGAAAATAAGCCAAACATATGAAAATCTTGGGGTGGAGGAAGGGTGTCCCAGGCAGAGGGAACAGCACGGGCAAAGGGCTGGAGGTAGGAAAGAGCTTGTGTGCACTGACGGTGGAGGGTGATACCGCCCAGAGTGGGGAAGATTGCTCAGACCCAGTGACAGTCGGGAGGACTCTGCAAGGGAGGAGTGTCTGAGCTGAGGCCTGAGGGAGGAATGCGGATTAGCAAGACAGAAAAATTCACGTGCAAAGGCCAAAGGGGAAAGAGTGGTGTCTTTGGGGAACTGAAACACCGGGTGAGGCCAAAGCATAAAGGATGAGAAGGAAGGTGGGGAGGGCTGGGGCTTAGGTGGCCAATTCATGCTTAGGGAATGAATGAGTGAATGAATAGGCAAGTGGAGAGACACAAAAAGCGTTTCTATTCTAACTTTTCTAGTCCTTTGCTATTGCCATTCAAGAACTTGAAACTATGTAGCAGATGACAACCTGAAAAATGAGTTAAAGTCAACCCAGGAAACATTTAATAGGGGTCGTGCCATAAAATATAAAGAAATTTGAATTTGTAATATCAAATATAAAGAAAGAAAGTAAATGCAAGGGCTGAGTATATTAAACAAGAAAAAGGGATCTGGTGTCTTGGGTTAGGTGTTGACTTTGGATGTCATCTTTTTGTTTGGCTGTGTGATGGAACTTTGGTCACTTTATTGAGCACCTACTACAAGCCAAGCATGTGTTAATCAAGCATGGTGAGTGAAGAAATCTGTAGACGTGGCTCTTGCCCTGGAGAAATTCACAAGGGCGAGTGACATTTGCATGACCATCAAAGACTGTGCTTTGACACTTAAATGACTATTATCAAAAGTGAGGTATAAATGAGGTGGATTTACAGTGTGGATTAAGCATAGGAATCTGTTTTCTAAACATAATCTCTGTCTCTCTCTCAAGTATAAGAAGATCTGCAGTTTGGGCCTAATGCTATCTTTGGTTAACAGAAAGAGGGAGATCCTACAGAAAGAGGGATTCCACTTCCCACTGCAGATTTCTCTTATTCTCTATAACCTCCCTGTCCAATATTCTTATTCTCTGCACCTTTGCCATCCAATATGGTAGCCAATCCATGTGTGGTCACAGAGCCCCTTAAAATGTGACTAATCTGAATGGAGATAGGCTGTAAGTATAAAATACATACACGACTTCAAAGACTTAGTATAAAAAAAAAAGAACATAAGATATCTCATTAATAATTTTTCATTCCAATTACATGTTGAAGTGATAATATGTTGAATATATTGGGTTAAATAAAATACGTTATTAAAATTAATTTCAGCCATTTCTTTTTACTTTTTAAAATGTGACTATTAGAAAGTGTAAAATGACATGCGGGGCTCCCATTTATGGCTCATACGATGCAGTCAGTTCTACTATAACGCTGATTTTGAAAATGCACATTTGTTCCAACACCACTGATATACTGAAGAATGATCTGAGCATAACACAAATCCTGTGCTTGCTCACCTCGGCAAGGAACACCAGGTGAGCTCAGAAAGCTGTACCCAGCTGCACCGAGTTGCGTAGGGAGACACAAATGCTCACAGACGCACACACCTCACACACCCACCAGCTACCTCAGTTTACCATACACGTGCTACACCGTATCTACCCACATCTGGTGCTATGACCGTCCATCCCATTTCACATGACCCTCTTCTCACCACTTCACAGTCACTCGCAAGCTGGGACCCTTCCGAGGCCACTTCCACAAGCAAACGCCAGGTCTTCCCCAAGGTAAACTGCCATGTTTATTGTAGTATTTCTTAACCATTTAACATTTATAAAACTGGCTACTCTTTTTACTAGGTTCCTATCTTTTTTTTTGAGACAGAGTCTCACTCTGTCTCCCCAGCTTTCAGTGGGGTCCTCATAGCTCACAGCAGCCTCAAACTCCAGGGCTCAAGCCATCCTCCTGCTTCAGCCTCCCAAGAAGCTGGGACTACAAGCGCGCACCACCATGCCTGGCTAATTTTTCTACTTTTTTTTTTTTTTTTTTTTTGTGGAGTTGGGGTGTCTCTTTTGCTCAGGCTGGTTTCGAACTCCTGAGCTGAAGCATTCCTCTCGCCTCAGCCTCCCGGAGTGCTAGGGTTACAGGCATGAGCCACTGCATCCGGCCAAGTTCCTGTGTTTTTTATATTCCGTGTCACTAACAAAGTTTTTGAATATTGTGGGCTTACCTCCACTTTCCTCATAAGCTCTATACTTTTTATTATAAGAGTCTGCATATCGTGATATTTGTAGAAACGCCTATGGCTGTGTTTCTATTGGAAAGTTCAGTGCTACACAGCCTCAGTTCCCAAAGCCAATTCTGGCATCCTGATAACACTCTTCAACCACCTGCTTACGAGGACAGATTTTTCCTTTAAAATGTTGTTTTTTTAAAAAAAATCTATATTTCTAAGGAACTGTAGGGCCACACACCATATAATCTATATTTATATGGCTAATGATTCTTTTGATATAATAACGTTACTGCTAACATTGCTGTAAACCTGAAAACAACTGTTATTGCATTTATGAGCAATGCTGGGGGAAGTGAAATAAGTCTCACTGATTTAAGGAAAATATGTTTGGTTTATGGGTTGGATGAACAGCATGACCATTTAGGAGGGCTCTCCCTGCAAATCCCAGGGGCCACAGTTACTATGACATCACTAGGGAGGTGCCGAAGCCTGGGATTCCTGCTCCTGAGACCATGACGCTGTATTTTTTTCCAAAGCCAGGCTTCATCCTAGCGCTGGCAGAATGGACCCCGGGGGCTTGATTGGAAAACCAGCGTAGAATATGGACTCACTTAAACATAGACACTTCCTTAAAAGCTTTTGGTTCAATGTGAATGTAAGTCATTTTGATTACTCAATTTCTATATTTATTAGGAATGATAAACCAAAGTACTTGAAAATAATTTCAGTGGCGATGAACTGTGGCGCTCGATCGATGGGGGACACAGCAGTCAATTACCCTTTCACTTTATTTTGGTCCTCAGCAATCAGTTGGGATCAATACTCTCAATCTCGATTGATAGCAGAGTGCAAATCACAAATAATTTTTGTAAGTGGGCTGTCACAGTGTGCGCAGGCAGCTCCGACAGGTCCTGGGCTGGCCCCTGCGCTCCCACGCGGGCGATCGGGCCCAGGTATGAGCTGGCGAGGTAATAGCACCCGTCATTTCAGCACCAGTAACTGCAAATGGCCACTTCAGCCTGAGTGGATGTTTATTATCGCAACTGTGTCTCCTTACAGCCTATTCTGTCATCTTCAAAATTTAGCTGCTTAAAATCATCTCAGATCGGAAACCTGGAGAAATCAATTAATTGAACAAAAGGAAGGAAGTAGAAGGTAAATCATGCAAACCTCAACAAGGACAAAGTATGGGGGAATTATAACTTGGGGGAATAATACCCAACATTCTAAATGTGCTTTAAAAAGGGGGAGTAGGGGTGCTTTTCTTAAAGGGGCAGACTCTGGAGGAAGGCTTATTTAACTCATCCCCCACATCTTCTCTGGGGTAGCAGAAAGACCCCTGAATGGCAAGTGAGATCCCTCAGCTCTGCCATGCAGAAGCTGAGTGCCCCAGGGTAAAACACATCCCCATGTCACCTCTGGAAGGTAAAGTGAACTTTCACGAAATGGTCAGATTAGATGGTTTGCAAACTGTGTTCCCTGGGGCACTCTGCACTTCACAGCAAGGGGGAAGACAGTTGAAGAGGGAAGGAAAGGTTGAGGGCAAGGCCAATATGTTTCTTACTCCATATAAACAGGAGCTGCCCTGCTTGTTCGTTTGGTATATTTGGCTTTATGTAAGATTTTCTTTGGAGGGGCAGCCTGATTAGTGTCTAAGAGTATGACGGCTGGAGCCAGATTGCCTGGGTGTGTAACTCAGCTTCCACTTTCCAGCTTAGTGACCTCAGACAAGTTACCTAATCTCTCTGTGCTACAGTTTCCACAAATGAGATACTGACATAGCCTACTGCAACGGGGCAGTTACGAAGACTGACTACATTAATATGCACGGTGCACTTGGAACAGTGTCTGGCACATGGCACGCCCTATAGAAGGGCTTGTTAAGTAAAAGTTGTGTTCTGCCTTTTAAACAGTTCTATAACTATAGCTCTATATTAGGGGTCTTTAAACTTTTTTGACCTCACATCCTTTGCAGAAAAGACATTCTGAACATACAATCCCTGCGTGTGTACACTTGCATATGTCCTATTGTTTTAATGTATTCTGTGTTTTAAGGCATGCAAACATTCTGCAAGGGACATAACATGGGGACAGGAATCGCGAGTGAAGTTAGACCTGTTGCCTTGATTCTCCTCTGTTATTCTGGGCTCGGGGTGCTCAAGGCCCTGAAGCTTGTCTCAGGCCTCCAGAGAATGAAGTTGGAGAGCCCTGGTTGAACATAAGTAGACTTTGCAAAGTCATGGCAAAGAGCCCCAGCCTCTCTCCATTTTACATTTAAAATATGATGCTCTGAGCATCCTCAAGCAGGAAGTGAGCACCTGCTGTGTACCCTAGGGATGGGAAAAAATACAAGATGAGGTCTATGGCCCTAAACAACAGCTGAGCAATGTTATGAGCAACAAATACTAAAAGCCTGCCGACAAGTCTTATAGTCCAGGATTCCATTCTAGAGTGCAAATGTCACAAGTGAAAGACAAGATTCTCATGAAGGCAGGAATGGTCTTGTTTTATGTTGGCACTCTAAGATTCAAAGCAATCTGTGGAAAATGCAGGTGGGGAGTCCAGGTCCAAGGGCATGTCCAAAAAGATCATGCTCAGTAGTAGTTACACAGGCATGGAGTGTGCCGTGGGATTCCCACATTTGGACTTTCTTGTCCTGAGCAGGTTCACCAATCAACCCTGTAGCCAGGCTGGGGTGCATGAACTTTCCAGACTTAATGTGAGATCAGAGAAGCCCCCTTAGAAGTCTGCCACATAGCACTTAGGAGGGAAGAGGGAATCCAGAATTATTCAGAAAGTATCACATAGACATGAAATATTTCATTTATATGGTGATACATGTCCAAGTCACTCTCCTCTACAGATGTTCTTAGGAGCTAATGTTCCCCTTAGGAAGTAGCCTCCAGAGCTGAGCATGTGTATGTTACTGTAACAGAAATGTCCTGAGCCACCTGCTCAGCTCCCACCAACCTCTCCCTGCCCACATCACACACAGAGGGATGGCCAGGAAGACACGTGGCTTCTTCAGCATTAATGTGCACACCGATGATCTCTGGGGAACTGGTGACAATGGAGACTCTGATTAGTAGGTCTGGGGTGGCCCAAGAGCAGGTATTCCTAACAACTCCCAGGTGAAGCCACTGCCACTGGTCCAGGGACCACTTTGAGTGACAGGTTGTACCCTGGCCACATGTGATTGGACTTCGAATAAACACCTGACAACAGAGCCAATGAGCCTCTCTTCCAAAATTTATAATTGGGTCAAAGAGGTTGTTTTCCATCTGGGATGGTCTCTCAAATGTAGAGAAATCTAGAAACTCAGAAGCCGCGGGGTGGCCATTTTCTGCTCTGTGGATTAAGAAAACAGGAGAGCGGGAGGAACAGTAGAATCGCAAAGCTACGCTAAATGAGCGACACGGTGGTGCTGCCTATATCCCACAGCTTTTAATCCCTGAGTCCAGATCTTGGATTTCTGTCACTTGGGTTCCATGAGACACCACTCCGCCATTATAGTAATTTTCTCTTTTTCACTGAAGCGTGTTGTAAGTTGCTTTCTGTTACTTGCAACCACAGTGTCCTAACTGTACAGTTTTATGGACTGTAAACAGTTACTGAGGACAAGATCTGGTCCTTCCCATTTCAGACTTTAGCAAGAGCACATCAGAATTGCTTGTTAGATAACAATAACTGAAGGTGATGGCCAGGCATGGTGTTCTCTACAACCTCTCTGTACCCAGATTTATAGAAATGCTGTTTCTTCCCGCCTCGCTGTCAATCCTAGAAATCCAATCGTGAATGCAACACATTGACTGTTGATTTTTCTATTCATGCTGTCTATCCCCTCGGCACTCTCGTTTCATTCTTCATATCTGGCAAGGGAAAAAGGGACTTGGGGAAGGTGTATTTCCCCTTTAAATACCATGAAAGTTATGAATATATCTTTCCCAAACTGCCAAAATAATTGTTTCATTTACAGAACTGAAATTCTCCAGGGAGCGTCCCAGCGATGTTCGAAACTGCTAACATCAGATATGCAGAAAACAAATATGGAGTGATCCATATGCTCCCAATCCTGAATTTAGCATCTCAGCTCAACAAAAACTTACATTTCAATCATTTTTCAGTCAGTTTTCTGTTATGAGTATTTGCAGGGTTAAGGCTGGATTGAAGCCACCGGCCCGGAACCTTCTGCAGAGAAGGGCTCTGTCTGTACAGCCCAGGGCTCCGGCACAAGTTGCCATTTGGAGAGTTCACTTTAAATTAACACTTACAGGCTGCAGATCCCCAGTCAAAGGGGAAACCTGAGAAGGTGCTGGCTATGGGATTGCAGAAGGAGAAGTTGCCACATTTCTCCCTCTTCTTTTTTATTACAACTCAAAAAGTCCTATTTCTTGGGGGGTTGGGGTATGGCCAAGAGTTTACATTATGAAAACATGTAAGAAGAAAAGTAGATGGCCGGGTGCGGTGGCTCACACCTGTAATCCTAGCACTCTGGGAGGCCAAGGTGGGAGGATTGCTCAAGGTCAGGAGTTCGAGACCAGCCTGAGCAAGAGCAAGACCCTGTCTCTACTAAAAATAGAAAGAAATGATGTGGACAGCTAAAAATATATATAGAAAAAAAAATTAGCCGGGCATGGTGGTACATGCCTGTAGTCCCAGCTACTCGGGAGGCTGAGGCAGAAGGATTGCTTAAGCCCAGGAGTTTGAGGTTGCTGTGAGCTAGGCTGACGCCAGGGCAAAAGAGCGAGACTCTGTCTCAAAAAAAAAAAAAAATAGATGGGGAGCTTGTCATGATGATGATGATGATGATAGCCAACATTTATGTAGCACATTCTATGTTCTAGGCACTGTTCTCTGCACCTTACATGTGTCAACTCATTTAATCTTCAAAGCAACCTTATCATGTAGGTATTGTTATCCCCATATTATAGACGAGGAAACTAAGGTGTGGAAAGATGGACTCACATGCTAATTAGGTGTGGCAGAACAGCTGTTGCTTTTAGCCTGCCAGCAGCCATTCCTCTTCTTCTGCACACAGTGGTTTGGTTTTCCTTCGGAGAATCACCCTTCCCTCTGCACACTTGTTTGCTGGGACAAATGTCCTAACTGCTACTCTAGGACCAGTAGGTCCTATCTAATTCAGTCATTGTTGGACTGTGAGCAACACGAGGGCAGGCACTGGTCTTTTTTACCCCAGACTGTAGCACAGGCCACCATGTAGGTGCTTAATAAATACCTGAAGGACAAACAAATGCACATAGCACACCAGTTTAATACATTGGTGATGTTTTCTATAATGGCTGTGTGCTTAGGAGGTGTCCTGATTGGTCATGGTTGGGTCATGTGTTTACTCTAGACCAATCAGGAGTTGTCCTGGAATGTAAATGGAATAACACAAGCATAGAAGCTTCCTGGAGCTGATTTATCCTGACAGTCGTGCCCTAAAGGGGCTTTTACCTTTATCCTGGACCTGACCCTGCTTCCTATACTTTCCAGGCCCAGACTTTAAGCTTTTCCTTTAAATCTCTGAGATACACCTTATCTCACACATAAATTCCCTTTTTGCTTAACTGAGCCAGAGCTGGTTTCTTTTACCTACCACCAAATTGCTCCATATTCTAACCTCATATCAAGCACCATCCATGACATGGCTTGACCCAGAGAATTTATATGCAGGGGCACATGGCAGCGCTAAAGGCCCAGGACCTAAAATTAGGTACAGCCACTGGCATGGAATACTGATTTATTCAACAAACATCCTTCTCGCTGCATACCTCCATGAGCCTGGAACTGCATTAGGTCCCTTCCCCAACTGCTTCTTTCCAATCATAGATATTATTGTGCCCACTTTGCAGATGAGGAAACTAAGGCTCAGGGAGGTTAAGTAACTTGCCCAAGAACACAGACTTAGCAAGTGGCATAGTCAGGACTGAGAATCATGTTTTCCTGAGGCCAGAACAAGTGCCACACAGTCTTCACGGGACTGGGAGCTGGGCTGACTGGCAGGGCTCAGAAATCCAGTTGCTCGGTCTCAGGCAAAAGGACAGAGAAGAACTGAGTGGAGGCTGAATTAAACTAATTCAAGGGATGGGGACCTCAGACCAAGTAAATCATTATACATGGCACTATTCAATGACTTTTTCAATTGAATAGAATACTATCTCATTTAAGGAGAAATCTTGTCTGAGTAAATAAAGGTGTTAGGAATTTGCTAAATCTTCCAAGTCTCCCTCACCACTGCTGCAAGTGCCCCAGAGCTCCTGTCATCATAGTCTGACGTGCATATGCAATCTCTTTTGTTCCAAGGACAGCTCTCACATCCTACACCCCATAAGAATCTGTTCACAATCAACTTAGAACTCACGACAACTCACTAAGACCAGTTGAAGATATTTAAGTCAAAGAGCAGTACATGACATCACATAGACAAATAAAATCTTTTTTCTTTCCTTGAAATAGTGAATAGTGGATGTTTTTACCCTCACAGCATCCATTTCACCTTCTTTTGGTTTCCCTTGGAATAAACCCCCTCCTGGTACCTGGTCCCTGTGGCTGAATGGGGGTGACCTTAATTCCTCTTCTCCCCTTAGATTCAGGATGGGCGTATGATTCAGGTGTGCCAAACAAAGGCCTCCTATCACCCTAGCTACAACATTCGGTTCATATTTGGCACCGTAGTGGTCACATGTGACTCAGTCCTGGGAATTTTTCTGGACTAATGATAAAAAGCAGCTCACTTGTCCCTGGGATTACCAGCTGTAAGGAAGACCCAGTCCTAGGGCGGCCTGAGAATAAAGCTAGCACTACAGTTGGCAGAGCTGCCGAGAAGCGGAGAGGACAATAAAAACTCATTGCATCATTCCAGTGCCTGAATGCAGCCATACCTGAAGTCCACGCCTTGGACTCTGTAGTTACAAGAAAGCCAGAACTTCCCTTTTGTTCTTAAGCCAGTCGAGTTGGGTCTCTGAATCTCCTTCCTAATCAAACGAGCCCATAGTAACAGCATTAACTCAACCACACATTATGGGATTACATTTACCTACCCTGAATTATTCCTAGGCTTTCCAAAATCTTAATCAAGTTGCCTAAGATTTATCAATTTGTTCAAGTTTTTTTTTTTACTTCATGCACTAAAGTTCATTTGCCAGAAGTTAAATGTTTTAACATAAGAAAGAGAAAAACACAATTCATTCCCCAATGGGAATTTGTTAGATAACTCAGTTCTCTGTAATAAGCACAACTAATGTGCTAAGAATGATATTCAGGAAAAAAGGTTATGTGGCTTGCACATTATGTAATATTTATTGAAAACCCACTAAGCTCTAGGGTGCTGGGGAACAGGCCGTGAACAAAGGCAGAAGAATAACTCCTGCTCTCATGGAACTTACGTCCTAGTGGAGGAGAAACAGACAATAAACAGCATATAAATAAGCAAAGCAGGGCAAAGTGAGAGAAAACGGTGCAAGAGGTGATGCTGTTTTAGAAAGATGGCCAGGTAGCTCTTAGAGAAGGTGGCATTTGAGCAGATACTGATGGCAGCTGAGGAAAAGCATCCCAGGCAGAGGGAATCGCTGGTTTAGAGGCCGAGGCAGGCGTGTGCTTGGCACGGAGGTGGCCAGCACAGCTGGAACCACATAAGTGGAGAGAACAGTAAGTCCAGCAAGTTAGCCGGAGGCCAGATCATCTGGGGCTTTCTGGGCCTGGAAGGACTTTGGGTTTGATTTTGCTGTGATAGGAAGGCGTTGGTGGGCATGGAGCAGAAGACTGGCCGAGGTTTATACAACAAAAGGATCACTCTAGTACCATGCGGGGACTGAGCTGAGGAAGCGCAAGGGTGAAAGCGGAGAAACCAGTCGGGGCCTCTGTGGTCTAGGCCAGAGGAGACCCAGCCCAAGAGGTTGAGAGGGGAAGTGATGAGAATTTGTGGATTCCAAACGTCTTTTGAAAGTAGAGCCGTGTGGGTTTAGGGATGGGTTGGACTTTGGATGTGAGAAGAAGAAAAGCATCAAGGATGCTGACTCCAAGTTTTATTTTATTTTATTTTATTTTTTACTTTTTTTTTTGAGACAGAGTGTCACTTTGTTGCCCTGGCTAGAGTGAATGCCCTGGCGTCAGCCTAGCTCACAGCAACCTCAAACTCCTGGGCTCAAGCGATTCTACTGCCTCAGCCTCCCGAGTGGCTGGGACTACAGGCATGTGCCACCATGCCTGGCTAATTTTTTCCATATATATTTTAGTTGGCCAGATAATTTGTTTCTATTTTTAGTAGAGACAGGGTCTCACTCTTGCTCAGGCTGGTCTCAAACTCCTGACCTCGAGCGATCCACCTGCCTCGGCCTCCCAGAGTGCTAGGATTACAGGTGTGAGCCACCACGCCCGGCCTGACTCCAAGTTTTTAACATGTGCCTGAAAGTGAATGGAGGCCCCACGTACTGAGATAAGGAGCACGGTAGGAGGAATAGGTGTCGGGGGGAAGTCGAGAGTTTGGTTTTGGATGTATACTTGGTACTTTTTTTACTGTGGTGAAATCTATGTAACACAAAATTTACCATTTTAGCCATCTTGAAGTATACAATTCAGTGGCATTAAGTACATTTACAATGTCGTGACCATCACCACCATCCATTTCCAGAACTTTTTCAACATCCCAGACAGAAATTCTGCACCCATTAAACACTAATTCCCCCTCTCCCCTCCCTCCAGCCCCTGGTAACGTCAATTTCACCTGCTGCCTCTACTGCACACGTAAGTTTAAGATGGCTGCTGGACATCCTAGTGAAGGGATCGAAAGGCAGTTAGAGACACTGAGTCTGGGGTTGACGGGAGAAATGAGAACTAGAGATAGAAATTTGAAAGTCATCAGCACATGGAACAGTATTCATACCATCCCCACTGATGAAACTGGTCGTGTGACCTAGCCTCTCTCACTCCTGTGCAGCCCAAAAAATGATCCTATATGCCAGCACCTGGCATATAGTAATGCCTCAATAAATATTTGTTCAACTGAGTAATGAAACTTTTTGCCCTCTAGTTTGAAGGAACAGCCATGCACCGAACAGGACTTTTAAAAAGTACAAGCCTTTAAAGTAAATAGTTCTCTTTCTCGAGAAAGAAACAAAAGTCTGAACAAATTCGGAAATACATAGGCACTTCCTTTGCAGTTTTCAGAAATAAGGCTTGATTTGTGATCTCTTTGGCTGACGATTGTGCCAAAATCTGGTGCCACCTGACACCACGCTGTTATGTAAATAGGACAGGAGTGTTGCAAGCAGGTTTGATCAATCAGCTTCGAAAACAGGAGAAGAGATTCTGTCTGAAACCAGGCGTTCAAAGTGTGTTTCAAAATTGCCAACCTCTATTCAAATGACTCTGGTGGCATTTGAAGAAAAATGTGGTCATGCAAGGAGGTAAAATTATGGCTACCAAGATGAGATTCAGACAGCGCTTTATCCTCTGCCAACGAATGTTTTCCACACAGAAAAATCTTCAAGTGCCAGATCTTGATCATCTCGGTGACATGCAAGTATTTGGGAACTGCTGATCCTAAGTGGGCAGCCACCTTTTGCCCTATCTATATGGGTGATGCATAATCAGGGCATGGGAGACAGTGAACTTGATCCTTGGGTCACAACACTGGAATCACCTTCTCCAGCCATGCAGCCACAAGGAATCTGGGGATATGCACTTGTAAGGGGAAGATTTTAAAAGCCTCAGCTATGTATCACATTCTCTTGTCATCTGCCTTCCATCACCCCTGAAATTAACCATAGGTTATTAATCCACTAGAACGATGGCTACAACCTTGAAGTTGAACTGAAGTGGCCTCCTCGGCATAAGTAGAGTTGGTGAAACTCAAAGGAGAAAGGTTCAAGATAGGCAAGTCTTCATACACCCCAGTTTCAATGTTTCGTTGGGAAGTGAAACCTGTTCACACTAAAATCATTTGTGCTCTCAGTCATCATCCCTTCCCAATTCACCTTGGCTGTGCTGGCGATGCTAACGTATCTGAATTCGGCATTAATAAGACTTCTAGAGACCAAACAGTTTCTGGAAGGCAATTGAGAATTTCCAATTACTTGAGTTGGCATTTGAACTTTGAAAGCTAGACTATATTTGCCTACTTTGAAATAGGAAAACCTAGTCAGTTTAAAAGGCTGGCAATCCAACTCAAATTGTGCAGGGAAAATTTAATGTACCTCCTCCCCCAGATTTTGTCATTGGGTTTGGAACTTTCTAATGAACTCAGAAGAAGAAGGGAAGGAACTAATATTTCTCCATATTCTTTTTTTTTTTCATTGGAAAAATATATTCCAGATAGATTTCACAAGACACTTTCTTAACCTGGTGCTATGTTGAGTCACTACCCACCTCCAGATATGACTTTCCTTAGGGTACATGGGCCTCCACCTGTCTTCAACGATGATAGAAAAAATCATTTTCATTGCTATTGTATCATGAAAACACTTACAGACCAAAATAAATGCTAAAATTCCTGCTTCTGAATGTTGGCAAAACACAGGGACTTGTATTTCTAATGACAGTCAATGAGGAAAACTAACAAGTCCCTGATGATGCACCAAAAGCATTTTCTAACAAATTCCACTGCAAAACTCAAAGCCAGAAATCTTTTCCAACAGACAGAATAATTTCAATTCCCCTGGGGTTTTCAAATGAACCATATATTTGATGTAAAACCATATTTCAATAATATGTCCCATATTATTTTAAAAATTATTTTTAAGTTATCATGGCCCTATTAAACAATGCTGATGTCCACTATTAGCAGAAAATTTAAACTTGACTTTTCCTGCTACCATGGCTTGGTGTATGTCATAATCCATTATCAAATGGAGACTCTCAGCCACACAAGTTTATTTAGCCAAATGCACAGCTTTTTAGCATTTGCTCAGGAAACAATTAATGCAATAAAAAGGTTTTAAATATATTTAAAGGCCATGAACTCCTCTTCTGCCGTTTTATCATTGGGAGTACATATGTAAGACATAACGCATTCTAGGAAGTCCAAATGAAGATGATAGAATAAAAAGTCTACATTGCATGACACTACCCATGAATTGGTCATACTAGAGCAACTGCATCTTAGCCTCTGGGCATTCAAGCAAGGCTTAAGTTTAGATAAAGAAGGAAGAAAATATTTCCCTTCAGAAGACATGAGGTGGTTTCAACAAGTCCAGTTTGATAAACCTATAGTGTACACAAATGGAAATCAGGGCTGATAAGACCGAAAATATCATAGGTTAGGGGTTTTTTTTTTTTTTTTTTGGAGGCAAGGTCTCACTCTGTCACCCAGGCTGGAGTGCAAGTGGCATCATCATAGTTCACTGCAACCTCAAACTCCTGGGCTCAGGCGATCCTCCTGCCTCAGCCTCCCGAGTAGCTGGGACTACAGGTGTGTGCCACCATGCCTGGCTCATTTTTCTATTTTTTGTAGAGGCGGGGTTTCGCTCTTGCTCAGGCTGATCTCAAACTCCTGACCACAAATGATCCTCCCACCTCAGCCTCCCGAAGTGTTAGGGTTACAGGTGTGAGCCACCATGCTCAGCCAATAGTTAGGGTTATTGATAGTGTTAAAGCTTAGTATAGATGATGAATTTAATTTGGAAGGCCACCAGGAGCCATTGGACAATAGGTAAACAGCACAACGACTGCTGTTGGGCATTAGGAACTACACCCTCTTACCGAATGGGCAGGACCAGCGGGTGCCAGCCTGAGAGTGATGGAGGCATCAGGCATCGTCAGTGGGGAGGAGAAAGGAACTGTGAGCGAGATGGGCCCTGCTGGCCTCTGTGACAGTTGGCATGAGGAGAGTGCTGGTCTCAATCCACTGATGGAACAAAGAGGCAAGGAGGAGTTGCTGGCGTTGACTAGAGAGGAATGTGGGGGTTCTGTTTCCCAGAGCTTGAGTTTGAGGAGCCTGAACTGGAAGCTCAGGTCTTATCTCTGAGGAGCAAAGACACCCCTGAAGGTCTGGATTGTGAATGGCTACCATGGGGAGTGAGTGTTTAGGCTCCGGGAGAGAACAAAGGAGTGGAGTGTGGAGAAGAAAGCTGAGGCCAGAACCCGGCTGGAGGAAAATGAAGTGTGGTGAGAGGAGAGAGAGAAAAAGGAGGGACCCCAGCCGTGCAGTGACACGGACATCAGGGAGGGGAGCGGTTCAAAAGTTGCAAATGATGCAAGTTAGTTCACGGAGAGGAACCCAGAAAAAGCCCATAGGATTTGTTAATGGCGCTCTCGGTTTGTTTCTACTGGGTCAGATTAAAAGTGAGTAAGGAGAGAGGACTATACCCAGAGGGATAATCAGCTGTGGCTCTTTGGAGAGATGGGCAGGTGAATGAAGGGAAGAGAAAGGAGGGTGGCATGAGGGCATCCCTGTGCTAGAGCCTTCAACAGCTAAGCAGCAGAACACCGGGAACAGTGCAATGTCTGGGTGGGGCAGGCACTTTCATCGTATTCAGTGCACAGTTGACACACCTGGCCGCGGGTATCAGGGTTGTGTAGGGAGGCCATCAAAGTCCCAGTGGAAATGATAGAAAAAACCACTAGAAACCAGGAAGAAACCACTTGGAGGTTGATGAAGAAGCTAAGGAATTACATGGGTTATTTTGTTTGTAAGTTTTTCTTTTGGTGCATATATGTATTAATATATGTATGTATATGTATCTCCATTATCTATATGTAAGGTTTTGAGTGACTAATGAAAAGGTCATAAGTGATATGCTTTGTGTGGAATTTTTAAAACATTGAATTAGTTGCTAACATTTAAAAATTGAGACTACTTCATATAAAAAATTCTTTTCCAAAAAAAAAATTCTTTTCTGATTTATCTTGGTAAGTGAAATGGCCTGGGGCACTTTGCAGCAATCCTCAGGAGCTGCCTGGTGGTGGTGTCTCCCTTGGATGGCACAGTCACTCTCCTGTGCCCTGGTCCTCACCATTCCCTATTGTCTACCCCAACCCACTCCATTCATATAATACTATCTCCTTGGCCCTTTAAGCACTCCTGGGCTGGAGGCTCTAACTAGTCAGTGAGAAGGAGAAAGCAGAACACAGTGAGCATGGAAGTCATCATGACTAGAGGCAATTTCAGAGCCAGATCTCAAAGGCTACCTTATTTTTAATAATCCACAGATTTTGAATGTAACTTCTACTTTGTATTTCTTTCAAAATATAAATGTAGATATACAATACAAATACAGATTCACATTCCCTCACATTCCATATTCACAATTCTGAAATTCACCAGGCACAAACTTTAATGTTTAAATTAACTCCATGTTGACAAGACCTGAGCTGATGTGGACTCTTTACACAGTTTACTTAGCCCACTTGGTGTGACTATTCCCATATTTCACTGCAGAAATATTAACGCATCAGTTATGGGGTACATAATACATGTCTATATACCATAAATCCCCAAAATTCTAAATTCTGGCACCAAGAGTTTCAGGTAAGGAATTGAGATCCGTAAATATCAACTTTCACATATTTATGAATTAAGATATAACTTTCTCCAACTAAGAAAAAAATGTACCCTTTTGGGGAGACAGGGGGAGGTCTAAAACAGTATTTTCAAAATAACATTTGTGAAGACAATAAGCACTAGTTGGGTGGTTAGTCAATATTCTCAACTGAGCAAGGAGGTGGAGGAAAAAAGCACGCATGTGATTCCACCACAGGTTTTGCCAACAGAAAGCAGAGGACACAAGTTTATTAAGAAACAGGTCACTTCTCTTTTCCCCATCCCCAGACAAACCTCCTCTCAATGTTCCTTATGCACCGAGAAACACACGTCTTTACACACCAGTGATCTCACAAGGGAGGTGAGAAGCTGCAACCACCCTTGAGTCTACTCGCTAGAGTAAGATTGGTCATCACTGCATTTCTATTCCAGACACTGGCGTGTGGCTTGCCCAAGACGCTAGCCCAGCCTGTATTCCCCCAAATTGAGGCTTAACCCACCCAAGAGATAACCCACCAGTTTTCAAATCAGCTAGAAGTCAGGCTCTGCAAGCTTCCAAGAACACATTACCATGCATGAGCTTTCTAGACAACAACATCCCCTGACATATTTCTCATTGGACTTTGACCAGGATTTGCAGTTGCCTGGTGTTCCGTCTATTTTCTCTACTGGGGTGGTGGGGAGAAAAATCATTAAGGAGCCTGTTGTTACCACGGAAAGGCAGGCTCCCCAACGGCCTCCTCTTAGCCAAGTGTAGTCAAGCTGTTTGCAGCAATGCTAAGCATTTCAGAAAGCCATCTCATGGACGTTCCAGCAACATCCTACCTCTCCCCTGAGCGCACAGTACTGAACGGCACCCGGATACCTGCTTGCTAAGCAGAGAAAAGCATGTACCTGGTTCTATGCCAAGCCAGAGAGAGGACCCACCTGGTATCACAATAGCCTAAGATCTCCAAGAAACTGATTTTTTTTTTTAAAGCTTTTCTATGAAGCCAGAAAACACACCGTTGAGTTTGCTGTTTTCAACTGCACCTGAAGCTATGGAGCCCCTACAAGGGAATTCGGATGAGATTTTTCTCTCTTTTTCCTCTTTAATCTCTAAGGAGTTGCTACTAAACCAGGGCCACGTTGGCAAAGGCAACACCGACGGAGCCCTTCTCAAAGACAGCATCCAAAAACAAAAAAAGAGATGCCCTGCTGCATCAGTATCCCAGAATACATTTTATTCCCCAGTGCCTGTCTGTGAAAGGCAATGCTCGCCTTGTGACAAACAAGAGGATAAATGTGCTAGCATTCGGACTCCGCAGCCGGGCCCTGCAGGGCTGGCCCCTTTCCTGCCTGAGAATGTCTACATTCCCCCTCCAGTAATGACGGCAAGGTGGGCAAGAACGGGAAGAGGGTTCCATCTTGTCCTTAGTTATGATATGCCCGAAACAGAACCAAGGGTGGAAAACACCTTTCCATTCCTGCACTTGCAGTGTGAGTCTGATTTCTCTTTTTATTATTTCTTGAAACCTTTTCTTTCAGATTATATTGGAATTTGTTTCCTCTGAAACGCAAAAAGGCCTGTCCGCATTGAATTCACTGATTAAAGTCCGGCTCGCATATAACATGCTCTTAACACGTTTCCTAGTTAATGTTTCTCCGCGGGAATAATTCCCGTGTGCTCACCTGCAAACCTGGTGACACGCTGCTAATCCTTTCAGTCTGATACCAGAGAGCTGCCTCTTCCCATAATTTATGTTACAGTGCCATCTTATGGTAGTTTATGACCACCATTTAAAAAAACTCTGGGCTGTCTCTTCCGCCTTTTAAAGAAATATATGGGTTTAAAAATCATCTTTAATTAATCACGCCAGATAAACGTGTCAAAACGGTGGTCTGTAAATAAGACAGCTTATTTCAGTGTGGCCTGCTAAAGGCCAGACACTACAGAGAGTTATTCGAGCAGTCACGCAGACCTTAAAGACAACTGATTAATTTTTTTTAAATGTATTTATGTTCTCGTTCGGGGACTATTACAGCATAATCCGACATTTCAGAAGCAGTGCTCTTTGTGAATGCCATGACGTCTTTGGGACGACTATAAGAGGGAAAGTCTGTTCTAAGCAAATGGTTTGCGGCCCAGGGTTTTCAGCTCTGCCTTCTCATTGTGCATTTCTCCCTCCACATCTCCGAAAAATCCCACAAAACTCTCTGGGCTCATAGCAGCATGACACAAGGAAACCCAACCCCACTTTGAAGCCCGATCATTTGCAAATGTATTTCAGTCCCAGGTTTAATTCTAGGAGAAGATTCCTTGGAGAAGCCTCATTCCGGAAGTCTGCCTGCCAATTTCTGGAGGCTTTAAGGCTTGTTTCCTCTCTTTCCTCCAGGTTTCTTTCCACCCACAAAGTTAACGTGCATCGTGAATGGGCCTGAATTTAATTCCTGCATCAGGACTTGCCAGTTCTGTGGCTGCTCCGCCAGTCACTCTCAGGAACGCACAAGGAAAAAGATGATTTCAATTCCAGGTTTGTTTGGGGGTGAGGGTGGGGGTTCTGGGTAAATGCAGTGAGTTTATGAGACGGGGATCTGGGAAGATCTGGGGTGTCAGCGAGGGTTTTATTAAAGTAAATGCCCTACCCTCTTTCACGACAAAACAGTCCAACAGCTAGCAGAGTGATCGACTTCTAACTCCCACGTTCAAGAAGTCTTTTGTTCCCATTCCATCCCCTTTCCAGATTGCCCCATTTCCCGTCTCATCAGCCCCATAAGATCAGAATGAAAACTTTCAGCTGATGGAGCAAGGTGGGGGGGGGCATCCTTCAGTCTTCCATCTACGGACTCCCCTTTCCTCTACATAAAGATACAGAACAACGGTGATTCATGACGAAGGGAAGGAAATTAATATGCATTTAACCAGATGCAAAATAAGAACTTTGGAACAAAGGCGGTTTAAAAAAAGGCATTCGAATGTCAAATATTTCTCGAGTTCTTCCTGCCCTGTCACAATTGAAATGCTTTTCTTTCTAACCGCTCCGTTTTCAATAATTGTACGGATCACCATCTCAAATTAAACATTCCTGATAAGTCCTGGTAGGTTTTGTTTACTTGGTTTTTGCTTTTTTCCAATTCTCTCCTCTTGTCCCTCTTTCCTCCCCTCCCCCACCTCTGCTTTGCTCAGAAACTTACCTTTGCTGACCTTCCTCTTCTCTCCTGTTTGGGGGCTGTTCTTGCTTTAGTCCCTGCACTTAAAATGTTCTTCTGTCTTCAACTGTCATCCCCAAGTCTGCAGGGGCGTGCTTGGTGCCCACATGTCCCCCATCTTTTGTGGAGTGTGTGTGTTTGTGTGTCTGTTATTGTTTTTCCCCCCCCTCGAATTAGAAGAACATTATCAGCGACTCCAACACATTCAGCTGAGTCTGAACTGACTGTACCCATTAGGCATTCTTAAAGTGCAGATCGACTCTACAAATTGACTCTTTACAGATGCGAGAGACTGACATCCCTGGCGGCCTCCCCCCCCCTCCCCCCACGTGTATGGTTTTTCATCGCTGTTCCAATTTAAATTTCTCAGTCTACCAGTCAAAAGAGATGATTTTTCTAATATCCATCCTGCAAACTCCATCTGGGATCCCCCAAACAAGCTGTGTTCTTCTGTTTCTTGCACAGGCAGAAATTATAAAAAGTCTGCAGTAAGAGCAGGAAGGAGGTCAGACCTTCTTGGTCCTGAACCATGAGCATTTTAATGCCTGGAAACAAGCAGGGTAATTAACTGAATGGGAAAGATGAAATAAATGCCCCCACTTGGAAGTGATTTTTGCCCCCCCCATCCAGCCCACTGATCTGGTGCAAATCACCTTGGGAAAGCCCAAGTTACAGTCCTCAAAAAACCAGAAGCGAGGAGCATCTACTATAATCACAATTATCCTACGATGCTCCTGCCTAGCAAGATTACTATCCTTCCAAGCTTTCGGCCTAGTGTCTTGTGTGAACAGAGAACCAGATGGGAGTTTTGGGGGCTAAAATGGATCCACCAATTATTTATAGATTCGGACTAAAAATCATGTGAACCGCCTTCTGTGGAGTTCCATCTTCCGAGAACAGACTTGAAATAGACATAGTTGTGGAAAGTCTCGGAATCATTTAGAATAATCCTGAACGTGGTTTTGCAAATAGGGAATGGTGGAGTTGAGCCCAAAGAATTTTAGAAGCCCCTTCAAAAAGAAGGGCAGAGTTTTAGAACCATCTTTTGGAAATCTCTAGAATGAGACTGTGGGGTTCAATTTTATATCCTGTTGGTTTTCATGGCATTCACCCCTAGGCATTTTTTCCTGCTGGGAAAAAAAAAAAAAACCTTTAAGAGTTGACATGACTGCTTGCATAGAAAGGTGTCACCAGCTTTGGACTAGAAGGAAATTGTTCTTCGTGGCTCACCTAGGATAGGCAGTCAATCAACATTTACTGAAAGGATGAAAGAATAAAAACAGACCTTCCTTTATTAGTACTAAGTATATAACTTATGTTTTGTTTGAGGAAGTTTCCTTAAGTTCTCCATTTTATTTTTTTAACTTTGACATGTATTTTAGGTTTTTTTGTTTTTTTTTTTTCTGGGGTGAGGTGGCAACATTTCTTGAAGGATTCCTTTGTGCTGGCTATTGCACTAAATACTTTACCTGTGTTGCTTCACTTCAGCCTCACAGCAATCAAAAATCTTTTTACTTTTTACGGTGGAATGACAAGCTGGTTGAAAGAGGTTAACCAGCTTGTCCGGGTCACCCAGCCCATAAGATCCCAGCTGCTCCCAAACACTGCCTGTTCGGTTCTGATTCAGAATTGAGAAATGCTGCATTCTGTTACTACTCATCAATTTAAAAATCAAGATAAAGGCAATATTTTGAGAATGGCTGAGGTCATTAAAATTTTTTCAGGGATGTTTACATTTTCATAGATAAAAAAATATTTAAAGGAATTAGAAAAAAAAACTTTTGCCTTTAAATATTTTTAAAAATTTCTTTAACGAACAGACTCCTGGAGGCACGGACAAGGGTGGGCTGCCCAGCTCTAACCTGCTGTCCACGGCTGTCCTCTCTATTAGCACACTCGTTCATTTCGTCCTCAAGCTACCTAAAAATGCTTAAAAGGAAAATTTAGAAATGCACTTGTATTTGGTGACATCAATACCTGAGTTATGATGCTGATTCTAAAGTAAGTTATTTACACTGATTTAATTTTTATTGATGTCCATTTGAACACGTAGAACATCCCCAAACATGGGGGAAATTAATAAATTTAACTATCATTTACTCTACTTGGGGAAAAAATCTTCACTCATCGGAAAGTGAGTATTTTGCCATGCTATCAAACTCCCTTGGAATCCAAACAAACTTTTACATTTTCCTGGTTAAGTGTAACTCTCAGGAAATTCACCGTTTCCCACGTGAAACAGGAACATTGGTATTCCAGGGACCCCCTGCCCCTGTTCAAGTAAGGTGTTAACTGGGCCAGATACAAAGCTCTTAAGAATTGACACAATTATAGGCCCTGTGTTCCATGTGGTTTGAATAATGTTGAAATAAATAAATTTCGTAAAAATTACAATCAAGCATTCATTGAGTTATCAATATTCACTTTCTACGGGGTCCTTTTCAAGTTAATCACCTAAAATTAAAAAGCTCTGTTTTTAGGATGCCCAGAAAGTTGCAGATGTGCAAACACATCTTTCCCCTGAGTTTGAAATCCCCTTGCGCCACAATCTATTGTCCCACTGTTGTGGCATGTAGTGTTGTGGGACTGTGAGTGTGTGTGTGTGTGTGTGTGTGTGTGTTTTCTCTGCTTATTCTGTGGACTTCAGCTGAACACCACCTTAGCTCATCCTTGACAAAAGAGTAAAGGTTATCATTAGCATGTTGAATAATGGATGGGGCCCATTGTATCTTCTTGTTTAGGAAAATAAATCATCCTGAAAACTTTTATTATGTTCTATGTAAAATGGAAGCACATCAGCACTTGTTATGTTTTCCTCTCCTGGGCTGGCTTGGCAGGGCGCCTTAGGCTGGAAAGAACAGCCAGGGGTTGCCAAGCAAGGGCTGGCTTGATTCCGTGCCCGTTCCTCTAGGGGATGTAAACATCCTGCCCTGGAATACTTCACCAACCTGTAGCTAGAAAACTCTCATGTACAACGGTGCAGCTGGGAGGACTGGAAACCATGAGTCACAGCACCAACAAGGCCCTGCTGGGTAACGAGGAGGTCAAACGTTTAAGCTTCATCCACCCCACCCCAGCCCCCAAAATGAGGACGGCACTGAACTTAGTGGAGACACTTGCAGGAATCCAGTGTAGAGGAAGGGTGAAGACGTCTAACGTTTACTGAAGACCTGCCAAGCACATGCCCGGTACTGCGTTAAGTGCTTTCCCATGCGTTTGGTCACGTCGTACTGAGTAGGGCTGCTCAGTGGTCAAGGCCATGGGGTCAAGGGTAAGGCTCATGCATGCCCCACCACTCACGAGCTGGGCAGTCTTGGGGAATTTGCTTAACCTAATTCTCAGTATTTTCATCAGCCAAATGGGGATAGACCAGTTAAAACACTGAAATCCTTTCATACCACAAGGGCAGGGTCAGTTATCTCGAGTCCTGAAGGCACACACCTTCCCACTGCCCTGGCTGAACCAGCCCTCTCCCTGGGAACCACCCCATAATCCAGGAGCATGAGGAAGACTCAAACACAGAAGCCTCTAGGACCTGTCCCGTGGCACGGGCTGGTGGGCTCACACTGACGGGCACCCATGTCGTACCAGCTGCTATGCTAGCTAGCTTTGTAGGGCTGTCATAGGCACAGAGGTGGAGTCTACAAGGTCTATCACATGATAGGCCCCAAATAAGTGATAATCATGGTTATGCCCATTACATATATATGGGGAAAGCCAGGCGAAATAAGGTTAAACAACAGTGTTAAAGCTGTGTTATGGAACCAGGATGTGAATCTAGGTGAGTTGGACTCCCAAGTGCACATGTGTCGACCCTGATGTGTATCAGTGGAGAGTCATAAGCATCCATTTAATGATGTCATACAGGAGCTTCCCTCCTAGAGAAACCCAAAGCATCAAACAGACTTCAGATGTCCACGCTCATCTTGAATGTCACCCTTGAGGATTCATTAAAAGGTAAGCATGGGCCCAGTTGATGTTTTAATTTTATCATCAGACTTATTACATGGAAATTACTTTTCTTGAGTCTGAATGGAACAGACTAGTCTCAGCTGTGGAGTCGAGTTTGACAA
Source organism: Lemur catta (assembly GCF_020740605.2). Classification (NCBI taxonomy): domain Eukaryota; kingdom Metazoa; phylum Chordata; class Mammalia; order Primates; family Lemuridae; genus Lemur; species Lemur catta. The sequence continues at coordinate 20,628,886 of NC_059145.1, read as the reverse complement.
GGGCACAGCTAATCTTGACTGTAAGTTGACATGGTGCTATTCTTACGCTGGGTCCTCTGAATGGGCAGTGATTTGTGCCTCTGTGGCTCTCTGAACTCGGGGAGGGGGTGGGGGAGAAAACGTGTGAAAAGATTTAATACCTAATTTCATACTGTCAATAACGTTATTTGTTTAAAAACTTTTATGAAGGTAGAATACTGCCAGGATATATTAAAAGCGATAAAACCTCACCACTTAGAAATGTGATTCTCATGTGGTTTATGTGGTCACAACATATAGATCCCTCTGTCTGAGACACAGTCTTCTGATTCCATGTCCTACTTCTCTACCAGCTATTAGCACTTGAACGTGAAATAGTCCTCGGGCCGTGAGGATGCGTCTATGAGAATAGAACATAAGGCAGTTAAGTTTTTTTTAAGGGAATGGGGAAGAGGTAGGAGTGTTACTGGGAGGAGGCCAGAGTGTAGGCTATTCCAGAAGTAATCTGGAATTTGCCATGGGGTTCATAGACCAACAGCTTTGGCATCGCCTGGGAGCCTGTCGGAAGTCAGACTCTGAGGCCCACCTGTCCTGAGGATCAGAATCTGTGTTTTAATCAGATGCCCAGGCAATTTGTATGCACACTGCTGTTGGAGAAGCTGTGCTCTAGGGGGCCCAGCCCCTGCTCGCACTCCGTGGGTAGGAGTTAGTGGGGGTGGTGTGAGCAGAAAATGAAGTTGTAAGAAATGGGAAGGTACCCAAGTGTTTGCCTAAGAGGTTATCCTGTCTGCATCGGCTGGAGGGGAAAAAAAAAAATCTGTTCTCAGATGATGAGCAGGCTGCGGTTGCAGGTGCACACAGCGTGATGGCCATCTGTGTATAAAAAGTGAAGTTGAAAAAAAAAGCAAGCAAGCAAAGAAAAGAAACACTGTGCAGGAGTGTGGAATCGCTACAGAGGCTAAGCGCAGCCAGGTGTTTAAGCGGGAAAGCCCGTCTTGAAGATCAAAGGCAAGTCAATTGTAAAAGAGAACATCTTGCCCACCAAACCCGGGCCCTCTGAACGGAGAGAGGGCAACATCTGAATAGACCAGATGTTAGCGGCCGAGGGATCCTCAGAGCCTAGAATAAACTCGCCTAAATAGCTCTGTGGCATCAAAACCTCAGGATCTGCCAGGCCCACCGCTAAATACAAACACAGGTTCTATCAGCAGATGTGAAAGAAGCCCTTCCAGGCCCCCAGCGGAGGTGGTAGGAATATTCTGTCCCCGTGGCAAATGGGCAGTAATTAATTATAGGACAGACACTGAAGCCCAAAAAGTAAGTTCTCTTTTACGGATGACAAGGAGATGTCGTTTCTGGAAAGAGCTGTGTGAGCACTTCCTGGGAACCAGTCTGGGGTGTGACAGGTGCCATCTCCTGCAGGCCTGACACAGGGCAGGTTATTTTTATGCAGAAGGGGAGGCTCCGGCTCTGAAGCCTGCACCTCTCATGCCCGCGCCTCAGTGCCACTACCCTGCGCTGTCACGCCACCAGCAACCCAGCGCAATCGCGGGGGACCGGCAGGGATACGGGCATTTCATCGACTTGCGAATTCTCCACAAGTACAAGCTGGTCTTCTCTTAATTGCCCCCACAGAGATTCTCCTAAATACATTTAAATATAATAATAATAATTATTATTTTACTTTGTTCTTCTAGATGGCACTTTTCCTTCAAGCAGCTCAAAGAACTATTCTGAAATTATCCAATTAATCTTTGCAAAATTCCTGTGAAGAAGGTGGGTGGCAGTTTCTCTCAGTTTCTGGAGGAGAGGGAGGAAACAGAGTGAGGTTTAAAGGGACTGTAGTAACATGGGGTGGCCCAGAAATGGAAACTGGGGACCCCTGTTCCCCAAAGGGTCCCCAATTTCCAAGTTTATTATCATCCAAAGTACATAACTCCTTAGGCCAGTACTCTAAGTACAAAGCACCAGTATTCAGACCTTGGTGTCATCTCTCAGGAAGACATATTACTTTGTGTAAGTCATTTAGCCTCCCTGGGCCTCAGTTTCCCATCTGTCACAGGCGGAAGATACCTCAATGAGGTGTGGTATAGAAAGGACTGCCCGGCTGCTCAGGGCAAAGCTCTAAGCAGTTGCTTGGACCCTCTTTCCCCAGCCCTCCCCTACTGGGTAGCAAAGTCTCTGGAATCCAACCCCTAATAGGCCCTTTTGCAAGTTTTATGCATGGCAGTGTAAAGGGCATATTTTGGTATGACCTGGAGCAAGAGGGTCCAAGAACAGACTTGAGGAACAGACAACCTGGCTCAGATCTTGACTCCAACACTTTCTATATTCTATGACTTTGGGCAGGTCACTTAACCACTCTGAGCCTCTGTTTCATCATCTGTAAAATGGGGATGGTGATGAATCGATGGGATAGTGCATAAAAAGGATCTGGCATTGAGTAGATGCTCAATAAATACATAGAGAATGGTTAAGAGGAAGAGCCTGGGGTCAGACTGTATTTGAATCACTACTTTCTTGCTAAATCACCTTGGACAAGTCACTTCACCTCACTGGCTAAGGAATGTTCCTATGAGGATTAAGCACGTTAATGCATGTAACTTAGAGTCTGGCACACGGTCCACACTTGATAAATGTTATCATTAATCATATTATAAGTATTGCTTAATTTCTTGTTTCTACTTTGTCTCGTAGAACCATAAACACTGACCTCCACCCACAAGGGAGGAAGGAGATTACTCCACAGTGTAAGGGGAATGTGGAGGGGAATATAGCTCAGTATAGGGCCACTTCCCACAGTAAACAGAGAAGATTCTCTTAGCTGGAAAGAGAGGCCTGTGGTCTGCCACTCACGGGCTAAGTGACGCTGGGCAAGTCCCTTCACCTTTCTCTCTGCCAACTTACCTGCAAAGCAATGGTAACCGGCTAACTGCCTGGATTTGTTAGAAAGATTACATGAGCTAATGTAACAAACACACTTTGTAAACTCTTAAATGCTACACGTATTGAAAGCATTACAAATTTAGAAACATACAGTTATACTTTCAAAGCATACAAAGAACTGAATTTTCATTTGAACAAGAGAAAAACTCAATACTTTTTTTTCCTATGTGTGCTTCTATCTTTTGCTCCTTTGAATGACAAAATAAAATTTTGAAAGCTCTCGTCTCAGGTAGGAGAAGGAGGAAGGCATTTTAATTTCCGGTGGTGCCAGCACGTGGGGTTTGGGCTTCACCACCAGGTGCTGTAAAACCAAACCAAACAAACAATATATCCACCCACCCAAAGTCACTCAAAGTAACTCTGGGTTTCTCTTTGCTGAGTTTCCTGTGAATACTTCAAAGCCCGGAGAATTTGCAGATGTCTCGGTGGTGATTTCCCTTTAGCAAACACGTGGGAAATGCTCCAATAGGAGAGAAATCAGCTCCATGAAAGAAGATTTGGGGGCAGAAATAGAGGGAAGATAGTTTGCAAGCTGAGCCCGAGGAGCGTGGTAGCCTGATCTTCATTCCTCAGATGCTCAGCACACATTTGCAGCTGGGGTCTAATTCTGCAGCTCACCTCCAGCATTTACAGCAAGGAAGCATTTCTTGGGTTCTAGCCCATGAATAGTCAAAACTGAACTTGACTAGAATTATGTTTAATACTTCACCATTGCCAAGACCCTCCCTGCAGGCTGCCGCCCCTATCAGAAGAGAACAGGAGCCTGCCTGCTCCTACTCGGGGCGGGGGACGGGATGGGGATTGGGGCGCAGGGCAAAGGATGGGTCTCATAGCCTGTTGTGTTATTTCCAAATTTGTGTTTCCTTTACATTTTTGATTCTCCTCCCAAAGCCAATTTCCTTAAACATGTAGTCAGGGAAATTTTTACCTTGAGCTTCTCTAAAGCTCTAACCCAGGAAGTAAATATTTGCTTTCAGGAAAGTTCGTTTGTAGATTAAAAATCTGCTTTTTTGAATCCAGAACCAGTTCATCCTTTCAAAATAAGAATTTATTATAAAACTACAATATTTCTACAAACCTACAGACAAGGAGCGTTAAGAGTCCATGCAGTCGGCAAAACAAATGCTCCCGCGCTTATAAGGAAGGGCCTGGGGGGGTTTCCAATGGTGAGGATGGTACCTGGGGAGGCTGCTCCGTGCCCAGCTCTCTCTCCCTGGATGTCAGGATGCTTTGTAAGGCAGTGGCCTAGATTTTTGGGTGATGACCCCAGCTACAGGACAGAGTGAAGCTTCTCCATCCTCTGGGTCACCAAACCCTCAGGGCCAACCAGGCCTTTACCTGGGAGACTCCCTGCCTGTCTGCCTACAGTTCGACTCTCATTTTATGCAACAAACTTCCTCTGAACACTTACTGTGAGCCAGGCACGGTAGCCACCTGAGAGCACATCATGGTCTCTGCACTCGCCCAGTCGAGTGGGAGGGACAGACAAACAGTATGCTACATGTTAGTTACACTTGAAGAGGTGCAGGCTCTAAGTGACAACAGAGAAGGGGCACCCACTGAGGTGGGGACAGGCTTTCCTGAGAAAGGCGGGTGAGTGGGTGGGCAGAGGGAGGCAGCCTGAGCTACAGCACGCCGGGTTGGCCACTGACCCCCAGGGTGGAGCAGGGGGAGGGGTAATGTTTGTGGATCAAGAAAAGGCTGCAGACTTAGCTCCTTGCAGGCTAAGTAAGGAGTCAGGACTTCATCCACAGGGCAACTGGCGCCAGGGCATCACGAGGCCCAGCCCTTTGGCTTCTTAGCTTATGCTAATTGCTAAAGTTTATTGAGGCTGACCACATACAAAGCTTAGGATACTACATAACATGAGGGCAGTACCAGGATCACCTTCATTCCACAGCTGAAAAAACTGAGGCTTTGGAGTTAGGTAATGTGCCTAATGTCACCTAGTGACTGGGACTTGATGCTATAGTGGATCTTTTTGGGTTTTGTCACTCAGTGTCAACGCCTCCTTTTTTTTTTTAGAATCATCTGCATGATTTCACCCCAGCTGAGGGATGGGTGACGGCTTAAGCCTGCACTAGCACAACATTCCATCCTCTGGCCACAGTGATTGGCTCAGGAATAAGTATGTGAGTCCTGAGGGTCTGTTAGAACTAACAGCACACAACCTTGGGCTTTACTGGGGCTATTGAGAGAGAGAGAGAGAGAGACCCATTCTGTCTATTTTGGACTTAACAGTGGGAGGATATAGATTTTATGAGAGAATGAAGACAACACAAAAGAGAAAAACCAAGATATTAGGTAGGTCTCCTGGATCAAACTGTGCCTGAAGCCACCACTCCACAACTCTTCAGTTACATCATACATAGTTTTTATTCCCTTACCTTTGCTGGCTTTTCTGCCACTTAGCCCTATTGCATTAGCTCTAGTGCAATGGTGCTCGTGGTAACCCTCTCCTACTTTACCCCTAATGTTACAAGCTATTGAAATTGATTTGTTTTGTTATATTCTTACATTAAAAACATTATCCCAGTGAAAATTTCAATCACAGAATAAATTGAGCACTGAAGATAAAAGGAGAGCACAGAACACAGGGAAGCGTTACTTAAACAATGGTAAAATTACAGTTGGGTAGGAAAAAGGAAACCAGATGTGGGGCAAAGGGGCTGAGGTGCAGCTTCCACTCTGGGGCTCACTAGCTCTGTGACCTCGGGCAAAGGACCTTTCTTCCCTAAGCCCCAATGCCCTTAACTGTAAAATAATGAAGTGTCACTAGATGGGACCCTGACTCAGGGTCCATGACTTCTGTGTAGGCTGCTTTTGAATAATCAAAAGTTGGCTAATAGAGATTAGAAAGTCCTTTCATATCCAAAGGTAAATGGGGGGTTATCTTCCTTCTAAGAAAGTCCACACCCAATTGTATCTGGTAGGTGCTGCTGAGAAATGCTCACCATTGGGCTTGTGCCCCACAAAGTGGGATTACGTAACTGACAAACTCCAGAGGACCTGACTTGTACTGGATCTTGGAAGTCTCAGTGGCAGCCTGGGAGAGGGTGGCAGCCAGGGACGGAGGCCTCTCCAGCCTGGCTTGACCCCTCTATGCTCGAGAGTCAACACTCCACCACCTAGTCAATGGAGAGGGAGGACGTTCCCCAGGTGTGCTCTTAACCATCACAGCACCGCTCTGTAGCCACCCTCAGTACCCGTGCCCAAGGCCCAGCTGGTCTTGGTTTTCTCCTGATGACTCCAGCCCGTGAGCTGGAAGGCAGCCCACAGTGATCCCATGAAAACCACAGGGGTAAGTTTATAAATGTTGACACTGACAGGTTGCACATGTGTAGTGACTTTAAAAGAATCTAATGGGCCGAATGCTTTATTTACCTGTCCTGCCAAAAATTAGCCTGAGAATTTCTACAACTTTTTTAAAATGGACACTTTGCACCTATTTTCAACTTCTTGCAATGAAGAAAGGACAAGAATCGGAGATCTGAAGTCTGTCACTGTGACAGACTTTTAACAGGATCTGCTTTTAAAACTCGTGTTGTTTTCCAGCGGCTCTATCTTTGCACTAATTAGGTGTTATCTGCAATGTATGAGATTTTAAATTGTGTTTAAAATGAAATATATAAATAGGTACACGAAACGATTATTGAGATTTGTTAGAATGAGGGCATGTCGTAATCAGAAGTCACTGATGTCTTTCCACAAGCAGAAATCGACCCCCAGCCTCCAATAACACCAGGGAACACTCTCACTTACTCTGGGTCCTGGGAACGTCCTAACACGATTTCAGCCTGTGCCATTTCATTCCAAATGACATTCTAGGCTGCGGCTCTGTCTGGGCCTCCACGGCGGCAAAAAGACGAGACTATTCGGCAGAACAGAAACGGGGAAGATCAAAGTAATTCACTCCTGTTTGTATACTCTTGGAATTTGACACAATGCTCAAATTCTAGCGAACTGCAGTCCCTTAGAAACTACTAGCAGTATACAACTCTTGTCCTGGTGGCTGTGATTTTGCTACATAAACACCAGGAGCATAAAGCATCCTTAAGGCCAAGACACAATATGGACAAGAATAATAATTGGATTTCAGACCACAGACCTTCACTGAAGTTTCTGCAGGGCTCAAAATTTCTGCCTCTCGGTGTGAAGATAAGAAAATTTGTTGATCAAGGTGAGTGGTGACTTAATTACCAAGAGGGAGGTTCCTAAACTCGGGAATGTCAGGGGATTCTTGTGAATTTTACCTGTCCTCCAGTCCCACCTCCACGTACAGAGCTAGGGAAGTCCTGCAGGTGTTGGGGACACCCACGCAAAGGAAACATAATGGCTGCATCGCCTTTAAAGACTTTCCTACACATGCGGGAGGAGACAGGTGTTGCGAATAAGCTATTTCTGTAGGACCACCTGAGGTAAGGCCGGTGCCTCTGCACAAGGCTCACCCTATATCTTTTGTCCCCTTTCCTAACGTGCAGTCCTTTCCTTCCTAAATCTCCTCCGTTGCACTCCCACAAGCAGCCCAACCTTATTCTGTGTCTTTATATACCCACAAACACTGTCATTTCCTACAGGTATCATTTAGGACTTAAAAAAAAAGGTTTTTGGGGGCAGGGAGAGCTAGCTATTGCTATCGTTTGCTTTTGTTAAAATGAGCAATGTATCACTCTTACCCTAAGAAGAGGATTTGCATGAAAATAAAAAGGTTTCTGGACTCTACTTTAGAATGTGATTTTGAAACAGCCGGCCAAGTATGTAAAAAAACCAGGCCTACCTTGACCAGACCACTGCGGTCTAGTGAAGCATTAGTGTCACAACCCACCCATGAATAGCCCTAAGCAGCTTGTGTTATAAAAGGACTTCATGCGTATTTTCTCACTTAAGCTTTGCACTCAGTGATGGGGACATTCATTATTCCTGTTACCCAGATGATCAAACTGAAGCTCAGACAAGTCAGGTGTCTCACTCAAGGTCACCAAACTAGCAAGCTGCGGTGTAACATCACCTTTCTCAGAAGGTGGTGTTTTTTCTAACCACAAGAGCACTCCTCCAAGAGTGGAGAAAGGGTTTCTTAAGATGAGATCTCTGATGAGCTTGTGGAAGTGTCCCTCCTCCATTCCACGGGTAGGGGTGGGAAAAGAAAAGGCCTGGGAAATCTCAGTTTAGTGCCACACTTACACATGGCCACACACATGAATCCAGGACCAAAGGGGACGCTGAAAGAAACTTCACGTGCCCCCTGTATTGCAAGAAAGGAGGGCTCCTGTCTGCTGGAGAGCTCAGGACAGGCTTTCGGGAGGAGGGACCTTCGCGCACTCTCAGAGCATCGCTAAGGGGCGAGCAGGGATGGGTCCAGGGAGAAGGCTGCAGAGAGACGAGCTGCCTGGTTGGCGGGGCTCGGAGCGCACGTGTCGGAGAGGGGTAGGAGACAGCGCTGGAGCCAGCTCACAGGGGGAGGCATAACTCTCGGTGTATGTTGTTCAGTGCTGGAATCTGAACCACAGCTTTAAATTATTAAGCTTCCTGGAATGCCACCAACATTTTGAAAACTGCCTATCAGGATCAGAAAGATACTTGGAGGAAGGATCTTCAAGCCAAGTGTCAGAAATGAGAGATGGGCCCCTGTGACCGAACTTCACAGGCCTATCATCCGCCCATCGACGCATTCCCTGCTCACCGGGTGGCGGCGGGGCAGCTGCGGTGGAGGCAGAACCTACAAAAACTTATAAAATAGGAACCCACGGTACTTAGATTTGTGCATTCTGCCCACATATGAAAGGAAACACCCATCAGGTATAAACCCTCCATTTTTTTTTTTTGGAAACCTTTTTGGGAAGGGCATAAAGCACCCCCAGAACAGTCAGGGGACCATATTTTGTGCGGCAGCAATTCTTCTAAATATAGAACGCACAGCAATCACAAGAAGGATGCAAGCGATGTCCTTGGATGCTCCACAGAACAGGCGGATGACAAAGCTGCTAGGAGGGTTTTGCATTGAAATCCTGCGCTCCCCGATTTAGCAGGAGGCTTATTTCGCTCTCTCACATGAGTGGGTTGCGGGAGCGGACCCACAGCAGTTGCATTTTGAAGCCCATTCCTTCACCTTGTCCTGGACCTGCCTTAACGGGTACATACCTTCCCCGCACTCGGGGGGATTGCATTTTTAACCCAGTGCAAGTAAATTTCCTCATCCAAACGCGGGCTATCTCTAACATTTGCCAGATATCACAGGCCGATTTCTCTTCTTTTTTTAACCTCATCTTCACAGCAGAGACATAAAAGGGGAGATCTATAAACATTTCAGATTCATAAAATACTACTTCCTCCAGGTTCTTCTGAGTGGAAACTTTGCTCTTTCTTGAGAAAAGGTGAGCATCTCCTAAAAAGTAATTTTCTCTGTCAGGAGGGCTCGCCGTGCACTTGGTTGCAGCTGAAATGTGTTTTAATAAGGCCTCTCTCCTTTACAAGCCCGGCTTGCTTTTAGCGCCATCCCACAGCCCAGAGCGGGGAGGAAGATGGCTCTCAGATATCCTTTTGTTACCCTAATCAGAGCCAGAAGGGCTGTATTGACTTTCGGGCCTTGGGGAGTTGTAGTTCTTTTGTATCCATCTCATCCAAGAAATCAAGTTTGATTAATTTGTCATCAAGGAAAATGTGTGATCCGCTCAGAGCCAGGCCTTTGAAGTGGAAGGATGAACTTGGGCTGCAAAGTCCAGGTCAGCAGGCGAAGCAGCAGTGGTGCCGAATTGAACAAGTTCTCTGCAGCGCTGCCTGTTCTCGTTTAAAACACTTTTTTTTTTAAAATAAAAAAAAAAACCTTTTCCGCAGAGCGAGTGGAATTGCTCCCTGTCTAGGGCCCCCTTTTGTTTACTTTAATTTTTAAAATAGAGTCATCAGGGCTACAAAGCAAGTGAGACCCAGAAAACATTTAGCCACTCCACAAGGCATGGGGGGTGGGAGGACTTGACCTCTCGCCAATCTTAAAAGACCGCTGTGAGTGGGAGAGCCAAGAGGGCTGAACTCGGTGTCAGCACGCGCTTCTGGAATGAATAATCGGAAGGGGTCTCCAGCTGGGTCACGGGACAGATGCTCATTTATGATGCTCTGGTCTTGTTAACCTGCACTTAGTGGAGTTCCCAAACTGCTGAAAATGCATAAGGTAGTGGCCCCAAGATATTATTTAATCCTAGACTTAGTGTCATATTTCTTGTTCAGATGCTATATATGCTTTATAAGGAGTTACAGGGCTTTTAAAAATTACAGAGTAAGCAATCTTTATACATTCCACAGTGTAGGAATCCCCATATTTAACATGCTGGTGTACGGGCCTTTTTATGATCGTTACCCCTCAGGTATATACATAAAGACACAGTGAATTGTTGAGCAAAAGTCAAGGGCCCGTTTGGCTTTCAAAGATGTTTAAAAAGCACCAACAAATTATAAACAGCCTCTGTGGTTACTGAATTCAGTGTCTAAACTATTATTAGAGAATTTTAAAACAATAAGGAGATTAGTGAAAACAGCTTTAGAAATTAAGGATATTTTGACTTAAAAAAAAAAAACCTGCTTATGACAACATCCAAACATTCCTTCATTCAAATGTGCACTGAGTTTGTACTACGTGCCAAGTATGGGCAACTCAAAGATGTATAAGATATACTTCCTGTCTTTCTCAGGTTTAGTAGTTCAGGTTTAATGATATTTGTCAATCCACTAAATTGTAAGCTCCATGAAGTAGGGATGGTAACTTGTTTTTGTATCCCTAGTGCCTAACACATCACAGTTGTTCAATAAATACTTGCCGTGGGAATGAGTCAATATTGTATACGGTCTATGTCTTAGCTCCACTAATGCCTATCAACTTTCCTTTAAGGTATCCAGGATTAAAATAATACCCATGTAATGCAGGGAACTCCTGGGAGCTTCTCACAATTGTCTTTCAGTGGCAAGTTGGAGGGTCTGCAACCCACACCATGGACAATATGAGACTTATACTTCAGTAAGCATTTGTTCAGCCTGGAAAACGTTTTCATCAACTGAACTTACTTTTTTTATTCCTGGGTAATCATGGCAATAATGTTCTTAGAAAATAATTATTTGGAAAATTCACTCGGGTTGTAAGTTCGTTCATGGCAAATGGACTCAGAAGTCAAGCACACAGAACTCAAGTAAAGAGGGCAGATTTGTTTTTCCCAATATGGGATGGTAAAGTACAAAGACGGTAAACAAGCAAGTAGGAGGCTAGTGAGTTTGGCCAGAGTGTTGCCTGCCACCAAAGACTTGCACGACCTCAAACAAGTTGAGCTGGACCAATACTTCAAGAATAAAGTGAGAATGTTTCCTTGGATCAGTTCATTCTCTTTACTGTATGGATGAATGGATACAGTCAGCCAATGGAAGTACCACTCACTAACTCTCCACCATGTGCAAAGTTCTGAGCTGTGTGCTTCATAAATAATTTGCTCTGAAGAAGTTCTACCTTCCCTTTCCAAAGAGAAGGAAACTGGGACTCAGAGAAGTTAAGTAACTTGCCCAAAGTTAAGTAACTTGCCCAAGTAACAAGCCCCTAGGATTTCAACCAATAAATTCCAAACTAAGCTCTTTACATTATGCCAGTTTGCTTTCTTTTTGATTGTTCACATTCAGAACTATCAGAAGTTGGGCATCCCAGATAGGTCCAATCCAGAAAGAATTCCACAGTCTTCCTGTAGCTTGAAATAGCAAAACCACCAAAACTTTTACCAAGACACCTAACATACTCTGGTCAAGAAACCAAATTCCATCTTCTCTCCTCTCCTCCTTTCCAATTTCTGGTAGAAGCATTTGCAAACACAAATAGTGAAAGGTCACCAGTAAGAAGTAGAAGAGGGATTTTGCATGATCCATCTGTGCTGGGATAATCCGGAATTGGCCGTGAATATATTTAAGGGCCTACACACTACACTAGTAATTCTTTTTCACCTGCCATCCACACCACTTAAATGTGTTATTCTTGTACATTCTTTGGAGAAGAGTGTTAGTCATGTGTATCTGCAGATTGGGCACTCAATAAGTGAGACAGAAAAGCAAGCTTCAAATATAAATTTTTTAATTCCCTGTTAAAACCTTGAGAAAATAGGCATGTGGATGGTCCTAGCTGTACCCTGGTTTCAAGACAAATCTGCTCACATGGAGCTGATGCAAAGAGGCAGTTTAGAAAATATGTATTTTTTTCCACACAAGGTATGGAATGAAGGAAAGATCATTGACCTTAAGTGAATTCATTACACTTTCTGGGTCATTTCTTCATCTGTAAAATGAAAAGTTTGAACTAGGCCAGCAATTTTCCCATCTTTTTCTTAAAGCTTTAAATCCTCTTCTTTATAAATGAACTCCCATAAGGAATCTCAACATTCTTGTACACTGGAATCTCCAACTTCCATCAAGGCAGCCTAGCAGTAGAACAGGCTGGAGTGGCAGGATCTTAGATGTATTTTGGCTCTCCAGTTGACAAATTGCGTGACCATGGGCAAATTATTTCACCTCTCTAAACATCCACATACAGAAAATGGGAACAAGTGTTACAACTCTTTTAGAATTTGTCTAGCAGGTTTTTCTGGTTTTCATTGGAAGACCCCCTTGGGGTGGGGAAAGAAAATGGTGACAATGATAGTATCTGCCTCATAGGATTTTGGGAAGAAGTAAACTAATTAATATATATGCTTAGATGGCATGGAATTCCAAACATGTTAGCCATTATTATTATTGCTATTATTGCTACGAACAGAGCCACACACTACAGCAAAGGCATGTCAAACTCTGCCTAATCACTATGTCATTTTGCATTTACCATTTTAAAGAACTTATAACTTTTCTGAACCAACGTTCATAAATAGAGATGCTTTATGTAAAATGATGTTTATCACTTGTGATAAAACCAGAGAGAATGCAAGAAAGTGCCTCCTGTAGCTCAGGATAATGGTTATTTTATTATCCTGGGGAGGGAGGGGACACAAAAGGGGGATACTGGGCTGGCTGGAAAAGATCTATTTCTTGACCTGCTATTATGAGTGTTCTCATTATAACAACACTAAGTTACACGTTTGTTTTCTGTACCTTTTATTTTACAAATAAAAGGTTTTAAGAAAGTGATGTTTCATACAACAAAATCAATGAGTACACATATTATGTTTACTAGCTGCTGAAATGTTAAAATTTTGCCATGCAATGCATATCAGCATGGGTGTGTTGTTCTATTACACTTTTTTTTTTTTGGAAACAGAGTTTCACTATGTCACCCGAAGTAGAGTGCCGTGGCATCATCACAGCTCACTGCAACCTCCAACTCCTGGGCTCAAGTGATCCTCCTGCCTCAGCCTCCCGAGTAGCTGGGACTACAGGTGCACAGTGACACCCAGCTCATTTTTCTATTCTTAGTAGAGATGGGGTCTCCGTCTTGCTCAGGCTGGTCTCAAACTCCTAAGCTCATGCAATCCTTTTGCCTCGGCCTCCCAGAGTGCTGTTTTATTACACATTTTAAAATACTTTCAAAAATATATTTTACCATGAGAACTTTGTTTGCAGTCTCTAAAAGTATTTCTGTAGAACCAGTCTCCTAGGGAATGCTCTTTGAAAGCTGATGGACCTCTGGTAAAATTTTATTTGATTCCATGATGTTTGTTTTTAAAAAAGATACATTCTGAAAACCAAAGTCTTGTCCTTTATAACTAGACTATCTTCATGAAACACCAATTATTTTGCCCTAAAAATGGAACATGGCTTTAGTGTTTAACCTTCATTTCCATCATCCTTCTTCAGTAAGAGTGAATCATCACAAAACCCAAATGTTTCCAAAGACCTGAAACCTTCCTCTAGCTCCATGCTTTATGGAATCTTACATGTGCAAAAAACAAATGATTTAAGTTTCCTGAGTTAAAGAGGAAATTGGGGAGTAAGAGCTTGTCCACATCTTTAATGCTGAGAGGAGCACACACATTTAGCCCTGCCATCTGTACAAATGGTATGGGAGTTCAACATGCTTATGATTATAAGGACTTATGATTTATGCTTGCTGGTTAAATATGCTTATGATTTAAACTTATTTTCTCTGGCAAGAAATAAGCTAGTCAGCACCATAGCCTAGCCAGATGATGGGAAATAGAAACATATTTCAGTGATATATATTTTAACTTGCTGAGCCTTGTACATGCTACTGTTTTCTTTTCTTCCTATAACAAAAGACCTATCATGCTGTAGGATTCCAGAGATTTCTAACACATTCATTAGTGAAAAGCAGTTAAAAGTTCTTTAATAGCAGTTATTGCATGAAAGGAATCACTTGGAAAGAAAAGGCATGCATGGTCTTGGCCTCCAAAAAACTGTGTTAGGTGAGAAGGCAGAGAGGAACCTATGCTAATAAAACAACCAAGAACACATTCCAGAAAGTGCATGAACAACTACCAGATGATAAAGTATACTTAGAATGCATGGTGGCAGTAATCAGACTCAACTATGAGAAGGAGATATTATGAAATTCTAAAGCCTTCAAAGTGTTTTTGCCCTGCCCCTCAACGATTTCATTAAACGCGCTGTGTTAAATTAATCAGGCATCACACACAGAATCTTGAATTGCTTGCTCCTACAGTGAGAGATAGGAAAGTCTGCAAATGAATGGAAGAAATAAGAGGGTGTTGGTATTTTTTGTTTGTTTTTAAAGGGATCTAATAGCCAGAAAGGAAGAGTAAATTCACTTTACTTGGCTAAATGGGGAACAAGTGAATCTCACGGGCAAATTGCAGCACAAAAGACAAACAAGAGTAATTGACTTATTTTAAAATGAAATCATTCTTCATGGAGGGTAAAGAGAAAGAATTAAAATAAGAAAAATGTGTTTTCTGAGAAATCAAAATGAACCCTATTACCAAATGTGTTCAATAGGAAAGCGTAAAAATAGAAATAGTTGCTTCCCATCAGAGTATCACAGACAACCTACTAAGTGTCAGGCACCATGCTAGGAGCTTTGCACACATTAAAGCTGTTGGACAGACATTTCCAATATGTGCTGGAATAAACAGGGTTGTGTTAATCACCATAAACACTCTTGGAACCTAATTAAGATTAAGCAATGTGGTTGGTAAAATTGCATAAAATTTTAAACTTAGGGGAAGAAAATGATGTTTCTATACCATAAGAACCCAAATACAGAGTGAGAATTAGTGGCAACAGATGAGAAAAGATCTCAAAATAAAGTTCTACAAACTAATAACACTTAAACAAATCCCGTGAATTTATAACTTGAAAAAGGAAGAAGCACAAATTCATAGCAATATAATCCCAAATTAGACAATTGCAAGAACTTTTGCACGGATAGTCTAAACACTTGCACTGAACACACAAATCGCTGCATTTTCAAGTAAGAAAAGTACAGTCTAGTCTTACCTTATTGCTGCAAAAGGCTGGAATAAAAATTACGGACTTATAGAAGCAACTTTCACATGTATCTGAACATCAAACACAACACACAATATAAAATCAAAAATAACTAGAACAGAAAAGTTTTCAGTCTGACCTTAAAAATACTGAGCAAATCACTAGATGAAGCCAGATCAAAAGGCAGGGCATTACACCAGCTTGTAGCCAGATGTGAAAGGGTCCCCAACTGCACAGGGGCACAGATGGTATAAAATAGGGGGGTGGGGGGCACAAACAGATCCAAAACATAAGGCAAATAAACCTGGTTCAACTTACACAGGTAAGACCGGTCTAAAAAAATGAATAACTTTCAATGCAACTGATAAGATTTTAAATTTGGGACAAATGGTGCTAGATGTCTCAAGCTAAAGTGTGCTCACTAGTTAAAATTTTAAAATTCTTTTGTGTAATAATTTAAATGCAATTAAATTCTCCATGAAGATACATTCAAAGTGATAACTTGTTATTAAACAAATACTGAGAAGATAGTGTCAAAACTTTTTTTTAAGAAAACATACAATGATTGTAAGCCACATTACCTGATTAAGGTCTGAGAACGTTGGGGAGAATTTAGTGTGTGCCTAGAAAGGTAATGGCTCTATTTGAAAACAGAAACCCTGTAAGTTTATTAAAATGTTCAAAGTCCTTTAATATTTTCCATTAATCATGTAATGCAAAGCGCTAAAACTAAAATGTTCACATTTTTAAGCCTTCATTAAAAGTTGTTCCTTTGTATGTAAAAAGATGAGAGGTATCATTGATTTTCTACCCGAAAACTCAGAAACATTCCTATTCACTTCATGCTTACTTCTATAACGCAAAGTTGACAGTTTAACAAATCCCAAATAAACACTTGTTCCAAAATGAAAGTTCAAGAAAAACTCTCTGACTTCAATATTAGAAGTTAAAATTTTCATAAAGAAATCTTGCACTTCATCGAACGAGTCAATAACTGTTTCAGGCAGCAACTAAAACAAAAACATTTAACACAGATTCCTTCAACCTCATGATTCCTAAAGGACACAAGAGCATAGAATATCCAAAGGCTATTTTATTGGATATTCTAATAAGGTACATTTGACACACACATATACAATGAGACTCTAAATTTCAGTAGCAATGATGAACAAAAATATATTGACTTCACAATGACTTTTGCTTATCATTCATATGGTTTGGGGAATACTTATTGGATTTTTTTTTTGACACTTCTAGCATTCAAGAATCCCTCCAGTTTAGTAACAGCTTTGCTAAGCTACGTTTAGAAAGTGACAATTAATTTTAGTGGAAATTCATTCCCAGTCTACTTTGATAGTCATTTGAACAGTTTTGTGTTATTTTACATGCAATTTTATAGCTCTATAACGTTCATTTAATCTTGTTCAATGATGCTGAACCCCAGATGCCATAAGACATTATAGAAAAGTAGTTACTGCACATATGGAGTAACTACTTTTTCTGAACATTAATTTCTTTTCTCTTAACAGGCTGAAATCGTATTTAGAAAAGAGAAAAGCTACCACTCTGTATTAAAGGCTTTATGTTATGAACTTCCAGAGATGGGCTCCTGTGAGTGCTGTGGTCCCAGCCATAATGTTCTTATTTACGAGCATTATCTGGTCAAGTCTTGGTAATAATGGCTTTCTCCATCTACCCTTCATAAGATTGTTGGTATTAGACATTCGAATCAGGTCACCTGAGAGAGCTTAGGGATGGGGGCTTTCCTCATTTGTCATATGTGGGGATTGGATAAAATCAGGGGTTCTCAAAGCGAGGTCTGAGGACCAGCAGCATGAGAATCACTGGGGCTCTTGCTAAAAATGCAGATATCTAGTCATCCCAGACCTCCAGGGCTGGGGTTGAGAAATCTGCATAGTAAGTAAGCAACTGAGTGATTCTTCTGCACTGGTAGATGATCTCAAAGGTCCCTTCCACTCTAAAATTCTAACAGTCCCTGCGTTTTCTTTTAACAATGGAGTCATGTCTCTAGAACACCAGATGGTGACTTTTGGCCTCAATGGGTTAACCTAAGTAAGAAGTGTTCTTAGCTTTTGATGCATATGTAAAAATGACAGAAAACAAAACCGGAACAGCAGAGTCAGATGTGTAGGAATCTATTTGGGATTGGTTTCCTTCTTAGGAGAAGTCGAGGGGGAATCCACTCCAATTGTTATACAGCAGCACAAGTTCAAATGGACCTTTCATAGCACCTCAGTCCCTATCTTCTTCCCTTTCACCCTCTGGCTCCTCCCAGCTGTTAAACAATTACACAGGCTTTCAAACTCTTGAGTAATTTTAATTGATCTCATTGTATTCTTTTTAAGAAACAATATACAGGCAGTCCTCTACTTTCATTTGTAATAAGTGAAATCTTATAGAAACATACAATATGGGGAAGGGCATGGTAGACTCACATTTTTAAAGGGAAATTCCACATTCAGAAAGCTAAAAAAAAAAAAGGAAATCAAACCCTAATTTTCTCTCTGTGGGCACAATATTTGATGAACTATTTCCCGTATTTCCTGCGTGTTAGTTATTTTATTCTTTCTCTTCTTCACAACTGCTTATAGGGCCAGTGAGAGACTGAGATTTGAGATTTTTTTTTTTAAGCTTATCTGGAAGATTCTATCTTTGACAAATTTTTATGAGGTGCACAAAACTAAATGTATATCGCTAAGTATCATTTTTACATTTTCTAGTCAAGTTTTGATAAAAGCATAAGAGCAAAATGCAGTAGGGGCTGAAAATAATTCCACAAACATAGCTGGATAAATCCTGCTGCTGAGCCAGAACCGTCGGCTGGAAGGCAGCGCCACCATGCGATCGTTCCAAGTGCTGCCAGTGCTGTGTGAGCGCGAAAGTTGCGATCCTCTAAGAGTTGGGCATTGACAGCAAAGGCCCACCTGTCACAGTAAGGTTGTTTTCAAACCCCAAACCCTAAGGCCACTTCAGTCACTCAGAGTTCGCAGGAGAGAATAAGGAACTGTTTACAAAGAGGACGTCTGATTATGTAGTCATGTTAGTAGCCAGAACGGGTCAGATTTTAGTGCTTGATCAGGGTAACTTGTTGGGGAGGTGAGGCTGGCAGACTTTGGGTGTTCTCCATCTCAGGAAGCCCACACAGGGATGTGGCTTGCACACTTCAGTGCCCAGCCCTGTGGCTTGCCAGCCCTATGTCTTTCACCAGGGACAAGTTCGGTCGAGGCTCAGTTGGTGAGTTGTATGTTATGTCTGCTGGACCTAATTATATCTAAAGTTTCTATCAGCTATAAAATCTTGTGACTGTGTATGGTGTAAACATGAGCTAAATCCAAGAAGAGGAGTGAGAAGGTTAGAGTCAACTTCATCTTCAAAGGTTACTAGAGTTGTGTTTTCCTTTTCATGTTTTTTTTTTTTTGCATCGAGCGTACCGTCAATCTACTAGCAACGCTATATTAAACGTACATGTTTGCTGTAAACTATACCCTCATGTTAGAAATATGGAAAAGTTGGGGCAAAAGAGGAAATCTTAAAACTGAGTAAGTCAGCACTTCAGCAAGGGCTTACGAAAGACGATTGAAATATAGACAAGGTACGTTAAGTGGGTATTATTCATCCTTATTTAATGGGCACAACTTTCCCAGTGTGAGCAAGGGCCTGTGATATGACAATCTAGGGAATAATGGGAGGAGGAGCAGCATATTAGTTTCAATCAGATTTCCTGGCTCCGTATCACACACCCTAAGGAATTACACAGACGAGAAAGCGAGCTCTTTTTGGTTTCCGTGGGGCTCTTTGCGGCGACCACAAGGCTGCACCTGCAAGGACTTGGCCGAAAAGACCAGAATTCTGCTGGAAGCTCACTCTTTCCCCCAGCACGGGCCACGATGGGTAAATGGCCCTAACACCGAAGTCACATGCCCCACAAAATATTTCCTTCTATCTCAAAAGAGTATTAGCTTCTTTAATCTAAGAAGGTAATGAGAGGTTTTTAAACTGATTAAATCAGCTTAGTTCATACAAAGTCTATTATGACTAAATATTCAATTAAAACAATTTCCAAAGCAAAATCTGACAAAATCCTCTCTTACAGTAATTTAGATGATAGGTTTTTAACATTAGGCAAATTAAATCCTTCTCACAGTTGGTATTTTCCAAAGGGTCAGAAATAGTTGCAGAAGTTCACTGGGACAAAAATCTACTTTGTGTGGTAGTCATGTTCCGTGATCATAAACAATAGAAACTAGAAAGCATTAATGTGAGCCTAACATTCCTATTTATTTTATTTTATTTTTACTTCAATGGCTACATACATGCAAAAGTTGAACATGTCATCACAAATGCTTTAAATAAGATTCAAAAAATAAAAATACCTCAAAATCCATTTACTTATGGAAATATATATGACAATTATAGTGAAGTCAATTATATCCTTTTTTTCTAATCTATCAGAAAAATACCTATCTTATAAAAAAGAATTTTAATTCATGTCCAGAGTTTTTTTTAAAAAATCCTTCAGGAATAATTTTAAAACAAGATGAATGTTAGTACAATGTTTAGAGAAACAAGTCCCAGGCTTTTGCTAAATGAGTCTGATATCTTTATACCTCATTTTGAAATCACTGAAAAAACTCAAGTTTAGAAAAGAGCATTTTTTTTAAAACTATGATGATGATGATTATAGTTGATATGGCTAGTAAAGCAAGTGAAGGGCACAACTTTGATAAAAAGATATTGGTGAAAGTTCTTTAAAATGTTTCAGTGGAGAATTTTATTTACAAACACATGTTGGAGGCTAAAAGTAGCCCCACCACCTTCTGCTGGTCAGCACTGCAAGAGGAATTAAAAATCCTGGGTGCAATGAAAATTCTGGGTGCACCGCCCTTTTGAAAAATGTATAAGCACGCACAAGCTCCCGTGACTCCAAAAACAAGCCATCCTAAGGAGGCCTCTGCAAATGGCCCTGCCCTTTTAGCAGGCAAAAACAGCCAGAGGCTTGGCAAAGGCAAGAGAGGGAAATTGGCACATTCTGAGGGAGTCTCAATGTTCCAGAGGGTGGCCCTGTCTTTTTACTAAAATCAGTATTTCTTTGGTAGTATAATACAATACGTAGCAACAATTCCAATGATGAATATGAACAGAATGCACTCAAAGTTCAACGTTGTGAATGTTCATATTCATCCTGGAAATGAGATTTAACTTCCTGCTCCTAAATGAACAGTGGCAGAGAAAGCTGCCCAGGTTGGAGGACGGTCGATTATTAGAAATGACATACAACGTGAGCAGGAAAAGGGGATCATGTAACAAAACGTGTTAGAATTGATTTGGAAAGCCCTAAGTGGGTAAACACACCCAAACTTTGGAAGAAGCTTAATTCAAACAATTAAAATATCACCTCCTCTTTGAATCAGAGATATCAGGTTTCCTACTGAGAGAAATCCCTTGCTACCGCTCTAAGCCTTTCATTGAAAAGGCCAAATTGAAATTCTGGTTAGAAATATTTCCACAGAGGATCCAAAGACCTAGAGTTTGATTTATATCCTGATACTGAACTGTGCGATTACGGTGTTCATGTTAGGCAACCCAACTATTTTTTTTTCTCTTTATCACTAACAAAAAAAAAAAAGTTTTAAAAAGGAAAAATAAAAGATGTGTGTGCTGTCAGTGCAAAATCAGATTAAGTATGGTTTTTCTTTTCCGTGGGACAGAAAAAAACAATGCCCAGCTCATGGTACGTAGGAATGTGTCACAACAAATAATCAGAAGACAGGTTTCACCAAGCTAGTATTCCTCCTCGTACAGTGTGGTTTTCAAAACCAGTATTGTCATGATTATGCATATTCTCATTAACTAGGTACAGCAGAGCTACTTAAAGGGAAACCAATTTCTTGTGCCTCAATGAAAGGGGAGTGTAGAAAACAATAATTAGACTGAATAAGGAATTTTAAAGGGCAAAAAAAAAAAAAAATTCAGACTGAAAAGAACGGAGAATTTAGAAAGCCAAAAAAAAATTTTTTTTTTAAAGCAAATAATGTGACGGTAGAAACCCACACAATCTCCCCCCCACCCCACCTGCCACTTTGAGTCCTAATTGCCCAATCTGCAAGGACAGAAACCCACTCTAAATTGACCAGCATCGGGCTTCGGCATGTCTTCTCTTCACTCTCCCTCCTGTTAAGACCGTTTCCAAAACCAATCAGCAAAGGACAAAGAATTCTTTACAGAGTGCAATTAGTGTTTTCCACGTCCACCTTCAAAAGCATGATGCTCTTCATGGGCTAAAGGACAGAAAAAAACAAAAAAGAAAAAAAGGAAAGAAAACTTTAAGCAAAGGATGGGCCAACCCTCCTCTAGGCATCTCATTCAGCTTCCCCAAATGTTGGCAAGAACTCAAATACCTTTTTTGCCAGTAACTGTTAGCTAAGGCGTGCATTTCCTGAGAAACGTAATAATGAAAATTAAAACAAGGAATAAACAAGCAATGGGCATGCTGCCTGTTTCTTCTTGCTGTGCCTGAGAGGATGAGTCATCCCGACAAGCTGATGAAGAGAGTATGTTGGGCTGCAAGCAAGTGCTGCAGGGGAGACTGTGCCCCACAAAATGCACGGAGAGCGGGGACGCCTGACATTACCCAAGACAGAGCCACTCATGAGCCTATCTTTAAAAATAAAATAAAACAAAAATAAAGCAAAGCAAAGAACCACACCAGGGTGATAGCAATTATATTACTTTCCCTCCCCACCTCTCAACACTCTCTGTGGGAAATGGAGTTTCATAAAATTGATGAGTCTTTTATTTTTCCCAATCATGTTTCCCTCCGCCCCCCAGTGGATTTTCAGTCCTATTGTCTGGCTCACAAAATTACTAATTAGGAACTCTAGAACTGAAAATAAATTATGCTACCAAAAATATTTTTAAAGACTTCATATTTTTTTAAAGTGGAAGGTGGAAATGGGAGACCTATGAAATACACAGCATTTCCTCCAAGGCAAAAGGCCAAGGCTGAGAATCCACTTGCTGGACTTGGTTAACCATAACCATGATGCAGTGTCTGATAAAGGCAGGGGCAATGCAGGATCCCTGGGTACTTTGCCACCCTGCACCCTACCCCCACCAGCGGTGAAAGGTGTCCTAGGAAGGCACAGATGGGCTGGCCTATTTCACCTTTTGATCCCCTCCCAATTCTCTGTTTTTAATATGGACTAAATTAATCCCAGGGGTGGGGTGGGACTATTTTCCCTCCAAGATCACCTTGGATGCTCACCCCAACCTGCTCATGGCCTGTGTGAAACACACGGGAGACACACTTTACAGCTCCCAGGGTTACCTCCAGTTGGCCAAATTCCTAAGGGTGGCCAGAAATCTGAACTCATTTAATGGAACATTTCTGACAGCTATAATTTCATATATTTTTTCGTGTGTGTGTGTGTGTGTGTGTGTGTGTGTATGTGTGTGTGTTCTTTTTAAGAAAGATGTTTAGGGCAGACACCGAAGAAAACATAGTTTGGTCTGCAGTTAAATACACTGTGCTTCAGGGTCAAGTGGAGGAGCTGCAGACCCACTGTGATATTGGTGTCCAAATTGTAAATCCAGAGATATGGACCATCCAGAGATTTTTATTACTTCTAGAGTGTGAGAGACAGTCTGGGGTGGTCATTGTTGAAACACTGCGATGTTGGTGGGTTAAGGAGACAGCAAAACAGAACACGGGCAGCTCGGAGCATCCAGAGAGCAGAGGGCACGCTGTCAGCCTCGGGGCAGCTAGCCCCGGTGGAAAGGGAATAGAACTGCTCTAAGCCAGGAGTTGGCAAACGTTTTCTAGAAAGGTGAAGAGAATAAATATCTTAGTTTTTGCAGGCCTGACAGTCTCTGTCCCGAGTCTTAATTCTGCTGTTGTAGGACTAAAGCAGGTGTGGACACTAGGGACACAAATGGGCATTGCTATATGCCAATAAAACTTTATTTATGGACACTGAAATTTGATATTCATATAATCTTCGTGGGTCACAAAATACAATTCTTTTGCTTTTTTCCAACCATTGAAAAGTGGCAAAACCATTCTCAGATGCGTGGGTGGGGTGGGGTGGGGCAAGGACAGGGCAGATTTGCCCCCAGGTTTTGGTTTGCCAACCCCTGCTCTAAACAAGCCTCACGTCGGAAAAGACCTTCGTCATTCAGCTGCTTTAAAGAACTTTACATAAATGGGGAGGGGGGCAGGGTGTCTCTGTACATCGTGAGTTTCCCAAAGGAACAATCTGTATCCAGATCATATGTAAATTACCCACAGTCTAATCCTCATGCCCCGTCTGGAGGCTGTAACTGAATATGCTTGGGTTCATTCTACGTGGAGAATCTACAGTCACCTAGCTGTGCCTACTTCCACCTATTGACAAGACAGAGTAAGAGCATGAATTGGCCATTTCTAACTTAGCTCACCTGCGCCTGCTCATCATGCTGCAAATAAGATTTCTGCCCAAACCTCAGTTTTCCAAATCACTTTTGCAGCAAGTGGTGTATAACCCTGCTGAGTAAAGGACTGCCTGCTTTATAGAAAATAAAGAGAATTGCTTGGTTTTTTTTTCAAATTCACATTTTTATTTGAATAAGCTTTGAGTTTCAAAATGTTGATTTATGCCATTAAAATATGGACTTTTGCTGAGACTCATAGCCAGTTCTCTATTACTCACAAGCTTTACAATGGCCTCTCCCTTTCGGGTGTCTGTTCAGCTGGATTCAAGGGGCCAAGGTGCAACTTTGTTTCCCCTAGTTGGGCTGTTTCCTTCCACAGCCATCACAACAGCTAAGCAGCGAATCGTCCTGCCCCTAGTCAGTGATTATCACCACGGCCCTAAGAACTAGCCTGGCCACTCTGTGGCCTCATTATCTAATAATACTCTTATATTGTGGTGAGTCTGCTGCTAACCAATAGGGTATGTGGAGATCTAATCATAGAATTTTGAAGTAGAAGGAACCTTGGAGATCATCTAAGACCAACCTCCTCGATACTCGTTTGAGAAAGCAAAAGGATGGGAAGTTGTGACTTGTTCATGAAGGTCACACTCTCGAAGTGGGTCAAAATCCAAAGTGCCTGACTTAATGATTCCAAATTGCTTTTCTCCTCTTTTGAGTCAAGTATGGAGCTGGTTCAAAAGTGGTGAAGAATGTTTTAGCCTCATTCATAAATGGCAGCGAAACACACTTCCTTCTGCAGTGTTTCTGCTAGTTATTCTTGTGGAGCAGAAAAAAGAGAAAACCCCGGTGACCTTTCAATTAAATATCTGGGGTGAAAATATAATTAATGTATTCTTAAAGGATAAAAACTAGCATCAAAAAATGTGATTTTCACACTGCACAGCCAACAGGCAACTTCTGCAGTGGCGTCTTTCTGCCTCTTTTATTTAAACTTTCATATAAAATTCAGAATATCTGCAAAACTTCTGGATATCTGCAGGGCCAGATCAATTCCACTGCTTAAAACTTAAAATCATTTGGTCTGTAATTGTATGATTCCTTACAGGGAGGCTTTAGTTTTAATATTCTCTGTCATAGGAGAACAATTGCAAAATGAGATGTGATTTTTTAAAAATCCTTTTTGGCAAGGAGTTGGAAAAAATGAAACAATAAAGAAATGTATTTCAGCAATTCTAAGATGCACTCCTCACCACCACCACACACTGATTTGAAGTCCTCTGGTATCAATAATGTGTCGTAGTTTAATTGGGAGTGTTGTATTTCTTTCTTAATGATACTAAATAATGGAGTGCCTTATCATCAAGGGCATCTCAGATTCAGTGAAGTTTAAAAAATGGGTTATCGACTCTAGGAAGAGTTTGGGATATAGGAAATTTATCAGATATTTGTAGGGCTGTCAATCCTTTTCTCTAACTCACTGTTAAAAAGTGTAACCTGCAGTTTGATCTACCAAACATTGGTTTAATAGCACTAAGATGTTTTCATTATGAAAAAGATGACTTTTTCAAAAGAGCACACAAAAGCAATGAACATGAATCATGATGGAAACAATGGGTCCACACACCTATTCATGCTGTTAACATTTTGCCACTGTGGGTGAATTCTTTCAGTCCTATGTCACAGTCAACCGTAATGAGGAAATATTAGCATTTCAGTAGAACATTCAATCATGCCTGTGCTCAGAATGCATTTCTTCTACAAATACAGATGTTATACATTATAAATTCCTGTTTATGAAGGGATGATTGAATATCTACCTACCAGCTCATATAATGACATTTTTGTTATTGTTCTTTCCAATAGAAAGTAATTTTTTCTGAGGATTATGAATTTAAGTCCAGGTTTAAATTTTTGAAATAACAAATATAATATGTATTTCCCTTTTCTGATCCATGCAGTCAGGCAAGAATAAAATCTCATTTTAATTCCTGAGACTAAACTTGTTTTTTTTTTAAACGTTTCAATGTATTTTATTGAATTCTTTTGAATTATTGAATTTCAAGTGATTCTGCCTTCACCTCATTTGCAACACAGTTTCTACCTTTAAAAATATCATAGAATAAGCTAGAAAGTAGTAACTGGAAATGAAGCACTTACGTTTATAAAATACTGCTTTAAATGTTATGTGGGGCAGAAGTTCATAGATCTTTTCTAAAACAGTCGCTTCACCGACTAAGGAGGCATTTACATTCCAGACCTGGACGACATCTTCTCGGTCCCGAACACTGACACTAACTCCTATTACTTCGTCATCTGGGGGAGAAGACGGAAAAAAAGAAATGAGTGATATTTTTCAACTCAGTCTGATTGATCCTAAGAATCTAATCATTTTATCTGAAAGTTATAGATAGGATGGGAAAAAGAAGGTGGCACAAGAGAATTTGTAAGAAATAATTGTTTCTACGGGAATCACTGGAAAAATGCAAGTTAGTGTACAAAAGCTGTAGCAGTCACATCACATTTACCCAGGGACTTAGATAAACAAGATGTTCCAGCCAAATGTGTTTTCCAGATAAGTAATTTACCCTTTTTAAAGTTACCAAAGCTTTCTGACTATTTCTTACTCTGTTTTGATGAGATTTCTTTTTTAAATGGGTTGCATAATTCCCTGCCCTCTGAAAGCCAAGTGAACTGAAATGAACTTTTCCTCGATGCCTTGCTGTCTTTGTTAAAGAAGAGCAAGAATTTCTCCTGACTTCCTGCCAGGCTTTCAGAGACCTTGAGGTGGTTAGTGCTATCTGCCCCAGCACTGACTGGACCCAGACTGTGCAGCCTACGTTGCTCATCTGCTTTTTGTGGTTTGTCTGTCTGCTCCTTGCCTACAAATCTTTCCTGCTCTCTGATGCTTCCCTGTAGCAATCCCCTTCTGGTTCTGGGCATTATTCCGTGGGCTAGAGAACCAAAGACTATCTGTCAGCGCCGTATAGAGTGTAAGTAAATATCTTCTGAGTATGCCTCTGTGATTCTAAGTACTATACTTCAGTGAATGGACATTCATTTACCTACATTGATTAATGTAGGCCTTTAAAAAAATGAAATTCTATATTCGGGGCTGCCTTGTAGAAAGTTGAGCATAGTGGCTGGATAGTAAGTACACTGTTATATACTCCCTTGCAGCCACTTTGTTTACGGTACTTTGTAGCCAATTGATGGTAGTACACACACCTGGTTTTCTGTGCTCCTGACACAGTAATGAAATAAGGCCAGCTTTTTGCACTTGCACACTTAGCAGCAATAAGTCATACTCAAAAGATAAGCATTATCAGAATTAGGAACTTTTGCTTTAATTAATATTCTTCGCTTAATTTGCTAACTTCTGTAAATCTAAATATGCATGTCATCAGTTTTTCTGATTGTCTTCTGGAGGTTAAAACATTTTAGTATTAGGATATCGTTTAAATGAGAACACACCCAATTTACTAAAAGAAGTCATATTCAGTACAATAATTCCTTTCTTTCCTCCTCCATTCTTCCCTTCCCTTTTTCCTCTCTGCCTTCTTTGCTTTTTCAATGAATTTGGCCCTGGCTAAATGTGTATGACTTGACACTAAATGACTCCATTTATATAAATGTTCAAAACCAGGCAAAATTAGCCTATGGTGTCAAAAGTTAGCTTGGTGGCCACCTTTGAATGAAGGGAAGATGAGGGGGGATTCTGGGGGGCTGGTAATGTCCTGTTCCTCTATCTGCATGCTAGCTACAGGGGTATGCTTACTTTGAGAGCATTTATCAAAGTGTGTACTTTTCTGTATATATGTCACATTCAAACAAAAAGTCCCCCCCAAAAACAGTACCTAATTATGGCTATCTACAGAAACTTACTATCCCATCAAGAACAGTTTTTAGGTACAAGTTACTTATTTTTAAATTTATACTTTGAGAATAAATAGTCTTGCTAGAGCTCAATGGTTTATTCCATGTGAAAATAAAATCATCAAATAAAGAGGGAAGCTTTGCTGTTTATCACTTTCAAGAATGGCCACGAAGTCACTAGATCGGTCTTTTGGGGAAATAGACGCATTTCCCAGTCTTTGGGTATTGCCCGTTTCTACGCTATTGGTCAGGGGCTGATGTAATTGACGGATGCTGAATACGCTGAACTGTCAATATCTCAGTTTGGCTTGCCTTTCGGTAACTGAGGCATAGTTACTAGCACAGCACTTTCCACGGCATGGTAAAAGGCTGCACCTGTATGCAAAGGCAAATCCATCAGCAAATATGCAATATTCATAAGTGGAATCAACCAGCAAAACCTCGATTATTTTAGGTTACTGGCAGCATAAGACATTAGAGTTAGGAGGAGCCGCTGTCTAAAGATGATGGAAGTGAGGCCCAGAGAGATCAGCTGACTCGCTTAAAGTGGCAGAGCTAGTTAACAGAAGAGCTTATGGTTAATAGTTAAAGGTGGTCTCGTTTCCTAATTCAACCACAGAACAACTTGTCTTCTTTACTCAACATTGGCTATTTATTATTACTTAGACTATTTTCCCTGGCTCTGGAAACAGGAATAATTCATACAGAAGATTTCTTCTCCCAAGGGTTTATGTATTTATAATTATATACAAGATGCATTTTTGGCTGTATATTATCAAGTTGCTAACTACTCCCTATTAAAACAGAAGAAATATGTATTTTTGAGACAATTTTATCTTCACACAGGCTTTGTCTTAAGTGACTAGAAAGTGGTGTAAGGAGTAAGCAGAATAAAAATAGGATTATTGAAACTGCTAGCGAGACGGATTTGACACTCGCCATGGGACTGGGAAGGCCTACAGGGGCTCTCAAAGACAGCACCGTCTAAGGAGTCTGAAAGCCAATTGATCAATATCATTAACTAAAAAACAAAAAAAAAAACCCCAAAAAAACCCAAAAAAATAAACAAAACTTAACTGAAAGCTGAAGAGGAAAAATATTATCCTAATGTTACCTCAGAAGCATTCAGAAGGAACTGCCTGAGAAGAAAATAAGACTTTAAACAGGCAATTACATTCTCCTCTTTGAGAGGTTTCATCGTAAGCACAAAGCAAACCAAAAAGTACTCACAGAGGCTCTCGGAAATGCACTCAGCATCTGAAAATGGTCTCCAAAGGAAAGTCCTGAAGACCTTCCTCCACTGTGGGATCACAGGTAAGGACACTGAGCAGCCCTGACTACCTGCCATGGTCCTCTTTGAGCAGGGGACCGAGCGAAGAACAAAGGCAGAAGGAAGGGACTGAGAGGGACAGGAGGGACGAAGGGATCGTGCCTGCCCAGCTCCCAGCTTCACTAGACACCAAAGGCACTCTCTGCCTTTGGAAGTGTTGGAACAGATAAAGGAAACCTACTACAAGTTGTGTCAAGAGCCCAACTGATGTCAAATTTTTCTTTTCTTTCTGCCTATTTATTTTGGACAGATGGTTGCAGATACTATTAAGTTGAGCTATGAGGGGGAAAAATATATATGTATATATACATACAAATGTAATATACACATATGTAAATTTACATATGTACATAGACACAATATGTTATGTAATATACACATATGTAATATACACATATGTAATATACACATATGTAATATACATAGACACAAATATAATATACACATGTGTAAATTTACATATGTACATAGACACATGTATCTAACACTAAACACCACGAACACATCAAAAAAAAAACAAAACATCTGAGCAGCTTCATAGTTACAAAACAAACAAACTTCTGCAAGAAACAAGCAGGAGCCAAGCACACATGAGGCATGACGACCGGAGCTGTGGGCTTCTTTACCTGCTGCGGCACAATCTGTGAACTGTTCCCCGATAGTTGCTAACAACAACTCTTTCCAAACTGTGGACTGATGTGGGGAAAGAATAAAAAAACAAAAACAAAACAAAACACATATATATTTTTAGACAATTATCTTCAGGAGCTAGACAAGTTACATCTTCTTCAACTTCACATGCACTTTCTGTGCCCATACTTGGAGCCTACAGACATCTCCAAATCACGGGTGTAAACGTTTACAAGGCTGGCATATATTGCATTGGTTTACAAATAAACTTACACAGATACGAGGGATCCAAAGTCTTATGAAAGCTAGCCTTTAGTAAAACCGCTGGTGAAATTCAGAAGAGCTGGGAAAAATGCATTCAAAGGACTTAAAATTTTTCAACTTTTTTGCCTCTCACCAATTCAAAGTGTATAAATTGATTATATATATTTATATATAAAGTGAATGCTATTAGCAAAATCCTTCTCTTCAAAACCCTTCTTTTTCTTTTTTCTTTTCTTTCTTTTTTTTTTTTTAATAGCTTATAAAGTACTTCAAACGTCACACAAGTGAAGAACACTTGAGGAAATTTCTTGTTTACTTAATTAATACTAGAGACTTGGAAAATTCCATTGACCTAGGAAGATTGTTTATGCTGGGTGACAGAACTTTGTGCATGAATGTATGCAGTTTCCCTGGAAGAATCAGTACATGTTCTGGGCTACCTCCTACCAACGCTGGAGTGCCTTCTACTCAAGATCTACTAAAGCCATCCAATAGACAGCCAGAATCCACTCACAGGTTACTGGAGGCCTAAAAGGTCCTCCAGTTATTCCCTTTGAAAAGTTCTTGGTCCCATTTATTCTCCTTGCCATGGTCCACAGGTTCCAAGGTCTCCCAGAAGTGGGTTGGAACCCTGAGAGGCTGCTGATTATCTGTGACTCAAGTACGTTATCAGCCTCTCTGAGCTTCAGTTTCTTTAGGCGAACAATAAATGGTAACAGGGCTGACCTCCCTGGGTTGCCATGACTGTGAAATTAGTCAATGAACACGTTCAAAGTGCTCAATGAAAGGGCTCAACATTTAAGATCCACCCCATAAATAGCTATGTGTTTGCTGTATGTCAGGTGCTCAAAACACATTAACTATTAATATAGTAATAGTGTTTATTGTTATGTTCTCCTGAGCTTAAGCAGCCTAGCTGAATTTTTAACCAAGGCCAGGGCAGTTAAGTAGGGAACTGAAATGTGACCTCTCACCTTCATGGAGGTTTTTCTCTTCTATTTCTTAGACCCTCCCTTCTGGCCTCCAGGTCTACTAGCCTTCTATCTAGAAATCATCGTTTCCATTTTCCATCTGTCCAACCACAGTTCTTTATGCTGTTAATGATGAAGTTAAGAGTGGGAGGAAGTTACGGGTAAGGAGACCTAACTCTCCTTCTTTGAATTCAGACAAGGTTGACCCACAAGGCTCCCTCTGGTTGATGATTAAGAATAGGCTGAACTGCTTGGGATGAGGGCACTTGTATGGACTTCAAAGCATGACTATTTGTGACCGAATGTGGCCAAGTGAGTTAACAAGGAGAGAAAGGACAAAGCTGCCTTTCTGCCACTTTTCAATGAATGTTGACATCATGATTGCTTCTACTCGAGTTCAAAGTCTAGTGTGAGTAAACAAAGAACATGAAAAGGCAAAAAGCATTCTTAGTGAAATTAAAAAAAAAACAAAACCCCTACATTTTCTCATTCTCTGATATTCTCTGCTCTCTCTCTTTTTTAGAGCGGGTGAGCAGAGAGACTTCATATGCCTTGCTCGGTTTGTTATTTGCTCCCCTGGTATTTTTTATTGTGTATGCCAAATAACAGTCAAATCTTAGAGCTACACATCTTGACCAATAGTTTGCACCTTTGACAAATAAATCTGGTCATATCTTTAGGTATGTGCTTATAGGGAAATGACTCCAGCTCAAACATATGGGTCCCTGGAGACATTTCAATTCTTTGAGCTTATCCACATGAAAGAAACCATGAAGAGGTGAGAATGGGTAGCGTTTCCCCTTCATCCATTTTCAAAGAAGATTTTTGGTTTCCCAGGGCTTAAATGATTTTAATATTCATGTTTCTTTGCAGTCACTATGATGAATTAAAGCCCACTCCTGGGAAATCTGCATTTCTGAGGCTTGGCCACTGCATAACAGCATCCCACCAGGTCATCACACCAACCAGGTTCTCACCAGCTCCAGAAGGAGGCTGGGCATCACGGCTCATGAAACCCTAAAGAATGGTGAGGTGCAAACCTCCCCCTTCCCCACACCATGGTCATTCTCAGAATTGCCTTTGTTCCCCAGAGGAGGAGGGATGAGACTTTGCTGGGAAGGATCCCACCTGCTACTGGGTAAAACCAACTTCCATGTGTTAGTCATGGCTGGCAAGGCAATGATTGCCATAAAGATAATCAATCAGCCTTTCTGTAAAGTTTGCAGGCGTTGACTTTTACACACTGCATGATGCAATCACACGATTACACCATTTCTATAGGGAAGTGCAATTCTACATTTTCAAGGTGACAGTGTAGGGCAGAAAATCACCAAGTCTGAACACAATTTCTCACCCCCAGGCGTGTCTGGGGACCGCCAGGCAGGCAGGCTGTATGGAAAGCGCCAAATGCCCAGCACAGGCAGTCCACAGCAATCCCACGCTTAGCCAGGTCTAGAAAAGGGTCAGAAGAAACCTACCGTGCTGTCCTTGGGAACTTTCATCTTCCATACGCCACCCTTTGCATTACTCTCCTCTTCCCTGGATCAAAGACCAACGTTTAAGGTTATACTCAAGGATTAAGAGGTTCTACGGATGTTTAGATTCAGTATTTCAACATAAAAACCGAAACGATTAGGCATTTTTCAATAAACTCTCCCCCAGTCCTTTTATTGGAAACAGAAGCAGATGAAAGAAAAGGAAACGGTTAGGGCCAGGGAGGGAAGAAAGTGGAATTCAGCAGCTACCCGGGCACGGTGGGGGATGAGGCACAAGTCCTCATCCTCAAGGAGGGGGTGTTGACAGGGTCCCTCGGCTCTCTGGGGATGGACAATTGATACAACTGTTTCACGTGTGAAAAGGCCTTTACATTGCAGTATCACGTTCATGACAAGGTCTCGTTTGATTCTCATAGCAATCTTGTGTCATAGGCGTAATAAGTGTCCCTTGGTGGACATCTGCTGTGTTCCCCTCTTTAATATCTGCTCTCTCTCTGGTAGGAGCACCTCAGCTGGCCCTTGAGGAACCACCTGTCCCCTACTCTTATGTCAGACCCACTCAGATAGGGTCGATTCCACCGCCCAGCTGCAGAGATGAGCTTACAACCCAGGCCTGCTATGAGAATATTGCCCCTTCCTTGTCTCTGGGACCCCAGTGAGGGCTAGTGAATGCTGACATCGATAAACTTGCAACGGGTAAGACCAGAGCTGATGAAGGCCATTTTGCTACCATAAAAGGGAGAGAATTAAACATGAAATTAAACCTAAAATTAGTCCTGAAAATTAAACTAATGCAGAAGGAAACAAAGCACATCTGATGGAAAGCGCCAGACTCCTGACAACATCTGAACACCCAGATCTGCTGGAAATCCCAGTGAATGTCTCAGGTTCAAAAAAAATCCGTTTCTTGCTCAAATTAGGTTTCTGTCATTTGCTAGTGAATGAGCTGAGATACATTACCATTTTATTAATGAGTAAGTAACTCAGAAAGGTTGAATGACATAAGGATTTATTACTACTTAGGACTCCAGTCTGGGCAAACCAACGTACTGTCCACCACTCTCCTCACTACACCAAGCTATTAAAGAAGGAGAACACTAGAACAGTCCCCTTTAGCCCCGGGCCATGATCAGTATCACAGACTTTCCATGGGGTCCATGTGTCAGACATGTCTCAGGGGATACGATCTTTTATGAGGTTCACAACAATTTCCCTCCCACCTTGACCTCAAGGTACACATTAGACACTTACCAAAGTGGTCGCCTCTCTCCTCTCATTAAATGATAACTACATCTCAAAGGCAGGCTGGTCACCGGAGGGATATTATTGTACACACTCCAGAATATCTTTAAAAAGAAAAACACTTTGTTTAATACAGCCAGTATTGATTTACTATGTTGCTAGATTATAAAATTAATGCATTAAAGAAAAAATTTGATGCTCATTAAGTTTTAGCCACTCAAAATAGATTTTTTTTCTCAGTATCACTTTTAACTTTTTGCTAGAAAATGTAATATGACATTAAAGAATGTCTGTTGCTGAGCTGGGTGTGTGCCTGTAGTCCCAGCTACTTCGGAGGCTGAGGCAGCAGGATTGCCTGAGCCCAGGAGTTCAAGGTTTAATGCACAATGGTTGTACCTGTGAATAGCCACTGCACTTCAGCCTGGGCAACATAGTGAGCCCCTGTCTCTACAAAAAAAAAAAAAGAAAGAAAGAAAGAAAGAAAAAGAAAAAAGTTCCTTGGTGTTAGCCAAGTTCTTTGTTTCAGGAAGCTATGGTTATTAAGCAAACCTTCTTATGTAACATGTGTATACAGAAAGCTGGAAAGGATCTTGCTATTCTGACAGGTAGATGGTATTTAATAAAGCCTTCAGGACTGAATATATGCATTGAACCATATTTCCTTTTTTTTTTTTTGTTTGAGACAGAGTCTTGCTCTGTTGCCTGGGCTAGAGTGAGTGCCGTGGCGTCAGCCTGGCTCACAGCAACCTCAAACTCCTGGGCTCAAGCGATCCTCCTGCCTCAGCCTCCCAAGTAGCTGGGACTACAGGCATGTGCCACCATGCTCAGCTAATTTTTTCTATATATTTTTAGTTGTCCAGATAATTTCTTTCTACTTTTTTAGTAGAGACAGGGTCTCACTCTTGCTCAGGCTGGTCTTGAACTCCTGAGCTCAAACGATCTGCCTGCCCCGGCCTCCCAGAGTGCTAGGATTACAGGTGTGAGCCATGGTGCCTGACCTGAACCATATTTCCTTATAACAGACTCTGTCTTGTCTCGAAGCCTGGAAGGAGTCTGGGATGCTCTGGCTTGTGGGCAGGGGTAAAGGAAGGGGCAAAGAGGAACCACCTTAGGCACTCTGTCTTCCTTCCTTTCCTCTCCTAGAAGGATCAGGGGACAGCTCAGCTATTGAAACAATGAGCTGCCCATGATTCAGGGTGTATCTGCATATTTGTGTCTTCCTAAAATTCATATGTTGAAACCCTAACCCCTACTGGGATGAGATTAGCAGGTGAGGCATTTGGGAGATAATTAGGTCATGGAGGTAGGGCCACCATGACAGGATTAGTGTCCTCATAAGAAGAGGGAGAAAGCTAACCCTCTCTTCATCACATCAGGATATAAGGAGAAGGCAGGCATCTGTTAGCCAGGAAGAGAGCCTTCACCAGAACCTGCTCATGCTGGCTCCCTGGTCTTGGACTTCCAGTGTCCAGAACTGTGAGAAGCAAAGGGTTGCTGTATAAGCTGCCCAGTTTATGGTATTCTGCTACAGTAGTAGAACTAAGACACAGGGTAACTAGTAAACAGAAACAGATTATATAAAAAATAATAAAGTAATAGTAATAAAAACAGTAATGGTACCATCAAGTGATATTGAGCTATTCTGCGTTCTAGGCTTTGTTCTGTGAACTTTTACATGTTTATGTAATTTATCCTAATGACAACCTTATGAGGAGAAATGATTACTATCCTTGTTTTATGGATAAGGAAACCAAGGCAGACATTAACCAGCGTGAGAATCACTGTTTGGTATGACCATTAGGATCAGGATGAAGATGGAGGCTATGAAGAAGAAAACACACCCTGGTTTGTTTGGAATGGGTTATAGAATGACTATGCTATGAATTCTAGGCATAGAATTATTATGCAAACAAAAAATATCATTCTGTGTGGTGAGGTAAGTAAAGGGTGATTATCTGGGTCTCCTAGTGGGTCTAAAGAAAAAGTAACAGAACAATTAGAAAAATGAATCCTGGGGCCTCATGAATTGAGTTGCACAGGTGGAATGGAATTTTATCCATGTTAATGACACTCCTGATGGGTTGTTCAAAACTGTTTTGTGTAAAAAAATAAAATAAAGCTGAATTAATTGCAAAGGTGGCAGTGATGAACTGTAAGATAAAACTGAAGGTAACAAACTCCCTGATGGTAGATTTATTAATTGAGAATCCACCTTGCCTCCCTTCTACTAAAATGGTGCTAGTGCAGGTAGCAGCTGAAAGTAGATTTGTAATAATAGTAGCTCCTCCAACAAGATATCTGTCCTTATGAAGGCACCTATCTTACAAATGCTTTGCTCTTTGTGCAAATAATATTATGCCAATATTCTTGTTTCTGTTTGAGGTGTGAGTGTGGATACATATAGCTGGAATTTGAACCCAGGCAAATGCATTATAAAATCCCTGTTCTTAACCACTCATCTATTTTCTTTGATGCTATTGCTACATGTTTTAGGCATATATTTCTCCAATCTTGGAAGCCATTGGCAAGAAGCCACAGAAAGAGGGACACCTGTTGAAGATGTCTTCCCACCAGTAAGATGCCCTGAGCTCCAATGAGTCTGGTGGTTGTCTTAACTCCAGCTTGAAACCCCTGCTATGATGTGACAATGACCTCTGTAGAATTTATGGAGAAAATGATGCCCAAATGAAGACCCCTGACACAGGTAAAACCAATAGGATGTCAGTTCTGGCAAACTTCAAGTCTCCTAAAAGGCATCCCAAACCAAAGTTTCTGCCTCCATACCCCTGCTAAAGTTCCCAAATCCTGACTTTTTACCTAGTACTTGAAGCACCTTGAAAAAAAATACAAAATGCTTCTTCCATTCCAAAGAGAAGAAAAACACTCTTAGGATTGTAGCTTTAGAAGATTCTCTTGAAAGCAAAAACAGACAACTGATTTTGTTTGTCTTGCAAATCTGACAAGAAGAGACTATGGTCCAAGAAGATAAAATGATAGATTAACTCTGACTTAACGTATTTATTAAAGCATATATTTGCACATTTGTGCATGAACACAAAATGGCAGCAAAATATCCAGTGACATCATTGAAAAGAGTCCCATTTAAAAAGTATAGGGCATTAAATCAGTCCATTTCCTTGTTGCAAACCTCATCCAATACATAGTATATTTGTTAAGTATGTCTGATCATGAAATAGCTGGTGGAAGGGATCTAGCATCACTCAGCTCCCTAGACCCTCCTCCTCTCCTATGGAAGTGAAAGGGTGTTACAGTAGAAGCTTGATAATTCACGATCATACTCTCTCTCACATATTTTTTATCATTGAAACACCTAAATTTTACTACAGATAAAAACTTGCAACTAGATTTGAAAAGCCATTAGGCTTATAATTAATTCAATCTAGCCTGCAAATAGAGGATTGCAATAAAAGTAAAACAAAGCACAATGTTCATTAATGATGGTTAAGTGCTCTTTTCAAAAGCCTAACCACCACCCAATGGCGAGGAGAGGTATTATATAAAAGTTGGGCATCATTCATTCAGTCAACATTTGTGACCGCTGGGTGCAGGGCACTGTGACAAGTCTTTGGGGAACTGAGCTGAATGTGGGAGGGTCAGCCTTTGACCACAGGCACCCACTCCTTGGTTGGTAAGTTCTCAAGCATCGGTCTGGCCCCTCTCCTTGAGGAACTGAGGCAGGGCAGACACTTGTCCAATGGAGTCTAACAACCAGATTTAAGACCTAGGTCTGCAGGATAATCTTCACAGGCCAAGTAGCTCTTGACACCCAAATTGCCTCCTCTGCAGAAGGAGTAGGATATAGCTATTTTATTTGAAAATTTAATGATCAAATGCAAAGTGGAAGCACTTGGTCAGCCTGAAGTAAGAAAGCCAAGTGTGATTAGACTTGTTAACTATGGTGACCAATAAATCCCCATCTACGAGTTCTGACTGGAGCAATTATGCCCCACCTGACAGTCTTTGCCAAACAGATAATCATTCATTACCAGGAAAACTGGCAAATTTCCTCCTCAATTTCCTACTGGAATGCTCTAAAGAAAAAAAAATAGAAAAGAACCTACTTGAAAGTTCTTGAGAAGAAAAGATGCCATGTGTTGACAGACAACAAAGTGATGCATCTGTTTTGTAAAACAACTCAAAAACAAAGCCACCCAGCAGATATACCTCAAAAGAAAAAAAAAAAAAAAATCCAAGACTTCTTCCAAGGGTTGTGGCATATGTAGTAGGAGAGTATTTCTGAAATAGTAAACAAATATTTTCGCTCATTAGGTATTTCTAGTTGCCTAGGGCTTGCCACCAACTAAATCAATGGCATTTATGTGCAGGACAGATAGTGATCAGAACAGAGTAGGCAACTGAAGAGCTTAATGGATGCTTTTAACTCACAGTGGACACAAAGGCTGAAAACAAAGTGCTTCTGATTTATAAGAGCTAGACACTTGGGAGAGAAATGGGTTTTGCTTTGAATTCCAAAAGGGCTTGACTCAAAGAAAGAGCTCGACTAAAAGAAAGAGCTAAAGTTTGGAGTTCTGATCATAAAGTAGATGAGATGCTTGTTAGGACGTGAGGGCAACTTTCCACCACACAGGATGTCAGTTAATATAATACAAACTCTGAGGTGGGGAGCTAAAAGCTTGGAGAGCAGAGGAGAGTGGGGTTGAAACCTTGACAGGATGGGAGAGAGCCCTGCAAAAGTTGGGGGACACCTAGCACAGTGTGTAGCCACCTCCTGTATACTGCAAGACTCCTATAGAAGGCCCTCACTCCTGCAGTGCTGAGCAACATGCAGCCTGGTCTGAGAACAGCTGGGGAGGCGGGAGGGGTTATTCTTGCTGGACAGGACTGTCACAGCCTTACAAAGTCCCCCTTGTTCTGGTGGGATGTGGGGAAGGCAGCCAACATTGCCCAATCCACAATTTGGAGCATGAAATTGCTAGAAAGCCTATGGACAGTAAAGCCTAGGGTCTGGATGATATGCGTGTACACGCAGGGGTCTTATGATATGAGGTTATGGCAGGGCCACAGATGGTGGGCACAGCCCAAAGATCAGATGGGATCAGGTGTGTTTCTGCATATGCCAGTTCATGCACAGAAGGGGACGAGGACATTTTCCCCAAGAGACCCTTAAATTAGAAGAGACCATGATTTAATTGATAAGATTAAACCTCACCCCACCTCAATAAACACACACACACATACACAATGGCCTCCACTGCCATGAACAAACATGGAGGGTCACGAGCAATTTGACTTCAGTTATGGTTCTGCATAACTGTGTTGTGACTATAGATGCTGATCCCGTTATATGTATAATGAATAAATTAAATGATGGATAAAGAATCCTGTTATACTTGAAATTAAGTCAGTGCTAGACGGAGCTATGAAGCAGACCTGGCTTCAGCTCCTTTTCTGTCTTTGTTTTCAGTGTTGTGTTTCTCTCTCTCTTCCCTCAGGCCTCTCCCTTCACCCGAGTGGTTCCAGGTCATTCCATTGCAGGACGGCACCCACCGTGGGCTGCCCTGCTGTGCCCACAGTAGTGAGTATGTTGGATTCATCTTTCCATCGTCCTGCATTATCAGTACTGACCTATAAAACTTCTCCTTATGAAGGAACAGCCCTCATTTCTCAACGGTTTGGAAAGCAATCTGTTGCCCTAACTTAATGACCCATAAGGACCACCAACTCCACAGTCAGGCAGCTTGACCTTTTATGGGATGAAGTCTTGATATTAGTGACAGTACCTAAATGACTTTGGCACATGCGGGAAGAACATTCTCTTAACTCTAATAGATTATATATATTGTTTATGAAGACTTTCTGTTTATAATAAATGATGCTGAATTTCCATTTATAGAAGAAATATGGGCCGGGCGTGGTGGCTCACACCTGTAATCCTAGCACTCTGGGAGGCTGAGGCGGCAGGATTGCTCGAGGTCAGGAGTTTGAAACCAGCCTGAGCAAGAGTGAGACTCCATCTCTATTAAAAAATAGAAAGAAATTATCTGGCCAACTAAAAATATATATAGAAAAAATTAGCCGGGCATGGCAGAGCATGCCTGTAGTCCCAGCTACTCGGGAGGCTGAGGCAGAAGGATCGCTTAAGCCCGGGAGTTTGAAGTTGCTGTGAGCTAGGCTGACGCCATGGCACTCTAGCCCAGGCAACAGAGCGAGACCCTGGCTCAAAAAAAAAAAAAAAAAAAGAAGAAGAAATATGAAGTTTCTGTCTTCTGTAAATTTAAGTAAAAAGTCAACTGATGGGAAATACTGGGTAGAACACAGTTGGACAAGTGTGGCAAAGTCTTGAAGGTGATAAATCAAATTATTGAGGTTTGGGATAGAGTGCTGTACAGGAATGAGTTTTTAGGGGTGCAATTTTTAGTCTTGGAGCAGGTAAGGCTGAAAGAAACTGGGGACAAGGCAGCCTCCCTCGCCAATCACATCTGGCAGGTAGCTCTTCATTCTCCAGCAGGTAAGATAGTGCTTGTTCCAAAGCCATGTTCTATTCTGTACTGCAACCACTGAGGATGCAAAAACACAAGAGAAGTGTGGAAAATTTGAACATGTTTACAAAAGAGTAAAAGGAGGCAGTAAGCATCTGGAAAGCACACCTAGATGAAAGATGGAATTTTCCAAGAAAAGCATGAAAGTCGGAGATAAACTTAATTCCGGACAGAGAGAATTATTGTTGGCTGTGATGAGAGTGTTCTCAGCAGTGGTCACTGGGTCCCCTGGAGGCTGTGCCTCCTCCACTCCTCAGTTGCGGGTAAAAGAAAGAGGGCTGAACTACAAGTGGAGGAAGTTCCAGTCCCACAGACACGGCATGATTGGCTGTTTGGGCCACTTACCCCCAGCCTCAGTCTCCCTACCTAATACATGGGAATAACAACTCCTCCCCCATGTCCATCAACTTCTATTTGCTAAAGGGCCTCGGTATAAAAAGACACATTATGTCTTTATGTAAGGTAATCATTAAAAACACATAATTCTTTTCACCCAAACATGTATGGAGGAAGAACATAGACATGATTAGGGAGGCAGTTTTTCAGTGCTGTTAGAGTGAGAAAAAAATCAACATACAGTCACAGAAGAAAGAGACAGTGGGACAAAA
Organism: Lemur catta; assembly: GCF_020740605.2. Lineage (NCBI taxonomy): Eukaryota > Metazoa > Chordata > Mammalia > Primates > Lemuridae > Lemur > Lemur catta. The sequence goes on along the minus strand of NC_059145.1, from coordinate 20,588,182 downwards.
GCACGTTCTCAAATGACTTTAAAGTCAGCACCCCGGCTAGTTCTTAAATACTAAGGACACTCACAGGCTGAAGTCCCAAAAGTTATTGGTAAGTTAAATATGTTTTCATAAGCAGGGGTGTCAGCAGTGGCATAATCCAGGGTATAACTGCTTGAAATAAATAATCTAGAAACAGAGGTATATAGTTTTCTGATATAAAATATGACTGAGGAAAGTATAAAAAGATGTCCCAATAGAAGGAGGCAAATGATGGCAGAATAGCTATCATTATTATTGGATAATCACTATGTGTGTTTTACTTCACTGTACCATTTTATTCTCATGACAGCATGATAAAATCACCATCACAATTCTTCTCATTTTATAAATGAGTAAACTGAGATACAGAGAGGTTAAGTAACTCGTCTGAGCTAGTAAGCGCCAGATATACAAACCCAGGCAGTGTGACTACCCTATACCTTAGCTAGTCAACTGATGGAGCTGAGGAGTAGAATCCAGTAACACTTTAGTATAAGCTGCCAACATTTGAGGGCTTACTAAGTGCCCAGCACTACTAAGATCCAGGTACAATCTCGTTTAACCCTCACTCAACCTTAGGGAGCAAGTGCTATTATAACCTCAGTTTTATAGATGAGGAAACCGAGGAGAACAGAGACATCAGAGACAGGAACTTCCTGACCACTCCGAGCAGTGTTTCTCAACCTTTTATTCATCGTTCTCCCCACCCCACCCTGAAGGAGCCCTTTTCCTAATCACTCAAGATGATTTAATGCCACAGAGAGACTGTGTATCTGTTCATGGGCTGCATGTACGTCTATGCTTTGTACATAAAAAGAGTAAGATGTGTTCACCGACCCTCTCCCAACAATCAATTTTTGCACTATAGCTTAATGAATCCTTAATGAGCAGTCTATTGTGACCCAGGAAAGTGGTTCATTTATTCATTTCTTATTTATTCATTCAATTCCTCAATTTATTGAGTGAAAGAGACTAGACACAATACAGTGTTGTGTGACTCCATTAATATGAAGTTCAATAATAGACAAAAATATATGGTGACAGAAATCAGAACAGTGGTTTCTCTGGGGTGGGTGTGAGGTTGACTGAAAGGGGCATGAAGAAACCTTCTGGTGTGAGGGAAAGTTTTTTATCATGATCTGGGTGATGGTTACATGAGTGTATATCTTTGTCAAAATTTATGCTTAAGAAATCTGCATTTACTGTATATAAATTATATTCCAATAACGTACAGGTTTTTTTAACTGTTTGAATTTTTTTTTACTATATTCATTTTTTCCTGTCATAAAAATAGTTGATTTCCATTCATTGTATTTGGACTCAGTTCATGGTGATTACAGTCTGAGGCAAATAGCATCCACCTAAGGGAATAAAGCATAGTTTTAAAGAAGTATTTCCCAGTGTGTGCCTGTCCATGTGCTTTAAGTGGGTTCCTGAAGACCCCAACACACTGCCGGATCCAAATGCTCGGTGTGACTGTGTAGGGTCAGGAAAACCAAGCCAGTCCCTTCATCTGGCTTCACCAACGTCTGCCCTGGAATCCCACCTGTAGCTCTGGTGATCCAATGTCATGGCGGAGTGGAAAAAGTCTAGGGAGGATCTAAAAGCCTTCACGTGAGGACAGACCTTAAAATCAAGTGCTCTGAGGATTATAAGATGGCTGCTGGGGAGAGGTGACAAAAGTCCACAAACTCACAGAAGGGAAGAAGGGAGGGGACTCCCAGACTCTGAGAGCATTTATTTCCCTGGACGGTGGCTCACGTGCTGCCTTTTGGCGCTGCCTGTACTTGGCACTGAATGGTTATTAACAGGGGCACTGTTACTCTGCTTCCCACATGCTTATGTTGTATTCCCAACTAGCTCAGAATGGCCTGTGGTCAGGACTGTGCCTTTATACCAGTTACTGCTCTCTGTGGCTGCAAGCAGTACCTTACGATCAGATTTCTGGGACTGTGTAAACATGAATGCCAAATTTTTTGAACCAGATACTGGGAGCAGGGTTTGAAAACACGGATCTTTGTGCTACTTCTGCACGTGAGAGGCTGCCCACGAGACAGTTAAAAGATTTAGGGGCATGCAATAGGAAAACTATTTGAAATCTATTCCTTCTAGAAAATTCATGGACATATGGTCAATGCAACCCTGAAGTAGCCTTAAAAGCCTTGTTCTAACTGTAACAGTGTATTAAAATAGAAGAAGGGAGAAAGTTGATAGTTTTTGCTTTTGAAGAAAATAGAAATGTGATCAACCAAATCAATCAGTTTTTCTTTCGAATGTTCACCCTCAGAGTTGGATAGAGAAAGAACTAATAGAACTAAGAGCTTACATTTGTTGAGAACCTGCTATATCTATTAGGTATTCTACTAAGCATGGCATAAACATTTATTATACTTATTCAGTCCTCACAGTAACCCATGCAGATAGGTGCTATCATTATACCAATTTTATAGAAACTGAAGGGGTTGATATGTGCCTAGTTTAGGAGGATGGAATTGGAAGGTAAAGTAGGAAACCTGGCTGAGACTCTCCACTTTCATGCTCAACACTGTCCTGCTCTCCCTAGGTGACTTCTAAACCCTCAATAACTGCAGGGCTGTGCTACTGCCTGTCACAGATGGGAACAGAGGCACAGAGAGAGAATGGCAGGGCTGGAGTTTGAACAGGGACACAGATAATGTCTTGAAAACTTTCACTCGTAACAGTCTTCTCCTCATGCAGGTCTATGCAAGGTTTAGGCAGTAGATAAAGTTTTAACAGGTTGCCAAGACAAGAGCAGGCCACGTAAGTGTGTGCTTGGCTGGCCTCTGGGGGGGACTTGGTCAAGGGCAGCTGCACCAAAATGGACCAGGAGAGCTAACTCCTGAGCAGAACCCTGGGCAGGGGCCACTAGCACGGTGGCAATTTTCAAGTTGGATGTTTAAGTGTCCAACATATATTTAATACCATGTTAATCTGGTTCACCCCTCTCTTGAGCTTACCTGTACTGTTTGTACTGTGTAGATTTTCTTCAGATTTGATGCACACTCAGCTGCCGTGGCACCAGGGAGGGATCTAAGCAAACGTAAGCAAAAGAACAAAGACACAAACCAAACAAGCAGTCAGTGTTCACGAAATATTCCATAATATAATTCTACCGAGCTTAATAAAAAAATCAGGTCTCAAAGCACAGAACTGCAAATTTCTGGGATGCTAGTTAGAATTTAAAATGTGAAATTCCTACTTTATGAAGTCATGTGTTTGCTTCCCCTAAAAAATCAGCATATTTATTCTGTGGAAACTTAATAAAAAAAAGTTAAAGTATGTAAAAAAAGGTATTGGAAACTTTATAATCACATTTTAAAAAATACTTTAATAACCTAGTAATAACCAAGCATTTTGCCTAGGATTTTAGATAATTGCCTATAGTACAGATGGCAATACAGATGCACTGTCCTGACCTGGTGATACGTATGAAAACTTGTTGGTACCCTAGTGGTAACTATGTACTCTTGAGAAACAAAGTGACCATTTGCCTACTTTAAGAAAACATCACTAAAAGTCAATTCTGATTTCATCTGAATTTGCATGTGTTTCCAAAAGACTTGCCTTTAGAAAGTACTTTGTTATTTTTCTAAAGTTCTGATTTAATTAGCTCTGCTGAACTTTATGGTCGGAATGCATTAATCTTTAGTTTGCTATATGTTCCACTAGATGGCAACATACTACAGGTTTATTCACCAGAAATGCAATTTAACTGACTACCAAGCACCATTTACTGGGACTGGCGGTAAAATGACATGGTCTCATCAAACCTTAGGAATTAAGACTCTCAATTCCTGTCACCTTTCCTTTCTCCCTGTAATGAATTAGCAGTTTGTGCTCAAGAATGCTGAGGTCCAGTCATATCAAGCCTAAGATGCTATTTCAGCCCAGTGCAGTGGCACACGCCTATATTTGCAGCTACTCAGGAATCTGAGGCAGGAGGACTGCTTGAGCCCAGGAGGTCAAGACCAGCCTGGGTAACAGAGTGAAACCCCAAAATATCTCCAAAGATATTTCGCCATACAAATAATGCTCAAAAGCTCCACTTATGGTTGTTAGTGAGAAATAAGAGGCTTGCTGAAAAGAGACACTACCCCATCACAACCGACCCACGAGGATCTAAAGCCTATAAAAGCTACTATTCCCCAAGGACCCTCACCATGTTGTGCTTTTTGGACAGGTGCTAGACCGCTACACACTAGAGATGTGCACAAAATTCCTACTAGCTCAGGGGTAGAGGAGATAGCAAAGGCCCATGCCGGGGGAGGGTAAGCACAGCAAGCTCTACAGACTATACTCCATGAACTATGAACCAGTGAAGGCTCCCTAGGTGTGGAACCTAAATATCAAAAATGCACTTCTCAATATAGTTGCCTCATCAGAAGGTCACTAAGGAAGCACAATTATAGACTAGCTTGGGAACAAACAAGGGACCCCCACTGGCAAGTGAAGTCTCATAAAGAAATCTACCCTAAAGCACTGAGTTCACAACTCTATTTTGTCCAGCAAAATAAATTTGATGGACATGGTTTTAACAACAGCAAATCCATACTTAAGCCCAGGAGTTTGAAGTTGCCCTGAGCTATGATGATGCCACTGCACTCTAGCCCAGGCAACAGAGGGAGACCTTGTGTTTAAAAAAAAAAAAAAAAAAAAAGCAAATCCACAATAACCATCATGATTGCATTTTGTTGCCAGGCTTTAAGCCTAAAATAACTACGATGAAAGGTGTGGTGAAGGGTGAAGTACTTAATCAATAATTTATTAATGACAGTTCGTGCCTGGGCCCCTGATGAAATGCATCAGTCTGTATGGACTGCCAGGGCTGTGGTTACTAAAGCATCAACTTGGATAAGTATTAATTTGCTATTTAATGCAGGTTCTTATGCCTTTTTCAGCTTAAATTATAAAAAGATTAGAGATAAAAACTTTTAAAGCCTCAATTTTTTTCTGACTAGACTATTAACAAGGAAAAATCTATTACTTTTATATTAAAATCTACTGACATTTTTTCCAATGCTGACTTCTTCCTTTGAAAAGTTTAGCTGACTGCTCTACCAAATATGCCCAGCAAATATATTCCTGGATGCCCCAAAGCACACAGAAGAGTATATGCGGGGCTCCTTCCCTAACTGTGTGTGTGTTGGGGGAAGATGGGGTAGTAGGGTACAAAGGGAGGAAATGTACTTTTTATTTTTTTCATTTTAAAAACTGTATATTAAAAAAATTTCTTACTAATTTTTAAAGTTGAACTTCAACTTAGGATGGTTTAGAATGAGTATAATTTGAATGTTCACCTCATACAGACAGCATTACATCAACTTAAGCAAAGACAATGTAAGGATAATAACATTTAACCTAGAAAAAAAAATCACTGATGAACATTTGCTTTCTATGCCTTTTTAAATGCCTGCCTTCATAGTCTGATCTCTTACTTGTATTCCAGTGCAGGAGATAATTATACAGAGTCATTTAGGTTCTCTCAGTTTCAATATCCAAGTTTTTTTTGGAAGAAATTGAGTTGCCAAAGCCCCCAAAAGGGCTCTAGAACAAAACAACTAGGCAATGCTTATTCATATAAGACAAACATGTCAATAGCCAATACGTATGTGCTGAATTCTTGCTAATGTGCTGAGCAATTGACCTCCACTGCAGAACTGAATCCTTGCAACCCTACTTATGCAGCTGTCAATATTATTTATCACCATTCTACAGGTGAGTAAGCTGGGGCTTATGGAGGTTTGGTAACTTGCCAAAGGCCACAGAAATGTGATTTGAATACAGGTGAACTGTCTGCAGTTTCCTGCTCTTCACCCCTCATTGCTGAGCTGCCCATTCAAGCCACACTTACACTTTCTAATGGGGTTTTGCAGTTGACTCTTGGTATGTTTTCATGAAAGTGACCATATTTGCTGAATCCTGTCTTTAGTACAAGATTATATCTATATAACTTTCTTAGAAGAAACAATATTAAATTAGTCTTCACAATGGTGCAGAGTTAGGAAGATTCTCACAAAAACCAACAAGATCACACTCAAAGACAGCTCTATTTTGACAGATTAACACTCGATGATACTGATGTGTTGGGGTTTGAAAGGTAACTTGTCAAGTTTCAGGGAAATTCAGTTTCCTAATCTCTTCCTGTTTTATGAATTATCCAGGTTTCACAATAACAAAATGATGATGTCAGAACTACTGACGGAGTGCACGGTTGGCTTGGCCAGCCAGCAGAAGGCATGGCGTTCTTCTGTGTGCCAAATCTGACTCTGATCGTCACTGAAAAACACTCACATGACTCATTCAGGACTGAATCTCAGACTTCTTTAACCAATAAGGTTGGGCTATAGCCACAGAACCAATTTTAAAAGGGCAAACAAGCCAAGATTTTTAAAAGATCTGCCCTGTAAACAGGTTAGTCTGCACTGGACTTGCCGATTCAAAGCTGAACCAGGAGCTGTACCATCGACGGTTACTGTTTCGTAAAGTAGCAGTGCAAGCTGTTGGTGGCAAAGCTGCAGCCTTGGCAGCAGGAAGCCATGCCTCTCTTTCCTGTCACTCTGATAGACATTGTAGCAACCGGAAGGTGAATGTTTGTAATGGATTTCAGTGAAGGAAACATTTTCACTGGTATCACATATACAGTGTAGTCTCTCATCTTTAAGAAATCTTTTTATTTCATTCATGTTATAAACCTCAACCTCCCAACAGAATCCTAATCAAAAGTGCTCTCTCTGTGGATGAGGGGTGCTCATCTGGGGTGATGTTGCCCCTCAGAGGTCATTTGGGAACATCTGGAGACACTTTTTGGTTGTCAACTGAGGGGATGTACTTGTATCTAGTGGGTAGAAGCCAACGATGCTGCTGAACATCCTACAATGCACAGGGCAGCCCTCAGAGCAAACAACCCAAAATGTCAATCACATCAAGGCTAAGAAAGCTCCGTTGTAGACATGCAGCAAACAGTCTTAGATGATCTTAAACTTATTTAGTCAACAAGGATTTATTGTACACCTCTTTTAGCTGCTTGGGGTGCAGCAGTGATCATTCTAGATAAAGCCCTGGCCCCTTGGAGTTTGTGAGTTATAGAACTAACACCTCTATTCCCTCAATTTCCCAGGCCCCTAAAGGGAAAGAAACAACGGTCAGACCCTTTTTACTTTGCCTGGAAGGGAAGAGGTGGGAAAGAAAGCTAAGAGAGGAATACACATCCTGATGATGACCATTCTTAGAAGAAGATATAGCCAGAGCTGTGGGAAATCAGAGCCTAGGAAATAGGACCTATTTTCACATTCTCTGAATTCTATGCCATTCTCATAGAGTATACAGCTAGAGATGAGAATACAGCAATGGAACAATAAATGCCCCCTGGATGGATCAGGCTAAAGAATTTTAATTGCTCTACCAGGAGTTCCCCCTCTATTTAATATATTGATGCAATAATGGCCTTCTTCTGTTGAGTATTATTATATGAAAGGGTTTTGCATATATACATTATGTCTAATCCTTACTACAATTCTGCCAGGTTGGTATCATTATCTCCACTTTACAGATCAGGAAACTGAGGCTCAGCAAACATGTTTTTAAGCAGCAGATCTGTGTTCTTCTGCTGGTCTGTCTGGCTCTGATGCCCATGGCCTTCCCCTTAAACTAGGTTGCCTCCCAGTAAAAACTGAACAGTCATTGTCAGCGTGGGTGGTCACATATAGCACATCATATGGCAAATCCCTTTCTCACTCCCTCTTAGATTATCTATTCCCTTCTTGGGCCCACCCACTGCTCCTGCCTGTCATCCCTTCCCCCATCACAATGCACCTCGCCACACCGTTGGCAGGGGGCAAAAGCAGACATGCAGGAGATGGCTGGATTCCACTAGAATCCCTGGCAATAAAAACATCCCAAAATGTGATATAGAAAACACAAATCAGGTAGAGCACATCTACAGGTCATCATTTTGGGGGGTTGGACATGGGAGGAAGATAATATACCAGACAAAGGCCACAGATGGGCTGTCGTAGGAAGGCAGGAAAGCACAGGGGTTAGGAGGATGGTCTTTGGAATGAGTGGATCTCACTCAGTTCAAGTCTCAGCTTTGCCACCTGCCAGCTGTGTGACAGGCCTGACCCTTTCTGACCCTCTGCTTTAGCTCTCTGACCCTCACCTTCCTCTCTAGAAACATGATCTCTATTCCATGGCTTTGCTACTTAGACTACATGAGCTGATGCTATATAAAGCATTCACATAGTGCATCTAATTGCATCTAATAAGCAATTACTGCAAACTTTATTAACATCATTGAGATGGACAGAAGAGTAGGACACAGATGACAAAGCCATTAGAACTAAGAGACACCAAGTCCATTTCCTAATCTGTGGATTAGAGAGTAAGAGAGTTGCATATATAGCCGAGAACCTCCTATATCCACCTTCAGAAAAGAAAGCCCATTAGGCACCAGGCTCTCAAGGCTTCAGGCCACAGCTATGGTGAAGGCTGTTTCCACTTGAGTTTGGCTAATTCAGAAGCTGTGATGGTTAAGGCAGAAGTAGAAAGTGACCCTTTGAAGTCTGCCAAGTAGATGATGAATGCACAGATGTCAGGGGAGCTGTTTATGTTGCTTAAGACCCAAACTACCAACTTCAGTCTTCTACTCCTGTACAGGAAATTAATCTCAAGATTCACTTATGAAACTGGTGAGAATTCTCTTCCATTTGAAATCCAATAAGGTTGGACCAACTGTTCTACTTAAATGGTTGCCAGGCACCTAAGCACTATTTACATGCAAAAATTTAATATGTTATTTACAAATCATGCTTACCTACTCATTAAAGTACGTTGCTGAGAATCTCCACAAGATAAAACTCTTTTAGCTTAATTCTAAAATGCCTGAAAGCATTTCATCCTCTCTTATTCAAGAAATACTGAGCCCCAATAATTGAAAAGACTGCATATCATGTTATCCATGCATACATGATCTCATTTCATTCTCATTAAAACATCCTGTGGTAAGCAAACGTTGTAACCCCACTTTAAAGATAGGCAAAGTAGGCCAGGCTCAGTGGGTCATGCCTGTAATCCTAGCACTCTGGAAGGCCGAGGCAGGAGAATCGCTTGAGGTCAGGAGTTCCAGATCAGCCTGAGCAAGAGCGAGACCCTGTCTCTACTAAAAATAGAAAAAGTTAGCCAGGCAACTAAAAATAGAAACCAAAAATTAGCTAAGCATGGTCTCGAGCGCCTGTAGTCCCAGGTACTTGGGAAGCTGAGGGAGGAGGATCGCTTGAGCCCAGGAGTTTGAGGTTGCTGTGAGCTAGGCTAATGCCACAGCACTCTAGCCCAGGGAACAGAGCAAGACTGGGTCTCAAAAAAAAAAAAAAAGATAGGCAAACTAAGTCTGAGGGTGGTAACTTGCCCATATACACAGTTGGTTAGTGGCAGAGCTGGGACTTGAATCAAGGGTTATTTGATTTGCCCTTAGTCACCAGCCTACACTGGATAGTTCCTGTAGGACTGATAGTCAGCTTGGCACCATGAACATACTCTGCACCAAACATGGTCCCAGCTGTCCTGCAACTTACAATCCTCAATTCAGACTTTCCAAATGTGCCTTCCCCATTGAACCCCATTTTTCTTTCTTTTTTTTTAAAGCATCATTAACAGTGCTTTTTATTTTATTTTATTTTGAGACAGAGTCTCACTCTGTTGCCTGGGCTAGAGTGCTGTGGCGTCAGCCTAGCTCACAGCAACCTGAAACTCCTGGCCTCAAGCAATCCTTCTGCCTCAGCCTCCCGAGTAGCTGGGACTACAGGTGTGCACCACCATGCCCGACTAATTTTTTTGTATACATTTTTAGTTGTCCAGCTAATTTCTTTCTATTTTTAGTAGAGATGGGGTGTCTCACTCTTGTTCAGGCTGGTCTAGAACTCTTGAGCTCAAACAATCCACCCGCCTTGGCCTCCCAGAGTGCTAGGATTACAGGTGTGAGCCACTGTACCCAGCCTGACCCCCACTTTTAAAGACATAATTGCTGAAGTCTGAGCTCACTAAGAAAGCTCATAAGGACAGAGGCTTTGTAAACACCTAAGGAAATTATCATAACCATTACTTGGGTATCTCTTAGTGGGCCATAGCACTACCTGCCAGCCACCTGCATACCTGGAGATGCTTCTTACGAAGCAAAGACACTGAAATGGTTTCCTCAAACCCTGCCTGCATCTTTGCCACTCAAAGTGCCACCAGTCAATGGGCAGCATCACCTGGGTGCTTGTTAGAGATGCAGTCTCCAGGCCCCACTTGACACCTGCTAAATCCCAGGTGATTGGCACCTACATTCAAGTTTGAGGCATGCAGACTTATGTCATCTAAATCAAGTCACCACCAGAAATGCTAACAATTTGGAAAGGAAAACCTAATGAACTGCAATATCACAAGAAAAATGTAAAAAATCACTATTCTCACAGAGGCATTTGTCATCACCCAAAGACACTATCAAGACGGGGTTATCATTAAATGTGAAGGATAATTCTGTAAAGCTGCTTAAATATGGGTTTTCAGGCAGGGCTCTCTTCTTTTCTCTGCATATTTTGAAGCAGGGGATTCTTGGATTAATTATCTCCCATGAACTGGCCCCCAGTTTCCTTGTTTGTGAGATTAAGTGGTAGGCCCAGAGTACTGCTTATATCCTGTCCAGCTCCCATATTTTAGGATATGAGATTTGAGAGAATTATGTCCCCTCCATTGTTCATATTCATAGGAAAGCAGCATTAAGCGGGGTTAGGGACACCAGTGCTGGGAGTCATACAGTCCCAATTCACTTCCTGCTTCTATTCTATTAATATATCACTGTGTGACCTCAAGCAAGTTACTTCTCTGGGCCTCAGTTTTGTCATCTGTAAAATGTTGCTGATACATCCTACTTCAATATTGTGAAACTTTGTGGACAATTATGTGCAGCATTTGGCCCAGTACCTAACACAAAAGAGTAAACTGTAGTCCGTATTACCAGATTAAAGTAGAAAAAAACGCTACGTAGTACAGTATATCCAATTACCAGATACACATGCCCAGTACACATGCACACAATAAATGTTGGGCAAAACAATGAATGATGACAATATTCCACCTTATGGGAGACAGAACTTCATTTCAGCCAGGAGAACCAACCTTGGAAGGAGGAAGACTTTAAAGCAGGGATTTGTCTCCTAAAAGCCAGTGTTCCTATTGAATTTACATCAACATCAGGCTCAGCTGTCACAGGAAAAATCTGCACAGGGCCAGCCACATGATTAAGTATACCCTGCGTATATCCTTCACTCCATTAAAGCTGATTTCATTTTAATCACTTTTAGATAGATCTGTGGCTTGCGGCTACACCAGCTTCCTGTCTGAGAAAGAAAGAGTCACATACAAAAATGGTCCAAGCCCTATTATTTACAGTTAATAATGCATCTACTGAAAAGATCTACATGATCTAAATGTTTTATTTCTGCATGTTTATTTGATTTTGATTTCTCTCTGCTTCCCTCTATAATCACTCCTAGTTTATTACATAGCTCCTTGGCAGTAGTAACCGAGGCTCTCTTCATCTTGATATATAATTAATCCTTCCGCACATGAAGGATGGGTGGACAAGAAGTATAACAGTGTTAGAGTTTACAACAGAACTAAGTAAGGCCAAGTTTTGAATTGTCCTCATGTCAGATCACAAAAGTCTTGCCAGCTGCCTTAGGTTTGGACGTAAGTAAATAGCATCTGTAATACTAAAAGCAGGAAAAATATTTTTTGAGCAGCCAGTCCTGGGTAAGGACTAGTAAATTTTCTGAATGAGGATATTTAGGGCCCTCAGACCTTTCTGGGAGAAGTCACCACTAACGCATAGCTGGAAAGGCTGAGAGTTCCCGAGCTCAGGACCTTGCCCTGTCACATCTACCCAGAGGATCTTTGCCCCTTACAAAATATAAAATCCTGGGCCATTTAGAGTCTGTGGGGTCAGAAGGACAAGAGTGGGAGGAAAACACAGGAAAAGCCAAGCTGCTAGCCAGTCTCTCTCCCTGCCACCTGTGGCCCTTCCACACAGCCTCCTCCCCTAGGATGCCCCTTGTCAAGCCTGGCCCCACCTCCCTGTGTCAGGTTTGTTATTATGGACTACACCATGGGAATGTATTTGGCAGCATCACACCCTGTAAGAAGGCAGGACCCTATGGAACGCAACAGCTCTCTGAACTCTTCACTGATGCCACTGAAGCATACGGCATGTGACACATCCCTCCTTTGAGGACATCTTTGCAATACATAACCTACCACAGTGACTAGTAACTAATATGCTCAATTATTATAATATGATCAATAAATAGAGCAGTAATTCTCAAGTTTGGATAGCTAAGGCACTTGGTACAAACCCGTCTTCCACACCCAGAGGTCCGATTGAGTAGGTCTGGGGTAGGGTAGGGAGCCTGTAGTTTAACAAGCATAGCCAGGTGGTTCTGATGAGTGCATGGAGGAGGGACTACACTTTGAGAAACATGGGCTTGGTGGAGCTAAACCCGGATGGGGTAGGGTTGGTGACAGATACATGCGATGGCTCTTCTTTGTGATCACAGACAGAAGTCTGCAAATACCCCCTGAGCACCTATTGTGTGCCAGGCTATAATGAGCACTCCCTGGAATCACAGATGCGAGGCAGATAGAGGCTCACAGGCAAGAGGGAGGGACAGAGGAGGAATCAATTAACCATAATACAAATGTTGGCCTATAGAAAATGCTGTGGGAACACAAAGGCAGTGGGTTTAATCCTGCCTGGAGCATAGGTGGTTTAAGGACAATTACAGAGAATTGGCATCCTAATAGGGCCATAAAGGATGCAAGGCAGTCTTCCAGGTAGACAAAAGGAAGAAAGGCATCCCAAATAGAAGTAACATCAGGAAACAAATTTCACAAGCTGGCAAGTCATGGCTTACCCAAGAAAAGGGCTGGTAGTCTGACTTTACCAGAAAGAATGGGCATACTGAGTGGTATTTTGGATTTTGGAGTGGTAGGTAATAAGGCTAAAAAGGAGGTGGGTTTCATTTTTAAAATAGCAATATATAAATTTGTACCACAATCTGTAAGTCCATGGTTTTCCTTCTTTAAAAAAAGGGCTGGGAAATCCTTTCTTCAAATCGAAGCAGCTCATTTCTAAAACCATCACTCAGGGCTGCTCTGGCAGAGGGAAGGGTGGCGATCCAGAATGGCCCCAGTGTGGGTCACACAACGTCATGACAGAGGCACCCTTAGATGGTGAGAGACATAAGTAAAAATCTGCTGCTGTAGCAGAGGAGAGGGATGAGGGAGTTTTGGAATGACAAGAGCAGGTGGGGATGCCTGGAGAAGGGAAGTGCCTGGGAGCAGGCAGGTAGCCAAGCAGGCTAGTATGTAACTGGGACTCAAGGTGGCCAGGGCCTGCAGACAGAGGGCATGAGATGACGGAATGGCTTAGACTTGCAGCGAGCTTTCCAGGGTGATCGAGAATATGAAGTACTGAACTGGATGGAGTAGGGTACTTGGGGTAGACAAAGGTTCAAGGATCAAATGGAAATTCTAACTTTGAAGAACTGGTGATATTGCAGGACAGTTGATCAATACATGGTAGGCAGAAAAGGAAGAGAGTGGAGAGAAATCTTAAAGTGCCCATAGACTTCCCTGGCTCTCAGAAATACTTGTCCAGAACTGAGGGTTAGAGACGGAGATTTGCAAGTAATAATCAGAGTAATGTCAGCCAGCACGGGAGAAGGTAGAGTGTTGGGAAGAATACAACAACATTTTAAATATTTAGTGCAGGTTGACTCGTGGTAGGCTCTTATCTAGGAGCTGAGGACAGAGCACTGGGGAAAGAACCCTGCCCCCATGAAGCTCACCTTCTAGTGAGAGAAGACAAGCAAATGGTGGGAATGCTATGGAGAAAATAAAACAAGGTCAGGAGCCTGGGTGTGTGTCAGAATGTTTGTGCCATTTTATATCAGTGGTCAGGGAAGGTCTCACTGAGAAGGCGACCTGTGAGCCCTGGAAGGACAGGAAAGAGCAGGCCAAGCAGCTGATGGAGGAAGGGCATGCCAGGCAGTGGGAACTTTAGTGGCAAAGGCCCATGTTTGGGTTGACGGAGAAAGAACAAGGGGACCAATGAGCTGAAGGGTGGCAGGAGGAAGAGTGACAGGGGAGGAAGGGGTCCTGGGCAGGGCAGGAGAGTCCTATGGGCTACTGTAAGGGAGATGACACAAGATTTTGGGGCTGGGCAACGGGAAGGATGGAGGTGCTGTTAACTACCAGATAGAAGGAGGCAAGCTTAGGGGGGCAGCTGGGGAGGTGGTTTGGCACAAGCTGAGTTTGGATGTATATTACATTAGGCATCCACGTGGAGACAGAGAGGAGGAGCTGGGTGTACAAGTGTAAAATTCTGGGAATCACCTGCATTCAGATGGCATTGAAAGCCCTGTGACTGGATAAGATCACTGGGATAGGAGGAGCAGAGATGAGGCCTGACGACTGAGACCTGAGGGAAAAACTCAGAGGGAAGGGGGTCACCAGGAGATGAAAATGAAGTAGTCAGAGACACCCAAGGGTGGCCTCCAAGAATCAAGGCAGGACAGGGTTTTAAATATCCAGAAAAGGGGAGGAAAACTCTTCATCCTATACCCCCAAACTAAAATTGCCCCTTCCAATGCTTAAACTTTTAACCATCCAGTCTAATTTTTTTAACCAAATAGAGATTTATAGGAGTTGATTAATAAAAATGCAAATAACTCCACTGAGGGGGGTTCTCCAATTCCTCCAGTGGGGGTAATGAATTTAGGTTGCTGGCTTCCTAATGCTGAATTCAGACAAGCTGCTCCAGAGACGGGAGGTGTGGGTGTGGGTGTGGGGAGGGGTTGGTAATTTGGGAGCATGGTAATAACAGTGTTAATCGTTAACATTTATTAAGCACTTTATGCCAGGCACCTGTTAGGTGTTGTACATCTATGGCTCTCAGTTAATCCTCAGAACAGCCCTATAAGATATACCCTATGACTGTCCCCACTTTACAGACAATGAAAGTGAGGCTTGGGGAGGCTAGGTTGCTCGCTCATCACCAGACAGTAGGCTGGAAGGAAGGACACGCCAGGAGATAGGTGGCAAAGGGGAGTTTTAAGTAGCAGGAGGCCTTTGGATGCTGTGGAACTCAAAACTGATGTCATCGGTGGCAGACATTAGCTACGGTGCAAGGAAGGTTGCCTTGGAGAGCTCTCCTGAGAACCTCAGTTTCTAGAATGTCATTTCTCTGGTGAAAAAAGTTACAAATGAACTTCTAGAACACAATGTGTTCATAGCCTGGAGTGGGTGGGGGAAGCCTATATAAATGTAATGGATTCCCAGGGAAGTAGCAAAAGTTCAATACATATTATGAGATGATTGATCAGGCAAAATGAATTCATATATACAATGTTGGAACTAATTATAATTTTTAAATTAATACAGCCATAGCTATTAAAGATTTAGACACTGTGGCAAAACTGCATTTCATGTGATTATTGACTTTCAGAAAACAAAAATGTGGAAATCAATAGTAAGATATGGTTTGTGTCTTCACTGAAGTTACAATTGTTATCTTAAAAGATACAAAGTATTACTAAAAGGTTGTGTTGTCTGTAGTATTAATAATCTTAGGCCATTCCGAAAAAGTGTTGTTCCTATGTATAGACTAATTTTTGACCTTTCTAAAAAGAAACTCTCTTGATGCTGTTTCCACCGGTCAACAGTATGCACAATTTAGACAGACTACAGGTCCGTGTTTAGCAACAGATACCAGGTAACAACAGCATAGTTACAGCACACCTTTGAAAACAAAGACACATGATTTCATTCCGTTAAAGTTTGCCAAAACCACTCATGTTATGACAATAAAAGAGTCTCTTAACATCTCATAACGAAAGTGAAAATGTTTTGAAAAACGACTCACTCCATTTCCCCCACCCTCAACTTCTTTGGGTCCCCGGAAAAGAAAATGGTTCCAAGTGACAATTCTCATAGATCTAATTCCAACAGGAAAAAAAAGGAATGAGTTTGTCTTCATTGAAAAAGACGAGTATCACTTTTTAAAAATCTTGCAGGCATTTCAAGGAAGGCCTTGTAAAACCAGATTTGTGTCTACTAAGTAAATTTCTCACTAAATTTCTACTAAGTAAATTTCTCACATACATTTCCTCCTAACATTTAACCACAGTAGGCGCTGGTTTTATCAAAATTTGCAAAAGCTCCTGGGACAAGCTTGGGGTATCATCACTGGGCACCCAGTGTAGTAGACACTAAGAAGGGGCTTTGCTTTCTTCCATCTATTCATTTCTGAAAAATGTTTGTGTGTTCCTACTATGTTCCAGGCACAGTTCTAGGTACTGGGATTTAGCAAGTGTCAACAACAAAAAAAAGTCTCTGCTCTTTGATTCCTCAACAGAGGCTTGAAAATACTCAAGGATTGAAAATAAACAAAGTCATATATAATAGAATGTGGTGGTGTTAGGCATTATAAAGAAAAGAAGGCAGGGGGAGAGGATGCAAAATGATGGAGAAGGGTATCTATTTGAGATTCGGTAGTCAGAAAGGCCCTTCTTAGGAGACGGCAGCTGAGCTGTCCCCTGAGAACGTTATAATTGTCGCCCTTTACTGACAAGGTGAGCGGATGCTCAAGGTTGAATTCCCAGCGCACAGCAGGTGTGTGGCTCCGCTGCAGGTGCTCCAGAAATGCCTGCCCGGTGGATGAGAGAGAATTTGAAGAGGTATCCTCGGCAGCTTGGGCCGGGCGTGGGGTGCAGGCGCACGCTGTGCAGTAATAATACCGCCACCGCACCCTCCCAAGGGATAGTCAACTTTCCCGAGTGCTGTCACGGCTAAGGTCTTGTCCCGAGCTTGCTAAGAGCCCCGTGGGATAACCAGGACAGCTGTCGCTCTACAGCGAGGACGCGATTACCCCCCGACTCGCCCACCGTCTCCCCCGGCCCAGCCAGGACGCCCGCGCGGGCGTTCGCTTCCGAAGGGAGTAAAGGGGGAAAGTGCTGCCGAAACTTTTGGGGCTGCGCTGTCTTCTCCCGGCCCGGGAGGCGAGGCCGCCCAACAGCCGCTCGGCGCGGCCCAAACCTGGGCTTCCGACCCGGCTCTGCACGGGTCCCCGAGCGCGCGCCGGCGGACGCGCGGCGGGCCCGGGGTCTGCGCCACCGCGGAGCGGGCCCGGGACGGCGGCGCGGGGCGCGGGGCGCGGGGCCGGGCCGAGACAAAGCGGTGGCGGCGGGCCCCGCGCCCCCTCACCTGTCGAGCCAGAAGGTCCAGGGCGAGTGCAGCGGGACCCCGCCCGGCTCCGGCCGCAGCGCCGACAGCTGCTGCAGGCCGAGCGGCGGCTCGGTGGCGGCGACGCGGGGCCCCGGCGGCTCCCGGGCCCCGGCGGGGGGCGCGGCGGCCGGGGGCAGCGCCATTTTCTCCGCCCCGCCTGCCAGGCCGGCGGACGCGCGGACCGCGGGGCGAGCGGCGGCTGAGTCACCCCGGTCCCTGCCCGCCCCGCCCCGCCCCGGGCCCGCCGCCGGCCGCCCGTCCGGCCCGGGAGCCGCGCAGGGAGCTGCCCCGGCACTGCCGGGCCGCGGCCGCCCGGCAAGGACAGGCTGCCCCCAGCCCCCGGCCGGGTCGGGGGCCGATTCGGCACAGGCACGGACCCAGCGTGGGGAGGACCGACGGACGGGCTGGGGGCGGCGGCCGGGGACAGACCAGCGGGCCACGGGGTGAGAGAGACAGAGGAAAGGTCTGGGAGCTGGCTCTTCGGCCAGGCAGGAGGTCGGCGGGATGGAAAGGCAGGCTAGGGACAGATGGAGGGATGGACGGACCAGTGGCTGGAGTCTCAGACTCGCGGTGCCAGGGAAGGAGGGATGGATAGACATACCAGCAGTCTGAAGGATGGACGGGAAAGCTGGCAGATGGTTGGAGGAGGGAAGGAGATAGAGGGATGAAGGGCAGATGGAAGCACAGTTGGATGTGACAGATAGACGGAGAGGGGAACCGATGGCCAAATGGATAAAGAGACTCCCATGCCCGACAGTGCAAAAACAAAAGGCCAGACAGAAGGAAGAAAGGGGAACCACTGACTTGGGGCATGAGCTTGTGGCAGTCCAGCTTTGCATTCCCCAGGGTCAGAGCATGCTTCCTAACTCAGTTGATTTGAAGGGCCCAGATCCCCCATTTCACCCTCTCTGGAGCCACCTGTGCCCACAGTGAGGGGCTGGAGCCTGGCCTAAAGTGTGGCCAACTTCAAAGGAGGCTTCCCAGAGTCAGCCAAAGTTCTCCAAGCCTCCCCCAGAGAAGAGGTAAGGAAGGTGAAGGAAAGAGGGCAGTTTTGAACACAGAGCCCTCTGCCCCCTGCACCTCTGAACACACAGGAAGTCCCTATGGCCATGAGATTCCTGAGCTTAAAGCAAGAGGGACCTTCCTAGCATAGCCCTTCCCCAAGTCTCTCTCACTTTTTTTTTTTTTTCAAAAGAAAAGCAAAGTTATGAGGCATGTGAACACACATGTCACAACCAGCATGGGCATGGGCACCCTCTTTAAACTTTGAATTTGAATTTCCGGATAGTTCCTCTCTGGCCTTTAACAGCTAAGGATGTGCAGAATTCCATCTCCTCATAGATTTCCTACCCGGCTCAGCACGTTTTGCTCTTGAGCAGTCTCTGGGATACTAGAAGGGAGGGACTAGAAGAGGCGCTGCAAACAAGCCTATCATAATAGGCTATCATGAAACCCAGGGTAGATGCCCTCCTTAAAAGGTAACCAAGGTTAAGGCAGGCACGGTGGCTCATGCCTGTAATCCTAGCACTCTGGGAGGCCGAGGCGGGAGGATTGCTTGAGGTCAGGAGTTTGAGACCAGCCTGAGCAAGAGTGAGACCTCATCTCTACCAAAAATAGAAAAATTCACCAGGCATGGTGGCGCGAGCCTATAGTCCCAGCTACTCAGGAGGCTGAGGCAGGAGGATGGCTTGAGGCCAGGATTTTGAGGTTGCAGTGAGCTAGGATGATTCCACTGCCCCTCTAGCCAGGCAACAGAGTGAGACTCTGTCTCAAAAAAAAAAAAAAAAAAAGTCATCAAGATCAGATAAAATGGCAACAATTAAAACAAGACCACTGCTTTGTGATCTCTGCTTCAAACACAACTTCTATACAACATATAATTCTGGAAGGAATGACATATTTTATAAAGTCCATGCAACACTGAGATAACTGGGGGTCCTTTGGTTAGATGCATTTATTTGGTCCCTTAATTTCTCCTTTTATGTTTTCAAGAAAACACTTAAGCACAAGCTTAAGTTTGGAGAATTGTTGGCTGCAGTTAAAAATCTGATACATACTGGCAAATTGCTGTGCAAAGTAGTTACATGAATTTATATGTAACTGATTTATAAATAATGGTTGATTCTGAAAATTTAGGCATACTTTAGGCTGTTTTGAGCACTTTACCCTTATTAACTCATTTAATCCTTACAACAGGCCAACATTGAAGGTACTATTAACCCATTTTACAGATGAGGAACAGAGAAACTAAGTCAACCCCAAAGTCATACAGCTAATAAGTGGTAAAGCTGGGATTTGAACATAGGCATTCAGACTTCAGAGTCTAAGCTTTCAACTGCCAGGCTCTACTGTCTCTCTAAATGGAAAACTAGCAGGTTCACATAGTAAAAATCAGCCACGAATAGTAGGTCTCCCTCTCTCCCCACACTGTCAATCTTCCTGCCAAGAGGAAACCATTGGTAAGAGTTTCCTTCCAGAAAAATGCAAATATGCACATATAAGTATATATCTAGATTTATAAATTGTATATCTATATGTTTTAACAGAAATAGAAGCATTTAATGCCAATGCTGCACCTTCTTATTTCACTTAACATTATATCTTTGAAGATTTTTCTATATCAAAACACGGAGATTTACTTCATCTTATGGGCTGCAAAGTAATGCATTGTAAAGTAGTAATACAATTTAATTCACTAGCCCTCAATATTTATGTGATTTCTAGATATTTCCTTATATAAATAATGCTACCATAAGCATTTTTATATTTATGTCTTTCCTCATCTGCACAAGCTTAAGTTTGGAGAAGAAGAATTGTTGGCTGCATTTAAAATCTGATACATATTGCCAAATTGCTGTGCAAAGCAGTTACAGGAATTTATATATAACTGATTTATAAATAATGGTTGATTCTGAACATTTATATTTACTAAGTGACATTTATCTGTATAAAATTCCAAGGCATTCGTAGAGAGCAAGTTTTGCTTTCTAATGATTAGAACGAGTCAAACTATCCAGTTTAGCTCCTTCCTTATGTCCTTTAACAAATACCCTCTGCAAGAAAGGGCTATTTTAAAATTTTTATCTGAAATTTCTGTAAAAGAGAATGTGTACCATGTGAAAAATTCCTTTCAGAATTTAGAACTAGGAATATTCTGGCAGTTTTTCTGTATTGAATAGCAATTACATACCTCTCTCTCTTTTTGCTTTGGCTTGCAGGATGCTCAATATTACATTTGGTGCTCAATCACAACATCGATATTAACCAATAAGGAAGCATCATTATTTATATATATATATTCCTGTTTCTATTTTAATGACCTTATATATACTTTGAATACCTCAAATCTATTTTGGAAGTAGGTGGTATATGAATAAATAAAATTTAAATGATCTTAAGATTAATAAAAGAGTTCAGGCAAAATGGCTAAGGTGCGAGGCAAGGAAGGAACAATGGGAACAACTTTCATTCCCTTCCTGTTTGAAATGAGTAAGAGACAATTATTCTTATTGCTCTTCACAATCATTCTTAGAAGACAACAAATTAGGAAAATTTCCCCTTATCTGGGAACTGGTCAGCAGGAATTAAGAAATTCTATGTAGAAAGGGAACTTGGAGATCATCTAAGCAAACCCATCACTTTACAAATGAGGAAACTGAGGCCCAGAGAGGTGAGGTGACTTACCGGAGGCCACAGCTCTAGGAAATGACAGAGGCGGGACTAGAACGTGGGTAGCTTGAGGTCCAGGCCAACGTGCTCTCCCACTGCGTCACACACAACGCAGAAGATTTGGGGAGGAAGGAGAGAGGAAGAGAAGGTGACCCCACAGCCCCTAGCAACAAAAACAACAAAAAGGACTTGAGGCACTCATAAATAATTAAGCAATTAGCTGCAGCAGCTACTCCCCTCCCCTCCAGCATCCAGTCACCAAGGCAACTTGGGCAGGGTGCCTGCTGGTTGCCTAGTAACAGTGTGGTCTGCTCCCCTGACATGCTCCCTAGGCATCAAAGGATTTGAGAGCTGGGAAGAACCTTAGACAGGGATTGCTATTCCAACACCTTCATTTTCCAAATGAGAAAATAGAGGCCCAGAGAAGCTGGGTAACCTGCCCAAGGTCACACAGCTACTCAGAGGCACAGCCAGGCTCCATTCTCAGTTGCTTTCCATTGCACCAGGGCTGCCTCTGAGAGGCTACAGATGGAGGAGAGGGGGAGAGCTCTCCACAGTTCCTAGAAGAATGAGAAAGTCAGAGCGAACGAGCAGGCAAGAAAGAGACAGAGACCTTGAGCTCTCACATGCAATTAGCAGGAGCTGGTAATCCCATCAGCCCAACTTTCATCATCACCATGGCAACATGGGTGAGGTGGGTGCTGGTTGCCTAGTAACAAGTGGTCCTCTCTTTTCCACTCACATCCGGCTCCCTGGGAGTCACAGGAACAGTAGAATGTTGGAGCTGGAAGGGAAGGCAGGGGTCTTAACTCAGTCTTCTCCTTTAACCAACAAGGAACCTGAGGTTCAGGGATACTGCAAGTCACACAGCCACAGAGCTAGCTAGTGACATTCCTTCCATTGATGGCCTCTGTCACAGCACTGCAGAAAGGGAGCGTTCCACTCAGTAAAGTCAGAACAAGGGAGGGGAATGTTCCCCTTGAAAGGAGATGCTTCTACCACTTGTCTAAATGGTGGCAATGCCACCCACGAAACTTGGCATATACTGGATGCACACAGGAGGTGCTATGCTATGCACAGTAGTTAAACACAGGGTCTCTAAAGTCAGAAAACCTGAGTCAAAAGCCAGTTCTCCTTAAACCTCACAAATGTCCTATTCTCTGTATGCCTCAGTTTCCACATCCAAAGAATGGACATCCTGACTGTCTCTACCTCTTGAGTCATCATTAGGATTAAATGAGAAAATGGACATGTAAAGTACCTGGTATAGAGTAAAGATGCAGTAAATACTAAGCATTCATTTATTCTACATTCAATAAATACTTGTTACATGTCTGCTATGCAAATGCTACTGTTCTAGGTTCTTGAGATTTATTAGTAAGCAATGCAGACAATACAGACAAAAGAAATTCTTGGGCCAGGCACAGTGTAATCCCAACGCTTTGGAAGGCAGAGGCAGGAGGATTAACTTGAGGCCAGGAGTGCGAGGCCAGCCTGGGCAACATAGAGAAACCTTGTCTCCACAAAACATTAGCTGGGCATGGTGGAACGTGTCTGTAGTCCCAGCTACTCGGGAGGCTGAGGCAGAAGGATTGCTTGAGCCCAGGAGTTCAAGGCAGCAGTGAGCTATGATCATGCCACTGTACCCCAGCCCAGCTGACAGAGTGAAACCCTGTCTAAGAAAGAAAGAAAAGAAAGAAGGAGAAAGAAAGAAAGAAAGAGAAATTTCTGTCTCAGGGACCTTACATTCCAGTAGAATATAGAAAAAATATATATATATATACATATGTGTGTTTATATATTTATATTTATATATCTATTTATTTAAGTGTTTGTTGAATGGGCGGAGGAACTCATTGGCAATATGCTGTTTATGTTGCTGGGCTCCTTCTCTAAGACTGAGAAGTTTCCTGTTTACAGGGTGTGATGCTATAAATATGCAGGCCTGTCGTCTATGTGGGAACTTCGTTTTCCTTGCCTTTAAAAGCTCAAAAGAAAAACGAAGGCAGTGGCCACTAGATGGCAGACTTCAGTCCCCGCAGACATAGGGCACGGAAGGCGCAGGCCTGGGGCACAGGCCCTGACTGAACCCTCCAGCAAAGGCAAGTGTTGCAGCCGGTCAGTCCTAGGGCAATAGCTTGGAGAGGTGGAGGAGACTTGAAATTATTCTGGAACACTCGGAGGTGTCAGGGGAGGCTGCAGTGTGGTTTAAGAGTGATTGCTTTGGAGTGAGACTAAGCCCTACTTTAACCACGATCCTGCCATGGGTAAGCTGTGTGACCCTGGGAAGCCATTAACCTTGCTGTGCTCTGGCACATGAAGATGGTAAAAAGACCTCCTTCAAGGGGATACTTTGAGGTATGTGTAAGAAAACACTTTCTAATGCACCTTGCAAGCTGCACATAGAAAAAGCTCATCCGGTATTATTTACCTGGTTTCCGAAAGGCCCCTGAAGGTCTGGTTCAGAGATGCAAATGTAAGGGAAAGGGGTAAGGGAAAAGCATTTGCTAAGCATCTGCAATGAAGACACTGAGGTCTATGCTGTCACAGAGCCTGCAAAATGTGACATTAGGTTTGGTTGTCCCACCCTCTACGTCAATCCAAGTATCAGCCACAGAGTCCTCGTCCTGTTCTGCCCATACCCCTTGTGTCGGTCTTCCTGCTTCATTCTTATTGGTCCAAGCCACTCCCTGTCCCCACCTCCTGAGTTCCAGCCAAGCATGGCACGGGGGCTGCAACACCCCTCTAACTAGTCTCCCTGCTCTCAAACACCTGCTTCTCCCACCTGCTGCCAGACCGTGGCCTGAACAGTCCCCAAACACCGGTTTGCTTCCGCCTGCTCTCAGAATAAAGCTCAAGCTCTTCCTGGTGGCCAAGGGGCCTCGGCATCTTCTGGACCCTTCATTCCTTTCCAGACTCCCAGCTGGGCTCTCCCCCTTCCTCAAAGCTTCTCTGTGGCCATGAGACATGTGCACATGCTGTTCCTTCTCCTGAATGGCCAGTCCCTCTGCTCGGTACGGCTGACTCCTCACCCCGTAGGCCTCCACGCTAACGCAGGTCCTCTCCCCTCCCTAACTATTTCCTTCAGGGCACATGTCACAAGCTGCACGGATCTACTACCCATCTCCCACACCATGATATCCAGGCCAAGTGGGCAGGGCAGGGCCAGGCCTCTCGTCCACCCCTGTATTCCCAGTGCCCAGTGCAGGGCCTGTGGCAGGGACAGCACACAACCAAGATTTGTTAATGAACGGGGTACACAGCAGATACTGACTGAAAGGAAGAGTCTAACTTCATCTCCCATTTTCTAGTCTTTCTCTTGGGCCAACTTATCTTTGCATGAATGGCATATTGGTCTTCCTAAAAAGCACTTTTGTCCTATTACTCCTTATGCTTGAAAGCTCTAAATGGCTACCTTCCAGGCTGAGGTCTGAAATCTCCAGTCTAGCATTTGAAATCCTCCACACCTCAACCTACCTTTCCAAATGCATCTGCAAATATATTTGGCGTATATATGCATGTGTGTGTATGTATATACACACACACTTACTTGAAAATATATAAATATATACATTTGGGAATATACCTTTATATGGAAATATATATATTCCCCAAAAATTCATCCCTATTCCCTCAGTGCGTCTTCAGCTCTGCCATGACATGAGCTCTGGAAGACAGGTCTGGGACCTCCTCCTATACTATTGTGTCCCCAGTTCCTAGCACAGGGTCTAACCCAACATTAGAGATTCAGCTTTGCTGAATCAATGATGGGTCTCCTCCCTACTGGGTAAACACACTGTGTGTACTCCTATCTCCACACTTTTGCCCAAAACCTTTCTTTTCTCATCACCCAAATTCTCCAACCATTCTTCAAGGGCCAGGCAAGTTCCACTGCAGATTAGTCACTAAACAAACTCCAGAAAGGGACAGGAGATCCAAACAGTCCCGGAGCCATAGCTAGGCAGTACCCAAACTAATTTCCCCAGGAACCCCCTTACCCTGGCAAAAGGAACACTAGAAAGTAACCAAGCTTTTACCTGATTAAAACTAGGTCCCAATGATTTCAAAAATATTGGTTTTGTACCCAGTCTAAGAACTCTGAAGGACCTTGGTTGTGGCCGTACAGTATTCCACTGCTTGGAGGTGCAATGCTTCATATAACCAGCTCCCACTGTTGGGCATTTAGATTGTTACTAATGTTTGTGACCATCATGTGCAATCCTGCAATAAATATGCTCTGCCAGTCACTGCCTTCTTAACAAAGAGGAGCCATTCCTGTCCCCAGGCCAACCAGCCAATCAGAGACATGGAGATGGCTCACATCAGAAACTGGACTGACAGGGAAGGCCGGCAGGCCTCAACTTCATCTTTAGCAATTTTTAAAAGACCAGAAAAGATGGAGAGTATGGAGGCAATGTGATCAGAAGAAAGTCCAAAAATGTGTGCTTACGCCCATGTTTAACAGCCGTGTGATTTGGGACAAACCAATAAACTTCTGTGAGTCTCCTTTATTCTCAATGGGAAAATGAGCGTGCTAAATAATTCCTGCTGTCTGAAGAATCAAATCAGGAACATTCGGCCAGGCCCTGCATAAGGCACAAAACGTCACACAGTGTTGGTTGTTGTTCCCTTATCACAATTCCTGGAGGGGATAACCCTACATCTCCTCTGCTCTTTGAACAAGGGTGTCCTCCTTTGCACTCTTTGGGGATTTACAGAAATGTAGAGTGAACAACTGTCCCAGTTTCCCGAGGACTGTCCCAATTTGAGCACTGAAAGTCCCGAGTCCCGGAAAACCCCTTAGTCCTGGGCAAACATGAATGCTTGGTCAGCTAGAAGCAGGTCTGTAAAGCACTGTCTGTTCCGCTTGATTTTCAGCATCCAACCTGAAGGCCTCTAATCTCCCCTGCAAGCTGACAACTGCTTGCACAGTGGGATAAGTCAGCAGCAAGCAAGTCACTTCTTTACAACTAAGAAGCTGCTTAAGGGATAAGATTTTGTTTTGGGCTTTCAGTTATGGCTCAGAGATCATTTAGGGGAATATTTTGCAAGCCAGTTCTCTGAGGAAATGCATTGTGCCTTCCAAAGCTTTATGTTTAAGCTGAAATAATCATATTATGACGTAAGAAATCCTGATACAGAAAATATAAACTTACTTGGCAAAATATTAGGAGGTGATGAGTCATGCTACAAAATGACCACCTGTACTACAGTAAGCTCCTTGAAGGTGGGGAGTTCACCTTTTGTAGTCCTCCAAAAATTACAAAGTATTGTTCATGTAGTACATACTCAATAAATATCTGAATAATGAATCCTTCTATGATTAAAAAAGCAATCATTAACATGTAGATTGAGACGTTTTATAAGTCATTTACTTCTTAAGAGCTGAGTACACTAAAATTTGAGAAGCCATTATCAACTGATGAGCAATTAGTAAAGGAAAATAAAGCAATTTTTGAAATGAAGCCACATTATTTGTTTTCTAAAATAATTGTAATTGCATAAAATTTTTAGAACTATAACTACTTTTCAAAATGCTACTCTAGGAATCATGAAGATGCTTTCAAACAATGTATAGGCCACTGAAACCTCTTCAGTTACTTTACCATCAGCAGGAATTTCATATTCCCAATACTGAAAGATACTCCTTTCCTGTTCATTTGTTACATAGTATCCACATAATATTAAGTTGCACTTATGGCATTTCTTTAAAAGTTCTTAGTGTCTGTGGTACAGGAGTATCTTATTCCCAGAGGCTAAAAATATATACATATTGATCATTCTAGGCTTATTATAAAATGTGAGCTCAAATAGGGGTTAGAATTAACACAGTACCTCTCTGATGACTTTGTACTGAGTATTTCATGTCACAAATATTTGCTGTCTTTGACAAAGAACTTAGAGATAGCTAAGAATCACTTTTCTCCTTTCAAAACCTACCAGATGCCTCAAAGTATACTTCGAATTATCCTAAATTTGGGTTAATTCCCTACCATTCCTAAAATGCCCAAGGGTCATGTTTTCTTGTCTTATTGGACTAAAGTATCTTATATTACATTAAATATAATCTTGACAATAAAATGCAGTACCATATTTTTCATATTTTGCAAAAGCACAGTTAATGATGCAAATAATTTCCTATTTTTCATTCTGAGGGAAAATCATTAATAAAAATATACTCCTTGCAAGAGTCGAAATTCAGCAGTAAAAGGGCACAAGCCACCCATAAAGGCAAGATATAAATTAGCGGTGAAAACACAAGCCTACTGATTATAATGTCCAGATGGAAATGAATAACAGAATCATTCTTTGTCAAATCAAATAGCATCTTAATAAGTTGTTGCATCATCTCTGTTGATTTAATTTAACTGGAAGACATCAGAATATGATTATGACCTGCAAAAGTATCTTCATTTCCTATGCTCATTAGCATGTGGCCTATGAGTCCTCTCCTTTTATTCTGATGGTGAATTTATCTCTAAAATGGTCTTTAGGTTTCCAATCCTCAAAAGCATCCCATGTTAAAAGAAAAACAGCCCCAAACTGGAATTAAAAAACCGGGACCCAGTGTTTGGTGAACATCTTTTATCAAAGAAAGAATTCAAACACTTTTACCAGGGAAGCTGGTAAGTACAAGTTGTCATGGAAACAGGATGTATTCAAATTATCCAAGGAATGACGTTCTTCATCTAACTAGGTGTTCATCTTCTCTAAATGGGGAGAAATTGTAGCTGAAATCCATTATATTTCTTTCAAATCTTCATTAAAAACAATCATCCACTTTATTTTATATAGGAATACACAGACACAGAGCCTCACTCTCATAAAAAGAAGAATTAAAATTACTTGCAAAAGAATTGGTGCGTAAATAAAAAGACATAAAATGAAAATGAATCCCATGATATAAATCTATTGATGCATAGTGAAAGGTAGGGGAATGGAAACAGATAATATAATACCTCCTTCACCTGCACTGGGACATATTTTTCTTCAACAGCACTAGCAGCTATATTTACAGAATGATCCAGGCCACAATTCTCTGGAAGTTGAGGAGACTTGCTAACTGGTGTAATGTCACCACACTGATGATAACAGCAGAGACCTTATTAGTCCAGAGATTCCTAACAAAGATGCAAAAGAAAGGCAATGCTGTGTTGATTTCTTAGTCCTTAATAAGGCAATCACTGAGAAACACATGTCACTAGCTCATTTTGTGGGGAGAGTATTTACAGCATGGCATGCCCATGAAGTCAGCTCTGCTTAAGAAGCAGCCTGAGTTTTTTCTGGATCCAAGTAATGTAGGGGAACATCTTTTCATGGTTTTTTTTTTTTCAGGTGAAGATCATTTCTTCACCTCTCTCCAAATAAAAAGAAGAAAGATTTTTTGTGTTTTGTAGCCTAAAATGCTGAGGTTTCAACAAAGCCCTTGCCCAAGAACTTAAGATAATATTAATTCAAATAAAAAGACCAATAATTCCAATATATGCAAAGAATTCTTTAAATTCAACAATAAGAAAACAAACAACCTGATTTTAAAAATAGGCAAAAGACCTGAACAGACATCTCACCAAAGATGTATAGATGGTAAATACGCATATGAAAAGATGTTCAATATCATATGTCATTGGGGAACTGCAAATTAAAAGAACAATGAGATACAACTCTATACCTATTAGAATGTCTAAAACCCAGAATGTTCACAACACTAAATGCTGGTGAGGATGTGAAACAACAGGAACTTTCATTCATTGTTGGTAAGAATGGAAAATGGTACGGTGACTTTGAAAGATAGTTTGGCAGTTTCTTACAAAACTAAACATACTCTTACCATACGACCCAGCAATCATATTCCTTGTTATTTACCCAAATGAGATGAAAACTTATGTCTACACAAAAACCCACAGTGAGATGTTTATGACAGCTATATTCCTAATTACCATGACTTGGAAGTAACCAAGATGTCCTTTAGCAGGTGAGTAGATAAGTAAACTGTGGTACATCCAGACAATGGGATATTATTCTGTGCTACAAAGCAATGAGCTATTATGCCGTGAGAAGATGTAGTGGAACCTTAAATGCATATTACTAAGTGAAAGAAGCCAATCTGAAAAGGCTGCATACTACAGGATTCCAACCATATGATATTTTGGAAAAGGCAAAACTATGAAGAGAGAGTTAAAGGATTAGTGGTTTTTAGGACTTGTGGCGGGAGGGAGGGAGGACGAATAGGCAGAGCATAGATGACTTTTAGGGCAGCAAAACTATTCTGTGTGATGCTATAATAATGGATACATGTCATCATACACTTGTCAAAACCTATAGAATGTACAAAACCAAGAGTGAACCCTAATTTAAACTATAGCCTTGGTTGATAATGATCTATCAGTGTAGGTTCCTTGATTATAACAAATGTGCCACTCTGGTGTGGGACGTTGATAGTGGAGGAGGCTGTGAGTACATGAAGGCAGGATGTATGGAAAACCCCTGTGCCTTCCACTCAATTTTGCTGGGAACCTGAAACTGATCTAAAAAAGAAAGTCCATTAAAGAAAAAAACCAACAGCAACAATAGCTACCATTTTGTGAGTGCTAACTATGTTTCACACTTACTTATCTCATGTAATCCACATATTGATCTTATGAGACGGGTATGATTATCATCCTTACTTTACACATACAGGCTCAACATGGTTCAATAACATTCCCATCATCACACAGCAAGAGGTACAGAGTTCAAACCCAAGTCTGCCTGTGCTCTTGACAGTTGCAAAGTCTTCCTAAGTTTCACCTCCCTGAAGGTATCCCTATATCATTTGAAAAATGAGGCGGGCCTTTGAAAAGTATTCAAATTATGCCTATAAATGTTTAAAACAAAGCACTGTGGAGGAAAGCACTTGCATATCTGGTGTACAAAGCACACGAACACCTATTAAATAAATGATATAAGACCTGGAAAATATCAGAGTTTAACTACAAATTAACAGCAGTCTAGTATTTGCCATGAAGTTGGTTGAATCATCTGCTTTTGAAGAGGGACTGTTTAAGTGTTGTAAACCCTTAGATTCAAGAATCTCAATGAACCCCAAGTACAAAAAAAAAAAAAAAAAAAGAAAAGAAAAGAAAAGAAAAGAAAAGAAAATCATACCAAGGCAGAGCATAATCAAGCTGAGCAATACCAGAAAAATAAAAAAGACACATTATATACAGAGGAAGAAAAATTAAGATTAGAGAAGATTTTCCATAGGAAATAATATAATCAAGAAGAGAGCAGAACAACCTCTTTAAAGTACTGAAAGAAGGCTGGGCACGGTGGCTCACACCTGTAATCCTAGCACTCTGTAAGGCTGAGGTGGGAGGATTGCTTGAGGTCAGGAGTTTGAGACCAGCCTGAGCAAGAGCGAGACCCCGTCTCTACAAATGATAGAAAAAAGTAGCCGGGCATGGTGGCGCATGCCTGTAGTGCCAGCTACTTGGAGGCTGAGGCAGAGGGATGGCTTGAGCCCAGGAATTTGAGGTTGCAGTGAGCTATGATGATGCCACTGCACTCTAGCCTGGGCAAAAGAGCAAGACTCTGTCTTAAAAAAAAAAAAAAAGTACTGTCAACCTAGAATTCCATACTCAGTGAAATATCTATTCAAAAACAGTGGAGAAGAATTCTCGGCCAAAAAGATGGAATAGATATGTTTTCTCCATTCTTCTCACTGAGTATAGTGAAAAACCCTGAACATTATATAAAACAAACATAAGATGATTCTGAAAGGGGGCAAGAAGTTGGCACACCAGCTAGGGACCTTGGTACTCAAGGAATGACAAGGTGCTAAGTTCCGGGGTTTTCTTTTTGCCTCATTTGCCTTTACAAAATCTCACTCCAAATAAAACAGTGTGGGTAAACTGAAAGAAATAAAATGGAAAAAGAAATATCATGTAACAATAACCCCCCAAAAGTAAGAATAGCTATATTAATATCAGATAAACTAGACTTCAGAGGAAAGTTTATTATAGACAAAGGACATTACATAATTATAAAAAGATCAACCCACCAGAAAGACATAATGATCCTACATATGTGTGCACCACACAACAGAGCCTCAAAATGCGTGAAGCAAAACCTGCTAGACCTGACAGGAGACAGGCAATCTAAAATTATAGTTGGAAGCTTCAACACCCTATTCTCAGCAATGGATAAAACTACTAGACAGAAAGTTAGCAAGGGTATAGAAGAAGAAATGAATAAAAAAATCAGCCAACAGGATCTAAATAACATACATAGCACTTTAGCATAATACACATTTTTTCAAGACGACATGGAAGAATCACCAAAATATATACATTCTGGACCATAAAAAAAACTTTAACAAATTTAACATAAATTAATAACAGAAAGACAACAAGAAAATTTCCAAATGCTTGAAAATTAAACAGTTGACATATGGGTTAAAGAGGAAGTCTCAAAGAAAATTTAAATATAAATAGGCCTGAGTGAAAATGAAAATATAACATATTAAAATATGTCAGATACAGTTACAGTACTGCTGAGGGGGAAATTTATAGCACTAAGCGCTTACATTAGAAAAGAGGAAAGGTGTCAAATCAAGAATCTAAATTTCTACATTAAGAAACTAGGAACAGAAGAGCAAAGTAAACCCAAAGCAAGCAGAAGGGAGAGAAAAATAAAGAACAGAAATCAATAAAATCAAAAGTAGGAAAATAGTACAGAAAATCAGTGAAAAAAAAAAAAGGAGAAATAGAGATGCTTTCAGATATGCAAGAGCTGAAAGTACCCATCCCCAGAAGATTGACACTGCAAGAAGTGTCATGAGAAGTCCTTCAAGAAGAAGAAACATGATCCCAGAAGGGAAGGTAGATCTACAGAAAGAAATGCAGAGTGCTGGAAATGCTAACCACACGGATAAACGTAAGAATCTCATCACTTAAAAAAAAATCTCTTTAAAAGATAATGCACTGTTTAAACAAAATAGTAACAATGTAGTATGGGTTTTATAACATAATAAAAGAAGAATGCATGAAAACGATAGTACAAAGGTTGGGAGGGAGAAATGAGTGCTATTATACGTTGTTATACGTGAGGAGGCATAAACATCACTTAAAGGTAAACTGTGATATGTTAAAGATGTACATTATAACCCTAGATAAAGTGCTAAAATAACAAAGCAAAGAATTATAGCTAATGATCCAACAAAGGACACAAAAAAATCACAAGTAATATTAAATGAATCGAAAAGAAAGCATAAAAATAGGAAAAAGAAAGCAAAGAGCAGGTAAGACAATAGAAAACAAATAGTAAGATGATAGATTTAAATCTTACATATTAATAGTCACATTGAATATAAACAGTCTAAATACCCAAATGGAATTTTATGGATTGTCAGATTGGATAAAAAAGCAAGACTGGGCTGGGTGTGGTAGCTCACATCTGTAATCCTAGCACTTTGAGAGGCCAAGATGGGAGGGTCGCTTGAGGCCCAGTAGTTCGAGACCAGCCTGGGCAACAGCAAGACCTCGTCTCTACAAAAAATAATAATAAAAATATTAGCCGAGCCTGGTAGTGCATACCTATAGACCCAGCTACCTGGGAGGCTGAGCCCAGAAGTCTGAGGCTACAGTGAGCTATGATCACACCACTGCACTCTAGCCCAGGAAACAGAGCAAGACCTTGTCTCCAAAAAAAAAAAAAAGAAAGAAAAAGAAAAGCAAGACCCAATAATAATGCCACTTATAAGAAATGCACTTTAAATATCAAGATACAAATAGATTAAAAATAAAGGACAGAGTGTCCATTTTTCTTTCTGCATGTAGTATACAAAAAGTTTAAATTTAACAAATATTTACTGAGTACTTAGTATGAACCAGGAACGTGTGAGAAAACCTGTTAAATGAACAAAAGAATTGTGAGAATTTATTAAAAACCACACACCCATGCACATGCACAAATAGCATCCCCCCCCCAACATATTCTGGAATCCCAGGCTTTGGTGGTAAGCAAAATTATAAGGTATCAGGTCATTAAATATGAAATGTCTGATTTCGTATCAAAAGTTGTAGTTAATTATATCTCAAACAAAAAACAGTACAGTTAACCAAAGTGTGCACCTAAACTATTGCCACCGTGTTGCCATCTTAACAGTAGCTTGTTTGTGCTAGCAGTGAAGAAGCCTAGAGAGCAAGAGGCAATGAAATTGCTAAAGGCATTTTCCACAGGAAGTATTCCAAAGCAAGGAAGAAGTGGTAATCAGTTGGTGCAAGGTCTGGTGAATACAGTAGATGACAAGCCCAGTGTTCCAAGCCCAGCCTCTGTAGTCTGAACAGTGTTGTTTGTGTGACATGTGGTCAAGTGTTGTCTTGCAAGAGGATTGGCCTGTCTCTATTGAACAATCTCAGCTGCTTAATCACAAACATCCTCATTGTTTCATCGAGTTGGTTGCAGTAGACATCCACTGTAATCAACTGACCAGGTTTCGTGAAGCTGTAATGGATAATACCAGCGCTGGACCACCAAACAGACACCATTGGCTTTTTTTGATGAATATTCAGTTTTGGACTGCGTTTCAGCACTTCATCGTTATCCAACCATTGTGCCAAACACTTGCAATTGTCAAAAAGAATCCATTTGTCATCACATGCAACAATACTGTGTAGAAATGGTTCACTTTTATGTCATGACAGCAAAAAAAGGCAAGCTTCGAGACGATTTGTCTTCTGACACTCATTTAATTCATGTGGAACCCATTTATCCAGCTTCTTTACCTTGCCAATTTGTTTCCAATGGTCTAATATTGTTGGAATAGTAGCATCAAACCTTGCTGCTAATTAACACATAGGTTGAGATGGATTCACTTCCACTACAGCTTTCAGCTCATCATTATCCACCTTGTCTCAGGTCACACACATGGCTCATTTTTGAGGTTAAAATCACCAGGATGGAACTTCTCAAACCATCAACATACTGTGCGTTCATTAGCCACATCCTTCGCAAACCCTCCATTGACATTTTGAACTGCCTGCACTGCATTGGTTCCACAATGGAGCTCATATTTGAAAATAACATGAATTTTTTACTTATCCATGGTTTCACAAAAATTGCTCAAAAAAAATTTGAAAGATAATCACAAGCAAAAACATACATTTACAAGACCAAGGACGTACCTTCACAATAAAAATAAAACAAAAAGTGTCAAAATGAAATGTCAGAGATATCAACTGTCAAACTTAGCACTTAAGGAAATCGGACATTTCATACTTAATAACCTAATACATTGATGCTTAGCTTGATTATATGAGCTTATCCTACAATAAAATAATTTTTTAAATAAATAAAGATATACTATGATAATTCTAATCAAAAGAAAGCTAGAGAGGCTGTATTAATATTACATTAAGTAAATTTCGGAGCAAACAATATCATTAAAAATAAAGAAGGTCAATTAATAACATAAAAGAGTCAATTCACCAAGAGGATATAACAATTCTAAACATTTTTGCTCTTGATAACAGTCTCAAAATATATGAAGCAAAAATTATTAGAAGTGCAAGGAGAAATATACAAATCTAGAATTTCAGTCAGAGATTTCAATACTCCTCTTTCAATAATTAATAAAACACATAGGCAGAAAAATCAGTTAAAAATATAA
This sequence comes from Lemur catta, assembly GCF_020740605.2. Taxonomy (NCBI): domain Eukaryota; kingdom Metazoa; phylum Chordata; class Mammalia; order Primates; family Lemuridae; genus Lemur; species Lemur catta. The sequence continues at coordinate 20,553,507 of NC_059145.1, read as the reverse complement.
AAGATTTTTATGACATTATCAATCAACTTGACCTAATCGACATTTATAGAACATTCCACCCAACAACCACATAACACACATTCTTTTCAAGCGCACATAGAATGTTTACCAAGACAAACGGTGTTCTGGGCCATAAAATGAGTCTCAATAAATATAACAGAATTCAAGCCATACAAGTATATTTTCTGATATAACAGAATTAAATTAGAAACTAATAACAGCACGATCTCTGGGAATCCTCTAATCCTTATAAACTAAATAACACACTTCTGTATAACCCACGGATCAAAAAAGAAATCAAAAGGAAAATTAGGAAGTGTTCTGAAATGAATGAACACAAAACCACACATATCAAATTCATCGGATGATGCTAAAACAGTACTTAAGGGAAAATTTATAACATGAATGCCTACAGATCTCAAATCAATGAACTCAGCTTCCATATTAAGAAACTGCAGAACAAAAGCAAATTGGAGTCAAATTAAGTAGAAGCAAGGAAATAATAAACATCAGAGCAGAAACCAATGAAACAGAACACAGGAAAATGACACAGAACATCAGTGAAACTGAAATATGTTTTTTTGAGATTAAAAAAATTGATAAACTTCTAGCTAAACTGTTCAGGGAAAAACTGAAAAGACACAAATTACCAATAAGAGAAATGAGATAAGTGACATCAATACAGATTCTATAGCCATGTTGAAAATGACAAGGGAATGTTATTATAAATTTATACCAATGAACTGATATTATAGATGAGATGGGCAAATCCCTTGAAAGACACAACCTATGAAAGTTTACTGAAGAAGAAATAGCTAACTTGAATAGCTATATACCTATAAAAGAAATGGAATATATAGTTAAAGACTTTCCCCTAAAGAAAACTCCAGGCTCAAATTATACCAAACATTTAAGGAAAAAATCATAACAATTTTACATGAACTCTTAAAAAAAATTGAAAAGGAGAGAATACTTTCCAAGTGATTCTGTTAGATCAATCTCATCCTGAAACAAAACCAAGACAGAGCAAGTACAAGAAAAAAAAAATCGGAGATCAATAACCCTCATGAATAAAGATGTAAAAATTCAAAACAAAATTTTAGCAAGTAGAATATAAGAATACACAGAAAGGATAATACTTCATGACCAAGTGGGATTTATCTCAGGAATGCAAGGTTGGCTTAACATATTGTTAGGCAGGGATAAGGAGCGAGAGGAGCAGATGGACTAGGAGATGCTTTGTCTACAACAGGAGGAACAAATTGACCAGAGGAGGCTTCCAAGAAGAAACAGATGACATCAAGGGGCCCCCAAAGACTGCCAGATATTTGGTCTATGATAGGGGTCCCCAACCACTGACCAACCAGAAAGAGGTAAAAAAAACCCCACAAAGTAGAGATACGAACAGGCCACAAAAGAGGGTCTCTGGAACATGTGTATAAGTCAGGGGACAGTATCCTCAAGTGACCTATCCTCCTTAACATAGTAAAAATCACACCCACCAGTGTCATGACAGTTTACAAATACCATGGCAACCCCTGGAAATTGCCTTACAAGGTTAAAATGGGGAGGATTTCCAGTTCTGGGAATTTTCCACCCTTTTCCAAGAAAAACTATGAATATTCCAGCCCTCATTTAACATAAGATTAATGAATCAGCATAAAAAGGAAAATCTTGTTAAACTCAGGATCTCCTCCATTCACAGGGATTGACCCATTCCTTCTCTGGAATGTACTATGCTCTAATAAACTTTGGCACTTTGCTTGCTTGCATCTGCTTGATCTGCTGATTTGCTCCGTCGACTCAGTACCAGCAACCATTCTTCAGTACTGGGAACCAACACCCAGGAAACACAGACCTGACATCTGGTCCCCACACCTCACAATGTGAAAGTCAATCAGTATAATTCACCATGTAACAAACTAAAAAAGTAAATCCATGTGATTTCCTCAATAAATGAAGAGAAAGCATTTGTCAAAAATCCAACGTTCATTTCTGATTTTAAAAAAAACTCTCAGCAAAGTAGGAATAGAAGGAAACTTCCTCATCTACATGCATCTATAAAACTAACAGCTAACATCATACTTAATGGTAAAAGACTGAATGCTTTTCTTTTAATATGAGAAAAAAGACCAGTGAAGTCTGTTCTTATCACTTCTATTTAACATTGTACTGGAGATTCTACCCACTGCAATAAGGCAAGACAAAGAAATAAAAAAGCATCCAAATTGGAAAAGAAGTAAAGCTGTCTTTATTCACAGACAACATAGTCATCTATGTAGAAAACCTGATGGAATTTAGTCAAAAAAGCTGCTAGAATAAGGGAATTTAGCAAAATTTCAAAATACAAAGTCAACATACAAAAATCAAGTATATTTTTATATAGTAGTAATGAACAATTGGAAATTGAAATTTTTTAAAGTATCATTTATAACAGTATCAAAATAAGAAATGTTTATAAAGAAAACTGACAAAAGATGTATAAAAACTGTACATTGATATAAAAGATTGCTGAGAGAAATAAAAGACCTATGGAGAGCTACATCTTGTTCATGTATAGGAAGATGCAGTAAAGATGTCAATTCTACTCAAATTGATCTATATACAACCGCAATTTAAATCCAAGCAAGCTTTTTTGTAGAATTTGACAACATGATTCTAAAACATATACGTAAATGCTAATGACTCAGAACAGCCAAAACAATTCAAAAAAGAAAAACAAGTTTGGAGGAATAATGCTCCCTGATTTTAAGGCTTATTATAAAATCATAATAATCAATGCAGTGTGGCATCAAGACAGACAAATAGATAAATTCAATAGAATTGAGATCCAAAAATACATCCCCACTTACGTGGACAATTGGTTTTTGACAAATGTGCAAAGACAATTGAGTAAACAATAAGTTTTTCAACAAAGGATGCTAGAAAAATTGGATATCCATATGCAAAAAATACATGAATCTCAATTCATACCTCACATCATTTATAAGAATGAACTAAATATGGAAGTAAAACCTAAAACAATAAAACTTCTAGAAGAAAACAGGAAAGAACCTTTGTGACCATGGTTTAGGCAAGGATTTCTTAGATATGACAACAAAAGCATGATTCATAAAATAATCCAAATGGATAAAATTAAAATTTTCTGCATTTCAAAAGACACTATTAAAAGAACAAAAAGACAACCCACAAAACAGGATTTACAAATCCTGTATCCAAAAAACAACTTGTTTCTATGATATATAAAGAACTCTCAAAAAGTCAATAATAAAAAAATGACCAAATAAAAATATGGCCAAAAATTTGAATGAATTCATCAACAAAGAAGATATATGGATGGCAAAAAAGCACATGGAAAAAATGCTCAACATCACTGGTCATTATTTCCAACCTAACAGAATTCTATTCCCAGCCAAACTATCAATCAAGTTTGAAGGTAAAATAAGGGCATTTTCAGATATGTAAAATCTTAAAATGTTTCTTCCCAAAACAACTTTCTCAAGAAGCTACTGATGTATGTACACTACCTGAAAATGAAATGAAATAATTAAATAAGATAAAGAAAAATGAGGGTGCCAGGAAATGGGAGCTCTGACAGAGGGAGTGAAGAGTGTGCTTTGCAAGGAAGCGCCAGGGCAACAGCTGTGCAGGGAGCCGTCCAGACCAGACTGAAATAGGAGAATGAAGGAGACTTCCCTGGCAGCAGGGGGGTTTCTGAGAAATGTAGCTGTTAAACCAAAATGTCTGTGACATGGTAATCAGACCTCTGCAAGATCACATGGACGTCTAAGGAGAAATGAGCCCAAGTCATACCTTTTATGTGACTTGTTTTAACCTAAATATCTCTCTGTCTTATCTCTAAGGTAAGACTGCATTTTAAAATTTTTACAGATGTTCTCCTCCACAGCTGTCATAATTCTGGCCAATAATAGAGTCTCTACCTTACCTAAATCAAAACCCAATGCAAATCTTGGTGGTAGGGGAATAGGAAGAATTTACATGTGTAGGGAAGGTATATGTATAAGACTTGAGTATTTAAAAGAGCTAAACTTTCATTTTTTATTACAAGAAAGTCATTGCATAATAGGTAACCTAGAAAATCAAGAAATAGTAAATACATCCTTAAAGACATGTCTCCATTCCATAGCTTAGAATATCTTATAAGGATGTATCCCCCAAATCTCTACCCTAGAAAGTATATTCTCTGTAATTCTCTAGAATAGAAAGTAACAGTAGTCAATTATTTGGTTTTTGATCAAATAAGAAAGAAAGGAGATAAAGGGGAGGATTATGGCAGTAGCAGCTTTGATATACAATATTCATACCATTATTCCATACACAAGAAGAGAATGGTTAAGGACCAGGTTTGACCCTGTAATCTTCTGCACTCAATGGTAGCACACTTGTCCTGGTGGCCCCATTGAATCTTGGAAAGGTAAAATTTAGGTTCTCAACAGCTATTGAATATAACAGAAAAGAAAGGGGGCACATAAAAGAGGGCTTTTTTCTCACTTGGAGCCATGGCTATAACTTAACAAAATTATCATAGAAACATCAACAATGGCATTTTATTTTATTTTATTTTTGAGACAGATTCTCACTCTGTTGCCCTGGCTAGAGTGCCGTGGTGTCAGCCTAGCTCACAGCAACCTCAAACTCCTGGGCTTAAGTGATCCTCCTGCCTCAGCCTCTCAAGTGGCTGGGACTACAGGCACGCGCCACCATGCCTGGCTAATTTTTTCTATACATTTTTAGTTGTTCAGCTAATTTCTTTCTATTTTTTTTTTTTAGTAGAAACGGGGTCTTGCTCTTGCTCAGGCTGGTCTTGAACTCCTGAGCTCAAACAATTCGCCTGCCTCGGCCTCCCAGAGTGCTAGGATTACAGGCATGAGCCACTGCGCCCGGCCTAACAATGGCATTTTAAATGGTGATAACATGTTAGTGTAGATTCTCTGTTTGTTTCTTTTTAATACTGGAAGTGTTCATTTTAGGGTGATTAAAATACTGCCTATGGCACAATGGTGTACTAGCAGATCCAACCCAAATTTAATATTTATATCATACTAATTAGCTTTCACCTCAATTATGTATTAGTTGACACAGTCTTCTGTATGTATTTATCAAGAATTCAGGTTTTCAATTCAGACAGACTGGATTTTACCTAGCACTGCCACTTTGTGCTGTGTAACGGTAGACTACATAATTAACTGCTTTAAGACTCGAGGCTCCTCATCTGTATAATGGAGGTACAGGGTTTTGTAGGAGTAAATTAGATAATGCATGCAAAACACTTCAGTGAAGCCAGTTACGATGGCTCACGCCTCTAATCCCGGCACTTTGGGAAGCTGAGGCGGGAGGATTGCTTGAGGTCAGGAGTTTGGAGCTGCAGTGAGCTATGATCACATCACTGCACTCCAGCCTGGGTGAGACCTCATATGTAATTAATTAATTAAAGTCGAACAATACTTCAGTGTACTGCTAGATCTAAATATATGATAGCTTCTAGGGGAATCACTGAAATATAAAACTATTGACTATAAAAAATAAAAAATTAAAATTCAAAAACATCGCAGTGCATTTCTGAATATAAAATATGGTAACTACTGACTGCATAAGAATTTCTTAATCCCTCTTCCCAAGTTCACCTCAGCATCAAAGCCCTAAAGAATGCAAATGCTGAAGCCCACCACAGGTGCAACCCTCGTGCGCATGGCCCTATGGCAAGGCGTGACTTACTTTTGTGGCCAGCGCCAGGGCAGGGCGCAAGCAGCCACACCTTGAGGATCTACATTCACTCCGAAAGCGAGAACCATGAGTCCAGGTCACCTTCTAGGCCCCTAGCCACCTTTTAATAAGGCCACAGAGGTGACCTCACTTTAATATGAATTTTTTTTTTAACAATTCTGAATTTCCTAGGACATCTACAGAGTTGTGCACTACCTAATTTTAGAACATTTTAATCACCCCACCTGCCCCAAAACCATACCCATCAGCAGTCACTCTCTAATCCCTCTCCCAGCCCCCTGCAACTACTGTGTATACTTACTGTCATTATAGATTTGCCTACTCTGGGCATTTCATACAAAATGTATTTGTATAATATGTGGTATTTTGTGTTTGGCTTCTTTGATTTAGGATAGTGTTTTCAAGGTTCATCCAGGTTGAAGCAACACATATCAGTGCTCATTTATCAGACTGAATAATATTCCATTGTATGGATATGACATTTTATTTATCCATTGATTCATTAATGAACCTTTTTGTTGTTCTCTCCTTTTGGTTATTATGAATAAAGCTGCTATGAACATTTATATACAGGCTTTGGTGTGGACATGTTCTCGTTTCTCTTGGGTATACATCTAGGAGTGGAACTTTTGTGTCATAGGGTAAACTCTATGCTTAACTTTTTGAGGAGCTTCCAAACTATTTTCCAAAGCAGCTGTGTCATTTTACATTCTCATCAACATCCTATGAGGGTTCTAATTCCTCCATATTATCACCAACACTTGTTATTGTCTATCTTTTTGATAATAACCACCCTAGTAGTTGTGAAACGCTATCTCAGAAGGGTTTGATTTGCATTGTCCTACTGACTAATGATGTAAAGCACCTTTCCATGTGCTTATTTGCCATTTGCATATCTTTTTGGAGAATGCCTATTTAAACCCTTTGCCCATCTAAAAATTTAGGTTGTCTTTTTAATATTGGTTTGTAAGAGTTCTAACATTTCCTCCCATTCTGTAGGGGGTCTATTCATTTTCTTGATGGTGTTCCTTAAAGCACAAACTTTTAAAATTTTAATGAAATCTAATTTATGTATTTTTTGTTTTGTCACCTGTGCTTTTGGCATCATATCTAAGAAACCATTGCCTAATCTAAAGTCATGAAGATTTACTCTTATGTTTTCTTCTAAGAGTTGTTAAAGTTTTAGCCCTTACTTTTAGGTCTATGGTCCATTTTGAATTTTTTTTTATATATATATGGTGTGAGGAAGGGGTCCAACTTTATTCTCTTGCATGTGGAGAAAACCACATGGTAAAGATATGTTAAAGAGCTTTCACTAAACCATATTTTGCTTAAATGGAGTGTGACGACTAATGCATACTCACATAAAGTTTTCAGTCATTCATTCAACAAATATTGGCAGCAAGAATAATGTTTTGAGACATGAAGTGATGATTTTTCTTCCTCTATTTTTCCCTTTCCTTCCCAACATTCAAACAGGTAGCAGATTCTGGGCTTCCTTGCCTAGGAGAGGTTTATAGCCAAGTGGCTTCCTGGCTTTCGTTTTCCCAAAAACCCAAATTCTGGGACCATAGACTGTCAGGGCAACTGACTAGTTATATGGTCCTGAAGAACAAGGAAAAACTGGGTTTTCACTCTCTTCCAGACTAGATCAGGAGCCCTAGCAGATGAAAGGAGAAGGAGAAGGGGAGAAGAAGGTATTGACAGAGAGAGGACCGGCACACGGTTTCCCAGACATACTGCTGAGAGGAACGGCTGTGGATGCATCTAGTATCACATTCGTCCCCAGCCCAGATTCTCACACACCAAGTCTGGCATGAGGCAGTAAAGAGTCACCAAACCACAATGGCTTATAACAGGAACAATATGGCAACAACTGAGCAAACATCCAATGGGATTTCTGCGCCTACCCCATGCAGGCCCTATCCTCAATGACCATGCACTGTGCAGGCTGGGCACTTGCCTGGCATTACAGTACATCCTGAAGAAGCAAGGAGCCATGAGAAAACCCAAGCAGCACTAAGGTTACATTTTCTTACCACCAGCAGGTTTCTAGAAAACAATTGTATTTCTTGCACCCTTGATTTTATGGACTGACATTCATACCTGCCACACAAATACTGAGAACCTACTAGGCATCCTGCTAGGCTAAGCTGGGGGTGGGGGAAAAGAGAAAAGTCAATCAAACCATGGTTAGCCCAGGCATTTATAGTCTGGTAAGAGCAAATATGGATAATTGTAGTTACCATTTGTTACATGCCACCTGTGTGCATACCTCGTGCTACATTCTTTGTAAATGGCTCTCATTTAATCGAGACATCCCCTCCCCTTCTCAGTACCCTCTTTTTTACAATGGGCTTTTGACATTCAGAGGTTCAGAGTAGGGAAGAGACTTCCCCAAGGACGCATAGCCAGAAACTGTTGGGATTTAGATATGAACCAGAGTATACCTAGCTCCAAAGCACATTTTCATTGTCAAAGTTATGACTCCCACACATGGAGTGATCAATGTGAGTGTTGTCCTTTGATAATACAATATCCACTGGGCTTAGACTTTGGCTCATTCTTTCCAAGAGCAGGGATGGAGTTAAATGAAACCAACCTTCTCTAATTTGGTGTTTAATGTACCTATTGGTAGACAACTTGCCAGAAGCCTGATGATGAACAGGAGACATTGGCCAAACTGGTTTCCATGATTTTGGGACCTATGGCCTTGTCTGTATCTGTCAAGGTGTGCCAACCAGTTCCTCTAAATAGTCAGAACTTCCAGTACCATTCACACTGTCTCTCTGTGCATCAAATCCATGACATAACTGATGGGGGGTGGGGGTGGGAGCAGGCAGGAAATGCCAACTCTTCTATCTATATGCAAAAGAAAGAATTTGGTTATAAGTAAAATGGAAAAATTTTTATAGGGAAAAATCTCATAGAGCTGTTTTACTCTGAGATGCAGTCATGCAATTTGGTACCTAAAAAGTATTTAAAATTCTTGCCCGAAGCTTCTTAGAAAGAGTAAAAGGAAAATAAGTTGATTCTGGCCGATGAAATGTTAATGGTTTTTCCTTAAGTATTAATCTACTGAACAAATGTTGAGAATGAAAGAAGTATGCATATAAATGCTGTGAAAGAGCCAAGATTTATATATTTTCTACTGCTGCTTCTGATATTTGAGCCTGAGCAAATGACTTAACCAAATTTCAAGTCCCAAAGAGAAACATATTGAAGCATAGATAGAAATAGAAAACACATAGATATTTAAATTATAAGAGATGACATCTCTTATTTCTTGTCCTTTTCTGAAGAATAAATCTCTCCCCATTTGGGGTATATAACCATTTAACATCCATTTTCTCATATACAAACTTAATTTCAGGGCCCAGGACTCTCAGAAATCATTTGGCCCAATGTCCCATTTTGTAAATGGGAACATTTGAGATTCCAAGAGGTTAAAGTGATTTGATGAATGTCATGTGCTCATTAGGACAAATAATATTAAGATTTCCATTAAGTGGGAAGGTACTGACCTAGGGGTGGGAGAACCTGGATTCTACCTCCTACTTACCCATATATGAGCCCTTCTGCTTGTGGTTGGATTGTTTTTAAAAATCCTTCCCTCTCTGAAGGGGATACAATTCTGTGTATGTGAGCATCAGCGGTTTGTCAGCTTGTTGTTTTTACAAACTCAATGCTTTCTTTGCAGTTATGATGAAGAGGCAGTGTTTGCGGTAGTTACGAGTATGGGCTCTAAAGTCAGACTTCCATCTCTTAGAGTCACTTGTGGTGAAAGTCTGAACAAATTAACCACTCTGTGTCACATCTGCAAGGTGGGGATTATAACAGTACATACTACTTGTGGCCATTACAATGATTACATTAAATAACATACACTGAGTGTTTAGCACAGTGCTTGGCACATAGCAAGTGCTCAGTTAATGAAGGCTGCCATCGGTCTTGCCATAAAGCAACCAGAGTTGGAGTCTTCAAGTAGGTTATAAGAAGGCATTCCCCCCTCTGGGCAGATGCAGCCCAAATGCTAAGGCCCACATCAAGACAGGATTAAATTCTCTATGGCTATGGGTCTGACTTTAAACAAAGAAATAAAGAAACCATTTCCTACCCACCCTTGCTGACAGTGACAGCCAATGACATGTTGAAGTGTTTGTCATAATATAGGGCTTCTAGAAAGCTCTTCAAGGAGGGGCCTACCTAGATGGGATGGCAAGAATATTTTTGCTGTTTCCCTCTTTTCCTTCTTTCTGCCTGGAATGCAGAAGCAATGGTTGGGGTGTCAGCAACTTACTGTGATCACGAGGGAAGGGGTAAAAGACTTTCAGAGACTCATCCTTCAGCCACTATATCAATGGCCTCCAGACTTCTTGTTTCATAAGGAAAATAAACTCATGCACATTATTTTTAAAATGCAGTTCCTAACCCATACACCCTTCAAAATCAATTGCACTTTTCTATCAACATACATTTGTGGATCTTCTTGGTCAGCCACTTGCCCCTGGCCACTTAGGGGTCCTAAGTTAGGTGCTTATTAGCAGTCACTTAGATTTTTTTTTTGCCTCAAGGGCCTTGCTACTCAAAGTGTGGTCAGTGGACCACAGGTAGGCATTAATATCACCTAGGAGCTTGTTAGAAATGCAGAATCTCCAGCCCCATTCCAGACCTACTGAATCAGAATCCATGTTTTACCAGGATTCCCAGTGCTTTCTGTACATATTAAAGTTTGAGGTTCTGGACCAGAATTCCAGGATCTGCTCTGTCATCCCTCTTAAACACTGCTGTCAGAATAATCTTACTGAAGCACAGCTAATCATATCACTCTCCTTCTCAAAAATTCAAGGGCTCCTGACTGCCTGCAGACTAAAGTTTAGACTCCTTCGGCTGACAATCAAGGCCTTGTATGATCTTGTGTTGTCCTGGATATGCCCATCAAGGTGTCAGCCTTGCAAGTAACAGGTAGGCAATAAATAACTTTCTGCACACACACACAAAAATGAGTTTACCTGAAAAACAATACATTCCTCCATTCTGGCTTTATCACAGTAGGCATTGGGAATACACTGATACCAAAAAACAGGCATAGTTCCTTGCCTTCAAAGATCTTAGAAACTAGTTAGAACAGGATTTTAAAAGAAATAAAAATATACAATGACAAAGTATAAGTGCTAAGAAGGAAATGAACACAGGCCAGGGATACAGGGTAAGACAGGTCTTACTCTGGAAGGATGCTCTAAGCATAGGGAAACTGCTGTGGAGTTGGTCCAGGCAGAGGGAAGAGCACGTGCAAGGAAAGCCCTCCGGTGTGTTCGAGAATCAGAACAGGAGCTGCTTTTTCAGGCTCGCCCAGAAAATAAATATCCTGGGAGGAAGGTGGCACCTTCCAAGTACACCTTCCAAGTCACTTAAGAGGAAATGCTGAATTTCTTTCCCTGATATATGTCTTCCCTGGGATCACTGTTGAGTTAGAGAGCAGGGTGTGCCACAGAGCCGCTGTAAGTCCAGCCCTGGAAATCAGACCAAGCAAAATTCGAACCCAGCTCCGCCACTTCCCGGCTCTCAACTCCCTTGATCTCCAAGCCTGTGCTTCCTCGGGTATAAGGTAGGGTTAGGAATAGCATCAACTTTGACCTTATTGTTGAGGGAGATGATGCTTGTAAAGCTCCCCAGCACACCGCCAACACATCAGTGCTCACCTGAGTATTAGCGGTTTTATGGTTACGATGATGATGATTACTCCCGTTAATTATTATTGGCTTTCGGGCAGAAGGCTCATCCCTGATATTCCTGCCCCCCTGAGGCCTCCCGACCCTGCCATCCCAGGCAACCACCCCCGCGCACAGCCACCGTGACCCCAGCGCGGGCGCCGCCGCCGGACCCCCGTTACCTGGGGCCAAACGCGACTTGTCGCCACCTTGCGTCCTGGGCCCAGCCTCCCTCCCGGCCGCCTCCCGACCCCGCAGCTGGCGCGGCGGCGCCCCCAGCCCAGCCGGCCCGGGCGGCGCGGGATGCCTCGGCGGGGCTGGCGGCGGCGGCGGCCGCGCTGCGCGCTCCGGCGGAGGGGAGGGGGCGCGGCGGCGGCGGCGGCGGCAGCGGCGGCGGCGGCGACGGGCCCGGCGGGGGGCAGAGCCAGGAGGCGCGGCGGCGGCAGCGGAGGAGGAGGAGGAGAAGGAGGAGGATGTGGGGGGCTGCGGGCGGCGGCGCGGCCCTGTCCGCAGTGAAGCCCGCGGCGCCCAGGGCGCAGGGAGTGGCCGTCGCCTCCTGCGCGCACCATTCCTGAGATGGCGGCGGCGGTGGCGCGGCGGCGGCTCGGGGAGCCGAGAAGGGGCCGGCTGGGCGCGGGCTGAGCCCCGCCAGCCCGAAACCCGCCCGGGGCCCGCGCGGCGGCGGAGCGCGGGCCGGCGGCCTGCGGGAGCGGCGAGGCCGGGGGCGGCCCCGGGGCGGAGCGCACGGCCCGGGGAGGCCGCGATGGCGAACGCGAGCGAGCCGGGCGGCGGCGGCGGCGGCGGCGAGGCTGCCGCCCTGGGCCTCAAGCTCGCCACGCTCAGCCTGCTGCTGTGCGTGAGCCTGGCGGGCAACGTGCTGTTCGCGCTGCTCATCGTGCGGGAGCGCAGCCTGCACCGCGCCCCGTACTACCTGCTGCTCGACCTGTGCCTGGCCGACGGGCTGCGCGCGCTCGCCTGCCTGCCGGCCGTCATGCTGGCCGCGCGCCGAGCCGCGGCTGCCGCGGGGGCGCCGCCGGGCGCCCTGGGCTGCAAGCTGCTCGCCTTCCTGGCCGCGCTCTTCTGCTTCCACGCCGCCTTCCTGCTGCTCGGCGTGGGCGTCACCCGCTACCTGGCCATCGCGCACCACCGCTTCTACGCCGAGCGCCTGGCCGGCTGGCCGTGCGCCGCCATGCTGGTGTGCGCCGCCTGGGCGCTGGCGCTGGCCGCGGCCTTCCCGCCCGTGCTGGACGGCGGCGGCGGCGGCGACGACGAGGACGCCCCGTGTGCCCTGGAGCAGCGGCCCGACGGCGCCCCGGGAGCGCTCGGCTTCCTGCTGCTGCTGGCCGTGGTGGTGGGCACCACGCACCTTGTCTACCTCCGCCTGCTCTTCTTCATCCACGACCGCCGCAAGATGCGGCCCGCGCGCCTCGTGCCCGCCGTCAGCCACGACTGGACCTTCCACGGCCCCGGCGCCACCGGCCAGGCGGCCGCCAACTGGACCGCGGGCTTCGGCCGCGGGCCCACGCCGCCGGCGCTCGTGGGCATCCGGCCCGCAGGGCCGGGCCGCGGGGCGCGCCGCCTCCTCGTGCTGGAAGAATTCAAGACGGAGAAGAGGCTGTGCAAGATGTTCTACGCCGTCACGCTGCTCTTCCTGCTCCTCTGGGGGCCCTACGTCGTGGCCAGTTACCTGCGGGTCTTGGTGCGGCCCGGCGCCGTCCCCCAGGCCTACCTGACGGCCTCGGTGTGGCTGACCTTTGCGCAGGCCGGCATCAACCCCGTCGTGTGCTTCCTCTTCAACAGGGAGCTGAGGGACTGCTTCAGGGCCCAGTTCCCCTGCTGCCAGAGCCCTCGGACCACCCAGGCGACCCATCCCTGCGACCTGAAAGGCATCGGTTTATGAGGGAGTCCCCCGCCTCACGCCGCCCCCCCAGCCACCCAGCCTTTCCCTTTGGCTTGGACAGTGACGTCGTTTCTTTCCCTTCTGTCCCCTTTTTAGTTTTCTAAGCTGCCTTCAAAATGACTCTCAACGTGGCCAAACACGGGGATTGTACAGACTCCTTTGTGGGTAGGGGTGGGGAGGAGCAGGACGGTGCAGCCCACTCCTGCTCCGCACGTTCGTCCTCCTAAATATACTTTCTTCTTCCTGACGATAAGCCCTGCAGTCTTTTTGTACTGGTACTGACGTCTTTTATTCCATGTGTGATTACTTTGTTCTTTTTCTATAAAGGTTAAACTAATTTTCTTCATGCAGCGTTTCCTAAAGACCATGGCCAGTTTTCTACAGAAGCTATTTTTGACAACCTCAAGTGGCATTACATTTTGCAGTGAAGTAGAGGAACCTAGGGGGACCTCACAAGTTAGATTTCTTGAGGATCTTCTGTTGGAAGCAGGAGAAAGGGGGTTGGAGGTGGGAGTTGTCTTAAATTCCCTCTGAATTGCCAGCTGCAAGGTCAGCTGTGCAGCGCTGGTTCTTTGGAAGTGTTGAGAACTTTGTGCGGTATTGATATTGAACTTAAGGAGCAGAAATGGAAATCAGTAGCAAGGCAGTCATTTTTTAAGCAGGAGCAAGTGAGATTTGGTTCCTGGTTTATAGTACTAAAAAAATACACAGTGACGTCCTGCTCTCTGTATTATACCAGTCTTGAATGGAAACATTTCTGTAAAGTTGTAACTTTTAAAAAAGTGTTTTGGTTAGTAATGGTGTGGAGAAAAATACAGTATTGCATGTGTTTGTATGTACTGATTGTGGTTTGAGGATTGGGAGGGCTCTGAGAAGCAGAGTACTAAGTCAAAATTGTTTAGGTATTTTTTGCCAATTAAAAAAATTAAAATAATTTTATGGAAACGGCTTGTGCTTTGAGAAGCCCAGTTTTATTCTGTCTTATGAAACTAATTTCCACTTTGAAAATTGTTCTGTTGTTCATGGTATAAATGAATGGAATATAATAATACCTTATTTCTAGGAGACAAAGCATTTCCTTAAAATGTTTGCTAGGATAAGCTGTGCTGTTCTACTGATGGTTGTTTTAAATTCATTATGAGAACTATAATTTAAATAATATTTCTTTGTTAGACATTGTAATCTTCAACTGAAAGACTAAATTCTGCAAGTACTATATAATATTTTTTGCTTATAATGCTACATTTTTATTAATGTACCTTCCGTTTTGAGGATTTATATCTGTATTTCTCTTTGCATTATACAAATATACCAGTATTTTCATTCTGGAGCGGGTATGCTGTTGTTGTTTGAGGCTGTGACTAATACTAATGTATGTCTGAGGACGCTACTCATGTTCTTTTCACCTTTTAGTGGATGTTATTTAGTTTCAGGTTTCATAGTTTGACCATCAGTATACCCAAGACATTTGGAAGTTGTTTTTTTTTTTTTTTATAGCTTAAAATGCAAGACAAAAATCTTCAAATCTTCTCTTTAAAGGGAAGCAGTAGACATATATACCACTTTAAAATTGTTTTTTATTTGTATAATAGAATTTTAGTTACTATATATTAAATGACATAAAAACTTTTTAAAACATAAAACATGAGTATAAGCAAAGTAACCATTTTGATAAAAATAAGTGAAAAATGGGTGCAGTAGCTATACTGAATTTATTTTAGTTAAGTATAATATAAACTATTAAATGTTCAGTCCAAAAGGATAAGTAATAATAAGAGGGTGTGGCCAATTTATCTCTGGTAAGTGGGAAGCATTATTTTATTTTGTTTATGAAAGTCTGTGAAGTCAGTCTCATGTTTGGAAAGAATGAATAACAATAACTCCATTTCTTCCCATGTCATAAGTCCGAGTAGACCTCAATATTCTACTGGCTACTCATCAGAAACCTTAGCCAACCCGAAGACACAGAGGCCCAGGAAGTAAATTTCTCCTCGTTTAACCCTCCAAGGAATCCAAGTTCAAAAATAGAGGTCAGCAGGTCTGTGTGCTATTCAGAATATTTCACACCTGGCATGGCACAGGAACCCAGCCCATCGTGGCCAACTCCTGAGCCACTCCAGCCTCAAGCAGCAGCTTGGCTGCAACAGAGATGACCTGTTGGCCCTACATAGCCTTGAATTCAGGGGATATTTTTTCACGGGAGGATCGATAAGCCAGAGGTTCTTCAATTCTAACATTCATACAGATTACCTTAAGTGCTTGTGTGGTCCAGAGAGTTGTGTGTTGAATGAGACCTGGGAAAAAGCATTTTTAACAAGCTCCTCAGATGATGGGAGACATACCTCTAGGCCTTTCTTCGGGCATGAATTTAACTTAGATGCAATGTGTACAGACTTGGTTACCTGAGTTTTTTGTATTTATGTTTTTAAATTCTGATTAGGTGGGAGAAGGCAAGATTTCTAGTGAGAGTTCAGGTGAGAGGGGCAAGAAATAACAGCCAACCACAAAGGAAAAAGAATAAACCAAGAGAGAGATACAAGCTGTCTAGGAGAAAGTAGTGTGTAGGAGCAAAAAGCCTCTCCAAGTGCAACAGATCAATGAATCTATTAACATGTACTTTGTTAATCAATCAAAAATCATCAAGAAAAGGTTAGTTGTGTCCAGATTGCTCCTTGTACCAGGACAGGAACAGTGTATTTGGGGAAGAGTCCATTAAAATAGCTCATGTTGTTTATTTGGGAAATTAACTTAGCACAACTAAATGAATTGTATATTTGAAACACTAGAAAATGGATTTCTTGCACATACATCTTTGCATGTTATGCCATCAAATTATTGGATCAAAGCAAGCATTTTTAGGCCTTTTGATATGTCAAAAAGCTTTGCAGAGAGATTATATATATATTATATATATGTAAAATATATATAAATTTACACCTGACGTATTCATTATTTTAAAATGTAGTATTTCAAGTGAAGTGAGGAAGCATATAGCAAATCAATAACTATGATAAATCATCTGTTTCCACTGTTCAACCCTCCCAAATCTGGTCAGTTTTGCCATATTGGTTTCTACTTTTCCTTTTCTCTTGTCCATTTCCTTTTCCTTTCTATTTTTCCTTCCTTCTTTTCTCCCTCCCTCCCTTTCTTTCTCCCTCCCTCTCCATCCTTTCTTCCTTCCTCCCTTCCTTTTTCCATTCCTCCCTCCTTATTTCCCTCCCTCCTTTTCTTCTCTCTCTCTCTTTAAAGAAATAAAACATGACACAATTATTTCTGCCAAGTCTCTGATCTCACCATCAGCCCTCTACATTCTCAAATGCCCTGCCGCCTAAGAGGTGACAAAGTCCCAGGTCCTAGGGCTGACTCACGTTTAATTTTGCAGGTGGATCCTTGGATTGGCAGGTTCGGTCCACCCTGTTTTCCCAAGGCCTCCAGGATGGAGGGGAAACCTCTGTGTCTGCCACAGAAGGCCTTTCACTGTCTGGGCTCTCCAACACCCTGCTCATCCTCCCTTTGTATTCTCATCTCTCCCTTCTCTGATTACTTTTATACAGCTCTCCACTTTTCCTGGATAGCCCAATCCCCTATTTCTGCCTGGGAATTCCTCACCAACCCCTCTAGAGAAGGGGTAATAGTCACAATATTTAACTACTGGTATGGCATGGGCGTAACTTACCTGTGCAGCCACATGCTAGAGTTCTGGCTGAACATCAGGTCTTTGCTGGACCCAGGTCCAAGACTTTTGGAAGCTCTTCTTGGTCCAGTCATACCTCCTCTGGGCTCCCAGGGTGCACTGTTTACCTTGATGAAGTCTACACTTTGGCACCTGGCACACACTGTTGGCTCCTGGCTTCCTCTGTGGTCTCATCTCCTCCCACTCTCTTCTCAGGCCCTGTACTTCAGTCACTCCAAGTCGCTGGCAGTGCCCCAGACAGACCATACTATGTCATATCTCATGGCTTTGCATGTGTTATTCCTTATGTCCAATGCCCCTTTCCTACACTTCCCAAAGTACCTGCACCTGCTAAGCTTCCAGACATAAAGAGGGAACTAGACATAGAGGGTAAATTCCTGGCCTCTACAGACAGAGGGAGATTGTCCGAGTGCAGACCCTGCAAGGTTTTCAAGGCTCCAAACTTAATCGTTAGATCCAAGTGCTATGGCTGGCTAAGTAGCAGACTTATTGTCCTACCAGCATTTTAAGTTGTCTGTGCACACTGAGGTGGCTTAGGTTATAAATGCAGCAGAGCCAAAATATTGTTCTCTATTCACCTGACGGATGTGTCACTCTGTGTGGGCTGCCAAGACTACTGAACTTCAGGACCCTCTCCCTCAGGGGAAAGGGAGGCAATGGGAAGCCATCGTCACCCACCCACATCCTACTCCCACATCAATATCCTTTGCACAGCTTCGTAGCTGCTTCAGGAGTAAATATAATAGAAGTAAAAGCAAACTTGATCTGACTTCAAGGGGTTCTCTATGTTCTTCCTCCCACGTGGAAAAGACTTTTGAAGTCTAACTCAGCCTAAGAAGGGAACTCTCTTTCCCTCCATCTTCGTTCCTTTTGGGATATTATTGTGTAAGGATGTGATGCTTGGAGCCACAACAACCATTTTGCAACCATGAGGAGAGACACTGTCAACACAGTAAAGATAGCAGAACAGAAAAATACAAAAGTACAGGTACCTGTTTTACCATTCTTATACTGCTTAACCAGAGAAGCAACCTCATACCTTTAGACTTCTGGTTTTGAAATAAAAACTACTATTGTTTCAGTCATTAATATTCAGGAAGCCTGTTACTTGAAGCAACAGGTAACTGCAACAATATCTAAAATCACTCCATCCCCTCCACCCCTTGACTATGTATGCTTGATCTCCTGGGCCTGTCTCCACAAATTTGTAAAAATCAGACTTATTTAATTCATTTTTTCCAAATATCAGATTGTTCTGCCTGTTGCTAACTGTGAAATTAACCTGACTCTAGAAAAATAATGAGATAGACTTGACATAATTTCTTAGGTTGAAATAAGTCCGGACAATTAAAAAAATACCTATTAATAGCCCAGTTCTGTTTAATTGCA
Source organism: Lemur catta (assembly GCF_020740605.2). Classification (NCBI taxonomy): domain Eukaryota; kingdom Metazoa; phylum Chordata; class Mammalia; order Primates; family Lemuridae; genus Lemur; species Lemur catta. The sequence continues at coordinate 20,535,068 of NC_059145.1, read as the reverse complement.
CTTTATAATATCTTTTTGATCAGTGTACATTTAAACTTTTTAGATATCATAAACCTAATTAGAGGAATCTAGAAAACCACTTGAAGTATCCATCCAATGAGTAGATATTGAAAACTAATGAGAACACAGTTTCCATGTTGGGCAGTGGAGACAGACACAGGGATAAGGAAGGCACAGTTCTCTTGCTAATGGGTTAGCAAGCTAGTTGGGGAAACTTGGCAAATGCACCCAAAACCATAAAGCAAGGCAGAACATCATAGATGCCAGAAGACGGATCTATGAAAAGAGCTTGGGGTTACTGAGGAGGCCAGACATCATAATAGATTGTCTAGAAAGGGTCCTGGGCATTAGATCTCTGATTACCCAGTTGAGGAAAGAAGGAAACACAAGAAGACTGGAACAAAAATTGTTGAGGTTCCATCTTCCCCCTCCTGCCAGGTTCTTATATTTCTTTCTAACTCCTTCTGCACTCTCCTCACTCTGGAATCCATCTTTCAAATACATTTCTCTAAGTGAAATAAAACCACATAATTGTCTCTTCAAAGTTTTCAGTTCCAATTCTATCCAAGTGCTCAAGAGCCGGTAAGGAATGTGGTCATTTTAATGGAGGAAGTTTTTTACACAAAATCTTGCTGAGATTTTGTGTGGATAGCACACATCTTGTGAGGAGAGCCAGCAAAGATGCTATTGATTAGTGATGTCAGAACTAGACAGAAATAACAACAGGTAGCCCCCGAAAGGACCACCCCACCCATGCAAGGGGCGGGAGTGGAATAGCAGGTTTACACTACAGAAAAGGGTATTTTGTGCTTTTGTTTAAGAGAAAAGGGGGCAGGTGGTGGGAAGGCTTAACACGTACCCATGTATGCTGGTCTTGGGCATTTAAGATAAATAAACTGCTTAATATTTTTATCTGAAAGCCTGAAGTTTTGAAGTAAATTTAAATTACACAGAGAAATCATGCAAAAAACATTTTAAGTTGCAATGTTAAGGCATAAATGCAACATTCTTATTCACAGTAACATTAAGGAGACAGGTAATTTAAAGCTACTATTACACTACTTTGCTTCCAGGAGAAATAATTTAGTCATTTATAAATTAAGCTTTAAGGAGCCAGCCTATTCTAGGTGGAGAACATGTAAACTATTGGAAAAGTGTGTATTTAAACATCTCCCTGATACATTTATATTATCTGAATTATGCCAGTCTGTGTAGCTTTCTAGGATGGAAATCTCACTTTCAGCCAGGAAATGATGCCTGAGAAGTACACATTGTTTTTTTGGTTGGAACCTGAAGAGAACAATAAATGGTTTCATTTTCTTGTGGATACATATGTGCTGTAATTTCAGAGGGCTCTGAAAAATTATTTATGTTTCAATGTCAATCTAATCCATGTCTTATTAAAAAGTTCTACAGGAATCGCTAAACTTAAAATGCATGAGGAGATGAAAGTTTTCTTCATTGTCTTTTTCATTTTTCCCCTTTTATTCCCTATAAATTCCCCATACATTTTCTGTATATTAACCAATGTGCCAGGCAGAAAAGACAGAGAAGAGATAGGAAAGAACTCATGCAGGTACTCATTCTGCAAAGTGATGTAAAGAGTAACAGTACAGCATGTGATTCTTTTAACCCACAGTCACGATCAGTTTAATTTGCATATCTGTCTTGAGGAATTATGGGATACCCAGAGCTATTTCTAGAATTTGATTTGCATAATTGTGCTAATCCTTTATGAGTATGGTGACATGTGGTCTGACAAAGGATTTTTTAAAAAATTCGTAAGTTACCTTGTAAGTTTTATAAAGATATTAATATTAAATAGCTTTCTATATATTTAATAATTGGTCTCTATTGAAAGGAACTCAATTATACAAAGACATGATTAGTCTTTTGCTAATGGTATATTGCTTTTCTTCTGCTAGTTCAAAAAATAGCTTTGCTCGCTGAGAATTTGTCATTTAAAGTTTGTTCCTTTTTCTTTTCTTTCTTTTTTTTTTGTGAGCACCTTTTGACAACATTAAAATTCATTTAAATAAAGTAAGAAAATTTTCAGTTGTAATGGGCCTCAATGACTGTCTCTGTCTCTAAAATTTCTTAATCCATAGGTAAGTGATATCTTTTAGAGTTTGGAACACTGGCTGCAAGAAGATGGATTTACATATTTTCTTAGGGTTTGGAATATGAATGCTCTTGCGACCAAAATATATAAGTAAGTTCAACCATTTCTGGTTTGAAGATTCTTCCTCCATTTGGTTAGCAGGCTCTCATTATGATATCATATCAGGACTGTAATAAAGAGGAAATCCCCTTTTTGACACTTGGAAAACTGACAGCTCTTAAGCCCCATTTCTCTCTCTCTCTTTCTCTCTCTCTCTTTTCTGCCCTACACTTGGGCTACCCAACCCTAGCATGAACCTTACAATACAAGCAAAAATCAACCTCACTTACTTGCTATTGCCACCTGAGCCAATGTGTGCTTGCCTTGCTTTCACCAGAAAATTCCATTATGTGAATAATAAATCTGGCCATGTCCTCCTGTCATCAGTCCCAACATCCAAGCCAATTTTGGCAGGGTGGGTGTGCAGCTGATCCCACCTTCTGCAGGGCAACCAGTAAACAAGAATGCAAAAAAAATTTTTTTAAAGATAACAAAATCAAACATAAAGTATAACAAAGTGATGCACTTTTGAAAAGAATGATTCCACTTATTGGTTAGGGTAGAGGTGGGTGTTCTTTAAAAGAGATGAAATAAGAGTGGCTTAATTGTTTCTCCCTGGCTTCAGGAGGTTGTCCACTAACCCAGGCTGATGGGTCAGCTCTATCATCTTCCCCAAATGCCTTCAGTCTCTGGGTCCAAAGTAGACAATAAATCAGAGAGGAGATGAAGGGCAATTTTAAGTGAGGCAGATCACTTCTGTTCACATTCCATCCCTAAGAATTTAAGTCACATGGCCACACCTGAGCAGCTGGTAAATGCAGTCTCTGGATGTCTAGATGTGTGGCCATGTGCCCAGCTAAAACTACTGAGAGAGAGAATGGGAGAAATAATGAATACATATGAAAATGAATGAATTGTGGAAGACAACTAGTGTCTACCAGTTTTATCTTCCATTCAGGGATTTTCCCCTTCCTAACCAAATCTGAAAAACGTTAATATTATTTTGTTACAATAGCCTGAAAAAGAAAAAAAAAGAAAAAGAAAGACAAAAAACACTAATAGAACAATTAACATTTGTTGTCCAAAGGACTAACACTTTCAGACAAAATTCAATTCTCTATAAACCAATCACAGCACCACAGTTAGCAATATTCTTCTGTAAGTCTCTCATACTTTGAGCAGCAAAATATTATCTTTTAAAATTTTATACAAGAGCAGATATTCATTCATATGATCTGGGCCTGAAATATTTTGCTCCTCCATTTCACACTCCAACTTGAAATTTCAAAAATATGTCTCCAGAGTAAATATTGAGGAGCACAGGCCAGTGAAAGGACTTTGGCCACATCTGGGAACTTAAGCACAGAGCCACCATTAAAAGAGAAAGGACTGACCCACCATTAAAAGAGAAAGGACTGACATTTTCCGTAACACACAAGAATGTGATTGTCTTTCCTGTATAGAATAGTGACTAGTGGGTCCATTGAGAAGGGGCCAAATTGATTTGCTCTCAGATAATATAGAAGGGGTGGAGGCAGGTGGGGGAGGTTGACATTAAGATGATAAATATTGATATGATACTGGATGATGGACATATGAGACTTCCTTACAGTTTTCTTTTTTTGCTTTTATGTTTAAAAATTTCCACAATAAGAAGTTTTTGCTGATTTGTTTGTTTTTAAGAATGAATCAAATATACCCATGCCAGCTTCAATCTTGTCTATGGAGAAACTCAACTTGTGAAACTTCTCAACAGTTATTCAACTGTTTAACTTAATAAAGCACAATTTTCTCTGATTTTGCTTGTAAAGCTTTTTTTTTTGAGACAGAGTCTCACTTTGTTGCCCGGGCTAGAGTGGGTGCTGTGACATCAGCCTAGCTCACAGCAACCTCAAACTCCTTGGCTTAAGTGATCCTACTGCCTCAGCCTCCTGAGTAGCTGGGACTACAGGCATGCGCCACCATGCCCGGCTAATTTTTTCTATATATATTTTTAGTTGTCCAGATAATTTTATTTCTATTTTTAGTAGAGACAGGGTCTCGCTCAGGCTGGTCTCGAACTCCTGACCTCGAGCGATCCACCCACCTTGGCCTCCCAGAGGGCTAGGATTACAGGCGTGAGCCACCGCGCCCAGCCTGTAAAGCTTTTGAGTTTCTGCAACAAAAACATTTTTCATAAACTACATCACATTTTAATCAAGATAATGAAAATTTGGATTTAAACAACATGGAAATTTGCTTACAAGTGCGCTCCAAAGATGTGAAATCATTCATCTATGGTTGAATTTATTTTATTATATCTGAGCCTTAAGCTTTATTTTCAAGTGACTAAAAATTTCTCCTTGAAACACAGTAAACTACAGAGTTAAGAGATAACTGACATTTCTTTGATTGAATATATAAACTGTATCAAATGTTTACCTCTCCACTACTTCGGATGCAAATATATTTTGTTTGTTTTTTAGGATACTGATTTTGCAAAGTCCCATTTGGAGGCTTAGTTTTTTGAATATCATTTTTTCAACTTTTTATACTGAAATAAAAATATTTCATGAAATGATGTTCCACAGACACAAAAAAGCTTCAGACTAAACAATTTATCCCCACCTGCAACCCCCACAGAATGTTTGGCAATGTCTAAAGACATTTTTGGTGGTCGTATCCAGAGAGTGTTACTGGCACCTAGTGAGTAATGACCGGGTATGCTGTTAAATATCCTACAATGCACAGCAGAGGCCTCTACAACAAAAAATTATATGGCCCAGAAAGTCACTAGTGTCGAGGCTGAAAAACCCTGGACTATTGTGGGAGAGTGCCTGCAACTATGTCCCATGGTTGTCACTCCGTGGGGCAGGCTGTCGTTTTGCCTGGCTGGCACAACTGCAGAGTGGGTGTTCCAGGCTTCATGGTGAGGGAATCCCCATGTGGGCACAAGGATACATCCTCGATAGGCACATGATATAGATCATCCCATGCATTTTGTTGCCAGTAATCACGTTGTCATGTTGCCCACACTAAAATTTTCCACTTTCTTGCTTTTAATCTTTTGTCACATATGTATACATTTTATTGAAATGCTTACTGATTTATTCAGCTACAATGTTGTGCAAACTTGGACTTTCTAAAGCATTTTGATGATTTATGGATCCAGTAAAAAAGAATGAAACCCTGAGACATGTTGGGAAAGGGCTGGGAGAAGGGAGTGCTTGCTGGGGAGTTCAGAAGCTGGGTCACCTGGGTGCACTAGAGGATGTGAGAGCTCTTGAAACCAAGGGAGCTGTGGGGCCAGCCACGCTGGACTGTACCTGCTTCCCTACAAATTCTAGCAAACTTTGCATGAATTCTTCAAATGGGCTATGTAACAGCCACTGAAATTCTCCAGTGGGACCCTTCTGTGAGTTTCTCTCTGGAATGAAAGGAAATGGACTCATTTATGCTGATGACAATGGGAATTTTTTAGGGTGGCAAGACAAGACAAAGACGCTTAGCTACTCTCCTCACTCCTAATTCCACTAGAAAGGTGTTCATCAAATAGTGTCACAGCGTAGCAGTAACTTTTCCATAGAAGTATAGTCCTTTATTCGGTCTCAGTGGCTCTCAACCACAGGGGCACCTTAGAATTAATCAGGGAGCTTTAAAAAAAATCCCAACACCTGGGCCTCATCCCAGACAAATAAAATCAGCATCTCTGAGGGTGGTGGGTGATGGAAAAGATGGGAATGGTACTTCAAGAACAGCATATTAATTGCACCTCTAATTTTGGGAAATGTGTACTCTGAAATATACATATATTTATAAAATATATATATCTTTATTACCCCACACAAAAACTTTATTACTTACTTATATAGGTGGGGGTAATGAAGTTTATTTAAAGATCATGTTGTTAAAGATGTTCATTTTTAGAATACATTAAAAAATTCTGGAGATTGTTATACTACATGGTGGCTATAGTTAATATCATACACTTGAAAACCACTAAGAGAGTTTTAAGTGTTCTCACTACTAAAAGTTATGTGAGGTAACACGTATGCTAATCAGCTCAACTTAGCCATTCCACAATGTATATATATTTCAAAACATCATGTTGTACACTATAAATATATACAATTTTTATTCTGGCAGCTAAAAATTTTGAATATACTGAAAGAAATACAGTTCTCTTTAATGCAAAAGGAAGTACTGAGCATTAACAAATTAGTGGGGGACATCAGAGAATGCAAGGAATGTTAATTCTGAGTATATTATCTGAAGTACATGGCAATGTGAAGACAAAGATCATAAAAGGTTCCCAGTGATTTTTACAGTGACTCTCACTGAATACCAAAAATGTCCTGTTTTTAAAATTAAAATGGCCCCCAACTTAAATTTTCTAAAAAATGAAGCTAGAAAAGAGTGGGGTGAGATTTCTGATATTAAAACCAATGAAGAGGAAAATTGGTTTCTGTGTTTGATCTACCACTGGGCTTTGTAAGGCTCTAACAAAAGAACTACACTGACATTCTGGGAAGGATGAAGGTCCTCAGTGAGAGAGGAGGGTTTGTAAGGAAGTAGTTTTAGCATAAACTTTTCTATGGTAAAAAAAAAATGTTGTTTTTGATAAAAGGATAAAAAAGTCAGAAATGACAGTTTTCACGGAAGTCAATGTTTGCAAGGAAATCCAAAGGCCCACTTGAGTTTGGTCTTAAGGTTTGGTCAAAATAAGATCTATTTCCACCTTAGAATGGATGGGATTCATTCACAATGTTGTCACCAGCGTAAGCTGTTGACTTAGCTTTTCTTGTGTAAATTCCCACCTTGCTTTCACCTTGCAGAAATTCTGGTCTATGAAATCCCAACATCTGTGTGAGACCTTCCTGAAGATGGAAGAAACAGCCCCATAGCCTTCATAGGGCAAGACCTGGTATGCTTTGCACAAAATTGTGTTAAAGAATCTCCAAGGAGCATGATTACAAGTTTTTAAAAACAATTATGTGAAAGGTATTAATTTGGGTAACAAGTTAAAAATAATTACAAAATAGAATTAAACACTAAAAGTAATAACCAAAGGGAAAGGTAGCAAATGACTGAGTTCTACTTGTTTGGATGGTAGAGAGTCAGTGGGTACAGTTCTTAATTTTCTACACAAACTTCACATTCCTTTTCTTGACTGTGTACATGTAGTCCACCCCTTTAGGTATAGCAATAGGTATACCTTTAGGCATAGCAATTTTTAAAAAACTGGGTTGGCACATGTAAAAGCAAAATTGCGTAAGAGTTGGTTATGTTTTCTAACTTAGGTGAAAATGGATGATTGACCTAATTAAGTTTTCACCACTTATGAAAAAGGATGTCTCAAATATTATACAAAAACAAATTTAGCAAAATTGCCAAAGTGCCTGTTTCTTTACCCATAATTCCCCTGGTTGAAGTCTAATTTTTTTTCAACAAACTCACTGAGGAATGTTTCAACTAAACTGAACCAAAAATAACTTCTCTGACCAAGTATGGTAATTAGTACAGCAAAATCCCATACATTTATGGGACAGGTTAGCCCCAGGGGTAAAGTTATACACAATGTGCCATTGTAAGCACCCTGTGAGTAAATAAGTACAAAAAGAACAACTTTTTTTTTTTTTTAATGGTTGGTGGGTTGGCATGGGTAAGTTTAGTCAGTTAGACACATTTCATAAGTTGTTTATTTGTGATGTTGAATCCATTTACAATACTCGGTGGGTTTTCCAGGGCCAGTCTACATTGGCATCACTGCAGGGCTGGGACCCAGCAGGCCAGCCTGCCTGACCATCCACGAGACACACTCCATCACTATTTGCTGAATCAATACAGTGAATTCCCACAAGTCCACCCCTCATTACAACCAGATTTGCATGTCATCATTTTCCTTTCTGCTCCAAAACCTCACACTTTATTTTTTGCACAACCTTAAAATCCATACAAAACAGAACTTTCCTGCATGTAAAATGAAAACGCACATATTGTTAGGGCTGTTTTACCAACTTTGGAGTCTTTACCCATGTTAGGATGTGGCCTATATAGAAATCTGCTTGTAATAAAAACTGACAACGATTGTGACAAAAATAAGGATATAATATTAAAATAAATCAAATGATATACAGTACTGTCATTATTCTGATACAGAATTTTTACACAGCAATATTGATACAGGTACAAATGGCAGGATGTCAGACAATCCATTATAATCGACCTTTCGGTTACAAATAAAGTTTAGATGACAATTTAATACCAATTTAAAAATGGTAACTAGTGGTATGCCAGAGTAAAATCAATACTTCCTCTTCAAGTGATACTTCCTAGAATATCTCTAACTCAGAGATTTTTTTTAAAAAATAAACTTTATAAAAAGAAAAAGGAATAAATGTAATATTGTATTGGAAAAGAATTCTTTTATTTAGGAAAAAAAAACCCAAATCTAGAAATCTGGACTAAATTAATTTGGCTTTCCATTCCTTGTGTCCTCACACCAAGGAGCAGAGCTGAGGTCCACTGGATAGACAGGTTTAGAAAAGTTCCAGAAGCACTCCCAGCCTCCACTCCAGGAGAGAGGAGTGGCGTGTCTAGTTCAACTGCACGCTCTTTCCACTGTTTAAGTATCAGGCTAAAAGCTTGATTCTCGACAGTGATTTTGCCAGGCACAGGACACAGACCCTCTACTGTAACATGCTGAAGAGGAGAGAAGGGAAATGGAGAAGAAGAAAGTGAGAGCCTTAACATTCTTCGAGGAGTAAGAGGGAAGAGACCAAAGGGTGTGTGTGTGTACACGTCGTGGGGCACAGATGGGGAGGTGAGAAAAAAAAATGTTTCTGTAACAAAATACCAAATTCTTATGTTCCTCATTTTTGTGAAAATGGGTAAGTTATTGACATTAAAAAAGCCAAACCAAACCAAAACACAAACAGGGAAATGAGAACCAGTTCCATAATGGCTTATACTTTATATTTCTATCCAAAATTAAAATTCCCTTTCAGTAAAAAAACAAAGAAAACCCCAAAACCCATCATTTAAAAATCAAAGATAAAAATGTTACTTAGAAAGTTGAGGAAGCAAGAGCTTTTCTTTCTGGCATATTATTTGTTTGGCACAATCACAAGTAAGACTTTACAGACATCATGTGGTTATTCACATTTAAAGTTTCTACTCTAAAGTGATTACTTTCGGGCTAAACAAATAAATCGGTTAAATGAAGTCCGTAAACAGGCCAAGCCTGGCAGACATGGACAAGTGTGATGCATTCTCCGCCCAAAAAATGGAACCTAAACAGAAAAGAAGACTGAGTCAGAGCAGGAAATGTTTCAAAACAAAACTAAATCATTCTTGAGATACATCTTTGAATAACAATAACTAATGTTTATTGAGAGTTAACTACCTGTTAGGCAATATGCTCAGCACTTTTTATATATCATCCTTTCCCAACCTTACAATCATGTTGGAAAGATGACAAACACTTAAATTATACCCATTTTACAGATGAGGGAATGAGGCACGGAGAGAGTAGCAAATTATCCAAGATCACGCATCTAAAACTTGAAGCTTGGCTCACAATTGGACCAAAGAGACCAAGTTTTTAGTCATCGAGCTATGCTACCTTTCACTTTTTCTCATTTTATTTCTTATTATAGTGTTCTGCTATTGGAGCTGCTTAAGAAAATGATATCATAGGCACAACCATGTCTATGTAATGAGCAAATATAAACTCACAATCAATAAGCAATGTATACAATTCATACATGTGCACGCAGATGCCCAGAGTCAAAAGGCTGGGAAAAAATTTAAAAAGGAACAGAGGAAAATTAGAGAAGGAGGCAAGCTCAATTTGTATAAATGGCCTAGGCAGACCCCGCAGGGAAAGGTCTGCTTCATTCCTAGAGTCACACTAACAGCCCAGCCCATGTCACCAGTGAGGCTGGGTTGAGGAGGGTTGACCAGCAGCTAGTGTGGGGGTACTCTGTGCCAGTGGCCAGTGGAGTACACTCAAAACATGGATGTTTTCCAGCAGGAAAGAGAGCAAAAATTACTTTCTATCTCCTAGGAATGGTACCTTCTTGAGAATATGCCTGTCTTGCAAGTTACATGGAGAAAGTTTAACCCCAGGCCTGGAGCCGTGCCATGGCCAGTGAAATGGGACGGCAAATGACTGATTCAGGCTGATGTGTGAGAGGCAAGCTGTGACAGACTCATGCCTCAGGGATTCTTACATGGTTTAAACATGGCAGAGAATGTGTTCTTCCTGTTTCCAAACTCAAATGCTTTATTCGACATCATTCTGGCGCATTTCCTATTCTACTCTGCCAAAAGAGGCTGCCCCACACCAATGATCCATCCTTATGAGAAAATCTGAGGTTCATCTTCCAGATGCCTTCAAATAGATTTCTTTATGTATATATTTTTAAAAAGCCCATCTGTAGACAGTGGCAGAACCATTCTAACATTATTTTGGGGTTTAACCAGACCCAACTCTAAGGCAGTCCAACAATGTAAAGGCTAATTACTCCAGGTGTATCTTTCGGTGGTACCATGCTCACATTCTTCTTACCTCCTCCTTTTTCCTTTTTCTTCTCTTCCTCTTTCTTCTTTCCTGCCTTCCCTTTCCAAAATGGTTCTGGAAGGGCCAGGGAGATGACTGAGATCAATAAATATGAAGGGAAGAAAGAGAAGCAACAGGAGGGCAGGGTGTGTATGTGGTGAACAGGCAGCGTGAGATACAACCAAGCCACCCCAGTTCCTCTGTCTCTTTGATACATTGTTACTTCCCAGATTCTAAAGACCGTGTCTACAAACAGGCATGTTGGCCATTGGTTTAATGTAGACTTGTGCTCAGAATGGTTCTGTCACTGTGTGAGTCAGAGGGAACACCGAGGGCTGGCTCCTTTGCTGCCACCAAGAATGCATCAGAGGGGGTGGGTGCAGCTGGATGGGCTCAGACAATTAGAAGTGGATGGCATCAGAGGTGACAGTCAGTGACCTTTATAATCCATGCTGACCCTGACTTGGAGAGGTTCCTTTTCACCATGCCTAACACTACTGCATGGACCAGTGGTTCTCACCTAGGGTGACTTTGCCAATATCTGGAGACATTTTCTGTTTGTCAAACTGGGGTGGGAGGTGTTTACAGGCCTCTCGTGGGTCAAGGCCAGGGATGCTGCTACACACCCTACAATGTAGAGGACAGCCCCTCACAAAAAAGAATTACCTGGCCCAAAATGTCAATAGTGCCAAGGTTGAGAAAAACTATCACAGGCACCAATATCCAAGGAAAAAGAGCCCGAAATAAATAAAATACACCTATGACAAACATGTCAAACTGTTATAAATGGAAGCCACCAAGTATGTTTCTTGTGTTCACTCATTCGACAGATATTTATTGAGTGCCACCTACACATCGGGCCCTACTTCAGGTGCTGAGGACACAGTGATGAACAAAACAGGAAAGGCCCTTCATCATCATGGAGCTCACGTTTTCATGATGAAAAACAGGTAACCAGTAAGATAGTGTCAGTTCTGCATAAGGGCCCTCGAGGTGCCCGAGGTTTTGTGCTTTCTGCATCGTGACACTGGGATCACTCTTTGGCCTGTCACATGGGGCTGTCGGCACCTTGAAAGCAGCAGAAAAGAAAAAGAACCCAGACTGCTGCCATGGGTCAGGCTCAGAAGGCATCGTGTAAGAACGTCACCTCAAACCTGTGTGCCACATTTTCCACCCTGTTGTGAGACAAGCTTAAGTGGCTTCCTCTTGAAGAAAAGTAACGGTTCCAACTGAGGTCACCCAGCTCGAAGGAAAAAGTGCTGGTAGTCAAACCTGGCCCTGTTTTCTTCTGGATTTTGTTCTCTTCTCAAATACCACCATGCCCAGACTCCAGGGTCTTTCAAGAGTGGACTGTATCCATTTTATTTATGAGCATGTAGCACATAGCCTGGTACACAGAAGACGCTCAAGAAAATACTTGCTAAATGCCTATCACCATCAATCTGGGTCTGCCTCGACCACCTTAAGATAGAGGTCAGACTGCACTGCAGGCCCCTTACTACCTGGATGCCCTTTTCTCATTCAAACCCAGTTCATTTTTTCATGATCCAGTCTGTGTTTGTCCTTCCTTCCCCGCAGACTCTAACCACACCAGCCTATGGCAATGTCCCCCCTCCCCTGACACCTGTGAGCGCCCAATGACAAAAACCCAGATTTCCGATATGACACGCTCAGTAGATGCTTGCTGATTCCTTGCCTGGCCCGCTGACTCCTAGGATCTACGTACACTGTGCAATGAAGCTGATAGGTGTCTCCCGGTCACAGACGCATGAGGAAGTGCTTACGCAAGACGCGTATTGGAACCATTCAGTCCAAACTTGATGGTTTACTTAACAAGCAACCAAATACTCAATCCAAAGTTTGTAATAGCCTAGAATTCCAAACAGCAAATTCTAGAAGTTACCAAGGCAGAACATCCAGCACTTCCGAAAAAACATAATTCTTAGCCATTTGCGGCACTTTTAAAGAGAAAATAGCACTTATAAAAAGGGCCATGTGAGGGACACTTGTAGTGAAGGAAATATTCTGTATCCTGACTGTATTGATGTCAGTATCTTCCCTGTAATATCGTACTATAGTTTTGTAAGATGTTACCATTGGGAGAAACTGGGTAAAGGGCATATACTGCCGAAGTTGAGAAAACTTGCATTGGCCTAAAGCATATTTATGTCTTGTGAGTCTCTTTGCTGATTTGAACCTGTAACTGCAGCTATGATGCTATCCCAAGAAATAACGTAGATAGTGGCTCCTGACATTGTGATAGGAAAGATGAGGAAATTAGCATAGTTTGCTTTCTTCTACCCATCTTTCACTAACTTTTTTAGTTATATGAGTTATATTTTAGTTAGTATTTTAAGAAATATTTTAAATTTAAAAATTAACTTTAACTTTTAATAATTTTATACTAAAATTTTAATAATTTCATATTCTGAAATTATAATTATGTTTAAAACGTTTTATCACCAATAATAATCAATATTTTTTTAAAATGAACAAAACTCAGGTTTTTTTTTTTTTTTTCTTTTTTTAAGAGACAATGTCTTGTTCTGTTGCCTAGGTTGGAGTGCAGTGGCACAATCATAGCTTACTGTAGCCTTGAACTCTTGGGCTCAAATAATCCTCTTGCCTCAACTTCCCTAGTAGCTGGAACTACAGGTGCACACCACCATGCCTGGCTAACGTTTTTTATTTTTTTGTAGAAATGGGGTCTTACTGTGTTGCCTAGGCTGGTCTCAAACTCCTAGGTCTAAGCAATCTTCCTGCCTTGGCTTTCCAAAGTGCTAGGATTACAGGCATGAGCCACCATGCTTGGCCATGACCCAGGTTTTATTTGAATTTTTTTCTTCAGAAAAGGAAAATGTATTGGTCAAGTTTTAAAGTTAAAAAACAGAAAAGAAAATTAGCACTAAAAATGTTTACATAAAAAGTGGAACAAAATTTAAATACAAGATTTTTTGGAGGAAACACAGTTGTTTAAATTGAAAATATTTAGGGCTGGGTACAGTGGCTCATGCCTGTAATCCTAGCACTTTGGGAGGCCAAGGCAGGAGAATTGCTTGAGGACAGCAGTTTGAGGGCAGCCTGGCCAACACAGCAATATCCCATCTCTATAAAAAATAGAAAAATTAGCTGGGCATGGTAGCATGTGCCTATAGTTCCAGCTACTTAAGAGGCTGAGGCAGAAGGAGCACTTGAGTCCAGGAGTTCAAGGTTGCTGTGAACTACGATGATGCCACTGTACTCTAGTCTGGGCAACAGAGGGAGACCATGCCTCCAAAAAAAAAAAAAAGAAAGAAAGAAAAGAAAAAAAAATTCATAAAGTAATAAGCAATAAAAATTAAAGCATTAATCCCATAATTATAAGCTTCCAAAGCCAAACATTAATCAAAATGAGATGCAAATGGCTAATCTTCTACATAAACTTCAAAAAGTATAGGTATCAGTAGAAATTAAAATATAAGGTTTTTTTGTAAAGCAGAAAGCTTTTCCTAGAGACATGATTCAGCAAGTAATTCTTAATTAAGTGTTAAATTAATTATTAAAAATGAATATCTGCTATAACTATTATTTGCCTAAAAATGTGTTTAGAAAATATGCATCCTATTCTTCCTAGCTGAACTTATATATTTTATTCTATTTTAAAGTTATCAAATGTAAAGTTAAAAACTATACAACCACAAAATAATAGCATACCAGTGACTATAAACTCTACAAGTTAATTGATGCATCTGAAATAAAACACTAAACTAAACTCAATAGCTATCAATTCCTACCTATAGTTCTCACTTTTATTCATCAAAAACTGTTCACTTTACCAAAATAAACAGAGTTTGGTGGCTAACAATGACTAAGCTCAAACAAAATGGAAAAAGAATTTTCTGTATAATGTCTACATTTTTACCGTCTACTAATGAGCCATTAAACTTCAAAGTAGAACTGAATACTGCACATAATGTTCACAAGAATATATTTGTGAAAGACTCTTTTCTTGAGCTTTTTTGAAGAGAATATAGTTGAGAGATATTCTAGAAGAAACTAGATTCTTTCCAGGATAGGTTAATTTCATCTGAAACAAGTAACAACTCTCAGACCTACTGTTAAAATAGGTTATCAAATAACCTTTGAAAATGTATTTGATGACAGAAAAACAACCAATATGAAAGGTTATAAAATCAAGTTCCAGAAATATATCTCCAGGGGGCCTGTGAATGCAGAGAAAGTCAAAATCTGACATAAAACTTTATAAAAAAATAAGTACTTCCATTATTTTATCACTTAATTTTACTCTGAAAACCATAATCTATTATTTAAAGATTTCATGATTAGACCCATGATAAAAATAAAGCCATAGAGATGTATCTAGGTTTAGGACAGAAGATTGATTTTGTTTACTTTCAGAATTGATGTTGCATTAAACCTGAACTTGAAGTTACCTAGGAACTGGGGAAACAAAATTTGGTTCCCTTTTTAAATATCTTAGACTTGGAAAACTCAACAAAACTATTGTATGACACAAATTCCCAGTCTGAACTGTTATTACTCATTCAGTGAACATTTTGTCTCTGTTATCCACACAAACCAGTTTTGGTTAACTGAACTAAAAAAAAATGTTCAAATTAAACACAATGACAGCTTTCACGGAGGTAGAAGACTGTAGTCGTTAAGACCACATAGACAACGGGGTGTCAGAAAGAGGTGAAGTTCAGTGTCTGCTATCTAGGTATGGCCTGCGTTGCTTCAACTAGTGACTGAACTCCTTGGAGACTTAATGTTGTATATGGAACATGACAAAATAAACCCATCTCACAGGTTTGTTGTGAGCATTAAATAAGAAATACATGTATAACATTTAAATATAGAGCACCTGGTACACATCATACCATTTAACAAGTGGCAACTATTATTCTTATTAACACAAGAATAGTTCTACAGAATGTATCGCTTTACCCTTTGCTGTTTTAGCAAACAGGCTACGTGATTCTGGTATTTAGGGCACGTGAAGTTATGCTAACACCGTATAAAAACAACATAATCCTTAAAGGAGAAGGTTAGGAGTAAACTTTTCAGAGACAATGACTTACATGTACAAAATACCACTCACAATTCAACAACGGTGATGATAAAACTGAGATCAATGCCAAAGGCGGCTGGGCCAGTGTCACTTCCTCTGGGGAGTCTGGCATTGAGACATGACTAAAAACAGTTTAAAACCTTTTTCTGTCTTAAAATGTCCAAGAGTAAATGGTGCATATCATGTTTTAAAATGGCACTTCAAGACCAGGCACGGTGGTTCACTCCAATAATCCTAGTACTTTAGGAGGCCAAGGCGGGAGGATTGCTTGAGGCCAGGAGTTCAAGACCAGCCTGGGCAAGATAGCAGGACCCTGTCTCTATAAAAAATAATAATTAAAAAAATTATCTGGGCATGGTGGCATATACCTGTAGTCCCAGCTACTCAGGAGGCTGAGGCAGGAGGATCGCTTGAGCCTAGGAGTTTGAGGTTGCAGTGAGCTATGATAACACTACTGCACTCTAGCCTGAGCAACAAAGTGAGACCCTATCTTAAAAAAAAACAAAAAACAAAAACAAAAGGCACAGTTTTGTGTGGCAAAACCATGAAGAATGGTTTAAATGTAACAGGAAGCATTTCACAAAGCAACCACAGGAAAGCCAAAAGCAAATTCAGTCTTTAGATGGACCCAAACAACTGCAACCCGCATTACAGCTCACAGAGCTAAACCCAAGCCAACGGGCCACTATTTACTTCATTCTGTTCACTCCAAGAAGGTCAAAAACGTTAACTGTTATCTGGGACTTTGGAGTACAGGAAAAATGTTTGGCTCTATTACAGTTTTAAACCCTAAATGACATGTGAAAAAATAAGGCGGAAAATAGAATTCAGTTTGCTTTGAAAATATGTGACCTGTTTTAAAATGAGAGTATACAATGTGTAGAGAGAACGCTATGGACTGAATTCTGCCTCTCACAAGCTACCTGGCCGAGGCCTAGGATTTGTCTCAATGCTTCCAGACTATACTTTACTCATGGGTGAAATGAGGAGGTGGGACTAGAGGAAGGCACTGCAACCTAGCATTCCTGGGGGATTTTCCTGAGACCCTACTGTGTTTCAGAAGTTTTCCATCTGACTGAGGTGTTGGTGGCATAGTGGTTAGCACAGCTGCCTTCCAAAAGTTTTCAAATGTGAAGGGCAAGGACTCTCCAGCTCCACATACTTCTTTGCTCCCTTCTCTCTCCCACCTACCAGCTTCCTGATGTAACAGGAGCCTGCCTGACCCCTGCAGACAGGTGAGTATGCAACCCCTGGGGACACAACCTCTAAAGCCCCAACCAATCCTGCAACCCTGTGACAGCACTTATTGTCAATAACTTTTCAAAAGTGTTGTTTAGGCCATTGTGACATTTAGCTGCCAGATAATAAAGCAAATTAGAAAATTAAATATCATGAATCTCCAAAATTGTGAACAATGTATCCTGTAGGTATAGAGTCAAAATACACAACTTTTAAATTAAGATACACGTGTAACTGTGTTGTTGACAATTTTCCGAAAAGACAAAAGCTAAAGCTTATGTACTTCTGCCTTATCAGTAGATCTAACATTAAAAATCTTTTCAAGGACTTCTATAATTTCTGCAAAGAAGCATACTGGAACATAATATATATTTTTGTCCTAAATAAGTTTTGAACAAATTCGTATTAGAAGAAATTATTTTGATAATATGTTTCTAATGTCATGAGAGCAATGATATGAAAATTATCACTTGAATAGGATAGTACAGGATACAATTCTTTGAAATGGAAGGGTAGAGAAGACAGGGGTTGGTTTTTCCACTGTCATCTTCCCTAACTTCCAATTTCAAGCACATTACCCTGGACTTCATGTCATACGGGCCTTCCTTAGAGTTAAGTTATTGCAACATGAGAGAACCACCATGAATACGAACACATATACTAACTTTACGAGTCAGTGGATGGCAGCTGTCTCCTAGTTTGCCCATAGGTGTGCAAATCCTTATGCTCTTGACCCAGATACTAACAGCACAGCACATGCCTCCACCACACTGGGGGTCCTTGTCGCAGGCCTGAAATGTAACAAATAAACAGATAAATATAGATAGTGGGAAAGACTCAGGCTAAGGAAATCTAAAATTAGCAGTGAAAATGCTCTTCAAATATCCAAACACTATGATTTTAATAATCACATATATAAAAAAGAACCATAATATTCATTTGTTTGCACAAATCTATAATAATATCTGATCAGATTTTTCCAGTTTTTCAAAATTGAATGAAATAATAGCTGCTGGATTATGAAAATCTCAAATAAACATAAGATTTTTAAAAAAACAAAATCAGCTCTCTTTTTCTAGTGCTTTGTGGCTGAATTGGCTTTGAACTTGAAGAATAAGTATATTAGTCTTATGCTACACATAGCTATTAGGAACTACATAAATCGACTCACAAGATTTTATGACTATTAACTGCAGAATACATTGGGCACAATTTAAAAAAGAGACTTCAATGGTCCCTAAATCTGGCATGAAACACTCCAGACTCATAAAGGCACTGATGTAAATTTTAAAAGTGCTCATTTTCCCTTTCTAATATTTGCATTTTGGTTCGCAAGACTTGATGTTTCTCACACCACTGATTTGATTTTCACCATTTCCTCTTTTAAAAAAAGAAATCTCATAGGTTAAGAATGGAGAGACCAAGACTTTTGCCTTTGGTATGTTACTCTTTTTTTCAAGTAAATAACCTGCAAAGAGGATATTATTGGCTTAGGATATAGATATGTGTGCATTACCAAATCAGGTGCACTATCCTATAAAATACATCAGATTAAGAAATGTAAGTGACAGATGCAATTATCAACAGTAATTACGCAAGGCACCTGCTTCCAAATATAAAATTTATAAATACAATAATTAAAGAATAAACTATGGAGGAATTTCCATACTCTACTAAATACAAATAAATAATGAAGTCTAAATTTATTTGCATGAAAATGGATCTGAAGAACTATCATTCTTTCCTAGAACCAACAAAAAGCAGAATGCTTTGTTTTAACAGTATGCAGTAATCTGTTTTGGTATCGATAAGGTAAAAACATCCTGTATTATATATATAAGAAACTAAAAAGTCTGTCTTTTAGGCACAAATTTAAATGTAAACTTACTGGAAAAAATTAAAACAGTCTTTCAGAGTTCTCAGTTTAGGGAACAGCTGTAACTTTCAAAACAAATACATGGCACATTTTTATCATTATTTTTCATTAAAAGTGACCAACTATCTTGCTTTAGAGTTTATTTACTTCCTCCATTAGAATTTTTTTCTTAGCCTATTTAAAATAAGTATCTGGGTAGAAACTACAATTGTCATCTTGGGGTGTTTGGATTTTATAGGACAACATGTAAACATTTCCATTTTCCGATTTCTACCTGTATGTCAGAAATCATGTATGTGACATGGCCATTATATTCCACAAATGAGATGTCTAGTCGGTGATCTTTTCCAATGCGGTTTTAACAAATCTATATGGACATATAAATCAATTTCAAAATGCCTACATACATTACCAAAACAACTATATATTTAAGGAGGATGTTTTAACTAGTATTTTATTTCAACAGATGCTCAACACCCTGAATTCTGAGGCCCCAATAGCTCTTTTTATAAGACAATCAAATATCCAGCCAAAATCTTTTAAAATTCAATCACTTGGATGTTTAGCATCCTATCCAGCAGTTCCCAGCCTTTTTGGCACTAGGGACGAGTTTCATGGAACATAATTTTTCAACCAACGCAGTGGGGGAGGGGCCGCAGGGAGGAGGATGTTGAGCAATGGACCGCAGCTGTAAATAGAGATGAAGCTTCACTTTGCTCCCTCACCCTCCGCTCACCTCTTGCTGTGCAGCCAGGTTCCTAACAGGCCGCAGAGGGTACCCGTGGCGGTGGTGGGGTGGGATGGAGGGTGGGGGGGTTGGGACTATATACAATATATCTAGATAAGTTACTGAGTTTTTCATTTGAATCCAGAATGGTTCCCCTCATGCAGACATAACTGCATTTCATTACCATGTTGCTTTAGAGAAAAACTTTAGATTCTCTTTTTGTAACACCAAGTTAAAACAACAAAAACAGCACACATAACTATGTAAATAAGCCCAGTCTAAACCTCTCTAACAGGTAAACATCTAATGTGATAAAATTTCATTTTGTAACAAAAAGCTTCAGTTCTTAGCAAATTTACAAAGAATGGTATAGGTTTATATATTTTTAATTAGACAGCTGTTTCCTAATGGCCTTCATCCTTAACCCACTGCAGATCTATTCAAATAGTGTTGCCATGTGAATGGAACAAAAAGATACTTATATTGCAAAAGAACCTTTGACTCAGAGGATTAGGAGAAATTTAAAATGAACCAGCAGGGGAAGAAGGGGGAAAAATGCAATTATGTTTCAATTCTCATGTATTAGAAAAACCTGTAAAAACTTTTTTTCCCCAACCACTCGGACTAGCTACTGACAAAGCTATGCAAGCAATTTTTTAAAAAATTCTCTGTTCTAAGAAAAACCACAAAGCTTATAATTCAATATCTATTGGATATAACCAAATGCTGTCATAGCACAAGGACTTTCAAAATGCTATAAACCTATTAACTAATATAGTGACAATAGAGTGTTATTTTCTCAAGAGAATGACATTTCCTTTAAAGTTATTTCACTACGTATCATTATTTCAAATAGAGACATTTTATTTAAATCCTATAATGCACACTTAGATATTTGAAGTCATTTAATGAAGGTGTAAAATAATTCTGCACTTAAGGAAAAAGAGTAAAGCAGCCGAATAACCAGGAAATGGTAATGGTTTTGCATTGTTGATGTAAACTAGACTTTTAAATTTTGTACTGTAAGCTCATTCTTCATATCCACACAAAGAAAACCGTTGGGAGTAGGAGAGAAATGAACTAGTTCCTACTTACAAAAATGATGAGGACGCCTTCTCTAAGTTTAAATAACATCTACATGGCAACCTACTCCATAATTATACTGGGGCACTGGACGTGCTTTATTAGGCAATTAGAAATTAAAAACTTGTACACGGAGAACCTCGGGACGCTAGGGGGGAAGAAAGCCCCGGAACTCAGAAGGAAGCGCCCACAATTGCCTTTCAAAGCGCACACATGGCCCTGGTCCAAGTATTTCAAAGGGTTTCTGCGCAGGACGCACGGGGAGCAAACTCCTTGAATGCAAGATTAAGCCCTCCGGGGCTCGGGGGCATTCGTCCTGCCCTGTGCAGTCAGGAAGGCCGTCCAATGTTAAGGTTCGAGGCTGGAGCGCCTCCAAAAGTACTTGAGAAGACTCTGAAAGAAACTTCTTTCAGCTTAACAGAAAAACAGACCAAACACGAGTAGCGAGGCTGTGGAGCGGTGAGGATGAAATAAGCGAGAGAAGGTGGTGAGGTGACACTCTTGTCACTTTCTCTTCCAGGAAGCGCCCAGTGTCCCCAGGGTCTGCTGCTTTCGGAGCAGGACACTTTGCCAAGGGTGCCAAATGGCGAGTGAGGCAGGTGTCCCCGCCCAGGGCGACCCTCCCCGCGCCCCTCTCCTCCCCTTCAGGGTCCCGGTCCCGAGCCCTCCCGGGCGCATCCCGGGCGCGCATCCCGGGCGGACAGGTGCGCCCGAGCCGCTTACCCCGGTGATCACGGCGGCGTCCCCCGCGCGGGGCGTGAGCAGCAGCGGTGGCAGCAGCAGCAGCAGCAGGAGCGGGGCGCAGCGCGGGCTCCTCATGGCGCCCGCGGGACTGGACGGCCGTTGGGGCCGGCGGGGGGCGCGGGCGCGGGGCGCGCTCGGGGGAGCGCGGAGCGGCGGGCGGGCGGGCGCGGCGGCTCCCGCGAGCCTCCCGGCCGTTATAAAGGCGAGCCCCGCCGTGACTCACGCCGGCGCCCGCGCGGCAGCACGCGCGGGGGGCACGGCGCGGGCACACACCCCGCGCCCCACGCGCACACGCGCCCGCCCCGGCCCGGCCGGCGCCCGAGACGAGCACGTGCCGGCGCGCGGCTCCCGGCGCCCCCGCCTCGGGCGCCACGCAGGCAGCGCCCCCCGCGGGGCGCCCCGCTCGGTGCCATCCTCTCCGCGGTCGCCCGCCGCTGCCTTTCGCACGCGCCTGCGTGGCTTTTGTGGTGGCGGAGACACTCATTTGCTGTCCTGGTTTCCAGAGCTCTACGTACCGAGCGCGGAAAACTTCCAGATCATTTGCTCTACAGATGTTTAGGGGGCGCCTGCTACGCGCCCGGGGCTGCGGACAAATAAGGGACGGGGGTGGGGGGCACAGTGGCCCCTGAATTAGTTCGTTTGTCCAGTAAGTGTATACCGAGCGCTCGCTGTATGCCAGGTGCTGCCACCGGGTCTGTCCTCATGGTTGAGTAGCTTAAACAGAAAAGACAGACGTCAAACATAAACTGGAAACGTGGAAGGCAGGGGAAAGAACAAAGGCAGAGCAAAATCGCCCCTAATCCCACATCCCCCGCGACACGGAGGGGTTTGTCCTCCCAGCTGTGGGAGTCCTGTGTGTTTCTTTCATTTCAGATGCCCTCTCTTTAAGCTCACATCTGTTCCTGCCCCTCTCCTCTCTGATTTCCCTCGTATGTAGTCCCCCCTCTTCAGCATCGCCCCAGCTTCAGGCAGAGCAGTCCAGGATGAAGCCAGAGGGAAATGAGAACGCCTGTGTCCTGAGCCAGCCTGAGGTCCCTTGAGCTCTAGGTAGGCAGCTAACTTTTCAGCCTAGGAAAATGACCAATCTGTCTTAGAGAAGCGATAGGGTGGTGGTGTGATTCGTTCATTCGTGCAAACATGAATTGAGTGTCTCTTGGGTTCCGGGCACCCCGTGAAAGGGGTGACAACTTTGCCCTCCATCTCTGACCCTAGCCTGGCTCCAAGCATCTTAGCCTGTTTCCTTTAATAGAAATGATTTCGAGAATACGTAGGTGCGACCACAGCAAACTTGCTTGCACTGACGTTTTAGGAAGCCCAGATTTCTTCCTGAATAGCCTCACCCTCTAGCTTCTCTGGTCCGGTAAGAGCCATAAGCTGTTGAAAATCAGATGCATCTTCCAGCCTCTTTAATAAATGCAGTAAGGAAAGTGGAGACGGAGTTACTTTCAGACTGTGGGGCTCCCCCATGCCAAAGCATTTAGACAAAATATGGGGGAGAAAGGCAGCCAATTATATGAATGTTAAACAGCTGAATATTTGGAAACCCAAATCTTTGCCTGATTTTTTTAAACCCTTTTCACAAGTGTTTTCATGTTTGAGAACTGTCCTGAAACAGAAAACACAAAAGGAATCAAACTTTTTTAACTGTTCAAAAATTGTTAAAATTGGGCTCATAGTAGAATAAGTGGAAACAGTAGCAAGTGACAGACTTGTGGAAAGTTTCCTTTTCCAGTCTCCATGCCAACACCAGCATGGGAATGCTGCCGGGTAAATGCAAAAACCAGTCAACATGGATTTTAACATTCCTATGACTTTTTTCTTTTAATGCTGTATTTCATATTCGCTACTATTGAATGCCAGCTTGGGTATTCCCTGCTTCTCCACGCATAGAAAATGTGATATGTCTACATAGGAAAAATCAGATTTCAAAAGTGGCTGGCTTCGTACACAGCTGTTTGGAAAACAATCCTCAGAAGGCTGTTTCGAAACAAGGTTGGAAGCACTTGAAAATAAGGTTGGTTTCATGTTGTTTCTTTTGGGACCTTTAATTGTTTTAATGCTTTAGACCAGAAATGAAGACTGTTGATATGCCGTCTTTGCATCTGGGGCCAAGTCAGAAAATTAAAGTCTGACTTCAATTGTTATAAAGGGAAAGATGAAAGAATGAGTTTGGATTAGTCCATAAAAATAAGTGAGATAGGAAGGCAAACCTACCAACAATGAAATAGAAATGTAGTAGTTTGTTCTATTTTATTGCTGTAACCTGTTGATATTGCCACATGATCAGTTCGGCCCAGGGATAACTATATGAGGTGAACTAAATCTTGTGTGTTTCAGAGTGCAGACTACCATATTCTAGCAGACTATCAAGGCTCAGCTTAATTGAAGGTGCAATACAGGAGAGTCCATAGGACCTCATGTTTGTGAGTCAGACTGACCTGGATTGGTGTGACCATTGGGCAAGTTACTCAACCTTTTTAAGCCTCTGTTTCCTGTCCTGTAAAATGGGTATAAAATACCAAACTCATGAGGTACCACCCCCATGGAATTTAAAGGGAATAATACCTGCAAAGTGCTTAGCACAGTGCCTGGAACAGACTGGAAGCCCTGATAGGGTTACCTCTTATTAAGTCTCATTATTTGGTCTCCCCTGACAATTTCAGCCAATACCATTTGGTCTTTTCTCTCTTGCCCCCCTGATTAGATTGTATACTCCTTGTGATCTGGATCCCTGTGTCTAATTTTCTATATATCCCTCTTGGCACATAGCACAATGACAGGCATATAGGAGGCACTCAGTAAATAATTGATGATCAACATTTCCTGTGCAGGGTGGTGTAGTAGGTTAAATTGTGTCCCCCAGAAAGCTATTTCAAGTCCTAACTCCTGGACCCTGTGAATGTGACATTATTTTGAATCAGGGTCTTTGTAGACATAATCAACTTTAAGATAGGGTCATACTAAATTAGAGTGGGTTCTAAATTCAATGGCAGGTGCCTTTATAAAAGAAAGGAGAGGGGGATTTGGATACACACACACACACACACACACACACACACACACACAGAGACAGAGACAGAGAGAGAGAGAGAGAGAGAGAAGAATGTCACGTGAAGATGGAGACAGAGATTGGAGTGATCTACAAGCCAAAGAACACCAAGGATTGCCAGCAACCATCAGAAACTGAAAGAGGCAAGGAAGGATTCTTCCCTTGAACCTTTACAGGAAGCATAACCTTGTTGACACCTTGATTTTGGACTTCTGGCTTCCAGAACTACAAGAGAATAAATTTCCTTTGTTTTAAGCAACTTAGTTTCATAATTTCTTATGGAAGCCACAGAAAACTATTACAGGTGGGTGAAGCCACAGGGCTGTACACCAGCTTCCACGTGTCTCTGCCTGGAATTGATGCCTGTTGCTTTTGCTGACATTTTGGTGACCAAACAAGTCACATGGCAGCCTATCTTCAAGAAGACAGACAATGCAAGTCTGAAATTCACTGTGGTTTCTGGAGAGAACCAGAAATCTGGTGAGCAATGCCATATTCTACAGGAAAGGGATCATTCACGGTTTGGACTCCTTAATGAACTTTGAATGATATTAGTAATTATTAGTATAAATGATAATATGTTATTTCCTTGGCATTTTTTCTAGTTCAGTATTCGTTATACAAGAATTATACAAAGACTCTGAAAAAGAGTAAATGTATAAGCTGATATTTTATTTTAGGTGAGTAGTAAACCATCATTCCTTCAACAGTATTAACTAAGCACTTAGTATATGCCAGATACTGTGCGCAGCACTGAGGGTACAATGGTGAGCACAACAGATGTGAACTCAGCCTCTTCTTTGTGGGAAGAAGAACACGAACCAAATCATCATGCAACTGTATGATCACAGGAGACAAATTTAGCGTACTATGAAAGAGCACATGAGGAAACTTGAAGGTTTCTTTAAAGTAATAGGTCTGAGATGCCACCAGAGGGCAGCCAATGTGGCCCAAGAAATGAACCTAAAAGGGAGTCTGGTACCAGAGCCAGAGGGGTGGCAAGGACCCACTGCAGGGCCTTACATGGGCCATGCTAAAGATCTCCGTGGTTGTCATGGTCATTTGGGGAAGTTCTGAGGAAAATGTAAGAATGGGCAAGCATGACATGAGCAGCTTTTACAAAGATGACCCTCACTGCAGTGTGGCTCCACATGTCCAAATGCAAACTCCTTCTGGCCCCCACCCCAAACCTCTTGTTGCAGGCAACTCCATCCTTCTGAGGATGACCTTGGAGTCATCCTTGACCCTCTCTTTCTCTCACACCTGATGCCCATCTGACTGGCTGACTTTGCCTTCAAAATACATATAAAATATAACATATTACTGGATTGAATGGTAGGTCTACTTAAATTGTTTAAGGTATCTCCATATTGCTTTCCACAGGGGTTGCACTAGTTTGCAGTCCCACCAGCAGTGTATGAGTATTCCTGTCTCTCCACATCCACGCCAACATGTATTGTTTTGGGAATTTTTGATAAAGGCCATTCTCACCGGAGTTAAGTGATATCTCATTGTGGTTTTGATTTGCATTTCCCTGATGATTAGAGATGTTGAGCATTTTTTCATATGTTTGTTAGCCATTCTTATATCTTCTTTTGAAAAATTTCTATTCATGTCCTTTGCCCACTTTTTGATAGAGTTGTTCGATTTTTTCTTACTGATTTTCCTGAGTTCTGATCCAGCAATCCCATTATTGGGCATCTACCCAAAAGAACAAAAGTCATTCTATGAAAAAGACACCTGTACTCGAATGTTTATAGCAGCACAATTCACAATTGTAAAGATGTGGAAACAACCCAAATGCCCATCAATTCATGAGTGGATTAGTAAAATGTGGTATATGTATACCATGGAGTATTGCTCAGCTATAAGAAATAACAGTGATATAGAATCCCATTTGTTCTCCTGGAGAGCGTTGGAACCCATTCTATTAAGTGAAGTATCTCAAGAATGGAAAAATAAGCACCACACGTACTCACCAACAAATGTTTCCCTGATTATCATCTAAGTGCACATTTGGGAATAACACCAATTGGGTTTCAGACTGAGGTGGGGGGTGGGTGGAGGGGATGGGTGTATGCCTATATGATGAGTGCGTTGCATACCGTCTGGGGACGGGACAAACTTGAAGTTCTGACTCAGGGGGATGGGCGGGACATGGGCAATATATATAACCTGAACTTTTGTACCCCCATAATAAGCTGAAATAAATTAAAAAAATAACATATTATAATATCAATAATAATATTGTAATGGATTATAGTAAAATATAAGTACATAAAAAATAAAATAAAATAGACTATATTAAAATATATCTGACCACTTTGCCCTCTGTCCTGGGCATCCTTTTTCCTCTGAGCCTCTGTCGTCTCCATCCTGGATTACAGTCACCACCATCGCCTTGTGACTCACCTCCCCGGTTCACCCTGGCCCTCTACATCCTATCATCAACCCAGCTACCAAAGCTATTTTTTAAAAATATAAGTCAGCCTCTTTGCTCGAAACTCTGCAGTGGTTTCTCGATTCCCTCATGGAGACCTTAAGCTCTTTGGCTTCCTCTATTACTACAACTACCCCTTGTCCTCCTGCTGGCTCTGCTGCAGCTACACTGGCCTCCTGGAGGTTTCTAGAACACACAGGGCATGCTCCCACCCTGGGAACTTTGTCCTGGATCCTCACTTTGTCAGAATTGCTCTTTCCCCAAGTAGACAGCCACGTGGGTGACATCCTCATCTCCTTCCAGTGTTTGTTCAAATCTCTCCTTTGCAAGGAGGCTTATCCCGACCACACTAATTAAATTTGCAATGGCCCCATCACTCCAGATGCCCTTTATTGTACTCCTTTTATATTTTGCTTTTTCCTATAGCACTTAAGACCTTCTAGCTTATTCTATTATATATTATGTGTATTGTTTATTGCCTTGCTGCACCCACCCCGCACATACACAAAAATCTAAGCTCCATGAGATCGGGCATTTTCAAAAAATTTGTTCTGTTTACTGATTTATCTCCAGAAGAGTGCCTGACACATGGTAAACACTCAATAGATATTGGTTGAACAAATTGCAAAAAAATGTGGAGAAGAGATTGAAGGGTGGCTGAGAGCAGAACTGACGGGAGGGTACAGCAGTGGTCCAGCTGGCTTCTGTTACCCTGGTTGGCAGTAAAGGGGCAGAGAAGTGAACTGATGCACTGAAGTGGAACTCATAGAGTTTCCCATTGGTTAGATCAAGGGTGGAGAAGGAAATGTCAAGATTCACTTTGTATCACTGATTGACAGTGGAGATGCTGGGGGTGCCAGCTATACCCCCGGTGTGGGGAAAGCCAATCAGGCCAACCTGGGGTACAGAGAAGGCACTGGGCTAGAGACAAAGCTCTGGCCAGTTTCCCCTTAAAATTCTTTAATTTGCCCATTTCGTATAATGTAGCCACAATAGTAAAAATTTAGATCAGGGGCTGGCAAACCGTGACCTTCTGCCTGTTCTTATAAATCAAGTTTGAGCAGGACACAGGCACGCTTGTTTATATAATGTCTAC
This sequence comes from Lemur catta, assembly GCF_020740605.2. NCBI lineage: Eukaryota > Metazoa > Chordata > Mammalia > Primates > Lemuridae > Lemur > Lemur catta. The sequence goes on along the minus strand of NC_059145.1, from coordinate 20,507,040 downwards.
AGCTTCCTTCCCACTAGAGGGAAGAGTCAAGTATTTGCAGGAGAGACCGAAGGACCCGCAAAGCTGAAAATATTTACTATGTGGCCCTTTACAGAAAGTTTGCTGACTCCTGCTTTAGGTACTAAACAGGAGCCTCGAATTTCTTTACTGCTCCTCAGGACAAATTTGTTACCGCTTCCTTTTCCTGGGCCTGTTAGGGGCTGTCCTTTTGAGGCTCTCTCTGGTTTACCAGTGTAATTCATTTCCTTCCTGCGTTTTGGGAATTCGTCCCAAGTTCCAGCTTGTTGTTGGATTCTTTGCATGTTCACCTTGTTATATGTGCTTTCATTTTAATTGCCTGTTACATAGTAGATGCTCAATAAATATTTGTTGGTGGAATTTGAGAAGGAAGGCAATAAGTATGTGTTTGGTCTGCCATCTTGAATCGGAGGTCTGGAACATTTTCTCAACCACATAAAGGAAGAGAACTTTTATGACTCTTTTACAGGAATCTCTAGTTTTAAAAGTGATTCCTGCTTGTTTGAGGACTTAGCTTCGTATGTGTCTTCTTCATATGACTTCTAATTATCATAGCATAATAGGTGGGCCCAGTAATTTCATAGCTGGGTCTCATTTGTCTTTGTATAAATAATTTTCATTTAGATGCATTCAAGAAAAGTAAAATAGATATTCTCCTTGTTTTTTCACCCTTCTTCTTTTATCACTGTACTGTTACATAGTGGCTTTTTTTGTTAACAAACCTGTAATATCAGTCTGAAATATCTTTTTAAAATAATAACCATACTTTAAATGTGACATATGAAAGATGAATTGCTTTTATAATTCTAAATAAGACATCTATTTTAATCTATTTCAATGCTGATGCTTTGTCTTTATATTTAAAAATAAATCACCAGGGTTCAATCTGAAAGCCAATTGTCTATGGAGGCACTAAAATTATTTGGTCTATTCAAGTGATAATGTACAATACAGTTTACCTATTTTTAAATAGTTGAAATATTAATTCAAGAGAAAGAGTTTTTAAAAAAATAATTAGTACAAAATGCATTGAAATAATATGACAGGTCAGGATGAACATTTGGTTCTAAAAGATTTAGGTTTTATTCATTATAGTGCTGACTGTATTTAATATTTATTTTTAGCATTGAACATGGGCTTTAAGGCTATGGCTTATGTATTTTGCACTTCATTAAAAGGAAGAGATTGTTATGCAAATCTGTAGCATATTTAGTAACTTTCCAGAGAGAAAAGTCTCATATAGCAAAGAAAAAAATGTTCTTAAGATAAAAACCAGGGCTAGGTAATTACTTCTTCATTATTTTAGGTCAACATTTATTAGCTAATAACCCATACAAATAAATTTCATTTAACAATTTGTTTTTCTGTTCTAAATTTGAATTATATTTATTTTTTTACTGTGGGAAAGGACTTGGAAAAAATAATCAGACATCTGGGTATAGGAATTTATAGGCAAAATATATAGGCACAAACCAATTACAAAACCTTCATTTCTAAATGTAAATGTAAAGTCTGTCTCTTTCTATGTTTTGCACATAGTAAGTACTCAATAAATCTCAATACATCTTATATAATACCCTCACTTATCCTATGTGGTAGCTACTGGCACAATTCCTATTTTACAGATGAAAGAAAGTATGATTCAAAGAAATTAACTGTGTTATACACAATTATAGTAACTTCTAGGGAGTGGAGCTGGGTTTCAACTCAGGTTGGTCAGATGCAAAATACTTAACTATTACAACTTCTTCTTAAATGTGTATGTTTTACTTAAGTATTGCCATAAAATTTTAGGTAGCCTATAACCCGAAGGGAGAAACTATGATGTGAATTTTCTTCCCTCATCTTAAAACCAGTCTCTTTCTTTCTCTCACACTCTCTCCCTTCTCTCTCTCTCTCTCTCTCTCTCTCAACAACTCAGAGATCAAGACTTAAGAACAAAATGGCAGCGAATAGGTACAATTCTATGCCTGTGTCTATTTGTTTGGGGGGATTTTTCCCTCCCAGGGGGATCTTCTGAGGAAGAGGTACAGAAGAGCTGCTTTTTTTGTGGGGGCAGGAAATGGGCCGTCCATGTTCCTGCTCTGCAGATTCATTTGTCATAGTTCTAAGGGAACTTTGGTACCTTTACTCTCCTAAGGTGAGTAGCCTATCAAAGTCATCCTGCTTGCTTTTTTAGACGAAAGGGTCAATAGAGTGAGCCTAACACTGGAGGCTGAGGACTCTAGCACAGCACCCGCCAGCGGGTGTTTCTTCTTAGAGAAATATTGAATTTATGATCAGATAGAGACCTCTTTGGAGCCACAATTTATATTAACACATTAAAGGTCCTGAGAAGTCCTGCAAGAAGAAACAGCCCAACTTGGTACAACCCAGCATTTCCAAAATATCTGGCAACAGAGCACTTTTTGCATGTGTCAGGGAGAAAATTATGGGCAAATCTCAATCTCTTATCTTGACCACATCCAAGCCTTAACAAAACCCCCACTAAATTTAGAATAAGTGTTTTGAATATGTAGCCAGTCTTTGATGAGCTCATCAATCAAATACAAGGAACACTGAGATAATCTAATTTATCTAACTTGTTTTACAGATGAGGAAACTGAGAATCCAAAAAACTTAATCTCATAAGAACTAGGAGACAGAACTGGGAATAGACTATAGGTCTCCCTCCTCCTTCTTCAAGTTTTTTCTGACCGTACAGGCACCTCTTTGAGCTATGGATGTCCATCTATAAAATAGTTATAAACACATTTTTGCAAAAACAGGAGGCTACCTTTAGGAAGATCCCTGCCCTGTATGTTAAGTCACTGCAGTCCCTTGTTCTGCTGCTTTGACAGTGCAAGACGGCCATCAAATTGCGCAGTGTTAAAGCATGCTGGGTCTCTATCCACTGATGTCATTTGTTTTTCAAAAAGTTTGACAGAGTTTGGGTTTGCTAAATGTATACATAGATATTATCAATTTTTGGCTCACGAATTAGCAAAAAGGATAGCGTAGGTTTGAGTGGCAGGGGGCTGGAAAATTACTTTTGGTGAGATAAACTCTCACTTTGAGAATCTTAAATGGCAAATTGCTAACTCCTCTCCTTTGTTTACTTCCAAAATGTTTTCAGGCTGATAGATGCAATTCACTGTAATGAAAGTATTTCCAAGTCCTATCCAATGATCCATAGTAATTGTGCTTTTATGATCGTATTGCAGCATTCTCCCCTCCATTTTCTTATGTGTTTGTCTGTTTAATAGACCCCCCATCATAATAGCTGGAGATGGAGGAGGAAAGAGAGAGAGAGAAAGAGAGAGAGAGAGATGAGTTTATCGGGATGCTTCACATAGAGCTGTTTTCCTTGCTGGGTGGGTGGGGGCTCCAGAACTCAGCCTTGACTATAGGGCTCATAGTCTTCCTGAAAGCTGATGAAACCCCCCAAATCCTATCTATCTCAGCATCAACAGGTTTCAGTTGTTCAGTTATTTTAAAATTAATTAATTGCCAGTCTGATTTGTAAGTTGATCGCCTGTACATCCAGTATGTGTAAACCAGTAGATTTTATTTTATTTTTTGATGGAACATCCAAGTTTTAATAAGAATCCTGGCCAAAATGACTCTCTTCCTGATTTGCTTTCTTTTCTGGTTCTTGTGTGTGCAGGGAAGAGAGGAAGAGATGTGAAGGAGGAACACAGGCAATTCAATTCACCAGGGATACACTGGGTTGCCCCTACGTGCTTACAGGCACTGTGCCCTAAGTGCTGTGAGAACCACTGCACACTGCATGTTGCTGACAGATGGTTCTTTGCAGAGCAACAATTTCATCATTACCATGTTCAAAGTCTTTACCTTATTTCCTAAACTGACAGCTCATATCATTAAGTCTACAATCCCTCTGAAAAGTATTCATATTTCTCTGTGACTGTTGATTATTGAAGGTTTGCCCCAATTATAATGAGCCATGACATCAAGTAAGCTCTTGAGGTATAAAATATCTGACTACCCTGTAGTACACTTTAGATTTTGAATGCTATTATTTATCTTTCTAAAACATTAAGATCAACTAACTATTTGAGCAAATTTTGGGTTTAGCAATGTGTTGTCAGAATTTTGGGGTTATGGTCAACTACTCCTTTTCCCCCTACCAGGAAATGTGCAAGTTTAACACACACTGAATCAACCTAGAGATGTAGGATGCAAATGTAAACAGGCAGAAAGGCTTTTTGGTCTGGCCTTCAAAGTCTGGAGTGAGATTTGGAGGAGTCCATTCCCAGCTCTGCCATTTATGGCCTGTCTTGCCTTAGGAAAGATATTTAATTTCTCAGAGCTTCAGTCCTTTTATCAAGAAAATGGTGTTAATAATAATAATAATACCTGCAGTATAGGATTGTTATGAGAATTAGATAACAATATGCCTAACACAGAGTAGGAACCCAATAACACATTTGCTATGATCAAAAGAAAAGGGTATCGTGCCAACGTCAATGTTCTGGTTTTGACAGTGTACTGTGGTTATGTAAGATGCTATTGTCGGTGGAAGTTGAGGGAAAGGTGCTTGGGAACCCTCTGTATTATTTTTGCAATGTCTTGTGAGTCTAAAATTATTTTAAAATGAAGAGTTAAAAGGGAAACTCGGTGCAGTCCAAGAGAACTTTCCACAATGAGGAAAATATTTCATATCCATGCAGTCCTTAACAGTACAACGAGCCACATGTGGCCATGGAGCACTGGAAATGTAGGTAGTGCAGCTGAGAAATGAAATTTTAAACTTAATTTAATCTTAATTAATTTAAATTTAAATAGCCATATGTGTCTAGTGACTACTATATTGTACAGTACAAATATAAATTAGAATTTTGCTACACTATTGTGAAGACTCCTGAAACATAAGGCTGTAAAACAGCCTGAATGTTAGAGAAAAGCTTAGCGCACAAACAAATACCATGGCTAACCTGCTTCTATAGAAGATATGTTGGCCAGGAAAACATACTAACCAGTTCTGATAAAAATGATAATAGCACACATTAAAATAAGCACTTCATAGATGCCAGAAATTGTGCTAAGTGTTTAAATATGCATTATCTTATATAATCCTCCCAACATCCCCAAACTATTATTATTATGATAACATCAAACATCTATCGAGCACTTGCCATGTGTCAGGCATGATGCAAAATCCTTACACATTTTGCCTCATTTAATCCTTACAACCTGGTGAGATAAGTGCTAATAATGCCCCATTTATAAGCTCTGTGATTTTATGCAAGTTTCTTAACCTCAGAAAATGGAAATATATAACCTATACATAAAATCATAAGATGTATATGTGCAGTTGTCCCTTGGTATACATAGGGGATTAGTTCCAGGACCCGCTGAGTATGCCTAAATCCACACATACTTAAGTCCCACAGTCAGCCCTGTGGAATGAGAATATACAAAAAATCAGCCCTCCCTCTAGTTGGGTTTCGCATCCCCCACACACTGTATTTTTCATATGAGTTTGGTTGAAAAAAATCTGCATATAAGTGAACCCACACAGTTCAAATCTATGTTGTCCAGAGGTCAATTATACATTTGAAAAAACAACAATATTACAATAAGTGCCTTGTGGCCAACACCCAGCACTGGCATTTTGTACACTGCCTTGGCTTCAGAAGCCCACGTATGGCCCTCCCCAAAGACATGTCCTCCCTTCACCCCAGAGTTAAGCACCTTTCTGAGTTCTTTTTGTGTGTGTGTGTGTGTGTGTGTGTGTGTGTGTGTTAGCCATTTCCTAACTTGTTTCTCATCATTTTGCCAGCTAGGTACAGATCCCTGAAAAGACATGGATTATTTACTCCATTGCAAACACCTCTGAGCCCTTACTCTTCCCCAGGTTCTGCAGAACTTGAATTTGACTTTCTGACTTCCTCATGAGTCTTTCAACTGCAAATCATGAAACCTAGCTCAAATTGGCTTAAGCAAAGGGAAAGAATTTATGTACTTTAGAAGCTGAAAGGACCAGGGTAGGTGCAGGCAGGTCTTCCATTGTGGTTTGTGATGGGTTGGTCTCCTTCCCTGTAAAGACCCCCAACCACCACAGTGAGGTGGTCCCAGAAGCTTTAGGCTGACACCCTCTCTGTTTCTCATTTACCAGAAGCAGGGCTCTAACTCCTCTCCTGTTACCCAATAAGCTCAGCAGAAATCCCAGGATTGAATCCCTGTGGACCATTTTGGGTTAGGTGTTCATCTGTGAACCAGGCACTAAGGCCACAGCGAGGGAATGTGCTGATTGGGTGGGCTTGTGATGTGGAGGTGTGTGCTGCTACTATCATATGGGGGTAGCCCCATCCAGACCACCTGGACGTAGGGTACGTGGGGGTGATTCTCCTAAGGAAAATGAAGATGTAGTTAACAAAAGAAGAGGCGATGGATGCTATGCAGGCAAAAGCAAGAGATATGTGCCCCACTTCTGAGCCAAGCAGGGTTACTCTGTAAACACCTATCAGCAACTGATGAGCCTTTAAATCCTCCCAAGACTCAAGAAGCAACATAACTGCCCACGTGAGGGACTTCTCAACCTCACAGGAAAACAGATGATGTCTTAAACATGAATTATTCTCTTTAGCAAGGAAAACATTACCAAAGACTTAATCTTTGGGTTTTCATTTTTATATACCATCCTCTTTGACTCTAAAAATGTACTTTGTATGTTTAGATTGGATAGTTATGTCTGTAAGTTCCTACTTGATGACTGCATATATTCTCTATATACCAGAATGAGGTAAATGAAAAAGAAATTAGGGGGTGCTATTTCAGAGATGTATGGCACAGAGATCAGCAGAAAAAGCCCCAAACGAAAAGCAACCCATGATTACTCATAACAAAGAAAACCACCGAACAATAAGACTTCATGGGGCTAAAATTATGAAATATTTATAGATCAGTGTATTTTGTTTGCTACTGCAAACCAGTTTTCATTTTTCACATTTCTCTCTATGCTTCTATTAGAAGCCATGGAAACAACTCCCTCCCTTTTTTTCTTCCTATGCAAATTGTTCACCTCAGCATTTACTGACATTTTCTTGGCATATTCTCTTTGACGATGGCCATGTCAGTTGTAAAGGAATGCAAAGAACCTGGTAATGAATGCTTTCAGAAGATAACATTGCACTCACTGGTAAACTGGAACTAACTGATGAGCACACGTGTGCGCAGAGGAAAGTAAAACTCAGTGGAAATCAATCACGGTGGAGCAGGTACAAGAGGGGGGGAACCTACCTAATGGGTACTGTGGACACTATTTAGGTGATGGGCACACCTATAGCCAGGACTCAAGCATTACAAAATCGATCTATGTAAGCAAAATCATTTGTGCCCCCTTACTATTTTGAAATAAAAAAAATAATAGCACAATTACTTTGTAGAATTTTAAAATATATATTAATATATATCAATGATAATTTGCCTACCATAAAATAACTATATACTTCAACAGGACTTTTGGAAGGCAAAACATAGTATGCCTCTTTGGAGATCTGTTTTCCCCAAATTTGCATGTAAGTGACATTTTTGTAAACTAAATCATCCTTTAAGATTTAAGATCCAGGATAACTCAAAAATTTTACAATGAATCATGAAAGAATTTTAATTTTAAAGGAGTGAGAAACTTCCCAGCTATCTTATGCAAGCTTCTCCATTTATAGATGTGGAAACTCTATGGATGTCTAGTGGGAAATGGCTTACCTAAGATGCACTTGCAGTTAGCTTGTTCTGTGATTTGTGTTAATAGTCTTTTTTTTTTTTTGTAATTGCAGATTTTGTTTTCAATGTTCACTTACTAAAAGGTAAACCTAGAGGACCAAAAGAAGATTATTTTTTCTCAGTTTTCTTATAGTTCGGATATCATTTGTCAATAACTGTAAAGTTTGTAGATAATGAAGATAATACTTGTTTTTTTTTCTTGGCCACTCAATACAATGTATTTTAGAAACATAACTAAAGCACAAATAAAGGAGTAACAGAGCTTGCCATCCATTTCATGTCAACTTTTTAAAAAATATATTTATTTAATAGACAAATAAAAATTGTATATTTTTATCATGTACAACATGTTTTGAAATATGTATACATTGTGAAATGGCTAAATTGAGCTAATTAACTTATGCATTACCTCACATACTTTTTTGTGATGAAAACGCTTAAAATGTACTCCTTGCAATTTTCAAGAATACAGTACATTGTTATTAACTATAGTCACCAAGTTGCATAATAGATCTCTTGAACTTATTTCTCCTACTTAACTGAGATTTTGTACCCTTTGACCAACTTCTCCCCAACTCCTCCTCCTCAAAAACCTTGTAGGTTTCAAACATTTTTTTGAGAGAAAACTTTGGAAGATTAAACCAGTGGTTTGCAACTGGAGGTGATGTTGCCCCCCGGGGGACATTTGGCAATGTCTAATAGAAGCCCTGGGTTAAATGAATCCAACTTTCTTGAGGTGAAGACGCCCACAAAGATAATAAACCACGTCTTTAATTACTCTGTTGAGTGCTCCTTTATTAAAGTGTCATAATAATCTGCATCTCTAAAAGAAGCTAGCTTCAGAAGCCTCCTCCCTACTTTTGCATTTGCCCTTGGCTTCTTCCTTCTTGTGCAATTGAAGGAGTGCTCTCTTCTCTGGAAGGCCAACCCTTCCTCCAACGCTTGGGAGCCAGTTAGGATTAAGTTCAGCTGCACATAACAGAAAAATCTAACTTCCTCTGGGTTTTAACCAGGGATTTTGTTTCCCTCACATAAAAGCAGTCTGGAGGCGGCTGTCCAGGGCTAGTGCACTGGCTCCATGACGCTGTCAGTGACAGGGGCTTCTTCCATCTTTCCACCCAGCCACCCTTGGAACTTTGGTCCCAATTCATGTCCCCTTATGGTGGCATGATGGCTGCTCAATCACCAGCACTGGGCTCATGTCTAGTTGGGGATACAGGGGGAGGGCAAAGGGTGCTTACAGGTGAGAATGTCTACCTCTGGTGACCAGCCTAACTAGGTATTCATCTGCTAATATCTGAAATTGCACTTTGTTCATTTTCTGTGCAGCATGTATTGCATTTGATAATGGAATGTGTGGTGGTTAATTTTATGGATCAACTTCACTGAGCTAAGGGATGCCCAGATAGCTGACAGCACATTATGTGTGTGTGTGTGTGTGTGTGTGTGTGTCTGGAAGAGATTAGCATTTGAATCAGTAGACTCAGTAAAGAAGATCACCCACCCAGTGTGGGTGAACATCATACATTGGAAGAAGGATAAGCTTGCCTGCTCTGATTGAGCTGGGACATTTATCTTCTCCTGCCCTTGGACATCAGCACTGCTGGTTCTCAGGCCTTCAAACTCAGACTGGCACTTACACCGTTAGCTCCTGTGGTTCTCAGGCCTTGGGGTTTAGGATGGAACTACACCACCAGCCTTCCTGAGCCTCCAGCTTGCAGATGGAAGGTCATGGGACTTCTCAGCCTCAGTAATCACATGAGCCAATCCCTTGTGATAAATCTCTTTCTGTATATGTCTCTCTATCTATCCTATTGGTTCTGTTTCTCTGGAGAACCCTGACTAATACAGCATACTTATCTGCTTTCTTTTCTGCCCCCACTATTGCCATCTTTGTAAAGACCACATGGCAGCCTCTGCTGATGCTCCACTCAGATGCCTTCACACCCCTCTTGCCACTTCTGTGCTGCCTTCCCTGGCTGCTATGCACTTTTGCTGCAAACAGTGGCACCTGCGACTGAACTGCTCTTGGGCTCCTGCAGGGGCTTCCTTTTCTTGCTCAGAGTGTCTCTATCTCCTTGGGGCAGGCTATAGCCAGTGACCTGCTAACACAGGCGTGTGGAAGCCCAGCTCCCTAATCGTGACTCGGGACAACCTATGAGATGCAGTTTACACTCTGGAGCTCCCTGCAGGATCTGGCAGGGTCTGGCACTTGGCCTGAGATCACCACCTTGTTTGGCTTCCTCTTCTCGCTCATCCTGTCCCCCCAGTCCCCCACTTCCTAAGTAGTGTCTCCTGGGAATGCCACCTGAATAAATCATTTTCACAAAAATGTTTGTCTCAGAGTCTGCTTCTGGGGACCAGATCATGTCTTTTTTATTCATCCCAGTGTCTAGCATGGTACCTGGCACATAGTGGGTGCTTGAAAACTTCTTCAAAATTGGTTAAAATATATATAATATTAAACTCAATTAAACAAATGGTTCTACTGGAAAGACACACTTGAGTCCAGTCAAGTTCATATGATTCAGTAACAATTAGTAAATAATTCTCATTTTAAGTTTGATTCTATCTAGTGGAACTCAAATTCAAAATAACCTGGTCAAAGTTGGATAATAAATCTTTACATATATTTGGAGTCACAGGTTACCGTAATATAAGAGAGACTAGGCATTTTCAAGGTGTATAACTTTTCAATTAGCTTAGGTTCCTTTTCAGAAGTCTGGAAGTCTCACCCTGCTACATGCTACAAAAGCTTCTTTCTGGTAAGTAGGCTGGCCACACTGGTGTCCCAGAAGCAAAGCAACAGGCAACATTAACTTAAATTACTACAAATGATATCTGGAGGTCTGAGAAGAAGGGAGGATTGATTTGCAGTGAGAGCTACATCTTCTGTGCAAATCTCTCTGGGGGCCTCGGTGCTCATGGACTTTGCTCAACACACCCCTGGTGTGTGTGGACGGTCCCCTGGCTTCTCACTGCCCTTCATCATCCTGGCAGCTCTCAAGCAGTGACTCCACGGCAGGTCATGGTGCCCGGCCCCTGGAGCAATGCCTACTCCAGGCCACAGAGACCCCCACACCCTCCCAAAAAGCAGAAGCTTGAAAGAAGGGAGCCCGCTATTGGCTGAGTACGTAACTGAATTTCCGTTAATATCTCACCTCGCATTCATGTTATTTCCTTAGAGCCAAGTGAACATCTTCCTGTTATAACCCACTCTTGGCTTTGCACTCAGACTCCCCGAGTTCAAGTCTCAGCTCTGCCACATTCAAGCTCTGTAACTATGGGCAACTCACTCATTCCCTCTCAGCCATGGTTTCCTATCTGTCGAATGTACTTTCCGTGGGGGCAAGGGCTCTTGGTCTTCTCTGGCCATTGCTATATTCCCAACGACCAGACAGTGCCTGAAGTATGGTAGGTGCTTATTAAGTATTTGCCATTTAAATGAATGAGGGTATCTGTGAAGGTCGAAGGGAAGCAATTGCTTGATAAATATTAGCTATAAATATATAAAATATACATATGAATACATAATTTTGTTTTATTTTTTACATCTCATAGCATAGTTTCTAACCACAATGCAATGTGTTAGAATTCATCCTCTTGATTAACAGAGGCATTTCCATATTTTCTGACAGTGTAGTGCATGTGGTGTACATTACTGGTTGCCCAATCAGCCTCCACTCATGCCTGTTTTTCTTCCTAACAGAACTCAGATTCTAGTCAAGTATTCACCATCCCACACATCCCAGGACTTAACAGAATCCAAGACTAGGCTTTAGGAGTGAATCCTGAGGAGTCTGAGCCAATCAGCTTGTACCATTCCCCTCTCCCAGTGACTCATTTGTCCCCTAGCTAAGGTTGGTCCAATCAGACTCAAGAAAAGATTAACATCTTATGCTGGAGGGAGGGGAGATTTTTCCCCTTTTCACCAGGTAGTTGAGAACAAAGAAGCATGTAGCTCCAGTTGCCACTGACAACCATCTTGCAGTCATGAGACACTGTGGAATTAGGCTTAAGCCATCATGAGAAGGATGGAGCAGAGAGGTGGAGAGAGCCACGTGTCTGATGCCATCTTTGAGCTACTGATGGTTTCATTCCTTCCAGTTATGTAAGATAATATATTTCCTTATTGTTTGCATCATTTAGGATGGGCTTTTCCATCCCCTGCAGCCAGAAATATCCTACCTAGTGGACTGCAAAACTATTTAGGAGGTGATACTAAAAGTGCCCTATTCAAATAATATTAAATAACAGTAATGACAGCTAGCGCTTACTCATCACTGTGTGTCAGTCCATGTGCCAAGTCCTGCAGCTATATTACTTATCTACTCTCCTCAACAAGGCTTTGAGGTGGAGAATATTATTTACTTTATTTTTCAGATGGGGAAACCAGGTATATGTCAAGGTTACACACAAACACCACCCCATCCCCTCCCACCGCCCCGCCAAAAAACAGGTCAGCAGAAAAGCTGAGATTTGAGCATAGGCAGTTTGGTTTTGGAGCCAGACTTATACCTAGCCATTAAACCTAACCATTAAACTATACTTTATAGTATTTACTTCTATGAAGATTCATAATGGGAAAAAACCATAATGTAATATGCTTTTGTGAAAGCATATTAAAGCTTTCTTAGAAAATAATTGAGCACTAGTGTAATATTCTTGCTGGTATACCCTTTTCCCAGGAATTTGTTTCCTATTAAAAGCATGTATTCATTTATCCAATCATTCATCAAATATTTCTGGGGCCCTATGTGTCAGGCATTGAACCAGGTGCTAGAGGTACAATGGTGAATCACCTCCTCTCTAGCGGGAAAGACAGAAAGCAAACATGCCAAGAGATAAGCACTTTCTCAGGGGAAAGCACAGCATGTCGCGGAGCACCTAAACATGGCGCCAGAACCAGTCAGTGCAACAGCTGTATAAAGGAATGCTTCCAAATGAGCCCTAGGATTGCCCCGGGAGAGAGATGAGAGGCCACCTCCAAAGGCCAGCAGGAGGAAAGCAAGAGTATGGCACATTTCTGAAACTGCAGAGGGTGATAGCTAGGAAAGTGCTCTGACAGATGGGAAGACAGATGAAGCCAGTGAGGTAGGCACTAAGTTCCATCCTTGTGTAAGCCCAGGTCCTCTAGAAAGTAGAGCCTGAGAGGGAATGAAAGTGCTGACAATTTGGGAGGTGTAAATCCAGGGTTTAAAAGGTAAGTTAAAAAGGGAAGTAAGACAGGCTGGGTGCTCATGCCTGTAATCCTAGCACTCTGGGAGGCCAAGGTGGGAGGACCACTTGAGGTCAGGCATTCAAGGCCATCCTGATCAAGAGCAAGACCTTGTCTCTACAAAAAAAACAGAAAAATTAGTCATGGTGGCGCATGCCTGTAGTCCCAGCTACTTGGGAGGCTGAGGCAGGAGGATCACTTGAGCCCAGGAGTTTGAGGTTGCAGTGAGCTATTATATGATGATGCCACTGCACTCTAGCCCAGGTGACAGAGTGAGACTCTGTATAAAAATAAAAATAAAAAAAAAAAAGAAGCAAAGCATTGTGAGCAAAGCCCTGTAATATATCTCTGTGGTGGCCATTGTGTTACAAGGAGCCAAAAAAAAAAAGTCACAGCAGTTAACTCAGCAGGTGGATCTGCTTAGAACATGGGACTCCTCTGAAAGATTGTAAGAAGAAAGCCCGTCTTGCAGTAGTCCATGAAAGTAGCGTGAGGGGAAATTCATCTGCCCAGATACATTCTACCTCCTGTTTCCCACTCTTCAAGGAGCATCCGTGGGGAGTTGGCTTCTCCACACTTCTGGGTTGCAGCATCTGGCACTTGGGGGCTGCCCAAGAAGTCAGATCTCATGTCCCAACACGTGGCATTTCAGCCAATTCTGGAAGTAGAGGAATGACTCAGAACAGACGTTGGTGTGTGAGGCTTGAAGGCCATACAGGCTCACGGCTTCAACGTGGGCCCCAGCCATCTTGGGATGCTCATCAAAGGCCGAGCTGGGCTTCTTCAGAACAGAGGAAGTTGAAAGACTGCGACAGTGCTTAGGTTTCTGTCCAATGCAGCCTTTTCCCTGAGAGCAGCTATAAAGAGCTTCAAGCCTAGGGCAGCCCCAATCATGTTGAGAGCTTAAGAAGTTAATCCCGACTGCAGTGAGGAGGGTGGATTGAAATGGGCAAATGCAAGAGTGTGTCTGTCACCCGGCAGCCTGGTCTGAGGGAGCAGGAGTGAAAATGAAGCCAGGTGGATGCATCTGAGTGACATTAGGAGAGTCAGTTCGGCTGTACTTTGTACCTAAGTAGATGGGGAGGGTGAGGGGGGGACGGCACCCTGCTTTCTGGCTTGGGCAGCTGAGGGTTGGATGATGGTGTCGCTTCCTGAGCTCAGTTTTGAACATACTGAATGTCAGAAGCCCGAGGCACATCCAAATATAAGTGTCCTAAGGCAGCTGGTGACACCAGTCTGGAGTTTGTGAGCAATAGCTCAGCTGGAGACACAGATTTTTGAGTCAGTGGAGTACATGTGGGTAACGAGACAGGCATGGGGGTGGATCGGTTACATGAAGGGGAACATATAAGCAGAGAAGAAGAAGGGTGGGAAAGCCCAGCCCTCCCAGGCTCGTCCATGCCCGGCATGATGAGTGCACTCCCGGAGGAGGGAAGATGGGAGCGTTTTTCACAGGAGTGAGCAACAGTATGAGATGCTGCAGAGGAGTTAACTCAGGAAAAGCGTGAGAGACGCTCAGTGGATTTAGAGACAAGGAGGCCTTTCGTTTCCTCATGAAAAGCAGCATCCACGGAGTGGTTGAATTCGGGGTGGGTAGAAGCAAATGTAGATAAATCACTGATCTTTCATGCAGGCATTACTTACAACTCAAAGCAGTCAGTGTCATTAGGAATGATGCAAAAGTGAAGACAGTACAGAGCAAATGAGTGTTCCGGTAGGTTTTGGCCCTTATCCTGCTTTATGTTTCTGCATAGTATATGTGACAACTTGAAATTATGTTATTTGTGTCCTTGGTTGCTGGCTGTCTCCCTCCCCTATGGAAAGAAGGACCATGAAAACTGCAACTTTGTCTTGTTCATTCTGTATTCTTAGTGCTTGGCACAAAGTAGCCATTCAATAAATCTTTGTCGAATAAATGATTGAAAGAATCTGATGAAAATACGTAAAGAAAAAAGAAATAATAATTTGAGTCATATGCATATATGTCCAGACTATTTTCAAAAGTAATTATAGATGGGTGTTCAAATAAAAAAGAGCAAGTTGTGAAGATGACTATAGGACATGGCTTGTTGTCAGCCTCCCAGACTTGCTGGTAATTTAAGTGGGAACTGATCACGCTAAAAGACTGTGATGCATTTCAGAAAGCTTTTTCTAATCTACAACCCTCCTATAGACTTTTATGGAGAGATTTTGTTATCAATTAGATCCTAAAATGCAAAGTAATCAACTTAGGGGAAAAAATATAGAGAGGTACAAGTGTGTGTGTGTGTGTTTGTATTTCTTTTTCATGATTTTAATCAACTAAGAGAGAGAAATAGAGTTTTTACTCTAATTTTGAAGCTTCCACACTTAGAATCTTGCATTTTTATTAAAGGCAATATCATCACACTCAACATCTATGTCAAAGACCTGTTTGGTTGTATTGTATGATGAGAGGCATGCTTTCTACTAAATCGTTTTTAGGGGAAGTGAATCTTGAAATGACAATCGTGAGAAAAATGCTTCTCTATGCCTAATTTGTTTTTATCCCCACTTTACAGCTTCTTTATGTCATCGTGTGTTAGTAGAAATCAATTAATCATGGCCAGGCATGGTACCTCACATCTATAATTCTAGCACTCTGGGAGGCTGAGGCAGGAGGATCGCCTGAGGTCAGGAGTTCAAGGCTAGCCTGAGCGAGAGTGAGACCCTGACTCTATTAAAAACAGACAGAAAAAAAAAATTAGCCGGGCAATGAAAAATAGAAACAAAAAAATTAGGCAGGTGTGGTGGTGCACACCTGTAGTCCCAGCTGCTCAGGAGGCTGAGACAGGAGGATCACTTGAGCCCAGGAGTTTTGACGTTGCTGTGAGCTAGGCTGATGCCACAGCACTCTAGCCCCGAGTGAGACTCTATCTCAAAAAAAAAAAAAAAAAGAAAAAAGAAAAAAAAAGAAATCAATTAATCACATATTTTACCAAGACCGATTCTTTCAGTAACTCAGTGTGCTAGATGTGCGTTCAATTTAGGTGACTGTGAATCCTGATCTCCAAGTCTTGTGGCTTCGGTGATAAGGCTGCAACTTGCAAACATGAATAAAGAACATCTTTCAATGTTAAGGAACATCATTCTTCGTGACTGCAGTGAAGACTAAGAAGGAAAGTGTACCACTTGAAGTATTTGAACAGTGTAAGGAGGAAAGCAAAACTCAGAATCAGAAACATTTGGGGGAAATTCATTTGTCCTTGAATAGGTTTCACAAATATAGGTGTGAAATGGTTAGATAGTAATATTCCAAATTGCCCTAGCTAGTTAAGTAATCAGTTTTGGGTAAGCTGGGCTACAGAAACAAATATATCCCCAAATCTCAATGGTTTTCAACCACAATAGTTTATTTTTAGTTCTTGTTATACGCCCATCTCAAAAGTGGCTCCAGAATTTTACCTCAGTGTAGCAGAGTTGATTTCTGATGGACTGCCCCTCTTGCAGGTAAAAACTCTGAACAAAATACTCTGGAAAGTGAGTGAAATTGGGCAGATTTTGGAAAGGAGTCAAACATGGAAGAAGGATCATTAGAGTATGAGTGTCCCATTTTTATGACTTCAGTTTGAGATTAGGCTGCAGTCCCAGCATAGATGGATTAAAACTTCACTAGAAAATTTGCTCTTTCTGGCCTGAAGCACCCAAGGTTCTGGTTCAACCATTGCTGCTGGAAAGGGAGGAGAGAATCCCAGAAAGAAGAAAGCCAGAGCAGAAGAACCTCAAACTCTGTACATGAACTCTGTGCAAGTCTCTGACTACTGGATGGTGCATGCACAGGGCAAACTCAAAGCAGCTTGTAGGTCAGGCTAAGAGAACTGAACTGAGATTTGAGCTTCTGCCTCCATAGGCAAGACAGAATTTCCGCTTTGAGTCTGTCCAAATCTGTCCTACTAAAATGAAACCATCAACACTCTTCATAAGAATATAACAGAACCGAGAGTTTCCACAACATAACCACAAAGGCAGGAAAAGGGAAACAGAAGAACAAAAGACAGAGGGGGGATACAGAAAAAATACCAGATGATATAACTAATTGAAATTGTATTGATAATTACATTAAATATTTACATTGCTTCTATCACGGCAGAGGGAAAGGAGCAATGGGGGAAAAGCATGATGGTCTTAAAGCTTCTGCTCAGTAGTGACAGGATCATTTTCACTGGCATTTCATTGGTTAAGGCAAATCAAATGTTCAGGTCTGATTTTAATGGGGCAGGAAATTATAATTCACTCACAAGGAGGGGCAGCAAATATTTTTGAATAAATAATAAAACCTACCAGATGAAGGCAGTTTCACTACTGTGGAAGAGTAAGTATTTATAGTGTCAATGACTTCTGTATAATGGGAAAATTCTTAGAGAGTATGAGCTCTCCTGAAAAAATCCAGCATTATCTATGTAACCACAGTTTGCTCAGCAGCCAACTTGCCTGCCTCATTCCTACCCACTTCCCAGAGATTCTGTCTCTTGCTAAGTGAACTGCACAGAACCACTTCTGTGGTCACAGCTAGTTGAACCAGGGGGTGGCTACCTGGCCCACATTGGGCCATTCTGATTTCAAATCATGTTAATCCCATTGGGAAGCCAAGCAAAGCCAGGGCTGAGATGGAGCTGTCTAGCCTTATCAAGGTGGAGAGAGAAAGCCCAACTCTAGAGAAAAACTCTTGTGTTCCTGAGCTAAGCCTATCCTCTTTTGTTAATTTCCACAGTTTAAGCTAATTTGAAGGGATTCACATCACTCCAAGGGCACCATTCACATGGCAGTCTGTATAAACGACACTAGGGAGTCACTTATACTACGATGTGAATGTTGTCTCCAGAGTCGTGCAAAGCTGTGATGCTGGGTTTCTGCCCCTAGGACAGAAGTCCTCCCTTCTGCTATTTCAGTTGGAGAACTCATGGGAGACACAGGGGAGAGAGAGACAGACACATCATTCTTGGGGTAATAGATAATGGCTGTAGTAATTTTCTGAGCACACTGAAAGAAAACGAACTTTCAATCTGGTCTTGGATCTGAGTAACACCGAATTTGGAACAGGAATAGCTAGAATTATGGAAATCCAATGGACAGAGACAAAACAAATTGTGAACTTTGACTAATTACAGACAGCTTTTTTTTTTTTTTTTTGAGACAGAGTGTCGCTTTGTTGCCCTGGCTAGAGTGAGTGCCGTGGCGTCAGCCTAGCTCACAGCAACCTCAAACTTCTGGGCTCAAGCAATCCTACTGCCTCAGCCTCCCGAGTAGCTGGGACTACAGGCATGCGCCACCATGCTCAGCTAATTTTTTTTTTCTATATATATTTTAGTTGGCCAGATAATTTCTATTTTTAGTAGAGATGGGGGTCTCACTCTTGCTCAGGCTGGTCTCGAACTCCTGACCTCAAGCGATCCACCCACCTCGGCCTCCCAGAGGGCTAGGATTACAGGTGTGAGCCACCGCACCCAGCCCAGACAGCATTTTTTTGCAACAGGCATAGAAATCCTTACTATATGAGTTGATTCTGATGTGGCAACATACTATTTATAGTCATTTGATAATGCCTTTCTCTTTTCAAACACGAGAGTACCATCCAGTACATATTTTATATATACATGCACTTTTCATTGACTAATTTATCTTCATGTCTTGTTCCTGGAGGGAAATTTCACATCAAATAAGCTTACTTCTTTGATTTACCTTCCAAAATTGCATAAGCACATCACTTCTATTAATTTCATTTTGCAAATTTGTCTCCTTACATAGTGAAACATCTAAATATAAGTTTAGAGCCTCATATATTTTAAGAGTTTTGCCTTCCTTTGTCACATAATGTTAAAATATGCCATATAATCTTATCTCATACAATTCAAAACAGTATTATAAAATGTATAGACAAATGCTCTCCCGCTGTTTTAAACACCATTTAGCAAGTTTTATCGTTAAAGGGTTTGCCAACATAACTATGACTTTCTTATTGTGGTGAGTATACAAGTATTTTTATAAGCCAGAGAAAGATGTGTCTATAGCCAGGCACAGCGTGTACCTTTCAAAGGCCAAGTCCAAGCCCCTGGCTTGCTCTTAACCCCCCTGCAGGATTTGTTGGAAGCATCATAGTGCAGTAAACTCTCAATTACCCAGACTCACACAGAGAGAGAAACAGCAAACAAAGTTTCCCAATCATTTCCCAAGCATAGCTTTTCATATTTATACTTAGAAAGGGCATATAAATAAAAAAAAATTTTTTTTACAACCTTAAGTGCTCTCTATTCATTTACTGTCACTTAGATATTTTATAATGTGTCTCTGGGGTCTAAATAAGTCATCTCAGATACCAAAAGTTTCTTTAGATCATGTCATCATTGCCTAAATTCTTCTTAGGAACACAGGACATTGACAACACTTCTTAGCACATCCTTCTTCATAATGTGCTAGGCTGTTGTCTTAGACGATCAGCTCAAAATTATAGCACAATACAACAAAGTAAATCAGTTGACAAATGAACTGGAGCATTTTTTGTAAAGTTAAAAGCACCATATCAATCTAAAGTGTTGTTATTGCTGATAATTAAGGAGACAAATATGACCAGCTGAGGCTAAATTCAATCTGTTACCCACTGGCACAGATTTTAAAAATATCCCTTCAAAGCTCTTTTGAACTCTTAAGTTATTTCAAAGCAGCCTCGCACATAAAAGGAAATTGCGATTGCTAACTGATTTGGGTTTGCCTAATGGTTCTCGGGACTGGCTTAAATGCCCTGGGTGAACCCTCAGATAAGCTTCGTTCAGCAGTCACAGTTATTTACTGGAAGAAGCCTTATTGGATTTGCTAATTCCATAACACGCACGCTGATAAGGAGGAGACGTCCTGAAAGTCCATTTTTAAACATCTGTTTTCCCCAACTAACTCAAAAGAGATTTATTCCCCTCAAAATTGCTCCCCTCTACCAGACAGCCTGTGGGGTTGGGGACTAGGTGGTCTCCACGTCTTTGCTGTCTCGTTAGCTTCTGTCTAATGTATTGCAAATAGCTTTGCTGAAGCAGTTCCACAGTTCAGCCCAGGCAGGAATTATATAATTAGGGGTGGGCAAAATACGTTTGGCATTTAGTACCTCTCAGTGGCTTGAGAGGGGTTTTAAGACAGCCCCATACATATTTCCATGTCACCTAGCATTGTGGGTATGCTGAAGACAGCTCGCATGCCACCCGGAAAGGTTAGCAGTCCTAAGACTTTTGTACTAAATTAAACTATTACAGCGTTTCCTGGGGTGTGGGGTTTGGGCGAGGCACCTGGCTGAATCCTGTCTCTGCCACAAACTAGCTGAATGACCCTGGGGGATTCAGTTGATGGCCTGTCTTAGGCTTGGTTTCCTCTTGGTAAAGTGATGGTAACAGAGTTTTTATGAAGAGTAAATGAGATCATATTTGAAATGTTAAACACTATGTAGAATGGGCTCAATAAATGCTAGCTACCCTTATCCCACAGTGTATTAGTCTAGGTTCTCCGGCACAACAGACCAAGAGGATGTATATACAAATATATCCATGTATATGTATGTGTGTATACACATGTATGAGAGAGAGATATAACTCTGTATGTATCAGTGAATAACTCTGATCTCATATATATACACATATATATATGCATACACACACACACACACATATATATATATAAAATGTATGTGTATGTGTTGCCAAACACAAGTTTGGCTACCCGCTACCTGAGAACCAAACACGAGAGGAAGGGTGGTTTATTCAAGTCCTGGCAGCCTGAGGAGATAGCAGACTGTTGGCTCAAAGACTGTCTCCTCTTCTCTGCTTACTGAGAATTATAAAGGGAAGGGATGAAGCGGGTTGGTGGCAGAAAGCAAGCTCTGTGCAAGTCATCATGACTTGCTCAATGGTTATCACCAAACAGTAGGTCGTCTGGTCAATCTTGTCATCAGCAGTCTGTAGTTCGCCTATTCCAGACCCTTGGTCTGTTTTTCCTCCAGCTCGTTTTCTAAGCTTGTGTCTGGCAGCTGTGTAAGCAAGCAGCAGGTCAATCCCAAACTTTTTAGACAGAACAAGCCGAAAGCACACTGGAAGCAAAATGGCTTTCCTTTAGCCAGCCTAGTGATACAGTCTGGATGGCCCCTGGGGTGCACTTACATATGTACGTATGTGTATGTGCATGTGTGCATGTGTGTGTGTGTGCGTGTGTGTGTGTGTGTGTGTGTGTGTGTGTGTGCGAGAAGAGAGAGAGAGAGACTGGGATTTTAGAGAGCTGGCTCACATGAATGCAGAGGCTGGTAAATCCCAAACCTGCAGGGTGAGCCAGCATGTGGTGACCTAGGGGAGAGAGCTAATGTCGCAGGTCAAGTCTGAAGACAGTCTGCTGGCAGAATTCCCTCCTCCTTGGGGAAAGTCGGTCTGTTTTCTCTTAAGGCCTTCAACTCATTGGATGAGGCCCAATCACATTATTGAGGGTAATCTGCATTCTTCAGATTCTACTAATTTAAATGTTAATCTCATTTTAAAAATAGCTTCACGGAAACATCTAGAGTAATGTTTGATCAAATATCTGGGTACATTGGCCTAGCAAAGTTGACACATACAATTAGCCATCACACACAGTTATGAGAATATAATTCTTCGTGGATGCCAGGCCATGTGCCAGGCACTTTACAAATATGAATTCACCAATTTATTCACCACAACCCTTTGAGGCAGGTGCTGTTGTTAGGTCCATTGGAAAAATGAGAAAACGTAAAGCACAGAGAGGATGAGTCACTTGCTTAAGGTAAGACGGTCAATGATTTGTGTTCCTAAGCATAGATCACTCATCCAATCTCCAGATTGCTTTGGACAATGCGATATTTTCTCTGAATCAATTAGCTGTTTTGTTTTTGGCTTTGTCTTGTATATGAAGCCTCAGCGTAAGATATACTTTCATGTCTGAGACACTCCCCAGCAATTGGTGATGATGTGCTGGGGGAGTGAATTTAGATGTGCATGTGAATGAAGTCCTATGTACCTCATTTAAATATGTATACAGGTTTTAAGGAGATAATGTGAGTTTCCAGGTTGGCTTTCTCATACCAAAGAAACAGCCCAGACAGGGAGAAAATGGCCTGGCAGTTATCATAAAATATGTAATTAAGTATCAAATTTCTATCAGGATAATATTTTTGATCAAGCACTCCCAATAGTTGTATACTTATTTATAAATTATATCATGCACAGTTGCTTTGATGCATAAGTATATTATAACACACACACAAAGAATGAACCTTAAAAAGGATGAGCGAAGAAATAAATGCAAATCGAAATTCTACCTTCTCCTTTCTCCTCACACTTCAGTGGTTCTTCTTGTGCCCTCCCCCCCTTGGTTTTAACTGACTTAGAATCCTAGGTAATTGGAAGTTTTTCCCCCTGTACAACTTATTGAGGAATGAATCAGCTTGTCCCATTGACATCAGATATTCAAGGAAGTAATGAAGCTCCGCAGAAGAGCACAGGGAGGATTAAATGAGATAATATGCAAAAGCACCTGATGCAGTGTGTGGCACTTGTCTTTATCGCCAGAGATGCAGTACTGCATAGTTGTTAAGAGTACAGACGCCAGAGGCCAACGAGTGGGTGCAAATCGTAGCTTCACCACGTACTAGCTGTGACCTATTTAATGAGGTTGTTCTGTGGATTAAATGAATTAAAAACAATAAACAAGTAACATTCTTACAACACCTAGCATGTAGTAAGCACTATATAAATGTTACTGGGTACATCACAAGGGCCCAATAAACATTAATTGTTATTAATTGTAAAAACCAACCAACGTAACAACGAATGCTAGGGTCATCTGGCCTCCATCCTTACTGCTTTGCTCATCCCCAGTGCTATATAATAAAAATGTTCGGAACAATGACTTTGAAGTACTGCCCCAGGATTTCATTCATTTGGGTACCAGTTATAATTTTTGCTACATATGAGTACCATCTGTATTATTATTTACTCAATATTTGTCTTTTAATCAAGATCTACTTCATTATTTTTGAGGGTAGTAATATTCATGAAATCATGGAGTTGATGTGCTAGCAACATTTATTCTCCTAAAAATATATGACAATAAACACAGAGCCATTAATCCATTTCCCACACCAAGGGAAATGCTGCATTATACAGTCCTTAAGTCATGAATGTTTCAATTATATTTATTCTACTTTAATGAAATAGAAGAATATACTAACACATGTTGTATATTTAACCAAGTTTCCTTCAGAACACCCTAGTTCCCAGGAAGTTTAGCAAATTGGGATTCTAATCTTTTTATTTTTGATACTTGATTGTTATTTTCTTTTGAATTAAAAGGATTTTCGGTTTCTTTTATTCTTTTTCACTGGACTATTACATAATGATTAGATTTTCTTTAAATAAATAAGCCCCATAAAAAGTTTGATCATCAGCCGGGTGTGGTGGCTCCTGCCTGTAATTCTAGCACTCTGGAAGGCCGAGGTGGGCGGATTGTTTGAGCTCACGAGTTCGAGACCAGCCTGAGCAAGAGCGAGACCCCCGTCTCTACTAAAAATAGAAAAAAATTAGCTGGACAACTAAAAATATATAGAAAAAAATTAGCCGGGCATGGTGGCACATGCCTGTAGTCCCAGCTACTCGGGAGGCTGAGGCAGTAGGATTGCTTGAGCCCAGGAGTTTGAGGTTGCTGTGAGCTAGGCTGATGTCACGACATTCTAGCCCGGGCAACAGAGTGAGACCCTGTCTCAAAAAATATATATAATAGAAGAAAAAAAGTTTGATCATTGTTATCATAGGGTAACTAACTATACCAAGTTAAATTATATCAAATTAACCAGCTTCCCCAAGCATGCATATGAGGGACAGATTAAAGCAAAAACTAAACTAACTCTAGAATATTAAAAAAGAGAAATTCTGCAATATTCAAACTAAACCTGTTTCTATCAAAAGTGTGGAATTTCTGCCTTGAAGCAGATTGTAAATAACGTTCCAAGCAAATACGAGTTAAAGTGAATCAGACCTTTTGATCTCCCCATTGTTTGCTTTCGTTTTTGACCCTGGCCATAGACCTGTTGGTTACTGACTCTTCTCACCTAAATCAGAATCCCAAGCAGATTTCTTTTAAACACCTTGAACCGGTATGCACTGACATCTTGAAACCTATTAGGTAATCAGATGCTTTTGGCTTAAAATGGGAAAGATATCTCCTTGAAGATAATATGAATGCTTGGACAAATTTAAGTTATTTCTCTAATCCATCCTTAAGGGATCTATTTTAGCACTCCATTCCATCATCTTTATTGCAGATCCTGAAGTCATTATTACTATAACTATTAGGAAAAAAAATTGTTTGAGCCAGATCCGTGCCTTTAGTTAGTCTTGCTCTAAGCCTAGGTGACAAGATAGATAGTGATCTTGTCTTAGAAAAGGTTGAATTAAATGGAGCATTCTTTGAATGAGATATGTTCACATAGGTCAGGGTTTCTCAGTCTCAGCACTATTGATATTTTGAGCTGGATAATCCTTTGTTGTGGGGGGCTGTGCTGTGCATTGTAGGATGTTTGGCAGCATCCCTGGCCTCCACCCACCAGATGCAAATAGAACTGCCCCTCCCTTTCAACAGTGACAACGAAAAACAAAAACGTCCCCAGACATTACCACCCTCATCCCCATCAAAGACCACTGACACAGGTCGAGAAGAAAGCTTTGCCATTGTGTTTCTGAATGACATTGCTGTGTTTGGGTGGAAAAGGTTGATTTCTTTATGTGAGATATTTTTTTGTGAGTGACTGTATTACAAAATCCAAACTATAAATAACAGAAGCAAGTGAGAAAAGATGGAACATTTATTACCCAAAGCCACATAAATTCAATAATAAATAATGGCTCCCTCTAAAAATACGAGAAGTCTTTTTCAAAGTCATTAGTTCTAATCATAAATGAATTTAGCAGCATTTCTTTAAATTTTGCCCCTTTGTAATGAACTCTGATACATTCTTGAAACTGGATGTTAAATAAAGAGATAGAAAGGTCTAATTTGCTGGTTCATTAAGCTAGCTTATTTCAAGACATTGTGCATATTGCTTTGAATTTCATATTTCTGAGCAGTGGAGACAATAGTAGTATCCATCTCTAATGTAGTGTGGCAGACAATTAGGAGCGCAAATGGATTAAATCTCATTTCATCAGAGATACACACAGTGATTATTATTTTATTGCCAGATACTGTCAGCATTACATTTCTTCAACAGCTATTGTGATACCTGATTCGCATGCTTAAATTTGCATTAAACACTGTGCTAACAACAATAATAACTTGTTTTCTTACACGACATTGTTCTGTTCTTTACTATGCGTGTTCACCCAACACACAGTGTTAAGGGTGCAAGGTTTTCCACACCCCTGATACAGGAAAGACAGCTGCAGTGTTGAGGAATGGGCAAGGTTTTGGGGTCAAAGACATGCACTCCAGTCCTAACCCTGCCCCTTTCAACAGAGGTGACCTCGGGGGGGTCACTTCACTTAAAATAGAACTAGAAGAAAGAGAATGTTCTTTTATTATTTTAAATATCCTTTGTCAGATTTTTTAAATTGAAAAAGCATTACTTTTTGAAACCAATGGAATTATACAATGAAAAAGCCATTTATTCATCCCCACCTCCCCTAACCATCTCTGTAGTCCATCTCTCTTCAAATATTGATGATTTAATGCATACGTATCTTTTACCAACCTCCTATGAACACCTACACGTCCTTTTATCCAAAATACAGTGTATTTTCTCTTCTTTTTAAATAAAAAATTGGATTATACTACGTGTACTTGTCTCCAACTTGCTTTTCTGAGCTTAGCTCTAAGCCATTATTTAAAATAGCTGCATAGCATTTCGTAGTACGGATATATAACATTTGCTCTACCATTTCCCTCCAGATTTAGCCCATGTTGTTTCCAGCCCTTTGGCACTGCAAACTGTGATGTAATCAGTGTCGCCAGCCATACAGCACTGGGGCTTGAGTCTTTCCTGCGATTGGAAATTTGAAACAGGGACGTGTCACTGAGTTTGACGAACCCCTCTGGGGCTCGCTTTCCACATTTGCATATTGAGAGTCACGACATCTGTCCAGCCAGCCTGTGAAAATGATGTGGTGGTTCTGGAATCCGGAGGGCCCTCCATAAAAATCCCACTTGAGCCAAGCTGTAGCCTTTCAAAGCCACCTGCTTTTTGTCTGCTCACACAATCTGATATAAAATTTATACACTTACATGCTCTTCAGTTCTGGAACATTTTTTCAGTGGGTGTAACCACTTTTTCAGTGGATAATTCACTCTTTCAGTGATTGGTATTTAGTTTATAGAGTGTTATGTCAAGTACTACTCCAATGCAGCACCTGACTTCTGAGAGCTGGTGTAGACAGAGTGCGTGTGAGAGTGTGTGTGAGAGTGAGGGTGACCGTGTGCGAGGGGGAGAGAGCGTGAGTGAGGGGGTGCACACTCAGTCAATTCACTTAGCAGGAAAGTCATCCAGTCACATGTTCACAACAGGGAGCTTTGGATGCTGCTCGTATGGTGAATGAATATGTCAATCTATTTAATATTTTACCTGGTTCCATAATCATTTTAATTATGTTACTAAAATATTCAATAATGTGCAGTGTAACATCGCTCTTGCAGAAAGAAAAGGTCTGAGAAAGTACATTCATATTTATATTTTATTGTTTGTTCAAACCATACTTGTGTTCATGAGGCAGGAAAGTGTCAGTGTACAATGACTCGGCGTTTCACATTTATTTACCTGACAGGCAGCACGACTGTGCCTGACATTCTAGTTCAAGGGCCTGCATTCAGCTCAGAGTGTAAGCTGTGGGCTGTGACCCATTGGGTGATGAAATGAAGTTAAACATCAAGACCCACATTTCTTAGAAGAAATAGAACAGAATGGAAAATATCAGAGTACAACACTCCTAATAATGATAGTTATTGCTTCCTGAATCTTTTGTTTCAGAAATATAAATATGTGTGCGTGTGTCCTGTGTGCTAGATCTCCATGTTAAGTGTGGGTAGCTGTCAAAGATATTTGGAAGTCCCTATTCTGATGACAATTTGCTCATGGGATCCAAGACAGTCACCCACTTTGTAGCCTGGTAGAGTCGCCTCTGTTTGCATGCGGTGAAGATGTGGCCAGATGCAATTTCCTTCCCTCTTTTGCTTTGTCTCTTCCTCCGTCATTTCCTTATGGAAATGCTCTTTGGTACAGCAGAGTACAGAAACAGGAAGTTAACGCATAACCACACATTGATGTTAAACCTCAAGAGGCAGCCAATGCTAGCGAGATAAACCCTTTGGGTAGGGCCTGAAAGACCTCATCCTGTCCAGCCAAGATGGAGCAGGAGCCCTGGAGAGAGACAGGGGTAGAGAGGGGCAGGAGGGTTGGCAGATGGTGAGAGTAAGAAGAAAGCAGGAGCCCAAAGAAGAAGAGGGACTCCCAGATGTTCATTAGAAGGTGATTTAATAGCTAAAATAATATTTTGCTCCGTCTTCTGAGTTCACTGAAAACCTTCCTTTCTGGCACTTCATGGAGTCAATAAATCTTTACTGATCACCTTCGACGTACCAGTTTCTACCTCCTGGACATACAGCGATGACCCAAACAGACAAAGGTTCCCGCATTTATGGAACTTACAATCTAGGATGGCAAGGGAAGAGAGAAAGAGTAAACAAATGACTGGAGCATACTGAATATCAGGTGGCAGTATAGACTATGGAGAAAACAGAGTGGGGAGGGGTTTAGGTGTGTGTGGCGTGGGGGCTTGGGTGGAGGGTTGCATTTTTACATAGGGTGGTGGTGGTCAGGGGAGAGAAGATTAACAGTGGAGCTAAGACTTGAAGAGAGCATGGAAGCAAGTGCCCAGATGTCAGGAAAGAACGCTCCAGGTGGGAGTGCACCTGGGTGAGCAAGAAGCACAAGAGGCCTGGGATGGAGCAGAGATGTGAGGGGAGAGTAGTGGAAGCTGAGGTCACAGGTACACAGTGGGGGGTGGTGGGGTCCTTGCGGCCCTGAAGGTCATTGTGGGGACTTCGTGTGTTGCTTCAGATGAGATGAGATGCCGTAAGTTTTGCTCAGGGGCGACATCATCTCACTTACATTTTAGAAAGAACACCTTGGGTACTGTGCAGGGGACAGTACCTGCATGTTCTCCCAGACATTACAGGTGTGACAATAGAGAGCAACACAAGTGTATGTGAAACGGGGATTAAAGCAGCGAGGGAAATGTCAAGATAGGTTACAAATCAGTCTGCTGTTCTGGTCCCATCATCATTAACTTAACAATGAACAGGAAGTTGGGGCTTCTTGGTGACCAGCTGCAGCAGCCTAATCTCAAGGATCCAGTCGCCTCTTCCTTTACACTCTGCTGTGGGGAAGCCGGATTCAAGCTTCCCCTGCTATGAACTCCGGCTGGCACTGACAGCCCCGCCTCCCTCCTGCTCGTGCTCTCTGCTTTGGCCTGTTTCTGAAGCTGGGCCTCAGGTCCTGTCACTCTAAGGAATACAAGGCCCCAGTTGTTGGACCATTGTCATGATCTACACTGTGCTTTTCTGCTGCCAACTCCTCTGCTCCAGTGGGCCATGCTATTCCTGCTGCTCCTTCCTTCTGGGGGTGGTAAGAGTCCCTTCTCTGTCTCTCCCCAAGGCAGAAAGGGAAAGAGAAACTGCCCCAAAGCCCTCTGCTCTACTCCCCTGGGCAATGCAGGCTGCGAAGGGGCCACAGTCTATTTCTCTATATTAGGCCTCTCCACACGTTGCCCTGTTATATGGGTGGGTGGGTGATGGCAGTGACGAGCACCCCAAGTGTAGCTCCCCTTTCTCTGCCTGCTTTATGGGGGAGGGTACAATTGACCCCACCTTCCTCCAAGGGCAACCACTCTGCTGGCCTGTGGAGGCCTGTTCTTCTTGCCCTGCTGCTACTCTGACCTGTCAGCAGCAGGTGGACTGTCCTCTGTGCCAAGCCGACTGTCCAGGACTTGGTCTCAACCTCCCACAACATATGCATATTGTCAGAGAACACAGTGTAGGTTGTGGCTGGCCTGGGTCCAGACCACCAGGTTATATAAGAAATTCTCATAAAATAAATGAAATCAGTTGCTTGTGAAAAGGGCTGTATTTTGACCATAAAGATCAGTATCTATAAATCCGGAATTACCTTCCCTAACATGGAAAAGGCTCAGTCATATCCTGTTCTCAAAAAGCCTTTGTAAAACCCCCCTAACCTGCTGCATTCAGATACTTGGACCACTGAAGCCGGCAGATTATCAGAGTTTCCCAGGAGGTGGCTAGTATGGAATCCTGGTTCCACTGAGTGGGATTTTGTAGGTATAATGGTGAAGGCAAAACAATAAAAATAAAAGAAATTCTCTTGGCTTTATAAAAATAGGCAGTGCAGAAATTCACATGCCCTTTTCTGTTACATTGAATTGCTGCAACACAACTTTAGGTTGCTGTGTACCAAAAATGATTGGAGGACTATATAATCTTTGCCTCTCTTTCCCAAAGTCTCTGTGCTTGTACAGAAAGCCGTTTTCTCTGGTGGCAGCAAAAGGGTGTTGGTGAGAGCAGTCCCTAATTAACTAATTAATTGAGCAATTAATTGTTGATTTCAAAAATTTTTAATGTGTTTAGTGTTTGATTTTTTTTGCCCTAATCTTCATTCTTTTTTTAAAAAATGTTTTGAATATACAGGAAAGTATCTACCTCATAACCAAAAATTAATATTTTGCTATATTTGCTTCAGATAAAATTTTTTCCCAAAGAGATAAAGCACTGATTCAGTGGCTTCTTTTGTAACCCTCCTCCTTCTTCAGGGGTGCATTGAAGCAGATATTCTTCTCATCTATGTTTTTATCTTTTACTACCTATCCACGGGAGACTAAGCAATATGAAGTATGTTTTGAACTTTATTATGGAAAATTTTAAACACGAAATTAGAGGGAATAATATAAGAACCTTGTTTGGAGATTTTTAACATGTGGGTAAATGCTATTGTGCCCCACAGGTCTTCCTGCAATTGGTTCTATATGCCTCATGTGTTTCTGAGGTGCATCCACGTTGGTGCATTAGATTCATTTCATTCATTTTAACTGCTCTGGAGTATTCCATCATAGGAACGGCTACACCTTATTATTTTTTTGATGGTGGAATTTTAGCTGGATTCCCACTTTCCCAACAAGGCTGCAGTGAGAGATCTTGTACACATCTCCTTGTGCAGACACATGAGTGTTTCTCTTGAAGTGGATTACAGAATCAAGTGATGTATGCTCTTTGAATTGAATTGAATTGAATTTGCTTTTACCCAATTGCTCACCAGATTGTTGATTGTGGCTCCAAGTTACCATCAACTCCAAGAGCTTTTGAGAGTGTTTCTCTGTGCTTTCACCAACACTTGTTACTGTCAGAATGAAACTTTTTACCCATCTTGAGGTCTGTGAAGTGCTATTTCTGAAGGATACACATATGACCACATATGTTATACAATAAAGACAAGCTCTGGGGGCTGTAGGACTCCAGAACAGAGAAGTGCAGTAGTCCAGACCCTTTTGATGGAAAATGATAGAAACTCAACTCAACTCAGCTTAATCAAAAGGAAAATGCATCAGCTCCTGACAACTAGAAGTACAGCCGTGGCTGGATCGAGGGCTTACACACAACCTTCTGGGTTCTCTCTCTCCAATCATCTCTCATCTCTGCTTCTCTTTGGGTGTTTGACAGATTCCTTCACGTAAAAAGACTCTCTCTAAGTGGCAGTATTGGGGCATTGGGGCATGGGGGTGAGAAAATGACAGCTGACATGGTAAGGACTAATTGCTTACAGTTTATTGAGAGAGAGAGAAAAAAGAGAGAGACTCATAAGCTGCTCTTTTTATCTCAGTTTGGAAAATTCTTAGAAAAGATACCATCACAGGTATTGTGAGTGGTCCAACCTAGTGATGGTACCAGCCTGCACAAGGGAGAACAGGAGTGTGGGGGTGGGAGGTGGGCCCCGTGGTAGACAGCCCCACTAGAACTACACGGAACAGGACAGTTTCTCATCAGAAGAATGTTAGACAAAAGTGAGAGCTGTACACAACAGGCGAAGTCAAAGCAAGCTCCCAAGAGGGAGTGTATTTTTGGCCCAATCTACAGCCCACTGAGACAGATGCAAAGAACACTGGATTTGGATCCAGACATGCATGGTATCAACACCAACACTGACTGACACAAGCTGTGTTATCTTGGACAACTTAACTAACCACTCTGAGCAGGCTTTTTTCATCCATAAAATGAGGATGGTTATATCAACTTTCTAGGGCTGTGGTGATGATTAAAGGGTATAACCATCCAAAAACTTTTGCTGACTTCAGATTTTGCTATTTAGTTGTTCAAAATAAATGGGACATTATCGGCCAACTTCACTTGCTTATATTAATACAGAGATCTTCGTTGCACTGGAGTTATAAGGCTTTATTCTTCTGCAATAAATATTTAATCACTTGTGCTAAGAATGATATTGAAAGAAAATACTCTCTAAATATAATATATACTTAATTGTTATTTCATTTTTGATACATTTCTATCAATGCCTTTTTTGGAGTGGTAGTCAAACTTTTTAATAAATATTCATCTTCATTGGAGAGCAAGAATGGATTCATTGGTTTTCAATACTGCATTTTTTTAAAGGGCATATTTTTAAGCACCAGTGATTTTTTAAAAATCTCTTTTGAACTCTGATTTTCAACTGGAGTTAAAGAACATTTCTAACATATTTCAAACAATTTCGTTGAACAAGGATTCAAACAAATGTATTACATTAAGGAAAAATACAAATGGGAAAGTGCTTTTTTCAACAACATGTAATGATATTTGAAGGACGACAACAGAACTATTCATTTCCGATATTCTCATTACCATTTCTAGCAACAGGCATACACGTCTTTCAATTCCTGTGTAGTTCTGTTAATCTCTCTACACAATATTCAATTTTCTTACAGCGATTCGGCTGATTTATTATTATATTTCCTCTTGCGTTTTAACTGCTAAAGATGCAATGTAACCCCATAAATTTGTTTCAGTCTCTCAGCTTCGATACCCAAGGTCGTTAATACCCCCAAAATATCCTTTGCTTACATCACTCCTTTAAATGTGCTCTTTCTTGCCCAATGAGTTGTTACATAATTACATGGTATCAGTAACAATATCATCTTGTTTTTATACTTTTATGATTAAGGGTATAAAAATGAACTGAGTTGAAGAAAATGTTAAAAGATATTTGCAAAATGTAAGAGATTGTTACCATCATTTATCACATGTGAATGATATAGTATGTATATACTTAAAATTGAATTTTCTTAGTATATGGTTTAAAAATCTGTTAAGTAAAATGCATTATATTAATGTGTGATGTGATGATTCTGTACTCACAGAGTGGGAGGTTAAAATAATCATGAAAGATTTTGGTTTTCTGCTGAATATTTGCATCTGAATTTAGAGTGCCTGAGAAGGGAGAACATTTTAGAAATGGGACTAGCTCCCACACCACACAATTCTCAGCCTGCTTACAGCTTAAAGTGTACTGGAGTGTAGTTAGGGTGACCAACTGTTTCAGTTTGCTGGGGACAGAAGGGGTTCCTTGGATATGGGACTTTCAGTTCTAAAACAGGGAAAACTCCAGGAAAACTGGGAAGAGTTTGTTCCCCCCTAGATTAATTTGTCCTCAATTCCTCATCCCCACCCCCTGCATCCACACCTCTGTGATGGTGGCCTCACTGGGGACAGGTATACCTTTCTCCATGCCCCTTGACTTTGGGCTTGGCTGTGTTACTTGTCTTGGCAAAAATACGTGGGTAGAAGTGATAGTGTGCCTCTTCCAAGGTTTAAGAGGTCTCATATGTTTCTGGTTTCTCTTTCATGTCTCCGCCACAGAAATGCTCTGCACTAGGCCCTGGCTAGCTCACTGACCCAGGGAGGACGAGAGACACATGGATAGAGCCACCCTAGCTGACACATGGGCCTGCAGAGAGGAGCAGAGATGCCCAGATGAGCCCAGCCCACGCAACCTGCAGATGTGTGCAGAAAATGCTAACTGCTGTAAAGCCACTGAGATCTACAACAAAAGCTGATTGAAATAGGTGGTAAAAAATACTCATTCAATAAATATTTATTGAGGTCCTACTGTGTGCTGGGCACTGGGGATACAGTGGCAAGCAAGATGCACAGAATTATTATTCTCAGGGAACTTACAGTTTCTTGCAGTAGTCCCTGAGACCCTTCGGAGAAGCTCTGTAAGGTAGAAATCATTTTCAAAATAATACTAAAACATTATTTGCCTTTTTCTTTTTTTCACTGTGTTGACATTTTCACTAATGATACAAAGGCAATGGCGGGTATCACTACTTCGGTTTTGACACAAATCAAGGAGGAGTTACCAAACTATAGTAGTCATTGCATTTACTATCATCATGCACTTACAGTTTAAAAAATGCAAGTTTCATTTATGAATGTCCTTGATAAAGCAGTAGAAAGTGTTGATTTAACTAAATCTCTACCCTGAGATTAACATATTTTTAATATCTGTGTGCCACAGTGTGAGGTATCTGTAAGCTCATCTGCTGCATACCAAAATATGATGCAATAGCCAACAAATGATTGAAAACCTGTTGACCGTTTACATGGAAAAGTCAAATCCCTACCTCACAGCATCTTCAAAACATATTCCAAAAAGATTAAAGACTTAAATCAAATCAAAACAAAAAACTACTAGAAGAAAATATAGAAGGATATATTTATGTTTTTGTAACTCTGACTTGGATTCTTCTTTCTAAGCATTGCACAAAGGCTAGAAAACATAGGGGACTTCAGTTTTTCCTTTACGCAGTTCAGTATGGCTTTAATTTCTACGAGAATTTTTTATAATAAAAATAAGAAAACTAACCCCATAAAGTAAACAAAGCAAGTCTATGCCAGCATTCTTCTGAACAAATTGCAACACACGCTTCATTGATGAAGAATGAGCACATTTTAAGCACAACTGATCACAATTCAATGTTAAATCTTGTCAGAAAGCAAGTATGGATAATCTAAGGCTCTTCATATCATTTGTCATCCAAAAGCAGCATTTGATCTCTTGAAAGTAATGGCTCATTATCAAAATTAAATAATTTCCAGAGATATTCAGAGGGCTAAGATTTTAAATGCCTATGACAGCTTATTAAAACCACAATCGAAGGGGGTAAGCATAATCTTACAATGTTCTAGTTGCAACAGTCAATTGATAACAGCAACCCTTAACACTTTTCAGGCCTAAAGTGTTGTCTTCCTGAAAGATGGTACCACACCCTATGCCTTTAAATTAATTCTTATTGAAGAACCATGGAAAGATTGCTTTCTGAGCTACAGTACACAGAAATGGGAAGAATATGAGTGAGGTTCTTAGGTTTCCATAGAGCCTCTCTTAGTACATACCACGCCCTTACAGGAATTGGAAAAAGACACCCCTCCCAGTGGACTAATTAGAAAAAGGCTCCTCCTTTTGGTGGAAGAATTAGGAAAAGGTGCCCCTTCCTCTGTGTGGATGCATCAGAGCATCAGCTGGATTTCCACTTCCCTTAGCTCCCATGGCCGGAAGCCTTCTGGGACAGCACAGCCTGGACATCTGCATGCAATAGCCCCACATCTGTACTACATGAACTCTGCTTCTTGCTGTCTGGTCACAGGATGAAACTTTAATGAAGCAATAATATAGAATATGCATACAGGTTGTGTAATTCCTCCTTGGATGACTTCTGATACAAAGCTCATTGAACAGCTAGCATTTGAGACAGAAGGTTGAAGGGGTATAATCTTACAGCTCTGCCTTTTACTCTATTAGAATGGGAGTCAGCAGCAAGGGCCTGTAAGCCAGATTTGGCCCACTGTCAGCTTTTGTAAATAAAGTTTTATTGGAACACAGCCATATTGGAACACAGCCATATTCATTGACGTATGTATGAATGAATGTCTATGGCTGCTTTCATGCTACAGCACCAGAGTTGAGCAGTTGCAACAGAGACCACAGAGCTCACAAAGCTTAAAATATTTACTACTTGGCTGTTTAGAGGAGAAGTTTGCCAGTCCCTATATGGCACTATCTCAATCATATTGTTATATTTTGCTTAAATATCCTTAATTACAATTTAATGTTAATCTCTCAGCAAATTAAGATGGTTTATATAACAAATATCCATGTGTATCAAATTTCTACATGTGCAAAATATCTATCTTTTAAAATGATGACAGTTTGCCATCTCAAATGCAGTTTAGCCTCAACTAGAATTAGTTTTGTGAAACTCATTTTATTTCTATAAAACCAAAGATTAAGTAAGACAGTACCCATTAGATTGCCTAGCACCTCTTAATAAAGAACCTAGGTCACAAATTCCTCAATCAAATTATGGAAGCAAAAAGGTTGTTTATGCAAATGAGCCTATTTATTATCTTTTTAAGACAAAAAGAAATATATAGTTCAATTAGCTGGGTTTTTTTTTTTTCCACTTGGCTACTAGGACACTCAGAGCTAAATTTAAGCCTTGCCTAAAGTAATTTCTTACTCCAATGTAACATCAACTCTCCTAAATTATCTTCTGTTTTGCCTTTATTTTTAATGTCATGTTTTTATATTATGTTATATTGCCTCTAATCCTTTTTCGAAAGGCAGAACTTTATAAATCTTGTATTATCAAATTTCGGTCCAATGCTCTTTCCACTAACAACAGAATGGTGTAGGGAAAGCATATGGGTTTGGGGCCAGCCAGACCAGGGTTCAAATCTGAGCAGTGCTCCTTACTAGCCCATGTCCTTGAACAATTTATTCCGTATCTCTGAGCCTCAGTTTTCTCATCTGTAAAATGAAACAATAATACCTTGCAAGGTTGCTGGGAGAATTAGAATGAATATATGTAAAATGCCCTTCAGATACTATTTGAGATTATTTGATGTATTTATAGTATTAAAAATTTATTAATTTTTATTTAGAACATTTAAATAGAGCTTGCTGGGCGCGGTGGCTCACGCCTGTAATCCTAGCACTCTGGGAGGCCGAGGCGGGTGGATCACTCGAGGTCAGGAGTTCGAGACCAGCCTGAGCAAGAGTGAGACCCCCGTCCCTACCAAAAATAGAAAGAAATGATTTGGACAGCTAAAAATCTGTATAGAAAAAATTAGCCAGGTATGGTGGCGCATGCCTGTAGTCCCAACTACTCGGGAGGCTGAGGCAGTAGGATCGCTTAAGCCCAGAAGTTTGAGGTTGCTGTGAACTAGGCTGATGCCAAGGCACTCGCTCTAGCCCGGGCAACAAAGCGAGACTCTGTCTCAAAAAAAAATAAATAAATAAAAAATAAATAAATAGAGCTTAAGGTAGCTTTGAAATGGAATTATATAGTCATTTGATTAGCATAATGTTTATGAGAACTTTTACATAGCATCTCTGGCAATAAAGTGACGTAATTTTGCCCTCCTCAAATTTTATAGGAAATAAAATCATCCCTGTTTAATAACCAATAAATCTGTACTTTTCTTATATGCACTAGGTTCTCGTGGTGACTTTGCTCTGTCAGATAATCAGCATCACAGAGAGGAGTTCTTGAAATTCTTTCCTCTGCATAATCATGTTTATGACTCTAAATTGATACTTGGCAAGTGGAATAAACTGATAATTTACTCAAAACATTTTCCTATATAACATTTAATAATTCATCTTTGAAATGGCATTTTTATAATATTACAGCCTCAATTTACAACCAAATGTTCAAATTATGTGGAAGCCAAATCAAAATGTATCAGATACAAACCGTGACAAAAGTAACAACTAGTATTTTGACAGCAAGATTTAGATAGGACTTATCCAAAAAATGAGCAGAACAACACATTCATGAGCTGCATGGTGCTTATTACTTCTTATCCTAAAAATAATAGAGAATTAACCTCAAAGACAGAAAAATCAGGAAAAATATAAAAGAAAAACACAGCACACTTACCCAACTCAAACATCAGCTTTATTTGATTGTAAAGAGCTTTGGAATAAATTAAGCCCATCTCAAGTTATTATACATACCTAAAAAGAACATTTTATTTTCAGCTAGTCATACATTGACCTTACCGAAAAAGAGGTTGTGTTAGATTAATATTTGTTGTTCATCATTATTAAATTTGCAAGTGTATGAAACATTAACACACAGACAGTTGGGTTCGTCTAGTCAGATCTGCGATTTGCACTAAATCAGGGTAGGTGCTCAGCTGAGGAAACAGTCCTGTTGCAATGGTACCTTGCAGACAAGTGCAGGATTCAGGTCCCACCTGACCAGATCCTGCTCCTTGTCTTGAGACAGCCAAGTTCTGTCCTCATTCCAAGAATATCCGGGCTCTCTCCCTTTCTCTTCCATCGCTCAGCTTGGGCCTCCAGAGGGAATAAAACCCAGAAGTTCTTCCTGCAGATGCAGAAACTTTCCCTAGGCCAGGCCCAGAGCCTGAGGCAGGGTTGCCAGACGAAATCCAGGTCACCCAGCCCCATTGGAATTTTAGATCAACAAGGAATAATTTTTAGTATAAGTATGTTCCATGAAAGTATTTGGGAAATACTTATGCTAAAAATAAAAAAAATCATTCATTGTTGATCTGAAATTTATATGTAACTGGGCCTCTTGTATTTTTATTTGCTAAACCTGGACACCCTTGCTGGAGGGGACATTTTAGATGATGACATTATTATTCTGGCAGTTGTTGGGGAACCAAAAATTGGCCTAAAGCAAAACCCAGTGACTGAAAACAACATGAAATAGAACTTCCCGAGTAGTAAGGAATTTCCTCTACTACCAAAGCAAACATTCAGTGACGGTTGGGCTGAGGTTCTTTATAATAAAAATGACAAAAATTTGGCCTAATGGTTGTTTGGGGGAGGGAAGGGTTTAAGAAAAATTCATACTGATCTATTTATTCAGTTTTTGAAAATGTAAAACCCTCATGTGAT
Organism: Lemur catta; assembly: GCF_020740605.2. Classification (NCBI taxonomy): domain Eukaryota; kingdom Metazoa; phylum Chordata; class Mammalia; order Primates; family Lemuridae; genus Lemur; species Lemur catta. Next base: position 20,469,040 of record NC_059145.1, on the reverse strand, counting down.
TATTATAATATGGCAAAGCTAATTAACTTTAATTTATCTCATTTATTCTGTCCCACTGTTTGTCACATTCCTCCCATCTTCAGATGATTGTCAAGGGGGATTTGTTGTATTTGTGTATTAGCAAACTTCCTTTTGACTAATCCTGTGGAATGAGTTGCCCATGGGCTTTCTGCTGGTTGAATGGCTAAGATGACTTGAGCAGAGGTCATATTTTGAGTGCTGGGTTTGTAAAGTGCTTTACATATACTATGAGGTTAGTATTAATATTTTCAGCTCACAAGTGAGAAACTTAAACCCAGACACAAAAGTGGCTTAGCTTTGGTGAGTGACGTGGCTACGTAGGGTAGAGCTAGTCTTTAAATCCCCCAAAGTTAGGCTGCTGGTCCTCTATGCTACCTCTTGCTTGCTTCTCTGAAGTCCTGCAGAGTGCACAAATTCTGAACATTTTCAGATGGCAGTGAACTGAAAGTGAGACTTCAAAGGGGAAAGTGAAAATTCAGGGAAAGAACAGTTGGGATTTACGTGTATCCCACTACCTCCGCTTGCATTCTTAGTTCATTCATTCCATCAGTCATCATTTACTGAGTGCTCTAATGCCACATCCAATCAGATTTTGCTTTCTCCGGAGTTATTTGTTCATCCTTTGGAAGATTTTGTGTCTGTTTATTTAAGAAGTGCTTCCCTACAAATGCGAAAATATTCTCAAATATGTCGCCCATTGAAAAATTGCCCACTACTGTCATAGAACGCTTCCCTGGACCCAGCATTTGATCCTGTCTGATCCTCTATTCAAAAGCCATTTAGAAATGGGTTTACTCCTCCTTACTTTAAACAGTTAATCTAGTCTCATTGTTTGAAAATCCTTTTAAACTGTTTTATTGTATTGAATTCATTTAAGTGCTTCTGTTTCATAATTGTGTGGGATTTGGGGGTAATTCATTCAAAGATGTATACCCTATAAATAAATTACTCTTCCTTTGCTGCTGATGTTTAACGGGTTCTATTGAAAGGAAAAAAAAAAAACAGCAAAAGAAAGCCGAAGATACAGCTTTTGTTAAAGTGAGGAGAAAAATATGCCAATTGCGTTTAGAAAAGACCTTTAAAAACCCACAGTGATTATACAAAAGGGAGCAAAAGCATTTTAGGGAAAAATGAAATAAGTGGTAAACAATCATACCTCCAGCATAGAAAATGCGTCATGTCTTTAAGGGTGCCGGAAGTCAGAAAAGCTGATGATCACTGTAAGAAAGAGAGGGCTTTTTCCCCCTGTATTTTGCAGTATTCATAGAGACCATCCTGTTAATTAGCGAGACTCTTATAAATAACCCTATGAATCAGCTTTTCAAAGTCTGAAAAGTAAGTAAAAAGAGAAAAGACTCAGGTCTGTGTAATTTGCACTTAAAGTAACTGCCCCTGAAATGTTGTTCAGCCGGAATATTTACAAACTTCTGCTACCTAAAAATAAGGGCAGATTACATATCCCTTTTACTTAGAAAGTTGTTTCCAATTGTAAATATCTGTGTGGAAAAAGAAATAAAACCAATGCTTTTCCCAGACCGTGTTATCTGATGGGATGTCCACGCATAACCACGCAGGTGTGCTGTTATGGCCAAGGTTATAGATGATATCGGATGAACATCTCACAGCACCAAATTTATGAGAACCAATAAACAAGACAAATACAATTGGGAGAATTAGCATGCTTCTTCGGGGGAGTGAGCTGTTCCTAACAGAGGAGAAACAAAGAAGAAATTGTGATCCATGGATTTTAGCAACGAGACCCCTTTTAGTTGACTCATCTGATGTGAAAATGAAATGAAACACCATCTATTCTGCAGTCAGGAAGATAATTAATGAGCCACTCATTTCTAAATGAAGGCCTAAAGGAATAAAGCAACCAGTCTCGAATTTAAAAAGAGAAAAGTGGTTACATGTTGTAAAGAATACTAAGTCAAAATCATACCATTAATGTTTGAATTTGAGTTCTTATTTGGTTTTAAATGAGCTGTAACCCATGCTGAGTGTCTCTGCGGGTGCTACACATCAACTGCAATTACCATCTTTGGTAAGGTAAGGGAAACAGGAAGACTTCTCCTTTTTGTTCCTTTCCTATAAGCTTTCTTTTAGACAAAGTCAGATGGATTGTAAGTGAAGAAGCCCCTCAAATACATGCCATAACTTCAAGGAGAATCATTTGGCCATTGTTCTCCCTTAGATTTCAAACAAACAGAGAGAGGCCTGAAAGAAGGAAGGGATTTAAAAGGAATGTCGGTAGAACAGAGTGGGATGTCAAGCTTTGGATTCCTTCCCTGTCAATTTTGGGCACTGGCTTGGATGATCTTAAACGACGATAATAGTTAATATTTACTGAGTGCCCGTTACATGCCAAGTACTGTACTTGCATTGTCTTCTCTAATTCTTGTCACAAACTTTGTGGGACTACTTGTGGGACAAACTTTTGGGGACTATTATTCTCCCCATTTAAAAGATGGGGAAACCAAAGCTAAGAAAGTAAAAGTTTCTTGTGGAAGATCTTACAATTGGTATGGTCAGAATTTGAAGACATGTCTGATGATTCAAGAGCCCCAGTTTAAACTCTGCTCCAGCCCAACTGTGTGTGCCAAGCTGGGGTTAGAGGGATCTGACAGACTTAACTGGGGTAAAGGACGTTGTCTTGAGTATTGCACAACAGAGTGAAGAGCTGATTTTCCACTCTCCTGGATTCGGAGCAGGCAAATTCTGACTAGAGAATATTCAAGGATCAAAGAAGTCGATAATACCTTTTCAGAAAGGGGGACATTCTGTCCTGCATTCTGAAAGATTCACAAATGTGCATTCTTATATCCTGTTTGTTAGGGGTTGAATTGTATCCCCTGCTAAAGAAAACTGGAGCTGGACAGGCATTAAAGTGGTGAAAATAAATTTTATTAAAAATGACCTATATGAAAAGGGAGAAGAGACTTCAGTATAGAACTTGGCTCAATTTTGAATACAGCACGGACAAGTGGGGATCTGTAGCCGAAGAACAGGATGGGGGAAAGTGGGGGGAACATCAGGGTTAGGAGGGATTCTGGCTGAAGGCAGGCCAAGGTGATCAGATATCAAGAGTGGGGGATGAGGAATTTGATCAACTGTAAGGGTGGGGATTCTTGCCGAACTGACTTAGCAGGATTCCTGCTAAAACTGGATTCTGTAAGAACACAAAACTGAAAGTTTAGGTCTAGTTTAAAAAAAGAAAGAGAGACAGAGAGAGTGTGTTCAGAGGAGCCTAACCAAAGTTTGTTTAGAGAGAGCCTTTGTCATCCCCAAAAGTCCATATATTGAAGCTCTAACTCCAGTAGCTCAGAATGTTCCTATATTTGGAAATAGGGTCTTTAAAAAGGTAATTAAGGTTACACAAGGTCATGCAGGTGGGCTCCCAATCCATGGGACTATACATATTTGGAGATAGGGTCTTCAAAGCATGGCAGACCATAACCCCATATGACTGGTGTCCTTATAAGAAGAGGAAATTTGGACATACCAAAGGATACCAGGGATGCATGGGCACAAAGGAGAGACCATGTGGGATACAGCGAGAGGGTGGCCATTTGAGAGAGGAGAGAGGCCTCAGAGGAAACCAGCCCTACCATCCCCTTGATAGTGGACTTCCAGCCTCCAGAACTATGAGAAATAAATTTCTATTGTTTAAGCACCCAGTCTGTGTCTTTTGTTATAGCAGCCCTAGTAAACTAATACATTCTCTGAAGATGGATCTTAATGAGCATCTTTAAGTAGAAAAGTAACTGCTTAAGATGAAAGAATAAGAAATTAGAAAATATTCTATTTTTAGATATAATAATTTAGGTCTAATAGAGACCTTTAAAAACATGAAGAGTGAACTCCATTAGACTAGATTGCTTAAAACTGAGTCTCTAACTATATCCCCTGATCCTTGTGGGATTTTTTTAGGGGGGGAGGGCAAGTCCTTTATCTTAAGGGATATTTCTCTACTCTGAGCCCCGTGAACCATGAGGAAAGACAAATCTTTGTTATAAACCCATTGAACTACATGATCTAAAGAGCTTCCAGGAAAAAAAAAACAAAACACTTCTTAGAAAACATGCCTTTCATTTCAAAATGATCGTTCCTGGAGCATTTCCTTCATAAACCATGACATATCAAAAGACAGAACAAACCTATTAAATTATACTCATTTCTAATTAAATTCAAACCAGAGCTATGTTAGAAGTGAAGTGCTCTGCGTTGCTGTCTCAGGGTTATCATCAACTGTGGAAGTAACTAGTAACTAAGTGAGTCACTTTTCTTCTCTGCATCAATTTCCTCATCTTGAAAATGAGAATCATAATACATTTCTTAACTAATATTTGGTAAGGATTAAAGTGATGAAAACGGTTGTGAAATATTTGGGATAATAATGGGCCAGAAAGGCAGTGTACACATAGCATTTTTACTATTGGCTTAGTGAAGTTCTACAAAAACCTTTGGAAATATACCTGGAAGTATCCCCCAAAGAATCTTATAAAATGCATAGTAATTAGAGATTTTTTTAACCTATTGTGTTAAGCAAATTGCTCAATCTCTTACTGAAGTAACAATATTACTACACACAATAACGACAAAAAAATTACATAAACACAGAAGGTTTTCCTATATCACGTGTGCTGCTGTTCTTCCACAATTTTTTCAAAGGTATAAATTTGCCTCCAAATTTCTGAGCAGCTGTTTTGAAAGCTTTCCGTAATAAAGCCTCCAAATTCAAACCTCTTCGTCACTCATATTCATAACAACATCCTCATTGCCACCTTAAGCTTATCTTCCTATATCCTCTAATGATGTCTGAGCTTCTTGTCTCTTTTTCAGAAGACCCTGGGAGGCTCTTGTGGGATTCCGTTATCATGTACATGGAAATGACGCCCAAAGTCATGTCTCTGTTGAAGCTTTGAAGCTCACAATGTGTGTGTATGTGCACACTTGTGTGTGTGTATGTGTGTGCTTCATCTTCTCTACTCCTCCTCCTGTTTTAGTTTATTTTCCCTTGGAAGTAGACTCTGAGGCAAGGATGTAAGGGCAAGTGGTTCATCTGGGAAATGGTTTCAGGAAGTAGGAAGAACCAGGAAGCAAGATGGAGAAGGGGAAGGAGCCAATAAAAGGTACCAAGCAGTATAGAACCATAGATAACTGGGACTCGATTCCACTGGAGGCCTCTGGAAGACACTGTAGAACATGCCTTGCAAAGGTGAGGGAGCTGGAGGATTTTTCTGCAAACATCCATCAGGTATTATTGGTTAATCAATGTCATCAGCATTAGGTTCATATTCTTAGACTTATTTTCAATTTTTCTCTTGTGTTCCTTACTTTGATCTACTCTATCACAAATCCACCAACAGTGTTTAAGTGTTCACTTTTGACCGCATTCATGCCATCTATTGTCTTTTTGACTTTTTAATAATGACATTCTCACAGGGGTAAGATAGTATCTCATTGATATGGTTTGGATGTTTGGTTCCTCCATATCTCATGTTGAAATTTGATCTCCCAGTGTTGAATGTGGGGCCTGGTGGGAAGTGTTTGGGTCACGGGGGCAGATCCCTTATGAATGATGGCTTGGTGCCCTCCTTGCGATAACGAGTGGGTTCTTGCTTCATTAGTTCACACGAGAGCTGGTTATTTAAAAGAGCCTGGCACCACCTCCTCCCTCTCTTGCTCCTGCTCTCACTATGTGACACATCTACTCCCTCTTCACATTCCGCCTTGATTGGAAGCTCCCTGAAGCCGTCACCAGAAGCAGATGCTGGCACCATGCATCTTGTACAGTCTGCAGAACTGTGAGCCAAATAAACTTCTTTTCTTTGTAATTCACCCAGCCTCAGACATTTCTTTAGAGCAGTGCAAAATGGATTAATGCACTCACTGTGGTTTTAATTTGCATTTCCCTAATGATTAGTGATGTTGAACATTTTTTCATGTTTGTTGGCCATTTGCATATTTTCTTTTGAAAAATGTCTGTTCATGTCTTTTGCCCACTTTGAAATGTGGTTATTTGGCTTTTTTCTTGCTAATTTGCTTGAGTTTTTTTGTGGATTCTGGATATTCATCCTTTGTTGTATAGGTTGCAAATATTTTCTCCTATTCTATAGGTTGTCTACTTACTCTGTTGGTTATTTCTTTTGCTATGTAGAAATTTTTTAGTTTAATTAATCTCACTGATTTATATTGGTTTTTGTTGTATTTGCTTTTGGGGTCTTAGTCATAAATTCTTTGCCTAGGCCAATATCTAGAGAGTTTTTCCTATGTGAATATAAAGAGGAAGAGCAAAATGCACAAAATCATTTTTATTCTTTATCTATCTCCAAAACATCATATTGCATATCATTTGCAAATTCACTATAATGAAACAGTAAGATTGCCAGGGACTTGACAACAATGCTGACAGCTGGAGACTCTTTGAAAAATAAGATTTTGTGAACTTGTTAAAGCTTGTGTTTACTCCCAAATCTAAGAGAAAATGCATATAGCACTAATAGAAGTCAATAGAGCGATGACTTAATGCTTTGGAAATTTAGGGGACAGGTGTGACAGCCTATTGTGTCTCAGAATAAGCAATTTCAACAAAGACATAAAGTATACAATGGGAAGAGAATTTGATTTCACTTAATTTTATTTGATAGAACTTAACACTTGAACAACTGCTGTTTGCTAGATGTTAAGAGTTTTAAAATTCCCCTTTCTCCCTAATGGATCCCAAAGAGAAATGTATCCATTTGTTCCATCGCAAATGTTCAATTGCAGATTTGGGGGATCATAAAAGCTTTGCCTTACTATTTAATTATTCAGTTGACTGCTAGAAAGATTAAGTTACCCAAATGGGCTTGTAACTCAGAAATGATCATACATGTTTATTTGAAAAGATAGCCATGTAATTCCAAGACAAACTGGTGGCAGTCTAGATTTTTATTATGACAGTAGCAATTTAGAAATTATGCAAAAAGTTGCAACAAAATTGGCAGTCATAAGTTTGCTTTTTTACTTGATAGCTTTTTATATGCTTTCTGTGACAAACAATATGGTTTTGAAACGTCTACACTGAACACCCAGAGTGAATAATTGCATAAAAGGTAGCAATGAGACATTTATAAATATAATATTTTTCTATTCAGTGAATATATTTTCTATAAGAAGAGTTTGATGTATATTTAATATTAGAACTACTTCAAAAATATGTACACATTACTAAAGGGAAACGCATTAAAAGAAAGCATCATATTATCAATTTCTGGTAAAACTTTAAAATGTTGTCATTAATTATAGATGGAGCATTTTCCTGTGATATATTCCTATTGGCTGGACACCTGGCAGGGCCTGCACCACTGTACTCACTTTCTCTGTTACATAGCATTCAGTCCCTGAGGCCATTATTTCTGAGGGAAACCAAGCAACAAAACTAGAAGCCTACATGAATGATTCATACTAGAGCACTCTAGAACATGCTGCCCAGTGGGATATGCTGACTGACTAATCCAAATTGATGGCTGGAGCTTCTGTGGATCACAAGGAAGTGATCCACTTACCAGATCCTGGAGATTTGCTAAGCAGCTGAGCCTTGCAGCGTCCCCTTGGTCACCTTGTCAGCAGGAAGTATTTGCAACTGTATCATGATGAAGCATTTCCTAAACAAACACACATGCACATTGTAAAATGGTTGCTTTATCTCTGGCACCTCTGAGACACTTAGTATTATCTTTATTTCTTTTGTATTTAATAACCTCTTATTATTATAGAAGCAGCATTTTATATTTATAGGAAATTAGAAAACACAGACAAACAAGCAAACAAAAACTTCACCTTCCCTTCACCCAGAATTACCATGTGCTATACCTTAGTGCATGTGCTTCTGGATCTTTCTATGTTTGTATGTATATTTGTATTCATATACACAATTTGTCTCTGTGTTGCTTTGCCAACATGCGACGACATTCTACGTACTGTTCTACAACTCAACATTTTCAGTCAATGGTCTACCTTTCCACGTCAGTATATTTTTGTGTCATTGAATAGCTACACCGTATTCAAATTTCCCCAATTAAACTAAAAGGATCCTTATAACCAGTTTGTCAGATCCAAAAATCCCACTGAGAAACCCATCTGGCTGTATCTCTCCAATCTGTCATAATTTCCTCTTTCAGGACATTTATTTGTTGAGGACCCTGGACCAGTTTTCCTGCGGAATGTCTCACCTTTTAGATTTGTCTGGTTGCAGATCTTAAGGACTGAGGGATTTATGACAAACATTTCTGGCTAGAATATACCATAGATAATTCTGTATCTAGAATTACACTATTCAATGTGGTAACTACCAATCACATGCAGCTATTTGCGTTTAAGCTTAAATCAATTAAAACAGGAAATGCAGTTCCTCAGTTACACTACTCACACTTTGGATGCTCAGTAGCTACATGCAGCTAGTGGCTACCATTTGGACCTTTCAGATCTGAAACACTTCCTTCATCAAGGAAGGTTCTACTAGATGGGCCAACTACAGATTGAGTCTATTTCTCCACCTTTTAAATCTGGGCTTGGTTATGTGACTTGCTTTGGCCAGTAGGACTCCAGCAAATGTCATGCAAGTGGAGGCTTGGAAAATGCTGTGCACCAGGTCTCGCCTCTTTTGATGTTGAAACCCTGAGACCACCAAGTGTAGGAGCTCAGGCTAGCAGGCTGGAGGATGAGATATGACATAGAGAGTGCTCCCAGCTGTTCCAGCTGAGGTTCCAGAGAGATAAGTAAAGCCATCCTAGATCATCTTGACAGATTATATGGATGGAGGCCTTGGTCATCCAGCCATCTCTTCTAACTGCCAGATGTGTGAGTGAGGTCATCTGAGATCATTTAGCCCCAGCTGACTACAGAGACCAAGAGAGCTGGCCCAGACAGAAGAACCAACCAGCTAAAAGAGTAATGAAAAATAAGAAATGATTATTATTGTTTTTAGCCACTAGATTTTTTGGGTGGTTTGTTATTCAGCAATAGATAACTAATACATGATCAAAAAGGAATTTGTGTAGTACTACTTTGGTCCCATGCCAATGTCTCGTTCTCCATTACTTGCTTAATATGTAAATCATGTCTGAATTGATAATTTCATTAGGTTTTAGAAAATGGAGTTTTCAACTTATATCATTCCTTCTACATTTATGAACTGGCATTCTTTTGCAAAGTAGAGCTTCTCTTCATCAATTGGGCCAGTTGGTTATTTTGCAATACAGTGCCTACTGGAAAGGCAGAATAAATATTTAAGTTTCCCTTTGATTACCAAGCAAAAAGTAAGGAGTTGCCATCCCATATGAAGTTTTTCAGGCTTTCTCTGTTTTTATTTATTCATTTTTACCTTTTATTTTATTTTAAAAAATTCATTTCAATAGATTTAGAGGGTCCAAGTGTTTTGTTTTTTACATGGATGAATTGTATAATGGTGAAGTCAGGGCTTTCAGTGTACCCACCACCCAAATAGTTTACACTGTACCTGGTAGGCAGTTTTTGGTCCCTCCCCCTCTTCCCACCCTCCCCGCTTCCAAGTATCCAAAGTCCCCAATACCACTCTGTGTGACCATGCATGCCCACTGTTCAGCTCCCACTTATAAGTGAGTACATGCAGCATTTGTTTTTTCATTCCTGAGATACTTCATTTAGGATTATGACTTCTAGTTTCATCCAATTTGCTGGAAAAAACATTATTTTGTTCTCTTTTATGACTGAGTATTATTCCATTGTGTGTGTATATATACATATATATACACACACACACACACACCCCAAATATTTTTTATCCACTCATCAGTTAATGTACACTTAGGTTGATTCAATATCTTTGTAGTTGTGAATTGTGCTGTGATAAACATACAAGTGCATATGTCTTTTTCATATGACTTCTTTTCCTTTAGGTAGATACCCAATAGTGGGATTGCTGATTGAATGGTAGGTCTACCTTTAGTTCTTTGAGGAATCTCCGTACTGTTTTCCATAGAGGTTGTACTAATTTACATTCCCACCAACAGTGTGTCTTATACATTTCTATACTTATAAAAGTTCACTTTTGACTGTATCTATGCCAACATTTATTGTTTTTTAATCTTTAAATAATGGCCATTCTGACAAGGGTGAGAGGGTACCTCATTGTGGTTTTAATTTGCATTTCCGTGATGTTGAATATTTTTTCATATGGTTGTTGGCTATTTGATATCTTCTTCTGAAAAATGTCTGTTCATGTCTTTTGCTCACTTTTTAAAGGGATTTTTTTTCTGATTTGAGTTCCTTATAAATTCTGGATATTAGTCCTTTGCCAGCTGTATAGTTTGTGAATATTTTCTTCCATTCTGTAGGTTTTCTTTGCTCTGTTGGTTATTTCTTTTGCTGTATAGAAACTTTCTAGTTTAATTAAGTCCCATTTACTTATTTTTGTTTTTGTTGTATTTGCTTTTGGAGTCTTAGTAGTAAGTTCTTTGTCCAGGCCAATGTGCAGAAGTTTCTCCTAATTTTTCTTCTAGAATTTTTATAGTGTTAGGTCTTACATTTAAGTCTTTAATCCATCTTGAGTTAATTTTGGTGAATGGTGAGAAATAGGGATCCAGTTTAATTCTTCTGCATGTGGACCTACAATTTTCCCAGCACCATTTGTTGAATAGGACATCCTTTCTCCAGTGTATGTTTTTGTTTGCTTTGTCAAAGATAAGTTGGTTATAGGTGTATGGTTTTATTTCTTAGTTTTCTATTCTGTTCTATTGATGTTTGTGTCTACTTCTACACAAGTAACATACTGTTCTGGTTACTGTAGCCTTGTAATATAAGGCTACAGTAACATGATGTGAAATCCACTAATGAGACGCCTCTGGATTTGTTCCTTTTGCTTGGTTCTGTATGAATTTAGGATTGTCTTTTCAAATTCTGTGAAAATGATGTTGACATTTTGATGGGAATTGCTTTGAATCTATAAATCACTTTGGGCAGTATGGACATTTTTAACAATATTGATTCTTCCAATCCATGAGCATGGGATGTTTTTCCATTTGTTTGTGCCATCTGTGATTTCTTTCATCAGTGTTTTGTAGTTCTCCTTGTAGAGATCTTCCATTTCCTTGGTTAAGTATATTCCTAGGTATTTTATTTTTTTACAGCTATTTGAAATGCTATTGAGCTTTTTATTTGATTCTTAGCTTGGCTGTTATTAGTGTATAGAAATGGTACTGATTTGTGTACATTAATTTTGTTACCTGAGATTTACTGAATTTATTTATCAATTCTAGGAGTCTTTTGGAGGAGATGTTAGAGTTTTCTAGACATAAGATTATATCATCGACAAATAGGAATAGTTTGACTTCCTCTTTTCTGATTTGGATGCCCCTTATTACTTTCTCTTGCCTCATTGCTCTGGCTAGGACTTCCAGTACTATGTCAAATAGAATAGTACTTGTCTTCTTCCAGTTTTTAGGGGGAATGCTTTCCACTTTACCCTGTTTAGTATGATGTTGGCTGTTGGTTTGTCACATATGGCTTTTAATGTTTCGAGGTAAGTTTCTTCTATGCCTAGTTTGTTAAGGGTTTTTATCATGAAGGGCTGCTGGATTTTATCAAATGTTTTTTTCTACGTCTATTGAGACGATCATATGGTTTTTGAAAAAATTCTGTTTATGTAGTGAATCACATTTATTGATTTGCATATGTTGAACCCTCCTTGTATCATTGGGATGAAGCCCACTTAATCATGGTGAATTATCTTTTTGATGTGTCATTGGATACGGTTTGCTAGTATTTTATCAAGGATTTTGCATCTATGTTCATGAGGGATATTGGTCTATAGTTTTTGTTTTTTTTTTTTTTTTTTGGTTGTCCTTTCCTGGCTTTGGTATCAGGGTGATACTCACAGCTTTGTAGAATGAGTTAGGGAAGATTCTCCCCTTTTCAAAGTTATGGAACAGTTTCTGTAGGATAGGTACTAGTTCTTCTTTGTAGGTCTGGTGGAATTTGGCTGTAAATCTGCCTGGTCCTGGGCTCTTTTTTTTTTTTGTGGGGAGGTTTTTTTATTATTGTTTCAATCTTACTACTTGATATTAATCTGTTCAGGATTCCTACTTCTTCTTGATTCAAGCTTTGGCAGTTGTGTGTTTCTATAAATTTATCCATTTCCTCTAGATTTTCTAGTTTGTGTGCATAGAGGTGTTCATTGTAGTCTCAATGATCTTTCATATTTCTGTGGTATCAGTTGTAATGTCTCCTTTTTCATTTCTGTTTGAGCTTATTTGAGTTCTTTCTCTTCTCAGTTAATCTAGCTAGTGGACTGTTGACCTTGTTTATCTTTTTAGAGAACCAACATTTTGTTTCATTGATCCTTAGTTTTGCTTTGTTGGTTTCAATTTCATTTAGTTCTGTGCTAATCTTTGTTATTTATTGTCTTCTGTTAGCTTTGGGTTTGGTTTTTTTCTTGTTTTTCTAATTCCATGAAGTGTGACATTAGATTGTTAATTTGTGATCTTTCTGTCTTGTTAATGTAGGCATTTAGTGCTACGAACTTCACTCTTGGCACTGTTTTGTTTTTTTGTATCCCAGAGATTTTGGTAGCCTATGTCACTATTGTCATTCAATTCAAACCTTTTTTTGATTTCCATCTTGATTTCATTGTTGACCCAAAGATCAGCAACAGGGAGGTTGTTTAATGTCCGTGTATCTGTAGAGTTTTGAGAATTCCTCTTGGGATTGATTTCTAGTTTTATTCCACTGTAGTCTGAGAATATACATGGTATGATTTCAGTTTTTCTGAATTTGCTGAGACTTGTTTTGTGGCCTAACATTTGGTCTAAGAAAGAATGTATATTCTGCTGTTTGGGAGTATAATGTTCTATAAATGTCTGTTAGGTTCATTTTTCTAGAGTTCCATTTAAGTCCAGCATTTCTTTTTTAAATTTCTTCCTCAGTGATCTGTCCAGTTGTCAATGGAGTGTTCAAGTCCTCTAGTATTATTATGTTATAGTTTATTTCATTTCTTGAATCTAGTAGTATTTGTGTTATGAATTTGGTAGCTCTGGTGTTATGTGCATATAGTTTAGGATTGTTATATCTTCTTGTTGAATCAATCCCTTTATCATTATATAATGACCATCTTTGTCTTTGTTTACTGTTGTTGATTTAAAATATGTTTTATCTGATATATTAATAGCTACTCCTGTTCACCTTTGGTTTCCATTTGTGTGCACTATTTTTTCAATTCCTTTACCTTGAGTCTATGAGACCCTTTATGAGTCAAATGTGTTTCTTGGAGATAGCAGATATTTGGGTTGTGTTTTTATTGATCATTCTGTCAATCTATATTTTTTAAGTGGGGCATGTAGACTGTTTACATTCAATGCTGAAATTGATCTGTGAGATACTGTTACAGTTGTCATGTTGACTGTTACACAGTTGGTTTGTATTCTCCCTTGTGTTACTGTTTTATGAGAGCTGTGATTTTTTGAGAGTTTTTGTACACTGGTGAATACTGACCATTCTTTTCTGTGTTTAGAATACTTTTCAGCATTTCTTGTAGGGCAGGTCTAGTGGTGACAAATTCCCTTAGTGTTTGCTTGTCTGGGAAAGATTTAATTTCTCCTTCATTTGTGAAACTTAGTTTTGCAGGATACAAAATTCTTGGCTGACAGTTATTCCGTTTAAGAAGACTAAAGATGGGAGTCCCTTATGTCTTATAAGGTTTCTGTTAAGAAGTCTGCTGTTAATCTGATGGGTATTCCTTTGTAAGTTACTTGATGCTTTCATCTTGCAGCTTGTAGGATTTTCTCTTTTACTTTGACTTTGGCCAGATGGATGAATATGTGCCTTGGTGATTTATTTGCAATAAATCTTCCAGGAATTCAATGACCTTCTTGTAGCTGGATGTCTACATTTTTAGCAAGACCAGGGAACTTTTCCTCCATTATTCCTTCAAATATATTCTCCATGCTTTTTCTTTTTCTTATTCTCCCTCAGGGATACTTACAATTCTTATATTTGAATGTTTTACATAATCCCATATTTCTTGGTGACTTTCTTAATTTCTCAATTCTTTTTTGTTATTTTTGACTGACTTGGTTAATTCAAAAACCTTGTCTTCAGGCTCTGAAACTCTTTTTTTCTGCTTGGTATAGTCTGTTGTTAAAACTTTCCACTGTATTTTGAAATTCCCTAAATGCCTCCTTCATTTCCAGAAGTTCTGTTGTGTTTCTTTTAAAAGTATCTATCTCTTTAGTAAAGTTTTCATTGATGTCCTGAATTATTTTTTTGGTTTCTTTGTATTGATTTTTAACTTTCTCATTGACCCCATTGGGTTTATTTGTGATCTACATTTTGAATTCCATATCTGACATTTCAAAAATTTCTTTTTGGTTAGAGTCCATTGCTGGAGAGCTAGTGTGATCTTTTGGGGGTGTTGAGACAGTCTGTTTTTTCATATTGCCAGAGTTCTTATGCTGGTTCCTTCTCATCTGGGCTCTCTTCCCTAAGCTCAGAACAGATAGCTTTGAAGTTCACCTGTTCTCCTTTCCTGGAAACTTTGCTGCTCAGTGGAGAGAGAGAGAGGGAGAGAGAGAGAGAAAGAGAGAGAGAGAGAGAGAGAGAGAGAGAGATATACACTGTTTTTTGGCTTCTGCAGGTAGGCACCCACTGTTATCCTGCTGGAAATTTGGGTTGGTTGGACCTCAGACCCCTAGGAGAGTGTTCAGATGCCAGTAGTGGTGGACTAGGTTAGGTAATTCCTATTGCCCAGGCCCCTGGATGGCATGCTTGAGTCCTGTGGGAACCAGACTAAGACTGAGCCGGCAAACTTGTTATCAAGCCTCCCTGGGTTCAGACGCTGGCTGTGATGGCGGTGGTGGTGGGGTGCTCTCCTGCTCTACAATAATGCTCAGTCAGGAGAAGGGCAGATGCACTGTGAACCTGTGACAGGAGGAGTGGGCCCCTCTTGACTAGATTAGTAGAGGTGGGCAGCTGTGGGACATACAAGCCTGCTCTCTCAGCACTGACAGTCATCTCTGTCCTTTGGGGGCACAAAGGCCCCAGATTCCCAGCTCCCACCCTGGCCCAGCTGCAGCAGGGGTGGTGGAGGCAGCTCAACCTGCTGTGTGCTGGGCTGCCAGACTGGCTGAGGACTGTGGCTGAAATGCTCTAGCAGGGAAGGTGCGGTTGTGCCAGGGACTTGCCTCCAGGGAGGGTGGGCTCCTCACAGAAGAGGCAGGCAGCTCACAGCTTGGGGAGAGCACTGCTAGTCCTGCCTTCCCTCGGAGGAGGCGGCTGCTTTTGTAGCTGGAGGTGTACAAAAGTGCTCGTTGTTTCTTTTTAGAGGGAAGGGAGTGAACCCCAAGCTCCATGGAGGCCTGGGTGTGACAGGTGGTCTATCAGAGGCAGGGCAGCCACCCCCAAGTGCCCTGGCTTAATGGTCCCCTGTGGAACACTCACCAGTCCTGAGTGGAAAGAGCCTTTCAGCCATGGCTGCCTCTATGGGGAGGGGGAGTAGGGGAGGAGGAGAGGGGGAGGAAAAGGCCCCAAATAGTGGGGAGCATCTCCATTGGGAGGGGTGTAGAAAACAGTTTTGGATCCTGTACCAGGGGCTCTCTAGTGCAGGAGAGTGTGCATTCCATCTTCCTCTGTCCTAAAAATGTGTTTGCGGCACTTCCCAGTTCCCTTGGGGCAGCCTGCCCCATGGGTCAAAACTCCGGGAACACTGTGACTCTCCTGCGTTTCCCCATTCCTTTGTGGTTGTCACAGTCCAAGTGGGTGCTGGGGAATGTTTGCGTGGAATCCAGTGACAGGGAGACTGCAGGGCTGTGACTTCTCTGGCTGGATAGAGGCACCTGGTGAATGTGCAGACAATATGGTACCTGCCATCTCAGCTAGGGTCTTGATGAGGGATAGTGACCCTACCCGGGCTTGCCACCCAGTGCTTTGCTCTCAGGGAACTCTTAGTTCGCCAACGGCAGCAGCACCTGGATTTGTTAGGGTGGAAGGGGTCTCTGATAGATCAGGAGCTGGCAGACCGCCACAGGTATGAGGGGAAGAAAAGTAAACACTCCCACCCACCCTTTCCGTCTGAATTTCTCTGGGCTTCCACCAACATTTTTGCCCCATCTTGTTCTGCCCCACAACTTTTTCCCACGGAATCTCTGGTAAGGGTGGTTCTTGCACCTTTCCCCCAGTATTTCACCTGGGCTATGCTTTCTCACCTGAAACTTGTTCCTGTATATGGGACAATCTGGCGACTTTCCCCATTGTGTATTCTTGACCATATATTTGTGGATTTATTTCCAGGGTCTCTGTTCAGTTCTGTTGATCTGCATGTCTGTCTTTATGCTAGTACCATACTGCTTTCATTACTGTAGCTTTGCAATATATTTTGAAGCCAGGAAGTGTGATGCCTCCAGCTTGGTTCTTTCTCAAGATTGATTTGGCCATTTGTGATCTTTTGTGGTTCCATATGAACGATACAATTGTTTTTCTATTTCTATAAAGAAAATGCCATTGGGATTTTGATAGAGGTTGCATTGAATCTATAGATTGCTTTGGGAAGTATGGACATTTTAACAATACAGTAGTCTCCCTTATCTGCAGGTTTGCGATTTCAGTTACTCACAGTCAACCACAGTCTGAAGATATTAAATGAAAAATTCCAAAAATATATAGTTCATAAGTTTTTAATTTTGTGTTCTGAGAAGTATGAGGAAATTTTGTGCCATCCCACTCTGTCCTGCTCGGGACATGAATCATCCCTTTGTCCAGCATATCCACATTATATATGCCACCTACTCGTTAGTCACTTAGTAGTCATCTCAGTTAGGAAACTGAAAAAACATAGTATAATTGGGGTTAAGTACTATCCACAGTTTCAGGTATCCACTGGGGGTCTTGGAATGTATCCCCCATGGATAAGGGGAAACTGCTGTTTTAAGTCTTCCAAACCATGAACACAGGACGTCTTTCCGTTTGCTTATGTCTTATTTAATTTCTTCCATCACTGTTTTGCAGTTTTCAGTATCCAAGTTTTTCACCTCCTTAGTTAAGTTTATTCTGATATTTTATTCTTTTTGGTGCTAGTGTAAATAGGATTATCTTCTTAATTTCCTTTTCAGATAGTTCATCATTGGTGTATAGAAATGCAACTTATTTTTGCACATTGATTTTGTATCCTGCAACTTTCTGAATTTGTTTATTAGTTCTAACGGATTTTTAGTGGAGTCTTTAGGGTTTTCCATATATAAGATCATGTTATCTGCAAACAAGGACAATTTTATTAATACCTCTTCCTTGGATGCTTTTTATTTCTTTTTCTTGACTTAATCATTATTTATTTATTTATTTTGAGACAGGATCTTGCTCTGTTGCCTGGGCTAGAATCCAGTGGTGTCATCATAGCTCACTACAACTGCAAACTCCTGGGCTCAAGTGATTCTCCTGCTTCAGCCTCCCAAGTAGCTGGGACTACAGTGGTGTGCCACCATGCCAGGCTAATTTTTTTTGTATTTTTTGTAGAGATGGGGGTCTTGCTATGTTGCTTGGACTGGCCTCAAACACCTGGCCGCCAGTGATCCTCTTGTCTCCACCTCCCAATGTGCTGGGATTACAGGCATGAGTCACTGGCCCCAGCCTCATTATCATTTTTGATGCCCAATCGCCCCAGCTGTGGCCAGTGAAAGTGCCTTTATACTGCTTCCTCTGTCATTTTGACACACATTTATTAATCTTGGAAAACTTCCTTGCTTTCTGATAGACAAGCTGTCTCAAGCTCACCCTGTATCCAGACCTGGGACCAGGCATTTCTCTAAGGAGTTCCAGGTCCCTTAAGCAGGGAATATATTGAAGAACAATCCAGGTACTGTGATTCTGGTTGCTACTGAGGAGGACTTTGCTTGCAGGCCATTACATTTATAGAAATGTAATTAATATGGGGCCTACAAGGACTTCCTTTCTTAGCCTCCTAGTTTTACTCTTTGTTCTTGAATTAGGTCACAGCAGTCCCACTCAAGGTGCCACTCCCTCCTGAGTTTGGCCATCTGGGCGATTTGCAGTTTGTAGAAGATTTCAGAATTCTGCCTTCCTTCCTGTTGCACCATGGTTGATTTCACACCAGTTCTGCTACCTTTGGGTTTGAGGTTTTCTAAGGGCTTTCAGTCTCCTAGTTTTGCTGTAGATGTTGATGTTGCTCATGAGTTCTGTCTTTTCTTATTCATGATGTTCTGCCTGATTTTCAGAAATTGCAATAGGATGATTAAAAGCTGAACTGCCATCAATCTCTCTACTCAATCCTCAATCCAAATAAGGGGTGGGCAAGTGACCCAGGACATTAATCATAATGTTTCATCCTCCTGGTCATGGCTATTGGTCAGGGAAGGGCACTGACACAAATCTATCCAATAAAAAGCCATCTGGGACTTTCACTGGAAGTATTGGGCTAGAGGAGCTGAATGAATGAAATCCTGGAATCGCTGGTAGCTGATGGAGAGAACTTGACTGAGCCTGAAGCCAACGTGGAGAAGAGGATAGAAAGGTGGAGAAAGACAGATTTCTGAGGAGTTCATTTGAGCATCTGGGTCCAGCATTCCCTGGAGCCAGACCAAATCTAGGTTTTTCCACTTATGTGATTAAAAAAATTATTTTTGATCAAATAAAAGAATTAAAATGAATTGTTTGTCCTAGTGGGTAGCACATAGTAAGTCCCCAATATATGCTATCATTGTTATTTTGAAAACCAATTTGAATTAGGTTTTCATCATTTGCAGGTGCAATAATAATAACAACCAGGAAAATAATCTTAAAGATTTTTGAGAACTGTGCTAGGCACTTTACATATTATCTCACTAAATCCTCAATTCAAGCCATGAGATAAGTATTCTTATTCACGTCTTACTGAGTTAAATAGAAACTGAGGCTTCAAGAAGCTTAAGTAAGTTGGTCACATAGCTAGTAAGTGGTAGAGCTGAAATTTCAACCTTAGCATTTTGAGTCCAGAATCCATGCTCCAAATCACTTAGAAATTGTTTGTCATTTAAAAATAATCAAACAGTGTAAGCGCATGATGAAAGTGGCCAGAAAATCACATATAACATTGTGCTTCTTTTTTTTTTTTTTGAGACAGAGTCTCACTTTGTTGCCAGGGCTAGAGTGAGTGCCGTGGCGTCAGCCTAGCTCACAGCAACCTCAGACTCCTGGGCTTAAGCGATCCTACTGCCTCAGCCTCCCGAGTAGCTGGGACTACAGGCATGAGCCACCATGCCCGGCTAATTTTTTTGTATATATATTTTTAGTTGGCCAGATAATTTCTTTCTATTTTTAGTAGCGACAGGGTCTCACTCTTGCTCAGGCTGGTCTCGAACTCCTGACCTCGAGCGATCCACCCGCCTCGGCCTCCCAGAGCTAGGATTACAGGCGTGAGCCACCACACCCGGCCCAACATTGTGCTTCATCAGGAAATATGTCCAGGTGTTTAGAATCTAAGCTCATGAAGTTGGATGTTTCCGGATTCTCCCAGTGGTGCAAGCACAATGGCTCTAGACCAGATTTTATAACCAAATGCCCAATTTCCCTTTGCAGAGTTCTTCACATTGATTTCTTTGAAAACTGCCAGTTGAAACAATTAGCAGAGTAGCTGAACAACTGAACGTGGTGGTGTAATGCCGTATTTGTCGAGGGGAAATTCCATTCCGTAGTCTCTGCTGCCAAAGCAATGGGGCTTCCCCTCCTCGATAAATACGAACAGCATGTTTCCAGATACGCACTCTTTACTATTTAATGAAAACCATTTTCTTAAAGTGTTACAAATTGAATTAAATTACTATCCATTTTTCTTTTTAAATATGTTCAATAATAAAAAAGTTTAACCAAAGTCGTGTTATCATTATAGATTCATTTTCACCCCATCTCTTTACAGCACCTTTATAATGATCACCCCGTTACTGAGCTCTAATGCTTTTCTACGGCTCTGCTCACAAAAAAAAAAAAAAAAGAAAGAAAGAAAAAGAAAAAAAAAAAGAAAGAGGAAAAGAACAGTAAAACAAAAACCATAATGAAAGTACTCTGTTCCATCAATATCTAGTTGGTACTTCTCTGGGGAAAATATTTTTTTAAAACGTACAATTATGTCGCTTCTAACATCTAATGATAATTCTCTTAAGTTTACAGCCAGCCTGTCTCTGGGAAATTAGTAATAATACTATTAATATGAGTTAGGTACTATTGTCATCCCCATTTTACAAATAAGAAATTGTAAGCTTAGAGGGGCTGAATGAGCTGCCACAAAGCACAGCTAGTAAGTGAAATGACATAACTCTGTATGATACCAACATCTATGCTTGTCCTTTCTTTTTCTCTTCTAATAAGAACTTACTGAGACTAGGGAGTTAGAGAGGATAACTCACATCTGCTCCAGGAATTGTTACTGCCAGAGCATTTAGTCCTGACTTTGTCCTCAGGGACCTTACCTGCTTCCCAGGGGATAAACTGAAGCCACCCATCAAAGAATCAAGGCTTCCTATAAAGAGGAGAAAAGTCTTCTCTAGCTTAGAATGGTTCCCTGAGTGCCTTTTCAGTCCCTAGGATGATTGACAGTGGTGACATCCATTTCTAAAGGGGGAGTCCCACTGTCGTAGCACCTTGCTGTTGCTAGCATCCTGTTCCATTTGGGATAAAGCAGTTCGTGGTGTCAGGCATGGACAATGTCATAGCAATGGAAAGTTGATTCCAAATACCTGGTGATTTCATGGTGGGGTTCCTGAGCACCTTAGGATCAAGTGAATTTTCAATTTTCATCTAGTGTATGGGATGAGTGTTAGGGAGATCCACGGGAGTACATGAGTACAGCAGGGGGAGCAAAGCTGAGCTAAGGTGTGTCTGAGCTGAGGCCAGAAGGGTAAATGAGGGTCCTCAGGCACGAGGGAACCTTCACAGGGTGATGATGGGAAGGGTGGGGTCCAGGGTCTGCTGGCCCGGCTTCATGTCCCTGGCAGGTCCGTGTACCCATCTCAGCCTCCATTTCCACATTTTAAAATTGGGAATAATGACAAGTCTTACCTCATAGGTTACTGTCCTCCCAGATAAAGATTAAAATATGTAATATTAAGATATAAGTTGTATTAGTCCATTTGCATTGCTACGAAGAAATACCCAAGGGTGGGTAATTTTATAAAGAAAAGGGGTCTATTTGGCTCACAGTTCCACAGACTGTACAAGAAACATCGTACCAGCATCTGCTTCTGGTGAGGGCTGCAGGGAGTTTCCGATCAGGGTGTACGGTGAAAGGGGGTGCAGGTGTGTCCCAGGTAAGAACAGGACCAAGAAAGGGAGGAGAGGGTGCCAGTCTCCTTTAAACAATCAGTTCTTGCTCGAACTGATAAAGTGAGAATTCACTCTGTTCATGGTGGATCTGCCCCCACGACCCAAACACCTCCTGCCAGGCCCCACATTCAACACTGGGGATCAAATTTCAACATGAGATTTGGAGGGGGCCAAACATCCAGATCATAAATTCTATTTATATTATAATACAAATGTAAATATATTTATGTATAAAGCATGTTACCGTAGTATCTGACAGCTAACAAGGAATAGTAAGAAAAATAATTATCACAGATGGGGGAAGGAGAGAGTTTGTAATATTGAAGGACTAGCAAGTGCCCCTGGAGATGAGGGGGAGACAAAAATGCCGAGGAGTGTGTGAAGGGTTTGTCACGGCTAGATCCTGCATGAGGAGTGCGGAGGGTCTATAACTCCGTTCGGACAAGCAGGGACCAGGGAGGGTCCCCTGTGCTGCCTGTCTCGCCCTGAGGTGAGGCCTCTCTTTTGATGTCTGGACTCTGGGCCCATCTGGAAGTGTTTGGGCCCACAAACAGACTTCCTGCTCGGTCACTGGTCACCAATTTTTATTGCAGTCACCTCTTAATACCCAGTTCTGTCTTAGGTCTGTTGCGTATAAGTTCAGAATCATTTGGTTGCAGGTGACAAAAACTGACTCTTTCTCTCTCTCTCTTCCTCACTCTCTCTCTCTCTCTCTCTCTCTCTCACACACACACACACACACACACACACACACACACACACACACACACACACACAAAGGAGGGCTCACATAACCGAGAACTGAGCAATCTAGGCACAGACAGGGCTGGATCCAGTATTCAAACGGGGTTATTAGCAATCTTTTTCCATTCTCACTGTCTGCTTTCCTTTTTGCTCATTTCATTCTAAACCATTCTCTCCTCCATGGTAGCAAGCCGGCCATTAGCAACTCTAGGTTTATATTCTGTAAGCCCAGCTACCTTAGCAGAAAGAGGCTTCCCCTTTCTGTTCTTCCCGATAGTTGCAGCCAAAGCGCCAGGGTTCGCTTTCCTGTAACTAACTTGGGCCACATCCTCATTGCAGAAGCAATCACTACAGTCAGCAGAGTGCAATACACTGATTGGCCAGACCAAGGTCACAGGCCTGCTCCTGGATCCAAAGGTCAAGGTCAGCTCCACCAGGAGCAGAGGGACTGGGTGGTGTGGGGAGAGATGGGCCCTGTGCCCTTCCTTTGCCTGCTCTCAGATCTCTGCTCTGCGTCACTGTCACCAAGAACTACATCTCCCTGATGTCTTTGCCTTCTGGTTCCAGGGTAGATTTTGCCAATTGGAGACACTGATGGAAGATTAGAGAACAGGAGGAGAAAGAAGCCCATGCATTTATCCTCCTCTTTCTCTTTTTCAGGTAGAGTCACAGACAATGGCTGTGTCTCCTTGGGGTCCCTCCCTTCCTGGTCCCAGCTCCTGCTGGTCAGACCCGCCATGGTTCTGGCGTCCTCCCTTAGCCCTGAGTGTGGAAGAGAGTGCGTGCTATTGCCAACCACCGCCCAGCCTACCATGCACGGTTTGGCTTCTCAGCCCTTGCATCAACTGAATATCCAGTTCCCAACACACATTTCACTCTACTTAAAATACCTAGAGTGGCCATATTATGCCCACCAGGTCCTGAATCATATAGTTCCCTAAAGAAAACTCCAGGAGAGAGAGTGCTTATTGGGCAGGCAAAATCAATAGGTGTCTCCCACGGATTAAATCCTTGTTTGTTCTTGGGAGTTCCTCCTCGCCCCATCCTCCCAGCCCGTGCCTGCCTTCCTGTGACTTTCGAACGTGTCCCTTAGCTGCTGTCTTCCAGGACGCTTGAAACAGCAGCAACAGCAGAGAGCACTTCTAGGCCACACACTGGGCCGGGCACTGGTCTAAATGCTTTCCATGCGATAACTCAGTACTCAGGACAACACTGTGACGCAGGGCCACCATGTCTCTGTTTTACAGATGAGGAAACCAAGGCACAAAGGAGTAATTTCCCCAAAGTCAAAGCGCCAGTGAGAGGTCAGGGTAAGACTTGAATCTGGTGTTCTGGTTTCAGAGCCCACCTCTTGACCAGGACACTGCCTCTTAGCAAAGGAGGGACCCGCTAATGTCTGCAAAGACCCGCTTTCCACAGCATCGTTTGGATAAAGGTGGAAATCCCTCTGTTCAGAGGTGACAGGCACACCCCATCTGGAGCAGCGAATCTCAATCCCCATTGCAGGCTCCCACTGCCAGGAGGGCCCGTACAAGGCAGGGACGTCCTAAAATTTTGTTTGGGGTTTTCCTCTCAGCAGCTGCCAGCCACGGAGTGTAGCTTGACTACCCCTAATAAACTGAGTTATAAAAGGGGATTAAAGCTCTATCTGCAAAAGCCATTTGTGGCTCGCAACAATCACCATGCTTGCAAGAAATGTGGGGGAGAATTCTGTGAACATTGCACTCAAACCGTGCCAGACCCTCGCTCAGCATTCCGGTTAGTAGGATCCGAATGAAATGAGGAAATAATCACGGGGCTAAGATGATGCCTAATTAAAGTTAAATTTAGCTACCTCTGGTTTTTCAGAGTTGTCATGAAATCCATTTCAACCCAGGCGATAATAATGGCAAACCAAGATAACGAGGAAAGGAATTTAATTTGAAAGGTGGCATGCCATCGGTAGAATAATTAAGATTTAAAAAAAAAAAAACAACAGGGGCCACATGAAATGGGCAGTTCTTTGGTTGACATTTTCAGTGATTTCACTGTGGCTTTGTGGCTTTTTGACATTGAAAAAAAAAAAGAAAGAGGAATATCAGGCAATCCGGTGATTTTCTTGCCATTTCCAGTGGCCCCTAGTGAACCTGGTGGGTGTCACATTGCATCACAGTGGGAAGCCGGTGAAGGACCCGGGCTCTAATTACGAGGCAGGACAGATTCCGGCTCTGCCCTTCCTGACAGCTCCATGGCAGGACCTCAGAGTGACACCACGGGCCTGGCTCTAAATTAAATTGGGAGGACAGGGGAGGTGAGCCTGCGCAGGGAGCTGGCAGTCCACGCCGAGTGAGAGCTTTAGACCCGAGCTGCCTTGCCTACAAGCCTCTGCTTTCCCTTCAATTAATATATGACATTGAGAAACAATCAGGAAGTGTCTGTGAAGCTTCTAGATTCAGAAAACAGAAGCAGAGAGCGGGCTGAGGTGAGAGGTGAGGAAATGGTTGACAAAGGAAATATCCTTCACAGCCAAGATTCTGACACACACACACACACACACACACACACACACACACACACACACACACACAAACACGCTCCAAGAAGGCCTTTGCTTTATCTGATTTTCTGCCTTTCTGCGGCCCTCAGAGGCAGGAAAAGGAAATAAAAATTGAACATTGAACATATGGATGTTGACCTGCCCTCTAACCCCAGAGAGAAGTGAGTGAACACATATTTGAATTTCTCATAGAATCATCTAAGTACCAAGCACTTTGATTGTCTTATTTAGCCTGCAATGCAACGATAAAAAGTAAGTATCATTACCCCCATTTTACAGATTAAGGAACCAAGACTCTGAGAAATCGAGCAACTTGCCCCCAAATCTCAGAACAGTGAGTAGCACAACTGGGATTCAAGCCAAAGACTGCCAGACTGCAGTGCAATACTGCCTCCTAGCTACTTCACTCACTAAGTGTCAAAATGTCACCGTGTGCTGTATACCCTGATTATGAGATGTCTATTGTGAAGATGTTTTTAATATGGTTTTAAAAAATGCAAGCTGCTAAATTTCAGCTTTAAAAAAGCCAAGTAATGAATGAAGGTAATATTCTCAAACAGCTCTGAGCTTCATCATAATTACTCAAAAAGGTACATAAATTAACATGCTCTTTTAAAGGGAAATAATGCCACACAGGAAATGAATCTAAGGTTTTTCAATACTTCTAAAGATAAGGTGCAATGAGAAAAGAAATGAACTTCGCATGTATATGCATATGTGTGTTTACAATCCACTTTAATATGAAGCTAAGAATATTCACAGTCTTTGCCCTTCCCCAACCTCTAAAGAGAATCTACTCTGCTAATTCTGGTGCCCGCCTTTCCCAGGCTGCCAGGCTCCGTGGCATTCGTTCTCAAAGGGTGGTGCAGGGAGGAGGGCTGTGAGGGCAAAGTAGGGTGACAAATATATCAAATAATAAATCCCCTCTTCATCACTTTATGAGACAATCTGACTTAGGTAATTTAAGTAATTTAAGATAGTGTCTACCCGAAAATAATAAAGCGACCCAATAAAGAGAATTCTAAATACTAGATGCTCGTCATAATTTAATCACTTCAACGCTAAAGATGGTATTTTCCTAAACTGGTTGCAATAATATCTCGCTTCCCACATGCCCTTCTTGCAGTGTGACTCTGGCAGTCCCCTCATGGAGAAGGTTGGTCTAAGTTCTCTTCCTGGGAGTTTGGGTAAGCTTGTGATCCAGTGGAGTACAGTATCGTACTGTGTGACACTATGTGACTTCTAAGGCTTCATCAGAAAAGGCCATAAAAGGCTTCCCCGTAAAAGGCAACACAGCTTCTACCATGTTGTTTCAGGACACTTGCTCTTGGAATCCAGCTGCCATGCTGTGAGGAATCCCAATCAGCTGTGTGAACAGGTCAAGTGTGGATGTAGCAGTCGGCAACACCAGCTGAGGTCCCTGCAAGCATAAGCATCAATGGCCAGATGAGCAAGTCAGACTTCAGGTGATTCCACACACCAGCCCCGGAGTCACTTCCGGCTTTCCTAGTGAGGCTCTCTCTGGACATTATGGTGGGGAGACAAGCTGACCCCTCTGGACCACCCTTCATGACCCGCAGAATCATGAGCACAATGGTCGCTGTTTGATGCCATAACTTTGAGGTGGTTTTTTAAACTGTAATAGCAATAAGAATAAAGGCCCTCTCTTCCATCCTTCTCATGTTTTAACTCACAAACACTGCCTTCTTTGTGATTCTACCCCTAAGTTCTAATAGTAGTTTATATCCACCTTTATTCAATCAAGTATTTTATTCCACCAGTAATTACAATTGTGTCTGCCTGACATCAACGTCAGAGCTTTGCAAGGACAGGGACTTTTGCTTATCGATTTCTGTTCCCCCAAAGCATTTGTTATGTGAGTGAATAAATGAATAAGTGAATGATTGAAACAGGCTAGAAAACATCACACTTTTGACCTCAATCTCATCTTTCCAAACATGGAGAAAGCTGGATAAGGTTTAAAGCTACTGTGTTTCTGAAGAGTCATTACTTATGAATCAATACACATGCAATCAATACACCTTTATAGCCACTATATGAAAAGAAGCTAAGCTAGAAGCATGGAAATTGAAAGACGAACACTCACGGTTTCTGTGGCAGATGCTGTCTGTGCTGCTGTATCCTTTTGAACTCTTAGGGCCTCCCAAGCTCATGCCTACTGTGTCCCATTGAAGGTACCTGCAACTCTTTACCTACAGGCTTGCTCTGGGCTTTTGCACAGGGCAGGCCAGAAGTGCTAAGGGAGTTAGTCTTAGGAACATCCCTCAGCCAGTGATGTGAGGTGGAAGATAAATAATCCCCATTTCCTCATGCCTTGCGTGGGTAATTCTGAGGCTCGTTCTACGCTGTCTCTCAATTTCTCAGCGGCAAAGAGCCCCAGCTCTGTGGTAACCTTCTCAATAACTCCTTCTTCTTTTCCCACTTTTATTCTCCCACTTCCCTGCTGATGCCCTTGGGATCACCTCTGAAATAAACGAGGGGCACTCAAACCTCCCCTCAGGCTCTGTTTCTGGGGAAAACTCAAACTAGGTAACACAGAGCAAGTCTCACTGACCAAGGCGACAAGAAGAGGGTATAGACAGAGAAAATTCATCTAGCAAGTTTCAGTTCCTTCCCATAGATTTTGACAAGTCCTGCCAACACAAATCTCCATGTGTTGTTGATTAAAGATAATCAACTCAAGATTCAGCCTACAATAAAGTATAAGAGACAAAGAGTTTATTTGTGTTTTAGTAGGACACTCTGGGCTGCAAGTGGCAGGAAACCAATTTAGACTGGCTCAAGCAAAACAGAAATTTACTAGTTTGTATAACTGAAGTGCCAAAGAAAAAGGAAAGTGGTCAAGCACTGGGGGACCCGTATCAATATTATAAAAACATCTGTTTATCTACATTGTTCAGTTTTGCTTTTCTCTTGGTTGTCTTTTTTTTTCTTACCATTGGTTACGCTCTTTGAAAGCAACGGGAAGATGCAACATTGGATTTACATTCCGTTCACTTAGTAACACCAGCAGAAACAGAGATATTCTTTCTCAATAGTTTCACTTGAACACTTGGGCTTAGCTCTCATTCCCGAACTGAGGGCTGCAGCCGGGGATTGCAATATGGTGCCTGGACAGCCTGGAGGTGTGACCCCTCTGCAGTGGGGGACGTCGGGAATGGCGACCACAACCCAAACTGTACAGCCTGGCAGTGGTCAGAAGTGGTTCCCTGAAGAAACCCTGAAGAAAGGGTTAAAAGAGGAAGCGATACGATGCAGAGAAACACAACAGACACCCACTACAACATTCTAACAGACTTTCATTTTAAAAAATGAGAAAGAACAGATAAGCAAAATCAAACAGATAAACAGAACTTTTCAGTTACTCAAGGCAATAAAAAATCCTGCTTTGGGGCAAGTGTCTTAGTCCCTTTGAGATGCTATGATAGAATGTCATGAACAAGGTAGATTCTAAACAACAGAAATTTATTGCTCATTGTTCTGGAGACTGGGAAGTCCAAGATCGAGGCCCTGGAAGACTGGATGTCCGGTGAGAATCTGCTTCCTGACTCACAGATGGTGCCTTCTTGCTTCGTCCTCACGTGGACGAACGGGCGAGCTAGGTCTCTGAACACTAATTGTAAGGGCTCCCCCCTCGAGACCAAAGGCCCCACCTCTAACATCTTCACCTTGGGGGTTAGGATTTTAGCATATGAATTTTCAGGGGGACACAGACACTCAAGGCCATAGCAGTAAGCCAGTTTTACTGATCTCTAACTGGAAGAGTCCTCGCTGATGAACTCATGTTATTAAAAAAAAAAGAGAGCGTTCCAGGTAAGATGAAGTAAGCACTTTCCATTCTGCTTTTCTGTTTTAAAGTGCAGGTTTCACTATTACTCAGGTATAGTGGGGCGAACAGAGTAGGAGGCGACTGCCACTGAAATGATAGCTTGTTACAGTCCCCAAGAAGAAGGGGCACACCACCCCACGGGGGCCACAGGAAGCCCCAAGTCAGTCAGAAGGCAGAAGCGGTGAGGGGAAAGTGTGGCAAAGCCTTTATTGAGGTTTCCATGGAAAGGAATGGCCAGATCAGGATAAGTACGCATAAGATTGGCTAGTTTGAAAAATATCAGCAGGCTCTGGGGTATCGGGGCTGTTCTGAGTTTCCTGGTTTTTGATCCTGGATTAAGTAGAAAGAGAAATAATGACCTGGAGTTTAAGAGCCCAATAAAAGAGGTGGTTGCAGGTAGGGGTTCTGGATTAGTTGATTTACATATGAAAGGTGTGCTCCCAGGTGAGTTGTTTGCTATCCCTAGGAATCAGCTAATCCTGGGAAGGGCAATAGGCCAAGTCAAGAGGCCTCAGATGCCAAAACACCAAGAATACAGAAAATAAGAAAATATGATCAATACTTCTTCTCACTGAAGGCAGCTGTACAACCTGGAGGGATTGCTTGATCAGCAGTGTGAGGACTCTGAAAAGTAAATAGTAGTCAGTAGTTTGAAGAAGACCAGAA
Organism: Lemur catta; assembly: GCF_020740605.2. Classification (NCBI taxonomy): domain Eukaryota; kingdom Metazoa; phylum Chordata; class Mammalia; order Primates; family Lemuridae; genus Lemur; species Lemur catta. Next base: position 20,439,905 of record NC_059145.1, on the reverse strand, counting down.
TGTGAAGCACTGTCAAACCCATGATGAATTTACCCTTTTCCCCCATTTGGTATCTACTGTCCTGAACTCAACACAGCCTGAAACCTGGGATGGGCACAGTATGGAGAGAGAGTGCTTCAGGATACGCCCTCTAGTTCTGGCTTGAGGAGAGGAAGAGATTGGGGAGACACGGTTTTGCTTTTTTTTTCCACTTTCTTGTCTTTTTTACACCCAAACCTGTAGAGGGATGATTATATTAATAGCAGCTCTGTTTGTATTAATAATTGCCAAAAACTAGAAACATCCAAATGTCCTACAGTGGGTGAAAAAACAAACTGGGTCACATCCATAGAATGGAATTGTGCTCAGCAATAAAAAATAAGTAAAAAATAAAAGAAAAAAAGTAAAAGACTATGAATGTATCCAACAACTGGGATGACTCTCAAAGACGTTCTGCTGAGTGAAAGAAGCCAGTCTGAAAAAGTTGAGTATGATTCCATTCATGTGACCTTCTGGAAAGGACAAAACTTGGGTGATGGGTAACAGAGCAGTGCTTGCTGAGGATTAGGGTTGCAGGGAGAGTCTGCCTGCAAAAGGATGACATGAGGGACATTTCTGGGGTGATGAAACTGCTTTGTATTCTGACTGTGGTGGTAGGTACATGAATCTAGACATGTGTCATGTGTTGAAATCCACAGGACTGTACACACACACAGTCAGTTTTACTGTATGTCCATTTAAAAAGTAAAATTTTAAGAAATTTTTTAAAAAAGGTAAAATGTTTTCATTGAGACAATCAAGCATAACAGGAAGAAGACACTTGTCCAGAATACGTTATTTTGTAGGTAAAGCTGAAAAGGGGGGAAAAAATTAAAAAGGGAAAAAGTAAGTATTACCTTAAGCAGTGAGCCTCGCACTTTAGTCTCCATAAGAATCAGGTGGAGAATTTGTTAAAATTGTTGTTTTCTGGACCTCACCCCATCCTCACCCTTAGAGAAACAAACCCTCGGCTGGAGAGGAAAGGTAAGTGTTTTGGGCTGCACAGGTATAGACGCGTGTTCTATCACGCCAGATTCAGACCACACTGGGTTTGCTCCAGTCAATCAAATGCTTCTGGATTCAGTTAAGTCATTAGTACAAAAAATTTTTTTTCATAGAGTTTACATTTGCAGTGCTTAGGCTTGTAAAATGAGACACATAAAGAAACCCTCCTCCTACCAGCAGAATTAAAGCTTTTTCTTCTCTTCACAGATTGAAATAGTTCAAATGAGATTCTTTGAGTTTTCCTCGGCATCACCAAAGAGCATTAGCCTTATAAAGTAAGTCCACGAGTAAATGACTTGCTCCAAGTTATTGGTGGAACATTAAGCTATTTTGTTTTGTTTAGGGGGGAGTGGGGAGGGAGAGGAGGCTCAATTATAATACATAGAAGCAACCAAACATGGGATTTTTGATTCTGGAAAATCATGTCAAAAACACAACTGAAAAAGGCCTCTCTCTTTTTCCTACAGTTGCAGTTTGACGTTAGCCTAACTTTAAAATTTTGTTTTTAAAGTAACTTTTAAAGGACCATATCTAATTTTTATGGCCTTTTTTTTTAAAAAAAAAAAAAAAGGAGAGGGAAAGTGAAATAAACTCCTAGCCTTTCTTATAGTTTTATTATCTCCAGAACATTTTTATAGCCCTACATTTTGGGATAACACAAAGTAGGCTGCTGTCTAATCTGTCAATGTTGTGGAAAGAGTGGAAAGTGAACAAGAGTTGGGTGTTTCGATTCCAGTGGCACCAGTTTCATGAGGGTTTCATGATGAGGGTTTTGGGTAGGACCCAAGAGCACCACACATCAAAACAGTAGCTGTTTTCTCCAGGCCCCGTGCTTATGCTCAGGCCAAGAACTCTGAACCCAAGGCACAGGTTGACCTTCGAGAGCGGTGAGCCCTTTCCACCAGCCCAAGGGGACGACTCAGGGATTTCAGATGTCCAGGGTTGCCACAGCATCATACCTCATCTAAAATGGGACCCTCTTTGTAGGATAAAAAGAAGAGCTCCTTTGTATTCCCATTTCAGCAGGGGAAGTGGGTTTGGCCCAGCCAAGGGGCAGGATGCAGATGGGAAGGAAGGAGTCCCAGGCCCACCTTCTTTCAGCTTTGCCAACCTAGACAACCGGAAAACCGGGACCAGCAGGCCTGTTACTAAGAGTGCTGTTCAAAAGCACAAAACAAGTGTAGCCACTTTGGAAAATAGTCTGGCAGTTTCTTATAAAACTTTCCATACATTCCAGAAATTTGCATTCCTTGGTACTTATCCAATGAGTTGAAAACTTATGTCCATACAAAAAGATGCACATAAATGTTTATAGCAGTTTTATTCATAATTACCAAACTTAGAAGCAACCAAGTTGTCTCTCAGTAAGTGAATGGATGAACTGTGGCACATCCATTCAATGCAGTATTTATTATTCAGTGATAAAAAGAAATGAGCTCTCAAGCCACAAAAAAACATGGAGGAAGGCCGGCCAAGGTGGCTCAGGCCTGTAATACTAGCACTCAGGGAGGCTGAGGCAGGAGGATCCCTTGAGGCCAGGATTTCAAGACCAGCCTGAGCAAGAGCAAGACCCTGTCTCTACTAAAAAATAAAAAATTAGCCCGGCATGTGGCGCGTGCCTATAGTCCCAGCTGCTTGGGAGGCTGAGGCAGGAGGATTGCTTGAACCCAGGGGGTTGAGGTTGCAGTGAGCTATGACAATGCCACTGCACTCTAGTCTGGTGACAGAGTGAGACCCTGTCTAAAACAAACAAACAAACAAACAAACAAACAAACAAACAAACCCACAAGACATGGAAGAACTTTAAACGCATATTACTATACTAAAGAACCAATCTGAAAAGGCTGTGTATGGTATGATTCTAAGTATATGACATTCCAGACAAGGCAAACCTATGGAGACAGTAAAAAGATCAGCGGTGGCCAGGGGTTAGGGGAGAGGGAGGGATGAGCAGGTGGAGCACAGGGGATTTTTAGGGCGGTGAAACTATTCTGTGTGACATAGATATGTAATATTGGATATAGGCCATGCATTTGTCAAAACCCACAGAATGTACAATGTCAAGAGTGAACCCCAATGTAAACTATGGACTTTAGTTAAAAATAATATATCTGTACTGGCTCCTCAGTTGTGACAAATGCACCACACTAATGCAAGACGTTAATAATAAGGGAAATGGGTGTGCGTGGGCCGAGTGTGAGAGGGTACATGGGAACCCTCTGTACTTTCCACTCTATTGTTTTGTAAACCTAAAACTGCTCCAAAAAAAAAAAAGTTTACTAATTAAAAACACACACGAAATGTGTGGCAAGGGCCTCTTGCCTTGGCCAGGGCCCCGGACCCCGTTGCAACACTGTCAGTCTGGCTGTGTCCCTGCTGCTTTGCAGCCCTGAGTTTTCTGATCTCCAGAGGACAGTGGCTACCAGACATGCTCATTCCTCCCTGTCGGCCTCCTTCGGAACCACCTGCAGTAATAGTCTGTCCACGTCAAGAATGTTTTGGCTTCCCTCACAGGTTTGCCCACAGCACCTTGACCTGAGGATGTCCGAGCGACAACTTAGTCATCTACAAAGTGGAAATGATGGCATCATCTGTCTTTACACTTGTTCTCATGCAACTCATGTTTACCAAGTTCCTACCCTGTTCCAGGCACTAGGGATGCTACTCGGAAGAAAAGAGACAAAATCCCTGCCCCCATGGGCTTCCATTCTAGCAAGCACGTTAATGAGAAACCTCGGGAAGTTCTAAGACAGTAGGTGCTTGATAAACACCAGCAACTGCAGCAGCGAGCCCTCCGCCTCCATCAGGACAAGGGCTTGGCAGGAAACGTCTGTGCAAACACCGTCAATGCCAGCCCCAGGCAGGCTGCAGTGACTCCGGACCCCAGCAGATGGCAGCCGCTGCAGACACATCCCGCGGTGGCCCTGAGTGCGTGCCAAGGGGAGGAGGGACAGGCTGATGGATGTGAGGCTCAGGCGCTTATCCTCTGGATCCCAACAAAAGCCTGTTCTTTCCTCCTGAAAACAGGGCTCCTTATCTTATCTCGTCATCTCTTGCTTTGTCCTTTTCAAAAGCAGCCACTTAACCCCTGCAGCAGGGAGACAAATCCTTGCTTGCCCTGCAAGTCACACCTGAGGTTTCCACTGCCGAATTGGAGAGCTGAAACGCCTGAGACTTGAGTGGGTTCAGAGGATGGCAGAGCCGAAGCCTATGCGGTCATGTATGAGCAGGAGCGAGGAGGAGAATTGTCCCAAAGGTCGAGAATGGCTCTCAGAGCTCTTCCCGGCTCCAACAGATCGGCGGGGGTTAGGGGTGTGTGTGCAGGTGTCCCCAGGTGCTGGGAGCAGCCAGATATCTGGACTTTGATGTGATGTTGCCCCATTTTTAAAGCACACTGTGCCCCCAAGACCTTGTCTGCCAACTGGATTTGCCTTGTGTCCTCTAGGTCATCGTGACCCCCACTGGTTCACTTCAGCTATTTCCAGATAAGTTATGAGTCCTCACGAAAGTGCAGAGAACAGTAGTAACTTGCCCGAGGCCACCCAGCGAGTTGGGTACAGTCCAGAGCCGACTGAGCTCCCTGTGCTGTTCTGCCTGTAAAACTGTCCCACTGGCATTAAGTGGTGTGTGTGTCTGGGAAGAAAAGCAAAGCGGTTACAATATGGAGTGTAGCCCAAGATAACTTCAACTGGCATTATTACTCCTCAGCTATAGATAGAAACACCACCACGGAGAGCGCTGAACATTGAGCGTGTATAATACCACGTGCCAGGCCCCGGGCCAAGCTCTTTCTAAGGGTTAACTCACTGAATTCTCACTCCCCGGCCCAGGAAGGCGGCATCACACTCACGTGCCTCATTTGGGAAGAGGGGCCTGGGCAATCTGCTCAGAGTCACTGAGCTGTAAGTGGCAGGATCTCAATCCTTCTTTCATTTTAGGAGGAAATGATCGGAGGAGGGCTCTTATCCCGGCTTCTCGGCCACCCCAGAGAGGAGGCTGGAAAGGTGGTCCCCTGAGATGGGGGGAGCCAGGACCCCTTGGGGTTCAGAGAGAGCGTCCATTCCCCACCTGTCTTGCAGACTTCACAGCTGAAAACTTTCCATCTTTCTGCATCCTCAGGTAACCCTCCAGGGAAGGTGACAAATGACACAGGAAAGACAAATAGGCCTAGACCAGGAAAAATGTGGGAGGCAGGGTCAGAAACTGGCTCTGGCGTCCTGGCAGGGAATGACCCCAAGTAATCCCTGGGGACTCCAGTGAGGCAGTGGGGTGGTCGAGGGCAGCAGAGGAGACTGGCGGAAGTAGGTGATGCCCGCTGCTTCTGCCAGGCCACCAGGGACACAGTGTGGGGCCAGGAGGATAAGGGTGGCTAGAGTCCTGCCCTTCCCGTCTCTCTCTGTTCAAAATTCTTCAATGTCTCTTCTCACAATAACTCACTTCCCCCTCTCCTACCTCACACTCAGACATGCACTAAACATTCAGTGCTTTTCTGGTGTTCTCCAGCTTGCCAGAGCCTGCGGAGTCGTGGTGCTGTATCTGGGCTATCCCTTCTCAGCATTTACTAGCTTATTGCTCAATCAAGTCTCTCAATCTCCCCAAGCCTCAGTTTTCTCATCTATAAAATGGAGATAATAATATTTACCTTAAGGGTATGGTTCTTGTGGGCTTTAGGGATAGCATAGCACGGTGCCAGGCATGGTGTTGATAAAAAATTGTAACAGCTGCTGTTAATTGTAGCTAATGAGGACAGAGTCTTAGGCCTAGACCTTTCCATTCCCCCCAAACATCAACAACAATGCTAATTCTCTGGTTCTACACTCTGGGTGGGCTTTGTCAATGAAGGAAAAACCAATCAAGAAAACTAATCCACGAAATATGTTTAAGTGGAAAATAATGGTTCAATGTGTTCCCCCCACCCAGCGTAAGATTTGTGGGTTTTTTTTTGTTTTGTTTTGTTTTTTCTTTTTTTAAAATTTTTAATTTATATCTTTATTTTCATTCTTTTATTCTGTATCTTTTTCATTTTATATATGCAGCAGCTGCTTCTGAATGGATTTGCGTTTTAACAGAATTTTTCAATGCCTTCTGTTGAAGGGGTGAGGAATGAAGGGTGTGGCTGCGGAAGTCAGGCTGCCAGTACCAAAGTGCAGCTAGGGCTGGGGACAGGAGGAAGACAAATACAGACACTGTCATTTGGAGTCACTTCCTTTGCCCCTTTACCCTCTACACCCCTCCCCCCAATAATTAGAGTTAGAGACAAGAGCTGTGCTTTTCCTCTCTTTCTTTATTTCCTAACGTGTAAAATGACATAATAACAATAATACCTGTGTCCTAGGGTCCTGTCCATGTACAGCTCTCGCCACAGTGCCTGACACCTGAGAAACACCATGTATGGGATAGTTGTGTCAATTACCAGGTTGGCCTTAGTTTTCAGTTCCTACAAATGTGACATCTTACTGAAGGTTATTCTTTCTGTTCAAACTTGCATTTGAAGATACTTGCATAGCATGTTTCCTGAAATCTTGAAGGCCTCTCAAACACCACATACATTTGGATTCAGGGAGAACTAGACTTAATCTATACTCTGTAGCTAGCACAGGGCAGCTTGAGGTATTGGGAGGGACACAAGAGCAGATGATTCAGAGGTTCTGACCTTGGAGCTATGTGACTTTGGACAAGGTCAGGGCTCTCCGAAACAGGAATCATTCACAGAGTCCTTGAAGGATCAAATGGCATCATGGGTGGGAACGGTTTTTAAGTAGAAAGCCATTATTGCTACCACTACCAAGTGGACTTCTAGGAAGTGGGACCGTGGCTTCTATGGCCATTAATTCCTTCCCTCCTCCCTGCTTCTGCCCACCCCGCCCCTCCAACTCAACATCTCACACATCAGCCAATGCCGGTGGGTGGCACACGGGCGCTTAAGGCTGTCCTGGGGAGATAATTTGGCTTAAGGATCAGAGCAGGCAGGCTGAGACTCTTATCTTGCTAAGAAAAGAAAATGGTAAGACAAGCCTTTTTCTTGTCCTACCATATCTAACCATGATATGGAGCAGTGTGACACCATGGTCTTTTAATAGGGGCATGGTCTTTTAATATCTCTTAGCAAATCATGTCTTTGCTTCATTTTGCGGAGTTATCTAACATCTCTGCAATGCAGTTTTTTCATCTGTAGAATGGGGATATGCAGAGTACTTTACATAGTACGTGGAGGGTAAATGACAACTATGAGTCTAGGACAGTTTTGGAGAAACATGACACTTTTTGTTATGGGACTGAGTCTCAGAAGAGCTTCACTGCATTTGGATCTGAGTTCTTGGGCAAGACACTTAGCTTCTCAGTTTCCACATCTATAGAATAACCAAACCAGAATCTCCTAAAGTGTGTCTGCAAAATATTCATCCTTCTAGGTGTCCCATGAAGAGGGTGGTGTGGCCATGAAGTTTGGAGAAAAGCTCTGTTCTCTCTGGCTCAGAGAGAGAGAGAGAGCTGGTTCGTCCCAGCTCGCAAGGAGGCTCAGTTTCAGAAATTTTGAGCTGGTTTTAAAACACAGCCATCATTAAAAATTAAGTTATATAAACTGTCAAATCGTATTAAACACAGATATATTGAAGAATCAAAATTTCTCACTTCCTTATTACTATTACCTATGCTCTTGATGTGGTTTGCAGTTACTGTGTATGTAAGGTGGGAATGCCATATAATGGAGTGCTGCTGTGCTGGGCTTTTCTTCCCAGCCATGCATTCAGTGATGGAATGTTGGGAACTCGAAATCAGCCTCTGCAGAGGTATTTGTACTCCAGAAATTGGTAAATGTTACAGATCAGGACTCTTTTTTTTTTTTTTTTTTTTTTTTGAGAGAGGGCTGGTTGTTAAACATTTATCAGCAGAGGTTGTCCCAATGCTTATTAGCTTAAGGACTCCAAAAAGTTCAGCAATAAATTCGTTTAACTGGGTGTTTTTCAAACCTTTTGAGACAGAGAACCACTTCGCTGACAGCATTTAGCAAACATTTTGTAATGTTTGAAATGTAGCCCTGGATGATTCCATGGCTCTTTTATTCTACCCTTTTCCCGAGAGGATGCAGCATCTGACTTGCTGAGCGGGCGGGCACACCTGGTGGCCTGAGGGCTCGGGACAGCGCTCACTTCACCCCACTTACGGAGAAAGAAATACCCTTTCGCAATTCTTGAGATTTCCAAACTTCTGCCCTTGCCAGTGAAACTTTCCTTGCATTCTTCACATTTGTGAAATGTATCAACTGCCACTTGTGTTTGCATGTGACGTTCCTGCTGCCTCAACGAATACCCATTCTAGTCAATGCCTCTTCATGCTTGAGATCTTAACTCAGACATTGCTTTTTTCAGCAGATCTGCGCTTTTGGTCAAGTTAGAGTCTTTTGATCCCTGAGATTTCTTCCTCTGACATTACTGTAGAGCCCTTTCCTTGTCTTCAGGGCACTTAGCTTACTTAGTTGGTAAGTGTACATTTGCACCCAGGATGTGGTAGCTGAAATGTGGCCAGAAAGTCTTTGCAGATCTTTGTTTTCTTTTTTTAGAGACAGGCATCTTACTCTGTTGCCCTGGCTGGAGTGCAGTGGCATGATCACAGCTTACTGCAACCTCGAACTCTTGGACTCAAGTGATCCTCCTCCCTCATCCTCCTGAGTAGCTGAGACTACAGGTGCATACCATCATGCCTGGCTATTTTTTTTTTTTAATAGAGATGAGGTCTTGCTATATTGACCAGGCTGCTCTCAAACTCCAGGCTTCAAGGGATCCTCCCACCTTGATTTCCTATTTGCAGCTCTTACCATCAAATTGACTTCCCCATTCCTTGAATCTGGAATGGGTTTGCAACATCCTCTGACCCAAGGAATGTGGAAGCCTTACTCATCCTGCAATGCTGCCCTGAGACCTCCCCGCTGGTCAGCCAGAAGCAATGGAGAGAAAAGGGCAGAGAAGGACTGAGGTAAGGCTGGTGCCTATCGTGAAAAATCAGCTGTGAAGGGAGAAATAGCCTCAAAAGCCAAACCACAATTGTGAGAAGGGCTTTCCCAGATTCTTTGGTTCTTCTTCATATATCAGCCCCTGATCCTAGAGGACAGAGATTCTAGATTTTTCTCATGCCACCTCTTTGTACAGAGAAATGTATAGGAAGTTTATATAGTTTCCCACAGACAGGGCGGTATTTCATATGTGTAAGCTACATGTTAGGGACAGACTGCTACCAAATGAGAAATTTATACACCATAGACAATCAGCTTGCTTTTAATCAGAAAGGATTCCAGAAGGATTGATTCCAAAAGCATTGATAATCCTTAACTGGAATCCAGTCTTTGGTAATTAACAAAATGAACATTAGAAATGTGTTTTTACTGGTAAAATTCAGGGTTTTAAATTAACATATTTGATGCTATAAATGGATTCTTACTGGGTAGCTTAGTGGTATGCAAGATACATGGCTTGACCAGAACATTGTGGAGATAGTCATCTGCCCTAATAGGAAGAGGACATAAAGTCTAGCGAGGCCTGCAGCATGTACTCTTAGTGACGATGCAGGAGACTCAATCTCTTGGTCTCCCGATGGTGCCTCTAGATTAGTGTCACACCTGCCTCGTGTGAACCTTCTAGAAAATGTGAGGTTAAAAGGGCAGAGACCTAGGACTTCATCCAGCTTGCAAAAACATTTTGTATAAGCCACTTTTGCCTGCTTGTTAATGAATACGTTTAAATAATATGTCTAATGTGTGGGGCACAACTTGGTTGGAGACTTGCTTACATTATAACCTGGACTCCAAATGCACCAGGAAGCTGTGGGCTGAATTGAGTTTCTGGAGCTTTTATAGAACTGAGAGATACTGTTTTAAGTGCATAGAAGTGTGCAGAATCTTGTATCTTGTGCAGAAAAGAAGTCTACTATTGTAAGTGTAAGTGGAGAGATGGCTTTGAAGATTCTGGGCACTCAGTTGACACACAAGAAAGACCATGTATTAAGAGAAGGGTTACTATTATCTTGGAGTTAAGGGTATACTAGTCCCTCCCTAGCAAATTTAAAAACAAGCCTCAAAGGATCAAGCTGATATATAGAAATTAGTTGTCTGACAGACAAAACCCAACATTATTTAAAGGAAAACAAAATCCAGACACTGAACAACACATCATGCGTAATGCCCAGCACACAATAAAATGTTATTAGACACGTGAAGAAGCAGGAAATTGTGAAGGGAAAAAAAAATCAGTCAATAATTGAAACAGACCAGAAAAGACAGAGATGAAGAAATTAGGAGACAAGGCTTTTAAACAGCTATTATAAATGCAGTCAAGGATAGTAAAGAAAAACAAAAACATTATGAGGTAATAGAAGGTGAATCTCAATAGAGAAATGGAAACTATAAAAAGAACCAAGTTAAAATCTAAAAACTGAAACATACAATATTTGATATAAAAAGTTGACTGGATGGGAATTAACAGAAGATAAGACACTACGGGAGAAAATATCAGTAATCTCAAAGACAGGACAATAGAAACTAGTCAAATTGAAAAACACAGAAAGAAAAAAATGCTGATGGGAAAAAAAAACTAAACAGAGCTTTAGTGAACTATGAGATAATATTAAGTGGCCTAAATACGTTTTAGAGTCCTTAAAGGAGAAGAGAGTGAGAGACGGGCAGAAAAAAATATTTGAAGAAATGTTAGCCAAAATCTTTTCAAATTAGATGGGAAAATTAAACCCACAGATCCAAGAAGCTCAATAAACCTCAGATGGGATGAACACAAAGAAACACACACTAAGGCATATCATGAGAAAATTGCTAAAAACTGATAATAAAAATAAAATTTTCAAAGCAGTCAAAGAAAAAAGACACATTACATACAGAAGAACAATCTTACAAATGATGGCTGACTTCTCATAAAAAACAGTGTGAGCCAAAAGATAGTGGAATGACATCTTCAAAGTACTGAAAGACAGAATGGGTCCATCTAGAATTCTGTGTCCAGTAAAAATATTGTTCTGAAAAGGAAAAGTAAACTCATTTTCAGGCTACCAGAAAACTAATAAAGTTCATCACCAGCAAAAACTGCACAAGAAATATTAATGGAAGTTCTTTAGGAGAAGGAAAATAACAAATGAAAATCTAAATCTATGTAAAGAAATGAAGGACACTTTAAATGGTAAGTACCATTACAATATAAAAGGTCATTCCCTCATTTATAACTTCTGTAAAAGGCAATTTACTATTTAAAGCAAAAAATAGCAACAATGTATTTTGGATGTTCTAACACATGTGTAAGTAAAATGTATGATAACAATAGCACAAAAGATAGGCGAGGGGAAACAGGAAAACGTTGTCAAGTTTTATATGAATATGTGACGTGGTATAATGTTACTGGAAGGCAGACTGTAGTAAGTTAGCAATACATATTTTAAACCCTAGGGCTACTACTAAACAAAACTATTCGTTGAATGAATGAAAGATTTATTCCAGGTGTTAAAAACCTACCTTTTATGCAACTGATGATTAAATTAGATGTGGCATTTGTCTCTTCCTGAACGCTTTTATTCAGCAGGGTAAGGCAGTGGGCAGTTTTCACAAGGGCAAAGGAAGGATGCATGGCGTGCAGGATAGGGTGAATTTTCTGCTTCGCTGTGCCTAATACAATGCTCCAATTGTTAGAATGTCAAATTTGATTCAACCAGACAGTACTGTAAATTCCCAGGGAAACATATTCCAGGAAAGTCTTCCAGCCAAGACCTTAGCTGGCCTCCTGTGGTGACATTCCATTAAGAAATATTCCAACTTACATTTTATGAAAGGATTAGAATTGACAAAGTGTCTTGGCTGCTAATGTAAATACTTGAAAGAAAATTACAAATTTTTTAGTATATGACTTTTCCTACATTCTCAATGTCTGTTTGAGGGTCCACCTCTTATATTTTCTCTTCTGACTTAGGTCTTGATATTTATTCTGCATATTTTATAAGTGCTGTGCAGTAGATTTAAGAGAATTATATTTTGTGTGCTGGATACAGATATTGCTAGGCAAATGGAAACCAAGCTGTCTTGGTTGTGGAGAGGAGAAAGTCTGTTACTAGGAGAAGTTTCTATTCATGGTGTATCCCCCAAAGAGTATACAATCAAAGAACTGATATATTTCCGCAAAGCATTTTCTACTCCTCCTTTTCACTGGAGGATGGATTAGCTGGGGCACAGAGAGGACTAGGAATGGGGTGGATCCCCAGTAGAACGGCTTTGAAAGGCATGAGGTTGAGTGCCACCCTCCCTCCTTTCTTCCTTGTAGCTTCTCCGCCCTTTCTCTAGTCTTCTCAATAGAGCCCCATGGTGGGCTCTTTGGAATCTGTATAATAGCGTGTGTAATTATAATCATTTTGCATGCATGTAGCTTTTTTCTTCCAAGAAACTCAAGGGCAATGTCAAAAGAAAACCATAACTCTCAGAACTTTGGTCAGCTTGTAAATCAGGGTTCCTTAACATGGGGTTTGAGGCCAAGGTTGGTTTTCAGGGCATTGGTGAATTGTTTGAAATGGTTTGGAGAACAAACTTTCATGCATTTTTCCCAAGAATAGTGTCCTTAGATTTATCAGATGGGGGATGGGGAGATCCAAAAAGAAAAAAAAGAATCCCTTGCTATAAAAGATGGATTCCTCTTACAAAAATTAAGAAGCAATTCCTCCCCCCAATTTAATTATTTAATCTCTGAGTCTCTGAAGCTAAGAGAGAGAAGAAAAATTAACATTTTGAGTGTATATTATCTTGGTCTAACAATCTGTGGGGTAAATATTGTGTGCCTATTTTACAGAAATAATTTAAATTTGAGGAATTTATGTGCTTCTCTGAAAGAAAACAGCTTTAAATATTCTAAAGAGAATTCAAAGGAAGATATTTCAGTTCTCAAAGTCCTAGTGTTTTCTGCTCCCTTTTCTTGCTATCCTAGATGGCAGTCCATGCTCCAACTCAAAGCCAGTGTCTTCGTCTGTAGGCTGGGTTCTGTCTCCTCTCACCTACACAACCACACGTCTCCAGCCACCCTCCCTCCATCTCCCACACCAGAGGCTGGTGAATGGCCTATAGGTCAAACCAGCTGGCCCCCATTTCTCTATGGCCCATAAACTAAGATAGTTTTTACATCCTTCAATGGTTGGGGGAAAACATTTTTAAAAAGAAGGATATTTTGTGATACTCAAAAATTACACGAAATTCAGATTTCAGTGACCATAAAGTTTTATGGGCACCCAGCATGCTCATTTGTTTATATATTGCCTGTGCTCCCTTTCACACTACATCAGCAGGGTTGAGAAGCTGTAATAGAAACCATATGGCCCACAGAACCTAAAATATTTGCTATTTTCCCCTTTGCTGAAAAATTGTGCCAACCCTTGTCCTACACCATCAACTTGTTTTGACACTTGTAGTGGGCTGGAAGGTGGCCCCCAAAGATATGCCGTGTCATAATCATGGAACCTGTAAATTCGACCTTAATTGGAAAAGGGGTCTTTGTAGATATGCTTAAGTTGAGGATTTTGAGATGAGGAGATCATCCTGGACTATGTGGGTGAGCCCTAATTGTCACCACAAGTGTCCTTGTGAGAGGGGGCCAGAGGGGTACTAGACACACACAGGAGAAGGTGACGTGCAGACGGAAGCAGAGATTGGAACGATGTGGCTGCAAAGTCGAGGAAAGCTGACAACCACCTGAAACTGGGAGAGGCAAACAATGGATTCTCCCCTGGAGCCTCCGGAGAGACTGTGGTCCTTCCAATAACTTGATTTCAGCCCAGTGAATCTGGTGTTAAAATTCCAGGCTTCAGAAGTGGAATGGAAAAAAATTCTGTTGTCTTAAGCCACCAACTTTGCAGTCATTTGTTACAGAGGTTTCAGGAAACTAATACGTTATTGGATCGTTTATAACCCATCAGAGTAAAAACATGCTGTTTTTTTCTTCCACTAAGAAAGTTCTCTGACTCCACGTTCCCTGCTGGATCCTGCTCCATTTCTCTGATCCCTTTATTGCAGGACTTATGAGAGTTGCCAATGTGTGCTCTCTCCAATTCCTCTTCTCCTATCCCCTTGTAACCCCCTCCCAGTGAGGCATTTGCCCCACCGCTCAACCTAAACTGGTTACCCATCAAGGTTACCAGTGACCTCCACATGGCTAAATTTAATGGTCCACCTCCAGCCTCATCTTGATCCATGACCAGCAGCACCGGACACACCTGATGCTCCTTCCGCCACATCACAATTTCCTTCTTTGGCTTCCAGGACACCCCACACTCTTGGTTTTCTCCTGTCTCACCAGCTGTCTTCTCAGTCTCCTCTGCTGTTCCTCGTCCTCTCCCCAACTTTGTAGCTCCTACCGTCTCTATCCAGGCTTCCTCAGCTAGACATCTCAGTCGGTCTTATGGCTTTAAATACCCTGTATGGGTCACGGACTCTGAAATGGATATTCCCAACTGTCCAGACCTCTCTAGCTCCGGACTCATTTATCCACTGCCTGTATGAGACCCTCACTTGAAACAGCTCAGAGGCAGCATGTAGGGTCTACCCAACCTCAGGTCAGCCTGGCCACAGCCTCTGTGGATGTCAGCTGCTTCCTTCCAGTTTCTCAGGCCAAAGATCTTGGCGTGACCCTTGACACCTCTCTGCCTCTCACACCACACGTCCAATCCATTAGGGGATCTTGCTAACTCTGATCTTTGAAACAGATAAAAATCAGACCCCTGCTCACCTCCATTGCTTCCACCTGGTTCATGCCACCATCACGTTTTGCCTGGATTATTGCAATACCCCTTAATAGGTCTCCTGCTTCCACCTTTACTCCCTTCTGTCTATTCCCACTGCTGCACCAGAGTGATCCTTTTCACTAGAAATGAGATCATGCAGCTATTTGTGTAAAACCCTGCAGTGGCACCCTGTTTTCCCAGCGTAAAAGCCAAAGCCCTTGCAGTGGCCTATGGGGCTGCAGGTAGCCTGTGCTCTGCCCACTCTCCCTCCTGGACCACATCTACTCTCCTCTTCCCGTGCACCCGAAGTAGCCTTCCTGCTACTCCAACATTGAAGCCTTTGCCTAGGTTATTCCCTACACTTGCTGTGCTTCTGTAGACCCTTGCTCTGAGCTCCACACACTTGAGGGTGGTATACACCATCTGTGGTGATGGGGTGGTTTGTAAAAATATTATTTTCAATCCACTGTGGATCGACACGTGCGTGATCTTACTCCATGGGACTAGGATACAGCCATGCTGTAGGAAGCTCACCAGGCAAGTTCGACACCCGACTAGTCTATAGCTCAGTGGACTACGTGAGATCGATGAATCCCCTGGCCACAAGCTTGGACAGCAAGTCCAACTGCTATGCAAGTGTCTCAGTGTTGACTCTCGATTTCTTTTATGCCCCATCGCAGATGGGAAAGAGACTGCTCTTGGACCGGCGCTGTTCTTGGACGGCACCAGAGAGCATTGTTGTAGGGGACCCTGCTGTGGCCTCCTCTGGCCGTGCCCCTTGCTGTGGAGCAAGGATTCTGCAGTACAAGGAACGAAGCCCACTTGGAGCCTGTGACCCACCCCAGTGATCACACTCTGGGTGTCCTGGGCCCTGGAGTGTCCTGCTCAATGACTCTAGAGCCCTCGCAGGCCTCTTCCCCAATCCCATCTGCCTCACCACTGTGTGCACCTGAGGGTATGTTCAGACCTTGGGTGCTCAAGCCAGACTGTCTGCACATGGGCGTGTGGCCTTAGTGTGTGGTTGTGGGCCTGGGTCTGCTCTGTGTCACCATGTTCTGATGCAGAATTCTGAGTAGTCTTGAAAGTCTTTTATTCAAGATGAAAGTAAATATTAAGGCATTATTTAACAGATTATTAGCTTGATTTACAACTTTTCGATATTTGGACATCTGGTATGTGGACCTCCATTTGAACTCTTGCCTCAAGAATGTTAGGGGTGAGCGTGTCTCCGTGGCTGTCTCCCTGCGGGCTTTGCTAAGCTCTCACATTCCTGGTTAGTTTCCGAGGCCTTCTATAGCAAGTGCAACAAGCTGGGGGGCTTAGAACAGTGGAAATTCGTCTTGCAGTTTTAGAGGCCAGAAGTACCAAATCCAAGTCCTGGCAGGGCCCTGCTGCCACTGAAGATTCTAGGAAGAAATTCTGCTCCGGGTCTCCCTCCAAGGTTCTGGTAGCCTCTGGTGTTCCTGGGCTTATAGACAACCGTCTTCTCCCTGTGTATCTTCGCAGAGTCTTCCCTCTGTGTGTGTGTCTGCCTCTGCATCCAAATTTTCCCTTTTTAGGAGGATACTAGTCATACTGGATTAGGGCCCACCCTAATGACCTCATTTTAGCTCAACTACCTCTATAAAGACCCTATTTCCAAATAAGGTCATATTCTTAGTTACTAGGGGTTAGGGCTTCAACAAATCTTTCTTGGGGGCTGGCTACAAGTCAACCCAAAACACCTTCCCAGTGAGACCTCCTCGATGACTCTACTCAGTACTATGTCTCGTCCTCCGGAGCTCAACCCCCACACCCCCAAACTTTCTGACCCTGATTGACTTTGTCTTTTTCCATTGTATTTATCACCTTTTAATATATTATACTTTATTATTAATCTTTGCATCCTCTCTACTATTTGTCAAATGTGTTTTCCTATGAAGTGCTGGCTCCCTGAGGGCCGGGGTCTGTATGCTTTGCTCACTGCCCCATCCCAAGAGTCTAGAACGACACCTGGCTCATAACAGGCACTCAATAGATATGTGTGGGAAGAACGATTTGAACTGCACTGTCTTCTAGGGGAAGAAATATGGTCCCTACTGACTCTGGTAGGAAGAATGAAGTTGTCACTGCACTTAAAGAGTGATGACACAAAGAGAAATTTAGAGGGACATCAGGCTGTGTTAGGCTGTATGTATTATCCCCAAAACACTACACGGACCTAAAATCTTTAAATTAGGCTGAGTCCATGCAAATGAGTCTGCATGAAAACTTTCAATTAAAGAAAGAGAGTAAAGGGAAAAAAAAGAAGCAAAAAGGAAGAGAGAACAGCTGGATTCCAGCCTATAAACATCAAATAGTTTGAGAGGAGGCTCAGAAGTCAAGGGTTCATTTCAGACCTTCTCATATCTTTTAAGAAGGTATCCATGGATTCAACTAATTGTGGATGGAAAATATTTAAAAAGAAAAAAAAAGAAATATTTGGTTGTTTGGGGGGATGGGCGGGACAGGGACAATGTATATGACCTGAACTTATGTACCCCCATGATGAGCTGAAATAAAAAAAAAATAAAAATTAAAAAAAAAAAAAATAAGAAATATTTGGTTGTGTCTGCACTGAGCACACACAGACTTTTTCCTTGCCATTATTCCTTAAGTAATACAATGTGACAACTATTTCCATAGCATTTGCATTGTATTCAGTATTATAAGTAATCTAGAGATGATTTAAAGTACACAGGAGGGTGTGCGTAGATTGTATGCAAATACTATGCCATTTTGTAGCAGGGACTCGAGCATCCACGGAGTTTGGTATCTGTGGAGAGTCCTGGAACCAATCTCCCCTCAGATACCAAGAGAGGATTGTATATAAAGGCAGAGAAAAGGGGATAATGGTCACCTCAGGGGTGGTGTAGGCTTGGATGTTTTTCCCAGGGAGTGGCCAGAGGGATATTGACTTTATCTGTACCGTTTCAATTTTATTTATTGGGAGAATATACTCATGGGTTGTTGGTCTAGTTAAAAATTAACTAAAAAATGTAGTGAGTTATGGTTTTCCTCGGGAAAGGCAGACAGCTGTTGGTTGCTGTGCACTGCAGCTGAGAATGTGTGTTTGCAGCGCCCACAGAATGTTCCGCTTGCTCCCTTTCTCCCGATGAAACATTTATGAGCAAGTTGTATTTCAGGTTTACGGCCAGTTTCATCATCATATGCTATAGCATAGTTCAGAACCACTTGGGAAAAGTGGTTGAGGGAAGAAAGAGAGGTCAAATGAATGGAAAGAAAATGTTGTCTTGGGGGAGGAAGAAGATGGTTGCCAAGGTAGCCCTGAAATTTCAAAAGTGTGTGTGATTTCTTCTATCACTGTAGTATCAACAGCTGAGGCCAGCAGTCAGCAGCCATCCTTCTCAGAGTCCTAGGAGGCCAGCCAGGGAAGGGCAGCCGCTTCGGCTGAGGCCCAGACAGGAAAGTTCTTACTCAGCTGATTGGAGAAAGGGCAGAAGTACACTAGAAAATCCTCCTTTCTGGTTGACAAAAGGAACAACCTCATAACACCAGCAAACATTCATTGAATTCTCACTGTGTTCCAGGCATGAGTGCTGTACTTACCCTTCACAACTGAACATTATGTGGTTGACACCATTATTATCCCCACTTTTTTAGAATAGTTACTTGAAAAGCTGACTTGCCCACGGTCATCCAGCCAGCAATGAGAGAAGCTAAGATCTACACCCAGGTGGCTAACTCCAGAATCTAGGCTCTTAGTGACTGTTAGTGTTTCGTGCACTTTGACGCTGTATCTTCTCTGTGAGTTGTTGTCTTGCTTCATCAACGTCTTGGATAGATATGGCAGTTTTAAAACACCATCTGCAAAAAAACCCAAAAAACAAAAAAAACCATCTGCAAACTTTTGACATTCCTCTGGAAAGGTGGTATCTGTGATTCCTCCTTAGAATCTGGAAGGGCCTCTGCTGTAACAAGGGCAAAGCTAATGTGACTTCTGAGACTAAGTCACTAAAGGCAATAGAGAGTCCACCTGGTTCTCTTGGTGGGCTTGTTATTGGAATCTGTGCTCCATGCCACGAGGAGGGTGAGCCCACATGGAGAGGCCATGTGCAGGCGCTCTGGTCAACTGTGCCGGCTGGGTTCCCAGCAGGTGGCCAGCATCAGTCACCAGACATGAGTGAAGAAGCCTTGGGGAAAACTCCAGGCCCAGTTATCATCTGAGTGCAATTGCATGAGAGACCCCGAGCAAGAACCTAGACAACCTCCAGAAACTTTGGGATGATTAGCTACATTGCACTAGATAGCCTTACCTGTAGATTTATCAGAGCTAGAATCAGGCATCATCCATGCATGGCAAAGGATATCCAACAGCATAAGGAAATTAGTAAAAGAAACTCTCCCCTACTGATCTTACCAGTCCTCTGGCCACTGTCCAGAGGTAAAACTGAAGAGCTGGCTTAGCCAGGTGCTTATAGTCATTTGCAGAACAGATTTATGGAAAGAGTGCAGTGTGCCATGGCATATTAAGTGCTTTATAAATGCACTCATTTCATCTTCACAGCAACTCTATGAAGGAGACACGACTATTCCTATTCCTTGAGGAATATGAAGGACAGACGTGTTCCGAAGTTGTCTCAAAGTGACATAGCTATTAGGAGGGTGAATTAGTTAGGGTAGGCTAAGGTGCTGCAACAAAAAGACCCCAAAGTACATTGGCTAAAATGGGGCAAAGGTCTATTTCACTCTCACTGATCAGTCTTGAGGGAGGCACTGCAGGTTGGCCGGGCATTCCTGTCTTCTAATACATAGCTTCCATCTCTGATTCCAAGAAGGTCACCCAGTTCTTACCTTCTCCCCGCAAACAGCCAGTGGGAAAGGCAAGGAGGGTGCCTGTACATTTCTTTTAAGGGCACGACCCATAATTAGTACATGGCACGTCTGCCCACATCAAATTGGCCAGAACTAGTTTACCAGGAAACCATGCTGGGGCTAAGAGTCAAAGAACTAACCTGTCTCAACTCATGATTTTGCCTAGTGTATCAGTTATTATAGCTTTTGCTGCATCATAACCCACCCCAAAATTTAGTAGCTTAAAATGACAAACTCTTGTCAGCTGGGCAGCTCTTCTGGTCTAGGCTGGCCTGGCTGAATTCCAAAGTTAGCAGATGGTGGCTGGGCTGGGGTTGGATGGGGTATTAGTGTTCTCCAGGGAAACAGAAACTATATTTCCATATATGTTTTAAATGTGTATATCCTACATCTGTGTAGGATATACACGCAGATATATAGATAGGAATTGGCTCATGTGATTACGGAGGCTGAGAAGTCCCACGGTCTGCCAGGGGACCCAGGAAGGCCAGTGGTGTAGTTCAAAGGCCTGAGAGCCAGACAGCCAGTGGTGTAGATTCCAGAATGAGCCCCAAGGCCTGAGAACCAGGAGTGCCAATGGCAGGAGAAGCCCCCAATGTCCCAGCTCAAATGGTCAGGCAAAGAGAGAAAATTCTCCCTCCTTCCACATTTTTGCTCTGTTCAGACCCATAACAGATTGGATGATGCCCACTAATCTCATCTGGAAACACCTTCACAGACACATCCAGCAGTAATAGTTAACCAAATATCTGGGTACCCTACGGCCCAGTGTCAAATTGACACGTACAGTTAACCATCACAGCAGGCACAGTGGCTCATGCCTGTAATCCTAGCACTTTGGGAGGCCAAGGCAGGAGGATCACTTGAAACACCATCTTCCAAGCAGGCACGAGGCCCTCACCAGACAATGAACCTGCCAGTGCTTTGATCCTGGACTTCCTAGCTTCCATAGCTGTGAGAAATAACTTTCTGTTTATAAATTATTCAGTCTCAGGTATTTTGTTATAGCAGCATAAATGGACTAAGACACCCATTACTGCGACTATCTACCACTTCTAGCGTAGCTCTCCAGGCACCCATTTCATTGTAGAGTATTGGCATGGGATGGGTACAGGCACGGTGGGTAGATCAGTGTCGGGGAGATTTGGATCCTGAGTATCTCCCAACTTCTTTCCACTTTGGACTTTTCTCTTTGGTGAAACAGGCCTCTTGCTATGTTGCCCAGGCTGGTCTTAAAATCCTGGGCTCAAGTGATTCTCCGGCCTTAGCCTTCCTAGTGGCTGGGATTACAGGTGAGACGTAGGCATTGAAGGGAGATACCCCCTGAGCACGCTCTGCTTTGATGAGTTGCACTCACTTCTTATGAGTATGTGACTTGGTAGGTTTCACATTATGGACCTGCACTCTACTACTGTTATATAGAAAAACAAACAATAAAAAATGAGTTAGAGGGCACCTTTGGTGGCAAGCTTTGGCGTACATCATCCCTTTCTCCCCGTACTCGGGAATCTCCATCCAGAGAGTGGTTATAGGGAAGCTGGTGAGTGGCAGAGCCAGTGAGCTGTAGTATAGAACCTAAACTTGGGGGTTTGAGTTCAGCCTTTTGTGTCCTACTGGAAGGGTCCTGCCCCAAATGGCTGCTAACCGGGTTTCATAAATCGGGGTAGTGATTCTCCACTCTGGCTGTACATCAGAATCACTTGGGGAATTTTGCAACAGATACAGTTACCTGGACCCCATGCCAGAGCATGGGAATAGGAATCTTTGGGGGAGGGGCCCAGATATTTGTTTGTTTATCTAGAAGCTCAACCAAATCATTCTCATGTGCTGCTGCCATTGGAAGCACTGAATTACGGGTGTCCCGCTCTCCCAGACTTAGGAGGCTGTCCTTCATCACTCATCCAGAATAATTTGACAGCACAACAGGTAGTGAGAAAACAGAAATAGCAGACGGAGTGATGGACAGGATCCTGGAGCCCCGGGCCGCCTGCATGGACTGGGGGTGAGTCTTTGGGGAACCTAGCCATGCTAAATTAGAAACAGGTCCTTCTATCTACTCGACCAGAAATATGCCATTCCTGGGTCACTGCCAACAATGTGGAAGCCAAGAGAGAAATATTCTCAGCTAGCAGAGTGCAAAAATGAGCAGGCCCACTCTTGGATTAAGAGAAAAGGGAAAGGAAGTCTAGTGTGGGTGCCAATGGATGAGGGGCAACAAAATGCTAATATACCACCCTCTGTTACCAAGAGCTGCGGCCATGGCTGGGCACCCGCTGGTCCCAGCCCTGTATGGATCTGGATACAATCGCTGGCCTTGAAGCCTTGGCCAGTGCACAGGGCGTGTGTGGCCTGGGCCAAGGTGGAAGGCAGGCCACCTGGCTGTGTCCTCCACTGTGTCCTGGCTCAGTGCAGCTCAAAGCACAGGCCCAGTGCTCAAGGTCGTCTCCCTTGGCACCCTGGCAGGCCTGCCCACCCCAGGCAGCACCGCCCTTTACTCAGAATCTCCTTCTCTTACTCCTGCACAACAGAACGTGCCAGCACTGGGCTCCTTTCTCTCAGGAACTAGCTGTCACTATGCAAAGAAAAGAGCTTTGGAGTCAGGTGTCCCTGCACTCAAATCCCAGCGAGGCCACTTCCTGAGCTCTGAGACTTTCGACAAGTCATTTAACCTCATGGAGCGCCGATTTCCTCCTCTGCCGCCCGAGGACCCAATTGTCCTGACAAACCCTGTGAGACAAGCACTCAGTGACATGATGCGTGAAGAACATCACGGGCAGGATTCAACACGTGGTGGCTCGGATTTAATCTGAAAACTTCATGTCTAGGCAGGATAAGTTTTTCTCCTCCAAAATGTTTGCATTTTTAAAGAAAACTAATAGTTCACGGGAGATCTTCACAGGTCGGGCAACTGGAGTTTAAGGATTGACTTGGCACAGCTGCGGGCGGGGACATGGGATCGTGTCGGGAGCAGGGCGCCCTACGGAGGCCCTCAAATCGCGCCTCAGGCTGGGGGGTCCCGAAGCGCAGCCTGCCTGCAACCTGCCCTAGATTCACCCACGGAGCCTGCGTGCTGGGTGGGGGGCTTTGGGGGGAGCCAGGAAAGCTGGCTTCTGTCCAACCCCTGCCGGGATCCTCGCTCAGCCTGTGCCCAAGAACGTCCCCTACTCTTCCTAGACACAAGACGGGTCCTGCTTGGGGGATTTCTGTTTAAACAAGCCAGACTTTTCTTCATGAATCCTTTTGGCACAAGAAAACCAAAAATGACTTCCGAAAAGTTTTTCACACTTGTGAAACGCTTCTTGTTGACAGCCCAGCCCTCGCACCGCTGGTTCTCACACCCCGGGGAACCTTTCGGAGCGACACTGCCTCACTTTGAGTGGCGAGGACCAGAAAGCAGTTTCAGAGAATATTCCTATGCATCATGCCTCCAAAAATAGCCCTTTATTTCCTTCTTATCCAATGATGAAAAAGGTTAACAGTAGTCTAAAAATCAAGAACTGAGAAACTCATGCTTTAAAAATGGGGATACAGCCAGGTGCAGTGGCTCATGCCTATGATCCCAGCACTTTGGGAGGCCGAGGTGGGAGGGTCACTGGAGCCCAGGAGTTTGAGACCAGCCTGGGCAACATAGTGAGATCTCATCTCTATAAAAAATTTTTAAAATCAGCCAGGTGTGGTGGTGCATGCCTATAATGCCCAGCTACTTGGGAGGCTGAGGCAGGAGGATTGCTTGAGCCCAGGAGTTCAAGGCTGTAGAGAGCTACGACTGTGCTACTAAACTCCAGCTTGAGTGACAGAGTGAGACCCTGTCTTAAAAAAAACTGTAGGAGGGGATATACAGGGCTCATGGTTTCTAGGCCCAGCTTGTCTTTCATCTGGGGCATTGACCTTCACTGTAACTGAAGGGTCACGTTGCTATGAGCCAGACTTGACAGGGGAATTTGGTTTGTTGGTTTAGTGCAGGGGAATTCTGGGGTTCTGGGGGTTCATTCTGGATAGGTTCCACCTTTTCTTTCTGGGGAAGCCCAGAAAGAGGAAGTGGCAATCATTTCCAAGTCCCATGGATGCCTGAGTTTGAACTCTGTCTGGAAGATGTCATCGTCTCTATTGGGCAACCTCTAGGAAGGTCACTTTGGGGGGTATTCCAGTCAAGACTTCCTGAGTAAGGAACTGAACTCTAACTCAAACTGGTGTAAGCAAAAAGCGGAAGGTGTTAGCATGGGCTGCTGGGAAGGATGCTAGGATAGTCCCCAAAATCCAAGGCAGATGTGCAGGAGCCAGGACCTCCATGTTAGAGCTGGTGGCCCCTGTCTCAGGCACTTTCTCTCTCCTACCTGGCTGCTTCTGCTTTCTTCATTCTCTCAGGCTGCCATTCAAGGCTTCCTCCATGCCATGGGAAGACAGCCACTGTTTCTCCCAGCTGACACAGCCACTGCTTATCATCCTTTATATTACAGCATCTATATATTATCTCAGGGAAGGACTCTGATTGGCTCTTTCTAGTTTCTGTCACTAGTCAATGGACCAATCACCATTACTAGATGGAGTCTGAGTCACATGCCTACTTCTGAGCTAGGGGATTGGGCTGAATTCCAGAGGCAGGGTATTTCCAACACTTACCAGGCAGGAAGAAGAGAAGAGCTATGACTGCCCACTTCAGGGCGGGAGAACTTAACAAAAACACTGTTGTGTCGTAGGATTATGTCCCATCTACCTTTCTGTTTCTTTATGTTTTTTTTTTTTTAATTTTATTTTTTTCTACAGTAAGCATGTCTTCCTATGGTAATTAGAAACAAAAATCAACTATAATAATATCATCAGCAAAACTGAACTGTAAAGATTTAAGAATTATTAGAAGAGGTTTTTAAAATTCCTGGAATCCTAGGGGACCAGCTCCTAAGAGCTGGTGAGGTTGGCAGGGACAGAGGTAGAGGAGAGAAAAGGAGCCCCAAGAAACTCACTTTCCCTGCAGTTAACACAAAAGGATTTGAGGGTCTCTGAAACCCTGAGGGGAGCGTGAACCAGCTAGAGAGTAGTGAGTCCTTGACGTCCTCGGAGTTTGTTTTCCTAGAGAAGGGTGTGACTCAAGGTAGAACAACAAAACAGTCACGCAAAACTTGTTTTAGATTAGAGGGACACTTGTAAGAGCATCGCATCTAGCTTACTGCTTTTACAGATGAAGCCACTGAGGCACAGAGAGGGTTAGTGACCTGCCCAAGGTCACACAGCAAGTGAGTGTTGTTGCCGAAGACAGTCAAGGCTTGTAACTGGCAATGCAGTGCTCTTTGGGGGCCATGATGTGGCAGTGCGTCATTTGCTATAAAAAGAAACAGGCACCTCAGCTGGGAGGAAGCATCAGTGCCTGTCTCCTAGATACACGCATCACTGAGGCGATCTAGACCGGCGAGGGACTGATTTGATAAGGACTTTGATACAGTGCTAGAGAATCAGTTACGTTTAATCACTGTTCAAAAACCACATTTCACTTAAAGGCATTTTTATGAAAAAGTAAGAAGAGCTCTTACATATTTTTCATACATATATATATGTTAAAAAAATACATTTCATTTTTGTTACACTGGGCCTTAGGTTGCCAAGGAGACGGTTATCAGCAGAACTAAGCTGTTGGTGAATAATTAATTGTCTGTCCTCAGCGAGGCTGGGAGAGAGAACTTCTCAGACCGTCTCTGCAGGGTTTAGGCAAGGTCTGCCTTTGTCTACAGCAAAAAGACGTGAGGGGGCCGGTGAGACGGCCACATGAAAGCTGGGTACGCAGGACAGAGTCTTCCCCACCCCAGCCCTCAGACAGCCAGTGGCAGCCCCTGCCATTGCCAACTCAAGTCCCCCGCACCCGACTGTTACAGGATCCCTGCGGACCACCTACTGCCCCAATTGCATTTTCATGCCTGAGAGTTTCCTCTGGCAGCCAGAGGTCTCCTGCCTGCTCATAGCAGACCAGAAGTGCCAAAAACAAAACAAAACAAAACAACTTCCCTCCTCAACCAATAAGGGATAGAGGGATAAGGACAACTCCAAGGTGTGTTCTGCATTCTGCACTGGGACCCCATGTCCCAGGGGATTCAGCTTCACTGACCCACAGTGTTCTCTTGCTAATGCTCCTGTCGGCTTCTTCCCTTCCCCTGACTTACTTTTCTCCTCCCCTCTTGGTGCTTCCTGGGATCCCCTCCCAAATAAACACTTTGCATTGAGATCCTGGCCTCAGGTCTCTCCTGGGACGCCCTAAACCAACATAGCCACACTGTGCATAGAGACCTGCGTGGGTAACAGGAGGTAGGGGGCAGGATTCCTGTCTACTGTTCCATCCTACCCTCATTTTCTGCAAAATGGAATTTTCCTATAAATGTAAAATGGCATTTCTCAAGCTCTCCCTTTCTTTTTTGCCAAATGTGTCACAGATCATATTGGCCTAAGCTGAAATAGCTGCATCCTCTGAGCCTGTAATAATTTATGCCCAAGGTGTGTAAGATAGACCTTTCCCCAAAGCATAGTGGGCTACCTAGGCAAAAGCCCCCAGAAGGAACTGAAGTTTCCTCAGTGATTGGCATGGATTAGAACTCAATGGTGACAACCTTCTATTTTCTAAAGTAAGTTTCCAGGCTAAATACTCAACATAAAAACAGTCGATTTAAGGAAGTCTTGTGGTATCTAACTTCTTGACATCATTACATTGTTCACTTAACTCCTTTCCTGAAATAAGCATGCTCTTTCTTGGTTGGTTTGTTTTACAAGGTTACTACCTCCACTCCAGGAAAAGGTGACAATAAAAAATGGATGATGATATTTTTCCCACTCTCAGATTCTTATTAGAAAAGCCATTTTAAATACCGAAATACTAGATGATCAGTTGGAGTTGAAAGGAAATCAGGGGCAGTGCTCATTTTGCTAGAGCTAGCTACTCCCACATTGCTCGTGAATATGAACTCTTGTGAGAGATGTCAAGTTTAACTCTGAAAATGACCTATGATAGCGAAGGTTTTAGCTGAAAACACTGTGTCTATGCTGGGTGTGGGGTGAGAAAATATTACAGATCATTTTCTCCAGGCCACGAGTAGGATCCATCTGTCAAGGCAGAGAACACACAGAGAAGGTGGGTGAGGTAAGGTCTCTGCAGCTGGGACTGAAGGACATCACTTTAACATCATAGCTACACTCAGATGATGGCTTATACCTCTGAGCAAGCTAATCCAAGATGGAGCAACTTCCTGGGTTCTCAATCCTTCCTAGGTTTTCATCTCAAAATTTCATGAGGAGTACCCCTACCATCTGTCTCCCTGAACCCAGAGAGTTACTCAGATCTGTTGTATAACCTGGTAAAAAATATATTCTTGAAAGTAGTAGATGTCCATCTTACTTTCCCCATCTCTAACTTTTTCCTTTTTGACTATCTTATAAATGAAGGCTGGGCTGGGTGAAGCTGGGCAGGGAAAAAGAATAAGTAGCCCCTAAAACCCAACTACCTCTTTCTGTCTTTGTTACCTGACAACAAGAAATAGCTTTGGGGAAAAATTATCTGCCATGGAGGCAAGTTGAGGACCAGGAATTAGGGCTTTGATATTTGAACCCAAGGCCCAAGACTTTCTACTAAGAAAGGTATAAACCAATGAGTAACAGGGAAGTCTAGAACACAGGTAGCGCAGCTTCAACTGGAACTTGCTTGGCTTCTCCAGCTAAATGTTCAGAGGACAATTGAGAAGAGAAGAAAAAGCCTCCTAACTTTACAGCATCTTCTGTCTTAACCTTTCCAGTTCAACTTCCTCAGGGTTGAAGAGCTGTAAATCCCAGCGGAGACATCTCATCATCAAACATCCATTTGATGCATTAAATAATCCTCAGCACCTTTCATTTCCTCAACCAATATTTCAGGTTGTACAGAAAAGAACTTCAGGTTGCAATGACCTCTCTGCTCCTCTGTCAGACAAAGGGACAGGATCTGAAGGTTCCTAGAAAGGACTGGGACCTCTGGTAACTTCAATGGCGAACAGAAGCAGGAACCACCTTCTGCCCTTCCTCAAACACACAAATTGTCCACTTTCTTCCCAAACTCTCACTCAGTTCTACTCTATGAAATATCCACAGTGTTGGAACCTAATCCTTTGTTCTTAAGCAGTTCATTTCAAAATCTATTAATGTGTTAACTGTGAAAGTGTTCTACATTGTCACAAACAGTTGCGTATTATAAATAATAATACAGTGATGTTACAGCTGCACTCGCATAGAGTCAAGTTTCTGAGTGTAGTTCTAAAAATGTGCCAACTTTCCTGGGTTGTTAAAATGAAGACTCTTCCCTGTGCCCATCCCCAAAACATCCTGTAACATAAGCATTATCTTACCAAGCGCTGATGAGAAGAATTACACTGCAGCTGTCCTTGCATTCTCCACGGGCAGCATCATTTCCTTCTGCAGGCAGAGAGAAAGAAGCAGTTTTCTCAGCTTACTGATCAATTGGTACAGAATTACCAAGGTAAGGCAAATATAAGAGAGCAAGAATGTGTTTATGATCAAACTTAATAACAAGTCTCAGTGTATGGGCAAAATGGGGTTAAAGCTAAGAGTACACCTGAGTTCGAATTCCAGTTCCTCTACTCCCCAGCTGGGGGACCTTGGCCAGTTAGTGTGCCTCTCTGAGCTTCAGTTTCCTTAGAGAGCTACTGTGGGGATTAAAAAGAGACACTGAAAAGTGCTAAGCTCAGTGCCTGAGCGTAGTAATCACTTCTTGCAAATTGATTACATCTCATTTCATCTTCCAGTAAATGCAGCACCACTCAAAACAAGAAAGCAGGAAGGGTGTTTGTTGCGGACATCTGCTTTTGTCTGCCCACCATTCTTTTCTCCTCTTCTGGGGACCCAATTCTTTCCCCGCAGTGTGCATGTGTTGGGTGGGGCCAAGCTCCCTTCTCCTCAGCCTCACGGGTGGGAATGAGTCCCAGGCTTCACCCGCCCGCTCACAAGGACAGGTGCAGGAGTACATGCATGGTTCCAGCTGCCTCCATCCCGAGCCTCCCAGGGACTTCCTTCTGGTCAGAGATGTCATAAAAGAATTTTTTAGCACTAAGCTTGTAGGGTGTGAATTTTATGCACATGGCGGCCACCTTTCCTGCTGTATGGGTCAGAGTTTGCTGAGAAAAGCAGAACATTTAGAAGATATATATTATCAGGGAGTTGTTATAGGGATTTGACAATTTTGCAATTGTGGGAGCTGGTTCAACAGTCTGTGGTGACTCTTGTTCCTGTGTGTGGCACGGGGACCTGAGGTCTGCGGGCAGGCTGCTGAGAGGGGAAGGTGAAGGTGAGGCAGGGGAAACAATGACAAGCTGAAATCTGTGAGGATGGCCTGGAAATCACGAGGAGGGGCTGGAACCAACCTTGGTCGCCCCCTACCTCCAAGCCACCTGCTTCGATGATGGAAGTAAGCTGCGGGAGAAGCTGGCATCCTTCATCATGGAGCTAGACATGCACCTGGCCCAGTAGTCAGAGAGGGTGAAGGAGGATCCAAGAGGGGGTCAGATGCTGTGAGCCCAACCCCACACGGTGAGCAAGCAGACCAGTGACAACACGAGCAGCCATGACAGCACTTCCTGCCCTGCACTGGCCATCCAAACATAAAACAAAATAACACTGTTGCTTTCCTTCCACTTCCAAATTGCACATTAAATGTTTCTGTGGCCCATACTAGTCTGGAGCCATGCAGAAAAGGGAATTCTGGCAAACACGGTTCCAGCTTAGCGAAGCGGACAGTACAAACCTACCCCATTGGCCAAATGACGAGAACCCATTCAAGAGGTGGGGAGAGGACAACAGCCCTGATGGTGTCATTTCAGCTTCTGGATCCTGCTGGCTCTGACGCTGTAACTATCTCTAGAATTTCCAGTTATGTAAACCATTTAGCTTATGCTGGTTTGAACGGGGTGTCTGTCTCTTGAAAATGAAAGTAGCCTGCCCCCATATGAGGAGCTAGTTTAGCATCCAATAGTGATTCAGGTGAGGAGTTGTAGTAGAATTCTAATGAAGACGTAACTTTGGAGTGGCAGTTAGGAACAAACTAAAAATCTCTTGGATAATAAGGAATAACTAGTACACAGCACTTTCAGTGTTGATGGGTAAAGGAATTGATGGGTAAAGAATTTGCTAAAAATTGGCAAAAAAAAAAGTCTATGTACAAAATACTGTTAATGTCTGCCATTAACTCATTACCAAGTGGCAGGTGCAATCTTTGTAGGAGGTAAGACAGTGGGAAGCCCGAGGGACACCCAGACAGGACCTCACTGGTGTGTGGTCCCTGGGTCAGGCCCCCAGACTGCAAAATTCCATACTTGTTTCTGTAGGTCAAGAAACCTCATCTGGTCAGCGCACATATACTGGATCAGCTTTAGAATCAATCCCTCACCATACGCTCAAGAGATTAATGAATTAATTTACAAAGTGGGAGGTGGGGGAACATATTTTTCCAGGGACTGGAATCCTTGCACTTTTCACCAAGGACCCATCTTTCCCAGAGACGGCCTACATAGGGTATCACATGAAGACTCAGAAAGTGTTTTTGGAGCGCATGGAATGGTTGGAGGGAGATTTTACCCAAGCTCTGGGCCAGCCTAGTAAATGACCCTCCTTATTCCATAACCAAGCGGACAAAATGCTGTGCGTGTCCGCAAGAACCAGAGTCTTCATTCCTTAGGTGGTGGTTTGGATCTTGTTCTATTCTCAAAAACATTCGCTGATTTTTGTAATTGACTCTTTAGTGTTTCCCAAATCATATAATTGCCTCAATTATAGACTACCAATTAGGCCAAGGGTGGGGAACCTTTTCATGTTGGAAGGTCATATTAATTTAGCTGTCATCAAATAAGGCAGCTTTCAAGAAACTTCAATTAGATATGCTTAAAAATGTACATTATTTTGTAAAAAATCTGACTACTAGGTACTTAATAATTTCAAAAAATGAAAACTATTTGTTAATTTTAAAGTTACCTAACCTTTTCATTACTTTGTTGTGTCTGCTTTTTGTTGGAAAGCATTTGAATGTTTGGTTGCAGCATGGAGGTCCACAGTTTCAGTTGATCGTCTAGATGGGTACCAGTCATTTGTGACCTTAAGGATGTCTTGATGTGGGTTAGGTAGGAGAATATAGATTGCCAGCAATCAGTGGTTGAAAAGCAAGAAAGCATTTTTTGGGCATGTTGCGGAAGGTATGGGTGTTCACTGCATTTTTCCATATTTCAGTGGGATCTTTCTTAGCATCAAACAATGATTTTAAAATGTCATCTACTGAGAGCTCAATCAATTCCATCTATAGTTCTTTAGGTGCCTCCGTGATATCAACTAGGTGAGGCTGAAATGCTAAGTTGAGTGTGATGTCATGATTCTCAGTCAATGTAGTCCATTGTATTCTCTAATTAATAATAGGTCTATAATAGCTGTGTATTCTTCAGATGATTCACATATGTTAACGTGCTCATCAAGACCTTTACTAACTGGGGAAAATGTCCATCCAAAATTTCCTTCTGAAGAAGAAATGTTTTGAAAAAAGAGCTTTTTTTGAAATGCTTGGATTTTTTGCCACATACCATACATAGACTTAGTTTTACCATGCAAAGAAATATTCAAGTTGTTTCGATTTGACATGATTATCACACAGAAATGCAGCATTCCTATAGAAATCTTCTTTCAATAATTCACATTGCTGATTCTGTTCTTCATAAAATTTAACTATCTGTTCTCACAGATGTAAAATTTTGGCTAACCCCTGTCCCTGCCGTAGCCAATGTATTTTAGCATGATATGGCAAATCTACACTGAATACCTCATCATTCATCTTTAGCATGTTACAAAACTGACCAGGCCATGTTTCATTTGCAGGAATATAGTTAACAGTATGTATAACTTGTTGCAAAGTGTTTCTTAAAATGGTGGCTTTAGCATAGAGCTTTTGCTGATGCAAGATACAATGAAAAGAAATGAGAGCATCTGGATCTGTTAATACTTTTTTATACGTGCAGTAAACTCTTCATGTTTTCCTGCCATGGAAAATGCACTGTCTGTACATATACTCATTAAATTTACCAAATTCAGTCCAACTTCATGACATTTATCTTGAAAGTTGTTGAAGATGTCTGTTCCCCGTGTTCTGTTCACAAGAGTGCCCAAAGCGAGTAACTCTTCGTAGCAAAGAAAATCTTCTGTTGTGACCCGAATGAAGTATAAAACCTGTGCCAAGCCAGTAGTATCAGTTGATTCATCCAAAGTGGTTGAATAACATATATTTTCCATTTGAAGTATTTCATGAAGTTGTTCTATTAAGTTGAAGACTAATTCATGCTGCTGATCAGTTATGGTTCTCCTTGGAAGAGGCAATTGTTTACACTTTGAAAAGTTATCAGGGTCTAGGCATCCTACAACTTTGACAATGCACTCGTTCTTTCACAATATCTACATCACTGAACAGCTTCCCTTTTTTCCCAAGTATGTAAGCAACTTTATAAGTTGTTTCAGTGGCATTATTTCCAGGTCTTATTGCTACTTGAAAGAATTGTCTTTGCTTTTGCTTTTCATCTTTTAATTTCTGCAATACAACCTTTCAAGCCTCTCCCTCTAATTTAAAATATTTGTGGTCTTTATGGGTGTTATAATGCTGATGAGCACTGAATTTCCTTAATGTTGTTATTGCAGTATCACAAAGCAAGCAAATCATCTTATCTTTAGCAGAAACAAGATAATATTGCAACTCCCAATCTTCATTAAAAAATCTGTTTCTTCCTTCAGAGTTCTTTTGCTCTTGTTTGACATGATGGGGTGTTAAGCAGACAGAATAAAAAAATACTGTTGAGCTGTGCAACTATTCACAAATTCCACTTCAGATAGAAATACAGTGCACTTTGCCAAAAGCTGATAACAGACTGGTGTACTCGAGCCCCATAAACTCTCACCAACCAGCCTCATGCAGTAGTAGAGCCAGTCAGGTGGGGGAAGTTAGAACAAAATCATGAGCTTAGCAGTCATCAATTTAGCCCTTATGACTTACTAATTTTCTAATTGTGCCAGTCAATTTGGGAGGATTATTTCATTGAAACTTATTTTATTCTTTGGTATTTTAAATATATTAATTTTAAAAATGAAATAAAAATATAAAAGATGAACAAAATATTAATAAAAGTAAAGGATTTGTTCTATAAAAATTGGATTCAGTCACAAGGCCACACTTAAGGACCTAGAAGGCCACATGTGGCCTTAAGGCTGCAGGTACCCCACCCCTGAATTAGAATATCATCTATACAAATATTCAACCTCATCATTAAGAACAGGCTTTTTGAAATTAGGCTTTAAATAATCCATTTTTTCTCCCTCTCCTTCCAAGTCTTTTAGGTACTAAGGAGTGTGTACTTATATGACGGACAAATAAAAGTAGAAGACACAGTCCTTCCCTTAAGGAGTGCAAGGAATCGTCCTCCTCATTCTATACACTATTTTCTAGTTATGCAACCAAAAACTCCATGATCTTTTTGGAAAGCCATCTCACATTACATGTCGAGCCTACCATTTACCAAAGCTGCCTATGTTATTTTCCCTCTTCCACAGGTATTAACTGCCTCTGTTCCCTTCTTTCCTTTGGTGGATGATTTTTAAAAATTTTATTTTCTTCCTTCAATTTCAAAAGCAATAATTGCAGCATGCAAAAAATGTAGGACACTATGGAAAAAAAAAAGTCTTTTAAGCTACTACTTTCATTCTTCCTCAAAGCCTGGGAGCCCCCTGTCATGCCGGGTAAGTGGGATGTGTTTCAACTCCATCCACTGCTCTCTGTCTGGGCTCCTCTCTCCTGGTGCAAGCCGCCTTCACCTCTTACTGCTACAGTCGCTTGGTAACTGGTCTCACTGCTTCTGCTTTTGTGTGTCCCCTTCCCAGCAGCCAGAGTGCTCAGTTACAATGTAGACCAGACTGCACCACTCCCTTGCTTAGCGCCACCGATTATTCCCCATCACGACTAGAATACAGTTGCCCCTTGAACAACGTGGGCTTCAACGGTGCAATTCCACTTGCGCTAAATATGTGGATTTTTCTTCCACCTCTGCCATCCCTGAGACAGCAAGACCAACCCCTCCTCTTCCTACTCCTCCTTGGCCTGCTCAACGTGAAGATGATGAGGGTGAAACCTTTGTGATGATCCACTTCCATGTAATAAATAGTAAATATATTTTGTCTTCCTGGTGATTTTCTTTAATAACATTTTCTTTTCTCTAGCTCACTTTATTGTAAGAATACAGTGTAGGATACAAATAATGTACAAAATGTGTGTGAATCGACTGCTTATGTTATTTGTAAGACCTCTGGTCAACAGCAGGTTGTTAGTAGTTATGTTTTCAGGGAGTCAATAGTTATATGCAGATTTTTGACTGCACGGGGGTTGGCGTCCCTAAATCTCTGTTGTTCAAGGGTCAACTGTATGACCCAAATGCCTCCCAGGGTCTACAAGGCCTGGCCCTTACCTCCCTCCTCTGCCCCCTCGAGTCACCACATTCCAGCCTGCGGGGCTCCCCACTGACCCGCAAGCTTGCCTGGCCATTGCCACTGCAGGTTCTGTGCATCTCCCACTGTCTCCTCCTCACCTGCGTCTCAGACTAAATGTCACCACCATAGCGAATCCTTCCTGTCCCCCTAACAAGTAGGCTCCCCCACATCTTCCCCACTCTTTCATGCCCCTTTTTCTACTTTACTTTTCTTTAGAGCACTTATCAACATGTAAACATACCTTTTTTTCTGGGTTAATGTCTGTACTCCCCCAAGAAGGTAAACTCCCTAAGGGTGGGATGTTACGAGACCCCCCAGCATAGTGGTTGTGTGGGTTTCCTGCAGGCCTAGGGGTGGGAAGGGCCCGGGTGCTTAACCATCCTTTCAATCGTGCCCTTGCCTTTGTAAAGAGTCATCTTCTTCATTAAACTCTCCTTAACTTCTCCTTCCAATGGGCCATCTATCTCTTCCTTCTTGGGTGCCTGATTCAGATTTTAACTTGACTTTTGGGACAAGGAAAGCGGTAGCTGTGCTGACGACAGACGCTGAACATCAGAGGCCAGTCCTCTGCTCTTTGGTCCAAGAGTCTGGGTAGGTACCACCCCGCTGGTTAGTGAGAGCCTGTTCGTTTCCCTCTGCTACCCGGCATCATGTAGGCACAGGCATTATGAGTTAATGCATCTCTGACAATGAAGCACTGTATCAGGCCCTTTATTTATAGCTCATTTTACAAATGTGAATTAAAGTGGGCCAGTCTTATGACACACTCAAATTTATTATCCCCATTTGATGGCTTGGATAGTTAAAGACTTCAGTGAATAAACTTAGAATTCATTAAGCCTCATTTTCTCATATTTCACATATTTGCAATCTACTCTCTTCTCTGGCAGTTTTCAAACAAGAAAATTAAGCCTGGCTCTGAAATTTATGAATGTATTCTTCTAATATTCCTTTAATTAGAAACTCATATGTGGCTTCCTAAGCAAGCCACCCATGGAGATAACTCATGCAATTTGAGCTACTTCGTTGTGTGACTGCTTTCTAATTCCAATTTTTATTTTCTTAAGCTCTCATTAGCTCTGGAACGCCAGGTAGGGGGGTAGAAACGCAGCCAGGGGAGCTAATTTTTCACCTTCAGGTTGATATTAAGCAGGTTTGGTAATAGTTTATGGGTTTAGTGTTCACTGTTGATTATTAATAGAGTGGAATCAGAGCTCCTAAGCTCCTGGCTAATTCGGCGCTTTCTGAGATAATTTGGAGACCACAGTTAACTTTTTTGTGGGGAAAAAGAGTCTACCTTTCTAGTCGCATAGATCTTTCCAAATCCATTCTGTCACCATTTATTTATGTATTTATTTATTTTTGAGGCAGAGTCTTGCTTTGTTGCCCAGACTAGAGTGAGTGCCGTGGTGTCAGCCTAGCTCACAGCAACCTCAAACTCCTGGGCTTAAGCAATCCTCCTGCCTCAGCCTTCCGAGTAGCTGGGACTACAGGCATGTGCCACCATGCCTGGCTAATTTTTTCACTATATATTTTTAGTTGGCCAGACAATTTCTTTCTATTTTTAGTAGAGATGGACTCTCGCTCTTGCTCAGGCTGGTCTCGAACTCCTGACCTCGAGCGATCCTCCTGCCTCGGCCTCCCAGAGTGCTAGGATTTCAGGTGTGAGCCACCATGCCTGGCCTACTAAGTAAGGTGGCACTTTGCATATTCTCTTAACTACTACAGGAGAGAAAGAGGAGAGGAGAGACAATGAGAGTATGTAGCACATGCCCAGCTGCGGCATTCGAGGAGAGCTTAGGTGATCCAAGTGGCCCTGTTAAGTGTGCCTAAAATTAGATACCACTTCAGGATCAGCTGCTTATGTTGGGAACTGTTTATGTGGTAGGACTGAAGAATTAGAGATGTCTAAGATTTTTTTTTTAGAGCCAAACACCTTTGTCCTGAAACTTAATAAAGAGCATCCGAGGGAGCAGAGTCAGTTCACAAATATTTATTCATCTCCTGACATGTGCGATCCTGTTTTAGGTGCTGCAGACACACTCCTGACCAGGTAGCTAATGCTTACATGGGGCTTATTATGGGCTAGGCATGGTTCTCAGTGTCTTATATTTATTAACTCCACTTAATTTCCCGTGGTACTTTGTGTGGTGGTACTAAAATTATTCCCAGCCTACAAATACAGGGAAACTGAGGCTCTGAGAAGTTAACACAGCCAGTAAATAAGAGAAGAGAGAACTGACTCTCAGCAATACAACTCTAGAGTGCATGTTCTAAACCAGTGCATTAGTCAGGGTTCTCCAGAGAAACAGAGCCAACAGGATGTGTATATATAGAAAGAGACAGATTTATTTTAAGGAATT
This sequence comes from Lemur catta, assembly GCF_020740605.2. Classification (NCBI taxonomy): domain Eukaryota; kingdom Metazoa; phylum Chordata; class Mammalia; order Primates; family Lemuridae; genus Lemur; species Lemur catta. Next base: position 20,403,402 of record NC_059145.1, on the reverse strand, counting down.
GGCTCATGCAATTGTGGAGATTCAGGTCCAAAATCTGCAGGGTAGGCTGGCAGGCTGGAGATCCAGGGAAGAGCTGCAGTGTGAGTCCAAAGACAGTCCACTGGCAGACTTCCCTCTTGCTCGGGGGAGGTCAAGCTTTGTTCTATTAAAGGCCTTCAACTGATTGGATAAGGCCCACCCACGATGTAGAGGGTAATCTGCCTTATCCAAAATCTACCGATTTCAATGTTAATCTCATCTGAAAAACACCTTCACACAAAGATTCAGAATAATGTTTGATCAAATATCTGGGCACTGTGGCCCAGCCAAGTTGACACATAAAATAATCATCACCACCACTGTCATGGGTGAATTGTATTTCCCTGAAAAGATATGTTGAAGTCCTAAACCTCACTACCTCAGCATGTGACCTTATTTGGATAAAGCGTTGCTGCAGATGTATTAGTAATTAGTTAAGATGAGGTCACATTGGAGCAGAGTGGGCTCTTAACCCAGTATACTTTATAGAGGAGAGGGACACAGAGGGGAAATGGCCAGGTAAAGGCATAGAGACAGAGCGAGAATGGCATGTCAAGACAGAGGCAGAGATTGGAGTTATGCTGACATACGTCAAGTGGAAGAGGCAAGGAAAGATCCTCCCCTGGAGGCTTCAGAGGCCGCATGTCCCTGCCAACACCTTGATCTCAGACTTCTAGCCTCCAGAGCTGTAAGAGAATACATTTCTGCTGTTTTAAGCCACTCACTGTGGGGTGCTTTGTTATGGCAGCCCCAGGAACTAGCACAACCACTATGCCGTGGGATGTCTCAGCAACCCCACCTTTAGGGAGTTTACATCCATGGAGAGAGCCCATGATAACATGAACTACAAAAATCCAATGTGAACCACAAAACCTGATGACCAGGGTATATAAATTAAACGCATGCTTCTTGCCTTGGGGGATGACAACCTCCCTGTGATTACTGCGCTGTGAAAAATGTTGGCCTTCATAAGGGTTTCCTCCCTACCTATCCTGTTAGCACTCACACAGAGGACTATTAGCCATGTTCCCAGGCCTGTCAGGGATGCTGGCAGGGCCATGTGAAGGGCCCACTCCCCCAGCGCTGGCCGTGGTTTTAGCTCCAGGCCACTGGCACCTACCCAGGTACTCAGTCACAGGATTTATTGTGCCTGGGTGTCAGCTCCCAAACCCACCCTGAGATGCTAACACTGACAGGTGCGTTTCATGAAAAAATATATAGGCTGCTACACAATGGGGAAGGAGAGAGAGAACACAGAGAAAAGAGAGGGAAGGAAGGAAGGAAGGAGGAAAGGAGGGAAGGAGGGAAGGAGGGAAGGAGGGGAGGAAGGGAGGAGGGGAGGGGAGGGGAGGGGAGGGGAGAGATGGAGGAGGGAGAGAGGCAGAAGCAGATCAGAAAGCAAAGAACTGTAAAAGAGTCTGCCCATCCCTGGACCTTTAAAAGTCAGAAGCACTGAGCTGATCTAGAGTATTAAGAATTCACAGTTTCAGAACAGACATTTTCCCTGTGGTCAAAGGAGGGCAATGAACTTGCAGACAGAGTCTCATTCCTGCAGGGGTTATGACAGGGGCAAAAAGAAATAGAGACAGTGTGGTAGGAAAAAACCAGAATTCCACACAGTAGGGCTGAGCCCCCACCCCCTTTGGCAGCAGAAACAATTCCTACATGGCCACGTCTCTACAGGGGACGTACTCCTGTGTCCACTGGACAAGTGCCACGTACTCCTGTGTCCACTGGATGTACTCCTGTGTCCACTGGACAAGTGCCACTGGACAAGTGCAGGGGGGGACCGCTGGCTGGTGCCAGTCTGAGGATCGCTGGTTAGCAGTCAGTGGCAAGAAAAGTACCAAACTGAGACGACGGGATTGGAAACTTTTATTGTGATTTAACACTGTTGTGATAACTCTGCTGTGATTGTGGGACTTATCTCGTGGAACACACCAGGGTGGCCTGAGCTGTGAGTTACTCACGCACAGACACATGAGGTACCAGGTTGCAGGGGTTCTGCATATACCTCTGTGCTCACTAAGTTACTACACCCCTCCGAGCCTCAGTTTCCCTGTATATAAACCGGTGATCAGTGACCTGTGTTCTAGGGATTTGGGGGGAGATTAAATGGGAGGAAATTAAAAGCACGTATCAAGTGTTTAGCACAGTAGCTGGCCCAGAGTGTGCCCCCAATAAAAGTTAGCTTTAGTCACTTGGTCACGGTGACTAGGCAGTGCCTTCAACTTGGCTTTGGGCAGGGTCTCAGCACTACAGATGTCTGAGGAAATGAGCCCAGTCTTCCAGACTTGCCCCAGAGCAAGCTGAGGATCTCCAAGGACAAGACCGAGGGGCTGGTCACTAGCCAGGGGATGAGGATGGCACGGCTCATCCCCTTGGCTGGGAATAAGCGAATTGATGGTGAAGGAAGGCCCCGGGTCCTCGAGTGCTCTAAAAGCCAATTATAAAATTTAAAATCAATGAGGAAGCTGACAGCAAACCGATGGCAGGGCCAGAGGCCAGGAATGATGCGTCTCCATGCGGGGAGCGGGCAGACAGCCCAGGCGGCCGGGCTCCCGGGGAACAGAATCCTCCGAACCGCCGCGCTGAGCATCCCCGGGAAGGCCCCTCGGAGCCCGGGCTTTGGCGGAGATCCCGCCCCCCGGGCTGGCGCCGCCCCGCGGATGCGGGCGGTACAAGCGGGAGACGGGGCTGTCGGAGCATGAAGCCCGGGACCCCCAGCACCGTGCGGTTCCATGCATCCCGCCGTCAGGGGAGAGCTGCAAAGCCTGGGAAATCATATTTCACGGCATTGATCCCAGCTGCACTTTTTTCTTTTTTTATTGGACAGGCCATGTGGTCTGGCACAGAGAGAGTCCAAGTATTTCAGCTGAGGGGTTATACAGATTCATTTATCCGTGCAAACATTTCTTGAGCCCCGTCAATCTGCCAGGGACTCTGATGATATAGGACAGTCAGGAAAATAAGTGTCTGTCTATCCACAATGAGTTCGTGACGGGCAAGGGAGACAGTCCATGAACAAACCCTTGCGATCCAGGGAGGCGCAGGGGAGGGTGCCGGCAACTCCGCCGGGGCAGAGGGCAGGCGGGAGGGGCGGTGCTGCAGAGGGCGCGCCAGCCCGGCCTGTCCCACCGTTCCCGGCACTCGGTGGGCAGTGGGCTTGCGGTGGCTGCTGTCATGATGTGCCCTGTGCGAAAGAGGGAAGTGGGCCGATCGGACTATTTCGGGAATTTTAGCAGCAAGTGGGAGACTAAAACCTCCACTGGGCCAGGAAATCTGAAGCAGGAGAGCAGGGGAGAGGCAGAGAGAAAGGGGAAAAGTCATTCATTTTCTGAAAGCTTTAGGCCTAGTTTTGTAGTTCCCTTGGGGCCCAGGGCCTGGCTGTATTTGGCTTCTATCTCTGAATTTCTGTAAGTTTCTACCAGAATTCCTAAGAATAAGCAACCTTTACTAGAACTAGTGGGAGTGGCTCTCTGATCCTAACAACCCAAACGGTGCTAACTAAACTCTAGGAGCGATCTGGAATGGCAGCATCAACTCACACAAATGCAACTGCACTGTCTTGTCAAAAACAATAGGGGGAGAAAAGCGAGAAACAACGATTTGAATATTATGGCCAATGTCAATCTTCTGCTTGAGTCCGGGCCCCAGTGTGAGTGTGTAACTGGAGAAGTGACCCTGCCTGTCCCTCAGTGGGTCCATGAACTTCTGTTAGTTTGGGGACAAGAGGAAACGGGAAGAGGAGAGAATAATTAGCAAGTGAACACGTGAGCATCCTGTTTCCATTTCTGTTGCCAAGGCTACTCGTGGATTTCAACTGAGGTACTTGGTAAATTAAAGCCACATGGAAGTTAAGTGTGCTGATTTCATGCTCTAACTCTTTAGAGTAAAAACACCCAGCCTCAGCCTATGGTTTGAGGAACTGAAGCCAGTAATTAACTCATAAGGTCTTAAACTAACAAACGAGTTCCTTTACAAGTGAAGTGTCAATCGAACCCTGATTCGTGAAGTCAGTAATTGGTCTTGCTGGCTTCACATTTAGTTCAGCACCATCAGATAAATAAATACGTTACATCATGTCCCTGAATTGCCTCTTGTTCAAAGATAAATGACACAAGAGCTGATTGAAACCAAAACCTAATACAGCATACCTGGACAGCAGGAGAATTCACAGAAAGACCAGAGCAATATTCAGAAATCAGAAAGGTCTTAGGGTTTTCAAGTGAATTGATCCACCGGATTAAAAATGTTTTCTCTATGCTGTGCAGGGAGAGGGGCCTTTCAGGTGGCCAGATATACCCTTTTGTTCATTTTAAATTCGCTAAGTGAGATCTGTGTGAACCATTGACTTGTGGGCCAGGCTGAGTCCACAATTTAACGGTTGGCCAGGCGTGAGCTGAGCGCTAATGCAGACAGTACCCTTCCCTATATTACTGCTCAGTCTGAGCCCCTGCAGAGGCTCCACTGGAACAGACAGACATTCAGGATCTGGCCCCGGCTTGGCAGTTTTCAAGAAAGAAAGAAACTATAGAAATCTCCACCCCCTATCAGGTAAAAGCTAAGCAGCCCTCAGCAACATACACATTTATCTCAAATTTCCAGATTTAAATCAAGTCTGCTATAGTTTGGATGTGTGTCCCTCCTAAACCTTATGTTGAAATTTGATCCCCAGTGTTGGAGATGGGGCCTGGTGGGAGGTATCTGGGTCATGGGGGCGGATTACTCATGAATGGCTTGGTGCTGTCTTTGCAGTAATGAGCGAGTTCTCACTCTGAGTTCCCAGGAGAGCTGGTTTTTAAAAAGAGCCTGGCACCTCCCTCCTCTCTTTCTCTCTATCTCTCTCACGTATACATGTACACACACACACACACACACACACACACACACACACACACACACACACACACACACGTGCATGCGTCCTCTCTTGCCATGTGATCTCTGCACACTCGGCGCCTCTTTGCCTTCCACCAATGTGTGGGAGCAGCCTGAGGCCCTCACCAGAAGCGGAGCAGATGCTGGCACCACATTTCTTGTACAGCCTGCAGAACTGTGAGCCAAATTTCTTTATAAATTACCCAGCCTTAGGTATTCCTTTATAGCAAGACAAACAGACTAAGACAAAGTCTAACCCTGAATGATCCTCATCTGTTAACAGTCAGGCAGTAAATATTCATTTTCCTGCTGAAGGTGTCCAGAACATGCCATTCCAAAATATGCCACTTTGACATAAGGATTTTTTTTGAGCTGAAGACAATGGAGAATCAACGGATGCAGGAAGAGTTCTCACACTTTCTGATTTCCAAACTTACTACAGCTACAGTAATCGAGACAGTTTCATACTAGCATAAGGACAGACATATAGACCAATGGAATAAAATAGAGAATCCAGAAATAAACCCTCACATGGTGGTGAATTGAGTTTTGACAAGGATGCCAAGGCAATTAAATGGAGGAAGAATAATCTTTTCAACAAATAGTGCAAAAGAATGCAGTTGGACCCTTTCATTACATCACATACAAAAATTAACTGCAAATGAATCACAGACCTAAATTTAAGAGCCAAAGCCATAAAATTATTAGAAGAAAATATAAGAAAAAATCTTCATGACCTTGGGTTAGGGAAAGGCTTCTTAGATATGACACCAAAAGCATAAGTGACAAAACAAAAAAAATAGGTAAGTTAGACTTTAACAAAATTAAAAACTTTTGTGCCCATTAAGAAAGTGAAAAGATAACCCACAAAACAGAAGAAAATATTTGCAAACCATACCTAATGTGGGACTTATATCCAGAACATACAAGGATCTCTTATAATTTAACAATAAAAAGACAAATAGCTCAATTTAAAAAATGGACAAAAGATACAAAGAAAATACCCAAATGACCAATATGCACATGAAAGAATGCTCAGCATCATTAGCCTTAGGGAAAAGCAAATCAAAACCACAGAGAGATACCACTCCACACCTGTGAGGGTGAGCATAAGCAAAAAGATAGAAACTAACAAGTGTTGGTGAGGATGTGGATTATGGTATGGTAAAAAGATGGTACCTGGGTAGTATCTCAAGAAAGCTTTCAAAATATATGTAGGATATGATTTCACATATGTACATATAGAATAACCTATCTATACATATGAGGATGTGCATAACTTTGGTTGTCAATACCTAGAAGGTGGCTTAGAAAGGTGTGCCCAGAACTCTGAAGTCATTTCTTCTGGGAGAAAAGGGGACCAGAGCACAGGGGAAGGGGTCTTTGGCAATTTTTTTTTAACTTCCTTTGTTTACTTTTGCATTATTTCACCATTACTCCACAAGCACATTATTCCATATCACTTGTGTAATAAAACAAAGTTTTAGAGGGGGAAAAAAAACCCCACACTCCCCAACAAGCAGTGTACAAAGAATTGCCTGCAGGTGGCATGAATAATCAGAGAAGAGCATCGTCACCGTAGCCTGACAAGATGAAGGCAGAAAGTTGGTGGAAAGGTTATTTGAACTGGAGCTGGAAGGTGGGGTGGGACATGCCTGGCCAAGAAGATGTGGAAATTCAGATGGGAATGGCGTAGCATTGTGGCCAGTCCCATACTGCCTAGGTCTCAGTGTTTTAAAGTACATCCATGAACCAGCAGTTATTTGTTTTGGATCTACTCCTGTGAGGAAACTGATGGCAGATCTGTCAGTACCAGATAAAATTTATTTTACAAAAATGGAAAGGAAAAAGAGAAAGGGGAGGAAGGGAAGAAGGGAAGAAGGGAGAAGGAAGGAAGGAAGACCAAAAAACTAAATGGTGAAAGCTAGTGTCATTTTAAGCAAACAGATCAGTTAAGCAATAATGAAAAGAATTGAACGTTCTAGAATTCCCTGGATTCTGGGCAATTCAGTTCTTTCCCCTGATAGACAGAAACTCTCAGAGCAGTCATAATAAGTTTTGTCCTGTCCTTGCTAATTCTGTTTTCTGCACGATTGTCCAATCAGAATTCATAATCGGGTAAAAGTAGCTTTCAGAACAATCTGCAGCCTGGAGTCGTGGCTTCCTCCACAAAGAGGTGCTGCACACCGATGGAAGAACATGTCTGATTTCACCACCGGGGTCATTCTTACTTTGATCTTTGGAGTGGTTAAGGCTCCAGTTTCCCGTTAGCTTTGGATTTCTACAGCTCATGAAAGGTGTAGCTTTGCTTCCAAAGTATGTGAATGCACGAGAAGGGTTGTCCAAGTTCATTGTGCATATATAGTAGGGGCTAATGCAGGGGGTATAACCAAAGTCATAAGAATTCGTACCCATGGTTTGTGGCAACTTTTTGTCACTTTACTTGCACTCCTGGAGTGGAAGTGAAATACATGACAATCCTTGGGTGGAGGGATAGGATTGAGAAATCCTCTATTTCAAAGCAGGGAAAACATTCATAAAAGAGAGGCCAGTGGTACCAAAACATTTTTTAAAAACTTGGTCTTCTTCCCAGTATGGACTTGCTGGAGTCACAATATTGTGTAAACTAATTGCTGGGGCCTCAAAGTCCACCAGGCTAGGAATTCAGCCAGCATGAGTGTCCATCCCTTTCAATTTAAATCTTTGGTTGTTTACTTGAGTTAATCATTCAATTTGCAAAAAACAAAAAACCTATCTTGTAAATAGTTTCAGCTGTGGAGTATGTTTTTTCAGCAGCAGAGAAAAATTACTTTTAAAATGCAAGTATTTCCTAAACAGAAATGAGAGATGCTTTGGTTTCCTTTCAGAGATGAAAGCACTTCCAAATAGTTGTCCTTGAACCTGGATTACATTTCTTCTGTCTTGAAACCCAACAGTTGACATTGATGAAGACAACATAAACAGGTTGCAGTCTACTGCAAGGACATCGCTACCAACCTTGAATGTATTTCAAGGGTCTTTGATCAGAGGGGAAGAAAACAAGCAAACTACTCACTGTTACAACCACTGCTTGTGTTTAACCCAGGGGGCAGCTGCAGTGAGCCAGTCTGATTGTCACATACCTGTACTACCTTTGCATCTGACAAGTTCAAATTAAGTCAGTATGATTGCAAAAATTAATTTTTTCCAGTTCTTGGCTATTGTCACTTTCCCCTTCCATGCAAATTAACACAAAAGACATTTCTTTCAATTTCTTAAATAGGAAATAAAATCTCAAATTATATGACTGAAGGTCTTACCATCAGATCTTTATGAATAATGCTATAACTTAAAATAAATATTGGGAGTTATTTGAGTAGGAACAGTTACCCTTCATAAATATGGCCTGAACAAGGTGGTTAAACCATCAGGTGAGCTTTATATTCAAGGCAAAGGAAAGGAAAAGAGAAAACTTGCAAGTAAATTATGTTCTCCATAGCCAGAAGTAAAGTGTATACAATAAAGCACATACTCCTCAAATAACAAGAATAAATCTATTTCATTTCTTCCCTTGTATACTGTGCTTATTAAACTAGGGCCTCGTTTGACAAGCACTCTATTCTGATATAAACACAAAGATGAACACATTTCTTCTTGCTCATGATTAATATATTTGGAGAATCAACTCTGAATCATTTAGGTAAATCATTCTGGTATATTCACAGTAAGGACAAATTTTCATCCTCTCATCTGAATTATAAACAGTCTTTCACTTCCACTACCCTAAATAACTACAGGGACTTTTACCTCAAAGTTATTCCTAACAAGAGAAAATTGCACAATGACATGTGTTTATCTTTTTAATCCCTAAAGGCAGAAGATGCAAAATATATATTTGGGATGCTAACAGGATGTAGAAAATCTACCAACCAACCATGGAAAATGTTACAGGCCTGTGGGCCCAAGAATCTGAGGAAATTGAGGGTGGGTGCATACAAGTGTAGGTGCTAGCAGCAGGCTGACTGATAAATAAAGCCTATGTCTGGAATGTGGCTGAGTCCCCATTTGTAACATGTGGGGTTAGGGGCTAGGTTTGATTTTAGATCTTCACTAGCTATAAGGGAAGAATTTGCTAAACAAATGATCAGTATAAACAAGAAACCGGAATATTTACGTGCATCAAAGAACAAGCTGGAGCCTGTACCTGTTGAGGCAGCAACACGCAGAATGCAAAAGTATGTAGCAGCCCTGGCTAGGAATAGTGAACATTTGCACAGCACTTTACAGTTGCAGAGAGCTTCCTTCTAAGGAATCTTGTTTGATTCGGCTCCCCATGTCAACCTTGGGAGAGAAGATTAAAAAAAAATGTTTATTTTACAGAGGAGAAAACAGCCAGTACGTAATGGACCTAAGACAGGGAACCCAGATCTTTGAACCTCAAATCCACCCTACCAAACTTTTGTCTTAAATAGCTCAACAGCAGGCCAGCCATCCTCTCTGAGTGTTTCTCTATTTGTAAAGTGGGAATAAAAGCATCTTATTCCAGGGTTGTCATGGAGATCTGATGAGATAACTTATCTGATGGGTATCAGTTAAGATGCTTAGGGCTGGAAAGTAAAAGAAAAATCCAACTTAGCGTGGCTTTAAAATAAAGCAATTTATTGGATCGTGGACCCAAAAAGTTCACAATGAAAAGGCGGGGGTGGGTAGATTTCAGAATTGCATTGATTTAGAGGTAGATGATGAGCCAGGACATGGCTTTGTTTCTCAGGGATCCTCTTGGTTCTGCCTTCCTCTGTGCATTGGCCCCGCGCCAGGCTGGCTGTCTTCATGGCAAAGAGATGACTGCCTGCAGTCCCTCGGCTGTGCGGTTTCTCCTCCACAGCACGGCGAAAAAGACGGCTTTCTTTCTCCCAACCGTCCGGCTGAGCCCTGAGCTTTGCTGTATTGGGTGAACAGCCCCAGTGACTGGCATGGAATGTGGCAAGGCATGTGGCTGCTACCCCGTGTGATAGTGGAGGAACAGATGCTGCGGAGGCCCACCAGGAGGACCACCACAGTGTGTGAAAAATACAGTATGATCGTGAAGCACTCCAGGTATCCCGGCATGTGATGTTATCTTTGTGCCATCCTTTTTGGCAGGTAAAGGGTGTTCTTTTGTCAGCGCCACTTACAAGCCTCTTTCCAGCTATTAAATGTTATTTATCTTAGCAGGTAACATTTCCTGAGTACTAATGTGCCGGCCCTGCAATAAGCCCTTTATAATTAATGCTCACACTGGCCATGGTGGTAGAAAGCATAATTATTCCTATTTTACAGATGAGGAAGCTGAGGCATACAGAGGCCAAAATAATTGCCCAAAGTTACAGCGATGGTCAACTGAGGGGTTGACACTAGCCCTGTCATCTTTCTGATTTATAGATCTTAGTCCTAAATAAATCACAATCTGGTCTAAATATTTTTAAAAAGCAGTAGAATAGCATTTCTCCGAAAGGATTTTATAATTCATGCTTTTCATTTTTCCCCACCGGTCAGTTTAGAACATTATACCCTATCCTCCATGTCACATCATCAGCGTTGTACTTAGAAATGATCTATTCAGGTGGGATGTCAAAAAGAGAAGTCGTTGGGTGGTGCAAAGGCAATTTATGTAACCAAAGCATTTGCATCCCTGTAATACTCTGAAATTAAAAAGACAAGTCACCTACCTGATGACAGACATTTGGGAAACATGCCACAGCTCTCTATCGGGCAGCCCTCATCATCCGAACGCTCCTTACCAAACTCTGGGGTCCAGTAGATGTGAAGAGGGAAGGCTCCTTGTGTCGCAGCCAGGACCTGACCTTGCCCCTGCTCTCTCTCTCACATCGTCCTGCCACTGTCCCCACAGCAACCGTAGCCGCCTCCTCAATGTCCCGTGACCAGGACAAATGTGGTCCCATCTCAAGGTCCTTGCATTTGCAGTTTGCTCCAGAAAGCTCACTCCTTTATTTCCTTCAGGTCTCTGCTCAAACGTCCCCTCATGAGAGAGGAAAGACGCGTCTCTCCTGCATAGGAAACAGCAGCACCTTCCATCTCCCATGCTGCCTTCTTCTTGGGTTTTTCGCATAGGATTTAGCTCCATTTGTGGTATTACCAATCACCGTTGATTGTCACTTTATATTCCCTCACTAGAATGCAAACACTTTGACAGAGGGACTTAAGTCTTTAGTTCACTGCTCCGTCCGCAGTGCTGCCATATGCCTGGTGCTCACTGATGTAGACCCGATAAATAAATAAACGTATGTTATATCTCGCCACTTAAAGATTCACAGTATCTGGCATGCCAAAAGCTCTGAGAAGTCCTGCTTCAGTTGTTTAAAATCAATGTTGCCCAAATCTGACCATTTAACACTTTTGCTGAAAGACAAACTCACTCTACTAACATTCCAAAGAACAAAGGTTTGCTGGAAATCACTTTGGGAAACACTGAACTGCCATCCTCCCGTTTTGCAACTGAGGAACCCAGGCCTCTGAGGAGTCCAGGGTGCTTCCAGGCTACGCAGGGAGCCGGTGGCCCTCAGGAAACAGTGCGCCCTGCTCATCGGCTTCATCCCCTCCCCAAGCCGCATCGACTGAAGATCAGTGGGGCTAATTATACCGGACACACCAATCAATAAACCCATCAGTGAGTATTAATGGGCCAGCTATTCTGTGCCCAGCTGTCAGGACCTGCATTGTGACACTTTTACGGGAGATACAATTTTTCAAGAGCTGTTGATTGATTCCTCGGAGATGGAGGCTCACTGGTAGATACATTTTCCCAGACAGTTTTGGCTTCATTGATCTTTGCTGCTTGCTGGTCCCTTTCTTATCATTTTATTTTTTATTACTTTATTCCTGTTTTTGCCTCCTTGATACTCTTCTGAGTCATATCATGGTTTTTGACTGAACGGGACACGACCCCCTCCATGAACCAAAGAAAACACTCTACAGCATGTGTAGGAAAAACAATGAGGCTGCAGCGTGGAGAGGGCTGGAGACAATGCCAGGTGCCACGGGGCCCCTCACAGCTCAGTGTCTGGAAGTCACCTCCCTGACACTTCGTCCTTACCTCCTCCTCTACCCCGATCGGACTTTGTCCCCTCTCCTCCAGAGGATCTGCTCTTGTCAAGGGCACAATACCCTCCTTGCCACGAAAGCACTTCTGAGACCTCATCTTACTTGGGAGCCCGGCTGCTCCAGACACAGTGGGTCACCCCCAGACACAGCGGCCACCCCCTCGTCTTTGTGATGCTTCTGTTTCTTGGCTATCCCAGTGCCACACTGTCTACGATTTCCTCTCACCTCACTGTGGCCTCTTCTCCGGTCCCCGTCAGTGGCTCCCTCTGTGATCTCTGTGTTCTCATCTCTGTGTTTGGCCGTCCCCAGGGCTTGGCCCCGACCCTCTCCACTGCCTGGTCTACATGCTCTCCCCAAGTCCCAGTGTTGGGACTAGTGGCTTCAATGTCATCTTATCTGCCATTGACTCCCAGGTTTGTATTTCCAGCTGTGTTCTCCCTCCCCTCCCACCACAAAGAAAAAAAAAGAAAGCTGTGGGATTGTATAAGCAAATAACAACTGGCCTTTCATTTGTTATGTTCCCTTGAACAATGACTTAACTATTTTGGGCTTCTTTTTCCTTAAATATGAAAAGGGGTGATACGTACCAGCCTAACAGCGTCATTGTGAGGATTCAATGACTCAATATAAGTAAGTGCTTAAACCGGGAAGCATGAAGCGAGGGTTACTAACTGCAGTTACTCCATCCCTCTAGATGCGGGAATGTCTCATAGATAGGCCCATTGTCTTAACACCCACCAGTTGAAAATCTAAAGTGATTACAAAGGCTCAAAACTTGTGAGGAACATGCTCAGGGTGAGGGTGAGGGAGGGGGTCAGCCCCTGACCCCAGGGGGCATCCAGCCAGGGTCCTGCCCCTCCCGGGGCTCTAGTGTGGACAGGGTGTAGGTGCCCACAGCTCACTGAACCTGAGCCCCCTGCTCCCCAGACTCAGGAAATCTAAGCTTTCCGGCTCACAGGTTCTCCCCAACTTAGGCAATCCTGTCCTATGCCAGCCGGAGCCTGGCTTTTCCACCTCTAAAGGATTTTTTGTTTTGTTTATTAACCAAGCCTCCGGGACAAGGGAAACTCAAGGTCCCCTGTTACAAAGACCTGCTTGTCCTTTTCAGAGAGGGTGGGGGAGAAAAACAGCCTGTTCATGTGGGCTAGACCTACAGGAAAATTATGATGGTGAATTTCTCAGTTTATTTTCAGATTGTCTTGCCAGAAAGGAAGATTTGACTCTTCAGGGCCCAGGAGGAAAGCAGGTTTCAGAAGGATTGATCGGAAAGGGCTCCTAAGGCCTGGGATGTCCTTGGGGAAATAGAGCTCTCCTGCCATCTCCCACTGTCCACAAAGAGTGTGTGGCCAGGACAGAGAGCTGTGAGTACATTCTCTGTCTGCCAGGACGGGAGACCCCTCAAGCCCTCTCTACGAAGGCAGACGGGAGTCTGCAAGCCTGTGAGAGCCCCAGTAAATTATGACGGTTCCTCCACCAGGACTCCTGGCTGGTGGGGTTCAAGTGTGTCTGGCTGGACCGGATATGGGTGTAGTCATGTTGACGAGCTGCCCCCACCCTGTACTCCCCACGTCAGCCCCCTGCGGGCCTCTGGGGTTGGCCGGAGTTTGTTCTTGGCCCTCACACCCCAGCCTCCCACCCTGCTTTCTGCACTTTCCTGTGGGCCCTGAATACCCCACGGTCACCCTCCCCAAGATCTCTGCCCAGCCTGTCCTCCCAGATGGTGATGCAGCTCTGGGAGTTCCTGGATATGATAACCCCAGCCCACCTTCCCTCACGTGCTCAGAGATCTATTGGAAGCCACCAACGCAGCAGTCGCTGAGCTAAGCGCCGGCAGACGTTTCTGCACACACATTCGGGGTCCTCCAGATGCTCACATCTGGGCCCCTGGTCTGCAATTTATCCGCACATTGGAATCACCTGAAGAGTTTTAAGAACTCCTGACGCCTGTGTCTTACCCCCAGAGAGTGCTTTAATTGGTCTGAGGTGAGGCCAGGGCATGGTGACTCTAAAGAGCTTCCAGCTGATTCTAATGAGAAGTGTCTAGAACCACTGATGCAGAGGTCAGGTTAATGGGCGGCTAACATAGGGCATGGAGGTGCCAAGAGAGGTGTCCCAGGGATGCTGAGGGCCATTCCCAGCCTGGGTGGAGGAAGGAGGTCAAGAGAGGCTTCCTAGGGGAGGTGACCTCTGGGCTGTTTTGGAGGATGAGCAGAAGTGTGTCAAGTAACTCAGGAGGAGAGAGAGAGAGGGAGAGAGGGAGGAGAATGAGAATGAACTTCAAGCAAGGGAGGAAGAAAAAAGGTGGGAGGGAGGAAGGTGGATTGGAAACTGTGCAGTAGAATATTAAAGTTCAGAGGTTCTGAGTGGTGACATAAGGAGATGGAGAGAGTGAGTAGGGGCAAAAGCATGTATAGCCTTGTAGGATTTTAACATGAGGGTAATAGGGAGCCATTGAGGAATTGTAAGGGGCAGTGGTAGAGCAGGATATGAATTTTGGAGCCATCTCCGGCAGCTGTGTGGGGGACCGATTGCCTGGGTGGGTGGGGCTATGGGGGAGCTATTAATGTACGTATTAATAGATCCTCTAGCACTTTGATCTCCTCTGTCAATACCCAGTAATGACCATTTTACCCTGGGCACAGTCTGGGACACATACAGCACATACATGCACTATCTTTGTTTTTCCATCCTCACATCATCCCTATGAGGCTGACATTATTATCCCCATTTTACAGATGAACAACCGAGATTAAATAACTTGGCTGAGGCTCGCACAGCTAGTGAAGTGACAGGGTCAAGCAAAGCCAGGGCTCCTAACCATGAAGGGGCTGCCCCCACCCACTTCTGACCGTATCCAGTCTCCTAAGGGCTGCTAGAGCCACTAGGCTCATGTTTGCATTTTAATGAAGACCTTCTGTTACCTTAAAGTAAGGCAATCGCTTCTCCTAATTGGTCCAGATGTCTGACGCCCCTGCAGCACAATCTAAGGGTATGAGCCCAACTTGCCCCCAGTAAATCATCCTGACTTGCCCAGCAAATTTGAAGACTTTTAGTCACACATGTTCCTAACTTCTAAACACAAAGCAGATCACCAGGACAAGATGCAAGGTCTCGAGCTACTTTCCTGTAACTCCTGGCCCCAAATCACAGAGGAGGGGGCCCTATTGAAGACGCAGGCTGCCCAGGTTTATCCAGGCCTACTGACTCACCTCTGGGTGTGGCACCTGGGAATCCACATGTAAAAGCCTCCCCTAATATCAGCCTGGAGCAGATAGCTGCTTCAGCTCCTGTGACTTCAGGAGGGGTGTCCCGAAGCAATTGTCGCTTCCCCTCTCTTCCGCAGATCATCTTAAATGTCAAGGAGCCTCCTGTGCGTGCAAGGTTGGAAGCCCCGAGATGCCTTAAATGCCTGCAAAGCTTCGGGTCTCGGGACACAGCCTTCCTGTTGCCGGTGACTGCTACTGTTCTGCGGGTCACGTCACACACAGTGGCCCACATAGAAGCAGTGGGGGACTGCAAAGTGGCTGGTCAAGAATTAAGAGGCCGGGTGGAGGTCTTTTGTAGCTGACAGGCGAGCTTTTCTCCTCCCAGCCAGATGCATTCTACAGCGTGAGTCTGGCCGGATTTCCTTGCTTAAGTGCCTACGGGCAAAAATCTGTGTCTGCCACGTACAAGGCCGCTCTCAGGGGTAACCGCACAGCGGGACGCACTAATCACGGGGTGACCCACAAAGCCTCTGAGGATTGCTTCGGTTTTAGCAGCCTGGTTGCTGAAAGATTTGCTTTGAAAACTAGAATAATATAAATCGCCTGCCTCAGCAGAAAACGCTTTCATGTAGAAGCTAACGAGGAAAACATTGCCGGCAACCGACCCACCAAATACCCAGCCATATGCCCCCGGTGACTGTCTTTAAGAAATGAGACGCTTTGATCCCCAGCCAACTTCTGCTGCTCTGAACTTGAATGGAGTTTTCCTGGCCAAGCCTCTCATTCAGGATGGTGATTTAGTACAGTGGGGATGAAACAAACAGTTCCTCAAAACTCACGGGGAGACGCTGAAGTCCCCAGAGCAAGGGCAGAGGAGAAACCTTTGTCCTCGTCCTAGAGACGGGCAGTGACCTGCTCACTGTCCCAGCCACGTGGATGCAGATCTGGGCCTGGACGTCTCACGGTGCCAGCCTGTCTCCTCTCCAGTGGGCCACGTCCCACAGCTTGCCTCTTTCTAGGGGAGGCCCAAGGACTGGTTAGTGAATCCTTTTCATCTTAAACCTGAAAAGGTTAATCAAATATTCAAAGACTAAAAAATGTGTAATTACAAGTTGGATCTAAGGTAAGACTCAAGGAAGGGAAATGACTCCCTAGAATAAATATTGGGAGAGGTTTCCTTGGAACGAATTAGGGGAGGGCAGGCTCCGATGTTTGGGGTGGAATAATGACTTTTGGTTTTTTCTGTCTTTCAGAATCTTAAAATATTTTATTAACCTCATAGTGCCTGACCTCTGTCACCAAGTGACTAGTCTGCGCTATGATTCCCAAGCCTCATTCAAACAGCAAACTTACTCAAATGACATTTAGCCACCACTATAGTGTTTTCTCCAATCACTTCCCAAGCCTACTTCTTTATCATGTAGCAACCATATTGCATAATGCACAACTAATAGCTTGTCTTTTTGGTCCTATGGGTGGCCATCCCCATCCCCTGGGGAAAGAAGATACATATTTGGGTGGAATGTTTGGTCCAGTGTCCGCCTGATTGTTCAGCCTATTGGTATAGCCAGGGCCACCTGTTCCGACCGCTTCCTAAATGTTCCAGGGCAGTTTCCATGGCAACACACCTCACTGACACCACCAAGCTCTAATTTACCAGCCCACAGGCCAGGTGAGCTTTCCTGCCACCAGGTGGAGACTGACTCAAATCTATAACTGGGGATATTCTTTGCATATTCAAGAAGCAGATGATTTGAGTTGGAAAGACCCTGAAAGGTGGGCTACTCCGGTGATTCTCAAACGTGACTGCTCAGAAACACTCAAAGAACACTGAAAGTACACAGATGGCAGCCCGCGGATGATGTTGAGGAATTACTGTTTATTTTTCTGAATTCACGTGATCGTGGCATTTGCGACACATAGTGATTTGCTTTAGAATATTCAAGCACAAATAAAAAGAAGGTTGGTCCCCACAGGAAATAGTGGCACATGCAAATGAGGTCATTAGGGAGCATTTGCTGTTTCTAAGGATGTGGGTAAGGTTTAGGGAAATCAATAAGGGGTGGAACAAGCAAGGCTAGGGAAACTACGCTCCCTAGGGCTGACGTGGCAAGGGGAGAGCATGGTTAAGACCCTACAGACGGAGAAGGCTGGCTGCCGTGAGCCATGAGCTGGGCCCTGGGCTGGAGAAACACCACCATTGCCAATCTGCCAGGTGGGAGGGTGCCAGGGACATGCATGGCCCAGCCTCTCTCTCCTCCCAATTTCCAGTCCCTGCTGGAGCCAGAAGGCAAGGGACCCTGGTGCAGGCAGTTGTTGAAGTCACCCTTTCTGAGCCCCAGGGCAAGATGGAGAGAAAAAGTGCTCTGGGTGTTGGGGGTGGGGCGTGGGAGACTAGCCTGCACAGGATAGAGCAACAAATGCGACAGAACATTGGCAGTTGACGCTATAGCATGTGTACTTGGGGGGTCGCTGTCCTTCTTACTTTTGAGTCTTTGGATATTTTCATGGTTAAAAGCAATATGGATTCCCAGGCCTGGCTCCAGACACACCAAATCAAAATCTTTAGAGAATGGAGCCCAGGCATCTGGGTTTTTAAAAAAGATCCCCAGAGATTAACCTCTCGTCTAATCCAAGCTTTTCTTTTTACAGAGGAAACTGAGTCCCTGGAGAAGGTACGTGACTTGTTCAAAAGCACAGAGAGTCAGAGGTAGACCTTGGATAGAACATAAGACCCCAGCACAGCAGAGTTCTTAGTAACAACCTGAGCGGCAACAGCAGTAGGAAGAACACACAGTCATATACGCCAGATGTGGGGCTTTAAATGTGCAGCCTCATTGGGTAGTTCAGAAGATGCAGTGAGTTAAGACATGAAAACAGTTTAAAATAACACCCCGTACATAACAACGTTCAGCAAATAGTAGCTATTACTACTATCAGTTCCTTTAAGTCTCAGTCTCCTGAGGTAACTATGATCTTGATTATTTTTCTTCTATTTTGAACAGAAGAAGAAACTGAAGCTTAGGTAAGCTAGGCCACTGCCCCGGTGTCACTCCAGTCACTAGGGGTCTGGGCACAGGCGTGTAAGAGCCTGAAGCCCAAGCTCTTACTCCAGCTTCCTGCAGACCACACTCTCTTCTGAAGTCCAGGCTGTGTGGGTGGCATGATTTTCAGTTTGCTTCTCCAAATCACTCCTCGGGCTCGTGGGGCTATAGTATTGTTGTATCACACGTCACTTCCGAGGACAAGGACTGAGCCTTCATGGAGCTAGCCTCAGCCTGCTACTGTGTCTGGCACCCATGAAGCACCTGATGCATGCTTTTTTTTTTTTTTATGGCTAAATGGAGAAAAATAAAGTTAACCTTTAAAAATAGAAAGCAACCCACCCATCTACCATGCTTCCATCTTATTGCTTAGTAGTCATGGCTGCCAGATTACCAAAGTCTTTGCTAAGCCTGGAAACAGCCTCAGAATCCTCCGCTGACCATGTCATTTGACCGCCTCCAATGATTGGAGTGGGATTTTCAGGTGAAATTTATAGGGGTACCCCTTTGTAGCAGACATTTTTTTTAAGCTTGTTACCCTTTAGCCAAAAATGTTATTGCTTATTGAAAATAAGACCACAGATCTCAGAATCAGAAGAACGTACCCCAGGCCCTGTATGTGTAAATGTTGGCTGAATAACTTGCAACAAGTAACCTACCCTCTCTGAGCTTGGGTTCCTTGGCTGTAGATTGGGAATGTCAGCGTCCATTCATTATGGTGGTTGTGAGAATTAAAGGAGAAAACATTTGCAAAAACAAACTGATACAATCTAAAGCATTATATAAATATATTATTATTAAAAACAATATTTCTACTTCAAGCCTGGGAAAACATAAAGAACAGAGAGAGACTAAAAATTAAATTTTTTAAAAATATATATAAAAAAATAAAAACAATAATGCCACCAGCCTTACGGGAGTACATGCTAGTTATTCATGATGATATTAACTTTGTAAAAGAAGTGGATGCATCCCGGTTAGCCTTAAGTTCTCCTCATTAACCCCTTGTTGATTTATCATCCATAAATAGGCTCAAAGGGCATTTTCCTACCTTTATTTTACAGTTTCTATGAGCCATTGAAATGTGAGTTCTGTAAGTTTATTGCTTGTTACATCAAGTAGCTTTTCCTTCTTTCTGCTAAAACAATATGCAAATGTACTCCCTATTTTGAGCAAATCTTCCTGCTGTATTCAGACCTTCTTGCTTATGTGCAGGGACTATAATCCTTTATCTAAAGCTCTTGGGTCAAACACACTATAAAATTTAGAATTTTTTGGATGTTAGAAAGGTGATACTCTACATATACCATTTGTTATTTAACACCTATCATTGAGTCCATTGATATTTCTGTAGGCAAAACATATAAATATTCACACTAAGTGGGCTAAACAGACTATAAATCACGTCATGCCAGATGAAGTCAGGGTTTTGTGGATTGGTGAGTTTAGGTTGGGTTCAGGTCTGGTTATCAAATGAGTTACAACAAAAAAAAATTTAGTTTTTAGAGTTTCTGGATTTCAGAATCTCAGATAAGGGTTTGTAGGCCCGCATTTCTATATTTCACAGGGAGGAGTAGCCAGAATAGATGTCTGCCAGCAATGATAAAAGTAGTCAGGATCCCAGCAGGCAGGAGTTTAAGTGCATAAAAGGGAGCCTCCTCTTTCAGTAACTAACTTGCTGCTCTTCCTCCTTCCACATTCTTGCATGCTGCTGCCAGAACTGATGTTCTAACCCACAGCTGGCATCATGCCATTCTCGACTTGACACCCTTCCATGGCTCCCCAACATGCAGCTCCTTAGCCTCATGCACAAGACCTTTAGTAATCTAACCTCTCTTTGACCTCACGTCTCATCTCCTGGCTTTCCTCCAGAAATAACCCATTACTGGCAGGTTTTCGACACTGGACACTTCCAGTATTTGTACCAACACTGCCTGCTGTGCTCTTGGCCTTCCCTTCATCCTGCTAAAATTGCACTCAACCACTAAGAGTAGGTCTTGCTGCTAACCTTTCACTGACACTCACACATTTCAGCACACAGGACGTCATGTGATTCTAGGAGCTCTAATCCAGACCTGGCTGCCCTCCCACCAAACCCCGTTCCACAGCAAGCTGGGGCCACACCTCTGTATCACCAGTGCCTGCAGCCATGCACATTGTAGGTGCTCAAAACACACGTCTTATCAGGACACCCCATCCCCTGCTTAAAACCCTTTAGCTGTTTCCACTGCTCTTAGAATAAAGCCCCAAATCTTCACAAGACCCCACATAATTAGGCTGCTGCCTACCTCACCTGCTTAATCTCCCAGTACTTCATCCTCCCATCTGTGGTCCAGCCATTCATACATCAGTCTTTAGTTGGCTTATTGGGAGCCCCAGATGAACCTCTCCTCATCCTGCATCTCTCAACATCAGCATCGCTTCCTCATAGAATGAGCTTCCTTTGCTTCATAGCCCATATCACAGAGGCAGCTGATCGCCCACCCAATACGCATTCTGCCCTTTGTCTCCTTGGTTCTAGAACCATGATTTTATTTGGGGGTGACACTGAGCCTAAGTAAAGTCTATATTTCCCAGCCTCTCTTGCAGCTAGGTGGCCATGTGACTGGGTTCTAATGAGGATATGTAAGAATTTGGTTGGTTGACACTTCCAGGAAAACTGTTGAAAAGGGTATGCCCTTTTGATCTTCAGCCTCCCTGGAATATGAACCTGATGCCTGGATTTCCTACAGCCATCTTGCACCATGAGGTGATATGCTAAGGATTGTGGACCAGAAAGACAGAAGGGGCCTGACAACTGCAGAGCGACCATACCAGCCGCCTCTGGATTTTATTTATGAGAGAAAAAAAAAATAACTACCACTGTGTTTAAACCACTGTGATTTTTTAAAAGGGAAAAGTCCTGTGAATCTAATCTTACTATTACGTTACTATCTGAATTTGTAATTAAACATTTATTTGAAGGATTATTTGATTGCTGTCTTTCTCCCAGTAGACAGATCATATACCCTAGAGGCTAGGTACAATGTGGATTTTTGCTTACACTGCTACATGGGCAGTGTGTAGTAGGTACTAACTAGTTGAACTGATGTCCTTTCATTTTAGGTCAGCTCTGGCAGCTTGCCACCAGGTCCTGCATTTCAGATCTGCAAGCTTCACAGTGTGCACTGCACACAGAAATGATGTCTCTCAGACATTCGAGCTAAAGAAAAAAAAATTCCTACAAATAAAGATTCTCAGGTGCATCCCTCTTCTTTTCCTAGTGTCTGCTGTTCAGGAAAGTCCCAATTTCTTGTGCCACGGTCCTCTCATTGTTTATGCTCTAGCCAGGCTGAACTACTTACCATCCCACAGTGACACCGGGCCTTTCCTCTCTCCTGATTTGTGCATATGCCGCTCCTTCCTGGAGCTCACTGGCCTCGCTAGTGCCTGCTCAGCCCTGAGGTCTCCACTTTGAAGCCAGCTTCTTCTGGAAGCCTCTGGGTCCTTTTAAGCCTGGACCAGGCCCTTCCAAACGCTGCTCCCATGGCCTCCCTGTGTGTCCCCCAAAAAGATATGTTGAAGCCCTAACTCTTGTACCTGTACATGTTATCTTACCTGGAAATAGTGTCTTTGTAGATGTAGCAAGTTAAGATGAGGTCATTAGGGTAGGCACTAATCCAACAGGAAGGGTGTGCTAAGAACAGGAAAATGTGGACACAGAGGAAAAATACCAGGTGAAGAATCAATCTGACCATAAGTTAAGATTTTTATAAACCTTTCATAACTTTAATTTTTTTACTTTTATATCCATTTAGTTTTAATGATCATTTACTTATTTAATTTAAAACAGTTTTTAAAACCTAAAAATTTAGGTTTTTAGACAAAATTATCTTTCTTAACAAAAACTATGTTTCTATGTCTTATAACCTTTTTTATAAAAGTATCTTATTTTTCATGTAGAATTATTTCTTTTCTATCTAGTAGTTTTAATTACATGTATTAATCATAATGTCAACTCAGAAAAACCTAGAAAGTTAAAGTAACTTTAAACAGTCATCAGTTTCTAATTTTTATTAGCACAACTAAATATATTTAGCTTTCTATATCATATAAAAATAAGATGTCAAGATATATAAACTTAAACTTATGTTTAACAATTAATGTTTTAGTATTTTATCTTATATTAATAAATGACTCAGACATTTTATGATTATCCTCTTTTACTTAACATAACTTTAAGATTTTAAGTTACTGAAAAGAATTTTGAAACCACAACATTAAGTACCATTCCCAATGTCTTCCCCGGCCCTCCTGCGTCTCATGTAGCCATGTGGCATCAAAGATGGCTACAAAGGACAGGGCCTGTCTTGTGTCCTCCATTCATTTACCAGAGTAAATGAATTCAGAGTTCAGGATGGAAAACAGGATGCCTGGAGGATCCAGTCCCTCCCAGAATAGCCAGGAGGCAGAGCTGGGGTGGGGAAGAAGGGGCCATTGGGGGTAGACTGTGTCTTGTAGCTGCTGGTCTAGGCACTGAGAACATGTCCTCATGTGTCACCATGGCCACCTATCCAGACCCCAGAATCCAGAGGCTCAAAACCAAAAACATGGGCTGGGTGCAGTGGCTCACGCCTGTAATCCTAGCACTCTGGGAGGCCGATGCTGGAGGATCGCTCAAGGTCAGGAGTTCGAGACCAGCCTGAGCGAGAGCGAGACCAGACCGCATCTCTACTAAAAATAGAAAGAAATTATCTGGACAACTAAAAATACATATAGAAAAAATTAGCAGGGCATGATGATGTATGCCTGTAGTCCCACCTATCTGGGAGGCTGAGGCAGAAGGATTGCTTAATCCCAGGAGTTTGAGGTTGCTGTGAGCTGGGCTGATGCCCCAACACTCTAGCCCGGGCAACAGAGTGAGACTCTGTCTCAAAAAAAAAAGAAAAAAAAAAAAAAAAAAGAATAAGAAACAACAAAAACATAAGCTCACGGTCATATCCAGCAAAATGTAAAAATATTACAGAAGCAGAAGCTTTATGATCTTAAAACATCTAAAATTTAATAACAGTTTTAAAAATAGTTTTATTTACCAAAGATTACCAGAGTCACATGAACTAAAAGGCATTTGAGTTCTTTCCTATTTTCCTGATAAAATACTTAAGTGCTTAAGTTTTTAAGCAAATTAATTAGAGTGCTTTTACATATATTGATAGTGAAATATCACATACGCATGACATATATAGACACACAAACAGACATACAGAGAGAAGCAGAATTTTATTTGCTGGCTTTTAAGTGTGTGTGTGTGTGTGTGTGTGTGTGTGTGTGTGTGTGTGTGTGTGTATTCAGACTATCAATCTTTTAATTACCTATTTTATTGCCCTAAGCAATTGTTAGCTAGGCAACAATTTGCCTTCTAAAAAGATAACTTGTAGGTGAAATACGGCAGAAAATTTATATTTCGAAAGCACAGAGCTAGGACTTTAGGCCTAAATATTGTACCATCATTTGCTCGTACCGAGGAGAAAAGGTTGTATGCAACGTCCCAGTTAAGATAAGATGGCCAGGAAAAGTGCCCTAAACAACGGTAAGGGTAAGACTTGTCATGTAAATTTAGAACAATGGTAAGACCTTCTAGTGACTCAGTCCTCCCTCTCAGACACTCTTATAAACAGAAAGTTCCCTTTTTATAGATATAAAAAAAATTTTAATAAAAGGGTTTTAAGATATCCAATTAAGGGCCAGGAGCAGTGGCTCACGCCTACAATCCCAGCACTTTGGGAGGACAGGGTGGGAACACCATCCGAGGCCAGGAGTTTGAGACCAATCTGAGCAACAAAGCGTGACCCCTGTCTCCACAAAAAAACAGAAAAATCAGCCAAGCATGGTGGCACATGCCTATAGGCCCAGCCACCCGGGAGGCTGAGGCAGGAGGATCACTAAGCCAGTTAATCAGATCCAATCTGATCCCAGACCCAGTACAGTTTCTCTTGCCACTTTCAAACCAGTTAGGATCAAAAACTTGCTCCAACAAACTCAGAGAGCTCAAAACACAAATTCATGGAGCTTCAGAATCTGAGAGAGAACTTTCCCACGGGCTCCAGTTACTTGGAGGGAGAATAATGAGCACAACCTGGTGGGTACCTGGGAGCTCTATTTCAGAATCCACTTCTGACAAATTAAATTTAACAGAGTTTAATCGAGCAAAGAACAATTCATGACTCAGGCAGCTGAACCAGAACAAGTTCAGAGAGACTCCAGCGCTGCCACGTGGTTAGAGAAAGGCAAGCTTCCCTGGCATCAACAAACGGCACAAGTCACACTAATATCAGATCAGAACAAGTTTATTCCCCGTCCAAGAATTGAACCTAGGCTGCTGAGGCGAAAGTGCAGAACTTTAACCATTAGGCTACAAGGTAAATCGGCCCCTGCCATCCATCATTCCCACAAGGGCAATGTTCAAAGGATTTTTATTTTTGTTTTAGATCAGACATTTGTTCTTCAATTTTGTCAAGAGAATTTTTAAGGCTAGCCACGAAATCGTTATGTGTTCTTCTTTTAGCTCTGATCTTTTCATAAATACAAAATAAGGAAATTGTTTAGAATAAAAGATCTCTAAAATTTATTTTTTTTTTAAATTGAGGAGTCTTTAAAGCATTCACTTTTGGCCATAAATTTTTAATGATGTACTTATTTTAAAGCAACACAAATAACAAACCAGAATATCAAGCAAAAAGTCCTTCCAAAACAAGTCAAATCAAAAATTTAAGAGTACTCCTCTAGACAGACTGCCTATTCTCTGTCCAATGGGGTGAAGTCTCCCCAAGATAAGACTCTTCCTATTACATAGGGAAAGCCAACCAAGACCCACGGAAGAGCCACAATGCCCCAGAGAGGCAAACAATCCAGAGGAGGAAGGTTGCTGTGTGCTCTTCGAACACTCACCAGAACATCTTCTAGTTCTGGAGGCCGTTTCTCTACTGTAAACAGGTTCAAGCACCATGGGTCAGCAACCACCCACGAGTAGGGACGATGGTACCAGAAATGGCCCTCAGTTCAAGAGAGCTGGGTGGCTGCTAGGGCGCACCTCTAAGTTCATGCCACTGGTGAGAGGTCACTTAACCGCAGGCAAGCACCCACAAGGGTGATCCTGGACGAGCCCCCAGTTTGTTGTCACCCAACTAGATTGTATTGCCCACTGCACAGAGAAGAGCCAAAACACGGAGGCAGTCAGGGTTGTGATGGAGAAAGGGTTTAATTCCACAGAGCACTAAGCGGGGAGATGGAAGGAACTTCTCAAATCTGCCTCCCTGAGAATTTGGGAGATAGGGTTTTTAAAGATAGTTTGGCAGGCAAAGGAATTAGGCAATTGGGTTTGCTAATTGGTTAGGTTCAGGGCAAAATTATAGGAGTGTAGAAATCATCTTCTTGTGCTGAGTCAGTTCCAGGGTTAGGGTCACAATTCCAGTTGAGTCAGTGTCTTGGGATGGGCCACTGGTCTGGGTGGGTCAGCCAATCCACTGGAATGCAGGCCTGGAAGGTATCTCAGAAACTATCCCTAGATTTCGAAAAGATGATGTTATCTACAGAGAAAGATAAGAATTTTGATGACCACCAGCTATGTGACTCCAGAGTGGCAATTATAGAGAAGCAAACACGTGGACAGTAGCTGATCATTATTATTTTTAGCAAGGCCTGTGACTTCTCAGAGTATTAGGTCCTTACCCCAGTTCTCACCTTGTACCCCTTTGTTGATTTGTAAAGGGCAGTTTTACTCATACTTCTCCGGAGCCTTCTCATGTCCAGTGTTGCAGGTTGAATTTTGTCCCCCAAAAGATATGTTCAAATCCTAACACCTGGTACCTGTGAATGTGACCTTATTTGGAAATAGAGTCTTTGCAGATATAATCGAATTAAGATAACATCACATGGCCGGGCACAGTGGCTCACGCCTGTAATGCTAGCACTTCAGAGGCCGAGGTGGGCGGATCGTTTGAGCTCAGGAGTTCAAGACCAGCCTGAGCAAGAGCGAGACCCCGTCTCTACTAAAAAAATAGAAAGAAATTAGCTGGACAACTAAAATATATAGAAAATTTAGCTGGGCATGGTGGCACATGCCTGTAGTCCCAGCTACTTGGGAGGCTGAGGCAGAAGGATTGCCTGAGCCCAGGAGCTTGAGGTTGCTGTGAGCTAGGCTGATGCCACGGCACTCACTGTAGCCTGGGCAACAAAGCGAGACTCTGTCTCAAAAAACAAAAACAAAAACAAAAACCATCACATGGATTAGAGTGGGCCCTTAACCTAATATGACTGGTGTCCTTATAAGTAGAAGAGATACAAAGGCAGAGACACACAGAGAAGAGAAGACCACATGAAGACACAGAAGGAAGACAAACACATGACAAGGACACCAAGGATTGTTGGCAGCAACGATAAACTAGGAAGAAAGAGCACGGGGCTACTGACACCTTGATTTTGGACTCCTAGTCTCCGGAACCATCAGAGAATAAATTTCTGTTCTTTCAAGCCACCTGGTTTGTGGTACTTGTCATGACAGGCCTATGAGAGACTGAATATACCAGTGGACTGTGGCCAAACGCCACATAAAAATAGAACTCTGACTCACAACCTAAAGCAACCCGCCCAGGATGCCAAACAATGACTTGTGTAGCGATCAGCTCCCAATGACCAGGACATCATTAATAACTGACAGCTTCCCTAATTTGTGGCCACATGTTCAATTTAGTACCAACCAGAAAAAGCCAAAGCATGCACCCCTAACTAATCACTTAGGGTGCCCCACTTCTCATTAGCCCACCTCCCCCGGCTTCTGCAACGCTCACAGCCTTCAGTCAGGGCACGCCCCAGGTCTTCCCTGGTTCCATTATAAAGCTTTTCTCTGCCCGGCTTTGTGCTCCTGTCAAAAGCCAGTGATGGTGGCTGGCTCCTTGCTGTAGTGAGCTCTGGCTGTTGTCACCTGGACGGTGGTCTTCATGCATTTCCACACCTGGGAAACTATTATAACACACCCAGCATTTTCAAATAAAGTCTTACGCTAACAGTGTTCTCTTCTACACCTTCCTCTGATGTCAGTTTGAGGCAGTTTTAGAGAGGCGAATATATTTTGAACACATTTTCTGATTAATTAAAATATCTTGTTCACCATAGTACCCCCAGCCCCTAGCTTTAATGCCCATCATACTGTAGGCACTCAATGAATGACTTGTTTAATGGGATTGACGATTCTCTCTTACCTGCCTGGGTGGCTAACACATGGCCGGAGCATCATACTTCACAGGGGAAAGTTGTTGTACAGAACAGGCACGGCCTCATGCTTATTTAATGCCCTAATAATAAAGCAGCTTTCCCACTAGATAATGTGAGCTGCAGTGGACAGTTTAATCACAGCTGGTCAATATTTATGAGGCCAGAGACCCAGCTGTGCTGAATGACTTATTTACAAGCCAATTCTGCAGCCCATAAGCCTCCCCGTGAGGCCCACCTGTTCCTAGGTGCTGGCACTAGGGAGACTGCCAAAGCCAGCAGGAGGGAACCCATCCTCCTCCCAGGGATTCAAATGACAATTCAGACACCCTCCTGCCGTCTTCCTGGAGCACCATGCACTTCCTTTGGAATAAAAAGGTTGGCTTAGCTTTTCTTCCCTGCAAGATTTAGCACCCCCACCACCAGCCCCCTCCAGGTGATCACAGCCCAGACAGAAAAATCAGACAGGCCCTAGAGACCCTAAGGCACTGGTTTTCCCCCCAGCTGTGTATTAGAATCACTTCGGGTGCTTGTTAAAATTGCAGATGCTAGAGCCTCACCCAGCCCTACTGAGCCAAAGCCTTGCACGTGGGGCCTGGTAGCGGGGCTTTCAAACATGCTCCCTTGGGTACCTGGGTTGGGGGAGCTTTGAGCCAATCTGCAGAGTAGCAGACTGGCTTGGAATCAAAAGCAAAATGCCATGCAGGTGGGGACACCCAGACCAATCATGGAGATTTGGATCTTGACATGAGGTGTCGCTGGTCTGCACAAGAGGCAACACGGAATCATGAAAAAGCACAGCCCCCCAGGTCTGAGACATGCCCAACCTGGCCCTGCAGCTTCCCGGCAGTGTGGCTCTGGGCTTGGCACTCTCTGAGCCTGTGTCCTTATCAGAAAAAATGAAGGTGATAAAGACAAAGGTTATTTTGAGGATTCATGAATTCGGCAGAACAAGGAGGGAAAGGATATGCCACACAATGAGGATAAAGTGGTGAATACGAGAGACACGGTCCTTGCCTTCCCAGCGCTATAGTTTAGTCTAAGGGACAAACATGAAATAATTTGCCAAATGGCTAGGTCATCCCATTTGTGATAAACTCAGTGAAGGAAGAACACAGACTATTACTGGAGCATGAAAATTATGACCGAGAGTCTGTGATAGGACTTGAGAACTGAAGATGATGAGGGAATCTGGCAACCGCAGGAATTTGGGGCCAGAAGGGGCTTTCCAGGCACAGGGAACAGAGTGTTCAAAGGCCCTGTGGCAGGACTGAACTTGGCACAGTCAGGAAACTAAAAGATGTTGTCAAAGACTCATTGCAAATGAAGTTTAAAGCTTCACTAACTTTAAACAGAAATGGAGCCTGGCGTAAATGGGAAAGGCTAACTAAATAGAACTTGCTTATCGTCGTAGACAAGCTGTGGGCCAGTTGTCTGCATCCATCTCTGAGCACTGGCTGCCTTCAGCCCCAGGGGAGGGGAGGCCCCTGCAGCCACATGGGACCTACATAAGCCACCCCCTGGCTACAGCTGATTAGGCCAGGAGGGAGCACTGGGTGGCTTCTTGCCACTGAAATATTTTCCTTTCTGAATCAAGAAACAGAAATGAGAGAGTTGGAAGTTTAGTTACTCTAATGGCCAAATTTCTGATAGGCTAGACTTTGGTTTCAGAGAAGGGCCTCGCTCCCACCTTACGATAGGCCTGGTGTTTTGGCATTTCCTTCAATACCACCCAAACAGCCAGTGCGAGTAGCTTATCATTGTTTATGACTAAATGATTTGTAGATCCCTCTGCCTCCCCCTGTAGGCTCTTTGGACTGGGAAATGCCTGGCCTTCGTTGTGTTAAATCTGCCTGTCCTGATCATTTCTGCGTCTGACTCGCTCACAGGAGACCCTGTGAATGGGTTTGCTCTGGCCGGCTCTCAGGTAATTCGCATCAGATGGTGGCTGTCACGTTTGACAAGGCACCGTGCAGCCACACATTAGGATTTCCTAGGCTTTGCTCACAGTGTCCTGACCTAACAGAATGGACAGGGCTTGACATAATAACTTCCTTCCACACCTTGCTGATGTGTGAGGCGACATTCCGGGCCCCCACCCCAGACAGGGAGACTCTGCTGATGCCCGGGAAGTGCGTGGGCCCCGTGGAGGTGGGTGGAAGGGGATTTGGTATTTATGAAACACGCTTCTCAATAAAGGGGTACAGCGTGAGAACTGAGATAAGGGCCCGAAAAAAGGCAGAGGCCTTGCTAAAAATAACGATAATAATTAGTCACTGTCCCCTTGTTTGCTTCTCTATAATTGCCACTCCGGAGCCACATAGCTGGTGGTCATAAAGATTCTTAGCTTTCTCCGTAGATAACATCACCTCTTCAAAACCTAGGGGTGGTTTCTGAGATATCTTCCAGGTCCCAAGTTCCAGTGGAACAGCTGACCCTCCCAGACCAGTGGCCCACACCAAGGAACTGACTCAACGGGTCTTGTGATTCCCACCCAAGAACCTGGTCAGCAAAGAAGACAACTTCTACACCCCTATGGTTCCACCCCGAACCCAGCCAATTAGCAGACCCAATTGCTTAGCCTCTTGCCTGCCAAACTGTCTTTAAAAACCCTTCCTCCCAAATTTTCGGGGAGGCAGATTTGATAAACTCCTTTGATCTCCCTGCTTAGTGCTCTGCGGAATTAGACCCTTTCTGTGCCGTAACACCTGCTGGCTTAGTGTACTGGCTTCCTCCTGGGCCGCGGGTAACGAACTTGGTTGGGTGGCAACGTGCACTAAGCAGCTACTCTGCACTGGGCACTGTGCTATTTTTTTTTTCAGTTGACTCTCACTGTCATCTGTGAGGTAAATATTTTTTCCAATTTTTCAGCAAAGAAACAGAAGCTCTAAGGGTTTAGAAACATGCCCATTTGCAAGTGGTGTAGCTCCAGTTACAATCCACATATGTTCTGTCACCTCTCAATAGCCCAATGACTCACTCTTTTAATCAAAGCTGCAGGGAGGTAAGGAAGGGCCCTGGAACTATGGCAAAGACAGGCAAAGGGTCTACGTGGTAATGGCCTTCCAGAGCCACGATGGGAACGAGAAGGGGGCTGTTTCTACCCCAGATCCCTAAAGGAATGTGAGGGCAGAGTTCTGCTGTGGGTTTTCAGTAGATAATTAAAGAGAAAAAAGATGTATCTGCACATCTTATCTTATCTTATCTTATCTTATCTTATCTTACCTTATCATATCTTATCAATAATTCATCTAGTTGACCTTAGAAATCTCAATTCCTGGCTGTTCAAAGGTGCACTGGTTTCTTTTCATGACTCTGGAAGGGCAGCAAGCTGTGGTGCACTATGAAGAGCTCCAGAGTCAGCAGCCCTGGGTTCGAGTTCTGATCTTGCTCTTCTCTAGCTGTGTGACCTTGAGCAAGTTCCTCATCCTCTCTGATCCTTAATTTCCACCCTTGTAAAATGATGGTAATAATGATACCTACTTTGGAAGTTTTTCCTGTGGGTTATTCTCCTCATTTTGCAAATGAGGAAACTGAGGCTCAGAGACATCATTCCTTCTTGCCACAGACATTTCCTGAGATTGACACGAGGGGAGGGAAGAGGAGGAGCTCCGTGTGGAGCGGGCATTCACATGATCGCTGGTGGGTATGATGCCTGTTAAGCTGGTCGAGAAGCACTGTCCTAAGGAGCAAAGATGAAATAGGATGCAGAGAAACATCTGGGGTGCAGAGCTTCAGGGACCTCAGCACAGAGCTCCAAGATCCAGGATGCACAGATTCTCTCTGGTTCCCGGCCTGTCCGCCATCTTGGGAGATGCCAGGCAAAGCTATTTCACCTCTGGATAGTGGGATAGGGCTGTACGAGAAAAATTAGTGAGATTATTTAGGGAGTCAGGTCCTGGCAGAAGAAAACTCAAAAGGGGTGATTAAGGAGACTTTCATGAAGATTCTATTTACTGATGGAGGTTTAAGGGAACCCAAGAGGGAACAGTGAAGCACAGCACAGCTAATGCCAAAGGGAGGCTGCTTCCTTCTGCCCACACCCAGGCCTGAAGGGGCAACGGGCAAGAGCAGTTCCCAGAACCAACAAGGGCCCAACAGCGCCACTGGTAGGGGTTGCGGCACTGCCCTTGGCTAGGGACCCATGGTGTCAGAGGGAGGAAACACCCGACCTCTCTTTGTTCCCCCCATCATGCCCGTATTGGTGCCTCCCACCGGATGCTGGGGAGCAAGGGACCAGCTGACGCAGCCTGTGGAGGTCAGCCCTTCTGCAGCACAGAGCAGGGTGGAAGAGTAGAATACCCAGCACAACTACCCATAAAGACGAAGGGGACAGAAGTCCACCTCAGAAGGTGAGACCTGTGTACGTGGGGGAAGGAAAACACCAAGAGGCCCTTCAGGTGGTTGAGAGGGGAAAATGGCTCTAGTGGCAGGGACAGTCTGGCCACACCTCAAGGGGAGGCTTTGCTTTCGTGTATTTCTTCAAGTTTGCCTGTTTGGTTTCAAAGGTCAGTTCCAAGAAGCAAGATATGAATCAACTCCCCAAATCAATAAAGGGTCAGTGATCGCATTGCCACTTGATATTCTCAAAGGGGTCCAGACGTGGACCACTCATCTCCCCAAAGCTTATGGAGTGTTATTTTGGGGACGTGGTGTGGCACCACGCAGGTCCCCAGCCACTGGTCGCCCGATGCAGGGATGTCTCTGATGAGTAGAGCCGCCTCACCATGGTCACGTCCCTTTCTGAGGTGGCCGTATCCACTGACTGGTCAGGGTGGGGCTGTGAAGGCCTCCTCCCCTCACCCCAACTAGGGACAGCTCTGAATGGCCGGCCCAGCTGCAGGGTGCTCCTGGGAGGTGCCCTGAACAGCCATCTGCATGCATCGCAGCCCAGCGTCTCCCGCTGCCCAGCCCGCATCCTCCTCCTCCTTCCTTCTGCTGTTGGCCTCAAGGGCTCGCCCTAACACACAGCAGCAAATCCCGCATCTCAGAGCCGCTTCCTCAACCGACCACAGTCGTTAGAAGCTTCCTTGTTAGCGATCCTTAGAAACAAAACTACAATGGAGCGTTTACAAGCAGTAATAACAACAGACATCTGCAATGCTTTATCCTTCACCCAACACTCATATGCTCATTTCATCTTCCCAGCAGTCTGAAAAGGTTGGCAGGCACTCGGAGGACAGTGGCCTTGTCTGTTTGATTATTTCACAAGCAGGATGCCCAGCGTGGACGGGTATCAGCAAAATCCTGTTGCAGGCAATGATTACAAAATTTAGGGTAATGATTGCCAAACTCTTTCACGGAGCATGAGTGCTCTGCTAGATGTTAATAAGTGTTCTGTTTTAAAAAGCGGGAGTGATGTGTAGAGTCACGTATTTTTGGAAGAGACTGGATCTAAAAGTGGTTGCTTGGCTGTAGGACCCATCTGAGCCTTTAATATGCTAATGTGCATTGTTAATTGTCAAGAAAAGGTTCCATGTGCATATTTCTTAAACTTATTTGGCTATGGAACAGCTATTACTGTCTCTCCCGGCATGAGGGGCCTGTGGACATAATACTGGAGATGCTAACATAGATGAAGGTTCCATGAAATAGATACCTCTTCCACTGTTACGTTCCTTTGTACTCAATTCTTTCCATTTTTAAGGAAAAGGGAAAGACATCCCCAGGTTAGCTCTGGAAGTGGCATTAGGAGACAGGTGTTCGACAGGAAGGCTTCCTCCTAGCCTTGCTGGCAAGGAAAGATGCAGACAGACAGTGGTGGTGTCTGCAAGATGCGAGACTGTTCTGAGTTCAGCCGGAGGGAGCGGGTGGGCAGGGGACAGGGAAAATGAGGGCTGAGGGCTCTGGGGAGACAGGGATGAAAAGCTTGGGGCTTTTTCCAGAGCCAGGTGGATTTTTCCAGAGCCTCTAGCTTCCCGGTCAACCCCACTGAGACCGCTGGAGGCACCGATGCTTTCAAGAGAGCAAATGAGAAGGAGAAAAATGAGCCTGGGTAGCTCTGTTCCAGCTGACCGATGTGGCAACTGCTCCTTGCTTCTCTCCAGGGCTTTGGCGGCTCCTGCTCACAACCCTCCAAGACAGGAGGGGTCCCTGGCTGAAACCCAGAGGAGCCAGCTCTGCTGTCTGGGCTAACTCCATCTCTTTGGCCCTGAAAATATGAAGCCAGAGTTCAAGTCCAAGCCTGGCTCTCTGGCTAGGGAGGAAAACACAAACCAATATTGAATAATATCCCCCTGCCTCACATTTACTTAGTGAATTCTCAATGATCTGCATAAATAGAGAGATCAGAATTGTGGCTACTCCCAAATGGCAGATAATTCCAAAGTCTGATTAGGTGTTGGGAGTATTTGCATTTGAAAAGAATCTCTCCCCCTCAGGAGTTTGACTTGTGTGAGGCTCCAAGCCGTGGTGATTCAGAGACCTGGCTTGGGAGTTAGCGCCTGGTTCAAATCCCAGCTCTGTCTTTTCTTACATGTTTTAGGTTGGGTCCCTCTACCAGCTGACCCTGAGACAAGAATTTGAGTGCAAGCAGTCAATTTTGGAGCGGATCCCAAGCGTCACAGTTGGGGACTGGGGAGTCTAACAGGGCAGGGAAGGTGGGTGAGAAATGGTGGTGTGTTATTGATCGGTTCCCACTATGGGCAGCTGAGGCTCTGTCCTACTGGGGAACTTGGGACAGCATGTAAAGCATGCCTCAGAGTGATCCTACCCAAAAGGCAAGGAAGCTGGGGTGCTTAACCTCTGACTCATGCATGTCCTTCATAAAGCATGAACTCCTTGGCAGTCCTGGCCTGCCCCATGTGGGGTGGAGAGAAAGCCTTCAGATGGAGAGTTGCAGGTACTTGCAGTAGGACAGTAGGATGTGGCAAGGACTGCAAAGGTGAGGACTAAGGGGCCGTGGATGGGCCACCAACAGATCTGGTGTTTAGCTCCGTGGAGTAGGAAAGCGAGAAAACTTTCTATGCCTCAGTTTTCTCACCTGTGAGATGAAGATGGCTAATGGCATCTACATGATGGGCTGTCGTGATGATTAAATGAAATAATACTGCAAAGCACAAATGGAACAGAATAGTGATCTGTCACAGCTGACCCTTGAACAACGCCAGGGTTAGGCGTGCAGACCCACTGTGCAGTCAAAAATTTGTATGTAACTTTGGACTCGCCCAAAATTTAACTACTAATAGCCTACTGTGGACTGGAAGCCTTACCGATAACATAGTCAATTAACACATATTTTGTATGTTATATGTATTATATGCTGTACTCTTGCAATGAAGTAAACTAGAGAAAAGCAAATGCTATTAAGAAAATCATAAGGAAGAGAAAACACATTTACTATTCATTAAGGGGAAGTGGATCGTCATTAAAGGTCTTCATCCTCATCATCTTCATGTTGAGTAAGCTGAGGAGGGGGAGGAAGAGGCGGGGTTGGTCTTCTTGTCTCAAGGGTGGCAGAGGTGGAAGAGGTGGAGGCAGTGGAAGGGGAGGCAGGAGAGGCAGGCACACCTGGTGTAGATTTTATTGGAAAAAACCTGCATATAAGCAGACGTGTGCAGTTCAAACCCATGTTATTCAAGGGTCAACTGTGCTGTGTAACAAACTGCCCCAAAACCTAATGACTTGAAACAATAATAATCATTTATTGTAGCTCATAGTTCATGTGTATAATTCAGATGGAGCACAGTCGGGATGGCTTAGCTCTGCTCTGTAATGCCTGGAGCCACGGCTGGAAGACTTGAAAATTGGGAGCTGGAATCATTGGAAGGCTTGATCAGGTCTGGGGCATCCACTTCCAAGGCGGCTCACATACACGGCTGGCAAGTTGTGCTGGATACCTTTACGACATGGGCCTTTCCAGAAGACTGCTTGAGTGCCCGCACGACGTGGCGGCTGGCTCCCCCCAGCACAAGCTATCCAAGAGGCTAAGGTAGAAGCGTCAATGTCTTTTATGGCCTAGCCTTAGAAGTCACATACTGTCCTTTCTGCAGTATTCTACTGGTCACACAGGTCAGCTCTGGGTCATTGTGGGAAGGGACCACCCAAGAGCATGAGTACGAGAAAGCAAGGACCACAGGGAGCCTTCTTGGAGGCTGGCCACCAGCAAACTGACAGGCATGAAACAAGAACTCAATAACGTGAGCTATTATTTTTCTCCTAAGAACAAAGGAAAGCCCCTCGGTAAGGACTTTGGGGAGGCAGGGAACCGAGAGCCAAGTTTCCCACCTGGTGCTTACCCAGC
Source organism: Lemur catta (assembly GCF_020740605.2). Lineage (NCBI taxonomy): Eukaryota > Metazoa > Chordata > Mammalia > Primates > Lemuridae > Lemur > Lemur catta. The sequence continues at coordinate 20,367,685 of NC_059145.1, read as the reverse complement.
TCCTCCCGGCTGCTCCCTGAGGGTGGGCAGCTTATCTCTGCTTGACGAAAGGTCTGCATCTCCAACCTTCCCTGGAGCCAGGCAGGTGGCACTTGGCTTTCCCGGAGCATCTCAGTGGGTAAAATAAACAGAGAGTGGAGAGATATCCATAATGCTGTAATTAAGCAGAGAAAGGTGCTAACTGCAAATCCGGAGCCCCAAATGTCCTCCAAGGGGTAGTTAGGGCTGTGTAGAATCTGTTAACTGGCAATAACTTTGAAAGGAGGGTTTGCCAGAGAGAAGCCGGCGTCAGCATAGATCACCTGCAGACAACCGTGGGCTGACTGTACATCCAGGCTCATTTGTTTTAAACTGAAAGCTCTGAGCCAAAGAGTCCAGCCCGGGACTGAATTAATGATGAGCATGAATGAAGCTTGGCACTGCTCCCCTCGCAGAGAGGCAGGCACTCGATGAATTTTTCATGGCTTGCTTGCGGTGCCATTTTCTGTGCCAGGTTCTCGGACCACCCCTGGTACGTGTGCGGTGAGGGGCAGGGTTGGCTGGAGATGGGGATGATTTTATTCTCTGCTTACTCCAGGGTCACCCACAGCAGATGCCTTCAGAGTGTTTGCCCCATTCACAAGCAATTCCCCCTAACAACCACACCTGCTTGGTTCAGCAGCCATTTGGTGACATGTGATAACACGCACCTGCTCCCATGACTCTAGGCGACTGGTTTGCGAAGGGCTGTAGATGCACGCTGGGGTACCGGAGTCCCTGCCCTAGGAATGTCGAAGTGGAGCCCAGGGAGAGAGAGCTGTTCTCCTGGGATGCCTAGATCTTTAACATGCATTCCTGGTAGTTGTTGGGGGTGGGCGGATCATTCACCGAGAAGCAGAAGAGAATGTTCCGCAGAGAGAAGGAAAGAATGAAGCGGAAACATAGGAGCCTGGAAGAGAGACAGAAAGATAAACCAGACGTTCTCAGTGCTAATTCTCCTTCCTGCTGGAGACCCATGTGTGTTTCCACCCCTGAGTGCTAAAGAGACATCCCTATATCCTTATAAATTCCCATTTTCTCATTCAACTAGTATAGCTTGGGTTTTGTTACTCTTGTATTAGGCTAACCAGCTTGAGAAGTTATTACATCTTGCTTTGTTTCTTTGTTTTTTTAATAATCACGTGCATGCACATAGAATGTGAGGAGCTTATCCTTCCTCTTTTCAGGGCCCAGCGAGCTTTTGGGGGGAGCGCAGACCAGGGAAGAATGGTCTGGCCTTTGTTCTGCAGGGCTAAACCCGAGCTGGCACACCTGCCACCCGGGGCCGGCAGGCCATGCTCCATGAACGAGCCACGCCAGGATAGATGGCCCCTGCTGAAGGGACACTTGCTACTCAGCTCTGTCTGGTTCTTGGCACTGGGGTATGGGAAATCACTGTGGCTGGATTTTTCTGATTTTTCAACAGTGTAGGGAAGTTTGGACTTCTGTGCAAAATTTGCTGATTTTAAAACGTTGCAAATAATTTTTAAGATGTGAAAAACACTCTGAGAGCCCAACAGAAAGTGTCTGAGCGGGAGTGGCTAGCCTGCCCCTGGAAGACCAATGGGGGTTGGGGGTCCTATGCAGCACCTGGGAAGGAGCTGTTCTCTGAGGGGGTGCTAGGGAGGCCGGACGCTAAACACGATGACCTTGAGAGCATCACCAGGGTCCCCTGAGGCCAAGGCTGCATGGGCAGAGACCACTGGGAGGGGCATTTCTGTGGCCCACCCAGCAAAGCACTCTCTGATAAGTGATGGAGAACCTGAACTTGACAGTGGGGTTGTGAAGCTGAAGGAGTGATGGTAACGACAGGAAACCTCGTGGATCAAGGACCTTCCTGCCTGCTCCCAAAGGACCAAGTAATGCCTGACAAGGAACCTCCAGCCAGCCAGGCAGGTGGGGGCTGGAGCCAGTATTAAGTTGATTAGAGGAAAAGAAAGAAACAGGGCATTTCTTAACCTGTGAATTGTGGAGCAAATTCATACTGGTTATACTCACGATCAGAAGATCCTAATAGAGATATTGCACTAAAACCTTCCCAGTAAGGCTGTATCCTGTTCTGCCAGGAAAACAAAATCCCACCCTAGGTGTTTCAAACAGAGGCAGTTCAGTACAAGGACTTGGTCCGCGGGTGATGGATGGAAGAGCTGAGAGGTCCGTCGGGGCTTAGTGAGACAAGTGCAGGAAACTCCACCACTCTTAGGCTGGAGGGACAGCAGGGGAGAGGTGCCAGGGGGGCCCAGGCACTGGGGTCACCTGGTGGAAGCTGAAACCTTGGCAGGTCTGTTGGTGGGAGCTGGAGCCATAGGGGAGGGAGGATGCAACTGGCCCCAAAGGTGTCACCTGAGCAGAGAGAAGAGTAAAGTGCTCTGGCTCATCCTTTCTGCTCTCCAGTGTCCCACCAGTGGCTCCAAATGGCTGAGCTTATGTGGAAACCAGCTGACATGGGATCCCGGGAAAGCCAGTCCCCAAGTGTCGGCCTCCCTGAACTATGGAGCAGAGCAGGGGAAGGACAAGGAGTGCACCTGAGCAAACGGGGAGGACGGGCAGAAATACCAAGGAACTGTAGTCCCCAACCCCCGGGCTACAGAGCTCTGCTGCCCCCACTCAGCCCCCCATCTGTGGAAAAATTGTCTTCCATGAAACTTAGAAACCAGGCCACACAGCAGGAGGTAAGCGGCAGGCCAGTGAGCGGAGCTTCATCTGTATTTATAGCTGATGGCTTGCATCACCACCTGGGCTCCACCTCCCACCCCTGCCCCATAGTCCGTGGAAAAATTGTCTTCCAGGAAACTGGTCCCTGGTGGTAAAAACGTCAGGGGGACTGCTGACATAGAACATGAAGAATGGAGAACATTCCAGAAGCAGGGTCACATGATGCTGCACTCCTGTTTCTACAGCTCACTTCTGGTCCCCGGCTGCTTCCCAATCTTACCTAGCATCTGCAGGTGCTTGGCCAGAGGTGGCCAGGTTGCAATGCCTGTGAAGGGAAGGTGAGGAAAGAACAGCTACTATGGCCACTCCAGAACTGTCACTTGCATGATGGGAACTATCTTGGGGGGCCTTGCCCTGCTTTTCTCAGTTAGAGTTATTTTCTCCCGAGCTCACACACAGGCAAACAGGGGACTATAAGGGCTAAGACTTAGGCATGCACTTTTGGGTATCAAAACACCTAAGTTACTCACCAGGACAATGCGGTCCTTAGTTTTATAGGCAATTTTCTTTCTTTAGGACCTAATCTGCTCCCCAAATTCTTTTTATTTTGGCAGTTAGGGGCCTACCCAACTCATCTAATATTGCCACCCATATTTATGCCATGACAAATGCGTACGAGAGAGGACAAGGCTGTGAAGGTGTCAGAGGTGGAAGCATGGCTGAAAGGGGCCTGTTAGAGTTTGCAAAATGTGCCGTGCTCTGCCCCCTCCTTACTGCCTCCTACCCACCCCCCACGCTCTCCCACAGAGCCTGAAATATTAGACGGGTAGTGGCTGGCAGTTTTAATTACAGGATGTCTTTTACGGCTATCGGTCTCTCCAAGTTCTTCGGGTTGAAGAACACTGATGATTGCTCATGTCATCGGTTGTGGTTGGAGTCCCTGGGGAACTGTGATGTATTGGTTTTGTGGCCTTTGCTTCAAATTCCCCTCTGTAAACAGAGGTCTGGGTTAATTGCATATGGTGGAGCGGGATGTGGGACTGCGATTAATGTCAGCCAATCTTATTTCCAACCACTCCCCTGACACACATCCTCTCTCCTCCCTGGGCCGACTACCTTGTTCCTACGTTGGCCATCCCTTCAGCTTGGGGTACCCTTCCCATTTCTCCCTAGAAATATTATTCTCCAAGGCTCAGTCAGGATCCACATCCTGCATGGAACTTTCTCAAATGAACTCCATGACACAATAGCACAAATTCTGCTGGCACACACTCAGCCTCATCATTAACAAGATATCTTTATTGAATGACTAATATATAAAATGCATAGTATCAGGCAGAGAGGTGTGAAAGGGATATAAACCACAGTTCCTAACTGTCACATGTGTACAGTCTAGTTGGGAGAACAGCACATTCATTTATTCATTCTGGAAGCACTTACTGAGTAGCTACAAAGTGTAGGCGCTGCACCAGGCACTAAGAAGAGATATCCACAAATATACATGTATAATTAAACATGAAGCAACAACGTGAAAACATGCAAATGCTAGGCAGCAAGTTAGATTATCATCCAGCAACACAGTACAATTGTTTAAAATGAGAGGGAAACAGAAAAGAGAAAGAGAGAGAGAAAATTGGGACTGGAACCCAGTCCCACCACGTGAAGCTGTGCATCCTTGGGGGAGACACTTAACTTGGGCTACCACATATGTACACTTGGGCAAGTTGTGTCCTGTCCTTTGTGCCTGGACTAGAGGATGTGTAGGGGCTGAAATCGGACCCCTGCTCTGCTCACCAAGCTGAGCTCCCTGGCTCTGAGGCTCTGTCGACTCAGAGGAAGGGGTGCCTTTTGTAATTCCTCTGCTCAGAGTGGGTGCCATTTTGAAATTCACCCTCCAAGAAGAGATGTCTTCTAATTTATACAAAATACCACAGAGCTAGCAGAGTCCTCCTCTCAATCTCTCTTAGCCTCAATTTCCTTATTTACAAAATGGGGCCAATAATACCTACTCTAAAATCTTGTTGGGAGGATTAAATGAGATAACATATATGATCATAAATCTTTAGTTGCAAAAGAAAGAAACCCAACTTAAACTGGAAAAAGAAAAAAAAAAGACAGAGAGAGAGACTTTTGGTGTATATTATTGGGAAGACCACAGAGGAAGCCTCAGAAAGAGAAAGAAAAGTTGTAGGGTCAGGATCGTTTAGGGTGTATCAATCAGGGTTTAGGAAACCAAAACCACTCTAGGTATGTCAAATAGAAAATGACTGAATACAGGAATTAGGAGCTTATACTGTGAGTGGAAGGGCTTAATGAGCAGAAATCAGGGGTCACGATATGATTACAGATTTCAAGGGCATTACCAAGGCTATGCATGGTTCAGGGGTCAAGCAGCCCCAGTAACTGCCACCCATGCCCCGTGAAGCTGGGGGCCAGACTCAGAACATTCAAAGTAAAGAAGAGACACAGAGTCACTTTAACTGTGGAGGGCTCTAAGGATGGAAGAGCTTGTTATGGCAGATTCACATGCAAGCTCCATCCTCCGGGAGGTCATAGAAATTCGCCAGCCCACAGGGCAGTATGCCAGAAGCAGTCTTTTGTAGAAGTCTCCAGAGTAAGGCAGTGAAATGGAGATTGCACCTGTAATTCTTACCTAGGGGTCTCTACAGGGGGTGAAAAAATGTGCTCTTTCCTCCCACTCCCCCTCACCACTTGAAAGCTTGGACAGTGTCCTCCATATCTTGGAAGTAACCCCAAAGCCTTCAGGGGTGCCATGGGCAGAGCAGGAAAATGATGATGGGAACAGAGAGATGAAGTGTCAGTTCTGGCTGGTGGGAGAGCAGGAATTAGCAGAATAAGGTGATGTTAAGAGCTCAGGCTGGATAGTCAGACGGGTCTTGGTCAAGTTCCTGTTCCGCTGTGTTCCAGCTCTTTAACCTTAAGCAACTTCTTTAAAAACCTCTCTGGGCCTCCATCAACTCAGCTGTAAAATGGGGTGATGGTAACAACAGCAACCACTGGGCTGTAGTGAAGCTAAAATGAGATTGTGTCGAGGCGAGCCCGGCAGGAAGTGTATCTACACACAATAAATGCTCTCTGTATGTTAGCAGGGATTATGAGATTTCTTGTAGACTGCCCAGCCCTGCTTTGGAGTCATGGCAAATGACCAGGATTCACTAAGCCCCCACACGAACGCCCTCCAACAAGCCCGGCTCACCCACAGTGACAGTCTGGTCACAGCCTACACTGGACAGCAAAAGGTAACACTGACACAGAGAGAGAAAGAGAAACCCAGGCCCTCTCTTTCGTATCAGCCTTACAACCTAACCTATTAGGAGCATCTTTCAGAAGGTCTGGCTGCTAAATCACCACCGCTGCAGTAATTGAAACAGAAAATCATGCTTGACAGCACAACCTAGCAACACCACCATTAGCAGCTGTGGTTTTTCATTGCGGACTGGGGAGCTAATATGCCTCTTTATGTGTGTGCTGCCACAGTCAGATAAATATCTTCACCAATATTTCAATAGGGACTGGGCCCTTCCTGCTCGGTCTTTCTAACCAGTGATGTGTGGGGCCCCTCTTGCAGGGAGCCCAAAAGGGAGAGTGAACTTCTTCATGTTATCTGAGGCTTCCCAGCTCTGTGGCTAATGCAAAAGTTTCGTTTCCTTCTTCCCTCCCTCCTTCCCTTCCTTCTCTCCTTCCTTCATCTGCTATCATTGGGCTTACGTTTGTACAGGGGAGACAGAAATGAAATAATCACACAAATCTATAACTGAAAACTGCTATTAGTGTTCAAATTGAGCAAACTGTGCTTCTAGGGGAATCTGATATCTTTGGAAGAAAAGAAGATTTATTTGAGGGAATGCTGAGAATGGGGTGAAGAGGTTCGGGTATAAGGGAGAAAGGGAAGAATGTCCTAGAGACTTTCGGTAGGTGCAAAGGCCCTGGGCCATGAGGGAGCTCAGCATGTGTGAGCAACCTCCAGGGGTCTGGTGCTAGTGGAGGCTGGGGGGATAGCTGAGTGTGATTCATGTATCTTAAAGGTAATTGGGGGATTTTTTCTGTGCACTTCTGCTAGAGTAATCACAGTGTCTGGGGCTGATTTTGTTGCGTCTTTGTCCCACATTTTCAGTTGCTTTCAGTTACCCATTACAGCAGTTCTCAGGGAGAGGGACTTAGGGAAATGTAAGGGATGCTTCTGGTTTTCACAATGATAGAGAAGTGCTACTGGCATCTGGTAGAGTAGGGATGAGGTTGCAGGGCATCAGACATCCTATAACACGTGGGATCATCCCGCATAATAAATTTTACCCCATGTCCCATGTAATTTTTGAGTGGACTTTATGTAGGTGAAAACCCAGTTTTGAGTTATATGAGCTGTTGTGCTTTTAATATATATCTTCAAATTTGTTGACACACCTTCCTTCAAAGCATAAAGCCTAATTTTCCTCCCCTTGAATGTGGACCAGATTTAGTGACTTTCTTCTAAGGAAAAGAATGTGGCAGAAGTGACGCTATGTGACTTCTGAGGCTGGGTTATTAAAAAGATACCTTCTGTCTGTCCTTCTGTCTCTTGGATCGCCACTCTGGAGGAAGCCAGCTGCCATGCTGTGAGGACGCTCAAGCAGCGCTCTGGGGAATTTGCACAGGGAGGAACCAAGGCCTGCTACCAACAGCCAGCACCCACTTGCTAGCTGTGTGGGTGAGCCTCCGAGAAAGCGGATCTTGCAGCCCCAGTCATCGTTTGATGGTTCTAGACCTCAGCCTTTGAGTATTCAAGCTGAAGTCCCAGATATCATAAAGCAGAGGATATCTGTCCTTTCTGTGCCCTGTCTCAATTCTCCACCCACATGCCAGCACAAAAAAATATTTTTGCATAGGGTCTTAATACATATTAAAGATTCTAGAAATGCAGCTACTATGAAAATCAATGGATAGTTGTACTTAGTTTTGTCCAAACCTTTACCAAAAGTGCTTTCCACTTGAAAAATAACATTGCAGATAGCAAGGCTCCCTAAGGTATGTGAGTTACCAAAGCGATACACCTGTAACATTCTACAATTGCAGCCGCTGCCTCCATGGCGATTCCTCAGATGTGTGAATATTCTGCTGAGTACTGCCGTACATTTCTTATATTCAAAATTTTCCACTATGAGTGCTAAGCATCTGACTACTCCATTATGTCTCCTAATGAATCCATGCCTATGCATATGATATTATAGATAGCATTTCTTTTATTTCTCTTTTACACTACAGTTGAGCCATTATACTTATTTTTTAAAATTACATAAATAGGTGATATACGGGTGAGGGGAAACTTGCCTTCCCCCCTCCCCAAGGTTCACTGAAAGATCAACTCACAATTAAGGCAGATTAATAAGAGAAAGGTTTATTTACCACGCGCTTGGGAGGATCACAGAGTGATTAACCAATATCCCAATGGGATCCAGATATTTTTATACACACTTTTGAGGGGGATGGGATGGGGAAGATGAGGCATACAGGTAATTCTGTTTAGAGGCAATAAACAGTTGCTAGGAAGGATGGATACATACTAGGGAGAATGAATGGATGGGGGAAATAAATTGACTTACAAATTAACCCAAGAGACAGGTATCATGTTTAAAATGATTTGGGCCAAGTCTGGTTGCATTCTTGATGGTCTTTCCTGCAATATATTAAGATAAAGGGAAGGGAAGGGAAATCTACTGTTCTTTTGAAGGGTCAGTCCAGTTATGCAGACAGAGGGAAAGCCCCTTCTAATACCTTTTTATCTCGAGTGGCCTTTAATTCAAAATATTCTTTATACCAAGGAGTCATATTTTGGGGTGAAATTTCCTGATTCCCTCCACTGGGTAATGTTGAAAAAATGAATTTCATTTCAGGGTGGTAAAGGGGCATTATAAGATATTTGCTGAGAAAAAGAATGTGGGACTTTAAAACAATTGCTAGAGAATATATTTTGGCTTAGGAAATTAAGATCAGTTATTCTCTGGCCCCTTGGTACCCTCAGCAACTTCACGGCATGATCCCTCCAGTGTTTCTCCACATGAACCCTCTCCTCTAGTCAAATGGGCCTTTTCTCTGTTCCCCAGAGAGACTTTTCTGTGTCTCTGTATGTAGTTTCCTTACTCTGAATTCCCTCTCTTTTCCCTTTGCCTTTCAAAATCCAGTGCATCCCTGATTTAAATATTCATTCAACAAAGACAGAATGCCTCTAGAGCCAGCCCCTGTGTGAAGCCCCAGCCTGCGATGAGGTAGGTGCCTTGCTGTTTCCAGAACTTCCAGTCTGTCGGGAAGCCGACCTCGTGCAACTGCAGGGAAGTGCGGTAATAGGACCTGCTGAATGCCCACCCAGAGTCAGCATGGACGGAACTTCGTGCGGGAAGACCTGTTTGGAGTTCTCTGCACTGCAATGGTTTCAAAGTATGTCTGCAGAGAGCAGAGTGGTCTCCACCTAGCCCTGGAGACAGTGAGAGGTGGGCTGAAATACCACCCTGCGCCCCAAGCCTCTCCCTCCACCTTCCAACCGGAATAGCTCCTTAGCTTTGAATTTTCATTCTGTGTGCACTTTGCCTGCTCCCTGCATCTCCCTATCCCTAAAGCTTCCCTCCTGGGGAGGTTCCCTGATGAACTGAAGCAGGTCTGGAAAATTTTAGAATCGGATCTGCTTTCTCTCTGGCGGCTGCCACATGCTAAAACCGGTGAATCAAGAGAGAACACAGAATCCATATGATCTGCTTGCTCATAACTGAGGCCACTTGAACTCAGACCGCAGGCCAGCCACGGTCTCTTTCCAGGCAGTCTCGCTGCAGCCCACCTGGTCCTGACAGCTGACGGGGGACCGCCCTCTGCCAGCACGTCGGAGGGATTTCTGCACGGCCAGTTCAGTGGCATGGCTTGCAGCCCCTTCTCTCAGCGCTTGTCCCATTTGCATTCCTCACTACTGACCAGACTTTGAAAATAAACACACTCATAAACATGCGCACACCCTGGGGGATAAGCCTTTGGGATGCACTAAAAAATGTGCTCCAAGAAACAACCTGGAGAAGACACTGCTGAATTTTTCTCACTTTGTGAGAAAATGGATTTTCTACAAGAACCAAGCAAGGGGAAGGTCTCTTCCCGCACCCCTCACACCCTCCTCCCCCAGTTTTTCCAGAGCTCCTTGGAATTTGCAGGGGAGCCAGAGTGAATGGCGGTTTCTGGCCACTGGAGGGCACTCTGGAATTCTGAGACCACGAGGGAGCTGATTTGTTGGGCTTTTTTTTTTTTTTTACCGGAAACGTGATACCAGTTAGACATCAGCAGACAATCTGGAAATTCATCCTCGAAAAGGGAGTGGTGACAAATGGGTTTTATAATGAGGACTTGAAGCAAGACAGGGCAGAGGGCAGCTGTGACAGAGGTAAACCAAAGGGCTGCAAGTTGTACTGCAGCGGAAAGTGGTGAGCCTGGATTGGCCTGCCATTGCTCAGAAGGGTTCAGCTAACACAGTGGTTGTCAACCGGGGACAATTTCTTCAATGTCTGCAGACACATTTGGTTGTCACAACTGGGGTGGGGGGTGTTACTTGCATCTAGTGAGTAGAAGCCAGGACTGATGCCAAACATCCTGCAGTGTGCAGAACAGCACCCCCCAACCAAAACCCCAGAGCAAAGAATTATCTGGTCCAAAATGCCCAGGTTGAGTAACCCCGACTTAATACAACAGCAGTTTTAAGCCCTGCCTGCTCAGTGAGTCAAGTGCGGAAGGATATCAGTGTTCAGACTGTTTCCATTCATCCAGCAAATGTTTATTGAGCATGTACTACATGCCAGGCATTGTTTTAGGGGCTGGGGATAAGGCATTGAACAAAAGAGACAACAATCCCTGCCTTCAAGGAGTGGGCATTCTCAAAAAGGGTAATAGACAATTAAGTGGTTCATAGAGGAAGAAAAATCAGCCTGGGATTTTCAGGGCAACCCCTTTCTCCCTCTGTCCTAGGTGGCATTTCCCCAGTAGCAGCCTCTGAGACAAGGATCACAGCACAAGTAGTTTATTTGGAAAGGGAGCCAGGAAACACTCACAGGGGAGTGGGGCAGGGAAGGACGCCAGCATAAGGTGCACCCTCAAGTTAGTTTCCACTGTGGGCAACTGGAACATGGTCCCACCGGGGGTCCTGGGGGCCAGTGTAGACGTACACCTGTCCTCCAACTCTCGTCAGTCATCAGCTGAGGGCTGCTGGGGCGGGAAGGGGTGGGGAGAAGACGCTGGACGTTCGCTCCCAGGTATTGCAGCCTGCCTGGCTAGCAGAGGGGGTCTAGCTGCTAAGGAAAGTCCTCAGGTGGAGACACACAAGTGCTGCCCAATGCTGCAGCCTGAGGGGACATAGGAGGGGTGTGGATGGCCTCTTCCCTACCTCTAGCACCTCTCAAGGTCCTTACATGCCTGCTTGTCCTCTGTTTGAGTACCGTAGCTCCCTCTTGACTGTGCCAGCATGCACCGTGGTCACCTAACGGGGACATGTAGATATTAGCGCTGCTCAGTGAGAACTCCAGCGTCCTGGACCCTCAGACTGACATCCTGAAGCATTAGACAGCAGCAAGCCTGACTACAGTGTCTAGGGACAGAGGAGAAGCGTCAGTCTCAGGGCTCCGGCTTGCAGGGGCCAAGGTGAGGTAGTGGGAGTTGATAGGGCTCTACAAGGTTCTAGCTCTGTGTCAACTCGCCTTCAATGTGTGTATGAATCAGTCCCCCAGGGCTGTATGAAACGTGGGTCTAGGTGGGGCCTGGGAGTCTGCATTTCTAACAGGCTCCAGGTGGTACCCTTGTTGCAGCTCCGCTGAGCCAGGAGGGGAGGTCCGGTTGCCACCAGTAAGCATGTCTAGGTAAGCAGCGTTGCCTAAGGTCTCAGAAGAAAAGGATCTACGTCTCCGAGGCTCTAGTAGGAGATGTGATTTCTCATTCTACATAGACTTTCATACCTAATTTCCTTTTTTTCCTCCTTAAAGGACCCTCCTCACCACCCCCACCAATGTATAAGTCTCAGGTCTCATGAAACTTAGATCTGCCCTATCTAAAAGCATCGGAGAGAAGTAGGATTTAGCTCTGAAAGTCTGAGCCCCATGCATTTTGATTGTACATCGGGAGTTCTGGAACTTTCAGCTTCCATTTCCTGCTCTCTGATCTTAGTTTTCAAAGTTAGAGGCTAAGGGAAGCAGTGGAAGAAAGGAGAAAATTGAGGAAGAGCAGCTTGGAGGTTAGGTACCAGGCAGTGTGAAGCCTGGAGTTTAGGCCAATGAGTCAAGTGTGGAAGGATATCAGCATTCAGACTGTTTCCATTCACCCAGCAAATCTTTATTGAGCATGTACTATGTGCTGGTATTGTTCTAGGTGCTGGGGATAAGGCATTGAACAAAAGAGACAACAATCCCTGCCTTCAAGGAGTTGGCATCCTCAAAAAGGATAATAGGCAATGAGTTGATCATAGCATGGGTCAGAGGATGACAAAAAATAAAGCTGAGAAGAGGTACAAGATGGGTGGGAGGGGAGTCATAATTGAAATGGGGGGCTCAGGGAAGAGCCCCATTAAGAAGGTGACATTTGAACCAAGATTTGAATAGGGTAAGAGTGTTAATATGGAAATTTAAATTTACCTAAATTTCAACACAGAAATTTTGTTTGTTTGTTTGTTTACCTTTTCTTTGCTACTCTGAAGGATGGAGTGCAAAGAATTTCCCTCTCAGAAACTTTGAAGATTTAAGCTCTTGCTGCCCTGGAGAAAAGAGGAAGTAGTTTTTCAGTTACTAATGAATAAGCTACCAATGTCCTTCAAAGAGAAGTACCTCAGAGGGAAAGAAAGATGCGGGCAGGGGTGGGAATTTTTCCCTAGGAATAAATGAGGTTTAAAACCAGGGGAAGGAGGAGAGAGGAAGAGGGGAAGTCACGTACCAGTGAGGAGTGACGTTCCTGTTGCTGGCTTCTTCTTCCAACCATCAGGCATTGCCAACCATGGCTAACCACGTGTGTGACAACCACATGTGTAACAGAGGCAAGGGCCTGCAGGAAAAAAAAATATTTTCTGTCTTTTTAAAACTTTCCCCACTCTGCAGCCTGGCCTGCATCCCTGAAGCAGGTTAAGTCCTTTGTTAAAAGATAACTCAGCCAATCCTGGCAGTGCCAGCCCCCAAGGTGGGTGGCTGGCAGAGGTCCCAGGCATTGTCTTTGGCAGAGATGGGATGATTAGAACAGTTAACCACCATAGCCTAGAACTGAGGGGCCCTTCCTTTAAAAGCTCTGTATTTCTGCCTATGTTCAGGAAATTCGGATTTTGAGGCAAGAAGGTCTACAATTTTTCCTCCTTTGCTAGCGAAGTAATAAAAATTCTCTTTCCTCCTCCTCAAAACACTTGTTCTCATTCTTCTGATGGAGCCTCAAGTGCAGAGTTTTTGGTAACACACGGATGACAGGCTACAAGCTCACAGATGACTGCAGTCATAAGATATCATTGGATGGTCCTCAGTGGAAGACCAGGTGCACCCTCTGGGCGGGTTATCTGCTTCCATGAGGGTCTGTCCGTTTCATTGTCTTTAATGAGCTATTTCAAATCCATGTGTTGTAGGAAACATAATGCAAATAAGTTTGGTCCAGTGGAGATGCCATCGATCCCCCCTTGGAAAAGGATAGTATTACATCTGTAGCAGAGAAAAAAATTTTCTCTACCCTTCATAATCCTTAGCTGGGATACACTCCTGTAACAAAAGGCAGGTTAACATGAGAAAAACAGGAGTGTATTGAACACATATGCCTCATGTACACATGGGAGATACCCAGAGAAATGAGTAAATTTCAAAGAGGTGGCTTTGAATCCAGGGTTATGTAGCATCTTTAACAAAGAACAGAAAATGTTTAGAGAGTGACAAGACAAAGGAAAAGGACTTTGAGTCTCTAGGGGTGGCAGATTGTGGGAAGACAAACACATGGCAGATAAAGGCTAGAGAGGATAGTTTGTCAGGTAGATTCCTTGCTGCCTTCTCCCCCACCACTAAGGGTCTAAGGTTGTCTTCGGTGGTTAACCTTTGTTCTTCCTGGTAGAGAGGGGAGGAGAGAAGATTTTCCTTTGTAAGTTTACATCTCACTTTTAGCCAAATAGGAGGAAGACAGAGAGCTTTGCTTGTAAATGCTTCTTTTTTTTTTTTTTTTTTTTTTTTTTGAGACAGAGTCTCACTCTGTTGCCCGGGCTAGAGTGAGTGCCGTGGCATCAGCCTAGCTCACAGCAACCTCAAACTCCTGGGCTCAAACGATCCTCTTGCCTCAGCCTCCCGAGTAGCTGGGACTACAGGCATGTGCCACCATGCCCGGCTAATTTTTTCTATATATATTTTTAGCTGTCCACATCATTTCTTTCTATTTTTATTAGAGACGGGGTCTCACTCTCGCTCAGGCTCGTCTCAAACTCCTGACCTTGAGCAATCCTCCTGCCTCGGCCTCCCAGAGTGCTAGGATTACAGGCGTGAGCCACCGCGCCTGGCCAAACTGCTTCTTAATTAATTAATTGCCTTCAGCTCAAAATGTTCCTTATGCCAAAGTGGCATATTTTGGGGTGGCATATTCTGGTCTCCTGCAAATCCTGGTCAATTAGCAAATCCATTTCAGCACTTCTCACTACCTATATATATATGTCTGCCTTCCCTCTCCCATTCTTTTTTGAACTTGTTGACAAAACCTAACTGATTTTCATCATTAATTAGTGAGTTAAATAAAATCTCTCCCTTGTATTCATTTGATGTGAGTCATGATTTTACCTTTTAGAAACTATGGCCCTTTACCTGCATGCACCTGCGCCCCACTCATCCCAGCCCTTCATTGACTGCCCAGTCTCTTCCTCTGGGAGTCCAGAGAGTTGTGGGGAGACAAGTGCTCCCAATTTCTCCTCCTCTTAGGAGCTAATGTGAAATCTCCATGGGTGCTGGGATTTTGCTAAGTCCCAAAGCCTAGGACTCAACACTCTGTCTACTAGAGTCAGTACCGTCCAGGGTCAAGGGGCCCAAATACCTGCTTTGAGTCCAGTCGTACTACTTCCTAGCTATGATCACATAACTGGCCGATTTGCTTTTGTAAGATGTGAACTGGGCAATAGTGCCGGAAACCGTACTGTTAGATTTGTGAGGATTAGATCAGTGAATGCCTGTGAAATGCCCAGCACAAGGTCTGGAATTTAGCACGTGCTTGCTTGGTGGTGACCTTGCTTGGTATTCTGCCTTGTCATCACTGTGCCGGGTACTTTCCATGGTCTCCTTTCAGTTGCTCTCCACCCTTCTCCACCCTGCTCTGTGCCCCAGGAGGCAGCTTTCCTCTGGTTTCTGCTACCAGTTCATGCCCTTCTCCCCCTTGGGAGTTGCCCTGGACTGGCAGCATCCCTCGGAGGTCACAGCTCCTCCTGGGCAGCTCGTGCCACCTGCAGGTCCCCATAACTGCCCCTCCCTCCCCTTCGAGGCGTCCGGTAGGAACAGATCCCTGTCACCAGCCCTGGTTTTCTGCCTATCCACACCCCACCTGCCCTCTTGTAGAGAGTCGCTTTGCTAAACATTCCTCGAATTCCCCACACTAAGAGCACCATCTGTGTCCTGCAGGACCCGACCGACACAGGGACCAGCATTTTTAAACTCATTCCACTCATTCTGTTCCTTAAGGGAGTGATGCTTCTCTTGAGTTTTATGAAAACTGACAGCTGGATCCTTCGCTCCTCTTTCATCTCAGATGTGACTCCTAAGCGAGGCTTGCAACCCAGGGAGGAAATGCCACCCAAGTCCCACACCAGGAGGCAACCTTCCTTCTTGTGACCGATCCCAAACACACACATGCCAGGGAGAGGAGAGTGAAGAGACAAGGAGTCTGCCCCAAGATAAGGTTGCATAAACAGACCTCACTAAAATAATCCTTATCTCCCATTAGTTCCCACACGTTTCCTAGTCTCCTCCCCACAATTCATCATCCCTTGAGTCCAAATGCTCTTTCCTTTGTTAAAAGGGTGCATGAGCCCCCACGTCTAACTGCTTCTTTGAGTTTCTGTGACCTCACTTGCACATAAATAACAAAAAGAGTGCCTTTTCTTCTGTCAGTCTGTCTTTTGTTAGTTTCATTCACAAGCCCCCAATGATTGCACCTAAGAGAGTAGAGGAAAAGTCCCCCCCCCATATCAGTGTCCCTGCTCCATCTCAGAGTAGAGATGACAGTCCCTACAATGGGTCATTTGCAAGAGATGTTAAGTCCTGTACTTTCTTCAGAAGGGAGCATCTTCGAATCTTATAAACCTGTCTCTTGCTAACTGCACAACACCCATGTTATTATGCAAAATGTTACCAGTTTATTGAAGGGATGCAGACTACTGTCTCTAATTACTGGCTTCAACTGTGCTATGTCTACTATCCCTTAATGAGAGTTTAGTAAATCCCATCGCTTTCTAGTTATTTTCAGGTTTTTAAAAGTCCAGCCTAGTTTAGAATTCAAAGATTCAATCTCATTTCCCAATATAACTCTCATCTTCCAGCCCCCAGAGCTCACCTGGCTTTGACCCAGGGGGTCTTGAGAAGGAAGCAGATGTGCTCTGTTCTTCAGCTCTTCCTCCTCTAGCGCTTTAGGGGTTGAGAGGCAGGCTAGGGAACAAGGGACGAATGTCTTTTAACTGGTGCTATTGTTTCTTTTTGAGACTCCCGGCTTGGCTGGCAACACCTTCTGCTGGGCTGGCAGCCAACACCTGCCTTCTCGTGGGGCAGATAACTAAGTTATACAAAAGGCCCTGGGAGAGGGGCCTCCCCAACCTGAGACACACATTCTGCCCAGACATCTGCCAAGCGCCTCTGGGATAAAGCCGGCTGCAGAGTCTTTGCTGCTCCTTCCAACTTGTTCCCCTCCCACTGAGACTGCGCTGGCCTTAGTGACTTGTTTAACCGACAGAATGCAACAGAAGGGACATTCTCAGACTTCTGGGGCAAGATCATAAGAAAACTCGCAGGTGCCATTAAAGTCTGTTGGAGCCCTGAGCTGCCACTGAAGAATTCTGACTCTCCCGAGATTGCCACGCTGGGAGAGCGATTGCAGGTGCACAGAGCAGTGGTCCCAGCTGAGTCCAGGCTTCCAGCCAAGGCCACAGGCCAGCCCTTTCACCGGCCACGTACCACCAGAGGACCTCAGTCGACACCACGTGGACCAGCAGGGCCCTCCCTGCCTTGATTCCTGACCCACAAAATCATGACTTACAACAAAACGGCTGTTGCCTTAAGCTGCTGAGCTTTGGGGTGTCCGATAACACAGCAATAAATAACCAGAACACCCCCTCAGCTCATGTCCTTGGTTCTAGAACTCTCCCTGGGATGAGTTGGTGGCAAGATGGCCCAAATCGAGTCGCATTCATTGGTATCTATGTGACTGCTGTTGCACTGTGGTCTCCCCTCTCTCTTCCCGTCTCTTTGATTCTTCTCGCCCAACACCTTGGTGATTCTGTTGGAATTCCCTTCTCTTGAATTCAGGGAAGAAGCCCCACCCCTTCCATCCCCCCTGGGAGGGAGGGGAGGTGCAGCAACACTGTGCCCTAGGAACCTCTTAAGAGACAATGTCAAATGCCTCCTCACTCCGGTCTTCTTGCACAGGGGCTGGTGAAGGGGTTGGAGGCTGGGGAGCTGCTGTACGGTGACAGACCAGTTCACCTGCTTCTTAAGCTGCCGGAGATGTGTCTATTTGGGGCCTGATACCTCTTTTTCCTCAATTTTAGATCCCAGTTGCCAATCTTGAGAATAAATATACCTTTTTCCTTCCCACTTTGGGTTGGAAACTGAACGACGACAAAGGTGTCAGGCAGGTGGAGATCAAAATACCAGTTGTTTCTGATAAAACTGGATCAAAAGATGTATTTGGATTTAGCCAAAGGACTCGCTAACACTGCAATCCCGGAATGTGATATATTTACCTAGCCTGTCTCGGGAACATTGGAAAGTGCCGAGCCTTCCTCCTCAGGGGCCGGGATTCTCAGGCTGGAACTCACACTTCCAGCTGGCAGGCAGGTCCCCAGGGGGACATGGGAGGGCGCTGGGCTACCACGCCTCATCTGCCCCAAACTTGCCATTCAGCTAATTCCTCCTCTTCAAATGAGTCAATGAAAGGGCAGAAGGAAGCCAAGATTCTCCTGACCTAAAAATAAACAAAATGAATAGGGGAGTAAGTATTTTCTCTTAACAGCCAGGGAACTAACTCAGGGAACCAGTTAGTGCCACTTAATATGCTGTTGTGCACATCTCTGTTTTGTCATCCTGTCGTGTTGGGTATCTTCTGTTTCCCACTGCAGATTGCGCTCCATCCTGGCACACCTGCTGTGTGCCTGAGCACGCCGTCGCTGGGAACTGCATCCCAGGAAGGGGGCCCCACTGCCCTTTGGATTTGGGTTGGGTGTGGCTGATGGCAGGCACTGGCAGGAGAGGAGATGACAAGAGGAGAAGGAGGTTGGGGTGTTTATCCCTCAACCCCCTCTTGGCCAGTTCCCTGAGGCTTGGCTGTGTCCCCCTATGGAAGCCACAGCCCCTGTCAGGCAGCCACCTTCTCTGGGTACCTGAAACTACCCTCCCCTATACCCCGTTTCCCTTTACATCTATAGAAGTTAACAGCTCTGGCTTTTGCCTGACTTGGAATTTTCCTCTACCCCTTCCTGGTTTTCTGAAACCCTTGTCCTCAGCTGTGTAGAGTCCTTTTGTTAAATAGTCAGCGAACTGCCCCATCTGCCTCCCGTCAGAACCCTGACTCTGTGTCGCTCTTACTAAAGGTGGTCCCTGCCGGGGGAAAGAGCGTGATTCTATACCAGCCTCATCTGAAACCCCCAGCCCCATCCCCATGCTTTAACCTGAGCCTGACTTCATGCTCCCGGAATAGCGGTGGGAATTAAGAATTCTTTCATAGGAGGACATACTTCCATAACTGGCACAGAAATGAGTCGCCCCCTGATTTTGGAAAGTGAATGAGGGGAAGATAGGCATTTGGGGCAGAGTTCTCCAGGGGGACAAAACCGAAGGGATATACAGATACATGAAGAAAGATTTACTGGAGGAATTGGCTCACTTAGTTATGATACCAAGTCCCACGACAGGCTGTCTGCAAGCTGGAGACCAGGGAAGCTGGTAGCCGGGCTCAGCCCAAGTCCGAAGCCTCAGAACCGGGGGAGTCGATGGCGTAGCTCTCAGCCCAGGGCTGCAAGCGTGAGTCCCAGAGTCCAAAGACCAGAGAACCCAGAGTCTTGACATCCAAGGGCAGGAGAAGAAGGGCTTCCAGGCTTGAGAGAGAGAAGGTGAGAATTTGTCCTTCCTCCGCCTTTTGTTCCCATCAGGATCTCTGGCTGATCGGATGATGCCCACCCACATTGAGGGCAGATCTTCCTCGTTCAGTCTGCCGACTCACACTCTGATCTCTGGACACCCCTTCACAGACACACCTGGGGCAGCCCAATCATGCTATTCGAAAGGAACACCACTGGAGTTTCCCTTTCAGGAGAAGAGGGACAGGCTCAGTACCTACTGAAGCACTGAGAATAAATAACACTTTACCTGCTATCTGGGTACCCTTTACTCCAGTCAAGTTGACACTCAAAATCAACCATTGCAATAGGATATCATTTAAAACCTTGAGCCTTGAAATCAGACAACTTAAGCCTGATTTCCAATTTCTGGGTGGCCTTGGACAAGCCATTTTCCCTGTTTCAACTTCAGCTTCCTCATCTGTACAATAACTGTGTTAATAACAATTGTAAAGATGGAGCAAGGTAATGGTTACATACATAGTAAATGCTCACTAAACATTAGCAAGAACCAGCACATACAACTGTACAGGCATCAGGTGCCCGGATAAAGGGATGAAGGGAGGTTCAAGTGTAGCCCCAGCCCTACTCACCAAGCCAAGGGGTACAGTGCACACTGTACCAGGCCTGTGTAAACTCTCTATAAATGGTGGGTGCATTGGATCAAAATACTCTTTTGAAATGTGGCCTCGGTAAGTTGATACCAGAAGAGTCAGTTAAGGGTTATTTCTTCTAGCACCCATGGTTCTCACAGTTCTCACCTGAGCCCAGCTCTGGTGGAAGAGAAGACGGAAGAAAGGCAGTGACAGGCAGAGTTAGAACTGCTCCTCGGTGCCTTTTGCACGTGTGTGTTTGAATGGGAAAAGCCATTTGATCATTAGAGTTCCAATTTAGTGGTTAGCGAGAATTGGGCACCCCCAGAAGCTCTGCTGCAACCATGGGATAGGTTCTGAGACCAAGACTGATGGGTGAGCAACTTTAATTACCCAAGAACTATGTTAATGGCCCTTGGGGTATCTTATTGCTATGCTGACACTTGGGAACATGGCATTTTTCCCATTAAAATGCCAATTATCCTTGAACACTTCTGCAAATCCATCAGCTGGAGGCTGCCGGATTGTGATGCAGTCGGATGGTTTGAGCAAACCTACAGATCAAGGGCATTTTCTCTGGCAGTCCATGACTGCTCAGAGTGTGGTCCCACCCCTGCCAGCTGTCCCCAGCCTCCAAGAAGTGCACACACACACACACACATATACACACACACACACACTCCACTCAGCTGAAAGATCAGAAGCTCTGGTGCCAAGTAGCTGCTAGGGAAGAGGAAGTGTCAGGAGCTGGGAATGAGGAAGAAGATCAAGATTTGGAAAAGAGCCCCCCAGATGGGACTTTTATTCATCTGGATAATTGAAAGCACAAGCCCAACAGAAAACACATCTCACTGGGGAAATTAGTTGATTTACCTCATCTGACTACCAGGAGAGAGGGTCTGCTCACAGAATACACACTGGCCCACGGCGCTTCTCTGCGGCGGATTAGTTACACCCGAAGGCCTTGCTAATGCTGGAATTTGGAGGCTCAGTTAGATGTGCTCTTCCCGGACAACTCTGCCTTGCCCTGGCAGCCTTGGGTTTGGCTCACCCCAGGTTCTTGCTTCTGGAAAAAGTGCTTATGTCTGAGTGCGTGAGTCCTCTCAGGAAGATGGTTATAGAAGCATTGGTCCTTAATTTCTTGCAGCTATGTTTAAACTCAATTATAAATCTAAATGATACGTAGTAGAAGTTCAAGTTTGATTTGTTTTTTCCCTACTGGATTCTGTTACAGAGCAGCAGCACGGGAGTGTGACTAAGAGCATAGATTATGGATCCAGACACCAAGCTTCCAATTTCAGCTCTGCCCCTTACCAGCAAGTCAATTTGGAGAAGTTATTTAACCCTTTCTGGGCGTCAGTTTTCTCATCTGTAAAATGGAGAGAATAATGGAACCGACCTCTCACAACTGTTGTCAGGATTAAATCTGTTTATATCTTAAAAAGTATTTGGAACAGTATCTGGCCTGTTGTCAATGCTCTAATAGGGGAAGTATTATTATTTGGGTGTCTAAACAGTATCAATAAGTGTAATTGTTTAAAAATATTTTTTCTGCTGTTTTTCTATTTAAAAGCTGGTCCCATTTTTATAACTGAAGAAGAGTTTGCTGTAGCATGCTATGGAAGGGGATGATCTGCCCCACTGGTCTGCAAAGGACCGATCGTCATGTCCCTATAGCAGGTGCTACGTTCAGATGCCCTCTAGGGAGGCCAGAGAGTCTACATCCAGCTGCTGCTTGCTGCTTGTGGCTCACTCCTGCACCCCCTCTGAAGGAAGGCCGTGGCTGGCAGGAGATGCAGACCCGGAGATGCCTGGGAGGTTACACACTCCCTGCAAATTCTCTGACATTCCTCTCATCAAAAGGCAGATTCTCTCCCCTTCAAGGCGGGCCAAGCTTAATGATTTAATGGTTCTAAAGAGTAGGATAAGGTAGAAGTGATGCTGCATGCCATCTGTTATAAGTTCAATGTGTCCTCCACAAAGACAGGTTCAAGTCCTAACCATACCCTTATAGGGTCTTTGCAGATGTAATCAAGTTTTAATGAGGTCATAAAGGATTAGGGCTAGCCCTAATCCAGTGACTGGTGTCGGGTTTTTTTTGTTTGTTTGTTTCTTTGTTTTTGAAACAGAGTCTTACTCTGTCACCTGGGCTAGAGTGCAGTGGCATCAGCCTAGCTCACAGCAACCTCAAACTCCTGGGCTCAAGTGATCCTCCTGCCTCAGCCCCCTGAGTAGCTGGGACTACAGACGCGTGCCACCATGCCCAGTTATTTTTTTCTATTTTTAGTAGAGACGGGGTCTCGCTCTTGTTCAGGCTGGTCTCAAACTCCTGAGCTCAAGTGATCCTCCCTCCTTAGCCTCCCAGAATGCTAGGATTACAGGCGTGAGCCACCATTCCCGGTCCCAGTGACTGATGTCTTTATAAGCGGAAGGAAGGGGAAATTTGGACACATAGAGGCAGAGACACACACACACACACACACACACACACACACGCACACACTCGGATGCCATGTGAAGTTGGAGGCAGAGATTAGAGGGACACATGTACAAGCCAAAGAACACCAAGGATTGATAGCAACGCCAGACTAGATTCCAGACTTCTGGCCTGCAGAACTGTGAGAGAACGAATCACTGTCGTTTTGAACGGACCAGCCTATGTTACTGTGTTAGGGCAGTCCTAGGAGACTAACGGGCCTGCCAGTCACGGTTGCACACAGCTTTGGCCTGTCTTTCTCTCTCTGTGTCTTTCTCTCTCTCTCTCTCGGGACACGTACCATTAGAGTCTGAGCTGTGAGAGAAGAAGTTCAGTGACAGTGAAGCCACCATGCTGAGTCTGTGCAGAGAGACCACATAGAGATAGAGATCCCCAAGAAGCCCCCGCTACTCGAGTCTTAGTTCAGGCACCAGACGTGAGTGAAGAAGCTTTCGAGATGGCCCAAACCGTACTGCCACCTGCCTGCCACCTGTCTTCTCACACCCTGAGTGAGAACAGCCTGGCCCAGCCCAGCTGAGCTGCTCTTGAATTTGTTACCCACAGAGACAATGACAGATAAATGCTTACTATTGTTTTAAAATTTATTTTTCTTTTAATTGTGGTAACATTCATATGATATAAAATTTATCATCTTAACCATTTTTAAGTGGACAGTTCAGTAGTGTTAAGTGCATTCACATTGTTGTATTACCCATCTCCAGAATCTGCATCTGGCAAAACCAAGACTTCATACCCACTAACCAACTCCCCACGCCCTCCTCCTCCCAGCCCTGGGCAGCCGTCCTTCTCCCTGTCACCTCTATGGATTGCACTGCTCTAGGTAACTCACCCAAGTAGGTTGCACAACATTTGCCTCTTGGGACTTAGCATAAGGCCTTCAAAGTTCATCCATGTTGTAGCATGTGACAGAATTTCCTTCCTTTTTAAGGCTGGCTGATATTCCATTGCTTGTATATACCACGTTCTGGCTTCCTTTCACCTGTTGATGAACACTTGCGTTGCTTCCACCTTTCAGCTATCGTGAGCAACGCTGCTGTGGACATCTGTGTACAAATAGATGATGGTTGTTTTAAGCCACTAATTCCTGCAGCGACTTGTTAAGCAACGAGAGATCATTCCAATGATGGGAAGAGGGCGTTGTATCCTGGCCAAGCTTCCTTGCCTCTGGCAGGACAGCCTCTATGGCACAATCCATGCTTCATGCTCTGCAGCTCTCCACGGGATCCTGCGTAGGCCGGTCCCCTCCTGAAATGACCTTTGCCTGCCCCCTCTCCTGCCTCGTCCTGCTTCCCTCACTCTGTCGCAGGTTACTTTTGAAGCACTCTCTCCATATATCACTTGCACTGAACTCCCCATCTTAGGCTCTGCTTCCGGGGCACTGACCTGAGCCAGCTGATGCAACGTGGCCAGGGAGGTATGAGTCATCGCGGATGGTGGCAGGGATGTCACATCGATCTTGTGGCATTGCACCCAATGATGTGATGGTTCCTGGCCATTTAAATGACTTTGTTGAGTATCAATCCTGATCCTGTTGAAGTGTATTGAGTAGCAATTGTACCAATACATATCTTGGAGCCAAAATGAGCTTCTCTTGAGCACTGTACTCTTTTGGAGTTAAAATATCTAAATCCAGAAGTAGTGTTAATGCAAGGGAGGTTGAACAAAATCTCTCTGACTGCCCATGCAGCGTCTGTGTGTGGATTCTCTTTGTGTGTCCTGCTATCGTGTGGGCAGGTGTGCAGGGAGTAATCACCTCATTTTACAGATGAAGAAAGTGAGATTCAGACAGGTTAAGGGAATTGATCAAATAAAGAGAATTGATCAAATAAATGATAGAGCTTGGCCAAGGTCAGGCATGATTTTTTTTTTTTTTTTTTTTTTTGAGACAGGGTCTCACTCTGTCACCCTGGGTAGAATGCAGTGGTGACATCGTAGCTCACTGCAACCTCAAACTCCTGGCCTCAAACGATTCTCCTGCCCTAGCTTCCCAAGTAGCTGGGACTATAGGCATGCACCATCACACCCAGCTAATTTTTCTATTTTTAGAAGAGACAGGTTCTCACTCTTTCTCAGGCTAGTCTTGAACTCCTGACCTCAAGAAATCCTCCTGCCTCAGCCTCGCAGAGTGCTAGGATTACAGGTGTAAGCCACCGTGCCTGGCCCGAGCATGATACTTTGATGCCTCCTATGGGCTCCCTGCTCCTAATCTGGCCCCGTCTAATCCACTCCCCATGGAGCAGTCCTGGAGAAAAAGCAATGAGACCTCACAATGGCTTCTTGTTGCATCTGGAATAAAACACAAACTCCTCACCATGATTGAGGGGGGCCAGCCTTGTGTTAAGCTGCTTTCCCTTGGGGCTCGCTCATGAAGCTGTAGCTGCTCTGACCTTTGGCGGGGGTGGGGGGGGGTCCTGCACATCCAGCCCTGCAGGGTCTCTTGCTGTCACCTCTGCCCAAAATGTTCTGCTCTGGCTCTTCATCTTGCTGCCTCCTCCATAGCTTAAACATGTCCACCAATTCCCTGAAACTCCCCTCTTCAAAAGGTGGAACCTGATTTTCCTCCTCTTGAGTCTGTTCTGAACTTAGTGACTCACTTGTAATGAGTGGAAAATGACAGAAGTGACAATCGGTGACTTCCAAGACTATGCCATAAGAGGCATTGTCGCCTTCTCCCTGTTCTCTGCATCACTCGCCCTGGGGACAGCCAGCTGCCACGTCATGAGGACTCTCAGCTGTCCTATTGAGAGGCCCACATGGTGAGGACCCGAGGCCTTTATACAGCCCCAGGAGTGTCACGGTGCGATGGCGGTGCGATGGCTGTGCAATGTGTCAACTTGCCCAAGCTGAACTACAGAGTCCCCTTTTTTGTAGGTTTCCAGTTAGGGTGGATCGGGAGGGGAATTCTCAGTGACATGGGGATAGAAGGGGGTTAGCAACAATTTTGCGTCACAAACACTTTGCTGCCCACCTGCTGACTTACCTCATTGCTGCGGGGCAGGAGCTGGGCCGGTGTGCGTGTTTAGATCTGTAACAAAGGGCCTGGCTTCCATGGGATGCCCTTATCACCAAGCATGAACACAGGTTTCAGTCTGTCCTCGTAGGGTTCTAGCTTGGGCTGGTGGGGTTTCCACCTGCTTGTGGTCTTCCCTTCCTGAATTCCTGCTCTGTGGATTCCAATCTGGCATCAGATGTGAGGAGAGCTTTATAGCCAGCACCCCTCACCCCAACTCCCTGATCTGTATCTCTCCTACTGGTCCTGCTTGTCTGGTGCAACCCTGGGTGATACAATGAACCACCAGCCTCAGCCAAGCCCTCGGATGATCGCAGCCCCGGCTCACATCTTGGCTACTCTCTGGTGAGAAACTCTGAGCCAGGACTGCCCAGCTGGGCCTCTCTGAAATTGCTGACCCACGGCAGCTGTGGGACAGTAAACGTTTATTATTTTAAGCACTAAGTTTTGGAGTAGTTTGTAATGCAGTAACAGAGGAACTTACGATGCATCCATTCCTAGATGCCCTCTGGGACCACCCTCCCGTGTCTCTTGTACTGTTTTCTGTCATAGTGCTCTGTGTATTACAGCATTCCGTTCATTCTTTTCAGAACCCTTAGCATAACCTGCACTCACTTTGTAGATTTAGATGCCTTTTTTTTTCTTATCTGGAACGTCAACCTCCTGAGGGTAGATGCCCTCCTTGACTTGTCCACTAAGCTACTCTAGCTCCGCTTCCCGGTGGCCGGGAGGCCGTGGGGAAGTTGCTCTCTGTGGCTCAGTTTCCTCAGTTATCAAATGGGATGGCCATAGTCACTACCGGATTGGGTTGTTTTAAGTCTAAAATAAATTAATACTTATAAGTGCTTCAAATATTACCTTGCCTGGGGTAAACATTCAGGAAGTAAAAGCTGTTAGTATTTTTAATATTATGATGGAAACTCAATAAACATCTGCCCAGAAACTAAATGAAGGGCTTCATTGATCTCTTTGTCCCATAATCTTAAGTATCCAGGACACAACTGAGAAAATCCCAAAGGCCTCTCGACAGCTAAAACAGATGTCCCCAAAGCTAGTAGTAAAGCCCATCTAATTAACGTATAGGCAAGCTCTTGGGCCATTACTCAGAACCTAATTACTTAATAGTCTTAGCAGATATTTATTAGTCACCTGACGTATGCAAAGCATTGTGCTAGGTGCTAGAGGAAGGGGACAGAGAGACACGAAGGTGAATTAAGCTCATTATCTTCCCTCCAAAGAGCACGCCGTCTAGAGGGGGAGATGCAGCAGCCACCAATCACACAATTACAAGCGCGTGAGCAGGGCGGGTGGAGGTGGACTAGCGCGATGTTGACTATCAAGGTGGCCAGGCTCAATTAGTCACAATTATAACATGCGTAACAAGCTTAATTATCTGGCTTCCTAGTCCATAATGGATTAGAAACAGCATATTAGAAGAGAAAAAAGGAGGGGTTCTTGCTAGAGGCGGGTACGATGACAATGGTGAAAAGTGACAACCAATGGGAAGAATCAAAAGTTTTAAAAACATTAAAAGCAGAAATTTGGCATAACTGAAGCACAATAAGGTCATTTAATGTGGGGGCAAGTGCCACATGAGACACGAGAGGCAGTATGGCATCGTGGTTCAGATATAGCTTCGGGAGCCTGAATGCCAGGGACTGAATCCCAGCACCATCACTTAGTGTCTCTTGAGTGACTGACTTAACCTCTCCGGTGCTCAGTGTTCTCATCTATAAAATGAGGATAATAGTAGCGCCTACTTCATAAGGTTGTTGTGAGAATTAAATGAGTTAATATTGTTAAGTACTTAAGTAGAGTTCATGGTACATAATGATTCTGAGACCCTGTATCTGTCAGGACGGGCCGTGGTTTGCTGCAGTAACAAACAAGCCCCCCAATCTCAGAGACTAAACATAATGATGGTTTATTTTTCACTCATACTCATGTCCATACTTGGTAGGCAGGAGGTTCTACTCAGAATTGTCACTATCTTCCCTCTGGGACCCAGGCTCATGGGGCAGCTGCTGTCTGTTACATTTCCTGCTGTCACAAGAGAAAAGAGCACCTTTGTGGATCATTCATGGACAATTGACTGTTCATTCCAGAAGTGACCTGGCTCACAGCTCATTGGCCAGCGCTGGGCACATCCTTCTGTGTGCCCAGAATGGGCATGATCAGAATGTTTCTCTAGCAGCATGAACCACTACCCAGGGGCTTCTCAGTACTGAGACATCACACAGTCATGGGTAGGCCACAGAGTTTAAAAACTGATGGCCTCAAGAGCTAAGGCCACTCCTTTGAGAGGAGGTACAAATACCACTGGCATTTGGTGGGTTGAGGCAGGAAAGGATGTCAAGTGAGAACGTTTCATTTGTGGGACTGTTGTATACAGTGGAGGACATTAAGCAACCATGACTCCTACTCACTAAATGTCAGCACGAGCTGTCCTACGAGTCTCTGTGACAATCAGTAATGCCCTAATCTATTTCCTAATACTCCGTTGGGGTGTAGGGGAGCTTCCCCCCACCCCTTGCCTAAGAACCACTGACAAACGTTTAACTCTATGGTATTGGTTAGAGCCGGAGCTGGTACCCAAACACGCTTCTGCCTTCTCGATAACTGATTAGGACCCTACATTGTGTCCATTATAGGGTGCTAATGAAGAATCAGAGATCAGTACCTACATGGTCCCCAAGGGTATGAGTTGGACCAGTGACTGTCCTGCTCCTAATTCGCCTGCTCCTTAGGAAACCTTGGTCATTTTTTGCCGTTGGATCCCATGAGATACCCCTGTATCTTGTGCATAAATCCCCCATTTTGCCTAAGCTAGTCTGAGTAGGTTTTTGTCACTCACAACCAAATTACTTCTGACTAGGACAGATACCTCCAGGAAACATTTCTTTCAAATATGATTAAAAATTTTAAACGTGTTGCTGGCAAGGATAAACTCCATTTAGCGGAACAACTTACTTTTGTGGAACCTTTCCTTTTTCCACTCAATCAATGAACCATTGATGTACGGCTATGCAAAAATCAGCTGGCACAGACAGAGGAGAATGATGTGTATTCTGATAAGGAACATTCTGGAAATAGCCTCAGGAGGGTTTCAAGAGGGGGCAGGGCCGAGAAGGTCAGCTGTGGGAGTAGTATCTCTGTGCCCCACACGCAAATGAGCACACGGAACTAACCGGAGGCGAGTGTCTCCCTGTCATGTGACAGGACAGCCTGCTTAACGACTTTTTCTTCAAGCTCCAGAGAGAAACTGACATGATTCATAAAACAGAAAAATAAGATGATATTAAACCTAATACCAGCATTCAAACCAAATTTGTAAGACATTTTTTAAGTCAGAAATTTCGCTTAAGCATTATAATAATCTACCATAAGGATGAGGTCTCCTGCAAAGGTTTATTTTATTCTGGTGAATGATCAGCAATTATCCAAACATCTCTCTTCTGTCCCTGGGGCGTCCCAGCTCACTAAATTGGGATTTCACAGGAAGGATGTAGGGCTGCTGCGTGTCCTGTCACTATTCCTACCTATGCTTTGTACAGGGCTGTGCTACATGCTTTGGGGACATAAAGGTGACCAAAATTGAAACTTGAAAGAACTCACTGTGATTCTTTGTGTCAAGAAATTGCATTCATTCTCACAGTTCCGGAAGCTGGGAAACGGAAAAAGAAAAAAAAGAAGAAAAAATAAAAAAATAAAAAGAATTAAAAGAAATTGCATTCAATGAGCACCATTTCAGGTAAAAGAAAACAATAGGAATTGATAATAATAATCATAACACATGAAATTGAGAGTGTGTTTATTCAGAGCCAGGCACTGAGGTAAGCACTTTCTGTGATTGACATCAGAATTTTTCCGTCTGCTCACTTGCATTGTACAGATAAACAAACCCAGGCCACAGAAGTTGCCTGCCTTGCCCTGGATCATGCAGCTGCTAAGGGGTGAAGCCAGGGTGTACCCCTTTCTGGGGGCCATGGTGTTGGTTTGTGTCTATTAAGTGTAAAGGGTTAGACAGCAGGCTGTGAAGCTAGTGCAGCTGGGTTCAGAGTCAGGCTCTGGTAGTTACTTGCTGAGTGATCTTGAGTTGGTTAATTTAAACTCTTGGTGTCTGGGTTTCCTTTTCTGAAAAATGGCTTTAAAAATGGTACTAGGGCAGGTGCAGTGGCTCACGCCTGTAATCCTAGCACTCTGGGAGGCCGTGGCAGGAGGATTGCTTGATCCCGGGAGTTTGAGACCAGCCTGAGCAAGAGCAAGACCTCGTCTCTACAAAAAATAGAAAAATTAGCTGGGCACAGTGGTGTGCAATAAGTCCCAGCTACATGAGAGGCTGAGGCAGGGGATCACTTGAGCCCAGGAGTTTGAGTTTGCAGTGAGCTGTGATGATGCCACTGCACTCTAGCCCGTGTAACAGAGCAAGACATTGTCTCAAAAAGAAAGGGGGTTGTACAGAATAAGTTTAACAGGGTAAAAAGCCTAGAAAAGTGTCTTGTGCAAAGTAAATTCTCAAAAAATGTCAGCCTTTGATTATGACTCACAGTCCAGAAACGGGTCTCAAGTTACTGTATCTTGCAGGTTGAACTCACTGGGGCCAACGCCTCTGTGTGGTCTGATCACTGCTAGAGAAAAATTACCCTGACACTTGTTAAGCACAGTGAGGCACACTTGATTCGGGGGGCTATTACAGTGGGATTTTGCAGTAGGCAAGAGAGATCAGGCTCAACCCCCTTGACCTAAAGAAAGAAACTGAAGTGAAATTAACAGAGAGTTTATTTGGGCACCCCAGGAAACATTGGGAAGTGCTCCAGAGCACAGGGGAGAGGCTTAAGGTTTTAAAGAAAAAAGGACGAATCAAAGTTGTTCATCAGGAATTCCCATTGGCTTATGGAAATAACACGGATTAATGATTGTCTCCACATTGCTGAACTCTAGGGTCTAGTTATGGTGTCCAGCGTCTGGCATTGTTAGGTTCATCTACGCCTGTGGGCGACGCTCAGTCTAGAGTCCATACAGCAGGCAGGTTACTTGGCTCAAGGGAGGAGTGAGAGGTGGACTGCTGTCCCATTTCAGTGCCTCTCTGGGCCCGATCGTTTAAAGGGTCTCTCGCTCCTCAGATTGAAAAGTTTCTTTCCTTCCTCGACTCTGAATACAGCAAGGAAGAGTGGGGACCCAGCGGGGCAGGGATGTTGGTGGAAGGAAAATGATGAAGGTAAGGTAATTCTTTGCTAAACAGAGACAATGGATTCTTGCTGGAGGAGGACCAGGGAAATCGGACGGACATCACTTGGGGACCCTGGGGCTTGAGGAGGGTGAACAGGTATAGAGAGTGGGGGATTCTGGACAAACTGACTTAGCAGGATTCTCCATAAAGTTGGGCTTCTGAGGACACGCCCAAGGATGAGGCCTCATTGAAGAGCTCAAAGAAGCCTGACTGGTGTTTGATTTAGGAGAGAGTTTTTGTCACCACCCACCTAAGCATGACCCCACGGCCCTGGCCTGTGGCAGACTTAGCCTCACACCCTAACGACTCTCCTCTTCCCACCTGCCCAGGGCATCCTGTCGCTGCTGAGACCCTTGATGCCCTGGACCCCACCACGTGTGACCTGGAAGTCGAGCAGCGTGGTCAATGCTTTGACCAGTGAGGGACAGGAGCTGGTCAAAAGATAAATCTGGAAGATTTATTTGGAAGGATAAATTCTCCTCCCATCCTCCTAATGAGCACACTGTCCTGAGATGTTCGTGTGGCCTGTCAGAGGACAGCGACCAAGTGGTGCAGCAGGTTGCTCTTCGTGCCAACCCAGCACGCACCTTCTCATATCTGCTGTCATTCATTCCCGACCTCATCCTCTTTTCCCCGCACTTCAGCGTCCTAGGGATTGCACTTCCCAGTAAAATGCTGGTGTATAATCACTTGCCTCTGGCTATGTTTTCTAGAGAATCTGGGCTGAGACAGCTGGCATCACGAGGCCCAGAGGAGACTGGGATTCAAAGAATAATATGTTTGAAGACCTTTACACTCGGTAGAATCTTTATGTGACATGGGATTAAGTTAGGATTAATACCCGGATCGTGCTTGAGGCTAGCTCTGTTTAAGAAGTCTTTTGGATCTAGCCCCTCTCTTTTGCTTTTGATATTTAGAAGGGTGGGAAGGCTCAGTCCTCTTCCCCAGCAGTCTGACTTTTAGCTGGTGAAACACACCCAGCAGGCACAGGAAGATGCAGGCTCTTCCTCCTTAGTAATCACCCCGCCACCCTGGCGGGCAGTCTCAGAGACCATGGGGCGGGGCGGGGGTGGGGCCTCCTTTATGATCTCCTCCTCTTTTCTTCTCCTTGCTCTCCCCTCCCCTGAATAGCTATCTGCCCCCTTTATACCTTAGCTTGCTGTGGACCAGAAAGGGAAGAAGCTATGCGCCTAAGCACATGGTTGCAATCTGACACCCAAGATGTACTTACATTCCAAGATGTAACAAAAGCAGAGGGTATATCAAATACATCAAAATCATGATGTATCAACACGTGTACGCAGTGTGCTAAAACCAGGGTTCTCTGAAATTTCCAAATCAATCCCCACCATAGCTGTGGGTGCCAGTCCTGTGCTAATCGAAGGATGGCACAGAGCAGTCAGCGGTCACAGGTGCTCCCCACGCGCCAGGCATATGTTGAACATTTCACGTGTTTCTTTTTGAATCAAAACCTTGTGAGGTAGATATTATTATCTGTAATTTACAAAGGAGGAAAATGGGCTTCAGAGAGACAAGGAACTTGCTGGAATCTCATGGTTAGTAGAACCAGAATTTGGATCCAGGACTTTCTAACTGCAAAGCCCACAATCATATCATCGTGCCCACCCATGTCCTGTTGGCTCTGATATTTCTCACATGCCTGTGGAGTCCTCTGTGATCTGTGATCCCTTGCTGCAGGCTTTCTCTGCTGGCATATAGGTTGGGCTGCAAGTGCCCAGGAGTTGATCCTCCCAAGAGCAGCCCCAGCCAGTGATGACTGAGCAGGGGAGGATAAGTACAAGTGTCCTTACCCCTTGGGTGGCTCAACCATGAGGCATGTTCTGCATCATCTTCTGAAGGTCCCCAGCAGGACTGAGACCCAGCTGTCCCCAGGAAAACCCACTTGGCAGCAGTAATTGCCTTCCCTCTCTTCCCTGTCTCATTTCCCCACTTTCTTGGTGGAGTCGCCTCCGAAATCAACAACTTGTACTGAAATTGTTGTCTGAGAGTCTGCTTCTGCGGGTGGGTGGGGTGGGAGGTAGACTCAATGGGAGATACGGTTTCTTATTCTGGAAGAATTTATGATATTCTTATAGAGAAAACACACACACACACACACACACACACACACACACACAGAGTGAAACATTTAAAAAAAGCCTGGGCTTGCCTCCTAAAGGTAGAACTGTGCGGTACTATGTATCAAAGACAGGCTGGGCCTTGATGGTGTGAAAAGAAGGCAGCTGCATGTGATTACCCCTGACTTTTTACTGAAAAATCTCAGATTCTCTCTCTTGTGCCATTGCTAGGAGGGTACAAACAGAACAAAATCTGAGCCCGTGTACTTTTCTTTCCCCCTCTCTGCCAGACACTGCCAAGAAGAATCACAGACTCCCAGCACACGGGGCTGGCTTCGCACAAGAGTGAGGTTCATTGCCACATGAGAGGGCTCGTGGTCACTGACGTTTACCACTGAGGATGTCTCAGAAGTTACAACCGCGAGTCCTTCCGTCATCTTAGCTCAGGTTGAAAAGCCTGCTTTAAACTGAGGCTGGAACTCGGAGCAAGAGAGGAAAAGATGAGGCCCTGAGAAGAGGAAGGGAGAGAGAGAATGAAAACATAGGGATAGAAAATGGGCGGCTTCAAAGAAACTGCTATATGCCACCCATTAGCCATTTTCCCCTTCCTACTTCGTATTGGACCCAATTTTTAACTCAGTGCTCAGCCAAGAGACCATATGACCCTGCTTCCTTTGCAGCCGGCATGGCCCTCACTCTGGCCAAAAAGCTAAAGAGTGGAAGTTTTGTGTGGGACTTCCAGGAAGGGCCCTTAAAGGATGCTCACTCATCTGACCAAGAGACTGTTTTGTCCTCCCCTGATTTTTCTTCCTGCCAGCCTGGAACTTGGTTGTGACAGTCGGACCTCCAGCAGCCATTTTGGATGGCGAGTCACCCTGGGATGGAAGCCAGTGCTGCGGATGAGGTGTGGAGGCACTGCTGTCCTCTATCTAGCTCTGCCCTGGTGTCTGCCTTCATGCCTCATTCTGTCCTCACCCTGCCAGCTGCTGTCAGTCATCCTCCCTCTTGTCTAACCACAGTGCCCTTCAGGACACCAGCTCTCTGTGCTACAGCTGTGCCTCGTCTCTGAGTTACCCAGGCCTGTCCCCATCTTTGGGCCCTTGCAGCTGCCCTGGATTCGCCCCAGAATGCGGGTCCAGGCCAATGCTTTCAGAGTCCCCACGTCAATGTGGGGGTCTTGCCACCCCTAGCAGGGCAGGGTCAGGAATGACAGCATCCAAGCCTTCTTTTCTCCCCCTCTGCTTCTCACACTTCCCTTCTAGGCTGCAGAAACTTCATAGGCGGCAAGCAGTACAAGGAACAAGATAACCCCTCTCTTCTGCTACATATTATTCTAAATTTTAAAAAATATATGACTTTTGAAACACGAAAGCCTCAGAATTACCTCCCTTAACCACCTCATTCTGTGATAAACAGCCTTGTCTGAGACAAGGAAAGCAGATGGCCCCTGGATCAGAACGGGGAAAGGGCTGGCAGTCGCAGGGAGTGCTGCCAGGTGGAAGCACCAGTTCTATCTTGAAACTTCCTACCACACTGAGAAAAGGGGGGACAGACTAGGAGAGGAGCCGAAGGGTCGAAGTCAGTGGTGCACAAGGTCAAGGTCGGGAATGCAGTCAAGAACAGCATGATGTTGGCAAAGAACCGCAGGCATGGGGTCTCGTGGGTCTGCCCTGTGTCCCCAAAGTGGGGACCTCATCACTCTTCATGAGGGGAGGCCGCCTGTGAGCCCAAGTCTGAGGATTCCCCGGGGGGTGAGGGGGCCCGGAGAGCGGCCCTGGGGGACTTGGCCCCTTGCACAACGGGGTCACGGCCAAGGTTCTCATGCCTCTAACCTGGCAGAGGGACCCCACTCTGGGGAATGCGGCCTGCTCAGAGGTAGCACCCCTCCTGGTGGCTGGAGCGGCTTTTCTCTTCACGCTGGAAACTCAAGGTGCTCAGCCTTTGGTGATTGATCCAGTCCGGAATTGCCGATGGGCACTAAAACAAACGGGGAACAACTGCTGAGGCGCTGGCGTTCACAGAGTCCCCAAGTGTGACATGCACAGTCTCAAAGGCTCTTCCAAAGTGAGCAAACTTAACGTCACTAGTTGTGGGACAAGTTGACATCGTGTGCCTTCTGATGTGGTGCACTGAGAAAAACACACCACTTCTGTGACATTGCTGCCCAAAATGTCTGACCTGAATCTAACCATGAGGAAACACCAGAGAAACCCAAATCGAGGGACGGTCTACAACAGTAACTGGCCTATGTTCCTGGAAAACGTGAAGGTCGTGAAAATTAAGGGAAGACTGAGGAACTGCTCCCAATCAAAAGGGACCAAAAAGGCAGGAGAGCTGAGTGCGGCCCTAGATTCCATCCTAGACCAGAGAGGAGAGAGCGGTTATGAAGGACGTCATGGAAGGCAGGCAGCTGCATTTGAAAGGCGTCCTGGATTGGAAGGCGTTCGTTTCAGTGTTAATTTCCTGATTTTGCTAATTGTATTACATTTGCAGAAGGAGACTTGTGCTTAGGAAATAACACTGAAATATTCAGGGATAGAGGAGCATTCTGTCTGTCTGTCTGTCTCTCTCTGTCTTTCCTTCTCTCCTCCCCTTTCTCTCCCTCCTTCCCTCTCCTCCTCCCCAGCAAATGTGCTCAAATGTTAATCAATGGGAATCTGGGTGAAAGGTGTTCAGGGATTGTTTTTGGTACTATTCCTAGAAGTTTTCCATTAATCTGGAGTTATTTCAAAATAAAAATTTGCCACCCCAAGCCCCAGCCTCTGAAAGATGTGAAAAGCTAAAGAGTGGAAGCTGGGAGAAGGGGAACCCTGAGCGCGCCCCAACGGCTTTATCCAGCCTGCAGTCAGTCTAACGCTGTCCTTTCACATCGAAGGGCTGAGATCCCAGAGAGGTGCAGCAGCTCAGGCTCAAGGACCCCAGAGCCCCGCGCCCTGGTGCCCTGCGCCACAGCGCTGCTCTGCCTCCACATCCCAGCCCTGCCTTTCAGGAGCTAAGAGAACTGAGCCAACTGCTGACAGGGTTCAGGCCTGGAGCAGGTCCTAAGGCCCTCAGGTGAGCGGTGCCCTCCCTGTGCCTGGAGGGAAGGAGCATCCCTACCTCCCAAGTCGCAAGAGGAATCTGAATATGCAGACCTGGCTGTTTCCCCCAGGGTACTTCTCTTAGCTCAGAGCTTTATTGTGTGTGTGCTATCACATTTTCCCAGGAATAGCCATTTTCATCAAACCTAGTGTAAAACCATTCAAGTTTAATCACTTCCTTGGGTCTTCATTTCCTTAGGAACTCCTGTGTTACGTGAAACTGACATTAAATACATTTGAATGCTTTTCTGTTACTAATTGGTCTTGTTAGGGGGCCCAGCTGAGACTTAGAAGATCTCTGGCCCTCCATCTCCTCACCTGGGGGGGAAAAAAAAGGGTAAGAGCATTTCATAGGGAAGAAAATGAGATAAAGTTCTTGCACAGTACTTAGAACATGCTCCATCCGTGTCAGCCATCAGTATCACTCTGCTGTCATTACTATTATTTATACCGACTCACTGGCCTGAATTTACAAAGGAAGGTACCAGCTGATGTATCTGTAAGAATGTTTCCAGTTGAGACAGAGAGAGAAAAAACCACCCAAAGGAAAGTAGTTTTTTAAAAGTAATGATGTTATCTCCGGTAACAGGAAGTCTGGATGTGAGACGGCTCTCTGGAGTGGTCCGATGATGTCACCAAGGCTACAGATTCTTTCCCACCAGCTGTCCTGCCAGCCCCTGCCCAGCCTGAGGCTGGGTCCTCTCAGCATCCCAAATTTGCTATTGCAGTTTCAGCGTCACATGCAGAAAAACAATTCCCAGAGACAGACCAAGTAAAAGATTTCTGTTTTGTCTTACTGTTTAAGATGGAGAAAAAATTCCTAGCGTCCCCTCAGATGTCCCCTTGTGTTAATATCTCCTTGTTCAGGATAACTTCACATACTCGGTGCTAAATCAATCTTTTATGAGAAGCATGAAGTTAGGGTGTGTATGAGTAGGAATTACACTTGCTGGAAGGAAACAGAAAACCTCATTTGGCAGTGGCTAAACAAAGCAGAAGCTGATCTCTTTCACATCTGGAAGCCTGGAGACCAGGCAGGCACCTCCAGCTGCAGGAAGGCAGATTCGGTCTAATCTGTGCTCCTCTACGCCTGGTTCTGCCCCACGTTGCTTCACAGCCCAAAGACAGGTGCTCCCGTTGCAGGCTTCTAGTCCTCCTTTCATCAAGGAGGAAGGAAAAATGGACAGAAAAGACAAAGTGCATTTCTATAAAGGACACTTCCAGAAACTGTACATATCACATCCGCTTACTCCCACTGGGCGAATCCCAGTCATGTGGCCTTACCTGGCTGTCACAGAGGCTGATAAATGTCTTCACCCTGCACAGCGGTGGGTCTGGCTAAAAACTGGGGTTTCTATTGCTATGGAAAGAAGAGGGGGTGATGGATACTGGGGGAGTGCCAGCAGTCTATGCCACACCATGGCTCCATCAGTACTGAGAGGACCCAGCCTACTTGCAGCCACGGCTGCTTCACACCTGCATGAAATCAGGTTCAGCTAACCTGACGGCAAGGTGGGGAATGGTTGTTGGATGCACAATAACAGGTTACTAGTAAACTCCCACCGCTCCTCACCAGATGGCCCATGGGTAGAAATGAGCAAGCCCAGCTATAGAAAGAACACAAGCATTCCTTTCGGTCTTTTCTATGTAACACAGCTTCCTCCTATGTTCTCTCTCCACTTGCTCCTCTAGAATTAAGTCTATATAACATGCAGTCGGTGATTGCCTTACTCATGTGCCAGTCACACGACTTTTGTGTTTAGTGAGTGCCTGAATCACTTATGAGACCCAGAGCACAGAACATTCCAGCTCCATCAAATCCTCTTGGGGGAGGAGATGCTGTTATCCTGGAAGTCATTTGTATGGTCCTAATTCACCCTCCTTTGCAAAATGATTCATTTTTCGTACTCACAATCATTCTTCCAAGAATATCACTACATGTGTGGGGGAAACTCTTTACCTTCCAAAAGCTCAACGATTGTAGACCTGATGACATTATCTCCAGAACTCAGAATGAACAGGGTTACCGGGAGGGGGACGACTCCATGATGACAAGACACCTAGAGAAGAGGTAGGTGATTGATTCAGCCAGCCAGATGCTTCACCTCTATATCTACGTACGGTTTATCATGGGGTTTCACGAAGAGTGCTGCAGCTATTCCACCTGTGCAGAAGACATGTGTTGTTTTTAGAGAAAACTGACTTTTGATGACAGAATTCGCATTTCCCTTGGGAAACCAGCCTTCCAGCAGTCTCAATCCCTGCTGAGACTAACACCAGCTTTGTCTTTTGGGGCAGACAGGTTACTCAGGCTGATAATTGGAGCACTGAATTCCCTTGTCTATAACAATTGGTTCATAACTAGAAAAACGACTCAAGTCATCCAATATGGCCCATTACCTGGCCTTTTATCATAACTGTAGCAAAGGCAGAGACTCTATTTTCAGCTTGACTTGGGATTAGGAGGAGATGAGTCCAGAGTTGCTGGTGCCATCAGTAAACTAATCTCAGTAACCTGTTGGCTTCCAGTACAGTAACCATTCCCCACTGTCCCCTGTGAGCAAAACCCTGATTTTGTACATAGGGAAGCAGAGCCAAGAGGTCTAGAGAGCTTGAGTTTTCGTGTCATATATTGAGCCCCTGGGTCCACCATACCTGAAGGAATCTCACTGGAATCCTTTATTATGTGAGCCAACCTTTATGCTTAAGTCAATTTTACTTGGATTTATCTTACCTGCAACCAAGAAATCCTCATTAATACGGTTGGCTCAGTCATTGACCTTTTCGTATATTTGACATCTGTATGCAGTCTGTTCTTCCTAAGATGGTTTCTTCTCTTAACATTGAAGATCCTGTGATGAACTTAACCATGAGTATTCTCCAAGGCTTGGGCTTTGGTCTTCTCTTTTGAGGGTGCACAGTTCAACCCATACACCTGGAAGCAGAATTTGAGATGGAGTTGAGCAGACAGGATTTATATCAGGGAGTGCTCATGGTCTCAACACCTGGGAAAAGAAAAAGAGGAAGCAGGACTGAGCAGATGGGAACTTGAGCTGTTGATGCAGGACCAATGACCACTTTGTCCAACCCCACTGGAAGACCCAGAGCTAGAATGGCTCTTCAGAGTCATCTGGTGGTGTTGGGGCAAGATGGCCATGTCCTGATGTCCTCATGTCTGTCAGTCAATGGATGTGGGCTGTACCAGGAAGGGGCATGACCTTGGCAAACAGCTGCCTGCAGGTGTTGCAATACTTGAGGGGCTGAAGCTGAGGCTTTCAGCAGACAGCACTGGGTGGCTGGGCGGCTGGTCCTTCACTGAAAGAAGTCTGGGAGGCATGCCCCACAGCATCCCCCATGTAAGATGGCCCTTCTGCCTTCCGGCTCTGGAGACTGAGTCCTTCCCTCACTCATTCAAGCTTACTGGTGTCGACAGCTTCTCAGTTACCAGCCCCTGGTACTCCACATGCCTTGTGGTGTGCCTCTCCTCTACCCACACCTTTGCAAAGGGTCCTTTCATTAAACTCTCTTCCAACCACCATATTGAATGTGACCTCTGCTTCCTGCTTGGACCCTGACTGATATAACCAAAGGAGTCCAGCATGTTCCTCCCCCAAATATACCATTTTGACATATCGAATATTTTGAGCTGAAGGCAATTAAGAATCAACAGATGCAGGAAGAATTCTCTGCCTTCCCTCTATCTGCCTAAAAGCAGGGTATAAATTTCCCTTCCTTTGTGAAGGTGATTTCCCCCTTGTACCTGGAAGGGAAGAGTGACTCTCTGGTGACACTGAGATGAGTTTGCATAAACAGACCTGACAGAAATAGTGCTTATTGTAGGAGCGAAGGGAACTTTCCCCTTTACCCTCTGAAGGTTTGAGTCTTTACAGCTGCTGAAATAAACTGTCAACAGACAGATTTACAGGAGAAAAAGCATGCAAATTTATTTTTGTGCAGGGGGACTTCATAGGAAAGTGAGTACCCAATAACCCAGTGAGGTCTAGAAGCTTAAATAACATTTAGTGTTACAGAAAGAAATGGAGAAGTAAAGGCCCCTGGGAGGTAGTGAACAAACAATGGGAGGGTGAGGAGAGGGAGGCACTGTGAACAAAGGTTGTAGATAAGGTCTCCCAGGTAACAGCCATCAGAAGAACAGGTGATTGCCTATGGTCATCTCTGTCTTGGGGAGGTGTTAGAGCTTTATCCATCTTTAGGCAGATAAAGGGGCCTCAGAGAAAAATCTCTGCTTGCATCTGCCAATTACCTTACTAAGGTAGATAGATGTAAATTTCCTTTACAAAAGGACAGTTTTTCAGAGCTATTCTTGTCTGCAGTTCTCTGAATAACCAATTTGAAATAATCCAATGATGTGTATTCTGGGGTAGCAAATTCTGGCCCCCCACTTACCTTCCATTAGCTCACCCATATGTCTCCTAGTCGCTGCCCTATGATTTATCATCTTTCAAAAGCCCAAACCCCCTTTCCTTTGTTAAAATGGTAATATAAACCCTCACTTCCTTGAGTTTTACTTCTTTTCTATAAACTTTCATACATGTAAATATTAGTGCAAACTGTGGACCTTTTGTTCGTTTAATTCACAGGCCCCCATATTCCAAACTTAAGAGGGTGGAGGACATAACCATAAGTTCACCTGAGCCGAGAGGGTGGGGAATATCACACAGTCAATTTGGAGAAGGACACATCTTGCTGTTATTCCCTCTCCCCAGGCCTTGACCAGTGGTACTGAACAAAACCATCAGGAAGGTCATTGTGGGTGAGGAGTGTTGGGGAAACATAATTGTTAATAAAGAAAAAATATCTTTGCAACCCAGAATTCCTCTCTACAAACGAAGAAAAGAAAGAAAATCATTTTATTATTGAATAAGCATTAGGGCAGATGCATATCACAGGCAATGCTGCTAAAAGGATTGCCAAGGCAATCTCACTCTTTTATATAGCTAAGTGGATACAGTGCGTTCCATACATCAGGTAGGTTTTACAGTTTAGAGTCAGGTGACAAGTTAGGCCAATCTCCTCCTAGGAAACTGGGAGATGGGATCTATCCCATGATTGCATTTCAAAGAGAAAGGCCCTGGAGGAAACATCCCTGAGTGCTGAGACTGATCAGGGGCAGGCTTTCTTGCCATTATAAAGCTTTACATACATTTGAATAGGACAGAAAAAGAAATTCCAAAAGGAAAGGAAGATGGGGAGGGAAATTTCTTCTGCTATTTTCAACAGGGAGAAAATCTGCATTTGCCCTACAGGAGCAAGGGCCACTCTCCTGGTGTAATAGAGGGAATGGCCTGGAAAAAAATGGCAAAAATATTTTCTGTCTCTTTAAAACATCCTCCACTCCTTTTTGAGAACTAAAGCCTGCATCCCTGCCTCAGGCCAGTGGTTGGGAGGGGCAGGGTAAGTCTTTTGTTATTTGTGCAACAGGAGATGGCCCAGTCCAGACCTGGTTAACCAGGTCCTGGGCGGAGGTCAGGAGAGGGCGGAGGTCACGAGACTGTCTTTGGTAGAGATGGGGTGATCAGAATCATCAACTGTAGTTGAACAGTAATTGCCTTGAGCTGAGAACCCATCCTTTAAAAGCTCTGTATTTCTCCTGAATGTTCAGGAAATTTGTGCTTTTCTTTTTCTTTCTTTTTTTCTCTTTTGTTTCTTACAAAATCAAATGTGAACAAAATGTTCAGGAAATTTGGATTTTGAGACTAGGGCTACCATTTTTCCTCCTTTGCTGGCAAAGTAATAAAACTTCTCTTTCCTTCTCCCCAAACCACTTGTTCTCATTCTTCTGATTTGGCCTCTTGGACAAGTGTTGAGTTTTCAGTAACATTATCATCCCAGGAAAAGGGGGTGCAGCAACTGTTCCCCTTAGAGCTGGTGGAACAGTTGAAGGCCTGGTGCTATGCTCAGTGGCTTCAGAGGCAAAGAGAGGGCTTTCCTGCTCCCAAGTTTCACTCCTTTTCCTGCTCAGCCACTTTTCAAAATACCTTCAGTGGACTCAGTACACACCACTCCAAAATATGATTGCAGGAGACCAGAATGTGCCACCCTGGCATATTGATTCCTTTGTGCTAAAAGAAATCAAGAACCAGACAACACCCTCCCCTCCACTGCCTAAAATATAGAACTCCCCTTTTGTAAACAGAAATTTACATCTATAAAAAAAATTTTCATTTTCATTGGTAAAGGTATGTATACCAGGAAGAGAGCTGCTTTGAGATAATTTTATTTATTTTCTTTTCCTGATGTATTTTGTTTTAGCAAAATTATTTTTCCTTTTCTTTCTTTTTTTTTTTTAAGAGACAAGGTCTCACTTTGTCATCCAGGCTGGAGTGCAGTACAGTCATCATAGCTCACTGTGGCCTTGAACTCCTGGACTCAAGGGATCCTCCTGCCTCAACTTCCCTCTCACCTCAGCTTCCCTCCTACGTCAGCTTCCCTAGTAGTTGGGACTATAGACTTGTCCATCCTGCCTAGCTGATTTTGTTTTATAGAGATGTGGTCTCACTGTGTTGCCCAGGCTGGTCCCAAACCTCCTGCCTTGACCTCCCAAAGTGCTGGGATTACAGGTTTGAGCCACCTCCTAGCTGACAACTTTTATTAACTGAGAGACTTTTATTTGCATAACAAGACAACCTTTATTCACCATGCATTTCCTCCCCTCCCCCTCTCATAATCTGTCTCCACTCCCCCATTTAAGAAGTCCCAAACCCTTATTCCTTTCTGTAGCTCAGGATGCTATGTAAGCTTCAATCATCTGGCCTTTCTTTGAGTCTCATATTTCTGTGGGACTCCCATGTGTGCATATGTACATAATTAAAATGGTTTTCTCCTGTTAATCTGCCTTATGTCAATTTAATTTGTAGACCAGACAAAGAATCTACAAGAGCAGAGGGAAGCTGTTTTTCTCTCCCCTTTACCTTCAACAAGAAGCAGGAGTCATGGTGGCTAAAGAGTGTGGCTCTGGGGTCAAATGGCATTATGTGCTAATTTGTGTCTCCACTAAAAAAGATATGTTGAAGTCCTAATTCCCACTACCTCAGAATGTGACCTTATTTGGAAATAAGATCTTTGCAAATTTAACTTCCTTCCACAGGTGTTCAGCCATGATACACCTTAAGTTCTGATGAGGTCATTAAGGTGGGCCCTAAATCAATATGACTAGTGTCTTCTGACAAAGAGTCTTTGCTTGGCTAAACTGTAGTCAAGCTTCTGAACCTCCTAGGGCCATCTGTGCACTTCCTTGTAAAATCCGGTTTTAGCAAAGAACCTGCTAAGTCAGTTTAGCAAGAACTCCGCACCCTCCATATCTGATCATCCTTGATATCTGATTGGATTCCCCATCCTCCACTCACCCCCCAGGTGATGTCTGATCACCCTGGCCTGTCTTCAGCAAGAATCCTTTTAGGTGGATTTAGCCAGAATCCCCCTCACCCCTAATGTTTGCTCTTAGTAATTTTCTATGCATTGACCCCTACCCTGCTCCTTGCCTGTAAATTCCCACCTGCCCATGCTGCACTCAGATTTGAGCCCAATCTCTCTCCCCCAATGCAAGACGCCATTGCGGAGCTCCCTCTGCCTTTCATGACGGTCCTGAATAAAGTCTTTCTCACTGTGCTTTAACAAGCACCATTGAACAATTTTTCCTTCAACACCTTATAAAAAAGGGAAATCTGGACACAGACATAGAGAGAGAATCATGTAAAAACACACAGGGAGAACACCACGTGAAGAGGCATCCAGAGATGGTATAGACGCGGCTGCAAGCCAAGGAGCGCCAAGGATTGCTGGCCACCGCCAGGAGCTGCACGAGCCAAGGAAGGATTCTACCCAGTGTTTCAGAGGGAGCATGACCCCCACCCCACCTTGATACTGGAATTTAGCCTTTAGAAACATGAGACAATTTTGTGAACTAAAATAAAATCTTAAGCCCCTGAGCTGACTGAATGGATCCCCTCTTGCCAAGGGAGACCCCAAAAATACCCTAAAGCTGAGTTGTTGGCCATGAGAAGGGAGGTCAGACACACCTCATCATGCCCCAGCTCCCTGCTTGGAGATGTCCTTTGTAACTCATTAACAGGCCTAAGGCTACACAAGACAAAGCTTACATTGCACCTGCAGGTCATCAATTTACTTAACAGATCACTTGAGTCTCCACATATATGCCTGGTGCCTTGTCTCTGATTAACAGACTTCCTTATCTTAAAATATTCCAAGCCTTTAGACAAAGCTTCATTTCTCTAACCAATTCTAAACCAAAGCATCGTTAAACCCACCTATAACCTGTAATGCCCCACCTTGAGATGTCCTGCTTTTTTAGGCCAAACCAGTGTATGGCTTCCATATACTGATTTATGACTTTACATATAATTCCTGTCTCCCTAAAATGTATAAAACCAAACTGTCACCCAACCACAGCTAGACTTGCTCAAGGCTTCTTGAGCATGGCTCTCCGGGCTGTGGTTGCACACATAAGGCTCAGAATAAACCTCTTTAAATTGTTTTACATAATTTGATCTCTTTTCCATTGACAATTTCTATAGTTTTAGGCCACCCAGGGTGTGGTATCTTGTTAAAGAAGCCGTAGGAACTAACACAGGTAGAACCTAGACTGGGTCAGACAGGCCTGAGTTCAGATCTTGGCTTTGCCATTTATGGGTCGTGGAACTTGAGGGAAATTTACTTAATTTCCCTGGGTTTCCACTTCCTCTTCTATAGGATGGAGAAATAATAGCACCTTCCTTTTCAAGTTCTAGAGAAGTTAAAATGATGCAATGTT
The DNA here is from genome assembly GCF_020740605.2 of Lemur catta. Classification (NCBI taxonomy): domain Eukaryota; kingdom Metazoa; phylum Chordata; class Mammalia; order Primates; family Lemuridae; genus Lemur; species Lemur catta. The sequence continues at coordinate 20,323,412 of NC_059145.1, read as the reverse complement.
TGTAAGGGCTTGTGCCAGTCAGCATCCAAGACAGCTCCCAGTGGTCCCTGCCTCCTGGTGGTCACTCCTCTGTGTGGTCTGCTCCCACACTGAATGGGGCTGATCTGTGTAACCAAACGCAAATTGCAGACATATCAGAATGTGGCTTCCGAGGCTGGGTCCTAAAGCACATTGCAGTTTCCACCTAGCTCTCTCTTGGGTCATTGCTCTGGGCCATACCAGCTGCCGTGTCACGAGGAGAACCCAAGGCCCCTGCCCACAGCCAGGCAGTAATGATGGGAAAACCCAAACTCTGTAAAATGATTAAAAGAGCTTTATTCTGAGCCCATATGTGTGACTATGACCCAGGGAATCCATAAACCTAAGAAGCCTTGAGTAAGTATTCCTGAGGCAGTTGGGTTACAGTTTGGGTGTATACATTTTAGGGAGACAGGAATTATAGGTGAAATAAAAATCATAAGTCAACACATGGGAGGAATACTTTGGTTTGGCCTGAAAAGGTGGAGAGCCCCTGGAGAGGGAGGCTTACAGATTATTGGTGAGTTCAGAGATTCTTTGATTTGTAATTGGTTAAGGAAATAAAGCTATGTCAGGTTGGGCGCAGTGGCTCATGTCTGTAATCCTGGCACTCTGGGAGGCTGAGGTGGGAGGATGGCTTGAGCCCAGGAGTTTGAGATCAGCCTGAGCAAGAGTGAAACCCTGTCACTACTAAAAATAGAAAAAATTAGCTGGGTGTCGTGGTGCACGCCTGTAGTTCCAGCTACTCTAGAGGCTGAGGCAGTAGGATTGCTTGAGTCCAGGAGTTTGAGGTTGCAGTGAGCTACGATGATGCCACTGCACTCTAGCCAGGACAACAGAGTGAGACTCTGTCTCAAAAAAAAAAAAAGAAAAGAAAAGAAATAAAAGAAAGAAAGCTTTGTCTAAAGGCTTGAAATGTTTTAAGTCAAGATAAGGAAGTCTGTTAGTCAAAAACAAAATATAATATGCTGACTCAAGTGATCTCTTAAGCAAATTGATGACCTGCAGGTGATTTAACCTCTGCCTTACATGGCCTTAGGTGCTATTAATAATTTAGTATCTTATTTTAGAGTCTGTTTTGTCAGTCTTATGATCTGTGTTTTAACATTAATGCAGGTCAATCGTTGTGCTTTAACTCTAAAATGGAGGGAATATAACAAGGTGTGTTTGACCTCCCTTCCCTTCGTGGCTGGAAACTCAGTTTTAAGGTTTTGCTGGGGTACCCTTGGCCAAGAGGGGGGTGTCTGTCCAGTCAGCAGGGAGCTCAGAATTTTACTTTTAGTTTACAGCAGCCATGTGAGTGAGCTATCTGGAAGCAGATCCTCCAGTCCCAGTTGAGCCTTCAGATGACTGCAGCCCTTGCTGACATTTTGACTGAAACCCCAACAGACAGACACCCTGAGCTGGAACCACTCAGCTAAGCTGCTTCTGATTTCCTAACCTGCTGAAACTGCGGGAAAGAATAAATTTTTACTGTTGTTTTAAACTGCTAGGTTTGGGGGTTATTTATTTATTTATTTTTAACGCAGTAGCAGGTGACACAAGGCTTACTGTCACTACGTAATCACTCCACAAATGTTAGTGGTTGTTTGTTTCCCACGTGACTACTCAGGAATGCGTCTTTGCAAACACTTCACTTCTAATTCCAAATTTCCAGCTGATCCTGAGTCCAGGGTCTGCTTCCAACTATTGACTAGACCTCTATACTGGGGAGTTCCGCCTGCAGGTAAGACTGGCAATGTGCCTAGCCCCTGTTTTCCCTGTGCCATTTCCTAATCCTGGAACAATGTCGCCCTCTGCCTCCCCTCCCAGTGCCTGACCCTTCTTCAAGGTCCATACAGATCCTGCCTTTGGAAACAGCTCTGACACTGGCGCCCACCTTCTATGACTCTGAGCTTAACTTCCTATGGACTCCCATAGGATTGATTGCTTGAACTTATCTTATCCACTAGATATTTATCTTATCCTGCTTTATATTGTCACTGAGTTATTTGACTCTTTTTTTTCTTATCTTTTTTTAAATGGGTACACATCTTACAACTTTGGTTCGAATGGAATTTGAGAGCACTCCTCTGTATTTTCCCTACGCCATTCCTAGACTAGAGCCTTGCACATGTGCACGTTTCAGGGAACAAATTAATGAGTGAATTAGTATAAAATTTGGAAGCTAAAACATCTGGGTAATTGGCTGACTTTCCTACCCCTCACCTTCCTCTTTTGGCTCTTTTAAACTTATATTTGGAAGTTAGAAACAAATTAGCATTCACCATTAATATGCATGATGAAGCAGTTTTCCACGTGTCTTGCTCGGTACCCGTGAATTTGTCCCCTGTGTAGGAAGTGATACATGGTATTTCTCTCCCTCATTCTAACTCAGAGGGCCTGTAACATGAGCTGAAAATATGAGGCAATTAACCATGTAATTCAGACAAAATCGCCTGGAAATGTACTTCGTGAGTAGGTACACAGCCCAGTAATGGAAGACTTGAAAATTCATTCATGATAGATAGGGAATCATTTATTAGCGGAAGCGTGGGCTGTGCCGGGAACATTTCTAATCTGTTAAAGTCAGCATCTTAGAGGGAAGCAGGCTTGATGACACAATCTCCCTTGATGCCACCACCGGAGACAGAATCCGGGACTGCGAAGAGAGGACGCAGCGCTGGTTGGTGTGGGAATGGTTTTGCTCTGCATTTTTTGTGCTGGCTGGGGTTGTGGGGTGGCAAATGACAGAGGCTACGTCACCAAATCAGGCCAAATTAAGGAAAAATAAAGTAATTATTGGGAGCTATGGTATAGCTTTCAGAATTGAAGGAAAAGCTGGAAAATGAGGCTTTGGAAAAAACTAGAACCAGGGAATCTCTGGGTTTCTGGGTAGCAGGAATTCCCACTTGGACATTTTCACTTGCAAGTCCCCGTGGGACCTGCCAGAACCCCTTCCTCCTGGGTACCACTGTCAGGATGAATCAGCTCCAACCACTTTCTCCGTCACCTGCCTTCTGCCACGTGCCTTAAATGAACCTCTGTTATGTACAGATTTGCATTCGATTTCGGTGGGTCTTTTCAGTACCCATTCATTCATCTAACATGTATTTCTTGAAAACTGTGCAAAACTTGTGACGGGTGTTCTGGAGGACTCGAAAGCAAAGTCATTACAGATTCTACCCCCTACAGGAGATAAGTACTCAAATATTGTTAAGATGGGGTAAAAATCTATGCACCCATCACGATCTGTTCATTACAAGGGACAGAAATCAGTCTCAAGTCATCTTCAAGAAGGGGGAAAGAGATTGGTCGAGGCAAAGGAAAGTCCAGGGACGGAGCTAGCTGAGACCTGGCCGGATGCAGGGGCCAGCCGGTGGGGTGGGGACTCTGTCCCTCTTCATCTCTTGTTCTGCTTTCTCTGTGCTGCTCTGTCCTCAGGGAGGGTCTCTGCAGCAGGTCCTCATGGTGCCCGGTGCACAGACAGCCCTTGTGCACTTAGCATTCTTGGGTTCACACCAGTGGTCCCCTGGGACTCTGAGCCTGGGGGCTTTCTCCTGCCACAGGAGCTGGCTGCCACAGTCTGTTGTGGGCAGGCAGAAGTGCCAAGGAATTAACAGCCCTGGGAACGGCCCTCAGCCAAAGACAAACAGATTTAGTAGATTCAAAAATGAATTCTTTTCTTTGGTTGAGACGACTCTGGGGCATGTTCTACGCTTTTCTCTGGAGGTCTCCAAGGGGCCTAAGCCTCAGTTGCCCACAGTGGCAACCTGCTCACTGGTGCACGCTGCTTCAGCCTCCCTCCCTTTCCTATTTCACTTCCCTACTCTCCTACCCGTGCTCCTTGGGATCACCTCCAAAATAAATCTCCTGGATACAAATTCTTTTCTTAGAGTCTTCATAGGGAGCCCAGCCTAAGACACCTGTTATGTGATGATAAGGCGGCTGCGAACATTCGTAGGTTTCTATACTGCCAGTGTCTGATCTGGTGCACACAGTTTTCTTCCAAATACTTCCATGTACAATCCTGAGGCTAACTCTCAGCGTTCAGGGTTGGCCCCATTCCCACCCCTGGGTTGAAAAATACCCATTGACCAGCTCTGGCCACCTACTCACCAGGCAGCTGAGAAGGATGGAGCTAATTCCATTCAATCCTCGTGGCCTGGGAGAGGAGGAGGGATGGTTTCCTTATGAATAACGAGGATGCTATTACCAGGTTAAACTGAAGGGATGCTGAGCAGGTCAGATCACCAGGTGTCCACTGCACGTGGGGCCCCCAAAAGGGCACAAACACAGTTCAGAGGTAGGTAACGTAGCTTCTTATTTGGTGGGGGAGGCTGTAGGGGATGAGAGCTCGAAGAACCTGAGACATCATTTCTGAGTTTCCTACCCCCTCCTTTTTAAAGTCACTAAGTAGATGACTAATTTTCTTCCTCTTAATAATGCCATGTTTTGTGTTTTGTAATACCACGTCATCCAAATAAAATGGCAGGCATTCAGTAGTAATTAATTCATTCTCACATTTAAAAAATTAATAAATGGCATTACTGAGTCCATGTCGCTAATAATAGGGAAATACACCATTTCCAATTGGTTATTGGAAATGTTAGAAAGACTTTCCAGTCCCTTCTGTCCTTCTTAGTTCCTCGGATCCCCTTATTTGATGATTGAGGTCCCCTGGTATACACAAAACTCCCACCAGGAGATTGGGCCATTTCATTTATATTATTAGTCTTCAAGGCCCCGTGAGTTCTCCTTCAGGTCACATTTCCCAAGGAAACGCCACATGCTTCATCATCACACATTTATGCACCAGGAGGGATTTTTGAGAGATTACGCCTTCTATCCCCAGCTAAGGAAATTGACACGAAGTGATGAACACAGATTCTCACATTCACTCATCTTGAGCCAGGCTGTGCTCTAGGATCTTGGGGAAACAGTGAATAAAATGGAGAAGGTCTCTGCCAAGTTGAGGAGACAGGCAAAACGTAACAATAGAGAACTTGCTTGGCTTCTGTTCCAACATGTGAAGAGCCTGGAAGTCATCCTCACAACAACAACAAAAAAGGCTGAATACACTCAACCACTCTTATTAGATCCATCAGAGAATTATGATCACAGGGCAAACCGCTGCCCCCAAAACTGGAGAGGCAGACACGGAGAATCCCAGGTTCCTGAGAGCAGAAGCCATGGCCAGAGGCAGTCCTGAGAGGAATGCACGAGCTGTCATTGACAAGTGCTGGAGGCTCGTGGAGACTAGCTGGAGGGTTAAACATTCCAAGGGGCCTAGTCTTAGGGGAGCCCCATGCTTTTGTGAGTTTACCTCCAGGAGCCCAACTAGTTTCTCACAGTGAAGACTGGAGAAAAATCCCCTCGTGTTTCTGGCAGGTGAAGAGGGAAATGGACCATTCTGAAATGCTTGCAGTGCCAAGTGCTGTGGAGGGAATAAGTGAAGGCTGAATAGCAACCAGTGAGGAATTGCTATGGAACCAAACTGGGGTCTGCTCGCCTGGTGTGCCAAAGCCAAACACCAAAGCTGAGAGTTGCAGTGGGAGGGAAAGTCTTTATTGCAGGGTGCCAAACACGGAGTACAGGCAGGTAATGCTTAAGAGCCCGACTGCCCGATGGCTCCCCGATGGCTTGCCAGCAGGGGTTTTTAAAGGCAGGAGTACATTTCGGGCAGGTAAATTTTCAAATCAGTACATGAATGTTGGCCAGCACAGTGCCTCACACCTGTAATCCTAGCACTCTGGGAGGCCGAGGCAGGAGGATCACATGAAGTCAGAAGAAGTTTGAGACCAGCCTGAGTAAGAGTGAGACTCTGTCTCTACTAAAAATAGAAAAAAATTAGCCGGGTGTGGTGGGTTTGTCTGTAGTCCGAGCTACTTCGGAGGCTGAGGCAGGAGGATTGCTTGAGCCCAGGAGTTTGAGGTTGCTGTGAGCTAGGCTGACGCCACGGCACTCCAGCAGGGGAGAGACTCTGTCTCAAACAAAAATACTTACATGAAGGTTGTACACTGGCCTGGCCCAAAAGGGTGGGATATCCTGAAGCTGGGGCATGGGCGGATTCAGAGATTTTTGGATTAGGGGAAAGGAATGTTACGATGGGTGTGACAGGCCCCTCAGGGGGAAATTTAGAACAAAGAATGGTGGTCAGAGTTTAATTTCTCAGTTCCCCCTTATCTGCATTTTCCATCCAATGGGGGTTTCTGAAAAACAGCTCAAGAACATATGTTAAGATGCCATCTTTTAGTTTCTATAGGGAACCAAAGCACCCCTGACTCTGGTTTGTGGGGGGACATTGTTCTCATCAGGCTGCCCAGTCACTTTTCGAGGCCAGCCAGGTGCCCAGAACTTCCCCTGAAGGGCCTCAAGATTTTTCTTTATTTGCTCTCCCCCTACCTCCTGCAATACCAGACTCCTAAGAGAGGGCTCCTGCTCTGTCTCAGAACCCTTCTGCGGAAGGAGCTTGCACAAAGGCCTGAGTGAGAAAGAACTTGTCTGTCCTAGGAGCTGAGAGCAGTCTCTGGCGGCCTCAGCATGGTGAAGGAGGGAAGACGGAGCCCACACTGTTGTAGGAGAAGCAGGGGCCAGATCACTCAGGGCCATGGAAAGGAGTTTGGTCTTTACTTTTCCTCTAACAAGCTTTGTCTTTTATATACAAACTTGTTAGCAGATTTGCTGGGACATGGGTCCAGGTCTCCCTGCTTTCAATCTAATGCCTGCTTCCTACTGCCCTAACACATAAATGACTAATTCTAGAATGTGCAGTCTGGAAGAACATATATCCAGAAGCAGGCAAGCTTTACAGCAATCTCAAGCCATGTAGAGTCTCCTGTAGGGACAGAGAAGTAGTAGGACAACTGTGTGAAGTTGTGCAGCCTGGGTATAAACTAACTATATTCAAATCTTGGCTCTGCCACTGACCAGCCTTGTGATCTGGAACAAGTTACTCTACTTGTCCCACTCTGTCACCCTGGGTAGAGTGCAGAGGCCTCATCATAGCTCACTGAAACCTCCAGCTCCTGGGCTTGCATGATCCTCCTGCCTCAGCCTCCCAAGTAGCTGGGACTACAGGCATGGGCCACAATGCCCGGCTAATTTTTCTATTTTTAGAAGAGATGGGATCTCACTCTTGCTCAGGCTGGTCTCAATCTCCCAAACTCAAGCGATCCTCCCACCTCAGCCTCCCAGAGTGCTAGGATTACCGGCATGAGCCACTGTGCCTGGCCAAGTGACTTTACCTTTGAGAGTCCCTGTTTCCTCTTCTGAGGAAAGGAGATAATAAAAATACCTCTAGATAGGATTATTGACACAATTAAATTAAATTACATAAAAATTGATTTTTTCCTCCTGTCAATGGAAAAGAAGCCAAACTCTATAAAATAATTTAAAGAAGTTTATTCTGAGCCAAATTTGAGGACTATAACCTGGAGCCATGCCCAAAAAGCCTTGAGCAAGTGGATCCACCGTGGCTGGGTTACAGTTTGGTTTTATATATTTCAGGGAGAGAGGAATTACAGGTAAAGCCATAAATCAATACATGGAAGGCATACATTGATTTGGCCCAAAAAGGTGGGACATCTCAAAGCGGAGGCATACAGGCTACGGGTAGGTTTAAAGACTCTTTGACTTATAATTGGTTAAAGAAATGAAGCTTTGTCTAAAGGCTTGGAATGTTTTAAGTTAAGATAAGGAAGTCTGTTAATCAGTGATAAGCTATTGGCCATATATTTGTTGTGTAAATTGAGGACATGCAGGTTTGTCTTGCATAGCTTTAGGCCTGTTAATGAGTTACAAAGGATGTCTCTAAGAAGGGAGAGGGGCATGATGGGGCATGTCTGACCTCTCTTCTTTTTTTTTTTTTTTTTTGAGACAGAGTCTCACTCTGTTGCCCAGGCTAGAGTGCCGTGGCATCAGCCTGGCTCACAGCAACCTCAAACTCCTGGGCTCAAGCAATTCTCCTGCTTCAGCCTCCCGAGTAGCTGGGACTACAGGCATGTGCCATCATGCCCAGCTAATTTTTTCTATATATATTTTTAGTTGTCCAGATAATTTCTTTCTATTTTTAGTAGAGATGGAGTCTTGCTCTTGCTCAGGCTGGTCTTGAACTCCTGAGCTCAAATGATCCACCTGCCTCGGCCTCCCAGAGTGCTAGGATTGCAGGAGTGAGCCACCGCGCCCGGTCTGACCTCTTTTCTTATGGCTAGTAACTAAGTTTTAGGGTATCCCTTTGGCTAAGAGGGAGTCCATTCAGTCAGCTGGTGGGGAGAAGTTTAAGATTTTATTTTAGTTCACACTCCCCAACATGTTCATCTCAGTAAATGGTACCACCTCCCATCTAGGCAGTGCTCAAGACAAAACTCTTAGAGTCATTCTGAATTTTTTCATTTTCTTGAATCCCAACTCTATCAGGATACACTGATGATTCTATTTCTGAAATATATTCTGAATTTATGAGCTTTGTTTTATCTCCATTGTGTGATCCTAGTCTAAGACACTATTATATCTTATCTGGTCTACTGCGATAGTGTCCTAACTGGTCTACCTGTTACCGAAAACTCGGCACTTGTCCATGAGGCCAAATCAGAAGAATGAGGACAAGCGGTTTGGGGAGGAGGAAAGAGTTTTATTATTTTGCTGGCAAAGGAGGAAAAATGGTAGACCTTCTCATCTCAAAATCTAAATTTCCTGAACCTTAGCAGAAATACAGAGTTTTTGAAGGATGTGTTCTCAGTTTCAGGCAATTACTGTTCAACTACAGTTGATGATTCATATCATCCCATCTCCACTGAAGACAGTATCGAGACCTCCGCCCAGGACCTCCCTTTACCAGGTCTGGGCTAGGCTATCTCCTGTTGCACAAATAAACAAAAGACTTACCCTGCCCCTCCCAACCACTGGCCTGAGGCAGGGATGCAGGTTTTAGTTCTCAAAAAGAGTGGGGGAAGTTTCAAAGAGACAGAAAAAATTTTTGCCAATTTTTTTTCAGGCCATTTCCTCTGTTACATACCTGCCTTCCTTTTGCTACCTGCAATCCACTCTTCACAAAGCAGCCATTTATAACTATTAAATGTAATTTGATTATGTGTAACTCCTTAGATTAAACCCATCCCATGGCTTTCAGAACATTGACAATAAAATCCTCAGCCCATGCCCCTCTGATCCTGCACCTGCCTGTTTCTCCATTCCCATCTCCCTCTCTGTCATACCCAGGGAGACAGGGTCAATCACCACGTGTGATTTTTAACCTTCTGGAATAGCCATGCCACACCTTTACATGGTAGAATGGACTTCCCTGTCCCTGGACTTGGGGCTTGTCCATGAAACTTCTTTTGGTCAGTGACACATTGGTGATCATGGCATGGGTAGAGTCTGAAATATGGGTGTGTGTTTTGTCTTGGCCCCCTGTACTTTTGGGATCCACAGGAGAAGGACATGCCCCAGGTAGCTGCTTGTCCAAGAAGAGCAAGAGAAGAGGTACAGCCTATTTCAACCCAATCCATGGTCTTGAGCCAAGCCTGGCCAAGCTATAGCTGGAAGCAGAGCCATTCCAGAGACCCCAGAGCTGTGAACAACACTAACAAATGCTCTTTGTTCTAAGCCACTAGGTTTTGTAGTAGTGTTGTGGCATTATTGCAACAAGAACTGATTAATGTACTCACACCCTCAGTCTTGTTTTCTTTCCTACAATTTTCTTGCGGCTGCTCTCTGTTCGAAGCTGTTCTCATTGTCTGGAACAGAGTTTTTCAACCTTGGCAGGATTGACATCTGGGGCTGGATAATTCTGTGTGTTGAGCACATGGGGGCAGGGGGTTGTCCTGTGCATTGGAGGCTGTCCAGCAGCATCCCCAGCCTCTGTTCTCTAGATGCTAGGAGCAGCCCCTCTGCATTCCCAGTTGTGACAACCAAAAATATCTTCAGACATTGCCAAATGTCCCCTGGAAGGCAGAACTGCCTCTAGTTGAGAACCACTGGTCTAGAACATCCCAGATCTTCTTGGAGTTGACCGCTTCTTGTCATTTAGGTCTCACCTCTGCTGTCACTTCTTCAGCGAGTCCATACCTGATATAGGTTTACAGAGTAAGAGCAAGATACGTGTGCCACAGATGATGATGACTGGACCTATTGTTATAGCAAAAGAGAGAGACTTTGGTTATGGTCTGGGTCTTGTTTTATAGTGTCTGGATTGGGACCTCCATGTGCTTCAGACATCTTCATGAAACCACTTTGATGGACAGTTGGGAGTTATATGACCTGAGTCTTACTGCGCATGGACATCTCCTATGAGCCTCTCTGAAAGCCCATTTAGGGGAGTGTTGATCTACAATGGCACCCACGTTTGTCCCTAAAACCCAGAATCCCTCACTATCTACCTAACACTTTGAACTAAAGGAAATGGAAGGACCTCAGAAGCAAGGTCTCTCTGACCTTCTCCTACCCTCCTTTCTCCTTCCCCTCTTTCTTCTCTGAAATGAGTCATAGAACCCAGAATTCTTCTTCCTCAAGGGGGGATCACAGAAATTAGATCTCTTCTTCTCCAAAGCAAGCCATAAAAACTTAGAAAAGTCATTCTCTCCCTTCTGCCTAGAATACCTTCACTTCAGAGGGGCCCTGCCCCGCACCAGGGTACAGTGGGGGGTGTGCCATACAGAGGCCAAGAAGAACCTGAATAGACACCTGCCTGGCATGATGTTATGATGTATATACATGGTTCATCCCAAATCCTGTAAACCTTGGTCTCCTAAGTGACTAGAGCAATACGAATACCCTTTGTTAAAGTACTTTGCCCTTTTGTCTTTAGTTCCTGAAGATAAAGGTGAAAGATAGTATTTTGTTATGTACAACAGGCCCTTTCAAACACCCCTTATATTATACTAATGAGGTGATTTTTGGAAAGCCCCTAGATACCACAGGATGGGGGTCTGGTTGCCAGGGGAACTAGCCACTGCTCAGTGGGTTGGAACTTTCAGCCCCACCCCCAACCTCCAGGGAGGGAAGGGGGACTGAAGGTTAAGTTGATTGCCAATGGCCAATGGCTTAATCAATCATGCCTAGAATTATAAAGCGTCTATAAAAACCCAAAAGGTACAGCAGATAGATGAACACTCAGGACTTACACATCCACAGGCTGGGAGGATGGCACAGCCCCACTTCACAGGGACAGAAGCTCCTGTGCTCGGGCCCCTTCCAGACCTCAAACTATGTATCCCTCCATCTGGCTGTTCATCTGTATGCTTTGTAATAGCCTTTGTAATGAACCAGGAAACTTTAAGTGAATGTTTCCTTGAGTTCTGTGAACCACTCTAGCAAATTAATCACACCCAAGGAGGGGGTTGTGGGAACCCCAATTTATAGCAGGTCAGTCAGAATCACAAGTAAAACAACCTGGGGCTTGCAACTGGCATGCAAAGCAGTGGTGGTGGTGGAGGGGGCAGTCTTATGAGACTGAGACCTCACCCCGGGGGATCTGACCCTATCTCCAAGCATATAGTGCCAGGACTGAATTGAATTAGAGGACACCCAGCAGCTGTCTGCTGAAGAATCCACTGCAGAATTTATTGATTTGTTATTGGTGGGAAAAAATCCCCACATGTTTCCTGGTGGCCAGAGATCACAGAAGACTTCTGTGTTGACTGTTGAGTGAGAGTAAAGTGGGAGAAACTGAGTTTGTTTTTTCTACTCACTGGGTTTCCCCCCTCAGTCTCTCACCATGAGATCATACCCCGTTTGTCCAGTCACATTTCTACAACAGCTGCCCATTCTTCATGCAACCTACGCATAAAAATAGTTTTCCCTGGGTTTTTGGGTCTGCATTTCTGAAAGACTCCTGTGTCATCTAAAACTTTTATTAAATAAGCTTGATATGCCTTTCTCTTGTTGACCTATCTTTTGTTCCAGGACTGTCGGCCCATCTTATGAGGGGTGAGGCAAGGCATCACACCTTTCTTCCATCTTGCTCATTTAATTTCTTGACTTGCTCTCCTTCCTCTTCCTCTCGCCATCACAATGGAAGATCTGCAAAAGTGAGACTCTTGTCTGTTTTGTTTGCCACTGAAGTCTTCGCTTTTATAATGGTTCCTGGCACGTGACAGACATCCCACAAACTTACTCCTATGAATAATGGGTCAGAAAACACCCTGTCAACTACGTTGACTTTAAAGCATTTTATGAATTTTAATTATAAAAATAATAAAAGTCATCTGAAATAGGTCCACACAGAGTTTAGCAACTAGGTTTCTAATGCTATTGAGAGAGCTCAGGAAATTTCACCCCAAAATATGACTAGTTGGTATAAAGAGTATTTTGAATTACAAGCCCTTCAAGATCAAAAAGCATTGAAAGGGGCTTTCGCTCTATCTGCATAAACTGGACTGACAGATCAAAAGAACAATCGACTTCCCTTCCCCTCCCTGTTATCTCACTGTATTGCAGGAAAGAAGATCAAGAATGCACCCAGACCTGGCCCAAATCATTTTAAATATAATACCTGTCTCTTGGGTTAATTTAATCTGCAAAGAAAATCATTTACAAGTCAATTTGTTTCCCCCATCCATTCATTCTCCCAAGTATTTATTCATCCTCCCTAACAACCATTTATTGCCCCTAAACAGAATTACCTATATTCTTCATCTTCCCCTCCCCTCTACAATAAGGGCATATAAATTTCTGGACCCTACTGGGATACTGGATAATCACTCTATGACTCTCCGCCAATGCCCACAGTAAATAAACCTCTTTATCTCATTAATCTGCCTTATTGTGAGTTGATCTTTCAGTGAACTTTCAGGGGGGAAGGGGACATTTCCCCTCACCCCCACACTATAATTACCCCTTCTGCAGTTGCTGTCCTCTGAGTTTTGGACAGAACTCAGAATGAATGTTCTGGAGCCCTAGCTGGGTTGACTGAGAAAGAGAGAGCCCTCGTTGCTCCTAGGATACCTTTAGAATGGATTTAAATAGCAAAATTGTTCAATGGATGTGATTTAATTTGTTTCCCCAAAATAGCCATGTTCCTCCCCCGTATCTCTGCCTCTATTTGCATATGTCACCTTCAAATAGCCACAAGTTAACAGGTGGGGGTGGGGGGAGGCATGTTAAGGCAGATGAGTAGGTGTGCCAACCTGTTTTTAATAACTAAGCATGCATGGAATTTATCATCATCCTCCGTACGCGCTCTAACGTAATGACAGTTGACAACGCCAGTTTCCCATCGGTGTCAGCCCATCAGAGTGAGATTACTTTTGCTCAAATGAAGACATCACCTAAGTACAGAATCAGCAACATCAAAGGATTTACTGGGACTTTCAGCGGTTCAGCAGGGAGGCAAGAGGCGGGGGTGGGACTGGCCCCCAGTATTCAAATCAAACTTTGATCTACAAGCTGGTGAGATAAGAAAGGCTCACGCTTTTCTAGGCAAAGGCAGTGCATGCGATGCGTGTGGACTGGGACTTGGGGACTTGGGGGCCGGAGGGAGTGGAGACAGAGATGGATGGTTGACAAGCTCTTCCCAGAGACCAGCGTGACAGATACGTTTTGACTCAATCTGATAGGACCTGAGACCCACAGTAGATTCTCAGAGCTTTACAACTCCCTTTGGAAGTTCTTCCAAATGTCTGATTTAAATTCCTTTGTTTCAGTTTAAGCCAGTTTCATCTTGCTCTTTCTTTTCCAGAAGCCACAGGAAGTTGCTTCCCACCAGTGATACGATTCCCAAGGACACGGACAAGCACAGATAAACAGCTATTCCTTGACCCCTCCTTCCACAGGCTCTGGCAGTTTCTGCCCAGACTCCCTTCTCCAGGAACCACCCTCTCTGTCGCTCCGCCCAGCCCCCAGATGTATTTTTGCTGAGTCACCCCTCCCAGTGACATCTGGCTCTAGCTCTTCTGTCATAACCTGTCCCCTCAGACCCACCGTGGAGAAGGAAGCTGAGTCAAGTCACAGCAAAGCTCTGAAGGGGTTCAGGTCATGCCACTCCCCAAAATATGCCACGTTGATACATTGATTATTTTGAGCTGGAGGTGCTTGAAAAACTGCAATGCACAGAGGCTTCTTCTGAACTCCCCTTAGCTGCCTAAAGACAGATCCTTCAAAAGGAACTCAATTGTCACCAATCCCCTCCCTGGGAGTTTCCTCAACCAGGGAAGATCAAAGACTCTTATCCCAGGGGAGGCTAGAAGTTGACACCACTCCCAGACAAGCTCTGTCACAATCTGGCGTATCTCCCATCTATTTTTCTAAGGGCCCATTCATCTTCCCCAGAACCTTTTACTCTCTCCTAAGTGACCGCATCTCCCTCGCCTGCCCCTGTGAAGATGGTATACAAGCGCTCAAATCTCACGGCTTTTTGGAGGAGTTCACTCACGCACGTTATATTAAAAATTAGTAAAATCTGTATAGTTTTTCTACTTGTGAATCTCCCTATTGTTGTTAATTTTCTAGCTCCAGCTAAGGATGGAGGAAAAGTCTTTCCTACCCTACAGCTCTCGAGAAGAAAGCACAAACTGGACAGATCCAGCTGGAAGACTTGTTTTATTTGGCCTGCACAGTTTATAAAAAATTGGAGACTTTACTAAAACCCCAGATTTTTGGTTTCTGTTAGAAAATTGGATGATCTGGCCACCGCAGGCCTGGGTTCCTGAAAGGCAGCAACCCTCTGGAGCTGAGGAGCACCTTCTCTAGGGGGGTCCTGCACACTCCAGCTCCCCACAGTTCCTGCCAGGGTATCAAGGGTTGGGATTCCTGCTCTAGAAGGAAAAATCTCAAATACTGGTTGAAGCAGCCCTGCTATCTGCTCCTTAAAGGCCTGTCCAACCTATGCATGGAGTGCACGAGATACCTCTATAACTGTTACAAGCTGAACTGTGTCCCTCCCACGCCCCCCATTCATAGATTGAGGTTCTAATCCCCAGAACCTCAGAATGAGACTGCATTTAGAGATAGAGTCGTAAAGTGGTAATTAAGTGAAAATGAAGTCACTGGGGTGGACCCTGATCCAGTATGACTGGTGTCCTTATAAGGACAGAAAGAGATGCCAGGGAGGTGCATGCACAGAGGAGAGGCCACGTGAGGACACAGTGAGGAGGCAGCTGTCCACAAGCCAGGAAGAGAGGCCTCGGAAGGAACCAACCCTGCCAACTTCTTGATCTCAGACTTGCAGCCTCCAGAGCTGCGAGACAACAGGCTTCTGTTGTTTGAGCCACCCAGTCTGTGGCACTGTGTTATGGCAGCCCTAGGAGGCCAGCGCAGTCTCCCGCCAGTGAAATCCCCTCTCCCTGCCCCTCTCGTCATTTAACTAGCTCAAGTTTCTTTCCAGTACTTGCAACCAAAGAGTTCCAACCAAGAAACATGCTTTCTCCTGCAGTCCAATTATGTTTCCTTCATTTTGCTCAGTTCCCTTGGACTTCTAACTATATTTCATTAGAAGGCCTGCATGGGAAGGTTTGTAAACTAAAGTGAAGGAGTCAAGGTCTTGGTGTAAAGAGATGGGAAGGAGGCAAATATTCATCCCTTCCTCTACACCTCTGCTTAAGTAGCTGTGCAAGCTCTCAGGGCTGGTTGACACATCTAGATATGATGCTGGACAATTGTTAATCTCCACATCACTGGAAAATATGCATACCTGTCTGAAAGAGCTCAAGTTTGCATCTAGATCATGCCTTCTCAGTGGCGGCCATATAGAAAAGAAGTTAAGGAAAAGAAAATTGAGTTTTGGGCAGGTGAAAAAAATCATAATTTTTTAAATATATAAAGCACAGATAGACATACAACACACACATAGATACAGAATATCTCTAGTTTTAAAGTTTCATGGGGAGCATCAAGAAAAATATGTCTAAAAGGACTCTTTAGGGAGCTGAAAATTTTAAAAATGGTTGAAAAACATTGATCTATGCTTGGTGTACTATAAATATCCCCCTTTTTGTTTTTTGCAGGGCATTGCACTATGGGGTCTATTTGCTTCCAGGGCCTTTACTTAGTGATGCTAATGTGGACAGTTCTAGGGATTCTCAAGTAGACGAGCTACCCTTCTACTCAGTGTATATCAAGCATAGACAAAATCATCTCATCTTGATGACTGAAGTGTAAGCTTGAAAAAGCAGGAACTTGTGAGGATATGGCAGACTCAGTTCCATGCCTGCCCCATAGCACTCCCTTCTTTACCTTGTTTCTTTCTGGCAGAGTTATCTCCCAAAAGGGAGGCTGAACACACTAGATACATACTTGTTTTCCCAGCCTCCTGGGCAGCCAGGCCATAAGCATGTGGCCCAGTTGCTAGGGATGGGGGCTTCTGGGAATAGGACTCCTAACCAATAAAAAGAGCTTCAAGGGGAGAAGAATTTCTGTCAGCTGGTTGCTGTCATGTCTCATGTGTTGCCTGGCACTGCAGCAGCCATTGTGTGGCCATGAGGCCATGAGCCTAAGAAATCAAGGAGCTAATGATGGAGAAGTAGAAGGAGCAAGAGACAGGGTCATTGATAAGCCTGATTAGTAAGAAGGATGGTATTAAAAGAAAAGAGCAATGAGTAAGATCAACCCCATTTTATATTAGAAAGAAAGCTAACTTTTGGCCACAGTGATCACGTACAATAGAGAAAGGACTAAGTAGAAGTAAGAAGTCCTGAATCTTAGTCCCGGCTCTAGTACTAAACAGATGGATAATTTTAGGCAAGTTGTTTAGCTTTGCTAAACTTTAGGGAGCAGGGGATGTTTATCCTGTTTCTTTCAGAGGATTTGCTGATCTGCTTTGTCATCTTGGCTTAGCTTGAACTACATTTCCCCAAATCTCTTTCCCTGTGTGTGTCTAGGTTGAGCTGGCCAAAAAAGAAAAAAAAAAATTTTTTTCTGTTTTTTTGCATGCAGTTTGGAAGGCAGATGTGAAGTAGCAGCCATTAATCTCTAAAGATCATTGTGCTTGGATGCAGTAGGGGACAGATGCAGAGGTCCCAGCAGGTTCCAGCTTGTCTTTACTTCTCCCCATCCCACCTGTATGTAGCTCTTCTTCCCGCTGCCAGCCCTGCTTACCTACAGCACCCCAGGACCCCACTCGTCTCTGAGACAACAGCCTTCTGCAGACTGCATCACTGGGTCCCCCTTTGCTGTCTCACGTAGCAGCAGGATGTGCCTGCCCTCCTGCACTCCCTGGTTTATTCCTACTTCCTCGTTCATGGTGTCCCATTGGGAAGACTGGTTGGTGACTTTGATCCTCCAATTCCCCCTTTTGGACCCTTGGTTCTCAGTTTCTCCCACAACTGGTTCTGCTTTCCTGATCCAACCCTACCTGCTACAAGAATCAAATGAAATCATGGACTAAAACAATTCATACAGCACCAGGCACATAGTAGGAACGCAATAAATTATTAGCTATTATTATTATCATTATCTTTGTTTTCACTGCTATTAATGCAAAAGTACTTACAGGCCTCACTTATATAATCACCTCGTCACACAGAGGAGTAAACTAAGATTCTGCCAGGATAAATGATTTGCTCAGGGTCACGTGGCTCTATAGTGACCCAGCCAGCACCAGAACTCAGGCCTTCTGACTGCTGGTCCCAGTCTTTTTCACAGACTCTGGCCTGCAGCCCACATGAGCCTGGCATTCTGGCTGTCACCCAGCAGTTACGATGCCATTGGCTGCAAATCATGTAAAACCCAACTCAAACTGGCCTGAATAATAGGGAAGTTTATTGGCTCCCATAACCAAAAAGTTGAGAGAGAGGACCAACCTCAGACATACGATCATGATATCAACTGGGCTAAGCTTCATGTCTCTATAGTTCCCTCATCTTTCCTTTCCGATGTGTCCCTATTATGGTTCAACTCATAGAAGCAAAAATGACTACAGAAGTTCCAGGTGTTACACTACCAAACCACAGTTGTCCTGAGGAAGAGAGAGCCTTGTAAGCCACAGTACAGAGATTCAAGGTGATTGGACCAGTTAGTTCACACATCCACCTTCACCCAATCTCTCTGGTCAGAGGAAGTGGTGGGGATGGAACACAGTGATTGGCTTAGTCTAGCTCATGTGCTACAGACCTAGAACTAGCAGGATCAGAGGCAGGGTGGGGACAGTTAGCTTTCCGAGACATGTGGAGCCCTACGTGGAAACTGGGGTGGAAGATTGGAAGTGAGTGCTGGGGAAGCAACATTGGCAGAGGGATCATTATACTTCTTGAGCTGATACCTTTTCCCAGTGACTCTTACTTGGATGAAGCCAGACAGCACCACTTCTGAAAGGAAGACATAGTCATAGGTGATGTATTTAGCAGTGCTGGTCATGTGATTAAATATTTATGGCCACTCAGTTTAATGTAAAACACCCATCAACCATTTCCGCTGAGTTTGTCTGACGTCCATGAATCACGTGGATGGTGCGGGTGTTAGGACCACATCTCACCCCTGGTCTCTGGCATTACTTAGCTTAAGAAGCCGAGTGCCATCTACCTGCTCCTGGGTAACATCCCGCAGTACAGAAATGTGCAATAAGAAATCCACCAGGACGTGATCATGCTCTTCTTCTTGATAGTGAAGGCCAAGTAGAGAAGTATGAAATTTTCCTTTACCTTGAAAATGGATTCTTTTTTGTTGGTTTTTGTTATTATGACTAATTTGACATTGTAGGGGAGGAAAAAATAATTTCCCCTCTACCCTTCCAAGTTCTTAGCTAGGACCCCATGTAACAAAAGACAGATTAACTAGAGAAAAACCAACAAGTTTATCAACATGTATACCTCATGGGAACATGGGGGATACCTAGGGGAAAACAAGTAACTCTTAAAGAAGAGGCCCAGAACTCTGGCTTATACAGCATCTTCAATTACAACAAAGGAAGAAGGGTGTCAGGGAGGCAGGTTATGGGAAAGTGACTAGGAAATGCACGGGAGAGAAGAATAAGGTTTGTTCTGCTGATTTTAAGTTGGCGCTTTCTCCATTGATAAGCATTTCTTGTGATTTAGTCATACTTTTCCTGGTACAGAGAGGGAGACACCCTTGCAAATGGAGGTTTCCTTTATAGTAAATTTCCCTTCCAAAAGGATAACTTGGTTTTCAGAACTTCTCTTGTGTTGCTGTTTCTCAAAATAATCAGTTCAAAATAACCCATATGCCAAAGAGGCATATTTTGGGGCAGCATATTCGGGTCTCCTACAGTCATATTTTGGGGTGGCATATCCTGGTCTCCTACAACATATAAATAACACACATTAACATGCACAAATCTGAGGTTTTCAGTTCAACGAGTTTTGATAATTGTATACACCTGAGCAACCACTAATCAAAGTAAGATACAGAACATTTCCCTTACAGATGAAAATTCCCTAATGTTCCTTCCAACTCAATCCCCAGCCCCTACTTACTCTAAGAACCACTGTCTGGTTTTTATCACCATAGATTAGATTTTTTTGTCTCTTCTTGGATTCTACATAAATGGAATGAGATAGCATGCACTCTGTATGTCTGGGCCTTCTTTACTTGTAACCTTTTTGAGATTCATTCCCATTATTGTGTGTAAAAGTAGTATGTTCCTTTTAATTGCTGAGTAGTATTCCATTATATGACTCTACCATATTTTTGTTTATCCATTCTCCCATGGATGGACATTTGTTTCCAATTTTTGGCTATTATGAAAATAATACTATAAACATTCTTGTGTAATTCCTTTTGTGCAATATTTTCATTGCTCTTGAGTAAATACCTGAGAACAGAATTGCTGGGTCTTAGGGGGGATGTGTGTTTAATTGATCAGAAACTGCCAAACAGTTCTCTAAAGTGGTTGTGCCCTTTTACACTCCCATCAGTACGGTATGAGAGGCTTGGAACTTGATTCCAATTTCTGATAGAGGCTTGGTGATGATATCTTTACATCCCAAAGGGCCATTTCCAAGTGAGAAGGGAGGTGCTGCACGTGGGAACCCAGAGATGGCAGCTTCTGGGGGACAGCAATGTGAAGTCTTGATATGTTTGCCCTCCGATCCATTCTTGCCTACCCTTGCTCTGCTCTGTATCACAGGGGGCTGATCTTCCAGAGGTTCCTGGTGTATGCCTCCTGGGTGGGTGTGGCCAATGGGTGGTGCTGGGTTGATGTGGCCAATGAGAGGTGGTGGTTTGATTGTGGTCAGTGGGTGGTGTGTTGAGTGTGGCCAATGGGAGGTGCTGGGTGGGTGTGGCTAATGGGAGTCGCTGGGTTGTTGTGGCTTTGTTGTGAGTGAGAGGCAGGAGGAAGAAAAGAGGCAGAATCTTTCTTCCTCTCACTGTCTCAGGCAGCTTCTCTTCAGTGACTGGATGTTTTCCTTGGCACCTGCTTCTACCACGCAGGCCTGCCATGGCTCCAGCCTCTACAGGATGACTCCATCCCCTGGACACAAGGAGCACCACCTCCTCCCTTTGTCTCTCTAGCCTAGGAGTGGTAATGTCTTCCTGCTATTGCAAATCCCTGGGTCACCTCATAGTTCCCTGTTGTTTGCTTCCCAGCCTCATCCTTCATCTGTGCAATCCATTTCTTACATTAAACTCCCTTTGTTCAAATACTTAGAGCAGGTTCTGTTTTTCCTAGTTGGACCTCGACAGATACACACAGCATCAAGGATTAACAGAGACAATTTTGAGGCCAAATCACATCCGAGGCCTGCCAGGCAGATTTATTGTCAAATCCTAAAACTGCAAAAATAGGACAACCTTCTTCAGAAACACCATCTGGTACCACAATATTCCCCTAATGTCTAGCCCAAATCCCTGCTGTGATGTAGTTTGCATCTGATAACCAGATAGAACCCAGCCACTTGGCCTTGGGAACTAATGTGAGCACTGGTGTTAGTGGGTCCGTGGGCCATACCTTAGTGCTAGCAGGAGCCATAGTTATGTTTATGGGAGAAGGAAAGGGAAAGGTTGGGAGAAAAAGGGATATTTCTAAGCAGCCACCATAATTGGATGAATTCATCCAAATTCCAGGTTGTCAGGCCACATACTTGGCTTTCAAGGGAGGCAGCAATTTCTGCTTCTCCTCTGCCTCTTTTGTTGGGACTTAAAACAGTGCCTGCCATGTAATGGCAGGGATAATAAATATTTGCAGAATTGCATGTGTCTGTTCATTCATTCATTCATTCGTTAGATACTTGCTAAGCACCTGGATGATTTTTGATGGCAAATGACAGAAACCCAACTCAACTTGGCTTGAACCAAAAAGGTATTATAGTAACCCATGTGATTGAAAAGTCTGAGGACATAATAGCTTCAGGGATAGCTAGATCCAGATGCTCAAATAATGCATCAGGAGTTGCTGTCTCTCCATTTCTCAGCTCTGCTTTCCACTGTGTTGGCTCCATTGCAGACAAACTCATCCAAGGATGGGTAGTGGGAAGGCTCCTGTTAATATCCTAGCAGAACGATAACTACAGAGGAAAGGGAGAGCTTGTCTTTTAAAATATTTTTAGCAAAATCTAGGGCTTGTCACTCACCAATTCTGATTGTCCTGGGTCTCCTGCCTCCCCTTAGCCAGGGCAGGAGTTGGTTCAAACTCCCCCCAAGACTGTCTGCAATGGAGGAGAGGTGGCTCCCCTGTCCCCACCAAAAAAAAAACAAGTGCTATTATCCACAGAAAACAATGAATGTTGGTTAGACAGACACCACAAATGACCACTATGGGGACATCTATGTGGTAGGCACTGTGGGCCAAGGGGACACAAGGAACACATCACAGTGTCCATGTCCTCATGGTGCTTATGTTCTGGAGGGAAACCTGGCAAGGACCAAATAATTAAACTCAAGGATGTGAATCTTGTCATGGTGGAAGTACAGGTTGCAATAGGAGCGGCCTCTTGAAATGTGATTTCAAAGGCTGCCATTTGAATACTCTGGAACTTAGTGAATTGGCTTTGTGCCCGCATCGGACACTCAGAGTTTCAGTGATGTCTTCCAGAAATCTTTGTTGGAGCCACAGTCTGTAACAGATTGTGCAGTTTACATGAGGTGCCAGGAGTCTCTGGGAGGATGGACTGTAAACAATTTGGTCGCACAGTGGCAGGGGAGGGGGTGAGGCAAGGAATGGAAACTGTGGAACTAAAGTGCACTTTGGATCAGCTTCCACCTTTCAACCAAGTTGTGCAATTGGGTTTTTTCCCCTAAAAAACTTTTTAATTCTGAAATATGTAGTTTCACATGAAGTTATAAGAAGCAATACATGTTTCCCCAATTTCCCCCAACGGTAACATTTCATGAAGCTATAGCAGAATAGGAGCTTATTATAGACAGCAAGGTGAAAAAGACCAGAGGAAAAAAATAAGTAAGCAATTAAATAAGCAAGAGGGCTAAAACAATAAAGGCTCTGACGGAATTCCGTGGAGATGCGTTTGGGAGTGGGGTGCACTGTGCCACGTTATGTGGTCTAGAAGGCTGCGCTGAGGGGTGACTTCTCATGTAAGGCATCTCTAGCTGCCAACTTGATGTTCCACCACCTCCTTTTCAGTGCTTGTGACAGACATCTTTAATCGATCTGTACCGTAGTCCCCACTGATCCTCGGGGGATGTGTTCAAAGACTCCCAGTGGATGCCTGAAACCGCAGATAGTACTGAACCCTTATATCTACTATGTACAAATTCCTTTTTTCTTCTTCACAATTTCACATAGAGTAGATGCATTCTTACCAGAGATCTTAGAAATCTTAGCATATGAATTTTTTTTCATTCCTTAGTAATACAAGAACTTCCGCCTTTTCACTTAAAAAGGAAGCACTTTACAGCTTTGTCATATTTGAATCACCAGCATCCCTACTCTTGCACTTGGGGTCCCTTATTAAGTTAAAGAAGCGTTCCTCGAACACAACCACTGCAATACTGTGACAGTCAGTCTGATCACTGAGGCATCTACCAAGTGACTAAGGAGCGGGTGGCATCTACAGCGTGGAGATGCTGCAAAAAGGGATGATTCACGTCCTGGGTGGGACGGAGCAGGATGGTGGGAGATTTCATCATGCTACTCACAATGGGGAGCAACTGAAAACTTAGTAATTGTTTATTTCTGGAATTTTCCATGGAATATTTTCAGGCTGAGGTTGACTTCAGGTAACTGAAACCGTGGATAAGGGGGGACAACTGTATACATCTTCAGAATCCTTCTCAACACAGCATTCTTACAGCCATTCCTAAGGGAGTGGACGTAACACATGAGATGAAACTTCTTTGCCTCCTTGATATAGCAATTCCTCAAGGAACATTGGGTGAGAATGAACAAACCATCCTCTTGTAAGAAACAGCAGATATTATAGAACTCACTGGATCAATACGCAAATCCAAGGGCAGCCTTGAATTTGTCTCGGGTCTCATAACCAGCAAGGGCAGAATAAGGGTCCGTGACACAGGCTGACACAGGCACTAGCATAACTGAGCCATTCTTGAACCTAGGTTGCAACAGAGTTAATGGCATGCTCGGTAAAATGCAGATTCCTGGCTCTTGCCCCCAAGAGTCTGTTTTGGTAGGTCCCAAGTGGGACTCCAGAGGCTGTGCTGGCAACGTGCATCCCAGGTGCTTCTGTTGTGATCCACGGACCAGACTCTCTTGTAGTCACTGGTCTGATTTTGGGCCACCAAGTTTACCTCTTTTCCATAACTGACCAAAGGCTCCTCCCTTCTCACAGCTGCATCTAATTCACCCCCTTATTCCCATCTAGCAGGGAGGTGAAATTCTGAGCTAGCCCTGCACGATCTGCTGCCCTCTCCAGCCTCATCGTGCACTACACTCCCCTCATTTGACTTGTTCTAGCCTCCCTGGCTTCTTTCAATCTCTGAGATGCAACTACCCCAACTATCACCTGCTGTTTCCTGCATCCAGGACACCTTTCCTTCCTTTTCTTTACCCACTGAGTGCCCACCCACTCTTTAGATCCTAGAGTTTGTCACTTACTGAGAGGAAACTTTCCTTTCCTCCCTGGCAGGGGCTCTGCTAGATCATAGAGTCAATTTCATGTGATTTAGAGAATGCCACTTCTTTCTGAAGACATTTTAGATGCCATCTTTCAGAAAACTATCATAATAAATATTCAAATCTATAATGTCTGTGATGTGAATGGCTCACCCTAGAGTTGTACAGTACACAGCCTGCCCAACCATACATGACTGCTCTTTCTCAAATTTCCATCTCACTGCTTTTTATTGCATTAAGAACTTCTCCTTGGCAGCGCTGCTCTCACCTGCGACTTTAAATTTCAATATTGACTAGTGTCTCTTCCTCTTACCAGGGTGTAAATAGGGAATCTGTCTGGTTTTGTCCACCTTTGAATCCCCAGGACCTGGAGTTATGCTTGGCTCGTAGTGGTCATTTAGTTAATGTTTGAATAGCTTTTGCTGCTACCCAGCTCTCAAAGTCTTTCTAAAAGAGCACTTTCTCTGTATCTTTCCTGACTTCTACATACCCCCAGCACCAAAGACGCCCCTGTTGTAATGCACATCACAAAGTATGGCCATTGCCTGGTTTCTTGTCTCTATTTTAACCCACCCACCCCCTAATATACCGAAAACTCTAAGCTCCTTTAGAGCGGGGGCCGTGCCTACTTGGTTCATCTTTTATCTTCCTGCGCCTAGCCGTGCACCTGGCAGCCGCCACACTGCGGGCTGAACACCTGGGAGAGAGAATGTGCCAGTCTGCCCCGAGACGGGGAGGTGAGGAGGGATGCGGCTCTGCTCCGAGGCACCTCTTCAAGAGCCCCTCACTGTAAGGACAGCCCCTGGCTCACCCCGCAGGGCAGAGGCTCCCCTTGTGCCAGCGATGGCTACATGACAAGCCACTTCTCATTCCAATCCTATTGCCTGATAAGAGAACGAATTTAGGGCATTGTCTTTCAAAGAATATCTTTATTCAGGCCCTGCCAAGTTCCTATTCAGCTCCTGCCAATTTCCTACAATGCATCCCCCTAACAAACGTCGAGACCCAGAAGCTAGAGGCAAACAGGTGCCCCAGAATGGGTCGAACTCGCCATCCTGGGCAGCCCTTGAACCCACTTTCCCGGGCTTCACAGTCAGATCCCTGCAGAATAATAAGACCCACAAATCTTTTGTCTGGAAAATTATCTTCCTGTAACACTGGAAGCTGTTACCATGGAAATAAAATAGCCTATTAGCCCAAATCTACCAAAACACGGGAGAAGCCCGGCTGCATTTCCGAGGCCCTTCATTAATAAGGAGAAAAGCAGATTAACCTTTAAGAGAATTGACAAGAATGGCCATGACTTGCTAGATTATGATTTTCATGTTAAGTTTATCTGGGCTAATATCTCAGCCCGGAGCAGCCATGCTGAGTGGGGGAGAATTAAAGGCAAGACTCAGTTTGGAGATTCAGTGCCTGCCAGGTCTGGTTGGGCTTAGGTGTGTTTTTGTCTCTTGATCGTGGCCACCCTGGACTCCTTCCCTCCCCTGGGTTCCTGGGGAAGCCTCCTCCCTAGACCAGTCCACTGGAAGGAGAGCAATTTTCCTGTCTCCTGTTGAGCAGCTGCTGAGAGAGGCAGGGAACTGCAGAGGGCTTCTCGCAGCACAGCCAAGATGCCAAACAGAAGCCGGAGACAGATGGAGCTGAACCCAGCCTGTCCTGGTCTGCCGCCTCCTCCCGAGGGGTCCCCAGTGCCAAATTCCAGGCATGCAGACTGCTGGGAGAGGCAGCAAAGACTCTGCCTCTTCCTGTGGCCGCGCATAGAGCTTGCTCTGTGTCCCCAGCAGCCCCCAGCAGCCCAGGTGCGTGGTGACCTGGTGCCAGGCGGCCAGCAGAGACCTGGTCCTGCACAGTTTGCTGCTCTCACACCTGGCCAGTGAGAGCTGTCAGCATCTTAACCACAGGCAGGTGGGATGAGGCAGAGTCTTGACAGGTGTCAAGAGCAACTCTGTCCTGGGGAAACTGACAATGGCCATCCGAAGCTTGCTTGGGCTTGACAACAGTGCACAGACTACTGGGATTTTTTTCCCTTTCTCTTTTGCTACCACAGTAAAGAAAGGTAGGAGAGTGTCCCTGTGAGCATCAGTCAGCATTATTAAAGGCTCTGCGGCCTCGGAGACAGTGTCATACCCTCGTCAGGTGTCTTCCATCGCCTCTGGTTACTGACACCGGGAAACACGGGCAGCTGTTCATGTCAGCAGTGGCCTTGTGGCCTGAGACATGAGGCGTGGAAAATGAGAGGTCCTCTGTTCACCCTCCTGTTCATGTTTAACAGGGTCGTGGCAGGAGCTGAGTGGGAATCTGTTTTCCCCCAGGAACCAGCGGTGGTCAGCCTAGGCTAACCGCGTGACAAATGCGTCCCGGGCTCAGCAGCTTTGTGCAAGAGCAGGTGGACTTCTCACTCCTGTCTTGGTCCAGTCAGGGGGTCGGGCAGCCTTCCGAGGTCCAGATTCTTCCCATCTGGTGACTCACCATTCCTAGGGCTCCAGAATGCCTCAGCGGATCCTAGCATGTGGCTGGGAGCGGAGGGAGGAGTGTGGAGGACCTAGAGAGGAGGTTCCAGGGGCCAGGCTGCCATCTCTCCTCCTGCTGCAGGGACGAGACGCATGTCCCTCTGCCACAGGTAGGGGATGAGAGATGTGGTCTGGCCAAGAGAGCAGAGGAGACCTCAGCAAGAGACTCAGCCACAGAGGCTGGGTCTAGGGCTGAGAGTAACACATGCCATATTCACTGCCGAGATTCTGAACATAAGAGTGAGCGGGGTCCTCGCTGTCGTGTCATCTACCGTCGCCAAGGTCTACTCGAGGAATTCAAGTCCTTCCATTGTGCTTCTTATAAAGCGATTTCCTTGAACATATATGTTTGGAAAACAATAAAAAAGACATATTCCTCCTTGACATTCACACTGTATAGTAGCATATGAAGTCTCTGACAAGCCCTGCATTTAAAAAATCTTTATTTAACGTATTTCTTGGCTGGGTGTCGTGGCTCACGCCTGTAATCCTAGCACTCTGGGAGGCTGAGGCAGGAGGATCGCTCGAGGTCAGGAGTTCGAGACCAGCCTGAGCAAGAGTGAGACTCCGCCTCTACTAAAAATAGAAAGAAATTATATGGACAACTAAAAAAATATATAGAAAATATTAGCCAGGCATGGTGGCACATGCCTGTAGTCCCAGCTACTCGGGAGGCTGAGGCAGTAGGATCGCTTAAACCCAGGAGTTTGAGGTTGCTGTGAGCTAGGCTGACGCCACGGCACTCTAGCCTGGGCAACAGAGTGAGACTCTGTCTCAAAACAAAAAAAATAAAAATAAAAACAAAATAAAATATTTCTCACATGTCCTTGACTAGGGATGTCATCATTTTTCGTTTTTTGGTTGAAAATCTAGTAACATTTCTTAGAATCAATATCCTAAGGGTCACAGTTTGAAAAACAGACCTAGCACAATTCTATTTTGTTTTACATAGTTTTTGGCACACAAGTGCGTTGAGGCTCAGAATAAGGACTTCACTTACCCAAAACGGCGTGTCCTGTGAGGAGGTTGCAGGCCTGATCAGATCCCAAGTAGAGCACTCACTGCCCTAAACCTCCTAAATGGGGTTATAAGCCCCAGGAGCATGAGGTTAGCCAGTATATAAGCTACAGGTAAGGTGCAACATGAGCACAGCACATCTTTCTGTGTGTGTGTGGGGTATTTATTCATTCATTTAGCAAATAAATGAATAAACTATGCCTCAGTTTTCTTGTCTGTAAAATGGGGATCAGGAGAATATTGTGCATTTAAAATACTTTGCCCAGAGCTGGGCACTGGGGCTACAACTAGACAAGCCTGGCCTCCCTGCTCACAGAAACCGCAGACCACCAGAAAAAACAGACAGTTCACTGACATAATCAAGAACTGTGTACACGCTATGCTGAAAGTGCTGCAGAGGCTGAGAGTAAGTCAGTAGTGGCTGCTTTGGATGGGATGGTCGTGGGGAAGGTTCTCGGAGGAGGTGATGTTTAAGCTAAGACCTGAAAAAGGGAGGCTCATGTTTCAACAAAGCAAAAGGAGAGCCCAGCATTGGCACAGCACATGGTACATGCCCAGTAAATATTAGTTCAATGAATGAATGGTGGCTTGGGCATAATGTAATATTTTTTTGAAGTTTTCAGGTAAAACACTTCAAAGAGATGTCATCTTTGCAACCTCAAAACACTTAAGGCTTATGTTTTCCCTTTCTACTGCTCTCTGCTGATGGGTTAAGTGGGTAGGAATGTTGATGATGTCTTCCTGCAGGTGGTCCCAACCTTGGCACTATTGACATGTGGTCTGATAATTTGTCCTGTGCATTGTAGGATGTTTAGCAGCATCCTTGGCCGGTACTCATTAGATGCCAGTAGCTTCCTCCACACCTCCTAGTTGTGATAACCAAAAAATGTCACTTGGGCAGTAAAATCACCTCCAGGTGAGGACCACTGCCTCAGTATAATTGAGCCTATTCACTTTAAAGATGGAAAACATGGACCATAAAATCACCAGACCTCCTCTTCTCCCTGCTCACATCTGTGGCCTCCCAGACTCTGTGGCCCAATGCCACGAGATCGGCCCACGTCCGCATGTCATCATTCAGCGTGGTGCCAGGCTTCGCACCAGAGCAGCCCTGCTGAGCCACGTTTGTGCTTCTCTCTCCTCTTTCCCATGCCCCGGAAAAGTCCGAGTCAATTTCCAGCCATCCCGTTGCAACCTCTCCAGAGAAAGAAAAAAAGTTTCTTGGTTTTGCATTCCAGCAGCATTGCAACCTGAGCACTTTGTATTTTCTGACATCCTGTTTCTGATTTCCGTGCTGGGCTTAAAGTAGGGAATAAACACTTCTTTGAAAGTCCTGTGCATTCCAGAGAAAATCAGCCGGCAAGCTCTGAAGAAGAACGAGGGGTCCAGGGATTTGCTGGTGGAATGTACAAGGCTCGTTGTCACGGGGTGTAGAAGAAGGAAGAGCCCCAGGGTGAGCTCTATGCACAAGGTACAGCTCTTCACTTACTGGGGGTCTCTGGGAATTCACTTACATGCAGACTCGGTTTCCTCATCCGTCAAAGGAGAAAGATGCTGTCATTACTAGTGGCTGACGTTTATGCACTGCACTAAGCACTACATCCTAATAATTCTTGCCCTGCGTGGCTCAGACAGCTATGGTGAGGGTCACAATATATAATGTGTACTTAAGGGCTTTGTAAACTGTTAAGTGCTATAAAAATCCAGGTTCTAATTAGAATTATTACCTACCTCTGATATTTATATTAATATCTACAACCCAACAAACCCCCAGGAAGTAAAATAGCAGAGTGCTTAAGAGACTAAGTTTCAGAGGCAACTAGCCCGGAAGCCCAATTCCAGATGGGCCACACCAGCTGTGTGACATTGAGCCTGTCATTCAGCCTTCCCGTGCATCAGTTTTCTCATCTGTGAAGTGGAGCTCAAAAGGATTTTAAAGAGAATTAAATCTGATCCTGCACTGAAAGGACTTTGCACAGGGCTTGCCGCTTCGTGAGCCTCTGTCGGTTTCCCCGTTCATGTTCCGGGTGCCAAGGGCCTTTCCCAGATGGATCTTTAACCAGAAAAGCAGAAAAAGAAGGTTGAGAGTTGGAGAAATGGTGGAGCTGAATTTGGAATGGAGGGAAAAAGCCCCCGCTCATGGCGGTGACCCCGGTCTCTACCGGCTCAGAGGGAAGGAATAATGAGACGGGGGCTTTGCCGATGCGAAGCCAAGCGTGATCGAGTGAAAGAATCTTGCCAGTAACTCTTCTCAAAGCCCACGTCTGTGTCTGCTGCCAGCATGGGCTGATCGCCCGTGTTTCTCCACTTCTCTGTTTGTGCCCAGTCTGGGCGAGGCTTAGCCTTGTCCTTGGAGTTCTTGTGTTCGAGGTCAGTTCGCATCCCTGTGCCCTGCGAGCGTGCACACACACACACATCCATGCACACACACGCACATACTTGCACACCAGGAGTGACCCGAGGAAGGCAGGATGCCTCCACTCCAGCCTACCCCTGCTTGCAGGAAGTGTTGCCCACCCACGAGAAGAGACCGAGGAGGATGAAGGCAGGTCGTGAGCATATCTCTGAGAAGTGCCCTCAAGCTCACCATGATAACAGAGCAGAGAGCAGCCAGTGTGAGCAAACCCCCGGCCCTCGGACTCAGGGCTCCCCCAGTGTGGCGTTTCTGGGTGGGTCTTTTCTGGACCTCCCTTCTCTAATGTTATGGCTGTCACTCTTTGCTAGGTTTCCGATCCCCGCTGTTTGGTTTGGATTCCCCCGGCAGCCCTCTCTGGAACCCTCTTCCTCACCTTAGGTTTGGGTTCCCCCACAAGCAAACCCTGAGGCGAAGACTTAAGTGAAAGCACTTTATTCATGAAGAAGAACACGGGTCCACCCATCTGTATTGGTTGAGGGCTCTGAGGCCAAGGAACATGCCCACAAGCAAAGAGTCCCAGATGTGTGTAGTAGTGGCTTTTGCTGGTGGAGCTGAGTGCCCAGGGTCTATGGTGGGGTCCCAATACCATCTGCCCCCATTCCCAACAAAATTCCTGAAATCCCAGGGCCCTGGACACGAGCCCAGCCTTGGCTGTGATGAGGTGGAGGGGAGGTGGATGTCAGGGGACTGTGACTCTATCCCAGCCTCCCAGAGGGGGAACCAGGTTGAAACTGTTGAAATATTGATGGAACTCTAAAAAATATGTGGAATCCACTAAGGAAATTGGAAAACATCAGTCACAGTTCTATTTATTCGGTGCCTCTCTAACCACGGCAAATTTTTCATCAGGAGAGAAAATTAAAACTAAGTAAAACCATGAGCACTCTCTCCTGGGAGAGGCCCAGAATTCATTTCTCTGTCTGTTCCCAGCCAGCCCCTCTATGCGAATATTGAAATTAAAAAAAAAAAAATCTTGTGTTCTTAATCTCAAAGATCTTCCTCTCTCTGTTACACGGGCAGGCTGAGCTGGCCAAGGAGATGGGGGCTGCTCCGTGGTGTTCTCCTGCGATGCTCTCACCCCGCTGATAAACCCACGTCCCCAGACTGGCCAGGGAGTGTCTGGATTCTCTCCTACTTTGCTGACTGCGTTACCCCGGGCAGATGCATAATTCCTATAATTCTGCATACTTCTTCATCTTTAAAGTGCTAGTAATAACAGAATTCACCTCTTGGAGTTATTGTGAGGATGACATGAGGTCACGTGAGCCCACACTAAGCACGTGCATGCACACAGTGAGTGACTGATGAATATGAGCTCTCATTAATAGAAATCTCCAGAGCTCCACCTTTGGGGTGGAGGAGTGGCATCAACCCCCGATTCTTCTTTTTTTATAGTTTCGGTCCTATGGGTCCCACTCAGCGTTGGTCATTCATTCTCCTAATAGGTCTATTAAACCCTAATGAAAATAAAACCCCGGTGGCCTGCCCGTGATCCCTGCACCTGCTGGAGTTGCAAGAGAGGACTCTATGGGACTGTGGCAACATTTTCCCAGGAATCAAGGAAGGCGGGAATCAGATGGGGGGCGGGGAATTCTCAGTCAAGTGTAACTGTAGCTCAGGGTCAGGTTTTATCCCACTCTAATCCCAGTGTTAGGTAGTCAGTATTAAGAGGAGTCCTGAGTAGGGAGAGATTAATTCCAACCAAGGGGGTCACTGTTTAGACCACATCTGCATTATTCTATTTCTCCCTGATGTCACACTGTGTAGGACATCAGCAAACAGATATATTTTAAAAGTGTACAGATCTGTTTCTGGGCTGTAGAGGATGCTATGTGTAGATGGAATGCGTGCTGAGAAGGGTGCAGGGGTGAGGGGTGAGGAAACCACTTAAATTCCTAAAGCATCTAATGCAAGGGGCTCAGGAAAGACTAATGAAATTGAACTAATGCGAATATTAAACCACAAGGCTGTGCGTATTGGATCAGACCGTTTGGCTGTGCATAATCACATTTTAGCAGCAGGTAACAGCTCAAGGTTTCAGGAATTTTAAGCCCAAAATGTATCACAGGTGGAAATGCCCTCCTTTTAGGAGGCTACACTAATTGAGGGGAGGATGCCTGATATCTTAAACCACAGGACTCACAAAAATTGACAGTCAGGAAATTACCCAGTCCCTTCCTGCCCTCCCAGAGCCTGCCCGTGTCTGGAGTCCTCCTTCTGGTTCTTCAGGTCACCCTGTCTGTAGCAGCTGTCTCCTGGGACTGGGAATTTGACAGGCTCCTGTTCATCCGTAATTCTATTTGCTTTGGCCAAGGCATCAGAACAGAGGTGTTAAATGTGGTCCCTGTTTAAATGTAGCTCACATGGGAGACTGACTAGGGAATCCGGAGCATTTCGTGGTTATGAATATTCAGGGCAGAGGAAAAAACAAACAGGGTTTGTGGGGCGTGTAACTGAAGACAAATAAATACTCAACCGGAGTAACAGCAATGGGGCTCAGAGCTCGTGACTGCCATGTGGCCCAGTAGGCCCCCACGGATGCCTCAGTCATACGCTGCCTGGAAGATTGGGGGTGGGGGACTCGTCTGTCTTGCTAGATGCAGCATTCCAAATGCCTAGCATGGTGCTGGTACCCAGTGCATGGTCAATAAAGATTTGTTGCACAAACAAAAGAATGGGACCACAGGTTCTAGAAACCCCTCGACCCCTGTCTTGCAGATATGTCTGTTTATTATGAACAAGATTTTAACTTTATTTACCTGCTGTGGTAGGCAGATTTCTAAACAAGCCCCCCCCCCCAATTCCCATTTCCTGGTTATTCAATCAAACATGGATCTGGGCACTCCTGTGAAGGGATGTAGCAGGTGGCATTAAATTCGCAAGTCAGTTGACAATCTATGTGACGAAGATTAGCCAAGTAGGCCTGAGCCAATCGGTGAGCCCTTCAGAAGTAGAGATTTTCTGGCTAGAAACAGAAGGGAAGTCAGAGAGATTCAAAGCACAAGAAAGATTCCACACACCTTTGCTGCCTTTGAAGATGAGGTGGACCACGTCCAAGGGTGTTTTCTGGCCAGCAGTGGACCGTGGTGGCGAGGGCAGTGGCCTTGGAGCCACAGTGCCTAGGTTCAAATCCCAGCTCTGCCACTTTGCTAGCTGAGGGAACTTGTGCAAGTTATTTAATCTCCCTGGGCTCTGGTTTCCTCATCTATGAAATGGAGATAATTATAGTAATTCCCCACAAGGTCATGGCGAGAATCCAATAAAGTAAAATATGTTAAAGTGCTTGGAACAGTGCCTAGCACATGGTGCATACTTTACAAATCCCATCATTATTATTATTTAAAACAAAAAGATTTCTAGGATCTCCTGCAAAGCCTAGGATCTGGGAAAGCTGGGTCCAGAGACCCACGTGGTAACAACCAGCTGCAGCTGCCCCCTGACTCTGCCACTCCCTGTTTCCTCACTTCTAGCCCTCCTGGCTCACTTGCATCTCCTGCCAGGCCCCGGTCGGCAGTGGGGCTCGCAACGCCTAACCCTAGATCGTGAGCTGGAGGGTCAGGCAAGCCTCAATTCCAAGCTTCACCTAGGAAGGCAGGCCAAGACGTCATTCACTAGCTGAGTGGGCATAGCCTTCTCCTAAGCCCTACTCAATTTCTCTTCGGACGGATTTAGAGGGCTGGCTGGAGTTCGGCTTGAAAGGAAATGTGCAAAGACCCTTGTGGGCCTTTGAACTGAAGATCCCAATGGACAAAGGAGAAGTGGCCCAGAAGGGCCCTTGAGCATCTAATCCATTTGGGGCTGTCATTGCCTCCCTACTTTATAAAATAAAGGACGGCATGAACCCTGTGAAAGATGTCATCGTCCCTCCGGTGGCCCCAGAGCCCAAGCCCACTAGACACTCTGAATTATGAGTGCTGGCTGCTCAAGGACCCTCTCGCCTCTCTCTTCTGTGGTCCTCAGCGATCCCTTGGCCCTGGCTCCTTGCCAAGAAGGAGGAGAAAAACGCCACTCCAAGCCCGAAGCCATCTCCCTCCCTCAGCTGCAATCAGCCCGAGCACTGGGGACGCTGCGTGGGTGAGAGCAGCAGCGGGCAAGCAGAGCTCTACAGCCGGCTGCAGATGGAGCCGGAGGAGGCCAGCATTTGTTTGTTTTCAGTCTAAAGGAGAGCCCGGGCTGGGCAGTGCAGGCAGCTCCCAGCCTGCCTTTACGGGGGTGGGGTGGGAGGGGGAGATGAGAAAATGCTGCATTGCCGGGCTACCTCAGTTTCCCTCCCTTCTTAGGCTCTGTGACCTCCCCAGGCTGTGAGAGTGAACTGTTGACAACAAACCAACCACCATCTGGTTTCAGCCTCAATTTGGAGCAAAAGCAGAGGAGTAGACCGGTTGGCTGCACATCTCCCCACCCCAAACCCCTCTTTCCTTTCTCTCTCAGGCTTGTTCCTAGAACTCAAGTTTGTGTGTAGCACAAGAACATTTAGACATAGTAGAGGATGTGCCTGTTCTTTTTTCTGCTCCCTTTCAGGACTTTCTTCTCTCTCTCTCTCTCTCTCTCCCTCTCTCTCTTTACCAATCCTTGCTATTCAAAGTGAACTTCTTGGGCCATCAGGACCGGCATCGCCTGAGAGCTTGTTAGAACTGTAGAATCGTAGACCTCACTCCAGAGGTATTGAGTCAGAAACTGCAGCTGAATACAGTCCGGTGCCCAATAATGATGTTTTGCTCAATGATGGACCATACATACAATAATAGTCCCGTAAGATTGTAACGGAGTTGGAAAATTCTACGTCTAGTGACGTTGCAGCTGTCAAAACGTCATAGTGCGATGCATTACTCACTTGTTGGTGGTGATGCTGGTGTAAACAAACCTGCCACGCTGCCGGTCTTATAAAACTACAGCACATAATACTTGAAAATGATAATAAATGACATTACTGATTTATATACTTACTATATTATACTTTTTATCATCAGTTTAAAGTGTACTCCTTCTGCTTGTTAAAAACAAAAAAAGCAGCTGACTGTAAAACAGCATCAGGCAGGTACTTCAGGAGGTATCCAGAAGAAGACATTGTTACTGTAGAAGCCCACAGCGCCACGTGTGTTATCGTCCCTGAAGACCTTCCAGGGGGACAAGACGTGGAGGTGGAAGACAGTGCTACTGATGATCCTGACCCTGTGCAGGCCGACGCTAGTGTGTGTGTTTGTGTCATGATTTTTAATAAACATTTAAAAAGTAACAAAAAAGTTTTTAAATAGAAAAATGTTTATAAAGTAAAAATATAAAGAAAATATTTTGTACAGCTGTACAATGTGTTTGTGTTTTAAGCTGTATGTTATTACAGAAGAGTCAAAAAGTTAAGAAAAATTTTAAAGTTTATAAAGTAAATAAGGTTATAGGAAGCTAAGATTAATTTATTGTTGAAGAAAGAAAAATATTCTTTTATAAATTTAGTGTGGCCTAAGCATACAGTGTTTATAAAGTCTACAGGAGTGCACAGTAATGTCCGAGACCTTCACAGTCACTCGCTGACTCCCCCAGAGCAACTTCCAGTCCTGCAAGCTGCATTCGTGGTAAGTGCCCATACAGGTGTACCATTTGTTATCCTTTATACTGTATTTTCATGGTACCTTTTTATGTTTAGACATGTTGAGATACACAGATGCTTACCATTGTGTTACGATTGCCTGCAGTAGTCAGGACAGTCAGATGCTGTACAGGTTTGTGGCCTAGGAACAGCTGTGCCATGCGGCCTAGGTGTGTCGTAGGCTGTGCCTTCTAGGCTTGTGTAAGGACACTCCACACCCTGTGATGTTTGCACAATGACGGAATCACCTAACACGCGTTTCTCAGAACATATCCTGTTGCTGAGCGACACAGGACTAGTATCCCTAGGGGACTGATATGTGCATTAAAGGGACTGTTGAGAAACAATCCCTGGCCTGGGGACCTTTCTCCCCAGCCCAGACAGCTAGACAGCGTCACCACTGCTCTGGGGGAAAGAAGAAACAAAGCAGATTTGAAACAATGCAAATTTCTGACTACTGAGTTTTTAAAAATCCACTAGTTTAAATTTAAGACAGAAATATTTGTGCACATATTTGCAGAACACATTTTCCCCCCACTCCCAGATAAATTGAAAGCCTTTACCCCTGGGGGAGAGAAGGAGGAGAGGGACGGTGGAGACAGGAGCTGAGTGAGATGCCATCCATCCCAGTGCCAGGGAGCCACATGGCAGCCCGGCTTGTGCCCAGTTGTCCCTCTCATGGCCATCTGCTGGGGTACACTCACGGCCACGGTGCCAGCCAACCAGACAGAAGGATTGCCGGAGCCGCCGTCTGACTACGCGGGACCCGTGTGAGCCACAGCCCCCTAGAATAGAGTATGCGGCCCTGGGTGCTAAGGAGCTAATGTGGCCTAGAAGGAAAGCTCTGCTGGGACCAAGCTGAGACTAGCATAGATTCAGCTCTCGATCCCTCGCCATGCAAAGACATCCGGCCAACAGACCCCACGCTTTTGGTTTGGCTTCCTCCTGGCATGGTCCATGATGTGAAGAGAAGGGTCTGAAGCTTCCAGCTTCATTCTTCATGAAAAGAAGTAGAAGCAATGAAGCTGACTTATAGCATAGTGGACTGTCAGAGCTGAAAATGGCCTTAGAGATCATTAAAGAAAAAAAAGGTCTCTTCCATCTGCCCATCCTTCCTTCTGAAGGAGCTCAGGAAATTTCACCCCAAAATATGACTCTTTGGTTTAAAGAATACTTTGAATGAATGGCCCTTCCAGATAAAAAGGCATTGGAAGGGGCTTTCCCTCTATCTGCATAAACAGGACTGACCCGATCAAAAGACAAAAAGAACAATGGACTTCCCTTCCCCTCCCGTTATCTCAGTATATTACAGAATGCAACCAGACCGGGCCCAAATCTTTTAGAACATAATGCCTGTCTCTTAGGTTAATTTATAAGTCAATCTCCTTCCCCCCCCCACCCCATCCCTTCATTCTCCCAAGTATCTATTCATCCCCCCTAGCAACCATACTCCCTAGCAACTGTTTATTGCCCCTAAACAGAATTACCTATACTTGTCATTTTCCCGCTTCCCCTCTAAGAGACATGTATAAAAATATCTGGATCCCATTGGGATACTGAGTAATCACTCTGTGATTCTCCCCATGTGCCTGGTAAACAAACCTTTCTCTTATTAATCTGCCTTAATTGAGGTGACCGAATCCAGTGAGTAGCAGACCTGGGATTGGAAACAACCGTGGAATTACTCTGTGACAACCATCTCCTCCTGATTTGTGGGCGCACAGCAGTGCAGTTGCACAGGCTCCAACTCAGAGGGGCCGCACTTGGGGTTTCATGCTCCGGGGTCACCATCTTGAAATTCTTAATAATTGTATCTTTGATTTTGGGTTTTGTAAGTCGATTCCAATGGGACACTGGCACTGAGTGATCCTGCCTCCTGCCACTTCTCCACCTCTGTCCCTCCCCAGGATGAGTTCTCTGACACCACTCCTGCCCCCACCCCACACCCACTCCTGCTCAGCCTCCCCTCCCTGCCACTGCCCAGCGACTGCAGCCGCTGTCCACCCCCCACCCTCCAGCCCCCACCCTCCAGCCCCCACCCTCCAGCCCCTCACCCCCCACTGCTACCCAGTACCCCGAGCCCCACCCAGCAATCAGTGCTGCCCTGGCCCCCAACGGAGGCCTGGGAAGAGTGAGATTGGGTGCATGTCCCTTGTGGCATCTAGGGGCAGGCAAGACGAGGCTGCACTCCGGTATGTTTGGTGGGCAGCTTGGCAGGGGGAGCCTCTACCCACCTGATCCAGACCAGTGTGTCCCTTGGAGGCTGCCTGTGTGCTGTGGGTGGGGGGAGCCGGCTGGTGAAAGGGGGAGCTTGACTTCCCCACCCTTGGCTGGGGCACCATCAAGCTGGTGGCTGCTCGGAGGGGGAACCTGGCAGTGGCGGGCTGAGGGCTGGCATGAGGCCGGCCATGGCTGGCGGGCTCAGTCTCAGGGTCCCAGGCTGCACCGGCAGGTGAGTGACCCTCTGCCCTAGGAGGTGGTGGCACCTCAAATAGCAGATAAAACACAGGAGAAGGGTAGGAAGGGGGACAGGGAGGGGGAAAGGAGCAAGAGACAGAGAGACAAAGACAGAAAGTAGAAAAGTAGAAGAATGGAAAAACTTTTCTATTCTAGTACCTTCAATGGCACCTTTTTCCTGATTTGTGAACAAGGGGTTCTGCATTTTCATTTTGCACCGGTCCTCACAAGTGATGTAGCCGGGCCCCACAGCCCCGCCGTGGACTGCTGTGACGGCAGCACAGTGAGGGTTCCTATACCCACTAAGCCTCCAGGGGAACGTTTCCTCACTCCCCACTGCTTTAAAACGAGCCCCTCCCCATCTAAATCCTGATGCTCTAATTTGGAATCTTCTGATAGGTTGGGTCTACATGTATTCCATCTGTCTAGCTTCTGAGAGTTCATTCCTATATACATATTCTCTATATATATATTCTTAGAGATGGGGTCTTACTATGTTGCCCAGGCTGGTCTCAAACTCTTGGTCTTAAGCCATCCTCCTGCCTCAGTCTCCTGAGTAGCTGGGATTATAGGTATGACCCACCTTATATTTTATTTTACTTAGTTTTTTTTTTTTTTTTTTTTTTTTTTTGAGACAGAGTCTTGCTCTGTTGCCCGGGCTAGAGTGCTGTGGCATCAAGCTCACAGCAACCTCAAACTCCTGGGCTCAAGCAATCCTCCCACCTCAGGCTCCCGAGTAGCTGGGACTACAGGCATGCACCACCATGCCTGGCTAATTTTTTCTATATATATTTTTAGTTGTCCAGATAATTTCTTTCTATTTTTAGTAGAGATGGGGTCTTGCTCTTGCTCAGGCTGGTCTCGAACTCCTGACCTCAAGCGATCCTCCCGCCTCGGCCTCCCAGAGTGCTAGGATCACAGGTGTGAGCCACCAGGCCCGGCCCATTTTATTTAGTTTTTAATGCTCATGTTGGTTGAGTGCTTATCATATTAAACCCTTCACACAGAATATCTCATTTGATTCACACAACAGCCCTGTCAGGTACATGCTACTCTTATGCCCATTTCACATATGAGAAGACTGAGGCTGGAGAGGCTAAATGGCTGTGACCCAATGAAAGTGAGGATCTTTTTGCTATCTCTCTGCAGATCCCTCATCTTTTGCAGCCCAGCATCACTTGCACTAGCTACCACCTGTCTTTGCCTATAGTTCCCACTTGATGAAAGAGTCTTTCTTCTCATTCCCCTCTGGGGCCAGACTAGCTTCATGGATTTTTTAGCATCCTTCTTAACACATGTGTGAAGCACCTGGGATCTGCCCTGGCTAAGCTTCCTGGATGGGAAGGTCTGGCCACCGGTCCTCGGAAACGCTTTCAGGACAAAGGAGATACTGGGAACAGTCTGAGGAGTATGTGGCCTGGGCGAGACGTTCCACATGCCACCTCCCCGTGCTGTCAACCGGCAAGGACTGCCGCCCAGCCGCCCAGCTATTTACCACGGGAAGTCTGCGGCAGGTAGGCACACTGGGGACTTTTCTTCTGCGGCTCTTTCATTGCCAGGAGGCACCCAGAGAATGTACAGGTTACAGGCCCCGTCACCCCGGAGCCAAGTCGCAGAGGGAGAGCTGAATAGAGCTCTCTTTGGAGGCCAAGCCAGGATTACAGTAATTGCAGGCCGGCTGCCGGCTCTCTGGCGGCGGTGCCCGGTGGAGGCTGCCAGCTGGCTGTGCTAATTACCTGTCGCCCAGGATGGGGAGGGCAGCACGAGCACGGCCTGACGAGGCCCGGGCGGGAGGCGCTGGAGCATGGCAGGCTGGCATCTCCGGGCTCCAGGCCGCCCGGCCGGCCCCACGGCGGTGGCTCTGCTGTTGCAGAGAATGACTTGGCATGTTTCTGCCTTGTTCCTCCCAAACGGCTCCCTGGAGCAGGCCTGCCTGTCTCCCCTTCAGAGCAATAAACCTCGGTAGTCTGGAGTTTTCCCCAGGGCCCTGCAGGGATTGCTGAGGGTGAGGTTCTGGGCAGAAGCTCAGAGAGGGCGGGAGAGAGAGGCCCTGTCTAGACAAGCGCTGTCCAATAGTAAGGTAATGTAAGGCACAAATGCAATTTTAAATTTTCTACTGGCTACATTAAAAAGAAAAGGTAAAAAGAAACAGGTGATATTTATTTTAATAATATGTTTTATTTAATCCAATATATTCAGAAGTTACCATTTCGACATATAATCAATATTTTAAGAATAGCGAGGTATTTCACATCTTTTTCTTTGTACCAAGTCTTCCAAATCTAGTGTGTATTTTACATGTCCAGCACAAGTCCTTCAGGACCAGCAGCGTTAAGCACCCACGGCCACACGGGGAGAGTGCCTACCTGCTGGACAACACAGCTTCAGACGTCTACTTTATAGAAAATATTACTCGAAATATACCTATTGGCCTTCCTTGACCATATTTGGCTTTTGTACCCAAATTTTCAGTCCTTCTTTTCTTCTGGGCCGGACATGTGCTCTCCAAGCCTTTGATCCTTGCTACCACCAGAGTGGGCTAAGGACCAACAGCACGGACGTAAACCTGGACGCTTGGTCAAAAGGCAGAACCTCGGTTTCCAGCCTGGACCTCATGCATCGGAGTTTGCACGTCCCCAAGACCTCCAGGTGCGCTGCATGGCACAGTTTGAGAGGTGCTGCCCTAGACCTTCTCCCTTCTCCCTGTCCCTCCTGAGTGCATTTAACCTGGTGCACCCGGTAATTCACTTCATCCTTGGGCTCCCTTGTCACATCTACTGAACCTGTGGGCTATTTCCAAATGTAGATGACACCTGCATTCTCTGCTACTGTCCCCAGGCTGCAGAAAGTCAAGAGTGGAAATTTAGCAAAAACCACAAATAAAAATGACAACTTGGCTACCATTTATTGACACTTAGCAAGAGCCAGCCCCATGCTCAGCACTTCTCAGATGAAGCTCGGAGACTAACATCCACACACAGCTAATTTCTGGTGTAGTAAGAATTAAACCCTGGGTGTGTGCCTAGTTGGAAAGCCCATGTACTTTGGCCAGGCTCAAATTCAAGTTGCTCTAATGTGGGCGGAGGTGTGGGGGGGGTACTTACTCTTGCTTGGAAATCCTTTCATTCTGACTGTCCACTCCCCGTGGTCTTCTTCCCAGCGGCTGCTACACACTTGGTTGTTCTTGGACCCCGTCCTCACCAGCCTGACCTTCTGAAAATGTCTTCTGCTTCTAAGGGAAGTTCAAAAGCATCTCATATGACTGTCCTCGGTTTCCCTCTTCTCAGTCTCAAAGTCTCTGTGCCTCTTTGCTTTGCCTTCACTTGGCTCTTTTGTTGCTTCCCAAACAACCTTCTGACTTTTGGATTGCAAGTGTGCTTCACCCAGGAACTTTCCCGTGGGGGAGGAGAAACACTGCGGGGGCTACCTTGGTATTTCCGAGCCTGCCTGGTAACTGGCGCACGTTCGCTTACTGTAAGTTCACAACTCGGCATTCTGATGTGCATCCCGGACTCTTGAGGGCCTGGTCAATGTCAGTCACTCTCCAAGCTGGGTCAGTTTAGGATGTACCTCCCCAGAGAGAGTCTGGATGTACAGAGATGAAGACCCAGGCGATACGCCAAGCTACCCTGCCGTGAGCTCCAGCTAAGCAGTTGGCAGGACAACTTTGCTGTTTCTTTCTCTCTCTCTCACCCCCACTCCCGCGATCCCACACACAACACAGGGGCTCCTAACACATAGAGTCTTGTATCGTCACTGGTTGGATAAACTGGTGTTGCCAGCTAGATTTTAAAGTCCCCAGGGTTTGGGCCACGACAGCCTTTGGTGCATAGAGGAGTTGGAGAAATGCTTGTGAATGAATGTCCAGCTGTCTTAGTTGGGGTCCCCCCAGAAGTAGTCTCTGAGACAAGGATTAGAGTATAGGTAGTTGATTTGGGAAGGAAGAGAACACTAGCAGGCAGGTGGATGGAGAGAAGGAAAGGATGAAAGTCAATAAAGCGTATGCTTTCAAGCCAGCCATCCTTAGTCCCACTGAAGAGACTCTAGGAGTCGGTGCAGAAATGTGGCTCTGGGCTATCCTGATATGGGCTGAGGGAGCTACGACATTTATACACCAGCTCCCACTAGTACTTGGTTGGGGGCTGCTCACAGGGCTTCCACCAGCGAGAGAAATCTCCCAGGCAAAGAAACAGAGGTGCTGGCAGTGGGAATTCAGACCGTTATGTACTGAAGTAGTAAGGGGGGAGTCCAGGTGGGACCGGCAATGTGTGCCATGGTAGACCAGATCAATGAACCTCTTACCATTATCAAGGCCAGAGGGGAATGAACTAACTCTTGCCCTTTCACATCTAACTCTTGAATTCTTTTCCAAGTCATTTCTGATGTGCATTTTTAACCAGGTATCATTCATATTAGAAGTTGGAATGAGCTGAGTCAAGGCAGTTGGCCTACATGGTAGCTTATTCCAGACTCTGACCTATAGATGCCTTCGGATGAATCCCTGGAAAGGCTTGGCCCCAAATCCCTCTCTGTTGGTGTCTGCTGGCTGGCAGGTAGGCACAGCGGTCAAGTCAGGCTCTATGCAAATGTTGGGATCCTGTCCCTCTCCTATCCCATGTTTTCCAACTTGACCAGCCAAGCCTGGCTGGGCAGACACACATTCCAGCTCAAAAACACCAATATCAGTCAGTTTCTTGGCATCTCTTTTTGGGGGGCAGAGATGACTATCCCAGGAGAAGGAGGGTAGAAAAAGTTTCTATTATCTGTTTATACATATCTATGTATCGATTACCTATTTACACTATCTACCTACCTATGTATCTATCTAGTAGGGACATTGTGGGGCAAGGTCAGGGACAGGAAAAATGTGTGTCATGGCAGTGGTGGAGAAACCCAGCAGGAGGAGAGAGTTGATAGTTTGGAAGGTTGGAACCACATTTTGCCAAAATCAACCTAGATGGGTCTGTGTTTGGGTCAGCTTACTTTCTAGAATATTTATATCAACATCATCCTGTGGATACACCTTGGCCTATGACATTTCAATCTTTTTAGGATGCTAAGCATTCAGAGGGAGAGAGAGAGGAGGGGGGAAGAAAAGAAAAGGTAAGAGACAGAGAGGGTGAAGTTAAAGTTAAGATTAAAAAGCAAACTTGGCACATCCCTTTCAGACAGAATGATGCAGCAGGGTCCTTGGTTTTCCATGGTGTCACGGAGCTCCAGGCCTTTGTTAGTCCATAGCTCTTCAGAAGAAAGATTCCTTTTTTGGAGTGAAAACTGTTCCTTGCTGGATGGACCTCAAATTCCAGGCCGAGTGACTGTGACTACAGGGAAGAGAGTGTTCACTGCAAAGAATGGAGAGTCTGGAACAAACCGAGCCGGTTTTTTTTTCTTTTTTGAGGCAGAGTCTTGCTTTGTTGCCCAGGCTAGAGTGAGTGCCGTGGCATCAGCCTAGCTCACAGCAACCTCAAACTCCTGGGCTCAAGCGATCCTTCTGCCTCAGCCTCCCGAGTAGCTGGGACTGCGGGCATGTGCCACCATGCCCGGCTAATTTTTTCTCTATATTTTTAGTTTTCCAGATAATTTCTTTCTATTTTTATTAGAGATGGGGTCTCGCTCTTGCTCAGGCTGGTCTCAAACTCCTGAGCTCAAACGATCCTCCCGCCTCGGCCTCCCAGAGTGCTAGGATTACAGGCGTGAGCCACCGCACCCAGCCTCAATAGTCTTTCAACTATCTATTTAGCCAGGTGGAAGAGGTCCCTCTTCTTATCCCTGTGAACTAAGGGCTTAAAGGGAAACCATTCATTTACTTTTTCACTCTTTCATTTATTCATTCAGTAAGTATTTGCTGAACATTTACTCTATTATGGATTTAATGATGAGTAAAAAGCCAAGTCTGCTGTCTTCCCAGAGTATAGTCTAGTGGTGGTGAGAACAGGAACTAAGGAAGTTAAATAAATGTGGTAATTTAAGATTTTGGCAAGTCCTATGAAGGGAATGAAACAATGATGCAGTGGATGTTGATTGGTCTTGGTGGTACATTATACTAATAGAAGGTGGTGTTCTTATTATCTGTCGCTGTGTAACAGATCACTACAAAATTTAGTGGTCAAAACAAGCATCTCTGCTCCATAGAGTGGCCGCTGTGGAAGCTCAGCTGGGGCTGGAAGGTCAGTTTCCAAGATGGCTCATCATGTGGCTGGCAAGTTGGTGCTGGTTGTGAGCTGAGAACTTAGCCTGGACTGTCTGATATCCACGGGCTTTCTTACTTTTCATGT
This sequence comes from Lemur catta, assembly GCF_020740605.2. Classification (NCBI taxonomy): domain Eukaryota; kingdom Metazoa; phylum Chordata; class Mammalia; order Primates; family Lemuridae; genus Lemur; species Lemur catta. The sequence continues at coordinate 20,279,233 of NC_059145.1, read as the reverse complement.
GGCTCCTTGAGCTTCCTCACAGCATGGTGGTGAGGTTCTAAGAGTTAGTATTCCAAGAGACAGAAACTGGAAGCTGCAAAGCTTCTTATAACCTAGACACAAAAGTCCCCAAACATCACCGTTGCTGCATGTTACTGTTCACTGAGGCCAGCCTAGAGTTATGGGGCAGGGAGTGACCTTCACTGGTGGTCAGGAGGAGGATCTCTCGGAGGAGGTAGTTTTAGAACTGCGTCCTGAAGAAGGAGTTAAGTAGCAGCTAGGTGAAGAGCTTTAGGAAGGGCTTCTAGGCAGAATGAACAGCAAATGCCAGGCCACGAGGGAGGAAAGAGTACGGTGTGACTGCAGAACAGTCAGTTAAAAGACTACTGCAGCACCGTGGATGGGAGAAGCTTAGTGCAAGATGCAGCTGGAAAAGTAGGCAGTGGCTAGAAGATGTAGGCCGTGGCAAAGAGACCAGATTTTATTGTAAATTCAATGAGAAGCCATAGGAGGATTTTAAGCAAGAGTGACATGATGTTATTCAGATTTTTAAAAGTTCACAGTGACAGCTGTATTAGCTTGCTAGAACTTCCATAACAAAATACTACAGAGTGAGTGGTTTAAACAACAGAAATTTATTTTGTCACAGTCTGGAGGCTGGAAGTCCAAGATCAGGCAAGAGTGTTTTCTCCTGAGGCCTCGCTCTTCGGCTTGCAAATGGCTGCCTTCCTACTGTGTCCTCACACGGTCCTTCCTGTGTGTGCATGCACTCCCAGCGTCTGTGTCCTAATCGCCTCTCCTTACAAAGCTACCAGTCACATTGGATTAGGACCCACCCTACTGGCCTTGTTTTAACTGAATCACCTCTTTAAAGGTCCTATCACCAAATACAGTCACAATCCTGGGTACTGGGAATTAGGACTTCAACATATGAATTTTGGGGGGAACACAATTCAGCCCATGACAACTGCTAAGGGGGATACTGGGTTCCCAGGCAGGTTCAATCAGATGCCACGAGACCAGGTAGGAGGCTGTGGAGTAAATTAGGAGAGAGACGAAGGAGGGAGCAGGATGATGCCAGTGCCGATGGAGAGCAATGGACGGATTCCAGACAAAAAGATGCTGGTAGAAGTGGTACATCCGCTGTGGATCACAAGTGGTGAATAAAGGAAAAGAAGAAACAGGGATGACTCTGAGATTTGTAGCTGGAGCACTTGGACAGGGAGGACTCCAGGCAGCTGGGGCCTCTTGTCTCCTGCATGGTGTCTGGCTGTCATTGAAACCTTGGCTCTTCTCACAGTAACCCAAGAAATCCTCAAGCCCAGGAGCCTACCTCAAAGATCCCAAGCCAGGATGCCTATTGGGTACACCTTCTTGTTGCCAGTAACTGACACTGGCTCTGAATATGCAGGGTGTTATAGGGCGAATTGTGTCTCCTCCAAAAAATGATATGTTTATGTCCTAAACCCAGTACCTCAGAATGTGGTCTTATTTAGAAATAAGTTCTTTACAGGAGTAATCAAATGAGGTCTTTAGGCTGGGCCTTAATCCAATATTACTGGCATCCTTCTAAAAAGGGGATTTGGACACGAAGACAGGCACACACAAAAGGGAGACAATGGGAAGACACGCAGGGAGAACATGGCGGCCATCTACGAGCCAAGGGATGCCTGAGGCTACCAAAAGCTAAGAGAGGCCTGAACAGTTTCTTCCCTCATGCCTTCAGAGGGAGCTTGGCCCTGCTGACACCTTGATTTCAGACTTCTGGCTTCCAGAACCATGTTGTTCTAAGCCATCCGACTTGTGGAACTTTGTCAGGGCAGCCCTAGCAAACTAACACTCAGGGGAAGCCAGAAGGGCGTGGAATAACTAGGAGCGCCTCCCAAACCAAGTCTGGTGAGAGCTGGTAGATAAATAACCCAGCTGTCTCACTTTCTTCAGTTGGGAAAACTCTGAGGTGTGTGCTCCACACCGTTTCCCAGAGTTTGCCCGCAGGAGTAAGCTCCAGTTGCCCCCAGAAGTAGATGGCTTGATAATCCCCCCACTCTGCCTGCCAGCCTTCCCTGTCTCCCTTCTCCACTTCCTCCCCGTGTTGTTTCCTGCTCCTTCCCCATAAACTTGTCTCAGTCTACTTCTGGGAGAACTCAGCCTGAGGCAGCCCTCCCCCAGGGGCAGTCACTTCCCAGTGTCCCAGCCCACGCTCTCTCTGACAGGTGCGCTGGCTGCTAGTGGAGCAGGTCTCCTCTGGCCAGCCTGGCTCTGGAATATTTCTGCACAATCTATTATGAGATTCAGTGGTGCCGTGCATGAAATGGTTCATCTATCTAAGGGGGCTAAAGAAAGAAATCCCCTTGTTTTACACTCCCCTTTCCTCTTTCCCTATCCCTAGGCAATGGATTACTCAGAAGTTGGGATGGGCAAGATCTGCCAGTTGCTACCAAGGTAAGTAAAACTGGAAGGCAGCAAAGGAGAGGTGTTTGTGACGTCCATGTTTCTTAAGCCAGGTCACACTGTGCTCAGAATAAATTATGCCAGACCGAAGGAGAGAGAAATTATAGACTACTTCTCTTTAATTACTAGTAGGGGTAAGTTTGGGGAGATAAAGCCAGAGAAACAATATCATCAGGATCTTAGGGGGCCTCTAGTACATACACAACCAACTAAATTTCTCTAGTACATACACAACCCAGAACTTCGGTGGTTTAAAATACTTCCACAAATGTTTGACCCCTGTCCCTTGAAAGGTGGAACCTAATTCCCCTCCCCTTGAGTGTGGGGCTGGACTTAGTGACTCACTTCTGATATGGTGAGATTGATGATGTTTGACTTCTAAAACTAGATCATAAAAGGTGTTGAGGCTTCCATTTTTTCTCTCCAGGATCACTCATTCTGAGGAAAGCCAGGCACTGCGTTATGAGGAAACATCAAACGCCCTATGGAGAGGCCACGTAGTGAGGAACTGAGGGCTTCTCCAGCCCCAGTCCAACTTTCAGATGACCACAGACCCAGTCAGCGCCTTGACTGCATCTACATGAGAGACTCTAAGCCATAACCCAGCTCACTCCCAAATTCCTAACCTGCACAAATTAGGGTAATAAATGTTTGTTGTTTTAAGTCTCTAAATTTTAGGGGTAATTTGTCATGCTGCAATAGATACCTATTTGATTATTAGTGGGTGTGGGAGATAGAACAGGAATAATTTATCATCAAGATTTTAGGGAATGAAATTGATCTGGTACCTGGCATACAACAGGGATCAACACTTCCTGTCTATGCTGTCTCCCAAATCAAGGCACAGCACTGGAGATAATTTACAACATACAGAATTCTCATGGAACCAGAGTTTCTGACACCTCAGAGAGTAGAAAACCCTCATTTTTTAAAAAAAATAAATAGGGAAACCTAGGTTGAAAGAGATTAAGTGATTGTCCCAAAGTTCTCATATCCATTTTGGAGGGATTCTGGTCTAATTTGGAGGCAACAGGAAAATTCTGAAAAGTGACGGCTGCCAGGAGTTTCCAGTTGGTCCAGTTAATAATCTTTCCTGCACATCACCAATATCAGAGGTTTATAAACATGTTTGCCAAACCCAGGGGACAAAGCCACCTGTGGAGGTATGGTTCAGTTTTCATAGTAAAACTGATGTGTTGTTTGTTTAAGGGAAATTGTTGTAATCTTAAACAAGTTGTAAGCTCCCAAACATAGAAAATGTTGACTCGTATTCAGCTACTTCTTGTAAACAATTGTCTTGTCATCTGACAGCTCTGGCCTTCCAAAGAAGGTTCTTGAATGCAAAGGCTGGTTGAGGAAAACCGCGTGGAGCCTCCCCAGCTCTTGAGCTTGTTCTCCAGCTCTTGAAAAGATTCCCTTTCTGAAACAGTAATGAGGGTTGGTCCCACTGACAGAGTCCCAGATGGTTTCAATTTGGTGAAGTCCCATGCCTTAAGTAACCCTCAGCACTTTTTTACAGCAAGAAAATAGACACCTTTATACTAATCAGAAACTCAGAGATACTACAGGTAGAAGCCTTTTCAAAGGCCTACTCTACTTTTTCTACCCATCAATAGTATAGTCCTGGAGTTCCATAAACTGGACTTCTGTACGTCACTCTGTGTGACCCAGCTGTTGCCTTCCTCTCCCACCCAACCAGGTACCACTCTGCCTCTTGATCCCCCTGCCCCAACCATGTGGACATTCTTTTTGTTCCTAAAACAAGACAGGTTCTTTCCTACCCCAGGGCCTTTGCACCTGCTTTTCCAAAATGTTCTCATCTCCTGGCTCTTAGAATGAAAGTTTAACGTTCAATGTCCCAATGTTCAAGTCTCAATTCAAACGTCCCCACCTCACAGAGAAGCCTTCCCCAGTGACCATGAACACCCACCCCTCCCCTTCCCATCTGTGATGGTCAGTTTTATGTGTCAACTCAGCAGGGCTATATTTCCCAGCTAGTCAATGAAGCTCTGGTCTGGGTGTTGCTGGGAAGGTATTTCATAGATGTGATTAAAGTCCATAATCGGTTGATTTTCAGTAAGGGAAATTGTTCTCCATAATCTGGGTGTGTCTAATCCAGTCAGTTGAAAGGCCTTAAAAACAGAGCTGAGGTTTCCCCGAGGAAGATAAAATCCCGCCTGTGAATAGCAGCTTCGGTTGTGGTCAGGAGCTCCAGCCCTTCCTTCCTGATGGTCAGCCCCATAGATTTCGGACTGGCCTAGCCAGCCCCTAAAACTGCTTAAGCCAATTCCTTGCAATAAATATGTTACTATAAATATCCTACTGGTTCTCTTTCTCTGGTAGAACCCTGAATGATACACAATTCCAGTTATCCATTTATCTCCTTAGCACTAGGATTGCCCAATTTAGCTATGAACATTTAGGATGTACATACACTAAAAAAAATGTGCCCATCTGAAAATCAAATTTAACTGGGTGTCCTGTATTTGATCTGGCGACCCTACCAAGAACTTATCACAATTTGAACTTACCTTATTTCTTGACTTGCTTACTTAGGTATTGTCCATCAGTCTATCTAGTCTGTAAGTTCCATGAGGACAAGGACCTTGTATGTCAAGTTTATGGCTATATCCCCATTTCCTGAAACAGTGCTGGGAAAAGAGTAGGAATTTAGTAGATACCAAGTGAATGAATAAATAAATGTATTTATGGCCGGGTGCGGTGGCTCACTCCTTTAATCCTAGCACTCTGGGAGGCTGAGGTGGGAGGATTGCTGGAGGTCAGGAGTTTGGGACCGCGTCTCTACTAAAAAAATAGAAAGAAATTATATGGACAACTAAAAATATATATAGAAAAAATTAGCCGAGCATGGTGGTGCATGCCTGTAATCCCAGTAACTTGGGAGGCTGAGGCAGGAGGATCGCTTGAGCCCAGGAATTTGAGGTTGCGTGAGCTAGGCTGATGCCACGGCACTCTAGCCTGGGCAACAGAGTGAGACTCTGTCTCAGAAAAAAAAAATGTATTTATATCACCTGCACATTCATGTTCTCTGCCTTGAGAGCCCCAAACCATGCTTCACGTGTAGAAATCAGATGCCTATTTCTCAGCAGTCGAACGGATGATACAAACTGTGGCATCACAATGTGTGCTTCCGTTTTTCACATTGCTGTGATTGTCTGCCCAGGAGAGGCTTGGTTAGTGGGATTATTTAACTATTTTAAGAGCTCATTGTTCTTATTAGTTTGTAAAAATGAGCAGAAAATGGGAAAACAAAAGTGCTGATAGCAGTGACAAGATTCTTGTCTCATAAACTCAGTCTAATCACACTGACAATGGAAATCGCAAGGCAAGCCAAATTCAGCAGATCTTCAGCCCCGAACAGAAGCATAGAGAACTCAGGCTGCTTGGCTGTTCAGGCATGAAAGGAGGAAAAAAAGCAATAATAAGAACACGTATGGAGTCCTAAGGCTCTGTCACTGAGGATTGTTAGAGTTGAATTAGGGATTTTGTTCTTTTACCATCTGGAGGCAAAAACCGCTCTTAACAAGTGAATCTATTGTTTGATTTGGGGCATTGGCTTTTTGTTCTGCCTGCAATTTAAGCCTCAGCTCAAGTGTCACCTCCTCCCTGAAGACTTCCCACCCCCTTTTCCCTCAGCCCCACCCCCAAGAACCTTTTTCTCTTCTCTGTGCTCCCAGGAATGTGTTGTTTGGAACCATTTTAAGTATGTGTTCTCACTCTCCCTTGTGTTTTACTCATCTACTGTAATTCTGTCTCCTCCTCTAACTAGTGAAGGAGCTCAGGAAATTTTACCCCCAAATATGACTCCTTGGTATAAGGAATATTTGAAATAAAGGCCCTTAGAGATCAATAGGCCCTTGGAAGGGGTTGTATCTGTATAACCAGAGGACCCATCAAAGGAACAAGTGACTTCCCTTCCCTTCCCTGTGATCTCACTATATTTCAGGAAGGAAGACCAGGAATGCAACCAGACCTGGCCCAAATCATTTTAAACATAATACCTGTCTCTTAGGTTAATTTATAAGTCAATCTGTTTGTCACCATCCATTCATCCTCCCTAGAAACCATTGATTGACCCTAAACAGAGTTATCTATGCTCCTTATATCCCTCTCCCCTCTAAAAAGCAGGTTTAAAAATATCTGGATCCCATTGGGATACCGGGTAACCACTCTGTGATTCTCCCCTTGCACATGGTGGTAATAAATAAACCTCTTCCTCTTATGAATCTGCCTTAAAGGTGATCTTTCAGCGAACTTTTGGGGGAAGGGGACGTTTCCCCTCACCCCCACAATAGCAAATTCCTTGAAAATAGGAAATGTTTTACACACACTCCCAAATACCCCAAACAGAGCCTTGTTTATAGTGAGCTCAGTGCTAGGTAGAAATAAATCTGGACTTACGTTAAAAGACCTGAGATCAAGAGCTTCACATTTTGAAAACTCTGTGCCCTTTGATCAACTATTGCATTCCTTTCCAAGGCTCAGTTTCCTCATCTGTCAAATGGGGACACAGCAATCGTATCGGGAGGTTTATATGGGGTACTGTAGGGAACACTTGTAGCAACTGTAAAATGCCAGTCTCGTGGAAGGTCTTAATGATGTAGGTCTCAGCAGAAACAGTGATCAAAAATGTTGGTTGAACGAATGCTCATGTTAGCTTAAAATCTTCTCAAGAGTTTGAAAAAGAACACAAAGAATTCTATACACAAGAATATAGGGTTTTTATGCAGACAAGAATGCCCTGGATTCTGATGGAATGGGCCTCTTCATACTACTCACGCCCCTCTGTCAAGTGGCATTGGAAATATCTGCTCCTGAACAAATGCTATCCCAGCCTGGCCCAGTGCCTGAAATCTCCACCATCATGGTGCCCCTGCAGGCTGATAATCCTATCCATTGTCTACAGTCTGAACTCAGTGGGCCTCCAGATGGGCTTGGTGGGTGAAGTGGGGGGCGAAGAGAAAGCAAGGCATTTGGGCATTTGGGGACTGGAGGCCAAGTCTCTGCAGGTCTGTCACAGGCCAGCTATTTGTGCCCCACCCAACTCTGCAATTCAGCCTTTCTTAGCTTCAGCTTTCTCATCTCTGAGCCACGAATGGTAAACATCCCCTCCCCCACAGGACTGCACAGTTTCTCAACCTCAGCACTCTTGACATTCTGGTCTGATGATAATTCTTTATTGTGTGTGTATATGGGGGGGGGTGTTTCCTGTGTATCACAAGATGTTTAACACCATCCCTGGCCTCTCCCTACCAGATGTCAGTAGCACCTTCTACCAGTTGTGACAACCGCAAATGTCTCCAAATATCCCCTGGGGAACAAAATTGCCTACAGTTGGGAATCACTGCAGTAAGGGTCAAACTCAATCATTCCTATGTGAGCTTTCATAAATTCCAAAGCCAAATACAAGTGTTAGTTATAATTGTTTGGCTCTGATTGAAGGGAAAATTAAATTTCTCCCTTCTGTGATTCCTTAGCACTTAAAAAATAATAACAGCTAGCAATAATTGAATACTTGTTATGTAGTAGGCTCTGGTATTAAGTCATTATGCACAAAAGAAAACTAAGGCTCTGAGTGTATACATGACATGCCCAAGATTACAGGAGTAATTAGTTGAGGTAAGATTGGAACCCATAATATCTGTCAGATGATTCTAAACCGATGCTCTCAACCTGTATTTGTTATCTATTACTGTATAACAAATTACCACAATTTAGCATCTTAAAACATCAAGCATTTGTTATCACACAGTTTCTGTAGATAAGAAATCTGGGCACAGCTTAGGGGATTCTTTGAGTAACCACAGTCAAGGTTTTGGCCAGGACTGGGATCTCATCTGAATGCACAACTGGGGTAAGATCTACTTGCAAGTTGGCAGGACCCAGTTATTTGCAGGATGGCAGAGAGCCTCAGGTCCCTGCTTGCCGTCAACTGGAGGTCACTCTCAGTTTCTTGCCAGATGAGCTTCAATGTGGATAGCTCACAACATGGCAATTTGCTTCATCAAAACTAGCAAAGGAGAGAGTCTGTTAGCAAGATGGACGTTGCAATCTTGTGATGTAATTGTGGAAGTGACATCTTATCACTTTTGCTGCATTCTATCAGTGAGAAGCAAATTGCTTGGCCAGTCCACACTCAGGGAGCTGGGGCTGCACAGGGGCATATGTACCAGGAAGTGAGGACCGAGGCCATCTGAGAGTCAGCTCATCACTCTGTGCTACCCTGCCTCCTGCTCAGCCCACTGAATCACAGATTTGTAGACCTGTTTCAGCTACTAGCCCAAGTGCTGTTTTTTTTTTTTCTTTCTGCTTTTGCCTTATAGACTGTCTCAGTCTTCTCAGGATGCTGTAACAAAATACCATAGACTGGGTGGCTTAAACAACAGACAATTATTAATATTTCTCATGGTGCTGGAGGCAGGGAGGTCTAAGATCAAGGTGCTCACTGGTTCATTTTCTGGTGAGGTTTGGTTCCTGGCTTGCAGACAGCTGCCTTCTCACTGTGTCTTCAGATGGCAGAGAGAGAGAGAGAGAGAGAGAGAGAGAGAGAAAGAGAGAAAGAGATCTCATTCTTCTTCTTCTTATAAAGTCACTGATCCTATCATGAGGGCCCTACCCTCACGATCCCATCTAAATCTAATTATCTCCCAAAGGCCTCAACCCCAAATACCAGAGAGAGGGATGGTGATTTTCTGAATAGACATCTTTTTTATACACCTATCTTGGAATCTAAACCAAGCCTTCATACTTGGTAGGGCTCAAAAACTATAGGCTGCTTGAATAAAAAACATGTTCATAGGAGCAGAGAAAAAGTTCCAAGAGATTAGAACCCAGGACAAGTAAACATTATGGGAGTTGGGGAGGCACTCTAAAATAAGGAAAATGAAAGTCTGCCCAAGCAGGGCAATATGACATAGAAACATGAATTTGGAGGTTCAATAAACCAGACTATTTAATCAATCTTGCAAGCAGCATTTTCTCACTTGCAAGCAGAAATATTACTACCTGCCTCAAAGCGTTGTTGTCAGGACTGAAGACGATAATGCATGACAGCCCCTAACATGGTTTCTGTCTAGATGGCAGGTTGGCAAAATCTGTATCAGTCTCCTTTGCTGCTGTAACAAATTAACCACAAACTTAGTGGTTTCAACTTAGGCTTAAAACAATATGAATTTATGATCATATAGTTCTGGGATCAAAATGCTGGGCTATGAAATCAAGGCGTTGGTGGGCCTACCTTCCTTCTGGACATTCTAGGGGAGAATCTATTTCCTTGCTTTTTCCAGCTTCTAGGGGCTACCTGCATTCCTTGGCTTGTGGTCCCTTCTTCTATCTTCAAAGCCAGAGTGTAGCATCTCCCCTTCTCTCGGACCTCAGTTTTCATCCTTACGTCTTCTTTCTTGACTCTGATGCTCCTGCCTACCTCTTACAAGGACCTTTGTGATTGCATTGGGCCCATAATCTCCCCATCTCAAGATCCTTAACATAATTACATCTGCAGAATTCCTTTTACAATGCAAGGTATAGTCTCAGGTTCTAGGGATTAGGGTATGTATGGACATCTTACAGGGGACATTATTCAACCTACAACAATCTTCCATCTGTCCCCAAATTTTCATGTCTATCTCAGCTGCATTGACTCCATTCTGCAAAACCCTTAGCCCACTACAGCAATCAATCCAAATCTAAAATCTCAACTAAGTCTCATCAGATCAAACGTCTCAAATCTTATCACCTAAATCATCAAATTTAGGCATGAGTGAGGCTCTGGGTACAGTCTAGCCTGGGGCACACAGTTTCTCTCCATCTGTGAATCTACGAAACTAGCAAACAAGTTATCTGCTCCCAAAATACAAGGTGGAACAAACTCTACCAGGGTAATAGTTACAGACATTCCCATTCAAAAAGGGAGAAAAGTGAAAGGAAACAAAGGAGTCCCTGGCCCCAAGAAATTTCTAAATCCAACCAGGCAGACTTCATTAGGTTTCCAGGCCTGCCTCTTGGCTCTGCCCTCTGAGCCACAGCTCTGCTCTCTCCTTTTTCAGGAAGGGTAGCACTTGTTTGCAGCTGTAATTTTGTCTGCTTGTCTCTTGTCTATAGAAATTTGGGGATCTGACAGCCTTTTCTCATTTCCTTTTCTCTGTCCCTTTCAGTGGAAGCTGGCAGTGTTTTTGCCGGCAACACTCTCAAAAGCCCCGTGAGTTTCCTGTGTATGTCATACCGACTCCCTCCACTTGGCCTTCAGGCCAAATCAGGCCTAGCGGCCTCTTTTTGTAAATAAAGTTTTATTGGAACCCAGACACACCTACCTGTTTGTTTACGTGTTGCTGGTGGCGACTTTCAAGACACAGTAAGGAGGCCAGCAGTTGCAACAGAGACAGCACGGCTCACGAGCTGAGGCTGTTTACTCTCTGTCTCTTTGCAGAAAATGTTTGCTGATGGCTGGCGCTGAGTCAAAACTCAATTAAGTAGTAGTTTTTAAAAAATGACAGGCTCGTGTGGGTGGCAAAAGTGGAGCCACATGTAGGTAGTGGATGTTTCACAGGTGGTTGTGGGAGGTGTGAGGAGGCAAGGGATGACGGAGGGGGAAATGAGAGGTGATAGACTTCAAAAGGAAACTTGATCTTCTTGGCAAGTTGCCTTGGAAGCCTGGGGCCAGGGTAATTAAGCAGCGAGATTACAATGAAGGAAAATAGTCAATCAAAAGAAAATAAGGGGAAGAAATCCAAATTGCACTCAATTGTGACGGAAAAAAAAAATTGCACCTACGGTGGTACACCAAGTCCCTTAATACACAGGAACCACGTGGCTTCCTCGCCGTCCTCCGTCTACATAGAGTCCTGTTGTGCACACATACTGGACAGCACTTACTTAATTCTGTGTGTCAGCGTCAGGTTCCTAATAAGCCTTCTCCCCTCCGCTTTCCTCGGTGGAAATGACAGCTCCCTGAGGGTTGAGGTTTGTGTGTGGGTTTTGGCGCTTTCACAAAAAGACAGCTTGAGTAGCCTTATTAAAAGTATGATTACTCTTTGGACTCCCGTGCACACATCGGTTTAGGTGGTTTTGCCTGTCGCCGGCCCCTGCTTGTGTGTTCACCAGCCCAGAGTGTTCTTTGGCAGAAACAAAGCACAACAAAGGAGGAGCAAGGACCCACTCGGGGTCCTAGACGTTAATAGAAACTGATTTGCCCTTAAAAACTGCTCACTTGGGGACTTGTAAATAGGAAGAAATGAACCATTCAGGAGAGCCTGTGAGACTGCTAACCATTGCAATGAAACCGGTTTGGGGTTTGGGGTGGGGATGGCGTGTCACATGCGTGGTTACTCCCTAAACACACACAAACTGTTCCCACATCATATTTGAATATACTACAGCCCCTCCCCGGGCCCCGGCAACCTCTCCTCCACAAACAGCCAAGCCGAGAACCCCGGGACAGTTTGCTCTCTGTGCCGCTAGACTATCTGGGGTTTCTAAAGCAGGCGAGGTTATTCTATTTCAGGAAATCAGACCAAATAAAAATCATTCCAATTAAAAAGTGCCACCGGGCAAGTAGGACAGCAAGCACCCACCTCACACAAAAAGGACCAACCACAAAGTGCGGCCTTTCGTGTGTGCTGGTGATGGCAGTGTCGCTGCCTCGGAGCCTTCAGGTTATTCAATGGGATCAAAGTTGCCTGGTACATTTTTTTCCCCACGTGGCCATCAAAAGGCATTTTGATGTACTTATCATTTACACCAGCCCAGAGGAGTAGAGGAATCTAAAAGTGATTTTGATTTCAAGTACCGTAGAACCCAGTTATTATACAGCTTATAAATATGGAGCTTCAAATAACCATCAGATATATTTTGGGAAACACACACTCACACACACATCCACTCATGCATGCCCCCTCTGAACATGCTTGTGATGTGAGGCTTGGGGGTTGGTGTCTCATCTTATTGAGGAAGTTGGGTTTTAAATTTTTACAAAGATGAAAATCGTATTATACAGTTAAAATTGCATTTGGAAATTTCCTTCATATGCCCGCTGGCACAGCGAGATGCTTGGACCCAGAGAGGTGGGAACCAAACCTGAGTACCTGGCGCCCTCATGTACCGGGGGAATGGGCAGAACAAACAACTTGTTACTCTTCTTCCTTGCTATTTTTGCTGAGAGGGTGGAGGTGAGTTCACTCATTTAGACAAATGGAGGTTCTATAACTTCATCCTGATCAGCTCACCCTGAGAGCTGCAAATACAAAAGCCAGTTGTGTCCTTTTTGTAGGAAAAGTTCCCGACCACCAGGGTTCTCACTACCTGATAATGACGACACTCCGCGGTCTCACCCACTGCAAACACCACCAACGTCTTCCCCCACTTTTCCGTCCCTTTCCTCGCCTAAGCAGGCTGCCGTGGCCTTTGGAAGATTGCCTAAGCCTTCTCTCCCTCTCTCTTTTTCTCCCTTTCTCATTAGCATTCCCGAGTATAATGTTCAAAGCTTCCTATGGGAACAATGCCCTGAAATTTCAGACAACTCCGAAGGACTCCTTCCCACGCTGATGCGGGCACTTGAGTGTGGCATTAGCAATTTCCCAGGAACAACCCGAGTTCTGGAAGTCAGAAGTTACAAGGGAGTAGATGGGCTTTTGTTATTCAGACTCTTTTAGTTAAAACTGCCAGAAGCCAACTCAAAGCTTAAGTAAAAAGGGGAATATTTTTTGACTCATGCAAGGGGAAATTTGCACGTGGCATTGGCCTTGGGACGCCCGTGAGTCAAATGACAATGGCTCGTTTCCCTTCCTCCTCTGCCCAGTCTCAGCTTCTCTTTTCTCTGTGGGTTGGGCTCCTTCCTCCTATGACAAGAGAACTCCGTCCAGTTATGGGGTTGGGTGAACTGCACCTTCCGTCCCATGCTTCCGTCCCATCCTCCCGTCTCAGAAGCCTCCAAGGAAAGTGAGATTTCTCTTTCCTGTCGCTCATGGATGAATCCCAGAGAAGGGATGGGCCATAGCCTCCTCAGCCCATCCCTGCGGCTGGACAGCTGGGACACTGTGACTGGCCAGACCGCAATCCCCGTGGCCAGAAGAGAAGACTGGGGAGTTTGGCAGCCTAACAAGTATCATATAGAAGCGTGCGGTGACAGGCAATTTCCCAAAGCCAGACGAAGGACAGTGCAGCTACAAATATAAAGGAGGAAGGAATGTTCAGTGGAAGAAATGACAAAAGTTCCCCCTGGGACCCTAAGAAAAATAAGATGAACGTCTCCCTCCCACCACTGTACATTCAACCAAACCTCTTAATGAACCCGTGAATACAGCTGACCTTACCAGCATTATTTAAGATATTATCTTGCAACTAGTACCGGTCATTTTAGCAACTGGCCTCAAAATAGTCATCTCTAAACAGACTCCTACAACTTGGAGATGCCAGGAAAGTTATGTTTCTCCGATTCCAAGATCTACTCACTCGGTAAGTCAAGTGTTTTGCAAGTTTTCTAATTATAGTGGTTTACCCTGAAAACAAAACAAAACCCAAAAACCAATGCCACAGTTGCTTGCCATGCTTGTAGCAATTACTTTTGGCAGCTCCACGCACCACCTCCATTCCCCATCACCCACTGGAGTGGACTAAACATTGGGCAGAACGAGCATTCTGCTGCCATTCCAGGCCAAAGGTCAGGCCATGCTGTTCTGTCTGTCTCTTTATTTTCCTTCCTCCCTCTTCTGAAGTCTGGTCCCTGGACCAGCAGCATCAGCATCTCCTGGGAACTTATTTGAAATGCAAATTCTTGGACCCCATCCCAGACCTACTGAATCTGAAAGAGAAAGTTGAGGCAGCAGCAACCTATGTTTTTCCAAGCCCTCCAGGTGAGGCCAATGAGTGCTGTGCCGAGTTTGCTGAATCCTGCCGTACACAATGCTCTATTGTCATATTGACCTCAGAACTATGCACACATATGCTTCCTCTTTTTGTTTCCTGCTCACAAACTCCCCATTGTAGGGAAAATAAATTACACACGCAGCTTAGCCATTCAAAGACCTTAGCAATCTCATCTTCCAAACTTATTGCCTATTAATGTGTTCATTGTTATGAATCTTACTTATTGAGCATTTAGAATGAGCCAAGCATTATGCAAGGTCCCTAATATATATTGTGTGCTCAGGCTGCCATAACAGAATACCATAAATCGGGTGGCTTAAACAACAGACACTTTAGTTTCTTACAGTTCTGGAGGCTGCAAGTCCAAATGTCAGGGTGCTGGTAGATTTGGGTTCTGGTGAGGGGCCTCTTCCTGGCTTATAGACAGTTGCCTTCTTTCTGTGTCCTCACATGGTGGAGAGAGCTCTCTCTTTCTTCGTCTTTTTTTTTTTTTTTTTTTTTTGAGACAGGGTCTTGCTTTGTTGCCTGGACATAAGGGTGCTGGCATGGTCGGTGATCATAGCTCACTGCAACCTCAAACTCCTGGGTTCAAGTGATCCTCCTGCCTCAGCCTCCTTGGTACCTGTGACTACAGGCATGTGTCACCATGCCTGGCTAATTTTTTCTATTTTTTGTACAGACAGGGGTCTTGCTATGTTGCCCAGGCTGGTCTTAAACTCCTGACCTCAAGTGATCCTCCCGCCTCGGTGAGAATTTGCATTTCTAATAAGTTTCCAGGTGATGCTGATGCCGCTGGTCCAGGAACCACACTTTGAGAACCACTGATCTAAAAGGTTTCCTAATTGTTGTTGGAGATTTAGGGGTAGATGAGCGTGTATTACTGAGATGCGTTGGGTGCAGGTAAGCCCATCTGAATGTAGTTTTGGCAATGAGGCATCCCAAGAAGTCTGGAGGTAGGAGTTCCCACAGGGAGATCAGCTAATGACTGACTTCACTAAGGATCAGCCTTTTCCTCTCTTTGTGTCCTGCCTCCCTCATCGTGTGGGCTTTGCTCCTGGGCTCACCTCTTCATTATTCCAGAATGGCTGCTGCTGTTCCTGGTATGGCATGTGAATCCAACAACGTCTCTCTGAAGAAGTGGGGTTTCTTCCACGTGTCTCTTTTTATGTGGGAGGAATGTCTCTCCCAGGCACCCCCAGCTGATATCCCATTTAGTTCCCATTGGCTATGAAAGTCACGTGCCCATAGGTGCTGGTGAGGGCAATGGGATCCCCACAATCAGGTGCGACCAAGTAATATTCCCCTCCAGGGGCCGGGGAGGAGCCCTGTCCCCCAGCACATGGGACAGTCAACTCTCTGCTAAAAGAAAGGTAGGAAAGGTCCCTAGGGGAGGCAATTGACAGTCTCAGCCACAACTCCTCTGTGGTTGCCACCAAGGGAGAAAATAGACACAAGGAGGTGGGGGGACAAAAGTACCAGTCAGGGCTTCCAGGCACACTGCGTTGCAGTGGACATCTGCTTCTTCCACCCGGCACCCAGTTTTCCTCTGGGGAACCCCTCCACCCCCATATTGGGCACCCCCATATTGCATCGGTCAAGCAAGGTGTTTCACCTGCCCTTCCCCATCATCCACGCCTGGCCAGTCTGAGTCTCTCTCCTGGGGAATCTAACCTTCAGCAGAGTGACGCAAGAGCAGGAAACATTTGGAGTGGGCAGGTGTCCTTCCCTCTACGGAAATAGGGAATAAGTGTCCCACTTACAATCCTCCTCCTCCCCTCTTGTAGCCACCATGTGCCAGTGTCCTGTGGGGCACTTCTCGTGCCCAGTCCCAGCTAATCCTGGGGACGGCGTTGTGGGGTGAGTACCCTTACCAGCATTTCACAGACGAAGAAACTAAAGCTCGAGAAGTTAAGGCATCACAGAGACAGTAACCGGTAGAGCTTGGATTTGAATTCCCACCTATCAGATTATGAAGCCCTGACTTTCTTGCTGTCCTATAGTATCAAGAGAAACACGGCCCTCCCCGGACAGCACTGTGAAATGCCTGAAGGTCTTTTGTCTTCGTTTTCTCTGTCCTTGTACCCGGGAGTCTTAGTGCCCACCCCGCTGGCTAATCCGGGCGTGTTAGGACTGGACAGTGTTTCACATCCCTGCCGGACAGACATCTGTTATTCTGCCTTCTTGTGATCTTCCCTTGTTCTGGTATCAACAGGCTTTGCTGTAGTTCAGGAGTCAGCTCAGTGCCACCTGTTCCTTCTCCCTCCAGGGATGGACTTACGTCCAAGGATGGGCCAATGTGGGTCCTTTCTGGGACTTTTCTGCCAGAACCAAGAGGAAGGAGGCACATTCCCCACTGTGGTGGAGGTGGGGTTTAGCTGGTCGTGGGATGTGAACGACACTCACAGGGCCCCTCATGGGCAGTTGCTTAGAGACAGTCTGTATATCGTAAGGAGAGAAAAAGCCCTGATGACAGTATTCTGAACCCCCGGATCCAGCAATATCTGAAGTCCAGACTCCTGAACTTCATTTTGGCTTAAGTCAGTTGGAATGAGGTTTGATTCCTTGCAACCAAACCAAAGCTTTAGCTAGTGTTTCTTAATCAGTTTTTAAAATTATCACCTTCCTAAGAAGATTTTTTTTAAATAATTTTTTCTTTATTGCCTGCTCCCCTGTGAAATTTTAGCACCACAGATATACCCTATATCTGTTTAGGTACCGTATGTATAGCTGTGCTTTAGATATAAAAAGAGTAAGATATTTTTTGCCCCTTCTGAGAGCAAATCTTTGCCTGCTTGGGATGCTACTGCCCCTGTTGAGACTGCGTGGTCTGGACTCGTGAGGATGGCCCTCAGTGACCCTCACCTCCCGGTGCCCCTGCCTGCCCACACTCACCCCCGGGCTGGCCTGTGTGGACGGTCTACTGTGGTGGAAGGGACGGTTGTGACTTTCAAAGCTGGGTCCTGAAAGCTTTGTAGCTTCCACCTTGCTCTCTGCTCCTCACTCAGTCTGTGGGAAGCCAACCACCCTGCCCTCAGGGCAACTGGGGCCTCCTGCCAGCCGTCGTCGGCACCAGCGACCTGCCAGCCAGCTGTGTGAGTGGGCCACCTTGGAAGTGGGTCCTGCAGCCCCAGTCGAGCCTTCAGATGACTGCAACTCATGAAAGATCAGAGTAAGAGCCTCCCGGCCACGCTGGTCTGCAGAAACCATGAGATATAACAAATGATCACTGATGTTCCAAACCACTAAGCTTTGGCGTGTCTCGGTATGCAGCATTAGATAACTAATATATTAGTATAAGCTCTCTTCTCCCTCCCAGATGTGGTTCCTATGGAATGTACAAGTGAGGGCAGTGGGTGGGGAACGGATAGGGTATAGGTGTGGAATAATAAACAACCAAAGGTTTAGGAAATTTGAGATTCTACCAACATAGTGCAAGGTTTGCAATAAACATTAAATAGTTTGTAAAGAAAACCCCACAAAAAATGAAAACAAAACAACAACCTTAAAGAAATAAGCCACCACCATGTGAATTCAACAAACCTTTGCCATTACTTACTTTTTGTAAGGTATTGTGTGAGATACTTACTGGATTAGTTTCCTTGTGACAAAGCACCACAAACCGGGTGGCTTAAAACAACAGGAATGCATTCTCTCCCAGTTCTGGAGGCCAGATGTCTGCAATCAAGGTGTCAGCAGGGCCATGCTCTTTCTGGGACTCCGGGGGAGAGTCTGTCACATGCTTTTCTCTCAGCTTCTGGTGTTTCGAGCAGTCCTTGGTGTTCTGGGCTTGTACGTGCATCACCCCAATCTCTGCCTCTGTCGTCACATGGTGATGTCCCCGTGTGTCTTCAATCTTCCTTCTGTGCATATCTCTGGGTCTCTTCTCCTCTTTGATTCGGGACCACCCTAATGACCTCATTTTAACCTGATCACATCTGCAAAGACCCATTTTCCAAATAAGGTCACACTCACAGTTACTGAGAGTTAGGACTTCAACACCTTTGGAGGGGAGCAGGGACAGACACAATTCAGCCTGTAACAAGAGAGAGCTGAGATGAATCAGATTCATTCTTTCCTTTCAGAATATAAACCGTGATGACGAGAGACCCATACGTGTCTAGCAATAACTCACATTGCATGGGCAAGCACAATCTGGAATGCCTCGTGGGCAAAAGTGGCAATGTCATTGGCCTTCGAAGGACGCATAGAATTTTAACAGCTGGAGGAGGGGAGGATGGCATTCCAAACAGAGCCAGAGTGAGCAAAGGCAAGAAGGTCAAAAAGCGGAGGAACTCCTGAGGGCTGAGCAGGGGCGAAGATTTGACAGCGGGGTTGTTGCCAGGTGAGGAAGGTATCGATCACTCCTCTAAGGTGTTTGCACCAGATTCTTGGGACAGAGTGTCTGAGGTCAGGTGAAGCAGAGGGTATGGAATCTGGAAGGCATCTCTGGGCAAGGCAGCTCCCAGTGCCCAAGGGCAAACCTCTGGAGGTGTTTGCAGGTGTGAGGTTTTAGGTGCAGCAAGCAGGCACAGATGGGAGGTGGCAGGACAAAAGCCCCCCGGGGATCTGGGCAGGGCACCTCAGCCTCAGCTACAGGAGGGAGAATCCAGGTGCTTAGGTCCCCGGGGCAGGTGGAACAGAGGCAGTGGACGTTTGGATCCCCATCTGGGCTGAAGGTGTGGATTTGGTATTCATCCAAATAAGGGGATATTAACACCTGGGAGTGGATGAGATTCCCCAAGACAGAGCACGAAGAGTTGGAAGAAAGGGGGCAGATGGCAGAGTTGGGAGAACCTGAGTTAAGGAGATCAGTACACCTGGACTTGTTTAATTAGCCATTTCCAGTCACTGAATAATTGCTACCCAGGGTGAAAGCTAGTGCCTGGGGAGTTCCAATAAAACTTATCCCCAAATCTCCAACATACTTTAAGGACAGGAGAAAAGTCACACTTCTCCCACATGGCTGAGTTCATTTTCACAGGGGAACTTTGAGAGACGCAGTCTTTACTCAAAAAAGTGACCAGTGTTAGTTCAGAGCTCAGGCTCCAGGGTCTGACGCTTGGGTTTGGATTTTGAATGTACCACTTATGTAACAGGAGACCCTGACCACATTACCTACGGTTGTGAGTCTCAGCTTTTTCATCTGTAAAATACGAAGAACAACAGTACTTACCTAAAATAGTTAAGAAGATATAAAGAGAAACTACAGGTGCTTAGGACAACGCCGTGCTTTTAATAAGTGCTCTGTGATTGTCACATGTCATCAGGCACTGTGGACAATGGGGGTGCATGGGGTGGTATTTGCGGTCAGGTGGGACTTTGGGGGGGGTCTCTCAAGTCACCTGCACAGTGCTAAAGAGTAGGAGCTCTGGAAACAAACTGCCTGAGTTCAAATTCTGGCTGTGCGACCTACTAGTTCTGAGACCCTGGGCCTTGGCTTCCTCATCTGTAAAATGGGGATGTAAATAGTACAGCTCCCATTGTGGGGTTGTTATGCAGATTAAATGAACTAATGCATGCAATTTGCTTAGAATGGTGTTTGACACAAAATCAGTGCTCAAGAAATGCTGCTTTTAATGATTATTACCTCTTCTGTGCCTCCTTCTAAGCTCAGACACAAGGGCCAACCTCACGATGCACACAGCTCCACCCAGTAAGTTAGGATTGCCAAATGCAGCGGGCACTGAAAGTATTGTGCTGGACAAACTGGAGTTTGAATAAAGAAAATAATCTACCTTATTTGCTACATGACTAGCTCCAATCTCTGTGTGCGGGAGCCTACCTTAGTCAGATGGTGTCTTTGGAAACCCTTCATTCTGCAGGGCTCTCCGTTGGGAGTCAAGCCTTGACGTAGCATATGTTAGAGTAACCCACATAAACTCTAAGGTCCACATAACCCAGTCTCTGAGCAATAGCCTGTCAAACACAGAGCCAAAGCCAAAAGTAATCTCCTAAACAGGTGGAAGAGGCTTCTGTTTCCCACCCATCGCAGCCTCTCTGGCCCCTTTCCATGGAACCCCTGACCTCTCCCTCATTGTCAATTCTTCATTCTCAACTTTCTACCGCAGCTTTTGCTGACATCCAGGCTTCAGGGTTCCTGTCTCCCTGTCTTCGCAGCCCTATTCTTCTTCCTCCCACTTTTCTAGGCCTCCCTCTCTTCACCTTCTTTCTGATGCTACAGCACAGAGTCTTGGAATGGGTTGGCATCTATGAGTCCTAATTTCAAACCACTCTCCCTGCCTGTCACGGGTCTCCTTAGGTGACCCGCATAGGCCACGGGCTCTTCTGACTCTCGGTTTCTGCTTATAGAGCTTCCTCTGCCGGGGATGTTCTTCCCCTGCCCGTTACCTCTCGTTCTTCAAGTCTCAGCATAAACATCTCTTCAGAGGAGCCTTTGCAAATCAAAGTGGCCCATCCCTCTCCACGTTCTTCTATCTGCAGTCTCCTGGCTGGTTTGCTTTTCCTTTGCAGCGTATACCATACTTATGGTCCTTTAATTTGTTAATTCACTTCTTCTTTTTTTTTTTTTTTCCTATCAGCCCCTCTAGAAGCCAAGCTCCATGAAAACAGAGACTTCACAGACACATTCCCCGGGCTGGGCCCCTAGTAGGGTTCTCAATACATAGTTATGAATAAACAAATATTGAATGATTGCTTTACATCATCAACTTGCCGGGAGCTGTGTGACCTTGGAAAAATCACTAAACCACTCTGGGCTCATTCACCTCTAAAGAAGTGGAGGACCAGCCTCATAAGGCAACTACAAAACACCTCAAAATGCAAAAAATTACTATTTTAAAATATTATCTGAGCCTTAAAAGCTGAATGTTTGTAAAGACGTAAACAGCACCCGATGGCACGTGTTGCTGTGCAGTAGGGTACGTTTTGTTGGTGCATTCTCATGTTTTGATTTTTCACCCTTCTAACCCAGCCCTGACCTGGGGTAATTTGAGCCCCCTAAAGGAACGTGCAGTAAGCAAATGATCTGCTTGCTGAGTCCCATCCCTCACGTCCTGTCAGCTGCCAAAGTGGCTGTCTAAATGGAGAGCCGCTTTCTCCCACGAAAATATGCGTCACTCTCCACTGCTGGTCTGCTCTGTCATTATCATATTGTTCAGCTCTCGCTGCATTATACATCCTGCTGTCGGCAACCAAACGGTCTGCTCTGGGAAACCTCGCCTGGCCTTCCCAGAAAAAAGGAACGGTTTCGCTGAAAGGTGGCACTCCCTCCCGCTGCCACCTCCGCCCTAAAACAGAAGAAAAACAACCCAAGCCCCCAGCCTCGTCACGCTACAGCTTGGCTATTATGTAGCTGACAAAATGCCGGCTTTTCATATTTGCACCTGGAGTCACAAATCAGTCACATCTGGTCGCCGAGCACTTTTCTGCATCGCGATTAGCGGGGAGCGTGTTCCTGCTGCCTCGTGGCTGAGGCTGTCAGGGGAGGGTGGGGAACGGGGCTCGCCGCCCTGCATTCTGTTCTAGCACTTGAAATTGATCTTGCTTCTCACATGTCTCCTCTCCTCTCTTTCCCACCCATCTGTTCCCCACCTCACAGACTGCACTTATCCGGGGCTTGGGAAGACATGGCTGTGTTCTTGATTTATTTAAAATGAACAGAAAATCAATACTCTAGATACATCCCCTCGTGTGCCTGGTTGAATGCATCTTAATTTTATCCCAAGGGGGATGGGTTTGTCTTGTCTATCTGTATGCCTGCAGCATCCAAAGGAAAAAAAAATATCATGAGGTATTAGCGCCACTTCAGAATGTTCTGGAGCAGTGCCGTCCAATAGAACTTTCTGCAACGATCAAGATATTCTGTATCTGTGCTGTCCAACATGGCAGCATGAGGCACACGTGGCAACTGAGCAGTTAGGATGTAGCTAGTGCAAGTGAGGAGCTGAATTTTTAGTTTAGTTGAAACCTAAAGAACCACATGTGGCTGGTTAGTGGCTGCAGCATTGGACAGTGCTGTTCTCGAACAGTGCTTTCCAAACTTCGATGTGTGCAGGAATCACCTTGTTCAAATGCAGATTCTGAATCCGTAGGTCTAGGGTGGAGCCTGAGACTCTGCATCTTTCACAAACTTCCCAAGGATGTCAATGCTCCTGACTCCCGCTCTGCCCTTTGAGTAGCTGGGCTCTGATGGTTCTCAAACTGGACTGCACCTTGGGCTTCCCAGGGTAGCTTTAAAAAACGCTGATGCCTGGGTCCTGCCCAAGAGATTCTGATGTAATTTGTCAGAGTGTCCCCTGGGTGCCTAGATTTTTCAACAGTCCCCCGGTGATTCCAGTGGGCAGCCTTGGCCATCCACATGGTGCTGCAAATGACCTAGTTAATGCTTTTAAAAATTACCCATCATCGCAGAGGAAAGAGCACTAGCTTCACGTTAATCTCTGAAGGGATCTTATGCGCTCATGGTCAGATCTTTAGGGTGTTTAGACTGATTTTGCTCATCCTGACTAGAAATGGGAAGTAAGTTTCTGGCAGTCCATTTGGATAGTCAGAGCAGATGTGGCCCTGGAGATGAGAAGTGGGGAGCTGGGAGGTAAAATCTCCCCAGGAGATATTCAGCCTGTATCTGCCTGTCTATCCTGGCCCCCAGCCAGAATTCTGTGTCACTACAGGCCCTCCACCTGTCACCCCCTCTATTCTGCTACAGGAGGCTGAGGGCCATCGGAGTTAAGACCATAGGCTCTGGGGTCAAAGTACCTGGGTGTGAGTTCTAATTCTGATGCTCATTAGGTTTGTGACTTGTGCAAGTAACCTACACTACCCTGGCCTTGATTTCCTCATCTATAAAGTGGGGATAAGTGTATACCTTTGTCCCAGAGTTGTGTGAACATTGAACTAGTTCCCAGCACTGTGCGAGCCATTCTGCCAGCTGTTATTATTCCTCCCTCCCCACCACATCTCTATCCCATCCCCCGTGCTCAAATCCCACTGAACTCCTTCTAGTTCCTTAAGCCCACCATACTCCTGCTTACCCCAGGGCCTTTGCACGTGTTAGTGTTTACTGTATGGAATTATCTCCTTCTCCTTTAGACCTACTTAATGCCTCCTGATCTTCCTTAGACCAGCCCACTGTCACGTCCCCTGGGAAGCCCTTCATTTCAAATCCTTCTCAGCCCATGCTTGTTAGCACTTGGTGTGGTTCAATGTTTATTCATTCAATAAACACTATTTGAGCACCTACTATATGCCATGTACTGTGCTCTGGGAATACTGCAGAGAATAAAAACGATTTTATAAAAAGAAAAAAAATCTTTATTCTTACGAAGTTTACATTCTGGAATAGACTGATCATGAACAGTGAAATGCACTAGAGAGAAAAAAAGAGAGCAGGGGTGTTGACAGAGCGGATGACCAAGAAGGCCATCGACGAGGAGAGATGATTGCGAAAAGGCCTGAAGGAAGTGTGGAGGGGCCGTGAAGATAGCTGGGGGACACGCATTCCAGGCAGGGCGAACGGTAAGTGCTAAGGCAGAATTGCAACATCACATTCTGTGCAATCATTGGGTTCATCTCTAGCACCCCAATTCAGACTACAAACTCCACAGCGGGGGGCAGGATTCGCACCCCACACCTCTTCTCAGCACCCGGCTGCTTGGCACGCAGTAGGCGCTCAGTTACTATGTGTTGAGCAGATGCTCACTGGGCATTCTGGAGTTTCTGGAGAACGTGTGTGTGTGTGCGCGTGTGTGTTGGAGGCGGGCGGGGAAGTGCTATGTACTCACGGAGAAATCCGTTTCCACTGTCGGTACCTCCCACCTGTTGATCATGACTGTTAGGAGAAGAATCTCTTGCAATGGAGTACTATTCCCTGTCACATTTCCTTCCAGTGGTCTCCTTTCTGCCCGGCCGGGGGACCCGTCATGCCGAGGAGGATTAGGGCTGTGTGGCAGGGAAGCAGAGAGGACAAAGAGCCCATGCTCGGATCTCAGCTCCCGAGATGCACACTTGAACCCCATTTCCAAGAATTCAACAGTCGTGAGAGGCAGCGCTGCTGACGCACAGCACTGCTGTTTGTGAAAGGAAAACATTTAATAGCTCCATAGAAATGGGTGTTTTCTCCCTCCGAATCAAAAGGCGACGCTGTGAAGGAGGGGGACACAAATTTATCTACAAGGAATAGATTCAAAAGTGAGTAGACGCTGTGGGGAACCCAGCCTGGCCTGGGGGGTGGGGGCGGGAGGAGAGATGGCCGGTTCCGGGAAGGTGGGCCGAGGGGGTCTGGGGGGGTCACTCAGACTTGGGGCTTTAAGCCACACGAGGTGGCCTGGCCTGATGCATGGGTCAGCGTCCCTGACTGCTCAGCTAGAGACGGAGGTGAGGAGAGTGCTGACAGGGGCTAGGACAGGGAAATGACCGCAAGGGAGGTTGAGGCATCCAGAGACTAGCAACCACAGGAAGCCTTAGGGTCCTCAGCCTGAAGGGACGAGGGGAGGGCGGTGTTTCTGGTTCCAGGGAGGCCAGGCGCCCAGGAGGAGCTGTGTGAAGCCAGGGCTATTGCCCGAGCCTGGTGTTGAGGCAGAGAAGCAATGGGGAAGAAATAACCCCACCTTCCTCTTCTCCTGCCCTCTGAACTCCTGCTGGTGCCCCCCCAAGGTCAAAGTGCTCATTGTAGAGCAGGTATTGGGGGGTGCCCTGCGCCACGCCCCCCACCCTGGGCCCACCTCTGAGTTCAGCCACAGCTGCAGTGAAGTTCCTTATAAGCTCAGACGACAGCATCCCATCTCAAATGGACCCACTTTTGCTCAGGGTCTTCTTTGAAGATGGGGAGCCCTCAGAGCCGGTGCCTAGGTGAAGCCCAGATCTGCATGGCAGCTAAAGTCCCCATGGGCAGCTATGGTGCCCTGGGGCCTGGGCGCTGATGAACACGTGCCTCCCCATGGACAGCTCCCGGGGCATCTTGTACCCTTCTCGGAGGTCCTAGCAGAACCTGGGTCTTAGACAACACATCCTTAAGCTGCCTTGCCCTCCTTCCCTGTCCCCCTTCCCTGCTCCCTCGCTCCCAGTCTGGGGACCGGCTCTGCCACAGGTTGGGTTCTCTGCAAGCGGACTGTGAGACGGAACTGGGGTGCGAGGTGTTTATTAGGAAATCAATACCTGTGCAAGAAAGGCAGAGGGAGGAGGTGGATTTGGGCAGAAGGAGAAGCTGAGATGCGATGTGGGGATGCAGGAGCAGCAAAGCCTTGGGCAGCCCAGAGGGGAGCCTAGAGCATGTCCTGAGTGTCCCCCGTCAGGCTAAATGGCCAGGCTTCTGTACCCCCACGCCAGGTCTCTGGGCGCAGATATGGAGAAGGCTGCAAGAAGCCTTGGAAGGCGTGTCCTGTGACACAGCTGCCCTCACAGTTGAGGCAGATGCTGAAGGAGCCGACAGTGGAGCAATCCGTCCTTCCCGGAAGGGGGCTCTGCACTGAGATCTCCCCAGGAAACAGGCTGCACTCAAGTCCTCATCTGAGGCTCTGCTTCTGGGGGACTCCAAATAAAGGCGCTGGGTGAGGCGCTGCCAGGGTCGGCTGCCCAGGGCTCTGGTTGGGTAGACAAGGGCAGAGAACAGATCTTGGGGTGGGGGTGGGGGAACAGCACATCTGTCTGACAACACAGCTCATAATCAGTGCCTGGAGCCCCGGAAGCGTCCTGTGTACTTAGGGCCGTCCTCCTCCAGCACGGAGTTCCCCCACTGGGACATTGCCCGCCTGCGACTCAAGGCACACCTGTGTGGACAACCTGCCCTCCCCACACCAGCATCAGAACACTCAGAGGACCCCGCACAGGAAAGTCCTCCTGCCTTTCCCCAGGAGGAACAGAACCTGGTGATGTCCCGTCTCAACTGCCACCTGAGCTAGAGGGGAGAGAAATCTACCCTCATTTGGCAACCATCTCATTTATAAGTTTTACATCAAAGAGAAGAAAACTCACTTATGACTTTCGGCATCACCCTTTGCATTTGTGATAGTCCCCTCATTTAACAGATGAGGAAAATGTGACACAGAGAGGTTAAGTAACTTACCCAAAGTCACACAGCCAAACACCGACAGAGGCAGGATTTAGAAACATTCTGGCTGACTTCAAATTCCATATAGATGGCACTATGAGGCATTGTCTCAGGGAGTTCCCACACATTCCCCCATCAAACTCCCCAAGGCAGAGCAGAAGGCTGGGCTGGGGGCTTTTCTAGCTGGGGGTGCCCAAATCAGCTCCAAACTCCCGTGCAGCACGTCGGGTTTCCAGTCACTGCGGGGCACCACCCGCCTGTCTTCAGCCCTGCTGTAGCAGCCCCTGCCCCGTTTATCACTGCCTTTCCTTCTCTTGCCTCCTCTAATTTCCCTCCGTATCCTTTATGATAAGCCATTGCAGAGAGGGTGATTTACAGCCTCCACTCTCATCTGCCTAGGGTTTAAAGCAAACGTAGAATTAAATTGGATGGAGCACTCCAGGAACCTGCCTCTGACTTCAGCCTCTCTCATTTACCCAGTGATGCATCATGCTGTGTTCTAATGGCTTCCTAATGGGCAACTTAATCTGCCATTAAACCCACTGGCCAAGCGCCCCTCCTCGGCCAGGACTCCTCGGCCCTTGGTCTGCTTGCTGAGTCACCTCAGCTGCATGGTGGTGCCCCGTCCGCAGCCTGGTGAGGGTCCTAGGAAGAATGGCATCCTTTCTTTTGGGGTCACAAACTCAAATGCTGGCAGGGGCCAGGGAGGGGATGAAGGTGAGCAAAGCTGGTGGGTGCGACTCTGCCACCCGTCTACAGGGCAGCCCTGCCCAGCCCCCCCACCCCACCCTTGACCCCCAATTGTTGACTTTTGGGGATCTGGGTCCAGATCTTCCCGTTTTCTGGCACAAGCCAGAAATGCAGAAGTATATGTATAATCTTCCCCTTTTAAAAATATCAGCATCTATTTAAAAACATTTTTTAAACACTGTGGTGGCCAAATAAAACATGTTAGCTAGCAGCTTTGGTCCCCACTGTCACCTCCTTCTCGAAGAGACCCTGAGACTCCCCACTGCACTGTTCGTGGCCCCAGAGATTTCCTACAGCTCTGCTCAGCATGGATAAGAAAATAAGAAATGGGTCACTTCACTATCCAATTAGCAGCTGCTGCACATTCCTTTCCACTGCTCCCCCCGGAGGTAAAAAACAAACAGGAAAACCCTGCCCTGTTTTGATTAGGATCAAACTAGCCACGTTAACACCTATTTGAGGGACTCTGGGACAGCACATGCCCCTGCCTCAGAATGAGCTCGTCTTCCTTGCAGAACCTGAGTGCCAAACCACAGCCACCACAAGCCGTGGACACTTCCCGGGCAGGCCCGGGGAAGGGGAGCCCTGTGCAGCGGCAAAACCGTATTTTACAACCAACGAGAGTGAGCCTGGGGGTGTGGCCAGGCTGAGGGAGCACGTTGTCACGGTAACCTGCAACTTCCAGAACCGTCCATCCTTGGGATTTTTCCCCTATGGGGCTGCAGGGCTTTCTTTCAGTCTCTCCTCTAGGTCTTGCCAACGTCAGAGCAGCACATTCCCTCAAAGTCCCGAAAAGGTGCCACTGTTGAGAGGCAGTGTAGAGTATGAGACCCTGGAGTCAAACCGCCTGGGTTCAGATGACAGCTAGCATCTGCCACTTGGCATCTGCATGAGCCAGGGCAGGACACGTCACCCGGTGGAGATAATAGTGGTGCTGCCCCTGCAGGTGAGGATTAAGTGAGTTCACGTATGTGGTACGTCTACGTAGCTCCCAGTGCGTGGTGAGTGCTACGTCAGTAAGAACGACAACAATAATAATTTTTCTGGAGAATCTGCTGTCTGCTCAGCTCTGAGAGATGGAGGATCATCAATCTATTGGGTCTCCCACTGAAACGCGGATGAGCCACTGCAGGGTTGCCAGAGTCCTCCTACCCTTTGTCACTTTCTGTAGTGTACCCTCTCCCCTCCAGCTCCTCTGCTGAAATTCTACCCGAACTTCAAAACCCGACTCGAATGCTCCTCCACTCCAGACACAATTATCTTCACCCTCCTCTGAACTCACTTTATTCTTTATTGGCACGTACACTTCAGCACTTGTCACAGTTTGCTTTAGATCGTAGCTACGTGAGGGTATGTCTTATCTCTCTGGAGACAGTGACCTCATCTTATTCTTTATATCCACCATAGCACTGTGTCTTCGACATAATAGGTGTTACGTCAATATTTGCTAAAGATACATTAAGCGAATAAATGAATTAGATTCCCCGAAATAACCAGGGAGATTCAGCCAGGGTATGTCTGAGGTTTGAGAGCTTAGAACTCTCAGACTGAATTTGGACTCAGCCAAGGAAACCTCAGGAGCTATCAACAATAATAATTATTATTATTATTAATAATAAATAGCATTTATTGAGTACCTGCTGTATGCCAGATGCTGTTCTAAACTATTTACACAGAATATTTCCTGGAAACTGCACAACCACTTTATGAGCTGTGTTATTTTATCATCTCATGATTTCAGCTGAGGATGCTGAGGTTCGGCTGAGTGGAGTAATGGGCCCAAAGGCCTACAGCTGGTCAATGGCAAAGTAGGGATTTGGACTAAGTAACTTGGTTCCCATGGAAGCAGACCCAGAAACAAATATTTGAGTGTGAACTAAAATAAAATCCTAGGCACTCCTGTTGACTGAACAGACTCCCTCTTGGCCAAGGGGACCCAGAGAAACCTTAAAACTGAGTTTCCAGCCATGATGGGATGGGAGGACAGACACGCCTCATTACACCCCTTCCCTCCCTAATAGCCGTCAGGGTTCCTTCCTAAGGGCTGCACAGAAACCAATGTGATCGCTCCTCCCTTTTTGCCGTTTCGATATGACAACTGACCAGCATTCCTTCCTGGTAAGAGACCACAGACCATGGAGTGGTTCTGACCAGCCTAGGAAGGCTGTGCAGAAAGGTTTCTTACGTCCTCTGCTTCACCTTTTGATCAGAGGGCCAAAAACCCCACCCTCGGATCATGCTAAGGTTGCCGTTTTTTGAACATGGATCCCAAGAAGGAGCGTGAAGATCAATTGTGCACATGTGTGTTTCTCCTTTCATAAATATTCATGAATCTCCCTTTTCTCGTTAAATATGCATATTTGGCCGCCCTACTCAGCATAAATTCCTGTTTCCCTTGTCCCTCCCTGGAAGTACCCGCTCCCGGCTTCTGCCCGAGGCTCTGCTTCTCAGCCTGTGAGAAGGGCCATCCTTCCTGGCTGCGGCCTTTCATAAGCAAGGAAGGTCTCCTTTCCGAATTTACGAACTTCATCATTTCTTCATTTGGCCAGTGCAAATAGTTAATTTGGGAAGTCATCCGAGGGAGCACTGGTAGAAGGCGTGGAAGTGGAACAGAAGGGAGGGAAGCCAGACGAGAGTGTGTTTGTGAGCAAGTTATCTCTTTGGGCAAGTGAAGCTCAATCCCACAGGCAACTGCGGGGAGACTTTGTGTTAACAGAACATGCGTGGGACCCATCCCCCCAATTCCAGGAGCAAGAAGCTTGGGTGTTTACCCATCAATTCTCATTCGTTTTTGGTTGGGGCTTTTGGGGGGGCATCACCCCTGGGCACTCCCAGTCTGGCCAGTGCATGGACTGAGCATGTCCCTATGGCCGTAGAAAGCCCTGGAGTTGCAGGTTTCTGCAGTAAGGAGCTGGCGCTGCACACGGCAATGGTGAGTGCCAAGGGCATGGAGCAGGGGGCAGCATCGTCGTCCACACCAGCATGGGCTGATTCCAGAGGCATCCCTTTTCCTGCCAGCCCCCAGTCCAGCTCTGCTCATGAAAAGGCTCAGAAAGCGCACACTTTCTGATGTTCTTGTGAAGCAGCAGATGCCTTCTCTACAGGCATTTTAGCCAATTTTTATTCTCATTATTATTTCTATCACCCTAGTGTCCTACTTTATACGTCTTAAAACACACACACACACACACACACACACACACACACATAAATCTGTAGGAGGGAAGATTTCCATTTTGCAGGAAGTTAGCAAAGCCTGGAAGAGTTGAAGGACATTGCTGAGAATCACCCGGATGTCTCATGACAGCGCAGTTGCTGGGCCTTAGCATCCGCAGAGTCAGAAATGAGTTTTGCTTTATCGTTATGTATTTATTTTGGGGGTGAAACTATTGGCCAGTTGAGCAGGCTGATGAATATTAGAAATAGGTTCTCACTGGTGAAATTAAAGGAATTCAAGACACATGAATTGGCTTAACCCTTGTAGAGATATGCCACACAGACATGCCAGCAGGCTACTTCCTCACCATTATTTTAGCCGTGGTAATGTGGGACCAGAGAACGGCCAGCCAGGAAGCACCGAGCCCACCTCATTTCCCTTCCTTCCTCCCCAGACGGCCAGCCCTCTGGCAGGCAGCACGGGCCGGGAGTGAAGAATGCAGGCTTGGAAAACAAAACAGGCCTGGGTCCAAATCGTGGTGTGTCAGCTGTGAGAACCTTGGGCGAGTTATTCAATCACTCTGAGGTTTGGTTTTCTTGATAATAAATCCAACCTCACAGGATTGTTGTGGGCATTAAATGAAGTACATGCATCCAGCATCTGGAACAGTGCCCGGCTGCAAACTGACCAGAGACAATTTAATTGGGGGACGAGTCCTAGGATCTTTTGTGGTAGATACGGAGCAGCCACTGCAGACGTTCGAGGTGCGGAGGGTTAGCCACTGTCTACATGACTTTGTTTCTGAGTTTTAGGAAAGTTTATCGATTTATTAATGAACTAGCATAGCAAGTGGGCACAAAAAAACAGTTCATATGACCTACCTTGTTGCAACTACTGCTTGGCATGAAAGAGTTCATTCATGGGAGCATTACATGATTTTGCCTAGGGGTTCTCTTAGGGTAGAGTCTATAGACCTCCCTGGATTCTTATATTCCCAAGATGTGGGAAACACGAGCTTGCAGAAATCAGCTCTAGAAGGAGCTTTCTGGCCTCCCTTGGACCATTTATTCTTGATTGAGCTGCTCAGCATTACTGGGTTATAGATTCAGCCAACTCATAATGTCACGCTAGCTGTGCTAAAGGACCTGAAAGAAAATCAGAGACATCATACACCCAGAAGATAGTTAGTACTCAGTAACTGATAGTAACTGATAGCTCTTGGACAGGATCATCCCACCTCACCACGTCTACCCCTTTCCCACCCCTAACTTTCCAAACACAATCTACTTTCAGAAAGCACAGGCCAAATTGGTGAAAAACTGAGCCATTGTATAATCTCCACCCAATTAGCGCTGGCCAAAGCTGAGATAAAGGAGGTTTGTATTTCCCAGGCAGCATGATTAGGAATAGGGAGGAGTAGGGGTGGAGGCTGTGATAAGCTACCAAGAGGCTCCTTAAGGAGTCGGGCATTTAGGCTGCCAGCTGCTGGTAGCCCTCAGCTGTCAGCGCCCTAGGGCGTTGCCTTGGCTGAAGAGAGCAGCCTCTTGAAAAAACCCTTTCCTTGGGGGGCTGCATCCAATGGCTGATTGACATGAGGGTGTAAAGTTCCAACCCCCTCAGGCCTAACTCAGATGACTGGGAAGGGTATCCCCATTAAACAAATCCCTGCAGAGTTGGCTGAGGCCTTCCGTGTGACTACATGGTAGCTCAACTTCTGCCCAGTTGGACTTCCTTCCCTTCCCTTCGCCAGATGTTGATCCCAGGAGCACTCCTTAGTAAACCTCCTGCTCACTAGTCTCCTTCATAGAGTCTGCTTCCTGGGGAATCCAACCTGCAAAAGGAAGGAAGAGAAAAGCTGAACTTGTAGGGGAGGAAAAAACTTTTCCTCAACCCTCTGAGGGTCCCTGGCTCTGTCTGAGAATTAATTTGACAAAGACAGGTTAACAGGAGAAAAGCGTACAGATTTCAGTTTTGCACGACACAGGAGCCTTTAGAAGGCGATGAGGACCTGAAGAAACCGTTAAATCTGAGTGATTTCACACTAGGTTTGTGAAGGGTGGAAAGTTATAGAAAAATGTGACCAGACAAAAAAGGATGAGCTACGACTAGTAAACTGGGGGAAACCTAGCAAGGCCTGTTCCTTCAGGTTCCTCTCGGTGTCCCTCTGTCTTTGGAGATAAGGACACTCCTTGCCTCCCAGTATAAGGAGGTGGCACCTCTCACATGAGGGTCTTAGGACCTGCTTCAGGGAAAGGTCAGAGATTTTCCTGCACCTGTTGTTTCTCAAATTTCTTTAGCTTACAATACTTAACGTGCCAAGGTGGTACAATTTGGAGTAGTGTGTTCTGAATCCCGCCCCCTCCCCCAGCTGCAGCACAATTTATGTTATTCAGAATTCAGATCTGGGGCTTATGGAGGGTGTGGGATTCCTGGCAGTACCAGGACCACCTTTGAAGCCAGACCCCGAGGGTCAGCACATAGAGAGGTAGGGATTCCACATCCCCAAGCTTCTTCCAGTTGTAATTGCTGGTGGATGCCACATTCAAACCTCAAGGCAACTTGCCCCTGGAATCTCTCCCTTCCCAGACTTCTTTCCAATATCTTACAAGAAACTGAGTGCTCAGGAATGGGGCTTCGATCACACATGGATTCTGTGAGGCTCAGAGTGAATTAGGGACTCGGAGAGCCTCATGGATCACTGGTTCACACCTGTGACTGTCAGATGAGGACACCAAAGCCTGGAATGGAGTACAGATAAGTCCAAGGTCTAAATAACTTAGTGAGGGAGTTGGGACAGAACCCCAGATCTCCCGGCTCTGACCTGAATTTTCTAATTTGCCCAGCTCCAATGCATGGGAAAGGGGGTGTGGGGTAGGGGTAGAACAAAGGGCACTCAAAATCCCACTGGCCTGGGGCAAAGGCCCCTTCGACAGTGATAACTATGGCCGCCTTTTTTTGAGCACTTGTTCTGTGGCAGGAGTCAGATTAAGCCCTTTGGCTCTTTGATCCATAATCTCATTGATTTCTCAGAATAATCCAATCAAGGCAGGTATCATTATATCCATTTTACAGAAGAAGAATCAGACTCAGAGTGGTGGTAATTTGCTTAGGGATACCCAGCCCACAGGACATTATGTCAATTTCACTTTAGTGTTCCCTCTTCTCCAGTGTATTACAGTCCCTTGGTCTCTCTTTCTAGCCCACCTGAGACTTCAATTTCCTTGCTAGGTGTTTTACCCCTCCTCTCCTTTTCAAAACTACAAGAGCTGGAAAATTATCTGTCCTGTCAATAAATGAGCATTTAGGACTTGTTGTAGCCCAGAACAGAGGGAAGTACCTGAGAGCAGAATGTCCTGGACTCAAATCCTGACTCCATCACTTGCCAGCTCTGGCCCCTGTCTGAGCCTCTGGTTCTTAAGCAGCAAAATAAATAGAAAATGTGTGATTATAAACCCTTCTATCCTGCCTGAGAAAAGGCTGGGCCCCTAGTTAGAGACCTTTCAGGCAGTTCTGTTCCAATAAATCCCCATCTATAGAATTAGGAGTAAGGATGGTCTCGGGGCAGACAATTACTGCAGCGGGAAGAAGGGTGAAGGAGGGACAGGAGGTTGATATTCAAAATATTCAACATTGACCTTGGTGCTCAGTTTTCCCATCTGTACAATGGGAATGAAGCTAACAGAACCTGCCTCCTGGGGTTGTTGTGAGACTTAAATGAGATAATGCACAGGTAGTGCTAAGCCTGGTGTCTGGTACATCACACATGATCAGTGAATGCTACTATTACTATTATCAACCCAGGGCCAGTGGCTTACAAGTCCTGAGAGTTTCCCTTGGATCATGTCAAAAAACAGAAGCACAAGCTATCAGCCAGTAGGAGAATCTAGACTAGGGGTTTTCAGACTTCAGCATGCTCCAGAATCACTTGGAAGCAGAGTCGGCTTCATGTCCCGTGCACTCACACAGGGCTGCACGCTTAGGGGGCTCCATGCTTGGTTCAGTGCTGTGCTGTCACCGTCTTGAAAATCTTAATCATTTCTAAACAAGAGACCCGGTGTTTTTATTTTGCACTAGGCCCAGCAAATTATGTAGCCAGTCTTGTCTGGAGAACTTTCTACAACATAGATAACTGGGCCCACCTCCAGAGCTTCTGATTCAGTAGATCTGGACAAGGGGCCCCTGAATTTGCCTTTCTGGCAAGTTCCCAAGTCCTGTTGGTCCTACTGGTCCATGGGCCACATTTTGAGAACCAGTGGTTGACACCATGAATGTGAATGCTGCTCGTACATTAGAATCACCCGGGGAACCTAAAAAAAGCAAAGTGCCTGGGCCCCACCCTCACTCAATCG
Source organism: Lemur catta (assembly GCF_020740605.2). NCBI lineage: Eukaryota > Metazoa > Chordata > Mammalia > Primates > Lemuridae > Lemur > Lemur catta. The sequence continues at coordinate 20,244,663 of NC_059145.1, read as the reverse complement.
AATTAAATTGCTACAAGTGCATTCTTGGCATCAGTGGGTTTAAAAACTTACCATGTGACTCTCATGTACGTGCAGGCTGCAAACCACCAGGTAAGAGCAAAGGATCCTGAACTTCCCTCAGGAAGAGAGAAATACCCAGGCTCCATCCTAGACCTGGTACTTTGGGAAATCTCCAGAGAGGGGCCAAGGAGGGCTGTATGTTCAGCAAGCACCTCAGATGATTCTTATCCTGCTGCATTTAGGAAAAATGGTTTGGAGTGGCACTTCTCAATCTTGCACGTTGTGCATAGGAATCACCTGGGATCTTGTTAGGCAGCAGATTCGAATTCAGTAGGTCTGGGCTGGGGCCCAAGAATTTAGATTTCTCAGCTGCTCCCTGGGAATCCTGATGCTGTTGGTCCAGGGACCACACATTGAGTATCCTGAGTCTAGGCTAGAGAAACAAGGTAATGCGGTAACTAACATTTTGGCGAAGCAATCCTCAACTGTCCTGTCCAAAAGGAAGCTGGGGAAAAAGGCAATGTGCCCCAGCTTCTGTTGGTGTGGGAAGTATTCGTTTCACTTTGCTGAGGCCGTATGTAAGAGCTCATTCTCAAGGTGGATCCTGGAAAACCTCCATTCATTCTATGGATAAGGACCTCCGCACATGGCTAGGGTTCAGAAGGCTGCTGCTCATCCCCCGGAAGAGATCTTTTGCTCAGCCCATCAGAACACAGACCAGAAATGTGGTTTCTGTTCCTGGGTCCATCACTGGCTGACTGTGAGTCCTGGGACAAGGTCAGTTCTCGAGACTCTCGGAGCCTTGTGTGCTCAGTGGTGAGATGGGCAGAATGTCTGTTAGTCTACCTCATAGCTGCCTGTGGACGTCTCAACATGAAAGTCCCTCTGATAACAAAGTTCCACACTAATTATTCTTGTTATTTCTGCATATGGGCAGTTTCTCACTTTCACCCTTCCCAATTTTCCTCCAGCTTCCAGGTGGAACGGACCAAGAGGTGGCATGCGGCATGTCCTGGAATGCCTTTTGCTGAGTCAATCCACACACCTCTACGAGCTGTCCAGAAACTTATCAGCTGGGCGAATGGAAAGCGTGAGCAGGGAAGAGGCAGTGAGGGTGGATGGCAAATGAGTGGTGCAGAGACTGGGTGTCTATAAGAGAACTCTCTAGAGTGTGGAAACCAAGAGAGCTTCAGGTAACGGGATGAGCCCATCAACAGCTAAGCTCTATTTGAGGGTCAGCGAGGATCCAGGTTGGTAGGATGAGATGCTGGAACAGAAGATTCTAGTGCCTTTTAGTGCTGCGAAACCCCCAAACCAATCCATTCCTGTAGGGAAACTGAGGCTGTGAGGAAACGTACAATTTAAGCTTCTTTCAGTTACAGGTAAAGGAAACAACAGTCCCAAGGAAGCCAGAAGGCCAGCCTGAGCTGGAGATGACTTTTGGCAATTGAAGTGACGAGCACCTCCCCACCTGTAGGTTTGTAGGCAGAGCACTCGCCAGCGAAGCGCCTGCGCCAGAGCACTGTCATAAATTAATCTTTAATGTCCACCGCTGAGTCTGTGGCACAACTAATCACGACCACTAATTGCCATGACAAGCTTCTCCCTTTTCTTTTTATGTTTCCATATTAGCCTGTTTAGTATGCTTTGTGTCTGTTTATTTTATAGCCGGAAATACTTTTAATAGCCTAGTAAATTGAAAATGGACTTTACTACCATCTGACTTTACCAGAGTTTTACAACCATTCAATTAATGGTATCAGTAATCCTCCTTCATAATTAGACGGTTAGTCGCTTTGTCAGGCACTGATGTTAACTAAATTAGTACTCAGCATCCACCTAATCGTATTTTTTGGGGGGCTCCAAATGGGAAGCACGCCAGCTTGGGGGCTGCCAGGATGGAGTGCCATGATTAGCTGGCTGTAAATACTGCCTGCAAATATATGGTTTATTATGGTGATAACGGGCGTTTGTAGCTTACATAAATCTGGGCATTCCTGCTGACAGAGGAGAAATGGTTTTCCTTGGTTGCTAGGAAATAGAGTTAGTTCCTGGGTCTCACGTGTTTCATTGGCTTCTCCCCGCAGCTGAAGGATTCTCTACATGCGGGGAAGGCGGGCGTTATGCACCCCAGTGCAGAGTGAAGGTAGAAAAGTATCGAATCCAATTCTCTTGGTGCACACACCCAAGTGAGTCCACTCTGCGCACGAGGATGCCAGTGAGCTAGATCAGCAGGTTAAAGGCAAGCGGAAGATGAAGTCAGATCTGTGCAGCAACGATGGTCTGAAGGCTGATTTTTAATGTCTGAAAACAATCACAATTTCTCATATGCCCAAGAATTTCTGCCAACTGTCATATTTTGAAAGGAGACAGATTGTTTAAGTGCATGAGAAATTGGCAACTGGTAACATATAACCCAAGTGGTCCTATTTCCATATATTTACAGCAATTAAATCCCCCAGATATATTTCAGTATTTAACAAAAAATTAAGTTCCTTTTTAAAAAAAAAAATAGATAAATGTTTCTTGTTAGAAATAGTTCAACAGCCCAAATATTTTCCATAATTGAAATGCAGGAAAGACTGTATTTTCATATTGCAGGCACATTTAAGTGAAACTTCAATAATTACCCAATTAGATTTCTGACACTCTCCTGAATGTCCAGATAGTGGATTCCAAACTGTGACTAATGTTGCTATTCCATTTTTAAAACCTGTATATCTGCCAGCTTTCTAATACTTCTGAATTCTGACAAAACTTGCAATTTGATCGAGTAGTGGGTTCTTGAGACATCAAGAGGTGCTCAGTAGAGGTTTGAGAAAAAGGGTCTTGTGGGAACAGGGAAAAACATGTAGACCTACGTAGGCTGAAGCACAGCTATGGGTTAACTAGCCATAGTTAGGAGGTCAGTATTCTGGAAGGAAAATGAGACCAGAGTTAAGAGGCCACTGCTGCCCATTAAGCTGTGTGACCCTAGGCAACTTGCTTAACTTCTCTGGTTGGTTTCCTTCCTCATAAAATGGGGATGCTCTTTCTTCATAGAATTGTTGTGAGGATTAAAGGAAATAACAGAATGTAAAACACTTGCCACGGTGAGTCCACAATAAATGTTAGCTTCATTTCTTCCTTTTTTTCTCATTCCCTAAAATTCCCTAAGCTGACTCTACTCTCTTCGATTCGGTTCAGCAAATGCCAAGTTCTCCAGAGGACCCCAAAATAAGGCCGTATTCTCAAGATGCTGCAGCCTTTGTGCTTTTTACTTCCTGAAAAATGGCATAGTTTGGGGAGGTAAGATCTTTCCTCAAATCTGTTTAAGGAGTCTGTGAAACTTCAGTCACGTGGACTTCCCTGAAATTTCCTCCGAAAGGCATACATATGATGCCACTAAAGCAAACATAAAAGCAGAAATCAGGTCTGGGGTTGAGAGAACTTAAAGTGATTTAAATTGGTGAACAGTTGGCTGGTATTTATCCAGTCCTAGCAAAATAAGAATTATATTAGTGGACACAACCTTTTCCATCACCAGAGCACTGATTTCTAATATTTAAGGAAAAAAAGAAACAGTCTCCGGTCCTTAAGGCAGTGTGGATGAAAAAGCTGACAAAACATCCCACTGGTTTGTAAGACACTAAGGAAGGTCAGGAAGGTGCGAGGGGGCGGGGCGGGCGGACAGGTGGCCTGGAGAGGTGAGCTCTGTACGTTGCTGTAAGGGGGTGAGACTTTATCCAAAGGGCAATGGACAGCATTAAAGGGGGTGAGGTGGACGATCCATAAGGTCAGAGGCTGTGAGACTGTGACAGAGTGGGGTGCCAGGACCACGCTGGGCAGAGTTCAGAATTCAGGCTGTGGACAGGGAGAGAATGTGGCAGAGTCATCTTTTATAAGGTGTCCGCTGTGCGTGGGAGGGCGGGCCGCAGCTGAAAGCACCCCGACAAGACCAGACAGCTTAGGACGAGGGGTGAATAGCCTATAAAGCCCTGATGGCTACTCAGCCGTGTCAGGCTGAGCTGAGGAATGAGGCTGTGTACGTGTGATTTATGTACCTGCTTGAACCCTGGGCTCACACATAAATTTAGTTCCTGGCCAACAGCCTGAGCACATGTGTTGGGCTGGAGGACTGCCATGGAGGACAACCAGAGTGGAAATTGAGAACAGATGACATCCTGCGCAATTGCTTTTTGGAGAAAAGCCACCGCCCACCACCACCACCATCATCTCATCTCCCACTCCCCGCCCACCCACTCTAGCTCTGGGGAGCTGACATCAGGCAAGAGTTTCTGGGACAGAGCTTGGTTTCCCCTCTCAAGTTACTTTGTTTTCTTCCAAGGTCATCTTTACAAACTATGTGAACTTGGGCAAATTAATTTCTCTGTAGCCTCAGTTTCCTCCTTATAGAATGGCAGTGGTAAAACTACCTACCTTATATGTTGCCATAAGGATTAAATAACTCAATAGATATGTAAAATGCTTAGAACGTAGTCTGGCGCTTAGTAAGCTCTCGTTCAGGATTCGCTGTTGTTAGCACTGTCAGTGACTGACTACAGCTGTCGGACCCTGTTCATTCAACAACCATGAAGTGCCCACCTTCCGTGGGTTAGATGCCAGGGATACAAAGATAAGTAACACACAATCTCTGTTTGCTAGGCATTCCCCAATATTTGCACTTTAAACTTAAATAATTTAACCAAAAAATGGAGGAGAAATTTGTGAATTTCTTGCCTCTCAGTAAAGCCGAACAGTGTATTGTATAAATAAGGAGACTTTTAGACAGGCATTTGTTGGTTTTTTGCCCCCCTGAGTCCCAGAAATTTCACTCTATCCTCCCATCAACCCAATGAAATAGGAACTATTATTGCCACCCCTGGTTTATAGACTAAAAAAAATGTTGCTTTTCCTTACACAACTAATAAGGACAGAAGTAGGATTTGAACCTATTATCCAACTCAAGAGCTCAAACTTGAAACCACTGTGTGTTCTATTATCTCTTAGGGGAATAAATGTGGGTACAAGGTAAGTAGAAGCTGGTGTAAACTGCAGCAAGGCTAATTAAGGGAGGTATTTTTGAGAGCAGAGACCAAGACAGATGGGAGAGGGTCAGCCAGGGAAAATGGTGACATTCAACGTAAAGTTTAAGGTATTTTGTCTGGAGGCAAGAATTCAATTAAATAATTTCTCAAGGCACAATACTGCCTGAAAACCCACTGGACATGTGACATTCTGCCTCTCCAGGGCCTGGAGTTCAGACACATTACTTACTACCTTTGGCCCTGGAAACCTTACAGCACACCTCCCAGATACCAAAGGAATGAAATGCTCTCCCCTACCACTCACTGGGCAGCTCTGACCACTGGGCAAGCTTTAAAATACCAATCATCAGACCGGTAATGAAGCAAGGGGGTTAAAAGCTTAGATTCTGGGGGTCCCAGCTGGTTGCAACTAGGGGTAGTACTGCCCTTGCCACAGGAGTGTTTGGAAATATATGGAGATGATTCTCATCGTCCAGTGACTAGGAGTCTCCACTGGCATTCAGTGGGCAGGGGCCAGGGTTGCTAAACATCCTGTAATGCCTGTGACAGTCCCACCCCCAAATACCCTTAGCAACCTCACTGAGAAACCATGATAGACATTTCCAGATCCCAAGTCCTCCCCATAGTCACTACCTGGCCACGTGCTGTGTTGACCAGCTGCAGCCAGAACTAATTATAGGGATGGTGACACAGAACTACCTTTTTACCACTGCTGGAATCACTTTCCAGATAGAGCGAGATCGACTCTTTAGCCTCTGTGTGAGTCTGCTTGGGATGCTGTAACAAAGTACCCCAGATTGGGTGGCTTCAACACGAGACATTTATTTTCTCACAGTTCCGGAGGTGAGGGAGTCCCAGACCAAGCCTGGCTCCTGGTGAGGGCTCTCTGGCTCTCTTCCTGGCTTGTAAGTGGCTGTCATCTTTCTGTGTGATCGCATGACCTCTTTGTGCATACATTAGAAGAGAGGGAGGGAGCGAGAGGAAAGAGAGGGAGAGGTGTCACTCTCTGGTGACTCTTATATTAAGGGCACTAATCCTATCATAAGGGCCCCATCCTCATGACCTCATTTAACCCTCATTACTTACCAAAGGCCCCACCTCCAAATGCCATCACATTGAGGATTAGGGCTTCAACATACAAATTATGGGGGACACAGTTAAGTTTATAGCAGCCTCATTGGGAAGTCTGCTTAATGGCTATTTGAACTCTGCAGAAAGGATAAATTATTCTGTACCTTCTTCATGCAAAGTCAAGAGCTCAGGCTGAGAAGCATTTAACCACAGACGTCAACCACAAAAGCAAATCAAGATCTTTTAGGGGAGAGGTACTAAGAGCAATCAAGTCAAACGCAGAGAATTCCTCAGCAATAGCTCGAATGAAATGATATTGGTGAAAATTATGATAGTTTTTCAATGCACAACTGTGGCATGGCTACCAGGAAATCTAGCCCTAGATGCTCCTTTGCTTTATGATTATTGAAAAAGTTCAAATGATACATTTAAGAACTTTTACTATGCGATTCCATGAAGTTTTTATTCGAGAAGAATGGGGATTTGTGGGGGTCCTTTCAAAGTCTGTGGCTAGTGATGTCTTTTGAAGGCTCCCGCTGTGCTCTCAAAAATGAGGGCGGGAACCACTTCTGTCGTGCTAGTCAGCCACTGTATCCTGTGAGTGTGTCTTGTCGATGAAGCACAACCTTCCACACTAAGAGAAGCAGCTCTTTTCTCTTTTTCAAACTCATGCTTCAAGATCCTGTATTAACACCCTTGGATGTCTACTCATATCTGTTAGAATTCTTTTGTTTTCAAATGATGGAGCCTCCATTCAGACTAGCTTCAGCGACAAATAGAATTAATTAGCATATATCACTGGAAAACACAGAGGTGCTCTGGCTTTGGGCACACCCGGATCCAGGCGTTTCAGCAATGCCATCAGTAGGTACTAGGCCCTCTCTGCCTCTCTCCATCCCTCGGCTTTACTGTCATCTGCACTGGCCTCATTCTCAGGGCAAGGCGGCTACCAGATGTCCAGCTTGCTGGTGCTCAGTCCCGGGGGATCTCAGGAGCGAGTGCATCCTTTTAGGCAGTGCCAGCAAAAGTTACACGGAGGACCATGATTGGTTGAGACCCTGAGCCCTTCACTGTGGCCAGGAGGCGACAGTGCCTGGGTCAGGTGTACACCCCTGGGTCTGCTCCACCTGACTCTTACAACCTGAAATGGGGGTTGGGCAGATGTGGCCAAGCCCCACCCATTAGCCCTGGCACTCGCCATCCCTGCACCCCTGGCTTCCTAGTGGAAGCTCCTGTGACTTGGCCTCGAGGCTTCCACCAGAGAGAGGAGCATTGTTCCCCCATGCACAGGGCAGGGCAGAGGTGTCAGGGAGCAGCCCTCAACCAACAACACCTAGGAATTGGTGGGAAAATAATTCCAGCTTCCGCACTGCCCCCTTCAGGTGGGACAACTAACTCAAGGTGTGCTCTACACTGCCTCCCAGTGTCCCCAGCACACTGGGAGCACTAGTGGCCCATGGTGGTGACCTGCTCCCTAACACACCTTTTTCTTCTGTTGGCTTCTGTCTCTTCCTTGTTTCATTCTCCCATTCCCGTGTGTCCTGCAATTGTCTTCCAAATAAACTATGGGGATCAAATCCTAGTCTTGGGTGTCTTCTGGAGAAATCCAAACTAGGGCGGGGATGCTAGGGCCTAAGAAGCTTTCTCCCACCAAACTGTCTGTAGGAGGCCCTGCCGTCATAGAGATGCACTTCTTACCCTAGCGTTAGGGCTTCATATACTGTTAAAAGCACACATCTGAGAAGCAGATGTCAAGATGGGCTTAAATGTGTAAGGATTTTATTATGGAAAATACTCATGAGAGAAAACAGAAAAGGAGCTGGCAAGGCTAGGAGAGCTGCTGGAGCCCCAAGCAGGTCTACTTCTGTGCCAAGGAGAGAGGGAAGGAAGGTTGGGTGGACATGTTCTAGAATGGGTGTAGACTAAGAAAACTTCAAGAAGATGGAACACCAAAGTCAGCCATCAAAGGAGTCCACAACTCCCAGAAATGGGCCTGCCTCAGTTTCCCCACTTGCTCGTTGTCTGGGAGCATCCTGGGGGAAGCATGGCTTCAGTGGCAATGCAGGGATGGATCCCAGGGCACAGCAGCTTGGGGGCCCTTGGCCAGTTACCACCCCCGTAGTCTGCAGGGCACATTCTCACGGTCGCCACATATATAATGAAAGAAGTCCCACATGTGCTCAGAACTAAGATGTTATGTCTCACCCTTCGGAGCCCCAGAAAGCTTGTTATGGGGCTCAAATAAGAGCACATCTGTGAAAGCCTGTACTTTAAAAAATATAATGTGTAATGAGAGCTGGGGAATTCAGGTCCCAGGGACCACATTACTGCTCCTCGTCTGAGGGCAAAAAAGCAGACAGTGAGCAAAACCTGTCCAGATTCAGCGGCTCTCCTGCCCTCTGCAAGCTGTGCAGTGGAGCGCCTTCTAAGTGTGGCAAAAATCCCTCATGTGTATGTGTATATATATATATATATATATATATATATATATATATATATATATATATATATGTATATATATATATTTTTTTACCAGTAGCAATGTGCATTTGAAAGTAAATCTGATCAGATTAATCTCAGAACCATTAAAAGTGATTAAAATCTCATCGTCTAGAGGCTGTTTCAGACATCCGCAATGACTGTGTGCATTTTCTTAGAGACAGAGTTGCTGCTGTTTGCTACAAGTAAGTGGAGTCATTTGGAAACCTTCCCCGTTATTAGAAAGTTTATGCTTCCTAACTGCAGACCACTTCTCACTCCCAACCCTTGTACGGAGTCCCCAGAACTGCTTAAAGAGTCTCGACTAGGGCTTGTCAAACTACAGCCCACAGGCCAAATCTAGCCTGCTGCCTGGTTTTATAAATAAAGTTTTATCGGAACACAGCCACACCCATTTGTTTATACATTGCCCACAGCTTATACATATGTTTATACATATGTCTGTGGGTTATACAACAGAAGAGCCTGAATCCCCCAGCTCTCATCACACATTATATTTTTTAAAGTAGTTTTAAAGTAGTTGCAACAGAGACCACATGATCTACAAAGTCTAAGAAAAAGTTTGCTGAGCCCTGGTCTATATAATTTCCAAAAGGCAATAGGAGAGAAAAAAAGAGATTATAGGAGAGAATAGGAGAAAAAAAGAATGTATACTTAAAGCACGACTTAACCCTAATAGCAATGCAATAAGACTGATGTGAAATATGAGGAAATCAAAGCAAAGGGAGCTAAATGACTTGCTCAAGGTCATACAGTCAGTAAATAATGGAGCTGGGATTTGAACCCATTTCTCTTTGACTCCAAAGCTCAGGCTTCTCAACTTTATTCTACTTATAGAAATAATTGTGTCAACAGGCCCCAGCATAACTTCTTACCCCAGTTCTGATGGTTAATTTTTTGTGTCCACTGGGCTATAGGCTGCCCAGATAGCTGGTTAAACATTTTGGACTGTGAGCGTGTTTCATGATGAGATTAGCATTTGAATTGGTCAACTGAGTAAAGAAGATCCTCCCTCACTAATGTGGCCAAACATCCTCTAATCCATTGAGGCGGAAGAAGGGTGAATTTGCACTCTCTGCTCTCTCTGCTTGAGCTAGGACATCCGCCTCCTGCTCTCAGACATCAGTGCTTCTGGTTTTCAGGCCTTTGGGACTTTCATGCCTTAGGGATTTGAATGGGGACTTACCCCATCAGCTTTCCGATTCTAGGGCCTTCAAATACACCACCAGCTCTCCTGGATCTCTGGCTTGCAGACGGCAGATTGTGGGACGTCTCAGCCTCCGTGGTTGTGTGAGCCAACATCTCATAATAAATCTATCTATCTATAACTCCTACTAGTTCTGTTTCTCTAGAGAACCCTAATATATCAGTCAAATAAAAATATTCTTTAATATGGATGTTTTCTGAATAGCATATAAATTTGAAAGACAACACCTTTAACTTAAGAGCTGTGTGCTTGCTGTATAAACAAGGCTCTAAGATAAGCCCATCAGTGCTGTGATCTAATAAAGTCAACACTGCCCATCACTTTCTCAGGAACGCTGGAACTGCGGCCAGTGAAGACTGCATGGCCCGTAGCCTGGGCCATCTCCTAAAAACGCTGTGCAGTGAATAAAGTTTGCCTTAAAGGTCCTCATTTCTCCTCTTGACAGTTCCCACAAATTACTTAACATTCCTAGGCCTCAGTTTCCTCATCTGTAAAATGTGGAAAATTAGAGTACCTAGCTCACAGGGTCGTTCTGAAGAGTAAATGAGGTCATATGCACAAGGTCTTGCTATGTGCTGAACACACAGCAAGGTGCTTAATAAATGTCGCCTCCTTCAGTCTTGAGCTGCAGGTCATGTCTACCTGGACTTACTTTTTATCATGATGTTCCCAAATTTAGTGCTTTATTTTCTGAAGCCAAACCGGCGGGTCCTGTGTTCCATTCCCTCAAAGCTATACTCTATTTCCCACAAGTTATTCCTGGGGAAACAGGGAGGGAATGAATGTACAGTAATTATTTCTGAGGGTGTACTGTCCTCCTGGGAAAGACATCTAATAATGACTGTGAACCTGAAGGTCCCCACCAGTTATTCACAACCAAAATGTCCCAAAGGTCATTCATACTCTTTCCCCTTGACCCGCACTCATCCCCCCAACCCAGGCACCTACTGATAACACCATCCCCCCGAGCTGCACTGGGAAAGTGGCCCTTGGCCATGCCCTCTCACTTGTTCACCATGTTCAGCCCCTCCCCAAGCCCTGCCTCTCTTCTCTGCCCCATTTCTTGTCACTCAGAGTCTTGGACTCCATTTTTTAACTGATCTTCTGCCTCCAATTTTCTCCCCTCTTCAAGTAACCTGACCCAGCTGTCAGATCCAACTCTGGCCAGCTCACTCCCAGTGCAGAACCCTTCCACGGCTCTCCAGTCAAAGCCCAAACACCTCAGCTTGGCACCCAGCGTGCCTACAATGTGGCCCCAGCTTCCCTGGCTAGCCTGACTCCACTGCCCTTACAGTGGCCAAGGGTGGTGTTTAAATACAGTCATGTGGTGCCTAATGATGGGGATATGTTCTGAGAGACGCACCATTGAGCAATTTCGTCATTGTGTGACATCATAGAGTTGTCCTTACACGACCCAGGTGGTGTAGCCCACCACACACCTAGGCTACATGGCGTAGCCTATTGCTACTTGGCTACAAATCTGTACAGCATGTGACTACACTGAACACTATATGCAATCGTAATACAATGGTAAGGATTTGTGTATCTGAACATATCTAAACACAGAAAAGGTGTTGTAAAAAGACAGTATAAAGGATAACAAATGGTACACCTGTATAAGCCACTTACTGGGAATGGAGCCTGCGGGACTGGAAGTTGCTCTGGGTGAGTCAGTGAGTGAGTGGTGAGTGAATGTGAAGGCCTAGGACATTACTGTGCACTCCTGTAGACTTTATAAACACTGGACACTTAAGCTACACTAAATTTATAAAAAATAAAGTAATTGCACTATGAAGTCATGACAGCTATGATGTCACTAGGTGATAGGAATTTTTCAGCTCCATTATAATCTTATGGGACCACCATCATATATGTTGTCTGTCGGTGACCTCACTGTCCTTATGGGGTGCATGACTGTGTCTGAGGCTCAGCCTCGGGCACTGAGCGATTGGATTGAAAGCCAGTGGTGCAGGCATTAACCCCTTAGTTTCTGGTGCAGGGGAAGGTCTGCTGGAGGATACCTGGGAAAGCAAGTGCTCTCTGTCAAGCAGTACAGCACAGTTCCACACCTGATGGATTCCGGACCTCCCTGTGGCCAAACAGAAGAACATGCTACTCCCCTGATACGCCCTTTATATTCCTGTCTGCATTTGTAAGTCTGGCCCTTCCTTCATAGACCATCTTCATTGCCACTCTTCCCGCAGGGTGCCATATGGAAGTCACCTTTCTCTATTCTTCTAAATTCCCACCATGTTTCCCTGGTGTGCCACTGTGAGGACACAGAAGGTCTACATCACATTACGGGTATCAGCATGTATGTGTTACCTCTCCTCCTAAGATAATAACTTAGATTTGCAAACTGACAACCCATAGACTCAACTCAGCTTGCAGTTACGTGCTAAACCTGAAATTATTATTATTAGTGAGAAACTTCAAAACTCTGTATTTCTAGCTTCTCTTGAAGCGTGGGCAAACCTGCCGTACTGGGCTGTCTGCTCTGCTGGTTACCGTGGGTTAGACCCGTGAAGCAGCTTCGTCCCCCCACAGAGGGGGATCGAGCGCTCTGTTTCCCCACAATTCCCACCTGGCCCATTTCTCTCCTTTATGCTTCCTGCCTGGTCCTTGTCAGCATTTGAGCCTGCAGCCCTGCTGTAACGGCGTTGAGAGCAGAAAGTATCCCTTATTCATCTTTGAATGGTGTGATGGTTAAAAGTGTGGATGTTAGGCCCAAATTATTTAGGGTGCTATTTAGCACTGGTGCTTCCTAGCCATGTGAGCATCGGCAAGTTACTCATCCTGGTCCCTGATTCAGTTTTCCCTTCTGCAAACTGTGGATTATAATACTGTAGTACCTACTTAATAGGAGTCTCGTGGTGATTAAATAAAATAATACATATAAGGTGCTTAAAATGGTGCCTGGTATATAGGAAGCAATCCAATGCCGGCTTTATATACTAGTACAGGAGTGGTGGTAGAATATTCCTCGTAGAACCTAGCATACCTAGCAGGTCTGCAACCACATTTAGTGAACGAATGAACAAATTAAATAAGATTCACAAGGTCCTCACAGAAACTCTGGGCTAACCCAGATGAAAGCCTGATATGATGGAATTCCCATCCATATGGATATGCTGGATAAAATAGTTGAGGGACTACAGGACATTATTGGGCTCCCTTAACTTTAGCCTATGAAAAGATATCTATGTATGTATCCAAGAGAAAGAATTGGTTAAATAGTGGAGATTGTGTGCTCATTATCCAAGTACACAAACCTCAAAGTTTTAATAAGATTGTCTTATTAAAGTTTTAATGAGAATGCCCAGTCAGTGGTTCCTCCAAAATTTCCAACCAGAAGAGCTTGGCAACAATATGGCGGGAGGAAAGGGGAGGGCTTGGTGCCTGGGCGTGGAAGTGCATCTGCAGAGAAGCTCATTATTTTTATTTAGATCATATGTTCACGGGAATGGCTGGAGGAGGAGTGGTTGATGGAAATTATGGGGGAATTATAATTTTCCTCCCTGTACCAGACCTCTTCCAGGTACAACTTTCAGTCTACATCAATGACCATATACTTGTTGAAGGAACTAAGTAGTGATGAAAATAATAGCCACATTCAAATGCAGAGAAAACAGACATTCAACTGAAAACTTCTAGCTCTTTGCAATATCTCTTAAAAGGAAGATGCAGAGGAGCATACTTAACTGTCCTTGGCCCTTATCCCTGAACCTATTGTTAGGGATTCTAATTAAAGAGTGATTTGTATCCCTGTAGTGGATACTTTATGGATGAGATTTAGCTAAGCTCAAACCGGAGGAAAGGTATTCAATAAGAGGAACTTTATTGCCCTCCCAAAAGTCCAACAGATGGAAGAGATTTTACACCCTTTGTAATTAAGGTGGATGCTTTGCTTTTCTTCTGGAACTCCTTCAGGAATGACCTCAGGGAGAATGATGTCAGTGGATCATCATCCCGGGGCCAAAAGTTCTTCCCTCCAAAACCAAGACCAGAACCCCATCTAGAAGGGGTAAGCCAAGAAGACTTGGGTGCATCCACCCACGGGCCACAATTCCACGCTGAGTTGGAGGAAAGGTAAGCGATGATGATTTTGAAAGCCAAACTCTGACATAGTCCTGAATTCATGTGATAACAAGTTCCCAGCTCTGAATCTGGAAGATCTCCAAGGCAACTTCTCTCCAGAGCATCCAAAGAAGCCAAGAGAGATTACAACATCTGGGATCAGTGCTGAACATTTGAAGGTGATGAGTGTTTAGGCAAGTGATTTACTAGTGACCTGCAGGGAAAACAAAGTCAAGCGGAGAAGGGGACTGATGTGGCAGGGAGAACAAGCCAGTGAAGGCTGACTGTATGAGTCACCACTGGTCCTGAGCCAAGACCAAGTACCTGAGGGTGAAGTAGAAGAAAACTCATGGGAGGGGAGGTGAGGAGGAGACCTAGATTCTGGTCCCAGCTTGGCCACTTATTTTCCATGTGGCCCCCTAGGAGAGGCTTTGCTGGACCTCCCTGTCTTCCTCTATAGCATGGGAGGGGGAGATTAGGTCAGCAGTCAAATCTCAAATGCTTTTAAGGACCAGGCTGGAAATGTCCATGTGTGAAGGAGATTGGGTGAGACAATAAGGAGGCAGGGAATTTGGTGATTGTGGCTAATCAAAGAGTGCCTGCTCCTGGCTGCAGGCTTTCAGGTGCGTTGTTGCTAAAACACTGCTCTGATGAACATACCTCTGCTCTGACCTGGCCTGCAGATTGACTGTATGAAACTGAGGGCCACGTATTGCCCTAAGCTTCTGGGTATCTGTGATCCTAACACGGGTCTAGTAATGACACATATCACACCCTTAAATACAAAGGAAATGGGGCTGTAAACTGGATGAAAAGCATGTGTTTTGCAGTGATCTGGGGTTGAGTCCTCTGCTCCATCACTAACTAGGGGCCCACGTTCCATTGTTTGTACCACTGAAATTCAACAACTTTGAAAACCAAAAGATTTTTGTAGGTTTATAGAAAACTCATTTGGTGGTAAAACTGACCTGAAGTATTTATAGAGATCATTTATACCAGAGGTTGGCAATTTTTTTCTGTAAAGGGCCAGATAGTAAGTATTTTAGGCTTTATGGGCCACACAATCTTTGTCATTGCTACTCAACTCTACCATTGCAGCAGGAAAGCAGCCATAATAAGTGGGCATGCCTGGGTTCCCCTAAAGCCTGATTTTATGAAAACAGGTGGGATTTGGCCCACAGGCTGTAGTTCGCTGACCCCTGATGTATGCTATTTTACATGAACCATTCAGACATCTCGCTGCAGAAATATGAATGATTCTGATTAGGGGGTGCTGTCCCAGATACCTTTGGTGTTATGGTAGACAGACTAATGGTCCCCCAAAATGTCTATGTCCTAATCCCTGAAACCTGTCCCTTACATGACAAAAGGGACTTCATAGTTGTGATTAAATTTAGGAGCTTGGAGACGCGGAGTTGTTCCTGCATCATCCGCCTGGGCCCAGTGCAATCACATAGATCCTTGTAGGAGGGGGACACAGAGGTCAAAGACAAAGAAATGTCAGATGCACAGGACATGTGATGACAGTAGCAGAGGTCGGAGAGAGATTTGAAGATGATCTGCTCCTGGCTTTGACGACGGAGGAAGAAGCACGAGCCAAGGAACACACGCAGCTTCCAGAAGCTGGAAACAAACCTTCCCCTACAGCCTCGGGACGGAGCACAGCCCTGCCGATCTCGATTTTAGGCCTTCTGACCCCCAGGACTGTAAAATAATAAACTTGGGTTGTTTTCAACTATTAAGTTTGTGATAATTTGTTTGGGTAGCAATAGAAACTAATACACAGGTGCACTACAATATACGCACTCAACTTCCTTTCTAAAATCCAAAATTTGTGAATAGGAAAACTTTTGTCTTAAGAGCTTCAGATGCGACCTTGTGGATTTGCAGTTGCATGATCTTGAGCAAGATCTTTCAGCTCCTTAAATCTCAGTTTCACCGTCAATAAAATGGGTATAAAATTATGTCTTCCTTCATCAAGTCATGTGAAGGACATGGTGATGTTCCTCCCAGATCCCCCTTCAAGAAGGGCCTTGATGCCCACACTGCAGGAGGAGCTGTAGGTGGGTGGCCTTTGGCTGTCAGTCCAATAGGGACTATCTCTGCTGCAGAAAACCCTGGGGGGGGGGGGTGTGCATCTATGTCCGATCAAGGTGTGGGGTAGAAGGGCCTGCTATCTCTAAAAACCTGAGAACTGAGAGTCAAAATTTCCAGTTACCTGCGAACATTTCACTCTGAACTTTAAAAATTGGAGAATCACGGTGGTGGGTATTTCAAAATAATTTTCTGAAGTCATAAGAAATACCCAGTCATCCAATATCTGGGTGGAGTTGAGGATTATAATAAATTTTTTTAAATGCAGTGCAGATCACTAATTATATAAGTTCATCAAGTAGGTGTTTTAAATTATTAAAAATAAATCAATATATTTTCAGAGGGGGTTATTTAGGGAAAAAAAAATAACAGGAACCCAGTCAAATGACAATAACATGAGGATATTAAAAAAAAAAAAAAAAAAGGAGGAAGCTATTTCTGGAGTCCAGTCAATTAAGTAAGCTACACCTATAAACTTTTGGCTAATCCTCAAAGGCAAAGCTGGCTGCTAAGGCCCAACTATGACATAAAATTGTGTATCCTCAGTTCAGCTTCCAAGCTTCCACCTCCTGCAGCTCTAACTAGCAGAGATTACACTGAACTTCTCGCCAGTATCACTGAACATGCGTCCACAGGGTCAGTGGGAAGGTGGCAAGGGGAATTGAGCCAGTGTTTAGAAACTTCTGGAAAGACCTAAGGAAAGATGGGGAGAGGTTGCCTCAACCAATAAAGTCTTCTTCCAAAATAAGGTGAGAAGGTTGGAAAAAGAGAAACCCTAATAGCAATTCCAAATCGATGACAATTTAACACAGAAAATCTCTAGGAAATAGAGACATTTCAGAAGAAAAATATTCTACGGCCGTTCAATTGGCATATTAGCCAGAAGCCCCTGGCTTTCCTACCAGTTCGTTTTAGGTATTTCAGAAACTCCAGCGACAGTCACAGCCTGGACATTTCCTTTTGTCCTCTGCAGACCCACAATGTACCCTTTCCCGACTTGCTCCATCCCCGGTGGCTGCCCTGCAGGGATCTCATGCCAGTTTCCTGTGTGTTCTGACTCCCATGGGGTTGACCAACTGGGAGCAGCAGCAGAAGGACAGTAGGAAGAGAGAAGAGAAGCAGGTCAGGCCCAGGGATGGTTCCAACCCTAGGTAACTGCACACTATCCCTTTCGGTGTCCCTACACCCTGCTCACACTTGGTAAATTGTCCCTTTATTAGCTTTCCCCAAGTCACCCAATTTCAGTCTGTCATTTGCTTCCTGCAGCGACCCCACTGATATCGATAACACTGGACTTTACTAAACATTTGCTGTAAGCTCTGCAAGCACTGTGTTGTTTCAGCCCTCCCGGAATTCCATGAAGTGGTACTATTAGTCCACCTTACAGATGATGAATCTAAAGCTTAGAGAAATTACAATCACACAGCTAGAAAATAACAAACCAGGAACTTAGCCCAGGCTGTCTGAGTGCAAACTCCAATTTTAACCACTATCCATGCTGCTGTGATGATTGTCAAATCTCACGATTTCCACAAAATTCAGCTGACCATTGAAATATTTTCAGAAACTGTTCCCCTCACCTGACCCCCCAGCACTAACTTGCGATACAAGCAGATTAGTCGCTGGTCTACACCAGGTGAAAATGATCAGCCTTATTGCTGACAATTTTTAGATGTACTCACTCTAAGCGGTCTTTCTTCATCCTTCTCCCAGAGGCTAAAAAAAGTTTTGAGTCTGTGAGGTCTATAAGTGGTGGAGCGTGAGTGGGAGGGTGGGAGCAAGAGAGAGGGAGAGAGAATGAAAAAGGTCTAGACAGGCAGGTCATGCTTAAATATCAAATCACTCCCAGCCACGCTTTGGTCTTCGATGAGAGGGTGGCGGACGCACACGTTGTGAGGGCTGACCTTTGAAATCGAGAGCAAGCTTTTATAGACAGGATCTCAGCTCAGTCCAACAGAGTGAGAGGCTTATGTGCACTAGAGGATGAAATTTTTGTCTGCCAAATTAGACCAGCCAGAGACCCTTTATCTTTAAACTGGTGGTTCTATAAACCGTAGTCCCCACATAGTGCCGTCACAGATCTTTGTGGCCTCACATTTCTTTTTTAAAAGCTTCTTGAATATCTTGCACATACAGATGACCTTTAGACTCCATTTAGCAAGTTCTTAAATCTGTCCCATCCCGCTGGGATCTGGGTTGGAACAGCGTGAACTTTACCGTTAATTTCAGTGAGACCCATTGTCTCCGCTAGGCTTCTTTGTTGCAGGCAACAGAATCCAACTCTGGCTAATCTAAGCGAAGGGGAACTTATTGAAAGGATGTCAAGGGGTTGCAGAATTTATGGGAGGCTTGCACAATTTATGGGGATTATGTTTGGGATGGGGAGGAACCAAGAAAGCTTCACAATGCGAAGGAAGCAGGAAAGAGTGCTACTGTCTGGAAGCTGGAATAGCCTGCTCCAAATGCCTCTGACTCTGCCAAGAACTTCTAACCAGTCCCTCTGTTTGTACTGCCCAAGACTCAGCGTGTGCAGAGAAAGTGCCTGAGTGACTCAGCTGGGGTCTTACCCTCTCTCTCCCACTTCTGGACTGGAGACAGAGGGCATCTGGCTTTCCCAGTTGAAAGTGGTCACCAAGAATTGCCCTCTGTAGAAGATGCTGTCAACACCCATGCATGTTCCCCTGGCCTACCCCGGAAGCTGCCTCCAGGTTATTCTAGACACAAATTGTTCATCTCTCTGGCCAGTGCGCTACCCTCAACTCATGAGCACCAGGATTCGCAAGATCAATAGCCCAGCTTCCTGGCTCCTCAGGAAGAAATTCCAAAGCGTGCTCCATACGGTCTCTCAGGAGATCCTCAGTGCGATTGCACGGAGTTGCCCACAGCTACAATCTGTGCATTAATGCTGATGAGGGATATTGGCTTCCTTCTTTCTATGTGGTACTTCTCAGTGCTTCCTGAGATCTTCTCCCAGAGAAACCACCTGCACCCCAATCCCTGTCTCAATATCTGCCTTAGGAGAACCCATACTAAAATGACTTAACCAGGCTCTACACAAAAGGGAAGAGTCAAGTCCCTTAATAGGAAATTGGGCTGCTATGAGGTAAAGGGATTTGACGAGGAACAACCACAAGTGACAAATAATCATCACATCCATTGACAATGATAGCAACAAAAATTTTTTTTAAATATTTTTAAAAGGTGCAAAAATTACAGATGTTCTCTGCTAAAAGCTGTTTTGCTACTTTGTTTCAAGACAAATAGAGTAAGATTCTCCAGTTGTTTCATCATGTCTTTTAGAAGTACAGGTATATTAGTTACCTATTGCTGTGTAAAATATTGCTCCAAAGTGTAGTGGCTTAAAACAATAAACATTTATTGTCTCACTGTTTCTGGGGGTCAGGCATTTGGAAGCAGCCTTGTTGGGTGGTTCTGGCTTGGGGTCTCTCGTGAGGTCACAGTGAGGCTGTCAGCCAGGGCTGCAGGCTGGAGCATCCGCTTCCTAGCTGGCGCTCCCCCACGGCTGTTGGCAGAAGGCCTCAATTCCTCGCCACGTGGACCTCCTTGTAAGACTGCTTGAGCGTCCTTCCAACATGGCAGCTGGCTTCCCCGAGTGAGTGGTCCAGGAGGAATAGGATGGCAAAAGCTAGCTATTTTCCATGTCTTTATGAAACTGACTGACCGATGAACACTTCTACTGTGGAGCAGAGTTAGGGACCTTCATACCACATCTAGCTGACCCACAACTAGATGCCTAGGGTAAAAGTTTCATATGTGGCCAACTTGTTCTGCTTTGCAAAAAGAAGGACATCAATGCAGTTCATTTCACTCGTGTTGGGCTGGAGTCTGAGGACAACCAAGTTGCCGGAGTTGGAGCCAAAATGTGACTTGTGTTGTATAGATTTGTGTCTGGATATTCTCTCCCCTGCCAGTTCTTTGCCACCTCCTCCACAGTGATAGGATCCTAAACTCCAGCGTGAAGTAAACAAAAGAGGGAAAAATTCCTTTGTAAGCCCACCAGAACCTAATAAAAACAGAGCCATATGCTGCAGAACCCAATCCGGAAATTCCAGCTTAACATAAAAAATATAAAATACCATCTTCAATGTGCCAAGCTTTTATAAAGATGAGTGACTCTGCCAACCCAAATAGGAGGGAAGGCCAAATGAGTTAAAATGCCAAGCACGTTTTAGAACGCCCCCTCCCCCCACCAAATCATAAATCCAATGTTAGTGAGGCCTGGGGATAAGGGCCTGGGAGATTACCTTTCATGGTGCTCTTTTTATTTACCAGGAGCCCAGGGTCTGATGTGTGTGTGTGTCGTAGATTGTACTGACCCAGAGCTCAGAGGGAGAATAACATTGTTACCTGAGAAATCAGCCCTGAATATAGACTCTAACAAGAGCATTTCTCTTCATGAGAAATGGAAATTACAGAGATATTTAAAAAGCATTGAAATTTATACAATAGTAGTATCATAAGCATTGATTTAAAGAATAGGTCATTTCACTGTGAATTTGTGACATAAATACACTGATTCAGATGACACAATGCCAAACTTAAATAGCATTGCACAGCTCTTTCACAGAAATGTTAATTGTGTGCTCTCTGGTTCCCTAACTCAGTAACTGGCACTTGCAACCATGCGGTTGCTTGAGCCAAGAAACCGGGAGACATCCTCCACATTTCTCTCGCACACACTCATGCTCCATTTCTAAGTTATTATCAAGGCTTCTACATTATATATTGTTCTCAATTTTTTCCACATTGCTCCATCTCCACCACCCCACTCGGGCCTCTTGCTGGAGAGCTAGCTGCAGTCACCTCCACACCATTTGCCCTGCTTCTGCTCTTACTACGCCCCTCCTGCACAGTAGTTATCATCAGT
The DNA here is from genome assembly GCF_020740605.2 of Lemur catta. Taxonomy (NCBI): domain Eukaryota; kingdom Metazoa; phylum Chordata; class Mammalia; order Primates; family Lemuridae; genus Lemur; species Lemur catta. The sequence continues at coordinate 20,223,800 of NC_059145.1, read as the reverse complement.
TTCTGCCATGAGTAACTGACACACTCAAAACAAAAGGGTAAGAAGTGTGGAGGTTAGCCATTGAGGGCTGGCATGGCATCTCTTGAAACTGGCAGAGACCCAGCCTTCTCCCTTCTTGTTTTCTATTGTGTGGCTTCCGTTTCAAGGTCACCTCATGGTTCAAAATGACTGCTAGAGCTCCTGCCATTACATCTGCATTACAGCTAGCAAGGATGAGGAAAAGGGTTTAAGAAGATCATGCCTCCTGCTTTAAAGGGCACTTCCCAGAATTGTACACATAAATATTTACATTAATAGCTGGGCAGAGTAGCTCATGCCTATAATCTTAGCACTCTGGGAGGCTGAGACGGGAGGATTGCTTGAGGTCAGGAGTTCAAGACCAGCCTGAGCAAGAGCAAGACCCCCGTTTCTACTAAAAATAGAAAAAGTTAGCCACGCATGGTGGTGTGCGCCTGTAGCCCCAGCTATTTAGGAGGCTGAGGCGGGAGGATTGCTTAAGCCCAGGAGTCTGAGGTTGCTGTGAGCTAGGCTGACGCCACGGCACTCTAGCCAGGGTGACAGAGCAAGACTCTGTCTCAAAACAAACAAACAAACAAAACAAACAAAAAAACATTTACATTGCATTGTCCATACCTTAGTCACGTGACCACACCTGTTGGCAATGGAGATTGGGAAATTTACTCTTTATTCCAGTGACGTGCCCAGTAAAAGTCAGGGCAGTTATTACTCAAGAAGAATAGAGCAGATATTAGGGAACAACAGAATTTCTGCTCTGCCTCTCACATGGCAGCCCAGCCCGAGCATGCTCTTTGTGTGCTCAGTGAGGACTGTGTGCTCATGCAGCCCCATGGGCCACGGTAAGGAGTTTAGTTTTATTGAATGGTGAGAAGCCACTATAAAGTTTTAAGTGTGAGAGTGACATGATCAAATTTGTGTCTTTAAAAGTCCGCCTTGGTTAGTCTAGAGGCAGAATGCATGATAGTAAGGCAAGCATGAGGCAGGGAGACCTTATATGAGGCTCATGCAGAACTCAAGGGAGAGGTGATTTTAAAGGTAGTATCAACAGAGGAGCTGAGATGGGCTTGACTTGCTGATAACTTGGATGAGGGTGTGATAAAATGAAACACAGTCAGGAAGGCCTGAGGATTTTGGACAGGGATGCCATGCCATTCATTGAAAGGGGATTGGCTAGGGCACGAGCACCCCAATGAGGGAAAAATCAGAAGTTCTCTGGATGAGTTAGCAGTGCCTAAGAGGCATCCCAGTGAGACTTCGGGTAGGCAGCTGATAGACGAGTCTGGTGTACAAGGGCAGGGTCAGGGCTGGAGGTATTTATTTGTTTGGCTTCCTGGGCACATGGGTGCTATTGAAAGCCATGGAACTGGGTGAGGTCACCTGTGTGTGACACAGATGCAAGAGGAGGAGAGAAGGAGAGGGGAGGGGAGGGGAGGGAAGGAAGGGAAAAGGGCTAAGGACAAAACCCTGATATATTCCAATATGTACCAACTCTGGGACCAAGGACACGATTCCCCCAAAACTCAGTTCCTTGATCTGTAAAATGTGAACATGTCTGGAAAAGTACATAGGACTTCATGCAATGCCTTGTAAATGGAAGATAGCCCCTGTTTCTGCGTCAAAATGTAAGTACTATAGTTTGAAACAACCGATTACCTTTACTCAGTCAACTGGAATGTTTTATAACCAGTTGTTATAAAAATAAGTTGTCGTTTCATTGTGTTTAACACAACTCTGCTTGTCCTTGCTTTGTTTTTTTTTTTTTTTTTTTTTCGGTATCAGTTTATGTGCTTAGGCATAGCCCATGAAACACCATATAAATGTAAAAATTGTTATTAAAAGTGCTCATAAAACCTCCTTCATAGTTCTCTTGTTTTATGTAACAAATAACATCCCAAAACACCCTGGGGAAAAGGATTTGGAAGATAAACATCTAAAAGTGGAGAAAAAGTGTCTTTTTTTTCCCCTTGAGTTCTAGCCACCAAATTTAAAATTTTTTTCATGCATAGCATGATAAAATCGATAAAAAGGAAAATGTATAACATCTCTGAAACACATACCATACATGGGACACTGTAATTATTATTGTATGCATTATCTCATTTGATTTTTTTCCAGCTCTCATAAGAGGTGGGTATTACATGCACGTTACCGTGGGAGAAACTGAGGCCCAGAGAGATGAGTAACTTGTCAAGCTAGAAAGTGGCAGAGCTGGTTTGCAAACCCAGGCTCCCTGGCCCTGAAGCCCATGCACTTAACCTGTCATTCTACTATTTCATAATTATGATCTGTGTTGCTTCTCTACTGTAAGTTTCCTGTTGCTGCTGTAACACATTACCGCAAACTTAGTGAGTTAAAGCAACACAGATTTCTTATATTATTGTTCTGTAGTTCAGAAGTATAAAAATGGTTCTTATGGGCTAAAATTAAGGTGTCAACCGGGCTGCCTTCCTCCTGGGGGCTTTGGGGAGAATCCATCCTGTGCCCCTTCCTGCTTCTAGAGCGTGTCCACATCCCCTGGCTTGTGGCCCCTTCCAGTAATCGTATCACTCTGACCTCTGCTTCCGTCCTCACATCTCCCTCTCTGACTCTGACTCTCCTACCTTCATTTTATAAGGATGCTCGGGATTCCATTGGGCCTACTGGGATATTCCAGGATAATCTCCCATCTCCCATCTGCAAACTCCCTTTTGCCATGCGAGGAAATACATTCATGGTTTCCAGAGATAAGATGTGGACATCTAGTCTTTGGGAGACTATTATTCTGTCCAGCGCACCTACCTCACTTCTCTTCCATTGTTCTCACCTTTCCCTTTGAAGAGGAAATTGTGATGGAGCATTGTGAGGTCTTCACCCAGTGGCAGGTCTCCTTCCTGGGCCTTTGCCCCCCTGCACCAGTTAGACAGTGTTTTTGGCCAAGGAAACATGGGCCCTGAGCGAGCAATGGGGTCTCCGGCCCCCCAGTGAACTGGTGCCTCTCACTCATCTGCCTTCTTCAGGTTGGGCACTGGGACTTGGGAGAAATGTAGGGGAGATGGACACACCCCTATCCTACAGTCTGGAGACTGGACTGCTCTTCCTTTCAAGCAGCTCCCCCCATCCCATGCCTTTGTCCCAAGGCCGTGCACCCTGATGGGAGAAGAACACGAGAGGAGTATGAAGGATGAAAGGCAAGTTTTGGCCGTGGCATTCAGCGCTTTGTGGTCTGACTCTGACTTCCAGCTATGGGCCCTGTTCCCAATCACGTGACCCAGCTCCCAGCCACAGCCAGTTCCTCACCAGCCCCACACAGCACCTTCACTCCTCACTGCGTTTGCACACACACACACACACACACACACACACACACACACACACACACACACACCATTAAATGCCCCTGAACTCCTCTGCTGGGTGAGAACTGACTTATCTCTGAAAATGGCCCACACAGCATGTCCTTCAGAAAACCCAAGTTGACTCCCCTTGTTGGGGTTAGGGAGACTGCCCTCTGCACTCCTGATCACTTTGTTTATTCTCATTCTTAGACAGAAATTCTTCAGCTGCCAGTGCCCAAGCCCAGCGAGCACTGAGTGACTCATGTAGCCGACGTTCAGGAGTGGATCTAGCTTCCAGCACAGCTGCAGCCAGGCTCTCAGCCAATCTTCTCAGCTTTATTAGTCTCCTCTCTTCCTTTCTACATCTCCCTGCATCTTCGTTCTGCCCTTTTCCACGTGCCCTCCTCTCTGCAGCTTGAAGCAATGACTGCCATCTGCAGATAACCCCGGTTTAGCAAACCCAGTGGGAGATGGCACCCTCCCTCCCGACACACCGATGACAGTCCCAGGAGGAGTCATCTGCCTGTTGTGCCCCTGCCCATTGCTAAACCCACCCCTTTGGCCAAGGAGGATAAAGTTCTCTGTCATCGGCCACGCTGGGCCACGGGTCCAGCCTTGCAGTGAGGGGACAAGATGCTTCAGTCAGCTTCCATGGGACCCACGGCACGGGAGAGGGGACCCTCAAAGAACCAGGCCAAATAGACCAAAACCACAGTTGTCACAGCGTTCCACGGCCAGGACAGAGCTTTCCACTTTGTATGTTCCTGTGTCTGTTTGTGCATTAGATATTAGTTACAGTTGCTTCCGTTCTGTGACTTGAACACACACGTTTCACTCATTTGGCAAGTATTGATCGAACGCCTACTGTGTGCCGCACTGTGCCAGGCGGGCAATCAGACTGCATCTTACTCCCCCTGTCAGCGCTGCGGGTGGTGGGCGCTTTCCTCACCCCACACCAAAGATGGAAGAAGCAAGGCTCAGAGACAGCCCTTGACAAGCTGAGGCCACAGGGCTTGGTATAAATAAAGGTGGGACTGGAACTCAGGGCCAATCACCTCTAAAGACCAGTCTTCCCCCGCCCCCGGGCCAGCGTGGTGGGGCCGGGGAGTGAGTCTTGCTCACCTTCGGTTCTCCCCCGGCGTCTGGCCCTCTCTGAGGCACCCGGAGGTGCTCCGTGAATGTCGCCCGAGTGTGTGAGTGAGTGAGTAAAGGAACACCACTTCTTGGGAAGGTGCGATGCTTCCCTGCCTGGGATTTTCAGGAAGCAGATACAGCTGAGTTATTGGGCCCCCCGGCTCGGCTGGCAGGGGATGAAGGCAGAGAGCAGGGAGGAGGGGGAGTGACGGCTGTGTCCCCACCTCGCTGACACCTTCTCACTTGCTCTATGTCACATAATGTTGTGGCTTGAATGGGGTCCCCCCACATCCACATGTTGATGTCCTAACCCCCGGGGACCTCAGAACGTGATTGTGTTTGACAACAGAGTCTTCACAGAGGAAATTTGGTTAACACGAGGTCATTAGGGTGGGCCCTACTCCAATGTGACTGGTGTCCTTATAGAAAGAAGAAATTTGGATGCAGAGACAAGCATAAGAGAAGACCATGTGAAGACACAGAGGGAAGGTGACCGCCTGCACACCAGGGAGAGTGGCCCGGGACAGAAGGAACCAACCTGCTGACACTCCCATCTCAAGTTTCCACGCCCCCAACGGTGAGAGAGTAAGTTCTTGTTTGCCACCCAGTCTGTGGTCCTTTGTCACGGCAGCCCTAGCAAACTCATGGACATAGATTTACTATGTATTTGCACCCCGCCCCCCCCAACGTTCTTCCATTTTTAAAATAGCCGCTAATGAAACAATAAAATGATAATGGATACTTAGCAAATAAATCAACCAAATTTCATGTATAGTCATGACTTTCCTCCTCCTTGTTAGAATTAGAATATTTCATTTAAAGGAAGTAAAAACCAAAAACGTCCTTGTCTCCCACCTTCTACATAAAAGGTTCACTCAGGGGAAACTACCACATGAAATCTGATTTTATCTGGGTTTTTCCTGGAAACAGCCTTTTTAAGCAGAATGTGGAAGTGGAGTGGGAGACAGGGAGAAAGACTGCCTAGAGCCCCCAGCTTGTTGCTGCTCAGGAGGGGCCGCTGGGACAGCCGGGAGCTGCAGAGGCAGAGACCCCACTGGGATAGCCAGCATCTCAGTTTGCCTGGGATCTGGAGTTCACGGTGCTAAAACTCGGATTGTCCTGGGCAAACCAGATGGCTGGTCTCCCTCCAGTCCTTTGCAGCACAGTGTGGCAGGTTCCAAGGGGAGGCTGTGGAGTTGGACAGCCTGGGCCAGGACCCCAAGCCCCTGCTTCCTAGCTGGACAGGCTATTTAACCTCTCTGAGCCTCAGTTTCCCTAGCTTGAAGATGGAGATAATACTACTACTTACTTCATACAGGCGTTGAGAGGTGGTGGTAGCCCCTGGATGTGCCCACAGTGAGCAGCTGTGTCTGAGGTCAGACTCACCTGCAGTGCCCGTACCTGCTTCAGGTGAAGCCAAGCATCTTTCAGCGTTATATAGCTCCAGGCTTTCTACGCAGAAGCAGCCTACTGGACTGATACTAAAGCGTGGTCCAACCTCTTTAACCTTGACCTTTGAGAACGTTTCTGGGAGGCATTCTTCATGCTTCTCAGAGGCCCCAGGGCAAAGGCCCTGTGGCCTGGAGAAGCAACCTGGAGAAGTCCCGTGATAGGACCCTATCACTTTCCCGCTCCAGCCCCTCACTCCTGCTTCCTGGAATCACTTCTCAGGTAAATCCCCTGCACCCAAACCCTTGTCCCAGGCTCTGCTCCCAGAGGAAGCCAACTTAGACAGGCGGACTAAAAATCATAACCAGCTCAGGCCAATGCCATTTTAAAAATGCCCACTGTGGTCATTATTGGTCTGGGGTCCAGAGCTCACAGCTGCTGGGAAACCTTGTTTGATGGTGGCCCATCTCAGGGACCCGGCTGTTTCCAAGGGGGTCAGTACAGTTTTAGTAACTGCCCTAAAAGTGGATTGAGTCCACCTGTAGATTGATACCACCTGGTTAAGCTGAAGTGCGTTCACAATGGAAAATGCCCAGAAGAGCTTGTTGGATGAAGGTGCTTCACCCTCTCAACTGTACAGAATTGTGGGTGCCTAAACTTATAACCACCACCCTCATTGATTTTTATGTCCTCAATGCAAGGCAAGAAACAGGAAAAAAAGAAGTCTGCACAGCAGCCAGACACAATGGTGTGATCTTTCCAGCACACGGAGTGTTGCCACCGTCCCTTTCCCACGCTCATTTAGCTTTTATACAAATAGCTATAGGCAAGCGACCTTGGAACAGGAGTGTTTCTGAGATTCGCAATGAGACAAGCCTTTTGACATTAACTAAAGACTGAGGTACCAGGGAGATGAAGATGGCCGCGGGGTGTTAGGAAACCTTCCTGCAGTTGCTCCGGAACCAGCCTGGGTTCAAAAGAAATGACAATGGTGTTCCACAACATGCCATTTGAATATAAATCATTTACCATAAGTATTTCCCACGGACATTTCTTCAGATACTGAGTCAAGAATATTTTAAACCCAAGAATATTTTAAACCCTGGAGGGGGGGCTTGACTCCCGTTAGGCACCAATGGCAGGTGAGTGACCTCTAAAGCAGCAGGTGAAGCTCTCCAGGGGCTGCCAGGGACTCAGCGGGGTCAGAAACAGAGGGGAGTTAATCGCGGAGACCATCTACTTCGAGATGTCTTGAAAAAGACAGAGGAAGAAGAAGAAAGAGCCGAGAAATTGGGATCCTTAAACAGCACTTCTCAAACTTTCACGGTGACTTGAATTCCCTGGGGATCTTGTTAAAAAGTCGATTCTGATTTAGGGGGTGGGGAGGAGGCCTGAGATTCAGCATTTCTCATACATGCCCGGGTGATGCTGATGGTTCGCAGACCACACGTGGAGCAGCCAAGCTTTAAAGTCCCAGGGCTGTGAAACCGAGTAGCGAAGCCGCCAGGGGCAGAGATTGGTTCCAGCACTGGAGGCTTGTTAAAGTCTCCTGTCACATCACCACTCAGGGCGTGTGTGGGACAGAGGCCGAGAGGGTCCTAGGGAAGAAGGAAAACAGAGGGAGAGAAAGGAGGAAAGACCATAAGTAACCACTTCTACTTCAGCGAAACCAGAGAACAGAGCTAATTTCTCCAGCTACTATTACGGTTTCTGTATTGAAAGATGCTTTAATTAAGTAAACACATTCTCAGAGACCATTTCCTATGTAAACTGTCAGCACTGAGCCCCTTGTTAGCGAGAGAATCAGGGAATGTTAGTCCTTGAAGGGCCCCTAGGGATCAGTTTATCCAATTCCCCCAATTCTCCCCAAACGCAGGGCTTGAAGATCAAAGTGTGGAGGGATCAGACGACCGGTGAGGCTTTTGGAATGAAGCCATGTGGGAGGGGGTCCCAGCCTGTCCGTATTAGGCTATAAATCTGAGCCATTGTCACTTGAGTGATCGCTGCTGCCAACAGCGCTCTGTGGACACGCACCCCAGCCAGCTCTGCTTCCCAAGTGGTAAAGGATACTTTAAGTGACTTTTACTCTCATTCTGTCACTCCGTCACTTCTGATCCTTAAAATAGTCTCACTTTGGATCTTAAGGCTCAGCCCTATTCATTCTGAAGCTTGAGTCTTATGTTTGAGTTAAAGGTTTGCCTACTCCTCCCCGGGGAGGGACGAGAGTGGCCACAGAAGTTGTCCTTCCCTTCCCCCAGCCCTCGGGGGATGGGCAGAGAGCCAGAAGACAGACTTCCTGGTCCAGGTGCCCTCCTCTTCCTGTGTCATCGTTTCCAGGCTGTCTGTGGGACAATCCCCAGAGGCTCATTCTGGGTGATGCATATTTGTGGAGGTTTTAAAATATGCCCATAGACTTCCAGTTTCCCTCCCCTGAATACAAGCCAGACTTAATGATTCGTTCCTAATGGACAGAATGTGGCAGAAGTTACGCTTGTGTGACTTCTGATCTAGACTAGAAAATGTGATGCCAATTCCACCTGGCTCTGTCTCTTGGGGCACTTGCCCTTGGGACCAGCCACCATGCAGTGCAGAAGCCCAGCATGAAAAGGCCATGTGCAGGTGTTTCAGCCCCAGCTAAGGACCCCAGCAGCCAGCAGCCACCACCAGAGGTGTGAGCAATGGACCCCTCAGGAGATCCCAGCTCTCGGCCTCGGAGTCTCTCTAGCTGACAGTGAGTCATCAGAGAGGAACTGTCCTCGCTGAGAACTGCCCAGATGGCATACTCTCGAACAAAATGCTGAGTTGTTTTGTTAAGCTACCAAGTTTTGGGGCGGCTTCTTACCCAGCATTAGATAACCACAACAAAATGTGTTTGTTCTTTAGAAAACCCAGCAAGGATGTCCCTGCTGCATAGACCCTGACACAGGCAATCTGGTTCAGATTCAACTTCCTCTTTCCCCTACCCCTGGGTGCAGCTCCGGGACATCTGCTTCATAGCTTCCTACTGCCAGGGTCCTTGTGGCCAGAGGGCAGCCCTGCTGGTGGGACCAGCTCAGCCACCTTCCTTGGCATCCCCTGGCCCACTGGGGGCTCACATACCCTTGCTAGGCCCGTAGGTGGGTCTGCAAACTACCCCGCCCCTCCTAGTCACTGTCTCACCTCCTCCTTCTCCCTCCTGCCCTTTCTCCACACCCAGAAGCTCTAAGGCTGGAGCTTGACAACTTTGGGCCAAAGAGACCATCACTAGTCCCTGACTCGTCCCACACCCCACATCTTGTAAGAGGCAGGGTAGGCACAGGGGAAAAGAGGTCACTGCTTCACACACTGCAGTGGGCCCACAAGGCTGCTACCCACCTCTCTCTGCCCAGCTTCTCTTCCACCCATGGGTAGGGATGGAGAGAGGGTGCTGATGATATTGAGGATTCTGCCAAAATGTCACCACTCACTAACCCTGCAGGGAAGTGGCTTGTCCCAGCAGTCAATGGTTCTCAAAATTTGGATTAAAGAATACTGAACACTGTGGCTGCCATGTGTCAGTGCAGGTTGGGCACTGCACAACTCGAGGGCAGGGACCTGCAAACTTTTACTGTGCTGCACCAGATAGTATATGTTTTAGGCTTTGCAGACCACACAAACTCTGTCTCAATTATACAACTCTGCTGTTGTAGCAAGAAAGCAGCTGCAGACCAGATAAAAATGAATGAGCAGAGATATGTTTCAATAAAACTTTATTTACTACAACATAGAGGAGGCGGATTTGGCCCAAGGGTTGTAGTTCGCCATGCTTCACTGTTGACTTTCCATCCGCGAAGCTCAACATGCACAGCCCTAAGCTGCGGCTCTGTTTGGCACCATCTGCTCTTTGGGCCTTGGTTCTGGGACAGCAGCAACAATCCTGATGACTGCCTAACACCAGCCTGGAGGAGTGTTTTCAAGAAGGCAATAGACTCCTCTGCGATGAGTCTAGAATGCTCCTTTCCCCTTAGGGAAAACTTTTTGGGTGCTCTACGCTTTCATTCATTGAAAAGAAATGTTTTGAGCTCCTACTATGTGTCAGGCACTGTGCCCAGTGCTGGGAATATGATGGAGAACAAGACAGACACGGCCCTGGGCTTTATGGAACTTGCGAAATCATGGGAAAGATAGACTCTGAACAAGTAATGACAAAAGGGGAAGTTTAGGGGTTACGGGAGCTCTCATGGAGAGCTCAGCCTGTCTGAGGAGTCAGGAGGAAGCTGGGGGCTAAATGATGAAAGGTAGACACCAGTGTGTGCAAAGGGAGTGGACGGCAGGGTGAGCCTGCAGGCCTCGTGTCCACGGCCATGTCTCTCCCTGCTCTTCCTTTGACCTTTTGTAGATCATCAAGACCAAGATTATAATCTGGTGTCTCTCACCAAGCCTGCCTATCGTCCTACTTGATTGCGCAGAGTTTAAAAACTTTTGAACTATTCGCCAATACTAGAAAGTCAAGAGATTTCAAAGAAAATCTGTATCTCTGGCTTCTCTTAAAAAACGTCCCAGCACCCGGGTCCAATTCCTGCCCAGTGACAGTTGGCTTGCTGCTGCTGGCCACTGTCACCTTAGATGGGGCATGTGCTTCCCATTTTGTCCCAGTCCCCATCACTCCCAATTATCTTATACCAGGTCTGATTCACTCATTTACATTAGCAATCTGGCCAATGCCGGCATTCGAATTTGTGACTTTCTGACCCAGGCAAATCTCATCATGCAAAGAAGTAGAATCAAGACAATAGGAAAGGAATATGGTGACTACATTCCCCAAAAGCAAATGTGCACTGTGGTAAAGATTAATTATGCTTTCCTAGAAAATTCGTTCACTAAATCTACTGAATTCCCAAGTTATGCTCCTGAAATCCCCATGCTGACTACACACTGAGAAAGGAAATCTCTTTTCAGCCCTTCATCCATTTGGTGTTGCTGTAACAGAACACCTGAGACTGAGTAATTTATAAAGAAAGATAAGTTTATTTAGCTCATGGTTCTGGAGGCTGGGAAGTCCAAGAAGCATGGCGCCAGTGCCTGGTCAGCTTCTGGTGCGGGCCTCACACTGTGTCATAACACGGCAGAGCCGTGGATGGGGAAGTGACATGCAGAAGAGGACACACGCAGGGGCAGCATCAATTCCTAACATCTGGCTCTGGCAGTAGCTATTCCAGTCCAGTGAGAGCCGGAACTCACTCCCGAGAGAAGACATTAATTCCTTAACAAGGGTGGACCCCTCATAACCCAAATGCCTCTTAGGGGTCCCACCACCTCTCAACACCATCACTTTGGGGATCGTGCCTCAGCGTAAGTGTTGGTGGAGTTGAGCCACACTGAAACCACAGCAAACCCTGCTGGTGTTTGAGGACAGCACAGCAAGGCTCCTGAGAGAGCGGGCTGAGCTAGAGATAGGACCCAAAGGAAGCTTTTTTCCTCATCAAATTAAGGCTCTTCCTCTCTAGAAAACAATTTATGGGATGGGGGCTGTTCTCCAAGGTAGAGTTTTTCAAAGTACGTGCCAAAGAATACTAGATCCAAATGATACTGAAAGGTATGTTGGGAACAAACAGTCCAACTATGGGAGAAATCAGGTGTTTTAGGTCCAGTTCCCCAGCAGCTGATCCTGAGCCAAGGACTCGTGTGGGAAGGATTGATCCCAGGCAAAGTCCACGAGGATAGCTTTAGGCTGTGAACCTTGACTCTGAACGATGCCTCAGAGCTGTCCCAACTAGGACACCATACTGGTCACTGGTGGAGGGTTGTCCCTGAGGGAAGTAAATTCCAGGGCACTTTTTTAAAAGCATGCTAAAAGCAGGGGTGGGACAGAAACAGGAACATGGCATCTGAGGCCATCTGGGTAGAGCCCTGCCATTGTCTGCTACCTCCAGCAATTCTAAATGATTTACAAAGTTGGAAGTGTTTCTCGTCCGCAGAACTTTTCAAAGCCTTTCATACGATCATTGCAATCTCTGTGGAAAAGTACAGGACGTGTAGCAACTCTCCAACCCATCTGACTGTGAGACTCTCTTTTTTTCTGGAATGTCTACAGATCTCAATTTGAAGAACCCCTGCTCTTAGGGGCCTGTAGGGGGGGGGGGGGAAGGAAAGAAGAAAAGTGTTTCTCTCGGCCGCAGCTGAACTCTACCCTTTGAAAGCCAAGGAGAACCCACTAGACTGGGGCATTACTAGCCCATCACCACCTGTGGGCTCCACTCTGGGTGCTTAGTGCAAGGCACCCATGGAACTGACACCACAGCGTCACACAGTCAGGCTCCCAAGGATGGCCCTTTCAAAGTTCTTTCCACTCTTAAAGACTGCACCATCCTTCCCTGACTTCTAGAGTCTGCCATCTCTGCCGCCCTTGCAATGTGATCTAACTTAGCTCCCCACTTTCATCTCTCACCGTTCCATCTGGAGCTTCCTAACCCCACAAGATTTACCCATGCTCTCCTGAACTAAATGTCTTTGTAAACTACATTTGTCATTGGGTTTTTTTGTTTGACTCCCAAAGAGTTTCTAATTTTTCATGTTGATTTTGTCTCCATCTGCCAGACCCGGTGGGGAGCCCCTGGCCACGGCCATTTGCATCTTCATTCTTACCAGCACGGATTGAGCGCAGTCCTTTGGCCCAGTCAAGGGACTGAGGAGGACCGTGTAAGAAGAGCCCTTTGCTCTATGACCCACAGTGTGGGACATCTCTCTGAGGCCCGATGTCTGCATAGGGGTGCTCTGTGTGAATCGTTCACATCTCAGGATGAGCTGCAGTTCTCCTTGCTTATGTGACACAGTTAATGGCAGTCAAGAAATCGTCATAAGTTTAAAACCCATTCCAGAGGGAGTGCTGCTCTTACAGGGTGGCACCTTTTGGATAAGTCCCTCCATCAATATTTCCTGAAAACCCTCTCTATGCCAGCCACTGGGGTTGGCTAAGACCACCGCTTCTGGAGTCAGACCACTGCTGTGGTTTGAATTTTGCCTCTAACTCTTGGGCAACTCTTGGGTGTGGACCTTGGGCAGGGTGCTAAACTGAGCCTCAGTTTCCTCACCTGTAAAATGGGAACAATACGTAGTTTTTACGTCAAGGTGAGGTAGGAATGAAGCATACACTTAAGGCATTTAGCATTGTGCCTGAACCATAATGACAGCTTGATAGATGTCTCTCTCCCTACAGTAATAATACAATACAATAATAATGGCAAAAAAGAGGGTAGACACTGTAATCAAGCCTGCACCCACTTTGTAGTTATGGTGATCCTGGGGAAATTCTCCTGGGAACCCTTTCTTCACCCTTTTGTTCTCTTCCCTCTACATTCCTTCTTCCCTCTCTCGTTCCCTCCCAACCTCCCAGTGTTTTCAGTGTGTTTTGTGAATCCCCAGGGGAGCTCTCTAAAAACATAGATTCTTGGGCCCCAAATCCGGAGATTTTGATTCAGTGGCTCCATAGAGGGGCTCTGAGATCTGTATTTTTAACAGACCACCTAGGTAATTCTGCTGTGGGTGGTTCAGGGCTGTGGTGTGCTGGTAAACGTTTAACAAGGGCTGGGGGCCAGGGGAGGGCTGCTCTGTAGCATTCGCCAGTTCCTGCTGTGTGAATACCCCCCCCCCCTGTGGTGGCCAATTCTGAGCTGTCCCTGTGACGTCACTGAATGCAGAGTTGGAAAGAGACGTTCAGGAACATTATCATAGTATTGTGGATACATGAGCAGAGGTAAAAGTAACAAGAAGTAAAATATTAATAATTAGGAAGTGAGTATTGACCTTCATTTTTAGTAAAAGTTATTTAATTGTAAGTTTCTATAATTTAATATTTAATGTTATCAAATTTACAGTCAGCTCTTGTAGATGAGCACTGGCTGACCCTGGCACTCCATGGCAGGGACCCTGCTTGAAGAATCCTGCTGGATGAACACTCTGGTCTCTCTCTCCCTAGCAAAATGCACATACCTGCACATTTTAATCCAAATTCTTGGGGACTTTAAAGATATCCCAAAGCCCATGATGGATTTCAGAGGGATCCCTGTCTCCCAGATTCCCTCTTGCTCTGTGAGTGCATCTCGAGGGCTGGTGGGGAGGCAGGAAGGAAGGATCTACTCAGTTTGGGGAAAGGAGTTTTGCAGATCTTTCCCTTTACCCCCCCTTCCCCCATCCCCAACTTCTGTGACCCCTGCCCCATGCCTCAGACTGATGAAGGATGCCACCGCCAGGGGCTTCGAGGAGGACTGCATCCCTGTCACCTCCAAGCTCTTAATCTCCTTCTGGAGCTATTGGGGCCCACCCGGCTGGTACTATCTTATCGGAAGCTGGTGACAGCCACAGCGAGTCAGAGAGGAACCCGAGGTGTCTTATCTCCCTTGCCTGCATCTGGAGGGAAGGCGGGCTGTTCTCTCTCAGTGAAGGGCAGAGTTTCGTGTCACTGCACTTGAGAGAACAAAGTCATTGCCCTTCGCAGACTCAAAGCCTTCGAGAGTCACGGGACAGGCAGGGGGACGCGGACAAAGAAAGGCTCTGTGCTTTAGAATCATTCACATATGAATGTCTCTTGCAGGGTGGACACACTATTATTCTCCTTGCACAGAAGAAGAAACAGGCTCAGAAAATTAACCTGCCTCAGGTGGCACAGCAAGAGAACAGGATTCGATGTGGGTCTGTCACATTCAAGGATCAAGCTCTTAACTTCTCTGCTATTGCCCTTACTTAATCCTCCCGACAGCCCTTGTCCCCATTTCACAGATGGGGAGACTGGGGTAATCACTGAAGTTCCTGGGGGGCAGCCGGCACTCTACAGGCCTCCCTCCTCACTGCAACGGCCCCCCAGCGAAGCACTGCATCCTTTATAAGACAGTGCCTCTCTGTGAGGGCGGAAGGAAGAGAAGGAAGGGAGAGAGACAGGCAAGACGGGGGTCTAGAATAATCCCATCGATGAGCAGAGCGGGCGGGAGCAGCAGCATCCACACTGGCAGGCAGCTTCTTGCTTGTGCTCCGGCTGGGGAACGGGGAAGGGGAGGGAAGGAGCAGAGCAATGATAACTCCCAGGCAGCGAAGCTCCCTGCATTTCTAGAGATGAGGTCATGGAGAGATGCTCCTTTTGTTCTCACAGCAACTGGGCCTACCCCCTTCCCACTCTCCCGCCCCAGGCTCCACGAGGAAGTGGGGTAGGGGGTGGGTGGGAATGTCAGAAAGAGGCAGCGACAGTGGCTGCGGTTCTCTTCGCTGTCCTCCTTATTCAGACGGTACCCAGTGGTAACCATGGCAACTGGCAGTGGGAGCAGTCATTGAGGAAGATGTTTATCCCACCCAGTGGGCAGGGCTGTGCCACACCAGGGTGCCAACCCCCAAGAAGCCAGCTCCATGCCATGGCAGCCTTGCTTGCGAAGGTCTCCGCCTCTTCCTCCAGGCTTCCTGGGGTCAAATCCCCGTTCTAACATGTGGGCAAAACTTGGCCAAGTTACTTAACTCCTCTGAGCCACGGGCTCCTCATCTGTTCACTGTAAGCATTCAATGATGATGATGATGATGATATTAGTATTATTCAAAGAATGGGCTGTAGGACGCATCAACAAATGAGTCAGACAGACCTGGCTATCAACCTGCATAACTGAGACGAACACCTGCCCTCTCTGGGCCCCAGTGTCCTCACCTGTAAAAGGTGAACTAGGAGGGACACAGTGGCTCATGCCTGTAATCCTAGCACTCTGGGAGGCCGAGGAGGGAGGATTGCTTGAGGCCAGGAGTTCAAGACCAGCCCGAGCAAGAGTGAGACCCCATCTCTACTAAAAATAGAAAAATTAGCCTGGCATGGTGGCATGTCCCTTTCGTCCCAGCTACTGAGGCAGGATGATGGTTTGAGTCCAGGAGTCTGAGGTTGCAGTGAGCTATGATGACGCCACTGCACTCTAGCCCCAGGTGACAGAGTGAGACCCTGTCTCAAAAAAAAAAAAAAAAAAAGGTGAACCAGACAGGCACTGTACATTGTTCTCGTGGTATGTCTTGGTTTGCATTTCCCTGAAAGCAGAGCTGGAAACAGGGTTTAGGTGCAGGCAGTTTATTTGGGAGGTGACCCTGGAATATAGTGGGGAGGTAGGAGAGTGATGTGGCAGCAGGGGGGAGGGGCAAGGAAGGGGGAAGCCAACAGTGAGCAGGTTCCCACCATCAGCACCTGGGGCTCAGGCCCACTGAGGCCCCTCGGAGAACTGTGTAGAACATGCCTCTGGATTGTCCCACCGAGGGACAGGGAGGCTGGGAAGTTTATCTACCAGCTGCCCTCCCACGGCAGGGAGAGAGGTCTCAGCAGAGAGATGCCAGTGTCTGCGGTGGGAGGCAATCCCTGTCGCAGGTAAATCCAGAGGCAGGCAAGGGGACATGGAAAGAAATGATAGAAACCCCCCGGTCTGTACTGGCACCCAGCAGCTACTCAAGGAATACGTATGCCTGTGCCCGCTCCATAAAACAATTTCTATTCTCACTCTGACTTCCGCTGCTTTCTTGAGGCCACTCCTATTTCCACAAGACTAGCACATTGCAGAGAGCCTGGGCATTTGGCCTCTTTGGCATCGATCAGCCCTGTGTGTGAAGACCATCTCTGCCTTTTTTACTAGCTGTGAGCCCCTGGGCAAGTGCCTTGATGCCTCAGAGCCTCTGTTTGTTCATCTGTAAAAGGGGACAATACTACTACTTACCTCACAGGCTCTGATGATAATTAAGATAATGTGTAAACATGAAATCAGCAGACTATTTCTGTAAAGGGCCAGATGGCAAATATTTTAAGCTTTGTGATCGGTCTCTGTTGCAGCTACTCAGCCCTGCTATTGTGCAGTGAAGGCAACCATGACGATATGTAAATGAATGGGTGTGGCTGGGTTCCAATAAAACTTTATTGACAAAAACAGGAAGCAGCTGGATTTGGCCCATCTGCCAGTTTGCTAACGGCTGGTATAAAGCACAGAGCACAGTGCCTGGTGCGTAGTAGGTGCTCAATGGATGCGAGCTGCTGTTACTATTCCACAGATTAGAAGGAACTCAACCCAAAAGCTCGCCACTGCTTGGCTAAGTTTCTGCTTCTTCCCCTTCCGTGTCACTTGTCAACCATTCAAAGCACGAGTTACGTCCTAGTCCTTGCTAACTGTAGTCCTTGCCACTCTGAGTGTGGCCCACGTACCAGCAGCATCACCGTACCTGTGAGTTTTTTAGACACACAGAGTCTTAGGCCAAATCCAGACCAACTAAGGTCAGAATCTGCATTTGAACAGGATCCCCAGGTGACAGCTGTGCCATTATAGCTGGAGAGACACCGTTCCCGTTCGTCATCCACCTGCCCTTCCCAACCAGACAGCACCTCCTCCGGCCCAGTAGCCCAGTCTCGGAGCCAGTTCCTCTGGGCTGCTCACTTCCCCTCTTCTCACCGTCCACTCCACGTCCCTTCTGCCCCCACCCCAGCTGTGGGCCCCAACCCCTGTGGTCAGTGCATCTCTTACATGCAGTCACCGGGGGTCCGTCCCCAGCGCTCTGCTTAGTTCTGGTCACTCCACACCCTGCTCCTAAAACTCTCCCCACTCCCCAGCAGCAGCTGCAGTGGCCTGTGTCCCCCAGGCCTCCCAGACAGCTTCCTTTTCTCCTCATTCTCTCCCTTCCCCCCTGCTGTCCCAGGGCTTTCTCTGCCCCAGGCACTCCCTGTGAACAATAAAAGAAATTAAAAATTCATTTCACTTCTTTGTGTTTTTTTTTTAATGTGGCTACCAGGAAATTTAAAATGGCACATGTAGCCTGCATCATAGTTCTATTGGACAGCGCTGGTCTGATGGGACAGTGTAAGGATTAAGAATGCAGGTGCCAGAGTCCCACTGCCTGCGTTCTGTTAAAGAGTAAATCGGCTGGGTGTAGTAGCTTGCACCTGTAATCCCAGCACTTTGGGAGGCCAGGGTAAGAGGATTGCTTGAGGCTGGGAGTTTAAGATCAGCCCGGGCAACATAGCAAGACCCCCATCTTTACATAAAAGATGGAAAAAAAAGAAAAAATTATTATGAGACTTGTTAAAATGGTTAGAAATATTTTATTCAAGACTATTGCAGTAGCGGAGGGGGATGGTGCTCAATTCTGAATACAGCAAGGATAAGTGGGGAATTATAGTCCATGAGCAGATTAACGGGGTCAGTAGATGGAAAATTACTAAGAGGAGACATCAGGGTAGGGGAATCCTTGCTAAATTGACCTAACAGGATTCTTGCTAAAGGCAGGTCAAGGACTTATATGTTGTTGAAGGTGGAGGATGAGGATATTGATCAGGTATCAAGAGTGATCAGATATCAAAGGTGAGGGGATTCTCTCTAAACTGACTTAGCAGGATTTGGGCTGAATAGGATAGGGGCCAAGGTCGAGGCCTAGTCAAAAACAGGGCTTAGAGGAGCCTGATTTATGCTTGGTCAAGGAGAGAGTGTTTGTCCATTCGAATTCCAGCTCTGCCTCTGTATGGCTGTGGGTCCTTGTTGAAACTGGACAACCTCTCTGTGCCTCTGTTCCCTCATCTAGTGATGATCACAGAAAATGGTGATCACAAACGTGTGCACCTTGAGGATTGCTGTGAGGGTCGCAGGAGATGATGTGTGCTGAGCTCTTGGCACCTTGCCCGGCACATAGCCAGCCCTCGATAAATGGGAGCAGTTGTTATCATTTCTCCCCCCGTGACCCAGCAGGCAGGGGGTCTCAGACATCTGGGAGGACTGATTCTGACACCTCCAGGGATCCTGGATTTGGAACACTGGAAATGCTGACACGGATTCCTGGTTTTCTCCTGACTCACATGTCTTCCAAAGCATCATTAGCACCCTGTGCCATTCTCCTACCACAAGTTGATGGTTATTTCTATAGTCTCTGTAACCCTCTGTCGAACCATACAGCCATTGTCACCAAGAAACAAAACTTCTACCAGTCATGAGTTCCACCAAGTTAGGATGCTGGTGGTCATCTCTGCCCCTCCCCAGCTACAAGACCCACTTTCCCCCAACAGCATTGAGATGCAGATGCACACCCTCCAAATCTGTGCCTCATCAAGATGGGAAATGACCATGGGTCACAGACCTTTGAATCCTTTGCAAATGCCTGGAACTTAAGAGTTAATTTGTGAATGCCAATGTCTTAATGGACTTAAAATAGTTTCTCTCTCTCTCTCTCTCTTTCTTCCCCAATTTGAAATCCTTGGTAAGCCCAGAGTGAGCAAATTACAAGGGAACATTTGATGTGGGAAAACATGGCAGACCAGGACCATTAACCAAAGTTGGGCCATTACACATTCATCATTGTTGGAAATGGGACAGACAGCCAAAATCTCCACTGAGGAGATTTAGAATTCCCCAGGGAGAGGAGAAATCCATTTCTTTGCCAGCAATCTAGCTCATCCTCTTAGAAAGGCCTTAAAAGTGCATCAGAACAAAGACAGCCAAGAATGGCGACCAGCCGCAAGTGGGTAACATCAGCTCCATTCATTGGACCCAGATGTAAATTTTGGTAAATGACCAGGCTCTTAGTTTTGGGAAAAGGTTTTTCTGAGAGATCCTGTGCCAAGCAGAGACATCAGGTAAGCCCAAGATGGCAAACAACTATCCCTTTTGTTCTCCGGCTCCATCACTTCCAACTTCCACCTTTGCTCGGATAGCTAGAACCTTTGTGTTAAGTGGTTCCCTGATTATAATACACATTGGAATCACCCAGAATGTCTGTTCAAAATGCACGTTCCAGGCTCTGACTTCCAGGTTGAGAAAGCCGAAATAGCACCCAGGGATCTACAATTTAATATAATAATTTAAAAAGCCAGATGGGGCAGTGACTGTAGCAAACCTTCCTCGCTGATGCAAAACTACAGAAACCCAGCTGCGTGGAGCTTCGTGTCTGGCCAGGGGCACCCTACTCTGTGTGTCCCAGGGAGGCAGGTCTGAAGTCTGCAGAGGAAGTTTCTATCCTTCCTTCCCCCTAGCAAATTCCTGCCCAGGCCAGCAAGGAAAAGAGTTTGAGCATGCAGTTGTTTCTGCTGTAAGAACAAGAAATCTGTTTTAGTTACACTTCATACAACTGCTATACACTATTGTGACTTGCTTTGCTATTGTCACCTATGGTGGTGATCAAAATGCATCAGCCCCAGCCCCTGGTTTTGTCCCACCCCTTCATTGCTCCCAAATTCACTGCACCTGAGTCCCTGTCCACTAGGCTTGTGGCGAGTCTGAATGCCGGCACCCTGGGTGCACTGGGAACCACCTGGAGAGCTTTTGTGTTAATGCCAGTGCCCAGGCTTCACCCTCAATCATGAAGTCGGGGTCTCGAGGGAGGAGTGGAGCCCAGCAGTGGTGCTTTCTAACTGCTCCCTGGGTGATTCTACCGGTAGTCCGGGTTAATAACGTCTGTGCCGGCTTTTCTAGCCTGGCTGCCCATTGGACTCCCTGGAGGAGCTTTAAAAATTCTTGCGGTGCCCGGGTCCCACTCCCAGAGGGTCTAGATTAATTAGTTTAATATTTTTGGCTAGGCACTGGAGTGTTTTTAAAATCTCACTCGGTTGAGAGCCACTGTTTAGGTCCCTTCGTTTCAGCAAGAAAAGTCCTGGTGTAAATTCCTTCTGGAGTCCTTATCAACTCAGACTTCTTCAGGCTCCTTTGGGGGCCTGAAGGTTTGGGTCTCAGATTCTGTGATGCCCAGGCATTCAGCTGGGGCTGCAAACACCTTTGTTGACAAATGAGACTTTGGTCAGCCTGTGAGCAAGCCCCATGGTTCATGGATTTGCAAACTTGCAGTGCTACTCAAAGTGTGGTCCCTGGACCAGCAGCAGCAGCACGGGAACTTGGTAGAAATACAAATCTTCCGGTGCCACCTCAGACCTACTGAATCAGGGGTGGCTGCCAGGATAGGGCCCAGCAATGTTTAGTAAGCCAGCAGGGTGATGCTGGTGCATGCGTGCTCTGGTTTGAGACACACTCCTTCAGTGTGCCTAGGAATCACCTAAGAAGCTGTATTCAGTGCAAGATTCCTGCACTCACCCACAGAAAGTCTGATCCTGGAGGTCTGGAATAGGAGCCAGGAATCTGTGCTATTAGTCAGCGCCCCAGGGTAAAAATGGTTCCAGGGCCCCACCTGGAAAAACCCTGTAGAAGCCGATCGCCCACAGAGGCCCATATCCCGTCTGGCCACATGTGCCACGCTCTGCAAGGACTCCCCTCTTCCCTCCCAAGCTCACACCCCCGCTCACAGCGCTTCTGGAATACGAAGCCCTCCCGCTCCCCAGACTTCGAACCAATCCACAGGTGGTGAAGGGCAGGACCCGCATCCTTAGCACCAGGGGTTCTGTTGCTGCTAGGGACCTGTGTTTGTGTAAAGAGCTCCTCCAAAGGTTTCCGGGAGGATAAAAACACTCAATGACTCCCAGACGTGGCTGGGCTGGACACATTTACTTGTAATCATGCTCCTGGCTCCACGCTTCCAGATGGACGGTCCCAAAGAGAATGATTTGTTTCCTTGCGTCTTCCTCCACGTTGCATTTTACGATTGCAGAGGGTCCCGCTTGCCATGTGTTTCCCTCTAATCTGTAAGTGCTTTTGCACGGGCCCGGCTCTTGGCAGCTCCCATATTTGCCGGGGAGAGCGCAGGGCCTGGCGCCGGGCCAGCCTCCTCCGAGTGGCGCGAGGTTGGCAGCCGAGGACGGCCCCTTGTCGCCGGCGCAAACTTCCAGGGCGGTGCGCCCCTCGCGCTCTCTCGATTTCTGTTATCTTTGAGGGGACTTGCCTTTTAATTTGTTTCTCCGGCAGCCATGCTAATGGGACACGGGACGCAGCTGAAGGGCTGTCTGAGAAACAATAGCCGCGGGGTTCCGTCAGCCAATTTGTCTCGGGCACCGTTTGTTATGAATCCTCCAAGCCCATTAACCCCTGAACCTGGGAGATGCTATCTCCCCAGGGATGAATTACCTTTATTTCCAGACATGTGTTTGCTCATTTAGCACCCTATTCATAAGAGCAGCCCCATTTTGGCACCGTTTTCAAGAAATGGGGAGGAAGAGCCCCCACCCCACCCCCCATAGAAAGTTCAGGAAGAGCAGCTGGCCAGGCCTAAGAGTTCAGGCTGACGGTCACTGAGCAGTTACTGCGGCCGGGCAGGATGCTCAGAGCTTCTCTGTACATCGCTGTCTTAGTCCTCACCACAACCCTGGGTCCTGCGTGGAACCACGAACCCTATTTTGCACAGGGGCATCTGAAGCACAGAGGGGTTAAGTGACTTACCCAAGAGCGCTCAGCTTGTGAGTGATAGAGCTGGGATTTGAACCCAAGCGCCTGCTTACCTTAAGCCAGCTCTCTCACCAGCCGGCTGCGCTCTTCCCCTTGATTTCTTCTCCTTTGGGCTGGGTACAGGAAAGGGTATGTGGGTCACAGGAAGGAATGGTTCATTGGCCTCTAGAGCTCCTTTCCAGGGGATCTCACTTTCCAAAAAGATGTTTGTTGACAAAAGCATCACATCTGACTGTGCTGAATTTGAGTGTTTATTTTAATCCTGAAGTTTATTTTTAGTTATACACACTGTTTTATTCATGTGGGTAAAGGGACAGAAAATTATACTTAATATTGCACAGCTCTGTCACCATTCGGCTTGAATCGAGGCTCCCGCTAGCTTTGGGTAGTGTTTGCTCTGAAAATCTTAGAAGATAGAAGTGATTCATCCCCCAAAATTGGATTTCTGATTGTTTGGAGTTGGGTTAGTCTGCACATAACAAAACTAAAATACTGCTGTTTAAAATATAGTTGATTCCCTTACGCAAGGGCTTTTTGTTTTTTGGGTTTGTTTTTTGTTTTTTGTGTTTTTTTTTTTTTTTTGAGACAATCTTACTCTGTTGCCTGGGCTAGAGTGCCATGGCGTCAGCCTAGCTCACAGCAACCTCAAACTCCTGGGCTCAAGTGATCCTCCTGCCTCAGCCTCCTGAGTAGCTAGGACTATATACATGTGCCACCACGCTGGGCTAACTTTTTGTATTTTTAGTAGAAATGGGGTCTTGCTCTTGCTCAGTCCAGTCTTGAACTCCAGACCTCAAGTGATCCTCCCACCTCAGCCTCCTAGAGTGCCGGGATTACAGGCGTGAGCCACCGATCTTGGCGAAAGGTTTATTCTTTAACAGTGTTTTGAAGCTTAACCCATTAGAATCACCAGGGGAGCTTTAAAAAAAATCATGATACCTAAGCTGCACCCCAAAAGACCAATTATATCAGAATCTCTGGGAGTGACACCCAGGCACCAGTATTTTTCAAAGCTCGCTGGGTTAATTCAATGTACAGCATGGTTGAGAACCAGGGATCTAACATAAAGCAACTCCTCACAATTCAGTTGTATGGTGGTGCCATAATGTCAACCCAGGTTTTTTCCATCTTCCTGAGTGTCCATCCTCAGCATCTGGCACTCATTCTCAAGGTCACCATATGGTCCAATATAGCTGCTAAAGGTCCAGCCATCATATCTGGATTCCAGGTGGGAGGAAGGCAGAGGAAGGGCAGGAATAAATGGTGTCGCCTAGTTGCTGTGGACTGAACTGTGTCCCCACCCTAAATTCATATATTGAAGCCCTAACCCCCAACATGACTGTGTTTGGAGATAGGGATTTTAGGAAGTAATTAAGATTAAGGGAGGTCATAAGGGTGAGGTCCCAATCTGATAGGATTCGTGGCCTTATAAGAAGAGGAAAAGAGTAAAAGATTTCTCTCTCTCTCTCTCTCTCTCTCTCTCTCTCTGTCTCTGTCTCTCTCTCTCGTACCATGATCTTGTACTTCCAGCCTCCAGAACTACGAGAAAACAAATTTCTGTTGTTTACGCCACCCAGTCTGTGGTCTTCTGCTAGGGCAGCCCAAGCACACTGAAGTAGTAGCTGGGTCAGCATCTTTTTGTCATCCTTCCCAGAACCCCATGGGTGCTTCTGTTTATATCTCATTAGCCATAGTCACGTGACCACCCATAACTGCAAAGGAGTTTGGCAAATGTGGTCTCTTTGCTGCATTCCTTGCCATCTCAAATAAAATCAGGGCTCTGTGACCAAGGATGAAGGGAAAAAAGCACGTCGTTAGGTGGCCGCTAGCAGTCTCTGACCCCAGCGTCCTAATGAACAAGGGGATGGTGGGAGGGGGAGAGGGACGAGAGCGAGAGAACGAGAGAACGAGAGACACGCAAGCACCTAGGAGAGAGCACGTTGGTAACAAGGAGACTAAGCGCGGTGCACTCGCATGATCCACATGCCAGGGAGCACCTGGAGCCGAAGGCAGGATTCCCGACTCGGAGCTTACGTGGACTGAGCATCCCCACCGCCCCCCGCAACATCACAGCTGTGGTGAAAGGGGCCCCCGGGGGGAGTTCAGCTGTCGCAGAGCAGCCTTTGTACCGGCGTGGCCTTGCGATGACAAATCCGTCTGCACAGAGGTCCCTGAACAAGCACCGTGACTCACACAGCTAGTGTATTTTTCAGGCTTTATCACGAGCAGGGAATGAGCTGTTCAGCAGCCTCTTCCGAGCCAGCGTGAGAAGGGGGGTAAAAGCTGGAGAAATCTGACCTGCAAACATCCGGCACTGCCTGGGAATAACAGATCGGTCACCTCTCTTCATGCCGTGAGCGACCCTTTGAGGACTGACTGCTGCACGCTGCGAGCTGGTCTGAGTGCCGAACAGACGGACGAGGTCCCTGCTCCCGCAGAGCCTACGTTCCAGAACGTGGAAAGAGAAAGAAACAACTCAACCAATGAGATCATTTCAAATGAGGTGTTGAAGAGAAGATGGGACAACATTAGGGACGTTCTCTTTGGGGACTGAGAGTTGAATGATGAGAAAGAACCCAGATGTGGGGAGACCTGGGGGAAGAATGTTCCAGGGGAAGAGTGAGGGGCAGGAGACTGGCGTGTCTGAGGAGCAGAAAGGAAAGCAGTGAATGTGGAGCAGTGTGGACAAGGAGGGGGCGGGAAGCGAGGTCACGGAGGGGCAGAGACATAGGGAAAGACTCTGGATGCTCACTTAAAGGGCAGGGGGAGGTGTGGACGATCGTAAGGTAGAGAGAGACATCCTCCACTTGCTAAAGACCACGCCAGCTGCCACGTGGAGAGTGCATGGTAGGACCAGGCCCTCGACAGCAAGTTTGCCAACCCTCAGACTAGGGGAGAGTTGAGGCCGTATTGGGATGGGGAGAGACCGGGATATATTTTGGAGGTAGGGCCACAGGACTGGTTGGTAGATTGGGTATGGGAGAAAGGGAAGGATGGAAGGATGCGATTCCATGTTTAGGCTCTTGGCTTGAGGATCTTGGTGGGTGGCGGTGCCAGTTGCTGAGATAAAAAGATCATATTTGGGAAGGAAAACCAAGAAGTCTTTTCTGGGCATGCTATTTTGAGCTGCCTAATAGCACGCAGGCAAGCAGAGCAGAGAGCATCTTCCTGGTCACGAGTCTGCTAGGATTCTCACGCCATTCGGATAACTCAGCGGCGAGTTGGAAGCTACTCAGTGAGGGACCCAACCCGCTCATACGGAGGAACGTGGTCACTGGGAGAGTCAAGAATCAAGGGGACAGGCACACCCCAGAGCCCTCGCCAAGCTCAGAGACCAAGTGAACAAAAAGGCATAATAAGCCTTAGCTTTGAATTTGGCCAGGAGGGCCAACCAAGGACTAAGGTGATGTTAATTCCCTTTTACTAATTAGTAGACTTAGTGCCAGCATTATATTTATGTGTGTGCTTGAATGGTAAGAGTTGGGAAACTGTGGGCTTCCCTTTCACCCCCAAAGTGCTCTCCGTCTCTGAGCTGGACACCTTTGTCTCAGATCCCTGCGTAATACCCAGTTGTTTGAGTTACATCATATAAGGTCACTGGGAAGACACAAGTAGTGTCCTTCACCCTTTCGGATATCAAGTTAGAAGTCTCAGAATTAATGCTCTCTCTCTCTCTCTCTCTCTCTCTCTCTCTCTCTCTCTCTCTCTCTCTCTCTCCCTCCCTCCCCTCTCACCCCACCCCTCTGTCTCTTTCTCTGTCACTTCTTTGAAATGTCTCCCAAATCATCAGCCTTCATCCTTCTAGCCCGGAGTGAAGCAATAGCTGCCCCACCCACCGACTGCAGTTGGTCCTCACACGGTTTCCAGGGTGACTGTCCCAGGACACACATCTCATTATAACAGACAATGACAGTTTTGTCTGCCAAGAACAGTAGCTCCCTTCTGCTGGGCCGTGGCTCAGCCCCGCTCCCCCAGCACGTGGCTTTGGATGCAGCTGCTGACCCCAGTTCTCTGGCCCCGGCCAGAAGTGGGCGGATGACTGGTGTGGGCTAATCAGAGAAGTCCCGGCCTCCCACCCCAGAGATCTGGTTAGCACCTGACATGCCAGGAGCAGAGAGCTTGCCTTTCCCCAAAATTCGACATTTCAGTCCACTGTGCTGATGGCTGAGAGTTAAACAGGATTTAACCTGGCAAAGAAAGGAAGGGAAAGTGCTCCGGGCAGAGGACACAGCTCCTGCAAAGGCCTGTGGCGGGAGGGAGCACGGAGCACAGCAGGCGTGGAGAGGGCGTCCGTGTGGCTGGAGCGGGATGTGGACAGCAGCGGGGAGCAGCGGCAAAGTCACAGCAAGCATTCGTATGTTGCCCCGTATGCTGGGCACTGCTCTGACCACTTACTGTATAGTCACCCACTTAAACCTACAGTCATGCAACGATATAGACATTATTATCCTCCCCGTTGACCCATGAGGGAAGTAAGACACAAAGAGGCACTTCTCCGAGGTCCTACTCCTGTGTGTGGGACGGGATGTGGAGAGACACGGGAAGGAGCAAAAACAGTACGTGGTGAGCAGTGACAAACTAAACAGACCGGTCACTAGCCTCACGCACATGCCCGTGACCCTGGACAGTGGGGCTGTTTGGGGGATAAAAGCTACTTTGGCCAAAAGAGTGCACGGCTGACACCTGTGTCCCTACGAAGGCCATGACGAACGCTGGCATTAGCCCAGGCTAACTCCAAGGGGGTCTGGTCGAGGTGGACCCCACAGAGTCATCCCTACCTCCTCTGAGGAGCCAAGTACTCGCCGTCATGAGTCCAGAATCAGCACAGCCTTGAGGGCAGCATCACCCCTCGGCCGCGGGAGTGCTGACACCAGGGCGGGGAGTGCCTGGCCTGTCCCTGGAGTCGCCCTGAGTCCCGTAGCCGGCTCTTGCCCCTACATGGAGCAGCTCCTGGATCCGCTTCCTGCTCCTTCTGCTGCTTTTCCACATGGCTGGATTTATTTTCAAAACAATTTATAGTTACATTAAATATTAAAGGCACTTTGCAGGTGGTGTTTACTGTTTGAAAAGTTAACAAATGTATGTTGTGCTGTATGAAATGGCAAAAACCAATTTGGAGCGCTTGATGGCTTGGGCTGGGTGATAGCGATGTGACAGCTATTTCCATATTTTAACAAGGGAGCGTCTTCAGAGGAGCCCTGGCAGGTGATTGGGCGAGAGGGTCACACGGAGAGGGTGGAGCGCCGGAGCCAGGGACGGGAAGGCCACCGCTGGCCTCTGCACTGCTTCTTGTAGCTGTTTGTGAAGCCCGGGGCCACACCAGTGACCTACATTATTATTTAATATAATAATTTTATAATCCTGTTTTTATTACGAAGCCTTCACTGTGTGCCCGGCACTGTGATGCATCCTCTATATTCTTATACGATAGACTCATTCATTCCTCCTACAAATGTTTATGGAGCTCTCACCCTTGCGCCAGGCATTGTGCGTGGAGAGACCAACACGAAGCAAATAAGTAGACTCGAATATAAGGTAATTGTAGATCATGGTCAGCACCTGAAAGAAAGAAATCACGTGTAGCAACATGGAGTAACGGGGGCTGGAGAGGGAAGGCTTCTCTGAGGAGGTGCCATTTAAGCTGAAGCCTAAAAGACAGCAGGCATCAGCCATGGGGACGGCCGAGGCATAGGTAGTCCGGGCAGAAGGAACAGTAGGTGCAAAGGCCCTGGGGGCAGAGAAGAGCTTGGCTCACTGTAGTACCTGACAGAAGGCCGATGCCATCCCAGAGGCCTGAGAACAGAGGATTGGATAGGGGATATTATAATCCCCACTTTACAGATAAGAAATCCACAGCTCAGAGAGGCTGATTTCTCTAACTAAGGTCACACAGCCAGTTAATGCAGAGTTTCAGATCTGGTAGGTCTGAGGTGAAGCCTGAGTATGTGCATTTCTAACAAACTCCCAAGTGATGCTGATGCCGCTGGTCTGTAGATCACGCTGCCCTGATGCTGAGGCTGTTGGGGACTGTGCTGTCATCATACAAATGGTCATGGAAGCTAGAAGCAATGACATCCCTAGCACTTACTCTGAGCTGGGCACTGATGTTGGTGATGATATATATATAGAGAGAGAGACAGAGAGACAAAGAATTCTCAGAGCAACCCTTTGAGGTAGGTATTACTATTATCTGCATATATCTCTTTCTACAGATGGAGAAACTGAGGCACAGAGAGGTAAAGTACCTTGCCTAAACTCCCATGACTAGCTCGTGGCCAAGCTAGGATTTGAACCCAGGCACTCAGGCGCCGGGGTCTGCCATCCTCCCTGAAGGAAGCATTGCTGGTTTCCGTGTCTCTGGTGCTGTTCAGTAAAGTAATTATTAACTAAACGTCATGATTAACGCTGCAGTCTGCCACCTCCCTGGGCCCTGGGGCAGCGCGTTTGTGGGTCCTGCTGCACTCTGAGGGTTCCTTGTCCCCTCCTGCTCTCCTTCCCTGATTAGTGCAAGCAAATATTCAAAGGAGCACGCATTCCCTGCGCTCCCTCTGACTGATGGGGGTTGTCACAGGCTTCCGGAGAGAGCCCGTCCGCAATACTTCTCCGAGGATAATGAACGTGGACCTGTGTGCATTTCTCATGCGCTTGCTTGTGTTTATCAATCTCACATCCTTGGGGCTGATGGTGATGGAGCACCTGTGGTGGGCCAGGTGCTGGGCTCAGAGCTTTCAAACCTTCCTATCTGTGCTACCGGGGGTGTTATCAGTCCCACTCGATGGATGGAGAAACTGAGGCTCAGACAGGCAAAGAAAATTGCTCTGGGTCTCGCAGCTGGCCAGGGATGTGATCCCACAGGTGGTCTGGATCCTGAGCCTTGTTTGCAAACTCTCTGGCCCCATCGGGATTATCGGTATTGAGAGGCCCAGGGGGCCCAGGCCCAGGCCTGCATAGCTGATGCCAGAAGAGTCGAGACCATGAGGTCAATCACAACAGGAGAAGCAGCAGACTCCTAAGGTCAGGTATGGCAGGAACACATCCCTCAACCCCTCCAAGTCCTTCCGAGTCCATCTTTTGACAGATGGGAAAACTGAGGCCCTGAGATGGGAAGTGATTAATTTCTCTTCTTTATAATACATTAATCCAGGCTTTCTCAACTTTGGCACTGACATTTTGGGCCAGGTAATTCTTTGTTGTGAGGGACTGTCCTATGCATTGCAAGATGTTCGGTGACATCCCTGACCTGTACCCACCAGATGCCAGTAGCAGCCACACCCCCCACCAGGCCAGGTCGGAACAATGAGCAACATCTTCAGATCGAGGGCTGGTCCAAAACCCCCATATCCATCTGATCAGACCACTTGTTTGCTTAAAATTCTGTAAGTTTCCCATAGTTTTTCTGGATAAAATCCAAACTCCTTTGCTGGATCTATAAAACCTTCAGTGATATAGTCCTTCGAATTTAATTCTATAACCTTGGCTCTAGCCAGCACCTTCCCACACCCCTAGAGTGAAAAATAATAGCTGACAAATACTGAGTACTTCCCACGTGCCGAGCTCCGTTCTAAGTACAAACACACTCTGACCATTACCATCTCTGCGCCATGGCTTAGAAAACCGAGGGCTCTAGAGTTTAAGAAACGTGTGCAGGGCCACGCAGTTAGCTCCTGGCAGATCTCTGATTTGGATCCTGTTATTCCGACCCTGCCCCTCAGGCCCTCTGCTTCACATATCATACGTCCTAGGAACGATCTGCTTCTCTCGCTTCCATCTGAGCCGTTCCCGGAGGATGAGGGCCGCTCCTGCTTCTCCTCACTGCTGACCTCTCCTGCCTTCACTGCTCCCAGAAAGCAGGGACTGTGTCCCTTGCATTCCTCCCCGTATCCTGTGCCTGGCACGGACCCAGCTGGGCTCAGCCCGTGATTGTAACTCACCCCTCCCGGCAGGGCCGTCTTCATCAGGGATCATTTGCTTGGCAAAAACAAACTTCACTTGAGCTACCTTAAATAAGAGGGATGCGATCATGGAGAGTTAGGCTATCCTGTGGGCCACAGGGGCAAGAATTCATGTGGGTGCCCCCTCATTTAAGACTAGAAATTCTTTGCAAGAGATTGGGATGGGAGTTGGAAAGCTGGCAGGAACCAAATCGGCTCTTACTCCTCTTTCTCTTTGGGTCCTTGGGGAACACTTTTCTCTTTCTCTGTTTCATTGGCCTGCTTTTTGCTGCAGACCAGCTCCCCAGCCTCTCTGTTTGCACACAGAACATGTGGTCCCAGATGGCTGCCCCACAGGGCCACCCCCCACCCCAGCACGGGCACCCGAGCGCCAGTCTGCACGCACCTTAAAGGTTTAGTCCACGAAGCTCCTTGACTTGTAAGTCTGAGTGCTAAGGCCAGGTCACTGGGAGGGAAATCTGATTGATCAGAGGGTGGGAATCACAGACCACGGGTCACTCAGCAGAGGTGCAAGGAACAAGCCCTCTTGGAACGAGGAGTGGTTTGGGGAGAAGAGAAGAAATGATTGAGGAAGAAATTGAAGGGCAGGGATAATTTGTGGCGGAAGAAATGCCTGGTGTCTTAAATTGTCCTGGGGGTCCCCTGGGTTGAGGATACAGCTCCCTCCTCTCCAAGAAGAGGCCTTGTCACTGTTCTTGCTGGTGGAGCTGGGAAGGCCCGCATCAAGGCGGGGGAGGCCCACCCGATGAGGCCCCCACATGGTCGCTTAATTGCCTTTGCCTCCCTTCCCCTCACACTTTACAGTGCCGAGTGGGTGCTGCTGCCCAGTGGCTTAAGTGTCTTGACGAGCCTCAGAGAAGACTTGGGCAAGGTGCAGAAAGGCACCTGTGGGCCGGCCTGGGATGGGCTCCCTGATTAGGTTCTCAGCCCATGTCCCCTCTGGCCACAGTTTCCAATTAACAGCAGCAGCAGGCAGAGTGGAGGGGGTGGGTGACCAGACTGAGCAGGTCCCAGGCAGCGAAGGCCAAGCCAGAGCTGAACGCTGTCAGGGAAATGTGGAGGGTCTGTTGGCTTCTGGACACCCCAGGTTATGACTCTGGTGTTGTGTCTATACAGCCTCCCCGCCTCCACCTGGGGGAAGGCACGCCCTACCCCAACAGCCACCATCCATGGAGAGCTAGCTGTCTTCTTCCTCCTCCTCTGGGCCTGGCTGAGCCCAGAAGGCCTAATTATGTTGAGCAGTCTGCAGTTTAGCACCTGTGGTTAGGCAGTGAGGCGTGGGATTCTTCAAGTGTGGTTCCCCCAACACTTGCATCAGATTCCCCGGGGGGCTTGTAAAAAAATGCAGATTTCTGGGCCCCACCCTTGACCTACAGAATCAGAACCTCCGGAGTAGTGGGGCCCAGGAGTCTGCATTTTTAACAAACCTCCCCTGCCCCCGCCCCTGCCCACCACCACCAGTGATTCTATTGTGCTCACAAGTTTAAGAATCAAGAATCACGGGCACAGTGGTTAAAAGCTGGGTGTCTAAACTCAGAGCCCGGCTGTTATTAGCTGGCCCTGTGACCAAATGAGGTCCCACTCTTCATCTCAGTTCCCTCACCTGTAAAATGGGCGTAAACACAGCACCCGTTTCATAGGGTTACTGGAAGCATTCAATGTGCCTAGCTGTAAATACTGAACACTCCCTACTGATAACTGCCATGCTCTGTTCTCCGTCGAGGACAGAACAAGGAGGCGAAAGCTGTGAAGCCTGAAGAATAGGATCTGACCCAGACTTGGGGCTGGGGCTGGAGGGCTGGGGTGGGATGTTGGGGAAGAGCGATCCCCATGCAGAGCACAGCAACGACGAGACATCATCCAGGAGACGGCCCAGAGGACACAACATCCTGCAAAGTCCCTGTGGCGAGACAGCACGGGGCACGTAGGGACTGCCGTGGAAGGGTAAGGCTGCAGCCAGATGTGGCCAAGGGCAAGGTAGACAGGGAGGCAGGAGCCAGACTGGGAGGGGCCTGGTAGACCCGGGAATGGGGACTTGATCTTGTGGATGGAGGACAGACGTTGGAGGGGCTTGGTGCAGGGTCATGCATTGCAGATGTGTAGGTTAGATTTTCAGACTATTCCACCTTTAGTCAAGGGACCTGAGGTCCTTGCTTAGGGTGTGCTTTTACAACTGCCCCCTTCCCCCTAGTGACCCTCAGATGGGTCGAGAAATCTGTGGTTCCAAAGGATACACCACCTGAGACCTGCACCCCCTTCTGTATGCACTGTGCTTTACATACCTGGAATTCCTGCCCCGAAGACCCCCAAGCCAACCTTTAGGGCCTGTGCAGACCTTCTTCTCTGGTCCCTCTCCCTTCTCCAGTGAAGCTGCTACAGCCTTTGTCTACAGCCCTGAGACAGAGCACCAGTCCGAGAGGCAGCTGTGTGGATGGAAGGGGCAGGCAGCACTTGAACTTACCCTCTGCAGAGTGACACACGCAGGGCTGGAGATGGGAATGTCTTAGGCCTGAGCCCCCATTTGTACTTTCCCCCAGACTCCAGCACACACGGGGGCAGAGCTGCTGCTGATCTGTTCTCTGGCTGGTGTGAGGGGAATGGACTCGGGGAGGCCTCCAAACTCAAGGCCTGCTGTTGCCAAAATGCCAGCCAAAGAAAATGGTGGTTTCCGGCTAAGTTGCAGCAGCAAGAAGGGAGAGAAGATGATGGATTCAAGGGCTATTCAGTAGGTGACCTTGTACTGTTCCCTGTCTTGTCTTTGACTGATCATAGGAACAACCTCTCCCTCCCGTTCCACAGGGAGGAGGAGGATGTAATCTGAAGCTACTGGGGGTTGGATGCAGAAACAATGACCTTATCCAGCCTATATAGAAAACGTGAAAGAAAAAAATCGGTGACACACAAAAGCTAATATAGTGTCATTTCACTTGCAAAAGGGCCCTGTTGAACCTTACTGATGGCATTGACCTTGGATGCACGGTAAAGACAATGAGGAAGAGAGAAGTCACAGGAGGGACGCTTTGAGCTTATGTGAGATTAAGGCTGCGTGGAGATCTCATGCCTTCTGTTTACCCCAACCACATCTCAACTGTCCGGAGAAGTCCAAATGGTCTGAACCAGGACCCAGTTATCTGGGATGTCCGCTGGTACCTGCAGGCAAGAGACACAGTCTACTCTTCTACTCAGCCTTTCCAGCCCCTAAAGCCCAGTGGGGACACTTCCATATACAGCCACAAGGGCACTCGTGCTCAATGGCCATGACTCAGGTCTAGAGAGGTATTTTCTATTAGCTTGATACCAGCAAGGAGGGAAACTGTGGAACTGTTGACCGGGCTGAAAACTTCAGCAAGGAAAACAAGCTTGGCGGTTGGAGAGAAAACCCTCGTAAAGGCTGACGTTACTTAAGTATCAACTGTATCAGACACTTTTCAGTTTCTAACTCAGTTAGTCCTCACAATAGCCCCATGAGATACAGGTAACATTATTCCATTTTGCCAAGGATGAACTGATGGTTAGAAGAGTTAAGTAACTTCCCAAGATCACACCACTAGGAAAGGCTGGAGCGGGAATTATGAATCCAGGAAGTCAAAGGACATGGGGAGTCCATCCGTGTCAGGCCTTCGTACCTCCACTGACCTTCCCTTTGGCTCTGTTGTGGAGGAGGTAATCAAGTCTAACCCCCTTTCGACTCTGGGAGCCTATGCTTTCTTGGCCCCCGAAGGAGAAGGGGAAAGCTGTCTATTTCTCAGATGGATAAACAAGACCTGAGACCAGACTGAAGGTCTCTTTAATCATTTTTCTAAGATGGAAATATCTTCCTTTGTATTTCTGATAACATACGATCAATGTCAAAACTGCAGTGAAAACAGAAGTAAACATCTGTCCCCTCTTCCTCCGCCACCTCCAGTGTAATATGCCTCTTCCTCAAAATAAATGCTTCAATAGTTTGGTGTGCATTCGTCTGGGCCAGCATTTCTGAAAGTGTCAGTTGCAGACCCTGAATGTTCTGAGACATGTTCATAGAGTCCTCGGGTCAAAGCTGTTTTCATAATAGGACTATTTTTATTTGCCTTTTCTACTGTGTTGGTTTTTGTGTTTTTTGTTTTTTATGCATCGATGGTACAAAAGCAATGAGAGCTAAAACTGGCACCTTTGCATAAATCAAGGCAGTAGCACCAGATTGTATCAGTAGTCACTGTATTCCTGACCAACATCCACTTGCAGTCAAAAGAAACACATTTTTTGAGGTCTGTCCTTGATAAAGCAATACAAATTATTAATTTTACTAAATCTCTACCCTTGAGTACACATCTTTTCAATATGCTTTGTGATGAGGGGGACTTGTACATAAAGCACGTCTGCTGCACATTGATGTATGGTGGCTGTCCCAAGGAAAAACCTGCATGTGACTTGCATTGCCAGCTGAACTAGCCACACCTTTTCATGGGACACCATTTTTCCCTGCAAGCGTGACTGTCAGACAAACTTTGGTGATTTATTCTTGGGAATTTGGCAGACAATTTCTTTTTTCTTTTTCTTTTTTTCAGGAATACTGTGTTGAGAGACAATTTCTTAAAAGTTAGCAAAGTTGGCCTGTCATTTCAAGCGAAATAGTTGACAGTATTTGCTGCCAATAAAAAAATTGAGCTTTCATTCAAACAAAAATTAGAATTTTGGAAAACTTGGATCCTCCACTATGTGCTTGACAGCTTCCCCATGTTTAAAGACTTTTCTGATAGGATCAGTATTGATATTAACACATGGGACCTTTTGATATTGCATAATGAAATAGAACAACATTGGAAAGATCGGCATCTCTGTGAACCGGTATTTTCCAAATGAGTGATGCATAACGTAACAAAATCACACAGGGGTAAAAGATCCATTTAAAATACAACATAGACCAATTGATTTTAGCATGATAGAATACAGAAGTTCACTGAAGGGGTTTCATGTTTCATCCTGCGACTAACCATTAAAAAAATGACCACTTACTGAGTTTTGGTGTAGTATCAAAGAAGAATATCCCCAGTTATCTGAAGAGAGTATTAAAATTCTCCTTTTTCCAACTGTGTGAAGCTGGATTTTTTTCATATACTTCAACCAAAACAATACATCACAACATGCAGAACGGATATGAGAGTCTGCCTGTCTTCAATTAAGACAGACATTGAAAAGATTGGCAAAAATGTAAAGTAATACAACTTTATTTTACTAATTTTTTGGAAAATATAATGATTTTTCATAAAAATATATATGTTAACATGTAAGGATTTATTATTATTTTAATGAAGTAATAAATATATTTTAAATACACATTTTTAAAAAAAGCTCTTTGGGCTCCTGTAATTTTAAGGGTATAAAGAGAGACCGAAGTTTTAGAACATATAGTCAAGCAGTTTTATGCATAAACCCATTCTTTTCAATTAAAAATATATCAAGGACATCCATTCATGTCAAATATAATATATAATATTTAATATTTAATAATATAAATAATAGCTATCTTTAATTAAGTGCTTTGAATATGCCCAGAGATTGTGCTAAGCAGTTTGTATACATCATCTCATTTCCATTTAGTCTTCACAAAAGAACCTGTGTGAGATAAGTACTATTTCCCCATTGTACGGATGGAGAAACTGAGGCACAGAGAGGTTAAGCTACTTGCCCAAGGATATACAGCTAATCAGGTGACCCAACCAGTCTTGAACTCAGACAGTCTGACTCTAGAGACTACAGGCTTCATAGTAACCCAAAGTGTGGACATCCCAAGATCTCTGTGAATAAACATACACTGAGTAGTTATTAATGACTAGAGTGATGTATAGGGCTTTGTTAGGCACACGTATAGCATCCGTTTGGATAGCTGATTTGTGTATCCATGAGGCTTTAATCATCATAAATCATCTGTGGTCTTGGCGTACTTGTGTCTTTGCACAGGCTTCTGGTATCCGAGAGAACTCAAGGACCAGCGAGGACCAGCTGTGCTCCTGCACACTCTTTTGAGACCCTTGGCGAATGCCAGGGTTTTCCCTGCCAAACTGTGAGGGGTGCATTCGCAACCCCCCCAATCCAACTTCTGTCTTCTTCTCTGCTCTCCCATGACCCCAGAGTGTTCTTATGCCACATGTCCCAATTTGTAATGATCTGTTTGTCATCTGACTTGCTCAGAACGTGCCCCCCTCCCTGCCCCCGCCCCCAGACCTCGTGCTCCTTGGGAACAGGGACCCTGGCTGTTTGTGCTCATCCTTGTATCCTCCGAGCCTAGGATGGTGCCTGGCACATAGGGGCTCTCAGTAAAGACTCCTTGAATGAATGGCTGAAGCAGTTGCTCCCAGAGCTCTGCACCTGACCCCTCAGATCCCGTTGCCATCTCTGTGCACCCCAGGTCCTGGTGTGCTCTGCCCTAACCCCCCACCCCGGGCTGCACTTGTGGTTCTATGTTGAGGGCCACCCTCAGGTGGCTGGAGCCTGCTTTGCTGCACCAACCAAGTGCCGACGGTGCCCGAAACTGTGTTGCCCCTAACCAATGACTGATGGTGACAGCAGCAAGTCTAAATGCTCCATCATGTCACCCCCTCATCAGGACACCTTGAGTGTAGCCCACTCTGTTTCCAGGGCTCCCCTGCAGGACTGAGTCCACAGTACCCTTCATGGAACCTGGCCCGATACACACCCTTGCACGCTCCCTTCCCTTCTTCCTCTCGTATTTCCCTGCAGCCTTTTCTAACGTATCACTCCTATCCTCGCCTCTGGGTCTGCTTCTGGGGAACCAGACCTGAGATAGTTTGAAACTGCCTCCATCACCCCTCATGCCTCCTAGACACTTCATATTTGTGGAACGAATGAATACCAAGGTCTCATATATAGTCCTAGAGCTCTAGGGCAAGACTTAAGGAATGCAATGGTTAAGAAATAAACTAGTCCAAACTTTGATAATTAAGACCTCGGGGAGAGTGCTACCACCTGTGGTGTGCTGGAGCTGCTTCACACTGGCTTGCGAGGGCCCATTGTGAGACATTCAGGAAGTTCAAAGCCAGTTGTAAAACCCTTGGTAGCTTGACATTGGTCATGGTGGGAGTATTTACACCACAGAAATTGGCAGATGCTACACATCAAGGCTGTCCCCACCCCCACTCCACCCTCGAGGGGCCAGTTTACCATCAACACTGCTGGACGTAACACTTTCAGGTTGAAAAGAAAACCTATACAACAGGTAAAATATAAAATATTGGTGAAAACTATGGGTTCTGAAGTCAGAGAGACCTGGGTTCAACTGTATGGTCACTTATTGATTCTATGACTTTGGGCAAAGTACTTCATTTTTCTGTGCCTTCATTTCCTCATCTATAAAACAGGGATGATACCACTCACCTCTTGACATAATAAATAGGAGAAGTGCTTAGCTCAGTGACTGGTGTGTGGAAGCAGCTCAATGAATGCTGGCTACTATTAAGTTAGAAGAACCAGGAAACACAGAAAGGCCTGGAGCATGGTCTTGGAGACGACTGTCCTGGTGCCCCATGCAGATTTCATCTCATTGCTTCGTCTTTGGTTGTCACCCCAGCTCTGTCAGGTCCCCTTGAGCAAAAGCTGTGGTCCAGTGAACTCTTAAGAGGATGAATTGAAACCCGAAACACCAGCTGTTGGCTCATTCTACAGATGTCTCAGAGAGGGAATGAGCACTGGCACTGTGTCTCTGTGGCTCCCTTCAAGAAAGGACCATTCATTCGAGGAAGATTTGTTAGCAGAACCTGTGCCCAGGGGGCTGGAAATCACATTGGCCCTGAGACCAAGACCCGAGCTCCTGGGGCATTACACTGACACAAAATCATCCCATCAGACTTGGCCCCAATTAAACGCACAATACATATCCTGAGTCAAACGCCAAGGATTAGCTAAAGCTTGAGCAACCCCAGGACAGTGTCGCCAAAGCTGTCAGTGCCTTGCCCATGGGTCCCAGGGACCAGCTTTCCCACACCCGATGGCTTCCGACCACAGCCACCTTTCCCTCTGGCCACCTTCGACTCATGCACAGGACACGTGCCCCTGGGAGCAGCTCTCAGCCAATGATTGACACAGGTGGGTGGCTGAGTCCCCAACCTCCTCACTCCTTGGGTAAGACAACTCTGTGGCATGTCCCACAGCGTCTCCCAGAGGTCACCAGTGGGATGAGCCCAGGTGCCCACAGTGGTGACCTGCTCACCAACATGCCTGCTCTGACTGCCTTTCCTGCCCCTCCTCCTTCCCCACTGCCTGCCGGGGCTTCCGGGTTCACTCCCCCCAATAAAGTACTGGCCCTCACAGTTCTGCTTCAGAGTCTGCGTCCACACACGATGGATGCCGGTTATTCAACACCCACTGTGCGCTTCCCCCTGTGGAACAGCGTCATGAAGGGCACAGGTTAGGGTCCATGCAGAGACGGGGGACTGATCCCAGTTAAGAGTGGCAAAGCAGGCTGCTGGGATTTCAGAGGCAGGGTTATTGTCTCCAGCTGTCCCTACATCCTTCTTGGGCTGTGACGTGCCATGCATAGATCAAACTTGTAAACATTTACTGCAAGTGTTTTAACAAGACTCAGAGTTATGGGCTTGCTGGAGAAGCCCTGGAGATAATGGAGCAGACATTTAATATGGAGTTTCCGGACTGGCCTTTTCCATGAGTAATATTATAATAAAAGATAGCATCTACTAAGCACTTACTCTTTTTCAGATACTCTGACCAAAGGCCTGATCTCATTCAGCCGCCACAGCAACACTATGCAGTAGTGGTAGATACTACTGTATTTCATTTTATGATTGAAGAAACTGAGTCTCAGAGAGGTTAAGTCACTTGTCCAAAGATACCCAGCACAGGTAGTTGGTGGCGTTAGGAATCCGACTCAGAGGTCGTGCTGTGGCCCCATGACTGCCAATGTGTCACGCCTGAAGCATGATGGACACGTGTAGATCACACCCTCCCTCTTCCACCCCACTGGACTACAGGGTCCAGGGAATGATGCGCTTCTCAGATTTGTTCTGTCTTTAACAAGGGGCTGATGCTTACTGTGGAATATTGCTAAATCCCTCTCCTTTCTCTTTCTTTCCCCCTCTGCAACACCCTCACGTGTCCATCACAGGCACATCAGGGGCAGGGGAATGGAAACCACCGTGAAAAGCAAGACAAAGAAGGCCCACCGTTGCCAGCTGCCTGGGACCCGACACAAGCCATTGTGCATTACTTTTCCGTGGAAGAAAAGCAAAGGTCGTGTGTGTCAGTCTGAATGCTGGCTGTGAAATTAATGCTTTGGCTGAATGACTCAGTCAAGACGGAAACATGACTTTGCTCACACTGGCATGGGCCAACATTTCCCTCCCCCCTCCAAAAAAAATGCTGGTCAGGATCAGTGGAATCTTTGAAGGAAAGGGAATTGCATCCTGTCCTTCACTTTTTGCCCCTCCTCCCCAAGCTACTTTGGTCTCTCCGATCACTGCCCTGCAAAGACCTGGCAGAACTCCCCCTTCTCCGTCTTTCCACAGGTGTAAGGGGTCAGCACGACACCCAAAACCTGAGCTATAAGGAGGAGGATGCAGAAACCAGGTCCTTGATCCAAGAATCGGGCTGCTTGGAAAGGGCTGGCTGCGCAGGCCCGCAACGTGCAGACTCCCGGAGGAGGCTGGGGTGGGGAAGCTCTTGGCTGTGGCCCGATCGTCTGGGAGACGGGGGTCAGGGTGGCTTGGTTTCAACAAGCTGGCTTTGATTACTTGGTGTTCAGCTCTGTGCTCTCGATCCTCCAGCCGGAGCCTGGCCAGGTCAGCCTGACCCAAGGTTGTCACCCCAGAGGACTGTGAAATCACACGTGCAGTTCACTGGCCACTGCCGGCCGGAGCCTGCACGACAATGTCTCGGTTGCTAGGGCTTTTGTTGGCCTGCTCTGGAACCAATTCCTTTTGCCTGCAAATTAGTGTAGGTTCCCGAGGGAATGGTGCTGGCCCTCGCCCCTCAGCTGCTCTGCTCTGTGTGTGTGTGTGTGTGTGTGTGTGTGTGTGTGTGTGTGGTTGAGGGGTGGGAGGAGAAGAGGGGAGGCTGTCCCCTGCAGGCTCCAATG
The DNA here is from genome assembly GCF_020740605.2 of Lemur catta. NCBI lineage: Eukaryota > Metazoa > Chordata > Mammalia > Primates > Lemuridae > Lemur > Lemur catta. The sequence continues at coordinate 20,183,647 of NC_059145.1, read as the reverse complement.
TCAGCTGCGGCTGCAATTGGCCAAGGGAGGCCCTAGCAAGAGGTTGGAGGGCCGAAAGAGGAAAAAAACAGAATCTCTCTCTCTCTCTTTCTGTCTCTCTCTTCCTCAAATGGTCAAAACTTTAAGGAGACAGAATCCAACAGGGCTGGGATTAGGATGAGGTGAATGAGGCCAAGTTCTGCAAATACAAGGTCAGCTCTCGACTTTGTTCATCATGGGACTTTTGCACTAAGGTTGATATTTATTAAAGATTGCATTGAAATATCATTTATCTTGATGACTGAGCTTTTAGACACCTTCTTAGAATTTGCCTCTGAAGCAAGTGCCTCCCTTGACTCATGCCAGTCCTGGCCTTGCCTTCCAGCGTGTGTGACGCACGTACACACAGAGAAATCAGCTGTCCAAATGCTCTACCTCTAAGCCGCTTGTGTGCGCTTGGCAATACGTAGCTGAGCACTTCTATGTCAATGAATATAGTTCTACACGGGTCCAGCAGGCTCTGCCTGGGCCCCACCCCTCTCTCTAACATTCCTGTGTGCTCTAGCCAAATTCCACTGGCAGCTCTGCAGTTCTGGGTCTGAAGTTTTGTTCTGGAACTGCAGAAGGCCAGGCTGCCTATGAATTCAGTGGGGGCAAGTGTTAGAGAATGAACCCCTGCCAGGAGCAGCTCTTGACCAACGCCTGCGGGGTGTTGGTGTGTAGATACAGCTCCCCTGTCCATTGGGTGGGACAACTCCGGTGCGTGCTCCGTACAGGGTCCCAGGCTCCTCCACGGGAATGCGCCCCTGTCATCCACGGTGGTACTTGGCTTGATAACACACCTTGACTGGCTACCTGCCCTTCTCTGTTTCACGTCTCCTGTCCCTCCTGGGGTTGCCCACCCCCTCCCCCGGGGAACAATTACACTTGATCTTTGTCTCAGGATCTGCTCTGTTAAGATGGGCATTCGGATTACTCCAAATTTTTCGATATTAACATATTCACCACCAATATAAATTCTAGCACGTTAATAGCCCCCACATCCTCTTGTGGGAATCCAACTTGTATGTGGTTCGTACAAAGCAAGGATAACAGAAGAGGGTCTTCGGTGAATAGAGAAGGGAGAGGCTCTATGAGCATGGCTGCAACTCAGAGTTACGTCGTCATCTGAAATTATCATTTTCACTATGTGCCGTGGCCTCAAAACTGTGGGGAGGTGTTGTTCTCACCTGTCAGACTGTGCATTCGCCTTGCAGTTCCAGTGATGGCACAGGATGGTAGATAATCGATAAATATCTGGTGCTTGAATAAAAGGAGGAGCGATGGATTCATGCTCTGAACCTCTGCAGAGCTGAGCACACGAGACCATGGAACTTCTCTGAGCCCCTGGGTGTCTGTGCCTCGGGAGTCTGGTTCTCCCGTGACGACAGAGAGAGGCGTGGCACTCAGGTTATCAAGGTGAGTCCCAGGGGACCAAACTCCAAGGGGGTTGCCCTGGAGATGTAAAACAGGGGCCCAGTCTTTGGAGATAAAAACATGCTCTGGTCCTCAACAGAAGCAGAAGAATCTTTCCAAAGTGAGAGTCAGGCCACAGTACCTCCCCTGGGGGGATTCTGCCTCCGCATGTGTTGGATGGAGAAAGAGAGTTTTCATCCAAATTGAGTAGAGCAGTCGTATCCTCTGCCTGCTGCCTCCCCTCCCTGCCTCTCTCTGTCTTTCTGTCTCTGTCTCTCTGTCTCTCTCCTGGCTGTGAAGGGCCAAGTGTGACTTCGCAGGATCATTAAGCTGCATGAGTCAGCTCTAGATCCATCACTCAGAGCTGTAATGGAAGCAGGATTTTGACAAAAACTGGACACTTCTACTATTTCAATTGCTATCAGTTGACTCCAGAAGCATTTTTCAAAGATGATGACAGAAATCTAGTTATTCCAAGAGCTGATGAGGGAAGGCTGTAACTTTCCCCCCAAATGTCCTCACAGCAGTCCTGGCTCTTGAAGGCCCCCTCTGCCACCCCGCCGCCACCCCAGACCAAGGCTGACTTTGTCGATGTGGTCTTCAACGGCCAGATGGTGACTCACCTGATCACACCCGAGCCACCCTCTCTCTCTTCCCCAGCCTCCTTCCCGCACTGCAGGGTCCTGTTCTGCCCCGTGATTCCCTTGAAGAACAAGCGCTCTCATCCCAGAACCGCCAGTCCCGCGGGAGTTTGCATCCCAAGAGGCAGCAGGTCCTCTGGGAGGAGCCCAGACAGTGGTCAGCCTTCCACTGTCGCTTTGAGAGGTGTCACATTTTGTCCCCTGAGTTTCGTATGCTTCCGTTTCGCTGCTTCTCTCTCCATTTCTGTCAGGATGTGTACCTTCACCTACGTCCACCCTTAAATCCTGGCCCACAGGGAGTCCAGCCTGGGGGTGAGAGGCTGACCAGGCCTCCCACCAAACATCCTAGACTGTGCATAGACACAGACGCTCCTGGGACTCTCCAGGGACTGATGAGGAAGGACAAGCTCAGGACCTGTGTCACATGAAGGCTTATTCTCAGCAGCCTGCCTTCTCCCTCTCACCAAAAAAACCACATTTCAGCCTCCCACCTGTCACTCACACATGGGCAACACATCATCTTTGCAACACAACGGCAGAGCAGTGACCCCCTAACCACCCTGAGCAGGGTGCAAGGACTTCCTACGTAACCTCTTGGCGGTCTCCCTGCATGTCCCTTGCCCGCTTGTATTTGTCAGCTATTACCACAATGATGCTGAGTAACAAACAACTTCGAAATTTGCTGGCTTAAAATAAGTATTGGTTCTCTACGTGGACTGTGAGGTTTAGTTAGCTCCAGGCTGAGGATCAAGCTCGATCTGCTCCACCTGCTAACCAGACAGAGCATGTTGTTTTCACGGTGAGTAGCAGGATTGCTAGAAGCCAAGTTCAGCTGCACACTTAACATCTCTGCTCATGTTGTGGTTGCTCGTACTCCATGGACTCAAGCAAGTCACAAGAGCAAGCGTTAGTCAGTGGGGCAAGGGAAGCGTCCTTGTCCCTAAAGGAACAGGGAGAAGAGTGTGCTGAACAATAATATAATCAATCACATTACCCTTCCAGCCTCATCTTCAACCACCTACCACTGAATTCCCATTTAGCCGTACTGAATGTCCTGGGCCATCTCCAGCCCCAGGGCCTTTGCACATGCTATTCTCTCTGCATGGAAATCTCTTTCTCTCCCTAAACCTCTGTTACTTCTTCTGATCCTTTAGATTTATGTCCCTCTCTTAGTTCCTCAAGGAAGCCTGTCCTAATCCCCACACCAGGTTGGCTCCCCTGGTTAAGCCTATGCTCTGTACCGGGCACTGCCCTTTGACACTGAGGCTTCCAGGAAACCACTCCAGCATTAGCACTCTGAGAAAGTTCCCCACTTCTGTGCTTTTGCTCCTGTTATCTCCCTCTGCCTGTGATCTCCTCTGTCTCATCTTCGTCTACTCGGCTCCTTCTTATGATTCATAGCTCAGTCTACACACGACTGTCCCTGGACACCTAATTTAAAGGTGCATTACTCTCTACATGACACTTGTAACTGACGTTTTTTTCCTTAGTCATTCGATTGTTCTGCTAGCATGCATGCCCCAGTAAAGGAAGGGTCCTTGTCTAATTTGTCCATTCCCATATCACCAGTGCCTGGCACACTGCTTACCACATGGCAGGAATTTTTTTGAGTGAATTAGCGAATTTGGCAATAGTGCTTCAACAGCCCTCATGTCTGTTAGACGCTGACCTCCGCGGTGTCTGGAGTCAGGCTTGTTCATTTGCTGTCCTGCCTCCACTGCCTAAGACAGAGCCAAGCAGCCACTGGGGGTACCATGAACGCCTGTCGGGCACCTGAAAGGCGCTCCGGGGTTGAGTTCCCATTGCCACAGATGTCGGTGCGAGGGGTGAACTTGGGACGTGACCCAGTAGAGGAGAGGAAGTGAGACAGGGAGGAGAAGGAAGCCACACAGGGTGTGTCCATGAGCGGGTGGGGAACGGAGGTGCAGGGTGTGGGTGTGGAACACACCTTAGAGCTATCCCCAAGGGGGGCCAGAGGAGCTGGGTGTGTGTCCACCACCCCCATCGAGGGCTGCTGGGGCCGGAGCGGGTAACACCCTAGAACTTCTGGCCTGTCCTGTGCCAGGGCTGGGCCACTTTGGGCAGCCAGAGGACGCCCTCGGGCAAAGACGCTGTTGGAAACGATTAGATCTGAGCAGCCTGCCCGGGAATGAGCCCTGTATGCGACAGAGACTAACAGAGTGAGTTAAGTCAGGGAGAGATGCTCCAGAGGACGGCAGGATGGGGGGGGTCAGGTAAGAGGCAAAACCAGAAATGCTGATGCCAGATTTTATGGCCACATCTGGAGCAGCACAGGGGTCTTGGGAGGGAGGGGACCTTCCCGGGAGCTGTGACTCATCCAACAGGGGGCCTGGAAGGATCCTAGGCTCAGAGTCCAGGCTCGAAGCCATCGCAGTTACTTGGCAATTCATTCCTGGTTTCTCAGAGGTAACAGCCAAAGCAGGAAGGGAGAGTGTTGCTGCCTTTTAAAAGGCTTAGAACATTCTGGAAAGAGACCTAAATTTACTAGTGGGAGAGAAGCAGGAGGGAAGTGGTTGGAGAGTTTGGAAGGCAGCCAGGAATCCTGCATCCTCTTCGCAGGCCTCACAGCGTGCATGGGCGTTTCGGGCACGTCCCCTCGGCCCCTTGGCAGCCCCTGTGGATGTTCGAGTTGGGGATAATCCAGGCTTTTTCTCGTCCCAGGGTCTTGTTTTGGGCTATTCCACCGCCTCTTATGCCTGCAACCAAGAAGCAGAAGGAAAGAAACGCACAGAGGAGAAAACTTGAAGCAGCTCGGGTCAAGGATTAGCGGGCGAGCCAATTTCTAATCAGGGCTGACCTGCCCTAGTCCCGCCCTGGGGCACCAGCGATGACCCCCCCCCACCGTGGTTGCTGTGGCATCTCCCCTGCGCCACACACTTCAGCAAGTGTGCTGTGTCCAGACCGACTGTCCCAATACTGCCCTGTCCCTGGAGGTCCTCTTCCCCTAGGGGCCATACCACGGAGGGGTTAAGGACCCCTCCTCTGGAACCAGGCGGCCTGGGTTCAGACCCTAGCTGTGCCAGGAGCTCCGTGTTCCCCAGCCAGGCCCAGTTCCTCCAGCCCTGCCTCAGTGAGAGCATCTTCCAGTCGAGGGTGAGCCCACGTCACTCCATTCCTCTGGGGCCCGGTGAAGGCCCCGCAGTCTGTCTGGCCACGGAAGGAAACACTGTCTGTGTTGAACTCATGCAGAGATCGTTGTCTTCCTCCACGAGGTCCCTTCCCAAAGAATACTCAAGCGCAGTTTAACTACTCACAATGTTTGTCTTCGGCACAATTTTAGAATCTTCCCTGCCATATATCAAGTGACTCACATCAGCGTGGCTTCTCAAAGGGTCATCCCAGGGACACCAACTTGGGAATTACCTGGGCTGGGGGTGGGGGGAAGAGGGAGCTCATGGAATGCAGTTCCTTGGGCCTGGGCCCGAATTAACACCCTCATTTGCTTTTCTCAAAACCCTTGTGTGCGGCTGTATGATCGATCCCCTTTTAGGGTAGATGAAACAGAGGCTCGTAGAGCTTAAGGAACGTGCCCGAGGTGACATAGGTGAACAGTAACAGAGCACGTCTTCAACTGCTGCAGCCCACACCCTTGCCACAGGCTCACCGTGGATCCCAGCTGCTCCCGCCAAAACAAGCCCGCGGTGTGCCAGCCCACGACACAAACTTGGGAGGTCGATTTTTGTCTCTTCCGTGTCTAGGACAGGCAACAGTTTCATAAACAGTTCTAACAAAGCTGTCTTTCACAGCCCTTCGCACTGCAAAAAGTCTGACTTCAGAAACTGTGTCCCCAGGCTTCATTATTTCCCTCTTTTTTCTCAATTCTTCAGCGTTTCACTTGCAGGGGAACCTTGCTCAAACACTTCAACCCTGCATTCAACAAATATTTATGGGGAACCTTCTACATGCCAGGCGCTGTACATGGTGCTGGAATGGACTGTCGTGAAGACAAAGGCCTTGACTTTATAAAGCTTCTATGCAAAAAATCAAAAAGGGAAAATGTCAGGGAGAGATAGGTGCTCGCTACATTAGGCAGATGATAGGGTTTAGGACATGCTACTCTGAAATGTGGCACCTTGGCATGTGAGAAAATTGCAGAAGCAGGAAGGCCTCTCTGCCCTTCCCCTGCCCTTCTCCCCGGCAGCAGGCCATGAAAGAATTCTCTTACCTTCCTCTGAAGTAGGTCACGAGAGCCTCACATGAGCAGTGCCCACCCTGTACCCAGAGGGAAGGAAAGTCCCGGACACAGGGACGTGGAGAAGAATCTAAACAAACAGGCCTTGCTAATTGTCTCCAGTTTATTACCATTAGATCACACCCCTTTGTCCAACCATGCTCCTCCACAACTATCCACCCGTCATCAAACTTGGCATAAAAACACGTTTCTCTGTTTCTTTGAGGTCTTCATTTCTGAAGCCTCCCCTGTCATATAAAACTTATATTAAATAAATGCGCATGCTTTTCTCTCGTTAATCTGTCTTTTTTTAGTAGGGACCTCGGCCATAAACCTAGAGATGGGTGAGGAAAGAAATCCTTCCTCCTCCACACAAGGTAAGGAGGATTGGGTGTGAGGTGGAGAGGTGTCATGTATTTTAACTCTAAAAGATAGACTTTTTATAAAACATGACCTCAACGCCATTATCACAGTTAAAAAATAACTAGAATTCCTTAATCTGCTCTAATAGTCCGTCGGTGTTCATGCCCCCTCATTGTTTTACATATTTTGTTTGTTATCATGGAATAAATCTTATTTAGACTCAGATTCAAACAAACCTCTTTGAGTCTTAAGTTCCCGTCCATTTTCTTTGCTTTTGTTTCTTACAAGTTTTGTTGAAAAGACCAGGTCATTTGCCCTCCAGAATTTCCTGCAGTTTGGATGGTGTGGATTGCACCCCTGTGTTGTCATTTACTCTATGGGGAGGTGCTGTCTAATGCAGGAGGTGACAGGTGAGCAGAGGCCTGAATGGACACAGTGAGGGAGCCGTGCAGAAATCCAAGAGGAAGAGGGTCCACTTCAGCTTCCACTTTTCCTTAGTGTGATTGCTCACAGGCATGACCTCTGAAACCCTTTTTTTTTTTTCATGGAAGTGCCCCCCCTTCATTACAACTAACCCAGCTGCCTTCATCAATCTGCAGGGATATATGTGTGGTTAAAAGCACTTGGCCTTAAAAATTACAAACAGCCCAAGTATCTGTCAACCGAACAAATCTACCAAGTGCAGTATATTTCTACAATGGAATATTACTCAGCAATGAAAAATGAATATACTACTGATTCAGGCAGGACACACATGGGCAAATCTCAAAAACATTATGTTGAGTGAAAGGGGCTAGATACCCAACAGCCCACACTATACACTGCCACCTGTGATGTTCAAGAATAGGCAACGCTTATCTATGGTGAGAGAAATCAGAATGGTATTTTGTTTGGAGGTGATAGTGATTGGGAAGGGGCACAAGGGAACCTTCTAGAATGATGGGGATGTTCCATAACTTGACCCAGGTGGTGGTTGCAATGATGTGCACATAAATAACGATTCCTTACACTTAAGATGTGTATATCTTCCTGTGTGTAAATTATACATCAGTTTTTAAAAATAAAAATAAAGAATTAGGTGGACTTTGGATTTAGGCAGACCCAGCCACTAGTTACCTATTTAACCTTTACCAATTCTCCTACTCACTTAGGACCTCAGTTTCTTCAGTATAAAATGGGATTAATACAACCACCTTCCTTGGTATTGCATGCAAAGCACTTAACACAGTGCCTGGCACATAGGAAGCCCTAAAAAAATTAGCTTTAATTTCATTCTTACTAATATCTGCCCAGCCCCCCAACCCTCAGCAAACTCACAGCGACGAAACCTCAAACCAGCAGACTTGGCCTTCATATTAATTCCATGTAGCACGTCTCTATTAGGGGCAACCAAAAGACTCACATTTGTAACTTGTTCATTAATGATATGCACATCACCTCCTACTGCTGTTCTTTTAACATGTTGCTTTTATTTGGTCTAATTGGACCGCAGCATGGTTAATCACAACACTTTGTGGGGAGTTTGGAGAAGCGAATGGTTTCTCATATGTGTTGGGCTGCATGGCTGCCAGCTCCTGCCTGGTCCCCCTGGAGCCTGGAGACAAGAGAGTCGCTGGGAAAACATCCTACTCATCTGGAATCCTTTCTCAGAGGACTGTCTTGCGTCTCGGCAAAGGTGCTGCTTAACACTTGCAACTGGTTTTTTAAGAAATCGCAGTTTATTGGGCATGAGGGGTGTGGGAAGTAACCTCAAAATTGACTTCTTCCTATCCATGTCCTTTCTTTGTTCTTGAGTCTTCCAGCTTTTTTTTTTTTTTTTAAGTGACAGGTCCTTTGTCGTGTTTGGGTCCACAGTCTGGGTTTTGCTGCCCCCATCTCTGCTCGGCTGAATTCCCATTTTTCTTTGGATAACGGCTCCCTTGGTGACATCTTGGTCCAATTCCGGAAATTTTCAGCCATTTTTAGTTACTAGGAAAAAACTCATTCCAAGAAATAAGACTTAGTATTTTTGTTTAAAATTTTTATTTTTATAAATATTTAAGTATAAGAGAAATATAGAAAATTACACATATCACGAGTGTACAGTTCAATGAATAAAATGAACACATCTGTGCGAACTCCACTCAGATCAAGAAACTAAACAAGATCAAAATCTTAGAAATCTGCCCATCATCATTACCCCCTCAAGATAGTCACTATCTTGGCTTCTAATACCATAGATCTGTTTTGTTTTTTTGTTTTTTTGTTTTAACTTGATAGGAATGGAATCAAATAATGGGTCCACCTGACGTCAGATTGCCAGCACCTGTATCTCTTTGCCTCTTTGCCCGAGGGCCTTCTCTGAGAACTGGAGCCCACCCTGCCCGTGCAAGCAGCCTGCTGAAATGAACCAGGAAATTAACACCTTCCAAGACCACCTGCAGTCAATGGTGAAGAAACACCCCAGCCCCTGCGAGGAGCATCTCTGGGGCATGGTCCCTCTTAACTCTCAGACAGCCTTGTGGGATTAAGTTCCAGCTGCCTATGGTGACATCCGCTTTACAATATACTCTTTTAGAGGCTGCCTTCGGTCTCCTGTCTCACTTCCCCAATTCTCCTACCTGTGTTTCCCAGAATTCCCTTCCAAGTAGGCTAATTGCAGTAAACGCCTTGTCTTAGAGCCTGCTTCTGAGGGAGCTCGAACTACTACGATCCATGATTGTCTTGCAATCCCCATTGCTTGGCTTCAGAAAGAAGAACCCCCTTCCCCTTCCCAATGAGGTTAGCATAGCTTTTTTTTTTTTTTTTTTTTGAGACAGAGTCTCACTCTGTTACCCAGGCTAGAGTGCCGTGGCGTCAGCCTAGCTCACAGGAACCTCAAACCCTTGGGCTCAAGTGATTGTCCTGCCTCAGCCTCCCGAGTAGCTGGGACTACAGGCATGCGCCACCATGCCCAGCTAATTTTTTCTATATATTTTTAGTTGTCCGACTAATTTCTTTCTATTTTTTTTAGTAGAGACGGGGTCTTGCTCTTGCTCAGGCTGGTCTCGAACTCCTGAACCCAAACGATCCACCTGCCTCGGCCTCCCAAGTGCTAGGATTACAGGCGTGAGCCACCGCGCCCGGCCAAGGTTAGCATAGCTTAAAAAAAAAAAAACAAAAGGAGGAGGAGGAAGATGAGAAGAAGTAAAAGGAGAAGAAAAAGGAGAAGAAAAAGAAGAAGAAAGAGATGAAAGAGAGGAAGGAAGAGAATTATACTCTACTCCCTGGAAGGCCACAAGACGCCACCTCTCATTTTGTTCCTATCAGCCATTAGCGAGTGGAAAGGCAGTAACGATGGCTAGTTCTGGCATCTCCCTGGGCCTGAGGACAGAGTGCTGCCTCCCTGTTCACCCCGCCCCCCATGATGCTGCAGAAATCTCCCCAACTTCGGGCTGCTGTCCGCCAGTCTGAGACAATGGGAGAAAACCCCACTTGGTCTCCTGTTACACCTTTTCAAGGCTGTTTTAGCATCCAGTCTTCAGGCTTCTCCCGGCCACCAAGGATTTACAGCCTCATTTTTCTTCATCTTCCACCTGGGACTCCTCACTGGGGCTCAGATTTTTCTAGCCTGTCCCTTCCCAGTCCTGGATGGCTGCCTCCTAAAAACAGAACAGCTCGTGGCACGCCTAGCAAAGGAAGGAGCTGCAAGTCTCCTCACTAATGGTCTCTGCTGGGATCTCGGAGACAGACTCCCACTGTGAGATTTCTGTGTCAGAGACTCACACCAGACTCCTGAGTGTTCCTCTTGTTGTCAAGCGGGAGAGACCAAGGCTCTGACATACTCAGGGTTTATGTTCATAACTGTCTCCACAAGGCACTCTTGGAGACTAATTTGCTCACTGACGTGGCCGATTTTCAGTATGAGTTGATTTGCAGGTGGCTGGGACCGCAGCTTTGGGCAGGACCCTCCCCAGCGCCCTGGACACAGGGGCCAAGCTCGGGCCTCTGGGGTTCAAGGATCCCCTGAAAACTGTTGGCAAAATTTTGTATGTATTTGCTCACCTGCATTGTTCTGAGGAACAGATTCATGGCTTTCTAAAACTTTTCAAAGTGGCCTATGACCCTGTATCTTAAGAACTCCCTGTGGGAAGGAGAGCTGATCATTTGAAAAGTGAGTTGCTCTCCCAGGCTCCAGTGACCCCACGTGCACTTTGCCAGATAGACACGGGTAGCCTAGTTATGGCCAATCGGCCTTGGGGCTGGGCTCTGGGCCATGATGCACCCCATTAAACAGACCCGACCCCACAGCCCTTGAGGAGCAATGAGTGGCTCCTCCATGAGGACTGGAAGGGGTGGCAAAGATTGAGTCACACTCCAGAACATGTGCTACATTTCCTCTTTACGCATTTCTTGTCCCAAGTTCTCTCTCACAGAGGCAACTGCTCTCCCCAAATCTCCTTTCTCTGCTTCTTCCTAAATAAAGACCCTCTCTCGCTCCTTTCTCTCACGTCATCCGTCTCTTTTTGCCAAGCAGCTTTGAGCCTTTTCTGGCCAACTCTCCTTTGCCTCTCTCAGCCTCTTGCCGTTCTCCTATCTGCCCATGAACTTGGGCAGCTCAAGGAAGGGGCTATGGAGCCAAACAACGCCAATGTAGAAGTCTCTGGAAGGGAGCAGAGGCCAGACAGCTCCAAAACTCTGCCCAGTTTTGTTCGTATCACATACTCACAGGGTAGATAGAAATGAAAGCAAGGAAGTAGGTACCTTTGACACTTAAATTGTGTTATGAAAAAATGGAAGTAGAGCTATGTGAACTGACATGGATATTGAGGATATATCAAACAGGGAGGAGATTAGAATATCTTGAAAATTGGTACTTCCTTAAGAATGAGCCACCTGGGACACAAATTTAAGGAGGCTCTCACTGTCAGGGTTGAGGCAAATGGTGACCTTGCACTAGTATGAACCTGAGAGTGGGTGCCTCCTTAAATTCTGCACCCTTGTCCTGATAGTAAAAGAAAACAATAAAGCAGAATGGTCCCACACATTAGTAGTATGACCTCACATGTAAACGCTACACATGTGTTTTAAATACATAGAAAGGTCTGGAGGGTTCACACCCAAACTGTGCATAGTGGTTCATTCTGGAGAGTGGGATTGGAGGGGAGTGAGGAGAGCTTCACTCTTAACTTTTCCCGTTTCTGTACTGCTTGAAATTTCAAAATAACAATCATACACGGCTTCCATAATTTTAGACAAACCAGAAAAATAAATAGAGTAATAAACTGTATTACATGTCAAAGGGCCTACAAAAAAAAAAATAAGCAAAACAGATTGTTGGGGTTTTCTGCTTGTGGTCAGATGCAAATGGTGAAAGCTGAGACGTATTAAATACTCCTTTCCCCAGATTTCAAACCCTCACTCTGCACGACTGCCACCACCTCTGACTCATCTGGTGTGAGGCTCATTCATGCGGCAGATGGAAGTCAGTGTTTCCCTGGGACGATGACACAGCAGGGGCGGGATGTGATCACGTTTCCCTTTCTCTCCCCTGAAATGAGGATCCAGTGAAGGTGAACGTCAGCCCCTGCTTCCAGAGGGGCAGCGCTGCGTGGTGGGGAAGAGAGAGGCAGAAGGGGCTGGTGTGGCCAAACCTCAAAGTCTGGCCGGCAGACACACCTGGGAAGGCTCTTAGCCAGCGGTGAATAAGCCCACAAATTAGACTTGTTTTTCCAGCTCTGAACTTCCTAATCAGTCAAATTTAACCCCATATCTTATCCAAGTTCTTCGTGAAACATTTAAGAAGTACACATTACTTGAAGCAGAGCAGAAAAGTATAACTTCATTGTTTTCCTTGCTGGCATCCTCTGCCTTTCCCTTGACCTTGGCTGTTCCTGCCTGACTCAGCAGTTCTTCCCTTTTGTACCACTTCCATCATTCTTGGGAGCAGACAGGCAGGAGGAGCACCAACCCTGTCGCCCAAGAGCTTGGTGTCAAGACACCAGAGGACTGTGAGCTTGCTGGAGACTCCCAAGAACAGTGGTTCCCACCCAGGGGCAGTTTGCATCACAGGGGACCTGGACAACGTCTGCAGACACTTGTGGTTGTCACAGCTTGGGGGGGACTATTGGCATCCTGTGGGTGGATGCTGCTAAACACCCACCAAGGGGCAGCATAGTCCCCTGCGACACAGAATTATCTGGCCTGAAACGTCAGGAGTGCTGGGGTTGAGAGACCTTGCCATTGAGCCTCAAAGAGTGGCCCAAGGACCAGCAGCTCTGATATCCCCCAGGAGCCTGTTAGAAATACAGAGTCTCAGGCCCCACACAAACCCCAGGCTGAGACACAGCAGAAGATGGATAACCCCTGTGTGTCAGCCAGGATAGGCTAGTGTAGGGGTCAGTAAACTGTAGAGAGCCAGATAGTAAGTGTTTTAGGATTTGAGGGCCAGATGAGCTCTGTTGCAATTACTCAACTGCACCTACTCAACTCTGCCTTTGTAGTGTGAAAGCAGCCATACACAACATGTAAATGAAAGGGCATCACTGTGCCCCAATCATTCAGCCAGCATTACTTTGCTGACTCCTGGACAGTCGTACTATGGAAATATAATCTCCAAAACAGCAGAGATTATTTCTCATGCACACTACATGTCCATCATGAGTTGCCTAAGGGTCCTGTGCCATGCCAGCCCCAGTTAGGGACCCAGGGTTCCAGCTTCCACCATTACAACCTTCATTGGTCATTCTACAGAGGAAAGTACACAGCAGGCATTGCACAATTGCACATGCAGTGCACAGACCAAGCATGCACTGGTTCCTAAGCTTCTAGCAGGAAGGACGACCCACCTCTCACTCATATTTTATTGGCCAACGCAAGTCATGTGACCATGCCTAACTTCAAGGGAGTGGGGATGTGTGCCCAGAAGGATGGCAACTCCTAATGACTACTTGAGTCCCCTCTCCTACAAAATCCTACCCTATTCCATGCATAATTCATGCAATCTATGAATTCTGTCAAGGACTTGAATAGACTGAAGTAGAGTTGCATCCCGGGTTAGGCATGGACCGCTTAGTGATGAATTCCTCTCTTCCTCATGCCTCTGTAAGGAATAACAGTACGAGCACACATGGATCCAATTGTCTGCTCTGTGCCAGGTACTGAGCACTTAACATATTTCACACCTTTCCAATCTCACTACAGTTCTAGCAGGTGGGTATCATCTGCCTTTTACAGATAAGAAAACCTGAGACAGAGAGGTCGTGTGGCTTGTCAAGGCCACCAGCTGGTAGATGGCAGAGTTGTGATTCAAGTTCAGGCCTGTCTGATCTCAAAACCTCTACATGTTAACATCATAATCAGATATTTTTTATACACTTACTAGATACCAGACGTTGTATATACTCTTTTGCTTTTAATCCTCACAATAACCCTATGGAGTATCATTAGCCCCATTTTACTGATAAGGGAAAGGGGCCAGGAAGTTAAGTAATGTGCCCAAGATCACATATTCAATGGTAGAACCAAGATTCCAACCCAGATCTACTGACCCCAAAGACTGTGGTTCTGCCAGGTTCTAGTACTGGGACATCTGTCTGCAACTGAGGCCCTGGGCCCTGTGGGTGCCCTGCTCATACTGCTTGGGCCTTACCACTTCAGAGGATGTCAGTGGACTTCCAACTATTAGGATGTTTATCTTTTTGCTTGAGGGCCTTCTTGAAAGCCACACAGGGAAGGCAGCTCTGTCTGTGCTCAGGGAAAAATCAGAAGAGCAAGAGATCACTATTACAGAACCAACATGCCATCCCCACCCAGCTATCAACCAAAGACTGGTGGAGCGAGTGCACAAATACCCCAGCTCCTCGCCTCCTGGCCCTCTGGGCATGTGCTCTACACTGGTGCCCAGAGCCCCTAGTGGGATAAAACTCTAGTCACCCCTAGTAGCAGCCGACTCTATCACACACCCATAATTGGATGTCATCCTGGGTTGTCAGATTTAACAAATAAAAATTGCAAGGCCCCTGGTTAAATTTGAATTTCAGATAAAACTGAAATCTTTCTAGTATAAGTATGCTCCAGGCAACATTTGGAGCAATACTAAAGAATTATCTTTTATTTATCTGAAAAATATTGCATAGAACATGCTTATATTAAAAAAAACTATTCATTATCCGAAATTCCAATTTAACTGGCATCCCGTATTTTATCTGGCAACCCTACAGCCATCCCTCTTCTGTGTCGTATCTCACTTCCCTACCTCCATCTCCCGTATGCACTGCTTGTACTCAAATCCTTGTCTCCATGTCCATGCTAGAGTATCTCAAACCAAGATGCAGGGGACAGCAGCAGGAGCAAAACATGTCTGCACACCAAGAGATCTTACTGATGCTTAAGGGCCATCTGGCCCCCTTGGGAGCCAGGACAATGGAGCCAGCAGCCAACCTCCACAAGAACCAATTTGAATACAGCTTCTATAGAAGAGGAAAGCCTTTCCTTCCTTGTCAGTGCCACTCCAGCTTGGTGCTCACTGCCGGAGGTAGCCCTTCATCCCTTTGTGTACTCTGCCCATAAGCGCTGAAATATGTGGACATTTCTAAATACCTTTTATCTGGGATTCCCTGATTCAGAACTCCACCGTGTTCAGCAGCCATAGATCAGACAAAATACTCAGGATGGCATAGTTCCTACATGGACCAGACCCCATTGCCACTGAGGGCCCATCTCACCCTCTATCTTCCTCTCTAATGTCCCCCAATGTTGTTCACCTTCTTCAGAGCAGCTTCATTCTTCAGGAGAAGCCCAAGCTATTCCCAGAGTGTGAATCTTTTTCAATCCAAACCAACCAAGGCAACTCTGTTGCCTTTTCCAATGCGTGGTTTCAAAATGGGTATGATATGTGTCATATCATATCCGGGGGAGGGGGAAGGGGACACAAAGGGGCATGTGGGAAACACCTCCTCGCTCCTAAAGAGAGTCATGAGTAGTAGGTGCCAGGTGCACCACCCATCTCTCTTCAGGAGAGAGGCCCTTATTCCCCCACTTGCCAGGAGTGTCTTGCCCAAGGTTACCACCTCTCCCTGCATCAGCCCACATTCAGTGATTGGCCAACGCAGGGTATGCAGGTCTGGCCTCAGTTTGCGAAACTCTGAAGCTCCATCCACACTCCAGAGTGCCCTGTGGGGCCAGCTGAGGCCTCTGCTGCAACCACGTCCAGCTCAACCCTCCTTCTGGCCAACCCTACCTCCTTTACTCCCCAACAGTTGCTGTTCCACAGAACGTTCTCCAACCTACCTCTTTGCACACAAATTTCCATCTCAAGGAACCAGGGTAAAACCACATGTGAAGAGCAAGCTGCTTTTTTTTTTTTTTGAGACCGAGTCTCACTCTGTTGCCTGGGCTAGAGTGCCGTGGCGTCAGCCTAGCTCACAGCAACCTCAAACTCCTGGGCTCAAGCAGTCCTTCTGCCTCAGCCTCCCGAGTTAGCTGGGACTACAGGCATGCGCCACCATGCCCGGCTAATTTTTTCTATATATTTTTAGTTGTCCAGCTAATTTCTTTCTATTTTTAGTAGAGACGGGGTTTCACTCTTGCTCAGGCTGGTCTCGAACTCCTGAGCTCAAACGATCCGCCTGCCTCAGCCTCCCAGAGTGCTAGGATTACAGGCGTGAGCCACCGTGCTGGCCCCAAGCTCCCTTTTTCACCAGCACACGTTGCTTTCCACACATGGAAGTTGAGTGGCCATCTTGGGACCACGAGGGAAACCAGCCTAAGAAGACAAGTCAATGTTCTGAGGACAACAGAGCAAAAAGCTGGAAAGAACCTGGGTCTTTAATGATGTCATCGAACCACTACATTAACCAAGCTAGAACTGCCCTACTTCCAGGCTTTTGCCTATGCCAGCTAGTTCCTTGATATAAAGCTTCTTTGAGTTGAGTTTTATGTTGCTTACAGCCAAAATCATTTTTAATTTTATACTATGTATCAGTGGGAGGCAAGGGGAAATACTCCAAGATAAGGCAGAGCCCAGAACACTGTGGCCTCCAGAAACCCAATACTTAAGGGATTAGCCAGTATATTCCAATCCCAGATGAAGTCCTCTCATCCTAATCACTGTGACACTCCCCCTTTCTTTTTATTCTGCTGTTGCCCAGTAGAGCCAGAGGCTAAGTTGTGTGCAATTCTTTGCACAACTCTGAGAAAGAAGGTGTCTCCAGAGAATACTTGGACACCTTGTAATTCATGGAGCAGCCATGCCTCTATTTTACTTTCTCCTTATCTTGTTACTTAAAGACAAAATAGCAGAGAAACATGTCAGGCCAGGAAAGGCTAAATCATCCCAAGCGATGTCAACCTCATAAATATTATGAAATACTGCAGGATGCTCAAAAAATGTTTATACAGTTTTGCCCCTCTTGTGATAAAATAAGCCACTCAGCTGCATCCCCACACTGTGTGACATCTCAGTAGCTCTGTCTTGAAAGTCAGGGGTGCCTTTGGCAGATAAGCTGTTGTCATTGAGCTAAAGATCAGAAAATTTGTGCATTAGGTGGCCAAATACACAACTCAAGCATGTGTCCGCTCTTGCCTAAGTCTTGATTTTCATCAGTTATATAGAAGATTGGAAGTTAAGATCAAGGACTCTGAAATCAAACAGCCTAGGGTTAAGTGCTAGCCTGTGGGAAAGTTATTTAACTATTCTGTATTTGTTTCAACATCTATAAAATGGGAAAACTAATAGTACGTGTCCGTGTAGGCTAAGTTATGCTGCAGTAACAAACAACCCCAGAATCTCAGTGGCTGACAACAACAAACGTTTGTTGCTTACTTGAGTCCCATGTCCGTTGTGGATTGGCTCAGTTCCATGGGGTCTTCATTTCGTGATGCAGGCTGACATAGCAACCTGGATTTGGGATACTGCCAATGGCATAGCAGAGGAAAAGAAATCCCAACCACATGATTATTGTCAAAGCTTCTGCTTGGAAGTGGTACACATTACTCTGCCCGTGCTTCATATCCAAAACTTGCCACACTGCCAAGTCTGAAGCCACAGGGTGGAAAGGATAATCCTCTCATGTGCAGGAGAGGCCAATGTTTTGACTGTAATGCAACCTATCACACAAACATACAGGATGGTTATGAGGATTGAAGGTAAAGGGTTGTTAGTAAGTTTCCAAAAAGTTAGCTATCATAAATATTAGTGCCATCATTCTGAGTTCTCAGTTACTTAGCAGGGTAAAGAACTTTTTATACATAGGTTCTTCTGCAGCCATTTAGAGTAAGCCTTTGAAAGTACTAACTCTATTTGGATAATATATGGATTATGAGGTCCTAGGAATCAGTAACCAAGTAAATAAAGTTTATTCACTGTAAAATGAGAATAAATAATGTCTACCTCATGGGGTGCTGTGAAAATTAAATGAGGGGCCTGCAAATTCTTGGTCACTTTTCCCATTCAAAGTGGTATCTAGATAAAATCCAATATTTTTAATTCCCTTAAACTGCAGGTAAAACCAATGCACCTACATGATGTCCTATTGCCCCAGTGGTTCCATGTAACCTTCAGCACCCCACCACATCCCTTCAGGAGACAGTGGAATCATTTCAAGAAGCAATGGCCTAGATTCTAGAGTTGGAAAATTGTCATACTCAAGAATAAATAAGCAAGTATTTCTGGGCTGGTGATATTTATTTTGTTGTTATTATTATTGCTATTGATTTATTTGTTTTGACATAGGGATTTGGCCATTTTAGGTGGAGGTTGAGATAGAACAATGCTTTGAGTTCACCAAATTCCATCTCCTTTTCTTCCTAGGAACAGAGCTGCAGATTTCCCAGTATCCCCTGCAGTTAGATAGGACCATGTGGCTGGTGGAATGTGGATGGGCACCAGTGACAGACACCCCTTCCAGGCCTGGCCCCTGGCAAACCTCCCTTGTGATTCCTCACTCTTTCTTCTCTCATCTGGAAGACAGTCCAGGGGAGGACTCTGTGGCCCTGAGGGACGGTAGAACCACAAGGTAGAAGGAGCCTGGGCCCCTGAGTGACGGAGCGGAGGAGAGTCCCTCTTCCCATCTCCCCCATGTTGACCAGCATTGGGCTGTGGCCTGAGTGAGAAATAAGCCTTGATCACACTAAGCCCCTGAGATTAGGCGTTGCTTGTTCTAGCAGTGAGCCTTTCTTAAGGAACATGAAGGCATGGGGTGGGGGCTTTCTCCAAGAAGGGCAAGCTGAGGCGTCATGGTGCCTTTGTAGCAGAGTTTACTGACAATGGCTAGACCGTATGTCACAACTTCCAGAAGAAAGGATAGATTGGCTGAGAGGGCTGCCCTGCTCTTCCTGGCCTCCTGAGGGTATAAAGCATGAATCTTTTATTCTCTCTCTCTGTCTGCAGGGGAACAGCAGGGAGATATCGAGCACATCATGTTCTGCTGGCTCCAGTGACAAGTAGATGAAATTCTATCACTCCTCCGACAGCACACCTCAGAAGTGACTAATTTAATCCCCGAGGCCTCTTCAGAAGGAGAATCCCCAACTTTCTCAGCAACTCCTTCCTCTGCTCAGCCTGGATTCCACGAAGCAAGATAGTCAGTCACACTCAAATCAGCTCAGCAGGGAGCAGGCATTCTTAGAGTGATTCTTCCCTAATTTGGCTGACTGGCTTGAATAGCTATTTATTACAGTTCTAAAATGGTGCCTTTTGCATAACATGGCCTTAGTACCATACCTTAGAAACCGCTCTGTCCGGAATGCAGCATGGAAGACAGACGCATCTGTCCCAGAGAGGCAGGATAAGCCAGGCCCCAGAGCAGGGACAGACTTGGGGAAAATGAAGAGCTTTGGGAGGGGAAGAAATCAGCATCTGCTATTAACTTCTTCAGCCTCAGGGCTGTGGATGTCCTTGGCCACCATCCTCTAGAGACTAAAGTCTTGGAGGTTAATGTGGTCCTGGGTGACTCAGAAAGGAGAGAGCCCAGATCTGGAGGTCATACAGACATAGGTAGACCTAAGTTTGGCTCCCAGCTCCAGCACGTACTACCGGCTGTGTGACCTAGGGATGTAACTCAACTTCTCTAATCTCTCGTTTCTATACCTGGAATATGGGGATTGTTGAAATCCACCTCATAGAGTTCTTAAAAAGGGGTAAATGAAATAATGGGTAAAATGCCTGGCATCTCTGTAGCTCTCCTCCCATACCATTTGGGATCTTCCAAGTCATTAAATTCAATCTAAATTCTTAGAATTGACCTCACTATCTTACTGCTCCTCACTGGCTATTGGTATGAAATTTGCAGTGGAAACAAGCTAGAAAACAAGCTTGAGATTTTAGAGCAAGATCTGCTGTGGACCTAGTAGGATCTGCTCTGGACCTGTGAAGCTGCACAGAACCTCAGCAGAGAATAGGGACTAGCACCTCCAACTGACACCTAATGGGCTCCTATATAACCCCAAATCCCCCAATCTCTTATGCTGATCTCTACCCTGTACTATGTAACAGGAAGAACTTGGAGGCTGGCTGGAAGACCATCCCATACTCTCCTGTCACACCTGAAACACATTGTCAGACCACCTCATAGCCCAGGATTGCAAATAGATGGCATGCATCTCACTACTCTCCAGTCCTATACCTGGGGCAGACATCATTAATCAATCACTGCACTCTTCCCCACTGAGTCCAGACAAGGCAGCAGAAGCCTTTTCCACATAGCACTCCAGGCAGACACCATCAATTGATCAGAGATGTTGTTCAAATGCAAACCTATTCACCAAATCATAGATTTTTGCCCTCTGGAGTGTCCTAGACCCAGAGGGTGAATAGGCAGCCAGAAAGACACAGTAAGGAATAAACCAAGATGGCTTGTTGAGCTTCCAAGTGTTTACAAGAACCCATTGCATGAGTGCTAACAAAATCTGCATCTAACGATGCAATTAGCCGTGGAATCCAGGTGTGAAGGGCTATTCCCAAACCACGATGTCTACACTTTCTACATATTGCTTTGCTGGGCATTTTCTTCCCTATGGCAGGGAAGTTTCCTCAGTAGAATGAGCAAACCGTGATGGGGTGGGGGGTCATTTTCACATAGTTCCAAGCATCATTAGCCGAACCTCTAACCAAACACTGGTGTCAGCAAGACCAGTTAACCAGAGCTCATCCCACCTCCAGAACTGTTAACGAGACAATGACATATAGTGCAGGGTGTTAAATCTTCCAAGGCAGGAATCCTTGTCTTTGGTGAACGGCCATGAATCAGCTAAACAGGATCTGCCAGGATGTTTAAGACGGCCATATATTTATTTATGAGTGAATGGCCAGTTCAGTATTTCTGCCAGTTACCTTTATGGTTTTTATGAGATTTGGATAACGTTTATTTATTGCCCATACAGTTTTCCATTCACAATGGAGCTTTGTTGGACATTTAGAGACATTTTTAATGTTTTTTGCTGGTTTCTCTGGCATGAATAAACGGAGATTTTTTTCTGTGCGTTTCTGCAAGGAACTCATGCAAAGCTAATTTGGATGATAAAATGATACCATTTCAAACATCTTCACGCATGGATTATATTATTTGAACCTTTTCATAGGAAGAGATTAATCATGTGGTTTGCATCACCAACCTTATAATTTTAATAACAAGGCTGGTCAGATGAAGGGCCAAAATATATCTTTTACAACAGAATATGCTACATCATGAAAGCATCTCCTGTTCGTTTTGTTGGCCTGTGCTTATGTACTTGTTGGCAATCTAAGAGGTGAATTTGTTTAATTGTTTCCAGAATAGGCAAAATACGCCCAAGACGAAACTCTACCATTCATTACTATGGTTAACTACAATGGTAATAGCTCCCATTTATTGAAAGTTTATTATTATGTCCCAACTGTATGCCCAATCTCACAACAAGCCAAGGAAGTGAGAACCATCTTCTCTGTTTTCCAGATGAGAAAACAGGTTCAATCTTGGTAAGCAACCGCCCTAAGTCCCCCCGCTGGTACACAATCGGGGCAGGACCCGCAGGCAAACTGTTCTAAAGCCAAAGTCTTTCCCTCTCCAGCTACACTCTGCTGTCCTCGTGGCTCATGCCTTCAAGATGCCCCTCCCTAAACTGTTTTATGCGGTCAAATCTGTGAAAAAAAAATCGAACTGGCTGCCAAATATCATGTAGACATAACAAAAAACTAATTGACTGAAACTTATTTTCCAGCCTCCTCTTGTGGTTTCAAGGGAAAGTAATCTGAGCCACGGAGACGGGGACCCACTGGTTTGAAGGGGCCCCGGGGGCTGTGCTGTCCGCTCAGAGCAGCCAGGCAACAGAGCCTCGCCTCTGCTCTTCCCTGCGTCTTGCCAGGTGCGCTAATCTTTCCTCATGACGTCCCCCCTGTGGCTCTCCCCCAAACCGTCAGGAGAGCGTCACTGCCACCATCACAATGATTATAATCCTCACAAAGCGCTCCAGCAGCCACAGCAACAGCTTGCTTTACGGTGCCCCTACTGTGTGCCAGCCAGGCGACACAGTGCTACATTGGAGACGGGCATGGTCTCATCTTACTCTCCCACACGCGGGAAGGTAGGAGGATACTCTACCCATTTTACATGCTGGGACTCAGAGGTTTAACTTGGGTCTGTCCAAAGTCACGCAACATGTAGGAGCTGGGCAACCTCTCATTGTTAGAAGCCAAAAGACCTTTTTCCGAAGGGGCAAAGGAACACACCCCAGGACAAATTCATAGGTCTCTCCTGGTTCTAGAACTTTCCCCATCATGCCATACTTCCCCTATTCTCCTTCCCCATTTGTTCCCCAGCAACCAGGTATAAACTGTTGATCCACTATATACCAGGAACTGTGTTTTATGCTGATGGAATGACAATAACAACAACAAAACAGGAATTAATGAGAAACAAGTCATGGTCCCTGTTCTTAAGGACTCGACAGTCAGACTGCCCTGTGTTAGGTTCCTGGCTTTGCCACCAACTAGCTTTGTAAACTTGGGCAGATTACTTCATCTGAGCCTCAGTTTCCTCATCTGCAAAATGAGATAATGTTACCACCTGCTTCGCAAGGTTACTCTGAAGATTAATAGAGAGATACAGTGCAAATTTAAGTGGATTAAGGTACATAAAACTCCTAGTACCTTCTCTGAATATTTTTAAGGTCTCAAAAAATGTGGCAACTATTTTGTTTATGCCCCTGGAGTGTGGACCTAGAGACTTGCTTCTAGGAGATAGAATGTGGCAAATGTAATGTGACATATAATTATATGTATATATATATAACTCACAAGTTGGCATCCAAGCGCCGACCTAGATTTACAAAAGGAATTCCAAAGAGGGAGTTGCGATGAGAGTTGGAATGGCCTGGGTTGCTTTCACAGGGGAAAAATGAATTGATATGGTTCTTTGAGAACATAGAATTCAGATGATGAGTAATAATAAAAAAATTATACCTACCATTTCCTATGTCCTTGGCAGATTGCATGGTATTCCTTACAAAAACTCTTATGTTTCTATTAATATGCCTGCATTCAACAGCTGTGAAGAAATTGAAGCGCAAAGGGGTGAAGTGACTTGAGCAAGATCAAGTAGCCATAAAATAGCTGAACAAAGAGTCAATCCACAGCTGTCTGACTCTTGGCCTGCTCTTGCCTTCTCTGTAAAGGTCTTTAGGGATAGCTCAGATAGTGGTCACGTGGGAAATGCTACCTGTGTATGTAGTGGAGAGTGGGGTGCAGTTCTTACTGCTGTGCTGGTGCTTGTAACAGGGTCTTCACCTGATCCGGAGTCCATCATCCATGGGCAGAATTCAGAAGATCTATTCACTTGGATGGGGATAAAATTTGTCTCTTCCTTTTCATGAACATTTACCTGAAATTTAGCATTGCCTTCCACTTTGAATCCAGGCAATAAACCATAGTATTATCAGCAGTACCTGTAGCTTCTTCAGCAATAGATCACTTGCCCAACGCCCCACAGTAACAGGGGTATAATCAGGCTCCAAAGTCAGAGTTCTCTCTGCTACGTTCCGATGCGCACCTTCATCAGTAAAACTACCACCTAATGTCTTGATCAGCTCATCTAGACTGGAATACCTCTGAGGCCAGAAACTCCCTCTCATTCATCTTTAAATGATGAGTCTTAGCATTGGATCAAGAACCTGGCACAGAGTAGGGGTTAACAAATGTTTGTTGCCTGTGATAGGCAGCCGTCTACAAAGGTCCTTAATGACCCCACCTCCTGGTATTCATGTCCTTGGGTAATCCTCTCCCCTTGAGTGTGGGCCTAGGGGCTTGCTTCCACCAAACAGAATGCAGCAGATGAGGTGGGATGTCATTCTGAGATCAGATTGCAAAAAGCTGTGTCTTCTGTTTAGTTCTCTCTCTCTCTCTCTCTCTCTCTCTCTCTCTCTGGCTTTGCTTGCCTGCTTGCCTTGATGGAGGGCTCCTAAGGATCCAGTGGCAGCCTGTGGCCAGCAGCCAGTGAGCAACTGAGGCTCTCAGTCCAATAACGCAAAAGGGATCCCACCAAAATCCACTGAGTGACTTGGAGATGGATCCTACCCCAGTCGAGCCATCAGAGGAGACCACAGACCCTGGGCTGACACTTGGATTACAGTGCGTGAGAGGAGCTGGAGGATCCAGCTAACCTGTGACCACATTCCTAGACCACAGACACTGCAACATTATACGTGTGTGTGTTTTCTTTAAGCAGCTAAATTTGGGGACAGCTCGGTATACAGGAATAGATAGCCAATATATTGCCTACCAGAAGAAAGGAGAAAGGGGAGAAAAGGAGGGAGGGAGAGAAAGTGCAGAAGAGCCCTCTGTTGCTGCCTCCTCTCTGGCTATATTTGGGGGTCATTTCACACTCCTTGATGGCGTGGCCCATACTCTAGTCTCTCCCTCACAGCCAGCCCTCAACACCAGTAACTGTCGCACAGCCTGGTCTGTGCTGCTGTGTGCTGTAGGTCCCTAAGGTTGGGTGAATTTTCTGCTGTGGATCGTGCCATGCTCAGTGACTCAAGCCAAAATTTTATTGTGAACAATATGCTTCTCTTCATCATGACAGAGACCAAAATTGGTTAGTATTCTTTTAATGTTTAGGTAATGGCTCCAAATCCATCCTGTGACATGCACAAAGCCCATTATGTTATTGTCCACTTAATTCTCAAGAATTTCCAAGACTCAGCAGTGGGGACGCCTTGTCCACAAAATCACATGAACCTGGTCAGTTGTCCTGACCCTTGGGACCCACACCATCTGCCTACTGGGAAGGTGGATTTGGACTCACCCTCCATCCATACCCGGCTGCTTGCACGGCTCCACTTTAAGCTCGTGGACCCTAAAGCCACTCTCAGAGTCCAGCTGCCAACGGGCTTTTGAATTGGAGTAGAAGTGCCAGCTAAGATCCCCGTGGAAAGAAGGCCCACAGGTACCCTGTTCTCTGGCCCCGCCAGACCTTCTTCCCACTGACCACAACACTCACCCTGTGGGCTGAAGTGGCTTTATTAGCAGTACCTTATTTCCTCCATTCTAATGCACCCATCATGGGAATGCATAGTGTGAATTTAATAATAGCTTTTCGTGGGGGGAAAAAACTATCATATCGAATGTATACATTGATTTTTTATGATATCAAATTTATTGAGGTGTAATATGCAAATTGTAAAATACACCCATTCTAATTGTACTTTTCCATGAGTTTGGCCAATTTTATAACCCTGTGTAATGGTGACCACAGTTAGGATGTGGAATATTTCCATTACCCCGAATAGTTCTCTTGTGTCTCATCCCAAGTAATTCTCTCTGCCCTTGCCCCTGGGCAACCCCTGATCTGTTTTCTGTCATTATAGATTAAATTTGTGTTTTCTAGAGTTTCGTAGATGTGGAATGATGTGACACGTCTGCTTTTATGTCTGGTTTCCTTCACTCAGCACAAGGGTCTGAGATTTGACCGTAGGGTCACAGGGAAGGTGTGTGGCCTGACAGTAGTTCATCCCTCTTTATTGCTGAGTAGTATTCCCGCTATTTGGGTTTTTTTATATGCTTTTTGAATTTTTCAACTTTAGTAAAGAATAATTGACATACACTAAACTGCACATGAAGTATGCAGTTTGACCAGTTTTGACATATACATGCATCCATGATGTACACATAGAGTTGTACAAAGGAGCATTGTAAAAAACAGTGTAGCTCAGAATGGTGAAATAATTCGTTTGTTCAAATCCTTTCCAGAAATCTAGGTGAAAATTTTCCTCACATTTGGCTAACTAAAGAATCTTTGATGACTTCCCACCAAAATACATCTGCTCTAAGGACACTTACTGCCTCTGAAGAAACTTTCGGTCCTTCTCCTGAAAACAAAACCAAAATAAAACAAAAAACCATGCTTAATGGGCATCTCACTACATTCAGTATTTCTGCGACAGACTCTGCAGTGATACAAACACAACTCAAACTGGCTTAGAAAACAAAAGCAGGGAAAGGGTGGGACTTATTGACTAACATGAATGAAAAGCTCAAAGGCTTCAGGCATAGCTGTATCCAAGAGCTCAAACATGATCAGAACTTCATCAGGACAGAACTTGGTCTCTCTTCCTCTTTTTTCCCCTCTCTCAACTCTGCTTTCCTTCCTGTTAGCTTTGTTCTCTCCACATGGTAGGCTGTCGCAGTTCCAGATTACTTTTCCCTTGTAGCACTCATGAAAACAGAAACCACTTTAGGTGTCTATATTGGAGCAAATTTAATGCAGGAAATTGGTTACACAGGTGATAGAGATGCTGAGAAGACAACCTGGGGATGTTGAGTAATCCAGAGATTGGCGTCAGCAGAAAGGCACTGCCTCCCCTATGTCAGAGAGACAAAGAAAGTAAGATGGTGTGACTGGACCAGAAACTGAGGACACTTGACAGAAGCCGGAGCTCACATGGGCCAGCCCAGTGGAGACGCTGCCTAAGGTAGAGAGGAGGAGAGAGAAATACCCTGGCTCCTCTCTGCTCTCACCCTCAGCCTCCCCTAGTGCCTTCATTGGCCCATCCAGCTGGACACCAGGCGGCAAGGATGCCCGGGGGACGACAAGATAACAGAAGAGGAGGGCAGTGGGAGACAGAGTCTGAGGGCAACAGGCCCGGGCCAGCACAATCCCCATGGAAAGTGAGCTTGTTAATAGTTCCGACAGAAGTCCTGGAAAGGACTCTGATTTGTCCAGATGAGGGTGTCAGGCCCACCCCGGAGGTAGGAGGCTGGCGGAGGATGGGGAGTCCGCAGCACAGACACTAAGTGAAGCAGGAGGGCCCCCAAAGCAAAGCCAAGGTGCTCTCCCCTGACGTGGATGCAGGGCCGGCCAGCCCAGGTGTCCACCACATGCTGCTCCGGACGGGCGTTGCTAGAAGCTGCGCAACCACAAATGGCCGGGGGCTATTTCCACATGGCACGACTTCAGGTTTGCTGTGATGCCAAACCATGGCCAAGGTCAGGACCTTGTTGATCTGTTCTCAGTCCCTTGGAGAGCAAGAAGAAGAAAGAGATGACGAAGCACTATTTCTTTCTTTTCTAATGAGGCTTGCTCATTCCCAAGCCCGGACTTTGTGGCATGAGGCCGGGGGCCCAGGAGGGATGAGTGGCTTAAGACCTAGACCCCAGAAATACAAAAAAACAAATGAGTAACCAGTCTTCAGTGGCACACTGCCTTCTAAAGGAGACACTTTGCAACCCAAATGCCGAAGCCAAAGGATTTCCTACGAGTCTTTTATGATCTCTATAAATTTCAAGAGAGAATCGGTGAGCCACTGGGCTCTGTCACTGTCAGGCCGCTGATTGAACGTGCCTTTAATGGAGTCTCCAGCAGCCATAAAAATGCATGAAAACAGCCTTCTGGACACAAGCGAGCCTGATAGATGGAGCAGTGACACCCAGGGAGAAAAAGCCACGCGGGCTGGGCTTGTCCTCGTGCTGTTGGAGGGAATACATCTTGGTCTCTTAGGCTAG
The DNA here is from genome assembly GCF_020740605.2 of Lemur catta. NCBI lineage: Eukaryota > Metazoa > Chordata > Mammalia > Primates > Lemuridae > Lemur > Lemur catta. Next base: position 20,156,085 of record NC_059145.1, on the reverse strand, counting down.
AACCCGTGCTTGGAGATGCATTAGGCATTCTGTGTGAAATTCCTCCCCAGGGGAGTATAACTATACACACACATAATCAAAACGAAACATTGCATGGGGACAGCTTTCACATAAGACTGTGTACCCCAGTAGTTAAAAATGTGGGCACTGTAGTGGGTTGAATAGTGTCCCCCCAAAATCCATGTCCACCCAGGACACCAGAATGTGACCTTATTTGGAAATAGGGTCTCTGAGGATCTCATTTAACGTATCGTTTTATTTAAAGCCTTGATTTGCTCCTCTGTAAGTTGGGGACATTAATAACGGCACCTACACACGAAATGAGCGGAGGATGAAGAGCATGTATCATTACATCATAAATGCACCCCCAGTGTTGACTATTGTTACCACTTATGAGAAAAAGAGAAAAGAGGGAGGGAAGAAGGAGAGAAGGAGAGAAGGAAGGAAGGGAGCTATTAACAGCTGGCTAATCCTCACTGTAACTCTGAAATAACTGGAGCAGCATCCTAAAGGAGTGAGGAATGGAGAGCTCACTTAGCAGACAAGTAACCCTTCCATTACAGCACTTCAGTGGCCCCTTCACTTAACTCTCCTCGAGGATGGTGCAGATGCTTGTGAGGTTCCTCCTGCCTTCTGCCATGCTGAACCCGCATGGCTGGCTTGCCCTAGACCTCCTCTGTCCCAGCCAGGTGCTCACCTGATGTGCGAGCAGCCAGAAAGTTTAGGAGTCCAGTCCAACAGTCAGGTAAGAAAATGCACAGAGCCCCTTTGTTCGTGACGTGGGCATATGGTGCAAATCATTTGGCACGTACTAAATCATTAGCGTACTCATTTATTCGGGAATGTAGACAAAGTGAGCAAAATAAAACATGCACTCTTTTCAAAAGAACTCATTCCGTCTGCTGGGGGCAAAATGCCTCTCATGGGAAGGTATTCATTAAAAGTAAATTGTCTTCAGGTGAAAGCACGTGCTTTTCTAAAGGAAAACGTAGCTCCCTACAAATTTTCAGATCAAGGGATGTCTGTGTATGTGCGTGCACACACGTATGTATTAAATGCAGAGCTGGAAAATCACTAGCCGTATCTGTTAAAAACTGAAAAGGTGTATGTACCCAAAACAACAGTTAAACGAGTTGGGAAGTTTTGCCGTCACATAAATAAGAGAAATCCAGAGGCACATAGTTTAGTGATCATATGGTGGCTCCATGGTGTCGTCAGATGGGCATGTTCCTGTCTTTCTGCCTTGCTAAACTGAAAGTGAGTGGCTTCCATCCTTAGAGTAACCTTACTGCCCAAGATGGCTGCTGGAGCCCTAGCTACCACATGTGCATTCCAGGCCAGCAGCAGATGAAGGAGGGGGAAACAAAGTAATGCACTTTCTGGGTGTGTTAACATTTTTCATACAGTCTTCCCCGAAATTCTACGTGTGTCCATAGGCACATACACACCCCTAACTGTATACAAAACTGGAACATTGCCTTTTTGTTGGGTGCATTGCTATCTCAAATAAAATTGCAGTTCTGTTACTCAGAAAGAAGGGGAGAATGGATAATGGGTGGCAACCAGTGGCCTCTGCCACAATGTGGAAAACTAAAAGTAAACTTGACCAAGTCATTCTGTGTGTCCAGTAAGGTCTAGCACAGAGATTGGCTGTCATTTGGAGAATAAAATTGATCGTGTTTCTTTGCTTCTATTTGTAACCTGATTAGACATATTCAAGAGTTGAAATACAAATTTGAAAACAATTACACATCTAGAGCAATACATGCCTTTGTGGGTTTAACCTTATAATAAAGTTTCCTCAACTTTTGAAATAATGTTCCAATTTCACACCTACTTACTGGTGGGCAATGGGAGAAGAGAACACCGCTGCTGTTAAAACCATCTCATTGGTGTCACGCCTGTCCTCTAGACAGTTTGCATGAAATAGATATAAAGTGAGTCAGTGACAGCCACATCTATTGGGAATCTTCCATAAGGAATTCAGGAATGGGCCTGCTAACTTTCCCTGCTATTTCCTTGTGTCCGCATGCCAGATTTATTAAAGCCAGTGGAAAGCAAACATGTGCATCCTTCTAGATCATAGACTAGCTCAGTATTTCACAAAGTACTTTACAAAGAAAGGATTCCAGAGGCGAGTTCATTTTTAATACACTTAGTGCAAATAACGAAGTTCCTTTAATTTTTCATTTTTTGACTGAAGGTCTTCTCAGGGCCTTTAATACATTTGGGTGTGTTGTGAATCCCCAAGATTGAGGCATGTGATGCAACATTTTCCAAATGACCTCAGACCCTGTTTGAGTGTGCCCTTCCAGGAATTCGTGTTCTCCAAAGCACACCATAGAAAGCCATGAAGAGCTCCCCTCTGAAGCAGAGTTTCTCAACCTGGACGCTGTTGGCATTTGGGGCAGGACAGTTCTTGGTTGTTGGGGCTGATCTGTGCATTGTAGGGTGTTCAGCAACATCCCTGGGCTCCATCCCTGCCAGTAGCAAGCCCTCCCCCACTGGTTTGTGATGACTAAAAATGTCCCCAAAGGTTGCTAAATGTTCCTTGAAGGCAAAATGGCCCTCAGATGACAACCTCTCTTCTAGGGGAAGTTCTGGAATCAAGAAAATATATAGTAATTATTCAGGAGACCACTTTCTCTCTCTCAGTTCACTTTTAGAGTCTGTCTCTCAATAACATCGCTTTCTGTTAAAAGAGACAGTATTACTATTGAGGACTCATTTAAAAACAAAGAGTTGCTATTTCTCTGAAAACTAAGTTGAAACCTTATGGAAATTTATGGAACAAGTCCATAAATTAAACTTGCTTTAAAACATTTTGGAGTTAGGTGTAGACAAGACGCTATATTCTTTAAACATTCCCCGCAAACTCCACTTTTTATTATATATTATTTCGGGAAAACATCCATTGTTGAAAGTCAAATGTAGCCTTTTTATATGCTCTTAAAAATTCAGTGGGGATCTTTTTACCAATGTCATTCACTAAAATTCTCCTGGTTTAATCAGGTCAGTGTTAAATCAGGAGATGCCACCTCCAAAGTATTTCAGTGGACCTAAAGAAAAATCTGACCCTGGTACATCTTATTGCCCCAGAAGGTAAGGACGTGCTCAAAGACATGGGTCCAAAGAACACAGGAGCTAGGCTGATGGGGCTCCCACTAGTCAAACCTGGGATAATTTGAACATTAGAATAAATAGCAAACAAGTATAGACATCAAACAAACTAGGCTTCCATGAACTTATGGAAATAAAAGAAGGAAGGGAGGGAGGGAAGAAGGAAGAGAAAGAGCAAAAGAAAAAGACAAAGGAAGGAAGGAAGGAGGGAGGAAAGAAGAAATGAAGGAAAGCTCTTTCTTATAGTAAAAAAACAACTAATAATATTAAAGAAATAATGAAATTAGAAAATCACCATTTGACCCACCATAATCACAACTGATTCTGTCAAGAATCATAAACAGATGCTAAAACCGGTGGGTAAAAGTTTGAGGACTAAAAAGATATTTACACAGTCCCAAAGCATCTTCTCACAATGTAACCGATTGCCAAGGGTAAGATGGAACTTTGCAGTGGACAAACCTGACAGACAGCATCTTACCGGAGTGACCGAGGCTAACATCACAGTAACAGGACAGACCAACATCAGGGCGTCTTGATATGATGCACTGGGAGGGACACACTATCGCTTCTGTGATATTCCTGCCAGAAGTGCATAAACTGTGTGCATTCATGAGAAGACATCAGACCCAAACTGGGGAACACTCTATGAAATAACTGGCCTGTAGGCTTCAAAAATGTCAGTGTCACGAGACACACAGAAAAACAGAACTGTTCCAGATGAAGGAAGACCAAAGATATGAGAACCAAAGACAACTCATGATCTAGAGCTTCTTTTATTACAAAAGCCAGTATTTAGATAAGTGATGAAATCTGAATAAGGTCTGTAGATTAAATGGTAGCATTGCATCAGTGTTAATCGTCTGATGTTGATCATTGTACGGTGAATATGTAAGAGAATATCCTTGTTTTTAGGAAACACCTGCTAGAGTAAAGGCAAATCATGTTTGCAACTTCTCAATGGTTTGGGAGAGGGGGAAATATATATGTGCATATATTTGTGTGTGTGTGCATATAATATATATTAATATAATTAATAGAGAAAGAGACAGAGGAAGCATCTGTGATACCACTGGGATGTCTGGGCGAAGAGTGTAATAAAGTTGTTTGTAGTTTTCTTGCAACTTTTCTGTAAATCTGAAATGATGTCTATATTAAAAGCTAAAAAAAAGTGAGCTCTCACATCCAGTACCCACCACCACCACCACCACGGAATTCTCCTTTCTGTTTCATGCCCGCCCCCACCGCCCGCCTTCCACCATGCCAGTGGACTTCCAGATCTCCTCTCTCAAGAGGTTCTGAGCAATTACCCACCAGCTTTGGTCTGAGTGGTTTGTTACAGATGGATTCCCAGATCCCACCCCCAGAAATTCTGACTCATGACATATAGAGCCAGTGGTTTTCTGCAGATGTCTGGGTCCAACTCCCAGAGATTCTGATTAGATTGGCTTGGAGTACACTCTGGACCTCAGTTGTTTTTTTTTTTAGCTCCCCAGATGATTGTAATGAGTAACTGAGGGTGAACACTCGTATGAATTGTCTGAGGATCCTATTACAATTCAAATTTTGATTCACTAAGGTCTGGGCACGGATGCCTAAGATTCTACACTTCTGACTGTCTGTGTGGATGCTACGTGGTCCTCACCTTCAACAGCAATGGTCTCGTCGAGAGTAGATGCCAAGTTTTTTCTCCAACAGACCTTCACCACCTTAACTTCTAAAAACTCCAAGAGGGCAGACACAGCATCTGTTTTATTCTCTGCTAAATATCTAGCACTTGGAGCTCCATAAATAGTTGCTGAGCACATGCATGAATGAGTGAATGAAAGGTTCCTAATACCATGCTAATCTCCTCTAGTACCTCCCAGCCGCTTAATATTTTAAAATGGTCATGTTTTGCATTAGAATCGCCCCCATCAGATTTCAAAAAATCAATGGCTTTTGAAACGAAAAACCACTTTGGGGTGAGAAGAGTTGGCAAGATCCCATTCCCCTTCAGGAACCGCCCGGTGCAGGTGCAAATGACTAAAGCGGCCTCTGCATCAGCTGCTACCCTTCTTCCACACTTCTCAAATCATTTTCGTATTAGCATATCTCTAAGTGCATATAATTTTCACATCAAAGAGTGTAATTTTTTGCAGAAGTGGAGTAGAGCATAATTTATCCGCTGAAGTATCTGAAGCAGCAGTCTCGATAGCATGACATAAAAATTACACAGAAGACAGACGTTTAGAAAAATTTGGTGGCAGAATTTGTATTATTTAAGTAGATGTGGAGAAAATTCACCCATTGAAACTAAAAATATATATATTTTTGGAGCTAAAAGCAGATTGCTAGTTTCGTGAGGAGAGGGCAGTTTGAGCTGATATCCCGCTTCCTTGCTCTCTGAACAGGGAGAGAATCCATGGTCTGTCTTTCCTTCCCAGTGGAGTGGTTCTCTAGGACCACAGGATTCACCAGCCCTGCCTGCCCTCTGCCCTGGCATCCTGGCTCCCCACGGGTGCAGCCTCCTCAACTTCATCCAAGAGGACCCCCCCATTTTGAGAAACAGTCTGGCCTGAAAGAACCCCAAGCCTAACTACCTCTCCACGGCATCAGTTCTCTTGTGCAGCCAGCCAGGCTCAGAACTTGTACCCTCTTTCGAAAAAAACACAGCTCTGTGGTCCCCTGCCCTTTGCCCCAGTTACCACGTGGTTGGACTCCAATCCCATTCCTTGTCCCCTGTGCTTAGAACCTCTCCTGGGAACCTGAGTAGAACCTCCACAGAGGAGCCCTTGACAGCACACACACCTAACACACACACACACACACACACACACGCCTTTATATGTAAGAGAGGGAGGGGATGTTTGTGTCCCTGCCCCTAGAAAATGTATCAGGCAAATCTCATAGAATCCTTTATTAAAAGAATTTGTTTTGTAAAATGTGGATTCAGTCGAAAGGCTGCACTCAGGGATCCAGAAGGCCACAGATGACCCCAAGCCACAGGTTTCCCATCCCCTGTGATCTTTTGGCCATTTTCAGGCATAAAATACCTTAATTCTGAGGTAGGTATAAAGTTCAATTTCAGGACACTGCAATGCATCTGGGGAAGAATGGTCTTTTCAATAAATACCGGTAGAGAGATCCACTGGCTTTTCTATGGGGAAAACCTGTATCTTATCCTTCCCTTCATTCCACATGGATGACAGACCTAAGTATGAAAGATAAAGCAATAAAGCTCTTAGAAGGGAAACCAGGAGAACGCCTTCAGGATCTTGGAGTAGGCGAAGACTTCTTAAACTCAAATAGGGACCAACAATAAACATGGCAAGTAACACTATTCATAATAGGCCCAATGTTGAAACTACCCAAATACCCATCCACAGCCGAAAAGATAAATAAATTGTGACATGTTCACACAATGGCATAGAGAGACAAAATATATATAGAGAATGACCATCTGTCACTGCACGTGAGAAAGCCCCACACGAGATGTAATCTCTCAGACACAAAGTTGTATGAAAGAAACAAGACACCAGAGAGTAAATGCAGTATGATCTCATTTATGTAAAGTATAAAAGCAAGCAAAAGTATAAAGAATTTCTGCTACTGTGTTTGGGGACAGGGTTTACTCTTGGGTAATGTTGATAGCAGGACAAAAGGGCTTCTAGGATACTGGCATATCCTGCTTGTCCCTCGGGGTGCTGGGGACACAGACGTGTTCATTTTATGAAAATCCCCCGGTTCGTACACTTAGAATATATGTGGGTAGTAGACGTCAGTAAAAAGCTTTCTCAACCGGTATCTCAGTTAAATAAAGATTGACATTTGGCACAATGCTTGTGTCGGTTTTGAATAGGTGCCTTGTTAACATCTTTATTCTTTAGTAGAAAAAAAGCACATGTACGTGGTTCAAACACAAAGGTGAAAACAGTACAGAAAGTGTGCAATGAAACATAAGCCTTTCCTCCACTTAGACACACACTCCTCTTCTTCAGAAGAGCCCCTGAAGATATTTCTTGCGTATCCTTCCAGAAATTATATACCCATGTACAGGCTTGTACACATGTGTGTGAATCTGTGTCAAGCTATATATATGTTTTGTACAAATAAGAATAAGCACTGTCTCCTGCACCTTTCTTTGTCCCCTTAATATTTTGAAGATACATCCACATTAATACATACACTCTCCTCTTTCCTATAAATGCCATATAGTATTCTGTTGTAGAGATCCTATATTCCAGGGGTTGGCAAACTATGGCAGCATGCCAAATGTGGCCTGCTGCCTGTTTTAGTAAATAAAGTTTTATTGGAACACACCCATGTCCATTCATTTACATACTGTTTATGATTACTTCCCTGCTACCACAGCAAAGTTGAATAGCTTCAACAGAAGCTATATGTGTTAGTTTTCTGTGACAGCTGTAACAAATTACTATAAAATTTGTGGCTTAAAACAACACAAATTTATTATCTCACAGTTCTGGGGGGCAGAAATGCAAAATGGGTCTCACCGGGTTACAATGGAGGTGTGAGGAGGGCTGCGAGCCTTTTTGGAGGCTCTGGAGGAGAATGTGTCTTGGCTGCCCATACTCCGTGGCTTGTGGCTCCCGTCTGTTCAAGCCAGTGGTGTTCCCCACACCACACTGCTCTGCCACAGACTTTCCTGTTCCCTCTTTCCTGATTAAGGACCCTTATGACATTGGACCCAGGTGGATAATCCGGGATAAATCTCCCTATTTTAAGGTCAGTTGATTAGCAACTTCAGTTTCACCTATTACCTTAAGTTCCTTTCGCCATGTAACTTGACATATTCACAAGTTTGGGGGATTAGAACGTGGACATCTTTGAGAAGGAGGCATTACTCTGCCTACCACACATGTCACCAGCAAAGCTTAACGTATTTACTTTCTGGTCCTTTCCAGAAAAAGTTTGCAGACCTCTGCTCTAAGCTGTCCTAACCGGTAGCTACGATGTGCTGTATTCCACACACCTGCTGCCCCAGCTCCAGTGTGGTCACGTGTCACCCCTCGGTCAGTGGGGGTTTAGGTCTTTGCTCATGTCTCTTCCCGTCAACCCCTCCCCACCAGAAGTCCTGATGTGATTCTTGATGATTTCAGTATCCACATGGATGACTTTTCCATCATCCACGCGGCCTCTCCTTTCCCAGCTCTCTCACCTCCAGTGACCACAGCCTCTACTCCAACCACCCACGCCCAGGGCCTTAGGCCCTAGACCCTGCCAAAGCCACTTGGTGCACCTGTCTGTCATCTAACTTTCAAACATCCCCCCTCTCACAATCACTTCCTGTCCTCCCAATGCACACCCTCAAGTACCCAATAGCCGTGATTCTCCAGCACCTCTGGGACCTGCCATCCTTGTTCCAGCCCTTCCTTGGTGCCCCCTCCCAGTTATAACCCTCCTCTGCGTGCTCTGGCCTTGCTCTCTGCCATTCTTTCCCTGTTATGCTCGCTGGTGAAAGTCCAGACCTCATGAAATCCGATTCCCTACTCCCTGTCTGTCTGCACTGGAGCCCCCGGCGGAGCCTGGAGAAACAGACAGACGTGCACGGGCTGCTCTTCCTTTAAAGCTCAAGGCCATGAGCCTCAGTGTGCCTCCAGGCCTGCTCAACTGTCCTCCAGTCCCACTGCTCAACTGTCCTTCCTCCCCACAAACCTCCTACCCCCTGCAATGAAACTGGACTTTTTTTTTTTTTTTTTTTACTGTGAAAACAGAAGCAATCAGAAAAGTACATCCACAGGCTTCCCCGGTCCAGGGTTGCCAGGTAAAATCCAGGACACCCAGTTCAATCAGAATTTCAGGTAAACAACAAATAATTGTTTAGTATTATTATATCCCATGTGATGTTATACTAAAAAATTATTTGCCATTTGTCTGAAATTCCAATTTATCTGGGTGTCTTATATTTTTATTTGCTATATCTGGCAAGTCTACCACCCAACTCTAGCCAGCCCACCTGCATCCATCCCCAATACCTTGTTCCTAACCCAGACTCACCTCACTGACAGCCCCTAGGACTCCTGCAGTTGTTCTCTCTCCTACGCCTTCAAGTCTTCCTCTCAACTGTACCACCAGCATCAGAGCACAGCTGTAGTGTCCATATCTCAGCTGTAAAATAAACTTCCTTTGCCCCCTCCACCCTGTCCAGCGATCTGAGCTCTCTGATCTCCTCTAAGAGAGCAAAGCTGCCCTCAGGTGTCATCTGTACCCACTGTCTCCCCTTTGCTCCTCTCACTTCTGTCCAGGAAGGCTTTGTTGCCACCCCTCACCAAAATGGCTCTTTGCAAGGGCCAGCGATCGTCACGCCACTGAATCCAGCATCGGCTCTCAGTTCTCATCCTACTCAGCCTATCAGCAGCTCTGGTCCCAGGGGATTGCTCATTTTTTAAAAAATAAATATGATTTTTTTTTTTTAGAGCAGTTTTAGGTTCACGGTAAAGTAGAGTGGCAAATACAGAGAGTTCTTATATACCCCCTGCCCCACCACACACACGGCCTCCCCCACGATCAACACCCCTACCAGAGTGGTGCATTTGTTATAGTCGGTGAACCTATATTGACATATCATTATCCCCAAAGTCCATAGTTTATATTAGGATTCATTTTGTTGTTGTACATTCTATGGGTTTGGACATGTCTATAAGGACATGCATCCACCATTTTAATATCATACATGATCATTCATTCTTGGAACACTTTCTTGGAACACTAGAGGCCATGGGAGCATGGCCTCTAGGACACACGTGGGCTCTCTCTGTCTCTGCCTCTATCTCTAGAGACCTACCTACCTGGCCACTTCTCCTCTGGCTTCCTCATGGGACCCTTTTTATCCTCTTGACTGTTGGGTCTAATTCTCACACATCTTCTCATTTTTATCCTCACTCATATCCTTGAAGCCAGGTAACCTAATGGCTATAAATCCCAACTATATTCTAATAATTCCCAAGTTTACACTTTTAACACTTTCTTCCAAACTCTAGACTTAGACCTCCAAGTGGAGATGTTGTATCATTATTTGGAGTGTGGTATACAATAGGCATTTCAGAATGAACATGTACCAAAATAAACAGCCGGTTCTACCAGCACTCTAACTTGTTCCTCTGATAATCTTTCCCTCTAGGCAAAGGTCACCTCCATTCTGTCAAGAACTGGAAAGGGTCTGAAGTTTTACTTTACTTACAAGCTAACCAGTTAGTCCACCACAGTTTCATGAATGCTAGCAAAACACAAAATTCCTGTGAGAAGCAAAGGAATTTATCACTCATAGAAATAGCAGTTTCTAGAGTTTCATCATTTTCTTGCACCATTTCCCCAAGCCCCAATTCCCGCAGGGATATGTGAAGCAGGCCAAGTGTCACCTCCATGTGCAGTGGGTAGCATTACAGGCCAGGAGCTCTGCCTCAGAGAACCCAAATCTTTTCTAATTTGTAGTCTGCAAGACTACTTCTTAAGCTAAGGAAGTCTTAATCCATTTTCTGCTGCTGTAACAGAATACAGAGACTGGGTAATTTATAAACAAGTTTATGGTTCTGAAGGCTGGGAAGTCCAAGAGCATGGTGCTAGCCTCTAGTGAGGGCCATCCATGGTAGAAGGGTGGAAGGTGAAAGGATGCACATAAGATAGAGAGAGGAAATCTGGCTAAACCCATCTCTTTTATCAGGAACACACTTGCGCAAAAATAGTGTTAGTCCTTTCGTGAGTGAGGGGCCCTCACGGCCTAGTCACCTCCTAAAGGCCCCAACTCCCCATACTGTTACATTGAGCATTGAGTTTCAACACAATCTTTCAGGGGACACATTAAAACCATAACAGAGGGAGACACTCTTTCTCTTCCAATGCTGTTCACCACACAAATATCTTTTAACAGATTCTCTGGAACAAAGGCCTTCAGTGCTTCTGCTCATGAGATGTGTGGAACCCTGAGAGCCCCGTGGAGAACTGCCTCCCAACACATTCAGTCTCCCAGTGCTCGGGCCAGAACCTCCCAACTCATCCTTGACTGTTTTCTGTTTCCTGCCACAGCAGCAAATTCTGCTGCCTCACCACCTCCATCCGTTCCATTCCACTTCGAGCCTCCATCTGCTTTCTCCCGGATGGTTGGTCAATGGCAATGATTACCACTTGCCCTCTTGCACCTGTCAATCCACCCTCAACACAGCCATCACAGCATCCTCTGACAACCCAGGTCCGAGCCTGTCCCCCCCCTCCCGCCCAGTGGCTCCAGTGGTTCCATCACACACAGGATAAAACCAAAGTCCTTCCCTTCCAGGCCTGTGACTGCGCCTCCCCCCACCCTGATCTTGCTTTCCTTTCACCCCTCACGTGCTCCATCCCAGTCTCACCAGCCTCCTTGCTGCTCCTGGAGCGCATTCCTACCCCACGGCCTTGGCCTTCGTTGCTCCCTGTCCCTGCAAAGCCCTACCCCCCCAAATCCACCTGGCTCACTCTATTCCCTCCATCAGAGTGTGTGCTCACATGTCTCCCGATTGGAGAAGCCTCCTGACTTGGTTTGGGATCTCCCCAAAGCAGAACTGGAGACGAGGGGTCAGGCCAAGCAGTTTATTTCAGAGGTGGCCCAGGAAGCGAAATCAGGAGGTGCAAGAAGTGAGACGGGAGAGAAAAAAGCCAATAGAGTTTGTACAAAAATGTGGGCAACTGGGCCTAATCCCACAGGGCATCCTCTGAGAAACCACTTAGAACACACTTCAAAATTAACCCAACAGAGAATGGAAGAGGCTGGGGCATCCATCCACTGAATTTCCCCCTGTACTCAGTAGCTAGGGTTGCCATAAACAAAATGCCATAGACTGGGTGGTTTAAACAACAGAAATTTATTTTCTCGCAGTTCTGGAAGCTGAGAGTCTGAGATCAAGGTGTCGGCAGGGTTGGTTTCTCCTGAGGCCTCTCTCTGTGGCCTGTGGACGGCCACCTTCCCACTGTCCTCACGCGGCCTTTGCATGGGCATCCTGGTGTCTCTGCCTCACCTTATGATGACCCAGGTGTGCTGATTAGGGCCCCACCCTAATGGCCTCATTTTAACTTAATCACCTCTTAAAAGGCAAGGTATTGGAGGTTAGGACTTCAACATATGGATCTGGCAAGGACACAATTCAACACAGAGCACTCCATCATTGTTCGGCTGTCCCTATCATAACTGCTCGTACAAGGACAATACCATGATATGGAGGAAAGCACTTGGGCATATGATCAGAGTGACAAAGGAGCTGGCCACAGGGAGCTGCTGGCAGGGCCAGAGCTAAGCCCTTTGGGACTCAGGGTTGGGCAGAGGGGAGATGGGGAGTGAGTGCACAGCATCTTCTGCCCTGCCCTGGCCATCCTGTCTTCCAGGGCACCTCTCTGTCACCCTCTGGCTCTTCACCTTGCTTTCTTCTTATTCTACTTCTTATTACCACTTGATATAGTCTATGATGATCTTTTTATTGAGATAAAATTTGCATACCATAAAATTCACCCATTTAAAGTGTATGATTCAATGGGTTTTAGTATATTCACAAAGTTGGGCAACCATCACTGCTATCTAATCCTAGGACACGTTTATCACCCCCAAAAAGAAACCCACACCCATTAGCAGTCACTAACATATTAATATATTTTGCTTTATTTGCTTAGTGACTACGCCTCTTGCCACCAAAACACGCTCCTTGAGAGCAGGAACTTTCCTGACCTGTTTGCTGTTCTGTCTCCATCCCCTAAAAAAGGGCCTGGTGTACAGCAGTCGCTCAAATAAGTATGTGTTGATTTAACGTACGAACCAGAAGATGCCTTCATGAAATTGGTCTTAGATTTTGGGACAAGAGAAAAGACCAGGCATGGCAGGCAACAGGTTCATTCCGCCTACATGAATCTCGTGCTGGCAGTGCAGCCGGATGCTGGGGCTGGGACTCAGGCTCCAACCTGCAATGCAGGGAGGCCCCTCTTAAGGGTGCTGTCTTCATGCACTGGGTTAGGAGAGTTTAAGGTGTCTGGGCCTGCAGTCGGAAAGCGTTTTGTTGCTGTGAGTTACGTTGACTGTGATTTAATTCTCTTGTTGCATCTGGATGAATTTTAACACTTCTAAGCTTCAGAGTGGGTTAAAGAGGTGGTGGGTGTTCAGCTTAGATATCAGAAAGATCAGGTTCTCATCTCAGCTTGTCCACTTGGGAGTAGTGTAACCGCAGAGCAAGTTAAGTAACCTCTCTCAGCCTCAGTTTTCTCATCTGTAAAATGGACCAAGGAAGGAGGGATAACAAGCTCTATGTCATAGGGCGGTTTTGAAGATTAAATGAGCAAAAATACGTAGTTCACAGCTGATGTATGATAAGAGCTCCTCAACCATTAGCTCTGAGCACCGAATGAGGGGATGTTTATGATGCTCAGGGTATAACCCAAAATAAAGTACAAGTAAAAATTGATTTGAATGAAATGGTTTCCTCTCCGCTAGACATTCAAAATGGTCACTAAATTTTGTGTATATGGCCAGGAAAACTAAATGTTGTAATAACACCTTATCTGTCAAAAAAAATTCAGTTAATAAATATGTTAGCTGTGTGTTCTTGGGCAAGTCACTTAGCTTCTCTGAACTTCAATTTTCTTATCTGTTAAATGGAATAATCTATAAAATGAGTGACCATGAGGATTGAAGAAACAACACATGTAAAATGCCTGGGACACTGTAGGGTTCAGTAAATGATAGTTATTAGTATCATCTTTATTCCAAGTCTATAGGTTTTTTCTCTAAAACTCTGGGGCCCAGAGTGTTTAGGGAATCAGAACTTTCCAGATTTTAGAAAAGAACATATGCAGAGTACTCTGTGACTCCCCTAGTGGGTAGAGGGCAGCAGCCTATGACCAAACGGCGTTGATACTTCTACAGCTGGCCGTGTCACAGAAGTGGCTAGACCATGCGGATTGACAAGCAGCATGGGAACAGGTCAGGTTCAGCTGGCAAGGACTGGAGGTCAGGGCACATCTTCACACCAAACAAGCAATGAAAAAGCTTTCGGTTTTCAGAACTTTTCAGACTTGCAGAGAAGGGATGGTGGATTTGTGCTTCCATTTCAGAGACCAGAATCTCTTGTTTTCTACACTCCCCTAAGTAGATGCAATGAAAACAAACATCTTTATTTCCTCAAGCATGACATGTTTATGTACTTAAAAAGAGAAAAAAAAAATGATTGCAATATCCCAATAAGAATGATATGTGCAAAAGAAGAGGAAGGGGGGGAAAAGATCCAAACTTGAAACTAATTTCAGTAACAGTGATGATTTTTTTTTTTTTTAATTCCTTGCTCACAAATTCAAACACAAAAACTGTCATACGACGTGTCTTCCCAAATTTGGTTGAAACATCCCTCCTGGTTTTGGAGAGGTCTTCTCTTGAGCCCCAGCCAAGAACACATTCCCATGGCCAAGTTGGAGACTTAAAAATGCAAATTCAAATGCAAACACAGCGAGGCCCTTCCAGTAACAGCCTGAGCAGGACTCTGGTGGTCCAGACACCTTCCGAGCTACGTAATTAGCCATCGCGTGAGGTGCCCTCCCTGGCAAGGCCGGCCGTCTGTTGGGCCCAGAAAACATTTCAATTGCCAAAAGTCTGAAAGACTACCCATTTCACCGAATTGCTCTGAGTTCCCTTGTCAAAATAATTAACGTGCGTCAAAAATGAAAACAAACACAGTTTGTCTTCCACTGGGAGCTGAGCATTCTCAGACGGTAAAGTCCGCTGAGCTGCACACGGCAGCCGACAGACCTCTCGACAGCCACCTCTGCAGTCCCGGGCGGGTAACAGGTGTCTTGGAAGAGGCTGTTTCCGCTAACAGCTCTGTGCAGCTGAATTCTGCAATACAAATTATTAAAGAATGTGCAGAACATTACACAGTTCATGTACTTAATGATTATAGTTCACAGTCTAGGTCAGATATAATTAGATGTTACATTAAAATAGCTTCACAGAGCCATTTATTCTGATTTAATTACTTAAAATGATAGCATAATGAGCAATGCTTTCAAGGAAAAAAGTACTCTTTTAAATGGGCTCATTTTAAGTTAATACGAAGAAAATTAATCATTTAACTAAATGTAGGAGGACAAGTCCATGTCTTCAGTGACATTGTTTCCATGTCACAAAGGTTACTTCCTTTTGACAACATGTTGCAAGTGATAGGAAAATAATTTGCCACCCAACAAGTGGGAATATAGATTCTCATTTTCACCATTCTCTTCAAATCTTACTCTTCCACTTGAACCTAGGCACAGGCAATGATCGATGGCTTGAGCCCTGAGCTGCACACATCCAAATGAGGCCACCTCCGTGGACAGGAGGGAGTTATGAACGGTCCACATCAGTGTGATGGGTGGCGTCAGGGACTAGTCAGAAGCCACATCATGGCCGGGCATGGTGGCTCACACCGGTATTCCTAGCACTTTGGAAGGCGAGAGGATTGCTTGAGAACAGGAGTTCAAGACCAGCCTGAGCAAGAGGAAGATCCCGTCTCCACTAAAAATAGAAAAATTAGCCAGGTGTGGTGGCACATGCCTGTAGTCCCAGCTACTTGGGAGGTTGAGGCAGGAGGATCACTTGAGCCCAGGAGTTTGAGGTTGCACTGAGCTATCA
This sequence comes from Lemur catta, assembly GCF_020740605.2. Classification (NCBI taxonomy): domain Eukaryota; kingdom Metazoa; phylum Chordata; class Mammalia; order Primates; family Lemuridae; genus Lemur; species Lemur catta. The sequence continues at coordinate 20,140,349 of NC_059145.1, read as the reverse complement.
TGATGCCACTATACTCCCCCTAGGACAACAGAGTGAACAGAGTGAGACCTTGTCTCAAAAAAAAAAAAAAAAAAGAAAGAAAGAAAGAAAAGAAAACGAAGCCACATTGTGGCACAGCGATCAAGGGAGCAAACTTTGGAATCTGCCAGGGGCAGGTTACATCCCAGCTTTACCACTTATACCTGTGAGACTGTGGACAGGTTGTTTAGCCTGTCTGGGCCTCCATTTCCTCATCTGCAAACTGGGGATAAAATGAACACGTGCCTTGTTGGGTGGTTTTGAAAATCAAATGAGATTAAGCATGCAAAACACTTAGCACAGGCCTAGCAAGTAGTAGCTGACAGTCACTGGTAGCTGCTCTTACTGTAAATAGAGATAACTGATCCTTCGCTGGCTCCTGGCCCTGCCCTGCATGCATTCCTCAATATCCTTAGGCTCCTGCTGCATTTTTTCAGAAGAAATTATAAATTTTGAACAGAAAGGATGGGGTCTCCCCCAACTCAATTGCTTTCTTCTGTTTTTAATAACTATAAATGATAAGAGATCCTCATATGAAGCTTTTATAGTAGTATCAGTTCACTCAAAAAAAAAAAAAAAAAAACCTCTACAAGGTTTAAAAACATATGGCAATGTTTATCTGCTATTTTTCTGTCCCAAGTCAGGCTTTGTAGTGAAAACATTCAATGCCAGGCTCAGGGGAATGGGAAAAAAAATTTTAAATCAGGAACCTTCCTGTGAATACCTTCTTAAGACAGCTGTAATACTACTCAGGGGATGCTGTATTTATTTGAATCCTGGGACGCTTAGCAAAGGTGATGACAGAGAACACTGGCTTATGGATGCATGGGGCTGTGGCGGCCAAAATAATGTGTCAAACTTGGCCTTGCATGAGCAAACACCATCCAAGAGAGAGCCGACACAATCGCCAAACGTATAACATTCTGGACAAGAAAACCAAAGAAGCCACGGGGTTTTGAGAGCAAGGGCTGCCACGGGACTTGCTGGTGTTTGAAATGAGTCTTACCCCTTGGGGTGGAGAACTGCTCGCTGCTCTGAGTCAAGGAAGAGAGTGGGGTAGTAGGGGTATCTTAGCTGGGCTTCCTCCAAAAGCTGACCCTCAAGCAAAAACGTAGGCACAAGGAGTTTATTTGGGACTTATGATGGTTGGGTTTATGTGTCAACTTGGCTAGGCTCTAGTCCCTACTCAGTCAATGAAGCTCTAACCTAGGTGTTGCTGGGAAGGTATTTTGTAGATGCGATTAACATCTACAATCAGTTGACTTTAAGTAAAGGAAATTAACCTCCACATCTCGGTAGGCCTGATCCAGTCAGTTGAAAGGCAATAAAAGCGAAGTTGGGGTTTCCCTGAGGAAGAAGAAACTCTGCTTGTGAACTCCAGTGTCAGCTTCTGCCCAAGAGTTTCCAGCCTGCCCTTCCTGGTGGCCAGCCCTACAGGTTTTGGGTTGGTCTAGCCAGCCCCTACAATTGCATAATGGTTCCTTTCAACAAAACTCTGTCTCTATATATATGTACACACACACACATACATACATATGCATGTATATATGTACATGCTCATGTGTGTGTGCATGTATATATATATATAAAGAGAGAGAGGAAACATTTTCATTTCTTTAGTGATGTTTTTCACTGTATTTTTTGAGTTATTTCTTTATTGATTGCTCTAGGGCTTACTACATACATCTAAACTTATCAGAATCAGCTTCAAATTCATATTAACTTCATTCTAGTGATATATAAGAATATTACTCACATATACCTTTATTCCCTTTTCCATCTTTTTGGGTTATTCTTTTTATACATATTATAGCCATAAATGTTACCAGCCCAATAATGTATTGTTATAATTATTACTTTTTATAATTGTATGGCTTTTTTTAAAAAGGTGAGAGAAGAAAGGAAAGCAAGCCTATACCTCTAGTATTTATATTAGCCTTCCTTTTTATCATTTCTGTTTCCCTCCCTTTGCCCCTGTGGATTTGAGCTGTTTGCTGGGGCCATTTCCCTCGTCTTATGTAGCTTTGCTCCAACCCAACAATCTTCTGTGCTGTTACTGGCAGATGTATTACCTATCCATATATTACAGACCCAACAACATATTGTATGCACATTGTCCTATGCAGTGACTTTCTAAATCAGTTAAGAGAAAACAGGAGAAGAAATATGTATCTATATTGTCTTTTATAATTATATAATTACCTTTGATGGTGTTTTTGTGTGTGTGTGGATTCGAATTGTTATAAAGTGGTTTGCTAGCAACAAGTTCTCTCAATTTTTGTTTATGTGAGAATATTTTTATTTTGTCTTCATTTTTGAAAGACAGCTTTGCTGGGTAAAAGGTTCTCCATTGGCAGATTCTTTTTCTTTGAGCATTTTGAATATTTCATCCCACTGCCTCTGCTCCCCCATTGCTTCTGATAGAAAGTCAGCTGTTAATCTTCTTGGGGTTCCCAGTGAGGCATTTTTCTCTTTCTGCTTTCAAGATTTTCTCCTTGTCTTTGGCTTTTAGCATTTTTACCATGTGATACATCTGGTTTTGGATCTCTTTGCATTTGGAGTTGGTTAAGCTTGTTGAATGTGTGAATTAAGCGTTTTATTTATTTTTATTTTTATTTTTATTTTTTTTAACATTTAGGAAGTTTCAGTCATTGTTTCTTTGGATATTTTTTTCTGATTCTTTCTGTCTCTCCTGTCCTTTTGGTACTCTCATTATGCATGCTGTGTATGAGCGTAATTAATAGTGTCCCACGTTTCTCTGGGCCTGTTCACTTTTCTCATTCTTTTTTCTCTGTTCTTGTTCGTTTTTCTCTGTTCTATGTTCTCTATCAATCTATCTTCATGTTTATTAATTCTTTCTTCTGTCAGTTTAAATCTACTACTGAATCTTCCTAGTAAAATTTTTATTTCAGTTACTGTATTTTTCAAAACCAGAATTTCTATTGTGTACTTTTTTATAATTTCTATCTCTCTACTGATAGTCTCTATTTGATGTGGCATTGTCATCATACTTTACTTCTTTAGTCATGGTTTCCTTTAATTCTCTGAACACATATAAAATGTGTAATTTAAAGTTCTTGTTGAGTGACATCTGGTCACTCTCACAGGCAATTTTTGTTGACATTTCCCCTGACCCCATTCCTCCGCATCTGTCAAATGGGAATAACTCTTTTCTTACTGGCGTTTTCTAGGAGTAAGGGGGTGCTTGTAAAGTGCAAAAACCAGACCCTTACTAGATTAGACGTTGGCAAATTATGGCCCGTGGTTGAATCGGGCTCATGTAAGGTCACCAGATTTGGAAAATAAAATATTCAATCTGGCAACACTACCTGCTGGCCAACTGCTTGAGTAAATGAAGTTTTACTGGGCACCACTGTGCCTGTTTGTTTATGTCCTGTCCCCAGCTACTTTCACCATACGGGGCAGAGTGCAGTGGACTGTGTGGCCCTCAAGCCGAAAGTCTTCACAGCCTGGCCCTGGAGAGGCAATGTTTGCTGACCCCAGCGCCAGAGGGTGGGGATGTTTACAACGGTGGTTTCAGCAGCGCCAGCTGTCGCATGGTGACAGTGAGGTGAGGGCAGAGCAGTTATGAAGGGGACTCTGCACCCAGCCAGGTTCTGCTGTGAAGCATTGGACAAGTCATTTAACTTCTTGGTGCCTCAGTTTCCTCCTTTTGAAAATGCTGCAATATTGGAGCTGTCATAGGAAAGCAGACAGGTTGGCTGGTTGCTCTGGGTTTATTGGAAAACCCAGAGAACCCTCCCATGGGGTCCTTGGGGAGACTCAACAAGTTAATGGGTATAAAAGGAACGGCACATAGCCGGGAGCATGGCAAGTACCCGTGGGAAGTACTGCTATTGCTTCTATGACTGCACTGTTACCACCCCTGCCGATCCGTCGCAGCTCTGTTGTGAGGATTGAAAGAGATATGAACGGGAACGCTCTGGCCGTAGTAAATGCTCAGTAAATGCCACTTTTGCTCCCTTCTCTACCGATTTTCCTCATTTTCCTGGGTCACTGCCCATCTGTCCACAGCAGGGTCTTGGGCACCGGGCAGCTCCACGTGGAGCGTGCAGTTAGCCCCTCCCGCTCAGGACACAGCCCTGACTCCTGCCACCAGCTCCCTGGTCCTCGTCTCCCTCGGAGGGTCTCGTCACCACTCCCTGCACCTCCTTCAGTGGCCCCATGTCCTTCCTTTACTCTCCCGATGGTATCTCAGTTTCCCAAATCACGCACTTTCACAACTTGGGAAAAGCCTAAATTCCTGCATCTCGGCACATTTCCTGGGATGTGCCTGAGAATCTTGTGAGTACCCAGAGAAGATTAGTGTGCTCACAGCCCCATAAACATGCGACATTTATGGGGAGGGCTTTATCTTGCCTACTTCAGTTCCCCTCCCTTTAATGGGGCCGGCTGCACTGGAGAAAGCCTCAGAGGGGGCAGAGGACAGACAACAGCAGTTTCGAACTCCGGACCCCGGCTGTGCTGAGTTAGAAAAGAGTTTTGTTCCCCGTTGTGGGGATGGCAGGGCAAGGGGCAGGGGCTGAAAAGGCCCATGGGACAGAGGGTCAAGGACTCTGTGAGTACCATGTCCTTCACCAAGGATCCCTATCTGCTCCCCAGAGTAGAAGGAGCTCTTTCAAGGGAAGAAGAGCTAGAAGCATTGGTCAGCCTGCCAGACTCGTGACTAATAGGTCACCAACAATGGGCCCTTTGACCTGCAGTGGCCTGCTCGCAGCCAGTGACCAGCATGGCCCTCACTGGCCTCGGCTTCCGATCCCCAGTGGAGCTCTGCTGACAGCTTGACCAGAAAAGCTGGACTAAGTTCTGGCAACACGGGGCTCTCGATAGAAGCACCCTGTTCCTCCCACCCCCCACCCCACTCCTGCCTCCAAACCGCTTCCCCTGCTGCTATCCGCTCCTCTGCAGCGTGCAGCCCGGGGTGGAGCCCTGGCTCTGAGACCGGGTAGAGCTGAACCGGGATCCCACCTCTGCCACCTCCTCGCTGCCCAGCCTTGGACAAGTCCATCATCTCCCCCGGCCTCGCATTCTCATCTTGAAGATGAGGAGGAGGATGCTGATGACACTAAAGCCACAGAGAGACAGGACTCGGTGATAGCATAGCGTGCCTAATGCCCACGGTGAGCACTTGATAAGCAGAGACTTTCAATATGACAGAATGAGATGGCTTCAGCGTGGCCTTGACTTTGGGTTGGCCAAAGGAGCTGGATGGAGTCTTGGTAACTCATGGTGCTCGGAGGGTATACTCAGCCTCCTCCCCACTGTGTGCCCCTGTTCTCCTGCCTCCTTGCCTCTTCTGTGGCCTTTGTGACGGCCACGGGCACTGGTGGAGCGCACGCCACGCGTGAGGAGCTGAGCCAGGCTCGGTGCCTGTCCTCCAGGCTGTCCCTATCTCCCACCTGCCTGCCGAAACGCTGCTGGGACGGGGGTCTGTGTTGTGGGAATGTGCAGGTGGACACGCTGGCTCTGCCCACTCCGCCGGCCTCCACCCCACGACACTCTGGGAAGACACGTTCTCAAGGACCAAGGTGGCAGGAAAATGTTGGCTGACGCAGGCAAGGGTTCCGTCCCTCAAGGCAGAGATCGCTGGTCGGTTGGCAGCACCACGTGGGGAACCTTCTTCCTGAGTGGCTGCACCTCGCTCTCTGCAGGGCCGCAGCTGGGCCGGCCACAGAGGCCTCCCCACGTCTGCCGAGGCCCCGTCTGGTGCGGGCGCCAGGCCTGGGAGTGCCCTGTGGGGTGTCCCAGAGGTCACCATGGGAGGGAGCCCAGCTGCCCCCAGCTGTCACCTGCTCGTTGACTGGCCCTGCTTTCTCCCTTCCCTGTCTCACTTCCTCATTGTGCCTCCTGGGATCGACCCCCACATAAACTACTCGCACCCCAGCCCTTGCCCCAGAAGGGCCCTGTGGGAGTGTGGGCAGCAGCCATCCCAGCTACCAGCCCCTTCAGGACCGACCCTGGCCACAGAGGTCCTGTCCTGAGGTCCTGCCTCAGCCAGCCGGCCGACACCTGGTTGCTGTGTCGGGCGTTGGGGTAAAGGCCAGGCCATTTCAGCCCAGCGCGGGACCACGGACAGGGGGTGCCGGCTCCCTGCTGGCGGGGAGCCTGACTTCTCCTTCTGCCCGACCCTGTGTCCTCCCTTTCCCTTCCCAGGACTCAGCCCCTAATACACGTCTTGTACCCGAACTCCACCTCAGAGTCTGCTCTCGGGGAACCGCACCTGCAACGCTCCCCAAGGCCACCCTGCATCTCACCCTCACCCCACGATGTGGGTGAGGAAGAGAGGAGGGCAGCAGCCGACGCGACTCCTCAGCCAGTGAGGGGCAGCCAGAGAGACCTCGAGCACAAGGTGGCTGCCCGGTGCCCCGGACCGAGCTGGCCACACCCCGTCAAGCTGCCAGGTGGGCAGAAGGGAGGAAATGGGATTGAGGGGAGAGAGAGAGATGGCTGGGCTCTTCCCATGGGACAGCACTCTGGTCCCATCGTTCTCTGGCCTCAGGGAAGACAGAAGTACCACCTTGCCCTGGCCCTAACGCGATGACCCCACCCCCTTACCATGGTGCCCAGCGCCTGCCCGGAGGGTGAAGGAGCAAGCAGAGGAGGCACATGGACATCTCCCGGAGGCCAGGGTTCCTCCGCCTTCCTCCTTTGTCCAGGGAGTGGTGCTCCTTCAGCCCGTGAGCGGTGGCTCTGCCGAACCTCATTCACCGGCCCCTGGCCTCTGTGCACCGCCACTCAGCCAACCCCCCTAGAGAAGCAGCTGCACGGCCAGCAGAGAAACCTGCCTTATGGGAATCTGCTTTGTCAACAGCCACTGCCTTGGTAAGAGACTGACGGCCTGGGGAAGCGGGTAGGAGAGAGAGCTAGACAGTGTCCGCCCTTGAGGGACTCTAACTAGCATCTAGCTGCAAACTGCCGAGGACCCAAAATACTACAGAGCAAAGCAATAGATGGTAAGTGACATGCAAACAGTTTTTGAAAAAGAAATGCATATGGGAAACATCTTCAGCTGGAGTGGTCAAGAAGCTTCCAGAAGGAGGAAGTATTTGAGCCAAGGCTTCCAAGGTCAAACCTCTAAGCCTGAGGTCCCCAACCCCTGGCCCACAGCCCGGTACCAGTTCCTGGCCTGTTAGGAAATGGGCCTGAGCTCCACACTGCCCACCACCCCCGCCACGACACCCCACCTGCCACCCCCGATCCATGAAAATATTGTCTTACGTGAAACTGGTCCCTGGTGCCAGAAAGGTTGGGGACTGCTGCTGTCCAATAGCACATTATGTGAACTATAACGCAAGCCACATGTGTAACTAAATGTTTTAGTAGCTACACTGAAGAGTAAAAGGGAACAAGTGAGATTAGTTTTAATCCTATATTTCATTTGACCCCTACATAATTCACAATAGTATTAACGTAATAATAATAATTAATCTGATATTTTATAATCTTTTTTCATAGTAAGTTTTTTGAACTCTGGTGTATAGTTTACACTTATGGCGCCCCTTGGTTTAGACTAGCCACATGTCAAGTGCCTAAGAGTCACACGTGGTTGGTGACTGCCATACTGGCCAGTGAAGCTGAGTCCTTGCTACTCAAAGCATGACCATGGACAGGCAGTGTCAGTGCGCCCTGGGGGCTTGTGAGAAATGCAGACCCTTGAGCCCTGCCCCCGACCTCCTGAATCACAACCTGCACTTGCACAAAATCCCTTAGTCTGTTCCGGCTGCTATAGTAAAATACGTTAGACTGGGTGATTTATAAACAACAGAAATGTATTGCTCGTGCATCTGATCTGGAGGCTGGAAAGTCCAAGATCAAGGCCCTGGCAGATCCGATGTCTGGTGAGGACCTGGTCTCTGCTGCATAGATGGTGCTTTGTTGCTGCAGCCTCACGTGGCGGAAGAGGCAACAGAGCTCACTCGGGCCTCTTTATAAGGCACTAATCTCCTCTGTGGGGGTGGAGCCCGCTGAGTTCGACTTTGAAGTATCTCTCGGATCCGTTCCATTTGTTCCCTGGCCACCACCCTGGTGCAAGCAACTACTCTCTCACAAAGTGTGTCCTACAGGACGTTGGAGTCCTACCCCCCAGTGGCTGTGAATGTGAGCTTTGCAGGTTCTTTGCAGATGATCAAGTGAAGATGCGGTCATTAGGGTGGGCCCTAATTCAATATGACTGTGTCATTATTAACAAGGGAAATTTGGACACAGAGAGACACACACCATGCAATGATGGCCGAGATGGGGGTGATGCCGCGAAGCCAGGGAATGCCGGAGATTGCCAGCGGACCACTGGGAGCCAGGACAGAGACGTGGAGCAGACGCGTCCTCATGGCGCTCAGAAGGAATCAGTCCGACCGACTTTGACGCACACTTCTGGCCTGCAGAACTGTGAGACAATGAAGTCATGTTACTGTAAGCCACCTGGTGTGTGGCACTTTGTCACGGCAGCCCTAGCAGATGGATACACGCCCAAATCACAAGAATAGCTCCCACACCTCTTCCCTCTTCCACTAGTGCCAACCCTGAGACACCAGCCCACAGAAAATGCTTGAATCACAGCCAGAGGAATCTTCTTAGAATGAAAATGTGAGATCACTCCTTCCACCCTGCCCCTTCCATCTCTCTGCGTTCGATTTCTGACCAATCGCCAGTTTATAACACACCACCACACATTCTCTCTCTCTGCCCTGGACTCCATCTCCCTGGTGGTCTTTTTATTACTCAGCAGGCCAAGCTCTCTCCCACCTCTGGGCTTTGGCACATGCTGTTCGTTTTCCAGGAACACTGATCCCTCTGCTTCCCGCCCCACTCCCCCCGGGCCGCCTCTACTCATCTTTCGGGTCTCACTCCTTCAAGGGTCCTTTGTTGGTCACCCAGCATAAATACAGTGCCTGTTACTCTCTCCCCTAACACCCTCTCTTATCCCTGACAGAGTGCCACTCAAAGTGGGGACCGGTGCTGGGCCACACAGGTTGTGGGGTCCATATCGACATATAGAATTTGAGAGCTTAGGAAGTTTTATTGCAGTTTGACATCACGGTGACATCCAAGCACACGATCAGTGGGCATGTCCCCTTGAACGTGGCTTAAACCAACTCAAGTATCGCCCAACTCCCATGGTACCAACTACACGCAAACCATGCACAGTAGGCCCATAGAGCCATCTGTATTCAAAGAGAAGCAAAAACTAACAGGTCCTTGCCGGAAGATGCTGGAGAAACACCGCTGCATAGGAGCCGTCACTGACAACCCTATTTTAATTGCTAGGAGGCTGTGTGTCTGTTACCTGTTTCCCGCACAGAGTGTGAGTTTCACGATGGTGGTGACTGTTCTGCTCATCACTGATCCATCCCCAGGGCGTCTCACCGTGTTTGCCACCGAGGAGTGTGACAGATGCTTGACACACGAATGAGTGGGCCGCACCATGGCAGTCAGCGCTGGGGAGAGCGTTTTAGGGGGACCAGGGGCGTGAAGCCGGCGCTGGAAGCCGAGAAACTGCACGGGCAAACCGAAGGCCGCCTGCGATGTTTTTAAAACCCGATGACTTCACATTAAGGAATTCCTCAAATCCTAACATGGGGCCCAACAGGACAGATGGAGAATTCCAGAGGAATGGATAGAGTCTTTCGATCTGGGGCTGTATTCTGTTGTTCACAATTGTTTCTGGCAGAACCCTAAAGAAAAACACAAACCAGATGTAGGGAGAAATATTTTCTTTGTCAGGAAAAAACAAAAAGCAGCTTATCCTGCTGTCACGCTGCTGCCCCTCCGCACAGGCCAGATTCCCAGCCTTCACCTCCAACGGCTTGAAGAGGCTCCAGACTCTTCTCAAGCCTTTCGTGTTTGGGGTAACCAGGAGGCCAGCCCTGGAGTGGCCACTGTCCCCTCCCGAGGGGCTCTCCGAACTGGAGAAGCAGATGGAAATGTGATTCCTGCTTCTCCCTGCAGAAGGGTGAGCTCTGTGGCTGCATAATGAGCCCGGAGCTTAATTGAAATAAATAAGAAAGCTTGTGCAAGCAGTTTGGGTGCGTGCAGGGAATTATCCCTCTTTCCCTGGGACTCTCCCGAAGACAGTCTCTGCTGCTAGGGTCTTGCTGGTTGTCCTCGGGGCCTTGGACTCCCTGCCCTGATTTCCAGTGACTCTGACCCAGAAGAGCCAGCTCCTGCCAAACACAGCAGAGCAAGCCAAGTTCGCCTGCAGCAGCCTGGCAGACCCTGAAGCACACCCCAGTCCTCAGATACCTCCTGCCTGACTTGCTGTCCCCCCTACCAGAGCTGCCACCTCCCCCAGACCCATCAAAATGCATCTGTGTTGTGAACCATTCCAAGCCCATTGGAGAACCATGCCCGCAAGCACGTGACGAGGGGTGCCCATGGGGAGAATGTCCCTCTTCGGTGCTTCTCAAAGCGTGGTCCCCGGACCAGCAGCATCAGCATCACCCGGAAGCTTGTAAGGATCGCAGATTCTCAGGCCCCGCCTCAGACTTCCTGACTCACGGCTCTGCAGGGAGGGGGACGGGAGCAGCAGCTGTTTTAACCAGCCCTCTGGGCAGCTCCGAGGCACACTCACGTTTAAGAACCACTGTGCTCCTTGGGTTCTCCCACGCCAGCCCCCACGGAGCCAGGCTGGGGATCTAAATGAGGACGCTCCAGAGCACCTGCCCATCGAGGGAGGCGCTGCCAGCTCCGACCCACGGAGCCAGCAGAAGGTGAGCCCAGTCTTGCCAGATCCGTGCATTTTTCAAGAGTGATTGCCAATGTGGAATTTTTAAAAATGTGGAATCTTCCAATTTTAAAACACCGGCTTCTTTTCTTTCTAGACACAGTGCTGGCCTGGCCACCTCCATCGACGACAACTCCACCCATCCATTTCCACGGGCCAGAAGTTGTTCTTTATTCAACCCTTTCTCTCACTGCCCACATCCTACCTGTGAAGACATCCTGTTGGCTTCACCTTCAAAATGCATCCGGCATGCAGCTACTGCTCCCTGCCTCCACTCACCCAAAGCCCTGAGCCAAGTCAACATCTCTTTCCCAGGCAAATTGCACAGCCTGCTTCCTGGTCTCCCGGGGCTCACCCTTGACCTCTGCACTTGAGTCTCAACAAAGCAGCCAGAGGGATCCTTTAAAAATGGAATTTAGTGCCGGGCCGGTGGCTCACATCTGTGATCCTAGCACTCTGGAAGGCCGAGGTGGGAGGATTGCTTGAGGTCAGGAGTTCAAGACCAGCCTGGGCAACATAGTGAGACCCTGTCTCTACTAAAAATAGAAAAATTATCTGGGCATAGTGGTGTGCACCTGTAGTCCCAGCTACTAGGGAGGCTGAGGCAGGAGGATTGCTTGAGCCCAGGAATTTGATGTTGCAGTGAGCTATGATGATGCCCCTGCACTCTAGCCAGGGTGACAGAGAGAGACTCTGTCTCCAGAAAAAAAGAAAAAAGGAAAAACACTAAGTTGGGTCATGTTCCGCCTCTGCTCAAACCCTGCAATGGCTGCTCTCTCTTCTTAGCATGAAAACCAAACTCCTTCGAGGCTCTCTAGGACCTGGCCCCAAGGTTACGTCTCTCACCATCTCCTCCTGCTTCACTGATCACCTGGTCCAGCGGCTCTGAAATCCTGCTGTTTCCCCACGGGCAGGCCCCCTCTCCCAACCCCTCCCCCACCATAGGGCCCTCACTCTCACATTCCCACTGCCTAGAACATCCCTCCTTGGACAGCCTCATGGCTCATCTCTTGCTCCTCCAAGTGTTTGTCCCAATGTCTCTTTCTCCATGAGGCCCATACCCAGGAGCACTATTTAATGCCCTCTCCTTGGCACTCCTAATACCCCTCAGCCAGTGCTATGTATCTCAGCATTAATCACAGGGCACCATCTACACAGACAGTACCTCTTTGTCTGCCTCCATCTGCTAGAATAGAAGCTGCTCAGGGGCAGAAGCTGCTGTCTGATTGATGATGGGTCCGTAGCACCTAGAACAGTACCTGGCACACAGTAGGAGCTCAGTGAATAGGTGTTCAATGAATAACTGATATTGCCAACAAGCAGCTCTGCATTTATGCTTCAACAGGAATTTCTTGAAGCTGTTGGTCCAAGCCCAAATCTCATTTCTACTCATAGGAATTTCAGTCCTGCCACTGGCTGGCCAGAGAGAGATTTAAGGACAGAAAGTATTGCTGAGCTCCTTGAATCGAGAGCCACCTCCCTTTCCTCTGTGTCACCCCAGTCCTGCTCAGTTCTAGATCACCACTCATGCCTTCCTGGAGGTTTTTCATCCTGAAAAGTGGATCCTTTTTAGCCTGCATGGTAACTGCCCTCTGAGCCAAAGTTTCCCAAAGTATATTCTTTACAATGCTGGTCCTGTGAGATACTCCAAGAAAAATAACTTCTGGAAACACACATACTGCCTTTGTCCTTCTTGGAGCTCACAATACATGTTAGCATCATAAAGGCTTCCAGAGGTGTGGTAGCAAATGCTTTATCTCTTTATTTGCTCTCACGTTTCTCAAATCCATTGGACCACACAATCCCTTCCCCAACGAAATGCCTATTAACCCTCCAGGACACTAAAGTTATGGCCAAGAAGCTGATAGTCTTCATCCTTTTGTGGGGCAAGTTAGGGGGCTCTAAGACAGCGTATCCTATCCATACTTTCCAGCTGGATACACATCATGGGCTTGCTGAGATACTGAGACTTCCTCATGCCCATGCTTTCAAGCTAACAAGGGGCTTTTTCTCTGTACTCTCTCCCTACCCTGCAATGTGCTGCCATCCTGCCTTATCTATATCATCCAGGGCTCTTAGAGTTACGAGTGACAGAAAAACCAACTCAAGCAGGCTTAAGCAAACAAAAAGGGAGTTTATGGGCTCATATAGCTGAAAAGATTAAAGGTAAGTCCAGCTTCAGGTATGGCTGGATCAGGGATCCCATCATGACATTAGGACTCAATTTCTATTCATCTTACAGTTTGGCCATTCACTCCAAACTCTCTCCTTGTGATGACAATACGGCTACCACAGTGCCACCCTCACCTCTTCTCAAGTTCAAATACAGCCGGATAGGGATAAAAACCTTTTCTGGAAGCTCTCTCAGAAGTCTTCAGTTTCACTCTGATTGGCCTTGTTTAGGACCTATGCCCATCCTTGAGCTAATTACTGTGGCCAGAAGGAGGGGATGTACTGACTGGCTTAGGCTCAGGCCCTATATGCCGCCACTGGAACTGGGCTTAGAGCCCTACCTACACAAGAAGGACTGAAAATGGGTGAAGGGTGATTCCCCATCCACACCCCAAATCAGCCCTTATTGCTGGAAGCAGAAGGAATGGAAGCTGAGAAGGCAAACTGCAAATGTGTACTGCATAGCCCCTGCACACACGTCCAAACACTTTACTTCCTCCAGGAAGCGGTCCCGGGTCCACCAGGCCAGACCTCAGCATCTCTCTTAAGGAGTTCACATATACACACAAACACCTATAGGACGTGGCAGGAAGTTTTCAGGTACACAAGAGGAAGTGGTAGGCAGGAGGAAATACGTAAGATTTGGAGTCAGATAGACTTGAGCTCGCATTTCTGGATGTATGACCTTGGACAAGTTCTTATACGTAACCTCTCCAAGTTTCAGTTTTCTCCTCTATAAGGATTTGGGATTTTTAATAATTCTCCTTATGGTAAAGAGTGTTGATAACAAAAAAAGTATAAAGAGCGAACTCAAGTCAGCTGTTCCTCGGCTTTCTGTGCCTGCATCCTGCCCACCTCTGCCCCCAGATGCCAGGGTGCTCAAGCCAGCCCTACACGACAGGGTCACCGCTCTCCCAAACCTCTCCAGGGCAGAACTGCTCCCTGGCAGCACGAGGTGAGTCAGCACCTGGGTTCCCCAACTGGACATCCTTCACCAGGATGGAACGCCAGAAGCAGAGTGTTTTCTGGCAGCTGCCAGGACTCACACGAACCAGACAAGCTCTGGAGATAAAACAAAAGTAAATACAAGTATTCAGCTTCACCCCATACAAAAGCCCTACTGACTCGGGATTAAAATGGGCGAGAGGATGCCCAGGCACCAAGCATGCATCTATGTTTCCTCTCAATCACGCTGAGAGGGGACCAGCAAGGGCCATTCTCCCAGTGCCAGAGATAAACAGGGGAGCGGGGAGGAGAGACAAAGGGTGGAGGGAAATGTTAAGGGAAACAGGGGTCGATTTTGTCTGCCACTGGGGTCCTCTTTTACGAGAGGGGTTTAGGCACCGGGGCTCTAGGAGACTGATAAGGCCTGAGTCAGAGGCTCTGAGTGTTGAATAAAGTGGACAAACTGCAATTCTCCTCACGGAGGCTTAGATATACATTCATTCATTTATTCATTCATTCTCTGGTCAACAAATCCGTACTAAGCACATAACACGTGCTGCGTGTGGCGGGCACAGGAGCACGCTGAATGCCCTGGCCCTGCCCTTGCTGAGCTCAATGCAAAGGGAAAGCCAGGTGACAGCAAACCCTTAAAAAAATGCATAGCCACAAACTGTAAGAAACACTGCAAAGGAAACTAACCCGGAACGATAAGAAAGAGCAACAGGTGAGCCATTCTTGCTCAGGGTGGTCAGGGAAGGCCCCTCTGAGAAAGCACCTTTTAACCCAAGCCTGGAGAATGAAGAGGAGGCCCCCCGAGGATGCGAAGGCAGGAAAGACCCACATTCGGGAATGGAAAGAAGCCACTGGGGCTGGAGCTTTGTGTGTGATGGAGAGAAAAGAGCAAGGGGGGGGAGGGGCCTGATCACACAGGGACACCTGGGGGTCCTGATCGAGTTTAGATTTTAGCTAAAGGGCAAAGCCTGTCTTCTAAACCACCAACCTCCACTGGTGTCCTATTCATGGCACCTGCATACATTTGAAAAATGCAATTTGCATTGGGTCTCATTTGTTTGGGACACAGACAGTGTGCACAAGGGTAACAGGGGCCCTCACAGTAACTTCCCCAGCTCCCCTTGGGGTCTGTGGCCCACAGACCAGGGGCCCCTGACTTGGAGCACATCAAGGGACACCCAAGGGACCTCAAGTAATCTATGCATGGGGAGAACAAGTGGACAGAGGAAAAACAGAGTAAAAAGACAACTTTCACAGAAGCCACTGAGCAGCCTTCCCACACCTCCAGGTTGTCACCCAGCGCAGGAAGAAGCGCCACACCGGGCAGCCTAAAGCTTGGCTACTCGCAGTGTGAGCCGGGGACCAACGCGCCCGCATCGCCTGGAAGCTCGGCAGAGATGTAGGCCGTGTTCGTTTCCCATTGCTGCTGGAACAAATTACCATCAACTTAGTAGCTCAGAACAACACCAACGTGTTATTTTTCAGTTCTGTAGTTCAGAGTTGGAAATGGGTCTCACTGGGCTGAAGTCAAGGCGTCGGCAGGACCACATTCCTGCAGGCTGCGGCAGAGAACCTGGCTCCCTGCTCTCTCCAGTGTCTGGAGGCTGCCTGCGTTCCCTGGGTCATGCGTCCCTTTCTCCATTTTCAAGGCCAGCAGGAGCAGTCCGACCTCCTCTCTGCCTCCTTCTCTTACGTGTAAGAACCCTGTGAGTCCACTGCTCACCCTCTGGATAACCCAAGTTATTCTCCCCATCTCAAGGTCAGCCAAGCAGCAACCTTAATTCCATCTGCAACCTTAATTCCCCTTTGCCATGTAATTTTAATTTTTTTTTTTTTTTTAGACAGAGTCTCACTCTGTTACCCAGGCTGGAGTGCAGTGGCAGGATCATAGCTCACTGTAACCTCCAACTCCTGGGCTCAAGCCATCCTCCCACCTCAGCCTCCCAGAGTGGCTAGGACTACAGGAGCATGTCACCACACCCGCCTAGTTTTTCTTGTTTTTTGTAGAGCGAGGGTCTCACTATGTTGCCCAGGCTGGTCTCGAACTCCTGGCTTCAAGTGATCCTCCTGCCTTGGCCTCCCAAAATGCTAGGATTACAGGCGTGAGCCACTGCACTTGGCTCCCCTTTTGCCATATAAACTAACATACTCACAGGTTCTGGGGATTAGGGAGCGGAATCTTTGAGGGGCCTTTATTCTGCCTGCTGCATAGACTACTGGGCTCCCCCTGCACCCACTGAATCAGAATCTGCATTTTAATGAGATCCGCAGGGGGCTCAGGTACACATTCAAGTTTGGGAAGTCCTGGCCTTGCAGCCCAGCCAGGGCTGACCTTTCTCAGGCCACTCCCAGGATGCCAGACCAGCATGTTTGATTAGGCCACGAGGACCACTCCCTGGAGTCTGATTTTTCTCCTCCCGGTTGCCACAGCTGCAAACATTTCCTCCCTCTCCATGTGAACCCCAACACTTCATGGAAAGAAGGGGGTATCATGTCCAGAAGCCTAGAGTTGGAGGCAGCCTCTTATAGATGGTTTGAGGGTTCTGAAATGTTCCCCAAGGGTGAGAAAATGAGATTCACATGTGGGTGTGAGACATGTCCACATTGGAATGGAAGAGCAGAGTTTGCCCTGCCCCCCATGGCAGGTCCGAGGATGGCTGGTCCTGGGGAAAGGTCAGCAATGTTTGGTGAAAACTGTGATTCCCTACTGCTAAGTGGAACCACAGCCTCCCAGATCTGGCAGGGAGGGGCATTGGAGGTGTGACAGATGAGGTAACCAAGGCTCAGAGAGGAAGAGACTGGCTCAAGGTCACACAGGTTGGGAGTGGAGAAGTTAGGAGAACAGGGAGCCAGGCCCACAGAGCTATGCCATGTGCCCCTATTTCTAACTGGCTGTCATTTGGGGTCTGTGCCTCAACTGAGGGTCACTCCCTCCCAGGAAGGAGGGAGCAGGGATTAAGACCGCCGGACCTCTGGCTCCCCCTGCTTTGAGGGAAAGACAATCGGATCGTGAGGACGGCCTGGACTCCACGGGATCTGGCCAGAGACTCTGGCCGTGAGCAGCCAGCCAAATCTGGAATTTTCCAAGCAGCCAGTTCAGCCATGGAAACCCTCCAGGTGTCACTGTCTGGGCCCAGCGACTCCCGGCGCCCAGCAGGAGGATGAAGCACTGGCGCTCCCTGGGAATGCTGACCCCAGCATTTCCTCCCCAGAGCAGATGCATCACAGCCCGGCATGTGTTAGGAACCGGCAGCCAGTCCAGAGCACACTGCTGGCGTCCCGGACAGGTGCCAGGAATGACACTTCTTGGAGGTGTCCACTTCCAGGCAGAGCCCTCCCCTCACCTGTCCCAGAGCCCCCCAAGGAGCTGACATTTGGAAGCTTCCCTCTACACCCCAGCAATGCTCAGCTTCCCTTGGCTGCTGAAAAACATCTGGCCGGCTTGGCACCTAAGCTGGGTAAAAATAGCATGCCATCTTGCGAGCGGGCACCACGCCATCACAGCAGATGGAGACCAGCCC
This sequence comes from Lemur catta, assembly GCF_020740605.2. Lineage (NCBI taxonomy): Eukaryota > Metazoa > Chordata > Mammalia > Primates > Lemuridae > Lemur > Lemur catta. Next base: position 20,122,940 of record NC_059145.1, on the reverse strand, counting down.
TGGCAGCCAAGAGACCGCCGAACGGTATCCAACGCATTTGCAAAGGGCAGGATTCGCAGCTGGAAGGATCAGAGGGCTGAATGTCAGGACCCTAGCGAGAGGGGCAGGAGGTGAAATGAGAGGGCCCGAGAGGGGCGGGACCCCTCTGCCCTTCAAGGTGGGACAGGGCAGGGGAAGAGAGAAAAACCACTTGGACATTAGAAGGCTGCAGGGCACAATGGTGAAGCCTTGGTTTTGAAGCCAGATGGACCCTCATTTAAATCCTACCTCCACCCTTATTAGCTGTGTGACCCTGAGCCAGCTGCTAAACCTCTCTGAGCCTCAGTGTGAAATCTGCCTTGCAGGGCTCCGGGAAGGATAGTTCAGTCTTTCATTCAATAAGCATGTTATTGAGCGTCTACTATGTGCCAGGTGCTGTGTCAGGTGTAGGCTACAGTGATTGGCATGCAGCATCGAGTGAGTTTCTTCCAGTGGTGGGGACAGACATTAATCAAAAAATGATGCACAAGTAAAATGTCCACGAAGATAAGTGCCTCACAGCAAAGGTTTGTGGTGTGATTAGGGCATATCGTTGGGGATGGGCAGTGTTAAGGGAAGCAGGGGTGACTGAGTCAAGTCAAGGAGCGAAGGAAGATGTCCCTGAGGAAGGGACAATTAAGGTCTGCAAATGAGTGGGGAATTAAATAGGGAAAAATGAGAGAAGGTTCGTTAAGCCCTTAGTACCATGGCTGGGACATTTACCATGATAAATATTGGTAAGTGGATTAGATTATTAATGAATACTTACTGCAAATAAAATTGTAGTCATAACAATCTCTTCCACTGAGGGGTCAGAGCACAGAGCTCGGGCCCTCAGGTCCCCCAGCAGTCATGTCACAAGAGAGAGTCTGACCTCACGTCCCCACTCTCAGGAGAGCCAGAGGCAAATGGACGTTAAAAATAAAAACTCATAAAAATATCTCAAGCCTCTGGTGAGGCCCATTTGGAGCGCCCAGATCCTGCAGAGAGTTCAAGCAACAAACCTCCTGGGACTCTCCCCTCCTGCGAGCTTTGGGCAGCTTGGCCGGGGCCCAGCCAGGTTCACACGCCAGCTTTCTCCCCGTTTCTATATAAAGGCAGCCCCAGCAAAAGCCAGGGACCACCTGCTCAGGCCTGCGGTGCCCTGGCCAGAGCATGGCACAGGCTGTTTCATTGTCCCCACCGGCTGCAGGCCCTGCACTGCAGCACACGGAGCCTCCCCCTTGGGGCAGAGCCAGCTTGCAAGGGCAGCAGGATGCACATTTCTTCCTCTGGCTACAGACCGCAAAAGCGGTGCCTTTGGACATATGCAAAAACTCTAAGGAAGAAACGCGGGGAAAGCAGTGTGAGGTCCCCAATGCGACGGCAGTCCTCAAATCGTGAGACACGCCATACTTCTCAGAGTCTTTCCCGTGGGCTGGAGCCCCCGCCAGCCAACAGGCAAACCCCACCATGGCCCCTCACAAACTGCAGGCACGTCGTGTGCTCATGGCCCTCGAAGACGGATGGGTGGATACTTCTGCTGCCCTGCCCTGCACCCTCCCCACCCACGCTTTGCCTCCAGCTGATGCGGCAGCTGACACGGGCCCACGTCTCTCACTTTCCACCCCGGGGATTTCCAGCCTCCACTGCTTGCGGGAATGGCGCTTAGCTATTCTGCTGCCTACCCAAACCCAGCACGCCATGGGTGACCTTTGACCAATGGTGGGCAGGAGCAGGGATATAATTACTTCCCCCTTCTGTCCTTCAGCTAGACAATTCTGGGGCTATTTCAAGTGGCTCCTCAGAGGGTCTTGGCAGCCCTGAGCCCCACGGCCCACAGTGGTGATCCGCTCAGTAATGCATCCTGCATTGCTTTCCTTCCTTCCCGGTCCCCATTCCCTAGGATCAAACCCAAAATAAACTACCTGCATGCAAGCCTTTGTCCTGTAGATCTGCTATCTTAGGGGAAGGCAAGCTAAGACAGTTGTCTTCCTGCCCTCTCCTCACCAACTGTCAGGAAAGCGGGACCTACAGTGACACATGGGCCAGTTCTGTGGTCCAGAAGCCAGAGAGTTGCTGCTCTCTCCTCTCCCAGCTGGAGCCTGGACAGCTGGGTGGGATGAACTTCTCTGGTTGTCATGCAGAAAGAGCCCTTAGCCCTGTGCCTTCTAGACATGTGAACAGTGGAACTCTTCTGCAAACAGAATCATATGCACAGACCAGACATTTGCTGTCCAGGGCCATCGGACATCCACTCCCTTTTTCCTAGAGAACTTGGTTTACCTCTCGGAAAATATCTCCTTCCTCTTTGTGAGGTCTTGATTGGAAGGACTTTGGTGACCACTGCCCACTTGCAATCCAAGGGGGCAGGTCTTCTCTTCCTGTCCCAGAGGCAGGCTCAGCTCACTGAATGCCTCCTGCCTGGACTCAGTCTTGGACCAGAAAGCAAAGGCCGAGGCACTGGTTGGAAGGCAGCCTTCATGATGGTGCCATGCCCCCCTGCCTGGGCTTACCAGTGCAGCCTTGAAGAACTCTCTGGGTGTCACCCCCCTGGCCCCCCAAGCCTGGTCCTCCAGCATCTTATGGAATCTGTGAATAACTTTCCCTAGCGCTGAGATCTTTTCAATTAATTTCCTTTCTCTCTGGCTAGGAGAGTTTGTTTCTGTAGGCTGCAACCAAGAATGCTTACTGGCACTCACAGAATCCTAATATTTAAAATAGGCAAAAGCAGAGATGCTCTGTTGAAATGAGGAAGGGTGGGCAGGAGTTCCTTCCTCCCATTACACCCCTAACAAAAGTTTCCCTGTTGTTTCTGAAGTGCCATGAGGGCCCGAAAGAGCTTAGTTTGAAACCCTTGCTCTCATCCCATCCTCTTTGTAGAAATGAGGAAAGCAAGGCAAGAGAAGTTCACCTATTGCAAGATCCCAGCACTGCTGCTTAGTGATGGTCTAAGACCCAGGCCTCCTACTCCCGGGGAGATGGCCTTTCTGACACACCACGGTGACTGGCTCACTAGGATTTGGGAGACGAGTAGACACCAGAGTGAAGCTAAGGGGCCACGCAGAGCTCAAGGGCATCAAGTGGTCTCCCCTGTACTTCTCCCAGGCAGCAGCAGGACAGCCTCGTTCCTTGCCTGTGCCCTACCCATCCAGTGACGGGAGCTGGTCCATGTGGGCACACCCACACCATGACACCTTCACGTCATAACGACAGACACACATTGCAAAGCATCCTTCCAGCACTGCCCAAAGCACAGCTCCCGGAATCCTAGACCTCCACGGTGCTCTGTAAAAAAAATTAGTCCAGTGATCAAATCCCTCATTTTCTAGAAACTAAGCTGCATTTTCTTATTGTTTCACACGTGAATAGTAAAGGCGAGTTTGTGTCATGAAGTACTAAGGAGCAAGTCCTCTGAAGTCTGACTGCCTAGGTGTGACCATCAGCTCCACCGCTTACTGGCTGCATGACCTCATGCAGGGGACTCAACCATTCTGGCCCTCAGCCCTGCTATCTATAAACCGGAGCGGAAATAAAAGAGGCAGCTACGTTCTCTCAAGATGGGGTGAGGTGTGCAAGAGGTTCACTGAGGGAAACACCTGTGAGAGAGTTTATGGAGAAGCCAGAGGAGGCTGGAAAGGTTGTGACGCCTCAATGCACACCTAATTCCTACGAAAAAGGGAAGGAAGGAAGGTCGAGTAGGAAAAGTCTTAAATTTGCAATGCAGTTCGAAGAAAGTTTTGGCAAAATTTTGAGGCGTTGTTGAGTTAAAGTCAACCTTCAGAGGAGTCTTGCATATCCCAGGAAAGGACCTGCCTCAGTATCCCTGATGTGCTCCATCACTGGCTGGGAGCAGCCTGGGGAGCAAGGCCTCTGCCCAAAGCAGAGGTGGATTCAGAATGCAGCAGCCAGGGCCCAGGGTTGGTTGTTCCCCTGCAGGAGGAGATCCAAGAAGTTTATTCTCAGGCCCCTCCCAGACCCACACCGACCACGAAGAGTAGGACCAAGTGAGTCAATTTACATCAAAGCTCTTAAAATAGTGCCCAGGTCATAGTAAGCACTCTATATACATTGCCTTAAAATAAAAAAACACAGCTGTAAAATCAGATTGATTCTTAAAATCAATTTGTACACCTAATGTGATAGTTTCCCTTTTTGATTTGAATTCTGGAAAGCTGTTATTAAACTGTGGATGCATCTTACAATCAGCACATCTTGGAATTGAGAAAACTTTTAAATTATATGCCCATCTTGGACCTTAGCATTAGCATACTAAAGAATCTGACAAGTCCTGCAATAGATAGATCCATTGGTCTTTGTTTCCCAAACTTCTTTGGCTGTAGACCTCTGGTTCACATAACACTTCCAGTAGATTCCTTTTCTCTTTAGTGAGAGAAGTTGGTTTCGGTTGCTTGCACCCAAATCCCAACTGATACACATTCAATCTCAGTACAAAAAAGAGGTAAAAGTGGAACTACTTTTGCTGACACTGGGGAGGGGAACAGAACTAGAATTTCATGGGATACATTTTGCACAAAGGCTGGCTGCTGCTGTTTCAGATGGTTCTCAGGTACTAGGTCCAGAGAAAACAGAGCAGGGGGAACAATGGAAGGACGGCAGATGGAGAGGAAGAAGGAATGTTTCCTGATCTGCCCAGGCCACCCCACCCAACACTGCAGCTCTTTGTGCTTGCAGTATGCAGCTGAAAAAGCCCTCACCTAACCCAACCTTTCACTGAGGTCAACTCAAACAACTCATTCCATGAGCGGAGCTCTTTCTTAATCGGGTCTTCAGAGCACCATAGAGCACTGTAGGCTAAGAAAAGGCAGAAGAGAGACATCTGGCCCTCCTGACCAGAGGCTGGGGGCCATGAGCAAATGCAACAGAAACTTTTTTTCTTGCACTCCACATTTACCACGTGGTTTAACGTGCCAGGCACTGTGCTCAGAGGTCAGGATTCAGAGATGACAAATGCAGCCTTCGTTGTTGGGTACCTACCTTTTGTGCACCATCTCACACTCTTGCAGGCCCCCTTTTTGTTCTCTCCAGGACCACGGGAACCCAAGGTGCTTCGCCTCGCCGCCCAGGGTGTGTCCCTTGCTTCTTCAGGGCTTCTCTGCTGCAGCGTAGGTGCAGCCTGCCTGGCCATTCAGCTCCTGACAAACCTCTGGCTGCAAGCCCTGGGGGCAACTTCAACCAGTGCAGAGATAAACACTCCCCTCTTCTGTGTCTTGAGTGGACCCTGCTGAGGTGCACTCCACACTGCTCCTTAGAGGGACCTGTGCCCCCAGTGTTGACGCTGTCATTAATGTCCCCTGGACCGGCCTGCCCACTGTCCCCGTCACGCCCTTCCCCACCTCTCCACACCCTTTCCCAAATATCTCTTCTTCAAAACAAACGACCTGCACACACGCCCTTGTCTTGTCCTCTGCTTTCCAGGGGAACCCACAGTAGGATTTTTTCTTTTAATAACAATGTCTTTGTATTTGTAAAATGGCATGAACCTCTATTAATTCAGTTGAACATCAGAGCGGCCAGAAGTGATACATAAGCCTGACATCATTCTCATTGTAGGGGAGAGAAAAACTGGAGCCCAGAGAGGTCAGCTGACTGGCCAAAAGTCACACATCTAGGAAAAGGCAAGGACCAGGGCTTCCCCATCTCAGCCGGAGCTGCGGTCACTACACGTGGCAGTTCAGGGCTGGGGAGTCTCAACACAGCCTCCAAGGTGAGTGTTTGAGTTCCTTAGCGAGGTGCTGGAGGATGCTCATCAAGCTAGATGAAGATGGAATGGAGAGAGGGTTGGGATAGAAATTTGACAGCGGGAACAGCAGAAGCAGAGGCCCCAAAGGGGAAACTGAGCAACAGGGTTTCTTCTGGAAACTGGTGAACACCGTCTGGCAGAAACACGGGGCCAAGGAGACAAGTGGGGCACCGGCAAAAATAAAGCAGAACGTGGCACAGGCCCGTGTGGCCTAAGCATCTGTCGACGTGTGAACACCAGGAAGCCGTGAGGCACGGTGGGCAGAGGTGCGAGGCCCGCAGGGGATAACCTGGGACATACGGGTTTGCCCACAGTCAGTGGGTCCCCATTGTGAGTCTCACTGTCATGCAACCAGGGGTAACTTGTGTCCCCATGGCTGAGGACCCGTTCCTGAGCTGAGTCCCCTATTCCACCTCTCCTGATTATCTTTAAAAAGGAAAAAGATGGTTCTTATTCTGTTGGGAAGAGGAAGAGGCATGTTGAATCTGTAATGAATGACTAATTCTGGCCAGCGAGGGGCTAGAAAGGAAAGTGCGTGCGTGAATAAACTCAGAGCCAGCAGTGTGAGAACAAGGCCCCTCCTCAGCGTCTCTCTTCGGGCTGCGGCCACGTCTGTGAAGGCAGGCTGAGGAATAGCTCCTCATGCAGCAGCGCAATTACTGAGGACCACGGGCCTTGTCTGCAGGCGATCTCACACTCATGTCCTTGCAGAAATCAGTCTCTCAAGCCAGCAGGCAAGAACAGAAACTAGTGTGAGCTCTCTGGAGAGGAATTTGGCAAAACGGATAAAGGACCTTAATAGAGCTCATACCTTTTGTTGCTACAATTTCGCTTCTAGGAATTTCTCCTAAGGTAAGAGTCAGACACGTGCACAAGAATGCTCCCTCTAGTCTCATTGACATTAGGATGAAATTAAAATCAACCTCAATGTCCAACAATTAGGGCTGGAGTGAATTACAGCATGTCCATTCAGTGGAAAATAATGCAACCATTAAACAAATGTGAAGTATGCGGTAGATCGATTGCAAAAATAGCCACAAAGGATCGTATGTAATGTGACTTTGCAGCAATTCCCAACAAGAGGTGGAGTCTATTTTGCACCCCCTGGCCATGCGATTCACTCTGGGGGATAGAACACAGAGAAATTGACAGCAGCCTGTTCTGTCGAGCAGCCTTGAGCACTCTCTCTGGTGCACTCTCTCTCTCCCTCCGCCCTCCTTCTCCCTGCCTTTCACACTCCATCTTGCTCTCAGAATCCTGCCACTGCCATGTGCACAAGCCCAAGCTACCCTGCTGGAGGATGGGAGACCCCATGCAGAAGAGCCCAGCTGTCTCAGCTGGGGCCATCCTAGACTAGCCTCTATCCAGCTGACCCTCCAACAAGTAAGAGCGTCAGCCAGGTGCAGCAGAGCCACCCCCTGCCACACCCAGCGACAGACACACCAGTGAGCCCAGTCAGGACCTGAAGGGCCATGCAGCTGAACTGAGGACTTTTAAGCAAAAGGAAATATTAATTTTTTTTAAACCAGCATTTCTCCAGGTGTGGTCTGGGGACTCCTGGGGTCCCTGAGATGCTAGTAGAGGGTCGACAAGCTCAAAGCTCTTTTCATAATACTGCTAAGATGTTGTTTGCCTGGTTCAATCTCAGTCTCTCAGGAGTGGACAGTGGAGTTTTCCAGAGGCTCTGTGATATATGGTAACATCATCACTTCAATAATTCATAGAATATATGCTTATGTATTCTTGAGTTTAAAATTTTCTCAGTTTTGATTTCTAATACAGTAAATATTAATAGATACAAAAGCTGACCTAACAAAAGTTCTTTGAAGTCCTTAATGATTTTATAAGTATAAAAGGGACTTGAGACCAAAAAAAGTTTGAGAGCCACTGTGTAAAGCCATTGAGTTTGGAGGTAATTTGTGTAAGACTTTTGTACAAATATATGCATATAACCAAAATGTTAATCATGATCATCTCTGGGAGATGGGATTATGGGTAATTTGGTTAGGGCTTTTTCCCCCTTTTTTTATACTCATCTATATTTTCTAATTTTTTTATAAGAAATTTCTTGTTGATATGGGAGAAAAATAGCTTTAAAATTAAAAAAAGTTGACTTCCCTGTGTAGTCTTTAGAAAGACGAGAGAAACTTCTCTTTCTCTATTCCCACAGCTGCTCCCATGGGAACTTTTTTGCAGAGGGGCCCAGCGTGCTGAAGTGGCCTGTGCTCCTCTCACCCCCATGCAGAGAAATTCGGCAAAGGGACCCTGAGTTCCCACCTCTTTGACTTCCGGGTGGTCAGTCGGGTCAGGTTTCTCTCTCTGCCCTCTTTTCAAATAAGAAATGAGGACCCCACTTCCCAATGTAAGGATCCCACTTGGAGAAGCCCCCAGACAAGAAGTGAGCAGAGCCATTTTCTGTTCCTGCATGTGAAGAACCTCTCAAAGTTGACTGCATTCCAGCAGCGGTTGCCTAGGGAACACCCGTGACATAAAGGAGACGTGAGGACACACTAAATAACTTTAGCAACTATTTGCATTTGGCAGATGTAGCCAGGGGCAGGGCCCTGCCTGGCTCCCTGTGGAAAAGCCACAGGAACCCCAGAAGGACTGGGAGCCAACAGTAAGCAATGACAGGGGAGGAGGGAGGAGGGAGGGAGCCGGTCCTTAATTCTCTTATTGGCCCTCCCCAAAGCCTGCTGGGGCGAGGGATCTCGAGAAGGGGTCCCCAGGGCTTTGTGGAAACCCCAAAGAGTGGGCAGCCTCTTCCTGGAACTGGCTCCTCCTATGCCCCTGCTGCCTGCACCCCCTCCCCAGTCTTGCTTCTGCTTCCGCCACCGTGGAAGGCAGGTGACAGGACCCTCTGTGAGGGCCCCAGGCTCTGCATTACTGAGGCGGCTAATTGGGATCCTTTTTACCAGCCAGGTGAAAAGTCTGAGCGTGAAGGGAAGTCGGCTGTCTGCCAACCCTGCCAGCTCTCATTAGGGCTGAGCCAGTCCCACAGAGCCCTGAGAGGAGAAGCGGCAAATGCGCCAAACTGTCCCTCCTCTTCCTCCAACTCCCCATGGCCTGAAACCCGGGCTCCTGAGGTGAGCCCCCAGGGCCTGGGCTCTGGCTCCCTGGGTGGGATGGAGATGCAGATCCAAAATAGAAACCAGCAGGGGCCCAGGCCAAGCCTGGCTTTTCTCACTGCCCCCTTCAAAAAGTTCTGGGCAGATCAGATTAAATCAGAAATGATTGGTTCCTTTATTCGCCCATTTGCTGCTGGCCCCTCACCTCTCTCCAGTTTGACCACATCTGTAGGCTCCGTTGAAGCAGAGCCAACATCAACAAAAACAAACCCAAACCCAGCAGCCGGTGTGGGCGGGATGTGCCACCCATCTGGGCAGGCCACGTGCAGCGACAGGGCTGCCAAGGCACACCTCCTGCTGGTAAAAGGCGCTGTGTGGACCAATTAACCTCCAGGCCCTGGGGAGCAAACCGTGCAGCCTGACCGTGCAGGGGAATCGGAGGGGCAGGGAGATGCGCTCTCCCAAGTGAACATTAAAACACGTGCAGCGTGTTTGACCCTCTTAAGCAGGACGGCGATAGGTTGGCAATGTCCCATAATGTGGCTGTCATCATTTGTCTTCCAAATCGTTTCCCAATCAGAGTGGCTTCTAGACCCTTCAGCTTCTGTGTGTGTATACATAAAGAAACTCCTTAAAACCACACGGGATTTTTTGTGTGAGTATGTGAGAATGTCCAGAGCTGGCGAAAGCAGAAGATAAATAGACACTCCAGTACATTGCCAGTGAGGACAATGATTGGCCCATATTTCTGGAAGCCAGTTCAGGCTCCAAGACTGCTTTGCATGTGTCCATGAATGCGACCCAGGCACCATGAAGCTAGGAAGTCTGGGATTTTGCAGCTTTTTGCATTGAAACTGTGCTGTTTCATTGCTGGAGCTGGTGGAGCTGAAAATCCACCAACTTCCAGAGCCCCAAATCTCCACTGGCACCAGGTCCTGGTGGCCAGCAGTTGCCGTCATTAACTGGGAGAAATGAGTGACACACTCTCGGCATCACACTCACTTAGGAGGGTCACACGGCAAGGTTGCTTAAGCCCCCAAAGCATTGGAGTTTCAAGATATCTCCCCTTCAGGTGACAGCTTTGACTCCTTTCTTCCAGAAAACACATATGCCACTCTGAGGTAGGGTAGGGTCTACTATAAATTATACAGTACCTAGAACCCCTTATCCCTGTGCTGCTGTGCTCTGGGGGACATCTGGTTTACCATGCAAGACTCCATCCTCCATCATGGAGGTCCCTGAAACTGGACCTCTATCCAAGTTATCTAAACGTATTAGTCCTATCAGTGTATGTCCAAACCCAATGGTGGACCAGTCAGGAGACTTCACTTCTCAGAGGTTGCCAACAGACAACCAGAAAAAGGTTTCTCATCTCATTCTGTTCATCTGTTCATTCAAATTCTAGTTCCTACTCCAAACACCCTTGCATGAGCCTGGAAAATGACTAGATTCCCCAGACAAATATTAGTGTATTACCAATGCATTCCTTTGGGCTGTGGGCTTAAGCTGACTTTCTGCCCTTTGCATCTCTCTTTGCACTAGAGAATTTCTGCTCTTCCAAGTGATTTTGAACCTATTATTTCATAAGTATAGCAGATTATTTGCAAAAAGTGACCAAAACTATTCCACTTCCTGTATCCACATGCCTTTGCCATGTGACTTTGCTGTTTCTCCCAACAAAAGGTGGGATGTCGTATTAGTTTGTTTTGTACTGCTGTAAAGAAAATACCCGAGGCTGGGTAACTTATAAAGAAAAGAGATTTATTTGGCTCGTGGTTCTGCAGGCTGTACAAGAAGCATCGCACCAGCATCTGCTTCTGGTAAGAGCTTCAGGGAGTTTCCAATCAAGGTGGAAGGTGAAGGAGGACCAGGTGTGTCACTTGGCAAGAGCAAGAGCAAGAGAGGGAGGTGGTGGTGCCAGGCTCTTTTAAACAACCAGCTTGCGCGTGAACTAATAAACCGAGAATGTACTCATTACCACAAGCAGGGCAAAAAGCCATTCATGATGGATCTGCCCCAGTGACCCAAACACCTCCCACAGGCCCCACATTCAACACTGGAGATCAAATTTCAACATGAGATTTGGAGGGGCCAAACATCCAAACCATATCAAATCTATTTGTCCACCCCGTAAGTCTGGGCTGGCCTTGTAACTTGCTTTGATCCATAGAATGATACAGCTGTGGCAATGTGATAGTTTTATTATAGGTCTAGGCCTCAAAATGTTTTCGGCACTTCTCTCTTAGATTCCAGAGATCACCTGGGCTAGCCTGCTGGAGAATGACAAACCACACAGAATAGGCACAAACTGTCTCAGCTGGGCCACCCTAGACCAGACAGACCCACCCCCCGCCCCCCGCCCCGTGGACCTGGCAATGAACCACAGATGCATGAGTGAGCCTAGTCAAGACTGAAGAACCACTCAGCTGAACCCAGCCCAGTCTGCTGAGTCACAGAGTCATGAGCTAAATAAATGATGGTTGTTACAAGCCACTGAGTTTCGGAGTTCTTTTTATGCAGCAAGAGCAGATACCACGAGCTCCCAAACTAAGTGGAGCAGGTGTCAGTTTAGCCAGTTGAGGACTCAAAAAGTGCTGGCACAGAAGGACTGGGTATTTTACCCAAGGCCTCACAGCCAGATAATAACAGATTCAGAACTTGAACTCAAGTGCTCTACTGGTGTGTTTTCTCATTTGCATTTCCTCCTGAATGGCAGTTACTTGGGAAGCTTCCGAATAGCAGCACCTGACAATCCCTCCTGAGAGAGCTACCGCATTTTCTTGCAGATCTGTCCAATGTCACTGGCAACCACCCCACCCCAGCACCCAGCTCTGCCTGAAACCCTCAGTCAGCAGCAAATCCACACCCTCAGCCAACAGCTCCCTGATAACTACCCAGCCAGCACTGCCATCTCTTCCAATCCGCAGGGCTCCAGCGAGCTACCTCGCCGGCCAGCCCGCATCCCTCCCTTCTGCAGGCAGCAGAGCAGCCGGCCCCAAGAACAGGAAAACACTTCTTTTCAACCACACAGAAAGAGACCAGTGGGTGGGCCTGTCCACTTGTCGGCATCGGTTGGAGATCAAAGCAAACACAAGAGGGAACAGACCCAAGGGAAGGAAGAGGGGAAAGGCCCCCTCAACACACTGCAAACCCAGCCAGGGATTCCGAAGGGGTAGATGTGGGAATAATCCTGTCCCAAATGCCAGCCCTCCTGAGCAGCCCAGAGAGAAAGGATGACAAGGCAGTAGGAAGGGTGGGGGCGGGGTGGGAAGAGGAAGCCGCAGAAGGTACAAAGAAGGGGGGAGGGCAATTGGAGGAAGCAACTCCACCCTCCTGCAGCGCCCAAAGACAGCCTTTCTCTGGCCTTTCTCTGTCTCGGGGCCTTTAGGGAACAGGGGGAGGGCAGGGGCTGAGGAGTCCCTGGCTGCGCCTGGCTGTGCGCTCGGGCTCTGGGTGCCAGCTGGAGAGAACACAGGCTGTCCTGGCTACGGAAGGGAGAGGGTTGGTGCTTTTTTCTTTTCTCTAAAGAGTTGGGGAAAACAGAGCCCAGCCCATGAACATGGCCAGACCCAATTTCCTCCCACAAGGCAAATTCTTTCCTGTGCTTGGGAAACACACCTGGCTAGAATTCTCATACCATGGGCCAGGAGCTCAGGGCTTTGTGCCCAGTGGCTGGTCCCTGGGGGAAATAAAACGTTTGGCTAAAGCAAAACACTCTGATGTCAAAAATCATAGCAAGGAGATAAATTACCAGCACCAAATGGCTGCTTAATTTGCTCTGAGTCAGTAGTAGTCACAGGAACAGTAATGAGAACAATAATAGTAGTGATAGTAATGGCCACCATTCAGCGGTGCTTATGAGGCGCCGGGCACTATTTCCTTGCCCCCTCGCAGCAACTCTGTGTGGTAGGCATCTGGGACACTTGCAGTGTCCCTTCCTCATGTGCAGAGCACCCTGGCCCGGCTTCAACTGCCAGCACCTGCGTCTCTTTGCGGAAGGCTTTCTTCTCACTGGCTCCGCCCCCTCACTAGCATGCCAGCGGTGCCGGAATTAATCCCACCCTCAGAGCAGACCTCAGCCTAGGAGTGGTGGAAGTTGCTAGATCAATACCGCAGCTCCAAGTCTGTGTGTGGCCTTCCCAGCTGCCAGTGCCCCCAGTGGGCTTAGGCACCAGTCGCCCATTGTGGTAATTTACTCGATAGTGCACTCAGTGTTGGCTGCCCTCTCTTCTCTGTCCCGTTTCCCCACTCCACTCCTAGTGTCCCCTGGGGTCCCCTTCCAAATAAACTACTTGCGCCAGAATCCTTGTCCCAGGGTCAGCTTCTGGGGAATCCGACCTAAGAGAGCTACGGCTCCATTTTAGAGGTGAGACTATCAAGGCTCGAAGGATTTAAAGAACTCACCCTGACCAAAAGTGCTCTTAAAGACTGTTCTGTACTACAATTACTATGACTTTTGTTGAATCCTGTGGGTGCAAAGTAAACTTTGGTTCAAGCCAGAAAAAACCCAAAGATTGCACCCGCGTTGAGAGGGGGACTGGATCTAGACACGGCTGTTTAGGAGACAGGCTTTGACATCAGGAGACCTGAGCTTTCCTCCTGAAGATGCCACTTAGGAGTCTGTAGCCTTGGGCGAGGCTTAACCTCTCTGCACCTGAGTGTCCCCTGCAGCAAAGGGAGGATGCAGTGCCAGCCCGGAGGTGAAAACTCCAAGGAGTGAGCACCCAGCGAGTGCCCAATAACAAGACCTCCCATGAGCGAGAGGGAGGCAGTGTGAGGCAGGACAGGGCCAGCCGCAGAGGTGTCTTCAGGACCAAGCTTCTGTCCCTCACTCGGCCACTCCCTGGCTGGAGGCATGGGGCAAGTGCCTTTCCCCCGTGCCTCCCTTCCCGCCTGGGCAGAGCTGGGAGGAAGGGGTTGTGTCATGGATGAAATGAGGCCATGAAAGTGAGGCTCTGATACTTGGGACAGAAGTTCTCCTTCCCTTCTGGTCTTCTAATGCTAAGGGCTTGTGTTTAACTGGGTTGATCTAAGCCCCCTGAGATATGTAAATAGAGTCAGAATTTTAACAACCGATCTGATTCCAGAGCACTCCCAGCAGCCGCCTGGTGCCCAATTAACATTCCGAATCGTGCCAGGCAGGCAGCCCAGCAGGGGCTCCGGCGATGAACAGCTTCAGCAAAGGGCCACCGAGCCCGGAGGCCAGTCAGAGCTGGAGGCGCAGCCGTGGGCCACTGGCCGGGAGCCTGGAGGCTTCTTCTTGGAGAGAAGACGACACAGATCAAAGAGCACTCCAAGTTTAAGGGGAAGCTTTTGGACCTTGAGTAGTGGTTCTCAACTGGTGGAGCACAGCTGCCCGAGATGCCTCAGACCCTGCATTGGTGGCACCACGCTGGAGACCCCGTCCGCCCTTCCGGACCCACGTGCCACTCTTCTCCAGCCTGCGCTGTGTCCTGGGAGGCTGCCCTGTTTGGAGCGTATCCACAGGCTCCTCTGCAGGCTGCCTTCTTCTTAGTACAGTAGTCACCCCTTCTCCACAGTTTCAATTACCCACAGTCAACTGCAGTCCAAAAATATGAAATGGAAAATTCCAGAAGTAAACAATGCATATGTTTTCAATTGCACACCATTCTGAGTAGCGTGATGAAATCTCCCACCGCCCCACCGTGTCCCACCTGGGACTGAATCACTCCTTTGTCCAGTGGATTTACGCTGACTACTACCCCTGCCCATGGAGTCACGTGGTAGCTATCTCGCTTACCAGATCAACTACTGTGGTATCGCAGAGCTTGTGTTCAAGGGACCCTTATTTTATTAATATTAATACTTAATAATGGCCCCAGAGCATAAGAGTAGTGCTGCTGGCAATTCTGATATGCCAAGAAGAAGCCCTAAAGTGCTTCCTTTAAGTGAAAAGGTGAAAGTTCTCAACGGAAGGAAAGAAAAAAATTGTATGCCGAGGTTGCCAAAATCTATGACAATGAATCTTCTAGGCCCCTCCAGAAGACAGGGTCCAAATGAGGAAATGACGTCTCTCAGCCCCCTAACCCCTCAGCCCCAACCCCAATGTTGTCATGCCTTCCTGACCTCCAAATGTACCTTGTGTTACAAGCAAGATCATTCTTATTCCCCAATTGTTCCCCCAACTCTGCCTTCCCCTCCAACTCTGCTCAAATGGTGACCATTTGGCTGCCTCATCACTGCGAGGTGACACCAGACCAGTTGTTATTTTCTTCTTTTTGTTCATCTGTCTCTTCTCATTTTCTTGACAATGAACATGCATGGTGTGCAATAAATTTTCTTTCATTTAGTTTTTCTTTAATGACACCAGACATCCATCTGAAGGAAAATGAAAAGACCACCCTAGAAATATCTTTGCCTCCATTTTGCCCCTCCAAGGAGGACTAAAAAACATATTCCCAAATGGGCATAAGCAGCTGCCAATCATTCGCTGAGTCAGACTCAAGAAGCTTTCAAATGAGTAGTTCAATTTGGTGGACTTCACCCCACCCCTTCTGAGCTTTCTGCATAGTCTGGGGAGAGAAAGGTTAATTCCACACTGTGATGAAGGTTTATCAAACCTATCAAACTTTCCTTAAGCAGTTTTGGAAACAGCCAAGCAATGGAATGACCCCGCAAAGCACTCTCCCACTTAATTTCAGAGCGTATGTGTATTTTGATGGAAATATAATCCATATGTTTGCTTCATTTATACATCCTCATCCACACAGCTTTAAGGGCTAGCTGATTGATGTCCAGAGACCCTTGGAGACTTTTGAAGAACTTTTTCATCAGAAAGGAGGAAGCCGACTTCCCTGGCAGCAGCAGGAGCTTGCCTGCCGAACATCTGGGAGCAAGTCAAGATATAGAAGCCAAAGGTCTGGAGGAGCAGATGAGAGATCAGGTATCACCATTCCAGGAGGAAGGCTTGTGGCTATTTTCTATATCCCATACTTATTGCTGTGGTTTGAATGTCCCTCCCAAAACACATGCTAAAATTTAATTGCCATTCTGACAGTATGAAGAGGTGGGACCCACAAGAGGTGACTATGTCATGAAGGTAGAATGGAGTTGGGGGGGAAGGCAGAGTTGGGGGAAAATTGGGGAATGAGAATGATGTTGCTTGCAATGCAAGGCACATAATCTTCAAATGGAATGATGCCGTTATCAAGAATGTGGGTTAGTTATGTCAGGAGTGGGACCCTGATAAAAGGATGAGTTCGGCCCCCATTTTCTCTCTTGTGCATACTCCTCCTCATCATGTGGTAGCGTCCACCATGTGATAACACAACAAGAAGGCCCTCGTCAGACAGCTGAGCAGATGCCAGCACCATGCCCTGGGACTTCCCAGCCTCCAGAACCATGGGCAAATCAATCTCCTTTCTCCACAAATTACCCAGTCTGTGGTATTCTGTTGTAGCAGCAGAAAAATGACTAAGACACTTATAAAGCACCTACTATTTGCAAGCTGCAGAGTTGCAAGTGGAAAGCAGAAAACCTGCAAAATCACTCATCTATGGATTCTTTCATCAAGAGGCTACCTACTGTGTATACTAGCTTCAGCAACTTTTTCTGTGAAAAGCCAGATCGTAAATATTTTGGCCTTCCAGGCCAGAAGGTCTCTGTGGCAACTCCTCAGCTCTGCCATTATAGCATGAATGCCACCATAGACAACACATGAACAAAGGAGGGGGGCTGAGTTTCAATCAAACTTGATTCACAAAAGTAGGGGGTGCAACAGTTTAGCCCATGGGCCAAATCTGTGCCAATCCCTGGTCTATGTGGGAGCATGTGAAATTCTTGACATTTGATCATTTCTCGCCTTCATAAACAGCAATTTCTTATGGTTCCACCTAATGGTTGGGGAGATTAAATAAACATAGACAACTCTAGCATGAAGAAGAAAGTACAAAGGGCCGTAATCATGGTAGAGATGACTCAGTTTCTCTGAAGGTTCAGAAGTGAAGAGAGCTAACATTTCTAGCCAGGTGACTTCAAACTCATCTTTCTTCACTACCCTCCCTAGCATGTCTAAATGCTCCCCGCCAGCCTTTGTTTCCAATGTGTAGGTGCAGCCATTGGTTTCCGGTAGCCTTAAACAGCATTCATGATAGGGGGGAGGATAGACATGGTTGAAGATGTTTGAGAAGTGTGGGAGTATGTGATGCTAACCAGGCTGGTTTCCTGCAGATCTTATCAAAGCCTTTGACGTGATAATGGGCTTTTAGGACATATCCAGAAGATACAACAGAAGCATTTCCATAATTGATTTGTTCAGGAAGACAATTGTGAAAACCATCCCTCCAAATTGTGGTTCTGTGAACTACACTATAAGGAATACTGGACTTTGTCTTTCTATAAAGGCCAGTCTTCTCTCATGGCAGATGTCATTTCTAGTGCCCACGTGACTCTCCTGTGACTCTAATAACAGGATTGGAGTGGAAGAAGGTGGGTGAAACAAAGATTTTGCCATCAGCCCGATATCTGTCCTGGGCCCAAGGGAGGGAGGTTTGACCCAGGCTGGTCCCTGAAGCAGCACTGATTAGATAACTGCCACTTTCCATTGCCGGCTTTAAGGAATGTAATTTGACACCCAGACTTGAACCTTTCTGGCAGAATTCATGTAATGACGTTATGACATCTTGTGGCCACTTAGAGGAACCCACCCTATCCCTGTTAGGTTTTAATCTTGAAGGAGAAAAGCCCCCCATGGAAAGACCACCAGCCAAAGGAGCCCCAGGAGGACATCTCCCTTTTTCCTGCTCCTCGCTGGCCACCTTGGTAAGTTTCCACCATTTAGCCTCTTGCTACTCAAAGTGTGGTCCTCAGACCAGCAGGACCAGAAGCATCAGCACCAATGCGAATTCTTCAGCCAACCCAGAGCGACAGAGTCAGAGCCAGCATTTTAACAAGAGCCCAGTGACTGGCATGCACAGTGAAGTTTGAAGAACGTGGCTCTAGTCTACCTCTTTTTGCTTCTTTTTTCAGTATCGGGGCGGGGGGGGAGGGGAAGGCAAACACCAGAGGGGAGCAAGCCGAATGTTAAGCTAGAAGCTCCTCTGCATGGTTCCGACTACTTCACTGCTTCCAAGGATTTGTCATAGGCCCTTGGATAAGGCCAATAATTTTGTTGGGTTGTTTTTCCTAGTATTTATTGGATATTTTTGCTAGACTCCATGCTAAACATTCTCTATGCACTATCTCACTTAACTCCCACAAACTTTGAGATAGAAACTATTATTAGGCCCATTTTATAGCTAAGGAGACTAAGGCTAAGAGGGAAGTAGACTTCCAGCTATCATGCAGGTGTCATTCTCTGCTCAGTCCCCACAACTCGCTACAGTCAGGGCAAAGGAATAAAAAAGTTATAAACAAATAAGACGATAGTGAACGGGAGAGGGAACAACAGAAAATAGGAAATGTCAACATACTTTAGAAAGAGGGAGAATGGACAGCCAAGAAACAACTGATTTGGATCTTGGCTTTCTCCTCTGTGCTGGCTGCCTGCAGGGAGCAGAGCCAATAAGAAGCAGAGATCGTTCACTGCAGAATCTTGGAAGCTTCAGAAATTGGAGGTACCAAGTGGAGGCCGCTAGAGACAGGTGTAGGGGTGGTGCTGAAACAGTAGGGTGGCAGACAGTCAGTGCCAGCCCAGATGCTCTCATTCCAAACCCCTCCCCAGGCCCACATTGCCGGGCACGTGCCCCGGCTCTACAGCTGCACATGGGAAGTTGATGCGAGGCAGAGGCTACAGCAGGTATGCTGGTTAGCAGGTGCCAGGCCAAAGGTAGGAACGAGGAGCTGCACTGAAAACAGAGAAGTAAGTGAATGTCCACTGAAGAGCAAGGCTCAGACCTTTTCCCCCAAGCGGGCTCCAAAGTGCCATTGTCTAGCTCCTCAGCATCCTGACAGCACCCAACACATACACATGCACACATACACACACACACATGCATGCACACACGTGCACATGCACACATGCATAGGCCCCAAGCAGATCCTTAGAGGCTTCTTCCCTGGGGAAGCTGACTGAGCCAAAAGCAAAGCCCTGTAGAATTCAATATTTATTGGGCCCTTAGGAAAACAGGTCCACCCAAAGGTTTTCCAATAACACAGTGGCGAACCCCGAGACATTTGGTTCGCAGGAACCAACACAGACAAAAGGGGAGAAACAGGAACTTAGAGGATGCAAGAAGCAGAAGAAGGTTGTAAAAAATACCCCCTGAAAGAGAAGATAATTTGTCTTTTAAACAAGAACAGGATACTCTCAGAAATGAATAGAAATAAGCAAGAGCTTCCGGAAATGAAAAGCAAGATAGCAGCGGGGTCAGGTGAGCAAGCGAGCAGCTAGTGAGGCTGTGAGTTCCACCCCTCGTCTCTGTGCCTCTTCCGGGCTCCTGTCTCACAGGTGCTCCACTCAGGCCTCCTCCCGACACGCCATCAGTCACCTGCGTGGATAGCCCTAGCAGAGTGTTACGGGCTGAATTATGTTCTTCTCCCCAACTCCCCCAAAATATTCATATGTTGGAGTCCTAACCCATGGTACCTCCCAGTTCGACTGTATTTGGAGAGGGACTTTAAAGGGGTAATTAAGTGGGTCATTAGGATGGGCCCTAATCCAGTCTGACTGGTATCCTTATAAGAGGAGGAAATTTGGACACACCAAGGGATACCAGGGATGCATAAGCACAGAGAAAAGCATGTGAGGACACAGTGAGAAGGTGGCCATCTGCACCCAAGGAGAGGTCTCAGAATGAAACCGAACCACCTAGATCTTGGACTTCCAGCCTCCAGAACTGAGAGAAAATAAATTTCTGTTGTTTAAGCCACCCAGTCTGTGGCATTTTGTATGAGAGCCGCAGAAAACTAATATAGAGGCTGTATCGTTTGATTAAGGATGAATTTTCTTGTTCCAGGAGTTGAGAAAAACAAACCAGGGGACTGACGCTGAAGAGGGTGGCCTCTCTTCTGGACCCAGGGCATTTGGATGGGGCCCTTTGAAGCCCACGATGTGCCTCTGCAGCCCTGCCCACTGAGAGCCCCCGATGTTGACCCCTGCCAGAGCCATTCAGATGAGGGGCAGCTCAAATGTACGGTGGCTTCCCCGGGCCAGCCTGAGCCACCTCTGTGAAGACCAAGGGACGGGCACTCCAGGACACTGGCTTTAGCCACATGTCGGGCAGAACTCTCTGACCATCAGAGCTGCTGTCCAACCACAGAATGTGGACTTTGGGAGGGAGGGAGTTCCCCATCCGTGGAGAAATTCAAGCCAAAGCTCAAAGGATGGGCTCTGCCTGGCTCCGAGGTGCCTGATAAATGCCTCCCGGAAGGGCGAGAGGGCTGTGTGGCGCCTTCCTGCTCCAGTGTGGACCTCAGGCCTCCAGCAAGAGCATCACCTCGGAGCTTTTAGAGACTCCTTTAATCAGACTTCATCCCCTAAAATTCCAGTCGTCTCGATTCAAGGTCAGGCCCTGGCATTAATACTTTTAAAATCTCCCCAGTTTATTCTGATGTGAAGCCAGGACTGAAAGCCAGAAAGAGTCGAGACCCCAAGGCTTCCGTCCAACTCTGAGATAACAAGGACCTCTGGCTGGGCTGGTGGGGAATAAGCTAGTGAGAGCAGGGAAGAAACAGGCATTAAAATCTGCAGCCTCTTTTTCACTTGCTTTTCTGCTTGCCTCAGCAGGAATTTGTCTCCCAGCTGCCTCCAAAACCAATGACTCAGAGAAGTGACGTGACCTGCTCAAGGTCACTCTGTCTGTGGTGCAAGACCAGCAGGCGAGCATATCCTTGGATTCCTGCTCCAGTGCGTGACCCTGTCCCGGGCCACCAAGGTGGGGCTGCGAAGTATAAAAAGAGGAAAAGGACAGGTTTCCCACCCCTAGATGCAGTCTGGCAACAAAACTGAATCAAAATCAAAGTATGGCAGAAGTAGAAATAATAATAAACTCATACTTATGAGTACTTGAGCATGCACATTAGCCGCTGTATTTTCTTTGCACGTGTCATATCATTTCCTCTCTGGAACAATCTCATGAGGGATTGTTAGGTACTATCATTAGCCCCATTTTACTTAGGAGGAAACTGAGGCTCAGCACAGTGTAGTAACTTGCCCACGGGAGCACAGCCGGTAAGTGGCAGAGCTGGGACTCAGAGCCGGGTGGGCAGTGGAAGAGACTGAATACTTACCCGCCCTCCGTGCCCGGGCTGCCCCTAAAGCTAGGGAGTGCGTGGGGAGGGCTTCCTGGGGGAAGATGCCTTTGAGCTCGGCCGGAAGGGTCAAAGAGGAATATAGCATGCGGGCCAGAGGGGAGGCTGGGGAGCGGAGCAGCGGGCGTCCACACTGAGCCCAATCCGGTACTGAGAGTCAGGCCTGGGAGGAAAGGGTGGCCAGGTGACCCACGTGGCAGGAGGAGGAGGAGGAAGTTTCCGCTCTGAAGCCCCGGAGAACCGAGCTGTTGAAAGGTGGGGATGGGATGCAGCGAGTCCCCCTTGGATGCCGAACGGGCGCCGAGGTCCTTTGCGACAGGCAGCTGCGGAGCTGCGCAGGGACCCTGGAGACGCGGCGACTGAGCCCGCGCCGGGAGCTCTGCGCTGCACACGGTCCCGGTCCCGCGGTTTACTGTTGTTCGCGTCCCGCGTTACTCTGCTGACTTCAAAAGGGGCCCGGGCAGGAAAGGAAGCCGGCCTCAGCGAGGTCAATCCGCTCGCCCAAGGCCAGGCAGCCCAGGGAGGCCGCGTCACGATGGGAACCCGAGCCCGTCTCACGTGCTGAGGAAATGCGACTTCCTGTGCGGGTGGCAGAGGCGACACGTGCTGTTCTCTGCTCCTTCCTGAGAATCACTAACGTGAGAGCAAAGGGATAAAAAAAAAAAAAAGTGGTAAATAAGCCCATAAGGAAAAGGAGAGAAGGGGAGAAATGCAAGAAGAGATGTCCAAAAATGTATGTGTGTGTGCGTGTGCATGTGCGTGTGCGTGTGTGTGTATGTGTGTGTGTGTGTGTGTCTTTTTCTGGAAGCTGAAAAGCAGGTTGGGTGAGCGCTAAGTACTGTCTCAGAGCCAAAAGCTGAGCCACACCAAAGGAGAAACAGTGGGAAGCAAAGTGATCCATGTCTCCAGAACCCCAGAAAACATCACGAATCGGGGGTGCCAGGCAGCGCTGCATGCAGAGGGCTAGGTAGAGCTGAAAGTGGGAGGACTGGTGACAAAAACCTTCACAAAGAGAATTTAGATCCCCCAGGTTTCCTGCTCACCCCCAGGCACAGGGGTAACTACCCCTTGTCCAGTCCCGTAGAAGGAATGAGGTCTAACCTCTAGCCGGCTTCAGGCAGACAGGCTCTGGATTTGGGGCGTAGAGGCGCAAGCGAGGGTGAGGCCCAGCTGTCAAATTCACAAAAGGGGGATGAAGTGAAACTCAACACATGGAATGATGAGACACCCCCCAACCAAAAGAAGCAGGCTTATGTCTAGAGTGACCACTATCCTGGTTTGCCCCGGGTCTCAGGATGATGGACTTCCGGGGCTAAAACCATGGAAGTCCTGGGTAAATTGGAAGGAGTTGTCATGCTCCTTATATCCCTCTGAGGCCAGAAGATTCCTCTCTGAGGAACACGACCAGCCCAGGTAACAATGCCTGCGGAGGGCAGGGCAGGAATCAAGTGCCCTCCCAAGACAACCAGGTCCCATCTTGCAACAAAACCACCCGTCACTGGGGCCTGCACCACACGCAGACCTCCGCTGAGCAACCAGATGGCAGGACGAGCTTGGAGGTGGGGAGCAGGGCCCCCCCGCAGTGCCTGCTGGGGGTGGCATGGCTAGCTGGCCACAGAGGGCGTTGGCAGCAGGGGCTGCAACCAGGTAACTAGGATAAAGCATCAGTTGTGTGAAACAGCCCCAGTGATGCCCAGAAATACTCGGGGGAGACTTTTCAGTGGGGGGTGTCACTGCACGAGCACCCAGTGACAAGGCTGCTGGGAGACTAAGGGCTTCCACGGGGGGAGCTGGATGCGGCAGCACCACTCACCATAGCTGACATCTGGAAACAGCAAATGCCCATCGACCAGTGAATGAAGGAACAAGCTGTGGGGTCTCCAAACAATGGAATATTACTCAGTCATGAAAGGAATGCAGTACTGATTCTGCTACAAGGATGAACCTCAAAACATTATGTTGAGTGAACGAAGCCAGATATAAGAGGTTGTGGACTGTATGATTCCATTTACATGAAATATCCAGAGTAGGTAAAACCACAGAGATGGAAAGCAGATTAGTGGCTGCCCGGGTCCGGGAGTAGAGGGAGTGGGAGGGGGGATGACTATCTAATAGGAGTCGACCTTTGGGGTGATGGAAATGCTCTGGAGCTAGATAGAAGTGATGATTTCTTAACAAGGTAAATGCACTAAATGCCACTGAAGTATACACTTGAAAATGGTTAATTTTCTGTTATGTGAATTTAACATACCTCAATTTAAAAAAAACAAGGATCAATCCGGCAAGAATGGAGAGCCCAGACAACAGGCTAGCCTGACCTCTGACGCAAGCACATCTCAGACTCCAGGAGCTGCTCAAATTTATCCCATCCAAGCCCTGCTCTCAGGAGACCCCGGAGAACCAGGGGAGAAGACAGGCTGGCTCCCAAAAAGGTGATGGCCACACTGACCCCCAAGACCCTCCCCTCCTCAGAAATGCAAGACAGTAGATCTCATGTTAAGTGTTCTCAACACAATAAAATAAAATTAAAAATAAATAAATTAGACCCCACATACACACACACACACACACACACACACACACAGCTCCAGCCAATTTCCTCTCCTCCCACCCCTACCTGACTCCCAGCAGGCCCTTGGGGTCCCAGCACTTGGTGAGCCCTGCTGTTCTCTGGCATGCACGAAGACCTGCTGGTTTCCGGAATGTTCTCCTGAGAAATTGTCAATAATCAGATGCCACAGACCATGCTTTGTGCAACTGCTGTTAGGTTTGTTTAAGAAACACAATTAGGAAGGAAAGGCACACTTTTTTTTTTCCCCCTTGTTAAGACCTGGGGGAATTGATGGTATTCACGCTGGGTCTCTGGAGGCCTCTTCCTCGGCTGAAGGAGCATAAATACAGCACATTCCAGCCGGCCACAGACAGACCCGGGGCCTGTTACAGAGCCGGCCCAGGAATGTGCAGCCCTGACAGCCAGCAGGGCCCAGCACGGCCTGCCTGCTCCACACGCACATGTTTCAGGAACTTGAAAACTTCCCCAGCGCCTTGTCTGGGGGTGCAACACATTGTTCTTTGCGGCAACATGCCTTTTCTTTTTTTCAAAGAATTTTAGGTTTGTAGCCACAACATATAAGGCAGGTTTATAAATGGAGCTTCTCTGGTTGGTGGGAAGGTAGGGGACCCTGACTTCTCTCCTCCCTGTCCTGTCCTCCTGAGTGTCCCCCTAAGGAACTGCCAGAGGCACCCGGGGTTCCCCAGGCACAGCTTGTTAACCCCTGAGCTGGTCCCACGTCCTCATTGTACATGTGAGGATCATTTTCAAAAAGTTAAGAATGTGACTCTCACACATAGAGAAAACGAGCACGTGTCAAGGATTTCTTTGACCTATCAATGGGGGACCCAGCAGCCCCCGAAAGCCAACTCAGAGGCGGATGGGCAAGACCGGAGTGAACGTGGTGGAGGACAGGAAGAATGCCGGAGTAAGATTGCCAACTTAGACGCGGAAGTGATAAATGTCTCACAGGTCAATAAAATCGTATTCTGTGAGGGTATCTTTTATACCAGACAGAAATCATTTTCATGACTACTGGATTGAAATCATTTGCAAGTTATCAATCTTCCAGAAATTAGCATCACACTTTCCAGAGTCTGGGCCAAAACTAGTAGTAAATAGTAAATCAGACAACAGGACGTCCCCCTGCAGCAGGGTCAGCAAACTTGCTCTGCAAAGGGGCAGACAGTAAATAATTTTCAGTGTGGTGGGCCATATGGTCTCTGTTGCAACCACTCAACTCAGCCGTGGTTGCAAAGTGAAAGCAGCACAGACAATCTGTACACACATGGGTGTGGCTATGTTCCAACGGCGCTTTATTTACAAAAACAGGCAGCGGCCAGATTTGGCCTGTGCCCTCCGAAGAATTAGATAACCACTGGGCAGCCCAGTCAGACAGTGCTCTAAGGTGGCCTTCAAAGGACACGCGATCATCTTTTTCCTTTATGTCCAAGTTTCAGATGCTTTTTCTTAGCATACAGATATGGAAACCAGAGAGGGGAAGCACCTTGGCCGAGGGGACACAGCCAAGCTAGACTGCAAACCACAGCCTCGCCCATCTCCTGGTTCTTTGGAAACAGAAACACTGCTTGCCTCTCCCACCAGGAGGGCAGGCGTGTCTAAGGTGGAAGCAGCAAAGTTCTTCACTTCCCCAAAGAAGCAGCCTTTGGGAGTTTCCAAAGGAAATTTCCTTCCCCGCATCTCCCAAAGGGGCCTTTGATTGAATGAAGAATCTTCGCTCTCTTCACCCAAAACAGATGCTCCGAAGGCAGAAAAGCACAAACCCTCGGCAGATCAAGGAGCTTCCTCTTGACGTGATCCACAGTTTAAATGCAAGTCAAACAGGAGACATCTCCACTAGAACAATTAGAGGGAGCGCTTCCTTGCCAGGGTTTCTGGCAAATTGCTGAGGGAGAAAGTGAGGAAACGATTTGACGTTGGAGCCTTGGAAGTATTTTTTCATTCAACGGGGAATAAAAGCACTTTGTTCCCTTTTCCTTTCAAAATCAGTGCTTCCCCCTCAAACCTACCACAGACATCTCTCCCTGCATTACAGCTATGCAAAGAGATTTTTAAAGGGAATGCTGTCACGTGGGCACACTCGGCAGGCTCTTCAAGCAAGCAACTCATTGTCTTTGGGAGAAAAGAGAAATGAGTGGGGAATGGGACGTGGGGCTGCTCTGAAAAGGTGCTTGCACGACAGTGTGAGGAGGAGAAACTGCTGCTCCCTTTAACCCAGCACCTACTATGCGCACGGTGCTTTCACACGTCCGCTCATCTAACCCTTGCCGCAGTCTGTGAGTTCAGGACCCTGGGCACAGAAGCAGAGACTACGTAGCCTCTCTGAGGTCCCAGAGTCTCACACGTGGTGCTCACTGGGGGCCAGGCATGGTCCTACGCACTTGACATTTATTAACTAATGTAATGCCCACGGCCACGTTGCGAGACAGCCATGTTTATCATCATCCCCATTTTACAGAAGACGAAATTAAGGCACAAGGAGGTTAAGCAAACTGCCCACAAGCCCACGGCTAGCAGCTGGCAAAACCGGCATTTGAACCCAAGCAATCTGGCTCTAGAGACTGTGTGTTAATCGTTCTACTCAACTGCCTCTGAGAGCTAAAGTCTGGCTTTGTCTCCCAAACTAACCAGTGCTGGAGAGAAAAGCAAAAACGAAAGCTCAAATGCTTCCGAGGCACAGGAAAGAATGCCTATGTCAAACAACCAAGCTCTATTTTTATTTTTGGTTGATTTGCTCTTAGAAAAATCTGTGACTTGCAAGGGTACAAGGAAGGGCAGGAGACCGGGTGAAGTTTCTGGTCCAGGCCTCTGGCTCCCGACAAATGGGTTTAAGAAGACATTCAGACACCTCGTATTTATTGAGAAGTTGTTGGATGTACTGGGTGAGGCTTCAGGATTATCTTCACGATCGCAGTTTCCCAACCTCCCTGCCCTCCCTGCTTACTATAATCAGAGCCCGTGACTCAAGCTGGGCTGGTCAGAGCCTTCCTTGAGACTGCTGCTGGCCCTTGTAGGAAATAAGCACACTTTTAGCTAATGGGGTACTCTTACTGGCCATCTTGGGTCATCTCTGAGACTCTATCATTGACAGCCCCGCCAAGAGGGAGAAGCACAATTTAAAAGGGAAGGATGCTGGACAGAGAGAAATTGCAGATATGCCCTTGGCTCATCCGCACCAACAGCATATACTGCAAGAGCATCCCACTACTGCCTTCAAAGTGTGACACTCGGCCTGGCAGGGGCAATAGGTGCTTCTCCTAAGTGCCAAAAGCATCCCTAGCAGAGAAGAGGTTCTTTTTTTTTTTTTTTTGAGACAGAGTCTCGCTCTGTTGCCCAGGTTGCAGTGAGTGCCATGGCGTCAGCCTAGCTCACAGCAACCTCAAACTCCTGGGCTTAAGCGATCCTCCTGCCTCAGCCTCCCGAGTAGCTGGGACTACAGGCATGCGCCACCATGCCTGGCTAATTTTTTCTATATATATTTTTAGTTGGCCAGATCATTTCTTTCTATTTTTTAGTAGAGACGGGGTCTCACTCTTGCTCAGCCTGGTCTCGAACTCCTGACCTCAAGCCATTCTTCCACCTCAGCCTCCTAGAGTGCTAGGAACATAGGAGTGAGCCACCACGCCTAGCCATATATTCTTTATTACTTAAGGTGCTTGAGTCAGGCTTTTTGTTTCTTGCAGCTCAAAACACCCTAAGCCAGTGCCATCCCATAGAAATAGAACACAAGCCACAAATGCAAGCCATGCATAGAATGTTGAATTTTCTAGCAGACATAAAGTAAAAACAGAAACAGGTAGAATTCATTTTAATATATTTTATTTAACCCAATATATCCAAGTTTTATTATTTCAGCATAAAATCAATACGAAAAGTTATTAATGAGTTAGAATTATTTTCCAACATTCCTATTCTTCCAACCAAGTCTTTGAAATCAGTACATATTTTACACTCACAGTACATCTCAGTTCCAACGGGCCACACTTCGAGAGATTAATAGCCACGTGCAGTTCATGGCCACCAGCTCAAACTGACAGCGTGTGTCACCTTCCTCCTGTCTTTTATTTCTCTCCTTAAGCCTTCCATGGAGCATGCCAGGATGACCCTCACCTGACACCGATGTCACTCAGAGCCGTGGCAAGGACTCTCCTACTGCAGCCCAAATTCCCTTGGCTCCTTTCTCATCTCTGCGGATGGGCCGCTTGCTTTGCTCCAAGCACAAAGAGCTGATGTAAAGACAAATGCGGCCCCTCCTGTAAGATGGGGCAAAAGAGATGAGGTCAGAAATCATTATGATGCGGAGATGCCACCGGGAGACAGCAAAGGGAGGCGAAGAGGAGGAGAAAGCTAGGGGAGCGTGCCCTGCTGTGTGCTCATGGAGACAGGCAGCCTGGGGGTGCAGTGCACCGCCTCGGTTTCCTCATCTGTAAAATGGGCATATTAATAGTACCCACTTTACAGGATTCTGAAGAGGGTTGGGTGTGTTACTACGTTCAAGGTGCTTTGCACCGTGCATGCCATGTTTACTAGTGTGTATTTTATTATCTTTGGAAAGAAGAAGATCAAAGAAAACTAAAAGGCAAGCGAGCTGATCCACTAGGACACAGTAAGAAGGAGAGAATAGGAAGGGAGTGGAAAGAGAGAAAAGGAAGGAAGGAGGGAGGTAGGAAGGAGGGAAGGAGGGAGGGAAGAGGAGGAGGGAGGGAAGAAAAGAGGGAGGGAGAGAGGACGTTCCCATTGAAGCTGCTCCACTCCCAAGGAGGCAGCATGCAAAGTAAAATCCAAACAGAGTTTAGGATACCTACTCAGGCGGAGAACATAAAGATCTAGGGTGGAGCGGGAGACAGCTCTGCATTGCATTCCCCAGTTCTCCGACATCCAGGCTTCTCAGCTCCTCCCCCAGGACAAAGCCCCTCCACCCCCTCTGTCCTCCCCTCCCTGCCCCCAGCCCAGATCCCTCCCAGGACAGACTGGGGAGTGCAGGGAGGAGGGGGGGGGCTGGGGAGGGGAGGGCCACCAGTGACAGGCAGGGCCTTCTCCCTGGACGCTGGACAGGCAAGGCAATGAGCATTTGTCCACTTGCCAACCCTCCAAACACTCCGAGGCTGCAGTGCAGGATTTATAGGGCTCTTCTCGCTCAAGGTGCTAAATTGGGGGCTTTCCATCATGAGCCATGCAAGAAGGGACAAAAGGACCCAGAGGGGGAAGGGGACGAGGGGCACCAGGAAGGAGGAGGGCCAGGGGGCACAAAGAGAGAAGGCAGGAGGTGGGGAGGAAGGTGGAAGAGGGAGAGAAGGAAGGAAGGAGGAGGGGTGAGACAGGGAGAGGGAGAGGAGGAGGAGGAAGAGCCGCTTGTGAATTCAGCTGGAGCCTAGAAGTCTCCAAGCCTCCCTCCCGGCTGCTTCCGAGTCTGTCCGCACCCACCCACTCATTTCCCACAGGAATGCTGTCAGCCAGAGCACCCTGTCCTGCGAGGAGCTGCAGGGAACAGGCATTCAGGAAAGAGGGGTTCCCGTGGAGCTGGGGCTCCAGTTCCCAAACCTTCGTTCCCTGTGTCATCGTGGCCAGCTCTTTCCCTCTCTGAGCCCCAGTTGCCTCATTTTTAAAGTGAGAGCACTAGACGAGCTGAGCGCCCGGCTCTCTCTCCGCCCCGTGCTTCTGGAATTTGGCCCACGTTGAACAACCTGAACCGACTTTCCCTAGGACCCTGGGCAGCAAGCACTATCGCAACCCCCATTTTACAGAGGGAGAGAGGAGGCTTAGGGCTGGCAGAACCGGGGTCTGCATCCAGCCTGCCCAGCCTTGAAGCTCGCCCCCTTCCCTGACCACTATGCTAGAAAGCCTCTCTGCTCAGGAAGTGCGGGGCAGGCCTATCTGTCCCTCCTTCTAACCCTAGGATGTTAGCCAGGCACGTGGCTGCCCAGAAACCAAGATGACACGTGCAGCTTCCCTGGCAGCTACGTGTGGCCGTTGATTGCTCCGGCCAATGGGCCGCGTAGGGAAGTGAAATGTGCAACCACAGGCCGCCCCAGCGAGGACGGGCACCTTCCCCTCCCCCTCCCTTCCTGCCTTCACGGTGGGAGGCTGGCCATAAACCACCTTGGCAGGGCCAGCTCCAGAGGGAGGGCAGGGAGGCAACGCGGCACAAAATTTAAGGAGGCACTCGCCCTTAGGGTGGCACAGCGCAGACCAGGAAGGAATGCCGCCCTACACCCCGCTGCAGTCTATTCCTGTCTTGCATCCTGGACCCTGCGGAAAAGGGCACGATCCGTGGAAAGCGGGAAACCGTGGTGACACGGCAGAGAAGAACGCCGTCCGGATCCCTGGCAGCCTGGACAGTGGGGGCGCAGGGGGGCAGTTAGCATCAGGGAGAGGAGAGACTGCCTGGTCAGCGTGTTTCTCCCCAAATGCATTCGTGCCCCTCCGACCCACTCTCCAAGCTGCAGCTGGAAGGATCTTTCCAAAACAAGATGTTTTCCATTGTTCTCAGAATAACGCACAAGAATAACAAGCAGAAGAGCATCCTTCACTGGCCCACGAGGTCCTGACCCGTCGGTCTTTCCTTCCCCCACGACTCCCTGTCTGTGCATGGCCACCCAGGCATCCGTCTGTGAGTTCCCTGAATCCCCCAGGTGACAGGTGGTGCCTCTGCTGGAGCGTCCACCCCCCCACCCCTCACCCCCACCCCACTGCCTTGTTTGCTCCCCATCCTTCAGATCCCAGCTGAAGTGTCACCTCCTAGGGACGCCTCCCTAGGGACCCACTGAGAGGTCAGCTCCCACTGCATGCATGCCCAGAGCCCCTGTGTGCTCTGCCCTTGTGGCTCTCCACACGCTGTCACCTCTCCTCGGTTGTCTCCCCTCAGGACTGCTGGGACACCAAGGCCGTTCTGAGCTCATTCACCTTGCAGTCCCCCAGCTCCAGCACAGCATCTGGCACTTGGTGACGCTCGATAAATATTTGGTGAATGAGCAAATGAAAGAGGCTGCTAAGGTTTGAACGTCTGTCCCCCCAAAACTCACGTTGAAATTTGATCCCCAATGTGGCAGTATCGAGAGGTGGGGCCTTTGAAAGGTGGCTGGGTTACGAGGGGGCTTCCCTCATGAATGGATTAACCCATTCCTGGGTGACTGGAGTACTGGGCTACCATGGGAGTGGGCTGGTGGCTTTAGAAGGAGAGGAAGAGAGAAGGAGCCAGCACGCTCAGCCCCTCGCATGTGCTGCCCTGCAGTCTTGAGGGGACACACTTTATAAATTGCCAGTTTCAGATATTCTGTTATAAGCAACAGAAAACCGACAGAGACAGAGGCTCCGGGACTGTGCAGGAACCTGGGCACAACTGACCTATCTAACCCCAAAAAGGATGCCAGAGTGGAGCCACCAAAAATGGGCCCTTGTACAAGTTCCGTCCTCTGACTCCGCCCATTTGTTGCTCACCACACTGGTTTTAAGGAATCCAAGGAATGCCTCGGAGCTCACCATGACCCTGCTGTTCTAGGTCCAAGGTTTATTAAACCTCTCTTCCGTGGGGAGGTCACACCAACCCTCTGTGCCTCAGTGTCACCATATGTAAAATGGGAGAATTCGTGGCATCTGCCCACTCTACCTTTTTTAAGACTATTAAGATTCTCAGAATGAAAAAATATAAAGAAACACACGATGAGTTAAAGTTCTTTGTCATTTCCCCCACTGAGGGGTGGGGTCTATTTTCTTCATTCCCTGAATCTGGGCTGGGCCAGTGACTCACCAATACTGTAAGGGAGAAGTGACTATGCCCAGTTCCAGGCCAACATTAAAGAGAATGACAGCTGCCACATCCTACCTTTTGAACCTAGCCGCCCTGCTGTGAGGAAGCCCAAGCAGCCTTGTGGAGGAGCCCTCAGGAGGGAGAACTGAAACTCCCAGTGAACCGCCCAGGCACAGATTTGCCTGGAAAAGCCTCTAGTCCCAGTTGAGCTGCCCCCTCAAGCCCTAACAAAGTTGCAAAACTGTGAACAAATAAAACGAAAAATTGTTGTTGTTTTAAACCACCAAAATCTTGGGAAGGGACAAGGGAAAAGAGGGCGATTATTGTGCAGCAATAGATAATGAAGGCAACATAGTTTGGACTAGTGTAGTTCTTATTACCTGCATTTATCCCCGGCCCTGGGTAGTGCTGCTCCCCGGGGTGTTCTGAAGACGAGAGTGGGGAGGGATGGGCATATTTTTGTTTGTCACAGTGACCAGGTTTGGGGGACGGGGGAGATTGTGCTACTGGCATTTAACGCCGATGGGCCCAGGGATATTAAATGTCCTACAATGTTTGAGATGGTCGCCCTGATGGACTGCCCCACACAAAATGACAATAGTGCTCCCATGGAAAACCATTAAGTCACGAAATTAAGGGCCCGAATAGAAAAATAGTTTAAAGGTAAAGATGAAATAAAAATATAAGGATTTGATGTAAACTGCTTTCTAAGGAAAGAAAAATAGGGAACATCTAGAAGCCAACTTTAATTGCTTGGAGTGGCTACCTGGGGGGTTGTATTGCGAATGCCTTAGGGGGATGCAGGTGGAATCAGCAGGAAGCGGGTGCTGTGATCGATTAGTGAGGTCTGTCATTGGCAGGAGAGGGAAGGTGGTGGCCTTTAGGCGGGGTGACCACTTACTTCAGCATCCAACCTGGAACACTTTGAGGAGTAAAAAGGGCATTATTTAGTACATTGGGACAACAGGCATAAACTGGGACTATCCCAGCAATACCAGGACGCCCTGGTACCCCAATTCTATGCCACGGATGTAGTCCCTGGTGCACCCTAATCTGTAGTTTAGAGGGAGCCAAAATAGGGGCTGTCTAGACCTACAAGCCCCTGAGATCCTAAGCGTTAATTTTTCTTTTAAGTACTCTGTTTCGGTGTGTGGTTAGGTATGAAGAATTGTTCTAAAGAACGCATTAAAAATTAATTAAAAGAGTTTCCTCTAATATTTAATCTTACCAGCCATGTACTCTGAGTGATGTATTCCCAGTCAGCATGTCAGGTCCTGAATAATTAAAAGAGAAGGGGAGTGTGATTCAGCCCCTTGTCGGGGCTTTCGGGGGTTTAGGAGTCAGCACAGGGCCTGGGACAGACTTAGCTGAGGGAAAGTTCTGCAGGCTCAGTGCCATGGTGGTGAATTCCCGTCGCCAGTGTCCACAGTGTCCAGGTGAACAGAAGCCTCGGAGGGAGAAGGAGATGGATTTGGCTCACTGAGCCGTCAGCCCCGGAGACATCCCACCCTTCCCTTCTTTCTCCCGGGAAGCAGGAGGGGGAGGCAGCGGTGAATTATGGAAACCTCCCCAGGGCTCCTCCACGAATTTAGAGCTTCCATATTTCCTCACCTCTCAGACACGTGCTTCTTCATTTTGTAACATTTCGGAAATCAAGATGTGAGCTAAAATCGACGGGAGGATTTAGGGTGCTGCTCCTTGGGAGGCGTCGCAGAGTGCCGGCTGAGAGCCAGGCTCTGGAGACACACGCACCCCCAGCCTGGGCCCCGGCTCTGCCATGTCCTAACTGGGTGGCCCCAGGCAAACTGCACCTCCTCTGAAAATTGAGGCTATTAATAATAGCACCTAATCGATAATAAATAAAAGAGAGCTCCAGTGCAGTGCCTGGCAGGTAGCACGCTTTCAACATATGTTAGCTGTTTTTCCTTTCTGAGTGTGCTCTGCGTGCTGGTATTAAATTGCTGGTGGATCTAAAACTCCTCTTGGATGTGTCTGCAGTCCTGTCGGCCACAGAAAGAGTTCAAAAGCGATGACTTCTGCGCTCAGCCTACGGTGACCACCAGAGTATTAATTCTGGCCTCTTTTTGGTATATTGGATAGGCAAGATTCATATTTGATAACAGGACTTTATTTGATATCATTTCTAATCAACTAAATACAGGAAAGATGAAGATTCTCTCCCCAACTTCCAACCCTCCTCCTTACCATAATTGGATGCACTAAGCCCAAGACACGGGCTTTCTTTTTCTTTAGTAGCAGGTGTTCATCATTAAGGCAGTGGAAAGGGGAGAAAAGAGAAGGAGAAAAATTTTCCTCTGGGCACTTGTACACAGAATAAGACCACCAGCCATCGTGGCCAGTGAGGAAGGTCGTAGGCCTGGTGGTTCCATGAGAAGGTGGAAAAAACACGCGCTTTGGACCCAGACAGACCTGAGCCTGCCAATCCATTCTGGATTGGTTCCCCACGGTGTCATATACGGCTGTTGGGATGATCCATTGAAATAATGCATGCAAGGTGTATCAGATACGGTCAGCCTCATAGTAAGCCCTCAGGAAATGTTGGCTATTACTGTTGAGACCCAGAAGTTGCCCAGGCTGGTACCAGACAGGTGGTAGGGACAAATAACAGAATCTACTCTTGCTTAAGCAGAAAAAAATTTATCAGAGATCAGATCAGTCGCATAATCCCTGGGCGGACCATGGAAGCACACTGTGGGGACTCCTGAGAAAACACTCTTCTCCTGTCATTGCAGGAAGCTCCTCAGACACACAGAACCAGTACCCAGAGCTCCATTAGGCAACCCCTGAAGGACAGAATTCCTTGGCCACCATGCTTGGTTCCGGTTCCCTTTGTGTGGCCACTTCTGAATACTAGGCTCCCATCTACGGGTACATCAATTTTGCAGGACCTTGTAGGTTATGTTCTAGACTGCCAGGGAGTCCAGCAATGTGGGCCTTCTTCCTTTGGTCTTGATGAGGCAGAACTCAAAATGTGGAAAATTACCTAAGGTGGAGGATGATGGGCAGCCACAAATGACCAGTGTCTGCTCTATGCCACTCTGTCCCTTGGGATTTGGGCAAATCTGCCTTAGACCCCTGCATCCCAGCCTGCGTGATGCCAGGCCCCGTCCCACAGTCTCAGCAGGATTCCCACCTTACTTCTCCATGCCTGTGTCTGCTGCACCAGCTCAGTCTGGGCTGCACATGGACCCTGGCCCTGTCACTCATTTCACAAGAAATCCTGCCCCCTGTGTGGGTTGCGAGGTGTAGTAACTTACCAGAAGACTTGGGGAGTCACTGGGAGAGGCCATCCTGCCCACAACCCAGCCTGCCATCATCTCTCCCCTCACTTCTGCTGCCTCCTAAAAGCCCAGGCTCCTCTCCCATGGTCCCCTGCCTCATGTGGCCTCATGGGAAATAACAGCCCAGTCCCCCCTGCTACTTTGTGGGGAGCAGTCCCATCAGACTGGTAGCCTTCCCACTGCCTGTGCCCAAGAATTCTGATTAATACCATTTTCTTCCTCTTGCCAGTTGGCTGTCTTCATCATCACTGATGTCACCTTCTCCCTGAGATGCTACAGCAGTTTTTGAGGGCCTGCATGGTCTTCAAAGTTTCCCATTTGGTCGAGGATCAGCTACTGGTCCATTTAGCTTGACGATGCCAGCATCTGACCTAAATTGTGATCAGGAAGGGAAAGCAGGGCCATTTAATCGAGTGTCATTCCATGCCTGTCTTTCTCTTGGGTCTCCCCCAAAGCAGACTCTGAGACAAGGCTTTGAATACAAGAGTTTATCAGGAGGTGATCCCAGGGAGCACCAGCAGAAAGAAGGGGTGGGACATACGATGGCAGGAGGCCAATAGAGGGTGCGTGAATAAATGGGTTACCACCGTGGGCACCGGGGCGTGATCCCACCGGACACCCTCTGAGAGACTGTGTAGATCACAGCACAGAACCATCCCACCCAGGGTATTCACCCACCAGCTCTTGTCCCTCACTGGCTGAGGGCTGCTCCCAGGGGCACTGGCAGCCTCCCCTGTGGCCACCAGGGCTGGCTTCCGCACTCAGAGAAAGCCTGCAGGCAGAGACACCGGTGCTTGAGGTGAGAGCCACGCTGTGTGCACGAGCTGCAGGTGACCCCGGGGCAGCCTGGAGAAGACAGGCAGGCACTGACAGCATCTGCTACCAAGAGGCACTGTGCTAGTCGGCTGGGACTGCCGCAAGAAAGTGCAGTCAGCCCTCTGCATCTGCGGGCTCTGCACCCGTGGATCCAGCCAACTGGAGACAGAAAATATTCAGGGGAAAAAATATCTGTACATGTTCAGTACAGATGTAATTTTTTCCCCGTCATTATTGCCTAAACAATACAGCATAGCAACTATTTCTACAGCATTTACATTGTATTAGGTATTATAGGTAATCTAGAGATGTTTTAAAGAGCATATGTGAGGATGTGCATAAGCTAAATGCACATACTACACCATCTTGTATCAGGGACATGAGCATCCTCGGATTGGGGTATCTGTGGGGATCCTGGAACCAATACCCCCGTGGATACTAAGGGACAACTGTACCAAACACTGGGTGGCTTCAAGCAACAGAAGTTTCTTCTCTCACAGTCCTGGAGGCCAGTCCAAAATCAAGGCATCCGCTGGGCCCCTGTGGGCTCTAGGGAAGAATGTCCCGGCCTCGCCCAGCTAGCGGCAGCTCTCCACAGCCCTGTCCCTTGGCTTGTGGCCACATAGCCCTACCTCTGTCTTCACATGCCCATCCTCTCTGAGTCCTCGCTCTGTGGGCATCTGTCTCTCGGTCCAAATTTCCTTCTTTAAGAATGACACCAACCACATTGGATTAAGGGCCCACCTGCTCCAGTGACCACAACTGATTATATCTGCAACAATCTTGTCCTGTTTGGACCTCATGTCCAAACAAGGTCACATTCTGAGGTACTGGGGTTAGGACTTCAGCATATTCGACCCCTAACGGGCACCTTAGACATGTTACACTCTTTAATCCTGACAGCAGTCCGTAAGACAGGTGCAATTGTCTCAGTGTGGCAAGGAGTACATTGAGGCTCTGCGGGGTGAAGTGACCCACTCCGGGACCCGCAGGGAGGAAGCGGCAGAGCTGGAAGCTGAACGCCGCCGTTCTGTGTCGGGCCGGTCTCCCCTGTGCTTTCCCAAACAGCAGTGTCTGCTGTAGCCCACGTGGGCTTTAAGGAAGAGCGGGCAAAGGCACAGGCTCTCAAGTCGGCTACTCAAGTTCAGGTGTCACCTCCACGGCTCACCCCCCTTACTTCCGTGGGGCCTTCGCACATTCCTGACCTTAAGGCTCAATCTCCTCATAGGACAGTACCTACAACACAGACTCACTATGAAGATTAATTCAAGTAATATGTGAAAAATACGAAGTAAGTGCATAATGAATGTCAGTTGCTGTCAATACCGTCACAGAAACATTGACTTCTCCTGAACATGAACTCCACCAGCCTCTGTACAAAGCTCGTATTTCCAGGCTACGATCCAGGATCATTTTTGTCCTTGACTCCTTGCCTCAACTGCCCACGAGTGATTCCAGGCAGGGACAGGACAGCTGCGGGGCTGAGCGGTGCGGGCCCTTCTCCCCCGACCCCTGCACGTCCCCCTGCCCCACTCCAGTGTACTAACGCCCATGTGACAGGAGACTCTGAAAGCAGCGATAAAAACAGCAGCTCTTAATCTCCTGCCGGCTGCATGTGGCTTTATCTCAGCCCCTCCTCCCGGGCTGCCGGGGGATCAGGCGAGATGGGCAGATTAAGAGCAACGTTTCCGACATGCCCTCCCACCTCCTGCACACTGGGGCCCCCGCCAGCAGATTTCCTCAAAGCCCAGCGAGGCGGCCGCCAGAGGAATGTGCGGCCTCCTTGGCATGGCAGACATTCAAGGGAGCCCACAAAGGCGCTGTTATGAAAACCCGCTGGAGCACAGGGTAGGATGGGAGCGTTTCATTTGCAATTGGGATTGCACATTTCAAGAACGGGAGCTCGGCAACAGAATGCATGCATGTGAGCACACACGGCTCATAATTAATTCATTTCACCTCCTTCTATTGAAAAAATATTGCAGAGAATGGGGGTGGGGGAGAGTGGAACCACCAGTCTGAACAGGTAGTTATTTCTGTGCCTGGGGCTCAGCCTGGCTGGGAACCAACATGTCAAACGTGGAAGCTGAAAGGCAGGTGACTATGCAGCAGGCTCCTGCCCCAGCCCCAGCACAGCCAGCGAGGTTCTTGGCCACCCCACACTAACCTTCTCTTCTGCCTGCATTTTGTGTGGTCTTCTCATTCTTGGACAGGATTATCTTTTAACTGCTAAAAACTAAACATAGAGCTAAGGACCACAACTTAGCTACCGGGTACTTCCCAGTAACTCCCCCGGAGTTCCTCTGTTCAAGCCACACTTGGAGCCTGCAGGGCATGTCCAGGCCCCGGACGTGGTGAGGAAAGCCCGGCGCCCTTCCCTTAAGCAGCCCACAGTCCAGTGGGGGGAGGGGCAGGTCAACAGAAGGGAATGAAGTGGGAGTGTGCAAGGCTTACTGCAGAAGAACAGAAGGGAACGACCTAACCCAGCCTGGCACTGAGGAAGCTCCCCGGAGCATGGGACATCCAAGAGGAAATGTAAAGAATGAACAGGAGTTAGCAGGGAAACCTGAACGTACAAAGACCCTGCAGCTAAAAACGGTCTGGTACATTCTGGAATATTCTGGAACGTGAGGGTGGTTTTTGGTGGGGGAGGGCGGGAGGGGTGGTGGTAATAGTGTTGGGAGGATTAGAATTAAAGAAGCAAATGAGGTTCAGAGACTTAACTACGAATTCAGTATCAAACGGAACACTCAAAGTACCGATAGCCAAAAATGGTCTTGAGTGAATTTTACTGGATAGAAAATAATTTATAAGTGCTTTCTTTCATGCTGTCACTTAGTCATGTAAATAAATATTTACTGAACCTCAGCTATCTGCCAGGCGCCGTGTGAGTGATGGTGACTCAAAGGTAGTGCAGACACACGGTTGTCCGCAGGGAGCTCACAGTCTAACAGGAACAGGAAGCGTAGCTGCGGCTGGTCCTTCACTCAGGTCCCAGGAGCCCCACATGCTCTGTCTCCTTCCTTCCTCTGCCTCCTGAGGTGGGGGGTGCATTTGTCCTCCCCAGTCACCCAGTCACCCAGTCCCTGTGTCAAATGGGCCGGCAGTAAAGAGGGGGTGGGGAGATGGGCAGAGAAAGGGACACAGAGAGAGAGAGAAACAAAGACAGGAACAGAGAGAGAGAGAAAGACGGAGCAAGACACAGTGGAGAGAGACGGGGTGGGGGCCTACAGGGCCAGGGAGAGAGGAAGAGGAAGGATGGGAGAGAGAAACAGATAAATGCAGGGAGAGACAGAGGCAGAGACAGGCACATAGAGAGACCAAGAGAGAGAAGGAGAAGCAAGGCACTTGTTCACAGAAACAGACAGAAAGAGAAAGAAACAGAGGCAGAGTGAGAGACTCCAGACCGAGAGTGACAGAGACGGGGAGGGCAAAGCCCCAGACGAGCTCTTTCCTAAGGAAACCAGGGCTCCAGTCCCCACCGACTGAGGTCTGGCCTGGCTGGGGCCCCAGGTGTCCCAAAGGCATGGCTGAGCCAGAGCCAACGTGCTGAGGGAAGCTGGGGCTCCAGGCACAGGGAGCTGAGGACCCAGCCGGGCGGAGTGCAGCCGTCTGCAGTGGCTCCCCGCCCTTCCCCAGCTCCCATCTAATTCCGACCCACACGCCTGGCCATGGCCCTCCCTGCAGAGACAGGCTCGTGTGCCCAGGGAGTTCAGGCCTCTGAGAATCCTGCAGGGCTGGCCCCTGCAACTGGTCACCTGCAAAGTCCAGCCAAGGAAGCAGAATTCTGGCCAAAGAAGCAGTCTCCAAAGCCGCTGTGTTTACAGTCCCGTGGGCTGTCTGAGGCCTTCAGCTGTACAGCCACTGTGCATGGGAGGCTGTCTCTGTGCCAGGCTCTGATCTCACGGCCCTAACAGTCCAAGTTGCTAAACACTCTCCGGGGCCAGGCACTGCTTCCTCGCAATAAGGCAGGTGCTAGCTGTCTATTTCACAGATGTGGTAACCGAGTCTGGGAGAGGCCAGGGACTTATGCAAGGTTATATAGCCAGCACACTTAACTAGTAAGTTCCCTGCCACTGTGCTAGGCGTTTGTCATTCATTATCACGGCAACCCTTGAAGGGAGCATTAGCACTCCCATTTTACAGATTAAGAAAATGAGGTCCAAAGAGGTTAAGCAGCATGCCTGGCTTACCAAACCAGTGTCTAGGATGCTCTGAATTCCTTCCCTACACACCCCTAGCCCCAGGACGTACCTTCCCCCACTCCACCCCACCCCCACACCCCCCCACAAGACCTCAGAATTCAGGACCTAGGAGAAAAATGGATTGGATCTTCCAATGGAGACAGGCCCTGCCCGACGGAACTCCTACCTTCCACAGCACAGCTGCAGCCAGTGGCCTGCCCTCAGCCCCATTCCTCTGCCCCAGGGTCCTTAGCCTGGGGCCACGGAACCCAAGGAGTCGGTAGATAGAATTCAGGGGGTCAGAGAGAAATTACATCATAATTTTCACTAACCTCTAATCAAAATCCAGCATTTGCCTCCATTGTAAATCTAAACAACAAACTACAGTAGGATTAGCAGTGCCTGTGACTGTCACCAATAGAAATCGTAGATATTTTTCTTTCACAGGATAGTTGGTTGCAGATATCTCAAAATATTATGCATACTCATCACTGCTTCAAACTTCTGGCAGCTATTAGACTCACTGCTAGATCTTGTTATTGAATGTGTTAGTAAAGAAACGCATAGATATCTATTTTTATATGTCTATTTTTTAATATCTTGATAATTATATTTCAAAGCTATTTCTTTCCTTAGTCTTATTATGTAAAATAAAAATGGTTTTCTGAGAAGGGTCCAGAGGCTTCACCAGATGCCCAGGGGTCCAGGACATCTGGGCATGCATCTGCATACTTGGGGTGCAGAGTTGCAGAGATGGTCATTGTCCCCCCGCCTTGCCTGCTGAATCCCCAGAGTCAAGGCCATGTGCCCATTGGCTCTCTGGCTCAAAAGCTGAAGCTCCACCAGCTGTGTGAGAAGGGCAAGCCAGACCAGTGAGCACAACTCCTCTGCATTACAGGGCAGAGCCATGTCAGAGCACACGCTCAGTGTTCAAAGACAGGAACCATTACCGTTCCATGGGTTTGCAGCCAGCCACCCAGAAGTGCTCAAAGCAGAGGCTTTTGTTCAAAGCAGAGCCTTCTTACAGCTGAATTACTTTACAAGGCAGCAAAGTATGAGGCACGGGTTCTCCACATTGGCAGCTCATAGGAATTGCCTGGGGAGCTTTAAAAAGTACTGATGCCTAGGTCTCCCCTGAGAGATCCTGACTGAGTTGATTTGGGGCGATGTCTGGGTATCAGGATTTTTTTCAAACTCCCTAGAGGATTCCCATGTGCAGCTGGGGTTTAGGGTCTCTGATATGCTGAGAAAAGCCAAGCCCCAGGCTAGCCCTCAGGCCACCAGAGATCCATTTCTACGTTTTAGGAAAGCAGAAACCCCTCTGGGCCAGTGCTGTGGTTTGAATGTGTCCCCTAAAAGTTCATGAATTGAAAAGTTGGTCCTCAGTGCAGCCATGTTGAGAGGTGGGACATTTGAGAAGTGATTGGTCATGAGGCACATGAAAAGATTAATCCATTCATGGATTAACAGATTAATGAATCATTGGGCTATTGAAGGAGTATGTTAATTATCCTGAGAATGGGTCTGTTATAAAAAATCAGTTTGTGTTGGGCACAGTGGTTCATGCCTGAAATCCTAGCCTTTGGACAGCCAAGGCATGACAATCATTTGAGGCCAAGAGTTTGAGATCAGCCTGAGCAAGAGCAAGACCCTGCTTCTATAAAAAAATAGAAAAATAAACCAGGGGTGGTGGCACACGCCTCTCGTCTCAACTTCTCAGTTTGCGTCTCATGAGCCATGTGATACCCTGCACTGCCTTGGGACTCTGCAGAGAGTCCCCACCAGCAAGAAGGCATTTAACCACATGTTGCTCCTTGACTGTGGACTTCTAGCCTCCGGAACTATAAGTAATAAATTTCTTTTCTTTATAAATTACCCAGTCTCAAGTATTCAGTTATAGCAACAGAAAATGGACTACAACAGGTTTCCCACTTGTAAACGTTTGGGATGGGGAGAAGGGAGCTATGTTTATCAAGCACCCACCACATGCCAGGTACTCTGTACTGCATTTCCTTTACCCCCCTTGGCAATTTTGGAATGGTGGTGGTGTTTTCCCATCCCAACATCACCCGGCCAGTAAGTGACAGAGCTTGCATAGGAGCCCCATGTGTTGACACAGAAACTGTCCTGTCTGCCACCTCACTCTGCTAAATCAGTGCTGCCCAAACTTTGCTAAATCTTGTTAAAGGTTTAGAAAACTTGTTCAAATGCAGATTCTGATTCAGTATGTTGGGAGATTCTGCATACTGGGTTCAGAGCTTCTGCATTTCCAACAAGCTCCCAAGTGATCCGATGCTGCCGTCTAAGGAGCCCATTTTGAGTAGCAAATGGCTGACAGGTCTTCATGGCCCGCATCTGTTCTGATTGGTCAGTGTCTGTGCCAGGCCAGTTGGTTAACGATTTAATCTGTCCCCTCTTCCAGTCTATTCCTCTATCTGATGACAGCACCCAGGTTTGCTCTAGCATCTCTGTTCCTCCCCCTGCTC
Source organism: Lemur catta (assembly GCF_020740605.2). Taxonomy (NCBI): domain Eukaryota; kingdom Metazoa; phylum Chordata; class Mammalia; order Primates; family Lemuridae; genus Lemur; species Lemur catta. Next base: position 20,080,794 of record NC_059145.1, on the reverse strand, counting down.
GGCCATGAGGCTTCCATGAGACTGATGACAACCCCAGCTCCAGGGAGGGCCCTGACCAGCCTAAACCAATCAGCATGTCATGTCCTTCAGCCAGGTGCTATGGTTCAAGGATGGGCACCTAACTTAACCCAAACAAATGGGATACCAAGAATTTGAGAGTAGAATTTTCTGTTTCTTCCATGGGTGTTTCCTCAGGCTGATGTGGCTTGAGAATTTAAAAGAGGTACCTGCTGTAGTTATTTTCTTTCATGAAGAGAGAGCCCAGAGCTGTGGTCTATAGAACCCAATGGTGTGGAGCCTAAGGATGAAAGCAGGCAGAGCAGAGAGAAGCCAGGTCCTTGAAGACATCATTCTAGTGGCTGGTTTAATCCTGGCCTACAAAGGATAGTAAAAAAAAAATAAATAAATAAGGCTGGATTAAGCCTTGCCTGAAGCCTACCTCTGGGTTATCAATTCACAAAGGCCATTCAATCCCCTTATTGTTTAAAGCCAGGTTGAGTTAACACCGATAGTCCTAATACAAAAACCCAAGTGTTAGAAAGACCAGGGTTTGAATCTCAGCTCAGCCACTCACTAACTGGCCTTGTGAAAGCCATTTGACCTTTCTGAGCCTCAGTTTTCTCATCTATAAAATGGAACTAGTCATGCAAACCCCCAGGCTGTTGTGAGGATCAGGAGAAACCATGAATGTGAAATGTCTGGCATCCATGCAATAAATGGTAGCTATTATTATCAAAACTAATTATTAGTCCCATTTGGCAGGCTCTCATTCTGAAAACTGTGTATGTCAGCAGTAGTTTCTAACTGTTGGGAAAAAAAAAACAAGATGAAGCAGCAGCAGCAAATTAACGTAAAAGATTGGGGGGTGAGTGCCTCAAGGGTTATGAGTAACATTGAGAAGAACAAAAAAAGGCAGAAGTCTCTTAGGAACTAGAAGAGATGAGGAAGCTTGTCCTGGAGGGAAATGCAAGGCTTGCCCAGGCCATAACTGATTTGGTCCTAACATACTCAGACCTTGCTTGGCTCCATCTAGCAGGGTGTGTGGAAGCCACGTTCTGCTTCTCTGGATATTTGATGGTCTGATTGGCTCAGTCTTCCTAATTGTGTTGTATTGACAAATATATTTGTTTGGAACAAGCAAATGTATTGCAGGCAGGAAACAGACCAACTCCAAGAATTTATTTTGCTTTTTGGCACTGCTGCACTGAGTTTAGCATTCATTATGCGCCCATGTAAAACAGTCTCCGGGAACGCTGGCCTGAGTTATCTTTTTAATTATATTTATTTTTTCAGCTGCATTTCGGATCATGAGCAGACTTGCTGGTACTACACAGGGCCTCGTTGGGTGAAACCTCCTGCCTCCCTCGAAATCACGTTGCGCGGATTAGATGTTCAAAGGCAAACCTGTGACGCTGCCATGTGTCATTATCGCTAATGGATGAGAGAGGGGGTTAAGTCAGTCAAATCCCTGCTCTGAGCCCAGAAAGTCCACAGAAACCAAATCCTGGTCGCCAGATTGAAATTGAAATCAGGTTTAAGTGGAGAGATGAGGAGGCGAATGGAAGGTAATTTGGAATGGATCATTTGGGGATCACCACAACCATCTTGGCCCCCCACCGCCAACCGCCTCAGGGCACCGGGCAGCCATATTTGACTGTGGCCCTTCTCCCTGATTGGATGAGGGATAAGCACCTGACCCCAGAAGAGCCAATCAGAGTCCCTGCTGGGGTTACTAGGAGAGAGAGTAAGGGGCAGAGAGACCGACTGGCCACAGGGCAGGTGTCATCTCAAGGGATCTGGGAGATACAGGCAGCCATCTTGGATGTCACGGGGACAGAAAAGTAGCAACAGCCAGGGAAAGGGAACAAAGCAGTCACAGAAAGATGCAGATGGGTGACAAAGGGAAAGGTGCCTCCGTGAGTTCTCAGCCTCCCTCAGACCCTGGTTCCAGTCACTGAGGCATTCTACCTCCTTAGGCTAAATTCCTCCTTTTTGTTCCAGCAAGCTCGGCTTGTTCCTCACTTACATCCATACAAGGGAAAATATGCAACCAACCACACAGTGTTGTGGGAGAATATTTATTAACACGAAAAATGTACACAAGAACATTGTTGAGTGCAAAAAGCATGTTTCTTGCCTTCCTTCAACGGGTTTTTATGGGAAACCTACTACGTGTCAGATGCTACATATACCCTAGTGAGTCGGGTCACCGCCCCTGCCCTTGTCAAGTTTACAGTCTGGTTACAAAATGTCAGGGAAGATCCCACTTTAGTAAAAAGAAAAGCGTGACCAGCATGCAACAGGTTTCACGTCTGAGAGAACAAATGTAGTAGCCTTATAACAATATTCAAAACCAGCGCTGCTCAAAGTGTGGTCTGTGGACCCTAGCGAGTGCGAATGCAGATTCTCAGCCCCACTCCAGACCTACTGGGGTGGGGCCCAGGAATCTGTGTTTTAATAAGCCTTCTAGGTGATTCTGATGCATCCTCAGATTGGAGAAACACTTCTGTAAAATATAATTACTCAAGGCCCCACCCTCCAAATTAACAAGAATTTCCGGCTTTTCTCAGGGTTCCTGTTTCTAAATCCTACATTTTCAAGACCACCCATGGATGCACGTGTGCATCAGCAAATAATTATAACCTGAGTTATATATAATTTTACATATGCCAATTGATTTAATCCTCATAACTCTCTAAAATAGCTACTGTGTCCTTCACTTTACAGATGAGAAAACTGAGGCACAGAAAGGTTGTCACTTGCCCAAAGTCACACAGCTGATCAGTGGTAGAGATGGGATGCAAACCCAAGCAGTCTGGCTCCAGAATCTGTGTTCTTAACCACTAAGCTTAACTACTTGTCAAATAAGTCCTGAGCATCTCTGGCGGCTGACAGAGAAGGAGTTCAGTCAAACCCCGCAGACTGGACCCTGCAGCTGCAGGTGTTTCTATGTTATTCTCCGCTCCTCCTGATCTGATCATGATGTGTGAGATCTGCAATTACTGGCTGGGCTCTACATCTGTCCCTTCAGATCTAGAGTGTTAAGGCTCCTGCAGCTGAGAAGGGCCCTACAGCAATGCTGCTTAAGCTCCAGAGTGTTAGAGCCTTTAAATCCTCGGGCACACCCTTCCCCCATGGGGCACCCCCTAAGCTAGAATGGCTGCATCAGGAGGGTTCTAGTACCGGCCTGGAACCATGCTCAGAAAGAACCCTCACCTCTAGCCACCTGAGTCCTGGCGCCTGTCCACACTCTCTCTTTCCTTATGGTAACTGTCTGCTCTACAATCCTGTGGTCCTTTCTGACTATCTGCTCTTGATTGAGGCCAGCCTAGCCCAGAAGTTGAGATTATCTTTACCCCTGAGTCCCAAGGTGAAGGCCAGCATCTGATTCTTTTCTCCCAGGAAACCCCTCAGTCCCTATTGTGGGAGTGAGGGGAATGTGACTTTAAAAAAAGACAAAGGGATGTATGTGGCCCAACTCACCCTCCAGGAGCAGCAAAGCTTCAAATGCAAATAGGAATGTTAACCAGGAAGCGGGACCCCTGCTAACTCCAACCACTGCCAGTATTCCCAGGCCCAGGCCTGCATCCGGCCAATGTCTAATTATGCCCTTGGAGGAGTGGAGATAGACACCACGGATAATTGTCCATAAAGTGCCAGTTCAAGTTGTTAACAAAATGCAGACTACCCCACCCGTGCTGGCCACACCCCCAGGAACCCTAGACCTACACCTGCAGGGGCAAAGCCTGGCACAGCAGGGCCCCCCCTCCAACCCCAGGGCTATAGCCATTGTCTATTCTGAGAAACTGGTGCCCAAGCTGCTGAAGTCTACACCACCTTGTTGAAATAGGGCTTTTCTCTAGGTATTGGGATGGAAGGTATCTTTTATTTTCTTCTTTTTTACTTATACATATTTTTCAACTTTTTCACCATAAACATGATTGGTTTATGCAATGAAGGTTACTTTTCTAAACTGTTAAAGAGAATGGCAGGTTTTTAGTTTCCTGAGAAGTGATGGAGTGCCCCTTCCTTACCCCTGCCTCCGCCCCACTGTTAGCGCCGGCAGTCCCCCATTGTATGCAGCAGGCAGGATGAGGGGTGGTGTCAAGAGCCTCCTGAACATGGCCTTGGATATCTTCAGAACAAGGCCCACACCCTGGGGGCCCGGCAAAGAAGCATTGTGCTTCCCTGGCCCTGAACCCACCTACTGCCCCTGGTCAGCATGACTAACCATCTAATTCTGGAGAAATGGGAACTCATTGAGTGATCTCGCTTCCTCCAGAGAGCAGCCCATTCGTTTCCTGAAGTGACTGGTCCACTGGGAAGTGGGCCAGGACAGGCCTTTGAAGTACTCAACAACAAACAGAGGAGAAAGAAGAGATCACACAATAGAGCAGCCGGGGGCTATAAAGAGGATGAGAGTTCATGTCACTGTTAAGAGCAAAGATTAGATCAAAGTTATAATAGCAGATACGTGGCACACACACTGCTACTATATATCTGCTGCCCAGAGCAGACATTACTAATTGATCATAGCACTTCATCCTCACTGAGACCCAGCCTCAGCGTCCTTCTCAGCGCAGCCTCAGGCAACTTGACCATCAACTGCAAGTGTAACCGGAGATGAGTCTCATTTGTCATCCCTGGAGTACTTGGGTTGGTGATGCTAACCCTTCAGCAAGTCCACTTAGACCCCTGGGTGCAATGGTCATAAGGTTTTTTTAGATCTAGAGCCTGCACCAAACAGCACTATAAGGTCTGTAGTTGTTAATTCCCTCCCAACTCATGGAGACGTCACTCTTCTAGCATCAGGGAAACTCCCAAGTAGGTGTGGCTCTCCTTTCTGCCAGATGGAACATGAGAGGACATCCCTTCACCAAACTCTTGAGCCATGGAGACCTCTCTTCAAATCAAAGCTTAGTCAGAAGGTCAAATTACAAAACAGACTGAAGCGAAACTCCTGTGTTTGACAGGGCAGTGACAGTCCAAGCCACAGCTACACAAGGCCGCCTCGGCCCCCGCCGTGAAGGACTTCCCGAGAACTCCTAGGGCTCCGTGGGACAGTGGGAGATCCCTGACCCTGTCCAAATCCCCGCACTTTATGGACGGGGAAATGAAGGCCAGAGAGGAGAAGTGAACGCCCCAGACTCGCACAGCCATTGAGCGAGTGGCAGAGACAAGAACCCCGCAGTCTCCTGGCTTTTGATCCACACGCCCAAGCCGGCATCGAACGCTGGTCCCTTTTTCCTCATATGATGCGGTCTCCCTGAGGCACTGTCGCTGCTCCCTGACTCAGGTCCTCTCTGTCTGCCTGTGACTCCCATTTCAGATCTGCAGCCTAAACCTCCGCCTCAGCTTCCAACGCCTTGGCCTGCCTTGTGGATGTCTCCACTGGGAGACGCCATGAGGAGCCCAAAGCGTGTCCAGCCTGAACATCCAACTCTCTCTCCCCACACGGTTCCCCGCCCGCATTCCCACCCCCTAGCAGCCCCTCCAGCCCCTGCGATCGATCAAAGCTTGAAGCTGGGCTCACCCTTGACCCTTCCCTCCTCCAGGAATTGGTCTCTATGGCCTTTCACCTGGATCTAGACCCCGGCCTCCATCCGTTTCTCTCCATACCCACTGCCATTTCCTCATTTCAGGCCACTGCCAGTTTCCCCCTGAGTTTTGGCAATAGCCTTTAACCCTTATCTCTGGCTCCAGCTTTCCCCACTCCATTATTCAGAATGTGGCCAACGTGATCATTCTAGAACACTAATTTAAAACAGTCACCCTCTGGCTTATTATTCTTCAAAGGTTTATAATCCTTCATTATTGATCTTCAAACAATGTCCAGCCTCCTTGCGTGGCTTACCAGACCCTTCGTAATCTGACCCGTTTACCTCTCCACCCCCATCTTTTGGGATTCCCTGACTCAGACTCCTGCAAGATGGAACTACTATGTGGCCACGGTGTGCGTGTGTTGGGGTCTAAACTTTTTTGTCTCTAGGCCTTTGCTCAGGCAGTCCCCTTTGCCTGGAACATCTGTCCCTCCTGTTTCCACCTAGCTGCTCCCCATGCCTCAGGGCTCCCCTTAGCTGTCACTATCGTCACTGTCCCTTCGTGCCCCCAATAGTCTGCAAGGCGTGGCCCTCCGTGAGGCTGCCTCCCCCATCCTTCCCCCTCCCACTCATCACCCCAAAGAGCCTTTGCTTCTGTCCACACTGTCACCCACACTGCACTCAAGGTCCCTGAGGTCAGGCAGTCTCTTGTTCAGTGCTGTGGAACAGAGTAGATGTTCAATGAAAAGTCACTGAATGAAGGAGTGAATTGCTCCCACAACACTTTGCTCTTGTTCGACCTCAAGTCATAGTCAATGCGTCAGGAAGTTGGGCCCCTGATCATTGTATGTAGAACAGAAGATGCATTAAATAAAGAAAAGAAAAGAAACCGCAGAAAGAAAAAAGTAAGAGCAAGCCCCGCCATGCAGGGGCTGTGCTCCACGCCAGGCCCTGACCGGTGTGCGTTCTACACAGAGGTGGGCTCCTTCTGCATCCCAGGGGGTGCAAATGTGTTTCCAACCCATTGTTTGCCTTTTCACTTTTTCTGTAGCGTCTTTCCGTATACAAGAGTACTTAATTCCCCAAATTCACCTGGCTGTTACTGTCCGAGGGCACACATCTCTTTTCTCAGCTGATAGGACAGATTTATTTATGGGTCCATCCAAACGGACCAGAAGGTTCCTTGAGGGACAGGAGCATCGTTTTCCCCACAGTGTTTGAGAGCTTAACAGGGTCTGGCGTGTAGTAAGCCCTCCACAAATACTGGGTAGATGGAAGGATGGGAAGTCGGGAGTGAGGGAAAGAGGGGAGGAAGGAGAGGAGAGGGCAGGGCTAGGAAAGATGGGGGCTGAGAACAGGGGAAGAAGAAGGACAGGAGGAAAGAAAAGAAGTGCTCAGGCTGCTCCTGTTCACTGCGGTCCCTGGCGCAGGCCTGGCTCAGCCCAGGGTGGGCTGGGCTGTGCTGGGCAGCTCAGATGTGCGACCCACCCTCCCTGCAGGGCACAGGCTCACAGACTCTGGCCCCTCACTCCCTGCCTCCCTCGACCTCCCAAAGCTGCCAGGGATGTGGGGAGGGTCTGGGAAGCCCAGACAAAAGGGGGTCTCTTGGTCCTTCCTCTAAAATAACAGCCCCCCTTTTTTCTGCTGTGTTTCTTTTCTCAGCACCCATCCCTGCCACTCTACAGTCATTTGAGGGACAAGTATGCTTGGGACCAGAAGTGTTTCAGATTTTGGATTTTTTCAAATTTGGGGATATTTGCATATATATAATGAGATATCTTGCAGATGGGACTCAAGTCTAAACATGAAATTCATTTATATTTCATATACACCTTAGACACATAGCCTGGAGGCACTTTTACACAATATTTTTAATAATTTTGTACATGAAATAGTTTGTGTTAGATACTTATGTGTGGAATTTTCCACTGGCGGCTTCATGTCGGTGCTCAAAAAGTTTCAGATTGTGGAGCATTTTGGATTTTCGGATTAGGGATACTCCACCTGTCACAGAAGGAGGTGACGCAAGCCCTCACACCACAGCCAGACAGCCGGGCTCACACCCCACCTCTGCCCCTTCTTTGCTGGGTGACCTCAGGCAAGTCTCTTAACTGCTCTGTGTAACTAGTTTTCCCATGGGACACATGAATGCCAGCACCTTCCTCATGAAGATACTGTGATGGTAAAAGGAGTTGGCCAATGTCAAAGGCTCCCAACAGTGCCTGGCACGTAGAAAGGGCTCTATAAATGTTAGCATACTGTCATCGTTGTTATGATTACTACCCCCCAGCCTGGAACCAAGCTCTGTGAGGAAGAGCACTGTGTGCTCCTTGCTGTGCAAGAGCCTAGAACAAGCATAGTGAGTCGTAGCCACTCACTTTCTTTGAGTGGAAGGATTTGACAGCTGGGAAAAGAAAGGCCCAGAGAGGCTGAGCAACCTACCCAAAGTCACACAGCAAATTGGAGGCATGTTCCCACCTCTACTGCAGCACGTGCCTTCCTGGGAGGCCAGCAGAGGAGCAGCTTCAGGAACTTGGGTTTGAAGGCCAGCGCTGCACTGTCCAGTGTGGTAGCCACCAACCACATGTGGCCATTGAGGTTTGACATGTGGCTAATATGATTGATGAGCCGAATTACTTGAAGTTTTCATGTTATTTAATCGTAATTCTGTTTTTTTTTTTTTTTTTAAGAGATGAGGTCTCAGTCTGTCGCCCAGGCTGGATAGAGTACAGTGGTGATGACCACAGCTCACTGCAGCCTCAAACTCCTGGGCTCAAGCGGTATTCTTACCTCTGCCTCTAAGGAGCCAGGAGTACAGGCAGGCACCACCATACCCAGTTAATTTTTAAATTTTTTGTAGATACAGGATCTTGCTACATTGTCCAGCTCAAGCTCCTGGCCTCAAGTGATCCTCCTGCCTCAGCCCCCCAAATTGCTGGGATAACAGGAATGAGCCACCACACTCAGTCATAATTATAATTAATTTACATTTAAACTAAAAAACTCATACTCTATTCAGTGATTTGAAAATGTTTATATGAGTCTGAAACAACTTGAGTAGTTGAATCTACTTTCTCAACTGTAAATTTTATGAAATCTAAATGCAGGTCAAGTAGTCTCATGAAAATTTAGTATCTGAATTGAGACATGTTGTAACAGTGTAAAATACATACCCAATTTGGGGGGCTTGGTTATGCAAAAAGGAACATAACATATCTTGTTAAAAATTGTGCATATTGGTTATATGTTAAAAAGATCATATTTGGGATATATTGGGTTAAATAAACGGTATTATTAAAATTTCATCTGCTACTTTTTTTTAATGTGGCTACTAGAAAATTTAAAAGGACTTAGACTTATGTGGCTCACATTATCTTTCCATCCGTCAGTGCTGGGCGAGAGAGACAGGATGGGGTGGGAGGAAGGTGGCTTGCAGGCTGGCTTGCTCCCCCCAGCCCCTGCTCAGGACAAAGGGGCAGGGACTCTGGGGTGGGCACAGCTGGGGAGCCTGGAGCAGCACTGCAGCTGGGCTGTGCTACTTGGGAGGCCTGAGCCCTGCTGGCTCCCTGTCCCTGCACTCTGACACTTCCCTGACAGACAGGGAAGCAGCTCGGGGATTAGCGTTAATTCTTTCCCTGGAGGGCAGATGGGGAGAAGGTTAAGTGCCAAGTGACTGCAGCTGCCCAATTAAGCCCCAGGAGAGGGACGAGGGCAGAGGAGGAGGCTGGGGAATGTTCTTAGGGATTCCGGGGGAGACAAGAAGCAGCAAGGGCTTGACCTGCTTTATCTCATTTCCCCCTCACCCCTGGGCAGTTTCCCTATGGCTCAGCGGGGTTGGTTCACCCTTCCCAAACCACACAGCGGGCACAGGGCTGACCTGGCCTCCATTCTCCTAGTCTTCACTGCAGCTCCGTAAGCAGCAGCCCCGGATTCAAGACTAGTTGCCTGCTTTGCTGCTGCTCTGGAAAGGCACTGGGGGCAAGGAGGCTTTGAGGATAGAGAGGGATTTTGCCAGTGCTGAGGGCTGACGCTGACCTGATGCTGACCATATACAAAGTGCTCCCTGAGCGTTGGCTGCCTGGATTCTCACCCTGTGCTGTTCTCATCATCCCCACTTACACATGAGGACATCGAGGCTCAGAGAGGTTTAGCACATGGCCAGGGACACACAGGGCAGAGGGAAGCCAGAGAATTTCAACACCAGGCTACCCCATCTGACCTGAACTCTGAGCTTATTAAGCACTATATCATGTTGCCTCTTCTCCCAGGAGCCTCCCCGCCAGATACCAGACTCGCCAGCAGGGAGGCAGAGGGTGACAGGACGGCTGCCTGGAGTCTTCCTCTGGTCTGTTGGAGCCCTGAATTGGAGGTGGAGAAGGAGGAGGATGCCATGTTCCCCAGGGCCACCTCCTATTGGTGCCAGCTTAGATGTCACCTCCCCTAGGAAGCCATCACTGATTCCTCCCACCTCCCCTTCCAGACTGGTTACCTGCCCATCCTCCTCGCTCCGTCTGCATAAAAATAGCCAACATATGTTGAAGGTTTTGCCCATATTATTTCAACTTACTCTCATAACCATCCAGTAAAGATGGTACCATTATTACTGCCATTTGACAGTTGAGAAAACTGAGACACAAGAAAATAAAGTTGGTTGTTCATGACCACTGAACTCATGGGTAGCTAATAACAACCCAGATGTTTCCAGCCCAAATGCCCTCTCTTAACAGCCACATGGTTCTTGCTTCCTACAGCAGCTTCCTATCGGATTATTGGTCTGCTCTTCTCTCTCCCCCATGCTCTTGCAGGAGACTGAGTTGAAGCATTGCAGGTGTAGCAATAGTGGGCGTAGCACTGTTACCACTTAGAGTCACTAGGTCTGTCTCGCTCACCACTTAGAAGCCCTATGCTACTTTGGAGCGAGTCATTGATGCTCCATTTCATTCCTTGATTCACTCCTGGTCTAGTGATTGAGCGCCTTCTGTATGCCAGGCACTGAAGGTTCAGCCATGATCAAGGCCAAGGAGGTGTCTGCTCTCATGGAGCTTTCACACAAGGTGGGGAGACAGAGAGGAATCCAGCACTCAAATAAAAAAACATATAAAGGCATTTCCAGTAGTGACAAGGCCAATAAAGAGAACTAAAGCAGAGGAGGGGGAGAGGGATGAGTCTGAGGAGGTGACACGTGGGCATAGATGTGGAGTGGGGGGCCGAGCCACAGCAGGACCTGGAGGAAAGGCACCCCGGGGTGGGAACGGCAAGGGCAGATGCTCTGCAAGGGACCACACTTGGCACGTCCAAGGAACCGAAGGGTCCGCACAAAATACGCCAGTGTTCGCAGTTGCATTATTTATAAGACCCAAAAGGTGGAAACAACCCCAGTGCCTGCCAACCAATGAATGAATAAACAAAATATGTATCCATACAACCGAATATTATTTAGCCACAGAAAGGAATGAAATACTGATTCATGATACAACATAGATGAATCCTGAAACATTGGGCTCAGTAAAAGAACCCGGTCACAAAAGACATCGTAGGATTCCGTTTGTATGAACCACCTGGCATGGGCAAATCTATAGAGACAGAAAGCAGATTAGTGGTTTCCAGGGGCTGGGGGAGGGGAGAATGAGAGTGACCGCTGACGGGGACCGGGTTTCTTTGGGGATGACGGAAATGTTCTAGAATTAGATTGTGGTGATCATTGCACAAGTCTGCGAATATACTAAAACCATTGAAATGTACACTTGAAATGGGTGGGTTTCATGATATGTTAATTGTATCTCAATAAAGTGTTTAAAAAGAAGAAGAAGAAACAAACAAAAAGAAGCCAGAAGGGGCAAGGTGGCTGGGGCAGGGGGTGGAGAGAAGAGAGCACAGGGAAGGGGCAGATCAGAGGTCCTTACAGCTTAAGAACTTTGGGTTTCATTCCGTCAGTGGAAGCCACTGGGGGTTCTGAGCTGGGGATCTGGGGGTCCTATTTACATGTTCTAAACATCATTTGGTTGTGGGGCAGGACAACGGTTGAGAGCATGGATTCTGGAGCCTGGATTCAAGTCCCAGCTGAGCCTATATTCCTGGTTACATGAGTGCAGCAAGCTCAATAATCTTTGGGGGCCTTAGTTTATCAACCGTAAAATGGGATGATAATAGCATCTCCCTCATAGGGAGGCTTAACTGAGTGAATATTCATGAAGCACTGGAAACAGTGCCTGGCACACAGGCAGGGATCCGTAAGAGTTTGGTAACGAGGAACTAAGAAGGCACCCACTGGGTGCTCCCTGTCTGCCCGTGGAGCGAGCTCAGCTGGCCGGGTGCTGCTTTCCGCTCTGCAGAGCTCCAGCCCCTGCCTGGCTCAGTCCAACAAGTAATTGCTCCCGAGGCCTCATTCCAAATGGGCCATAAATCAGAGGCCAGGGGCTCCTCTTACCAGCGGCTGGTGGTGAAGTCCCTCCCCAGGAGTAATGGGAAGCAGATGTTGCCAGCCCCTGCTGGCCTCCAGAGGCCTGCGTACCTGGGCTGTTCACCACACAGCAGTTGGAGAAGAATTTCCATGAGCTTTTAAATCGAAGGCTGTCAGAGAAATGGCCTCTCAGGGCTTCCAGATGTTCAGCAGCTTGTTTCAAGCCAGGGGTGGGCAGCTAACAGGGGTCTTCGGGGGCTGAAAGAGGAAGAGCAGGGTCATGGATAACACTGGGTCCCTCCCAAGGGGCCGGACTGGCAGGCGAGGTGTGGGGCCCCAGAGGGGACAAGCTATAAGGAAACCAGCACAGGTTTTGCAGTCACGAGGACCTGATTCAAGTTCTCCATTTCTCACTTTCTCCGCCTGTGCCCTAAAGTAAAGGGTAAGTCACCTTTCCAGACCTCAGTTTTCTCACCTGTGAAATGGGTGTGATGTTACCTATCTCAGATATATCTGAAGGGGGAAGTCATGTAAGGTAGAGCTACAGCACAGTGTCTGAGGCATAGCCAATGCTCAAAAAAAAAAAAAAAAAAAAAATGAAGATAGTTATTTGAAGGGAGATGTGCCCAGAGCCTTGCCATCCAGACACTCATTATTGTCCCTGTGGACACTGAGCACCATGAGGCCAGCAGGAACTGCAGTCACCCTTAGGAGACTTTCCTTCCAACCTTCCTAAGGCCAAGGCCTTGAGGAGGTCCAGAAAACTCCTTAGCAATCTTTCGTCTACAAGCCCGTGGGCACTTTGGCTTTAGGTACGGTCGATTCAAGGCTCACATGATGCCACCGAGAGCCATCTCCTTTTTAGCTTCCTCTGATGGGTTGTCAGATTTAGCAAATAAAAATACAGGATGTATTTTTTAAATCTAAGAACTACTTTTCTTAGTATACCCCACTAAATATTTGGGACATACTTATACTAAAAAATTATTCATTGTTTATCTGAACTTCAAGCTTAGCTGGGCCTCCTATATTTCATCTGGCACCTCCTTGCAGTTATCCCTAGGCTGGGTCCTCTGGGGTGGCAATAGGGCAGTAAACCTTTCTTGGCTTGGATTGGATTATGTGACTATCCCAAGCTAATCATTGTGGCCAGGGGGACTTAATAGGCTGGCGGCTGTCACCTGGCTTACCTGCTCCATCCCCAGACTCAGAGCCTGGCGTCAGTTTGTCTCCAGCTCCTGGGAGGAGGATGCCTCCCTCTAAGCAAAATCAAGTATGGTGGACGGGGTGGATGAAACGCAGGAAAGACAGAATCCACTGGGAGCAAATGCAGGGGGGGATTCTGGAGCCACAGGCAGGGATGTGGGCCCCCCCTCATTATAGTTGGTGGGGTGACCCCAGCTGGGGAGGTGCCAAGAGACAAAAGTGGATGTTTTGGGGCACATGAGCCCCACGCTGTTCTGCCTGACTCTGACAGCATCAGACCCACCTCCAGGAAGCCCATCCCCAGTTCGCTCCTCTAGTTTCAATTTCCCCATCAGCAAAGTGGAGACAAGAATTCAAACTTCTTGGGGGTAATTGTGAAGATTGTCTGAGGTTCCACCTGTCTGCTGATTTGAAACCCAGTTAGTTCTTACCCATGGGTCATAAATTCAGTCAGCAACACTCAAAAATGTATTTCTTAGGGGTAGATTTTTTTTTTACAAAGTGGACTTCCAGTCTTAGTAGTCCATTTCATTCCTTAAAAATACCAAAATTAACTATAATTGCGTGCCAGGGTTTCTCAACCTCAGCACTGACATTTTGGGCTGGATAATTCTCTGCTGGGGGCGGGTGTGGGGTGCGCCGTGCTTTGTAGGATGAAGCCAGTAGCAGCTTCCCCTCAGCTGTGACAACAAAAACGTCTTCCAGACATTGCTAACTATCCCCTGGGGGGGTAAAGTCGCTGCCTGCACTGAGAACCACTGTGATAAGAGAATAACATACAAATGTATGTTCTTATAAACATATATTGAGATATTGCATCAAATGTGTATTGTGAACCCTGTATTATGCACTTCCCATTGGGGAAGCTTATCTTTGTGGGCTGAGCCAGGCTGAGGTCTCTTAAAATAAAGTTCAAGTAAATTGGAGTGAAGACACCACTTCCTGGAGTAAGCAAGCCTGAGTGTCTTCCTGCCCCTAGGGACTTTCAAACTGCATTGAAAATGAGAATCATCTGTCTCAAAAATGTTTCCTTGTCAAGTTAATTGAATGGAGAAGGGGGGTGTGGCAATGCCCAATCATCTCTTTAGCTTCCATTTTAGCAAGAGCCAAAGGGCTTCTTGGAGCAACATCAGAATTTGTGTAGTGTGGGTGTCTTAAAGTCATGCTTTCCTTTTTACTGTTATTTTTAAGGCATAAAAATAGGGTGACAGCCAAGCTATGTTGGGTGAGAGGGAGGGGGATGGGGATGTCTGCAGTTATACACCAGGGAGACAGCAAAATTCAGTGAAAGCTGTCCTAGACCTTGTATTGAAACCTGGGCTTGCCTCTCACTAGCTGGGCGTCCTTGGGCAAGTTGTCTAATCTCTCCGACAGAGCCAACTTCACGGTGTGTGTCCTGGACAGTCATGCAGGGCCCGTCACTTGGTTTAATGCTCTGCTGTTCCCATCTTGAAATTCTTAATTTTTGAACTAGGGGCCGGGATTTTCCTTTTGCACTGGGCCCCCCTAAGCCATGTGGCTGAGCCTACTCTCTGAACTCAATTTTCACATCCATGACATGAGGGTAATGACACCCTCCTGTCACAAGACTGCTGCGAGGATCACAAAACGAGTCCCGAGTCCTGTGACTGACAATTCTCAACACTTCTGGTACCTGCCTGGCCACCCCAGGGGCTCAAATAACAGTGGCTGCCCTCACGTCAGGCCCCTTCTCTGAAGGAAGTCTTTAAAGATGAGCCTGAGGCCATGACTCTAGCTTCCAGAACCTTTGAAATTCTCACTGTTTATTATTTTTGTTACACCCATCTGTTTCCTGTAGCAATGAACTCTTTAAATGAAAAGGCCTGTGGACTTCTGGTGGGGGCGGGGGAGGGGGACCAGGCAGCGGGCAGCTGGCAGACTCCACCCCTGGGGGCAGCCTGGCCGGGGAGGAAAGTCCCCAGGGGAGCTGGCAGGGCTGAGAAAACAGGCTGGGTCCCCAGAGCTTCTGCAAGGCAGGAAGGAAGACGGGCTTCTCACATTGCACCCTGGTAAGCTTTCCCAAGAGGGAGACAAAAGGTGGGATTAGAATCAGGCCGAAGGATCCAAATGACAAAAGGCCCATCTTACCCCTCCCTCAATCTGCGGTGAGCTTCTGCGATTGAGCTCCTGGGAGCTGTGCGGGTCACCACGGCCCCGCCCCGGCAGGTGCATCCTGGCAGGTCCAGTGGGGTGGGAGTGCGGAGGGGCCCCTTCCTTTCCATCACTGCCACCCCAGCATGCGTCCAGGGCTCCAAGCTATCTCTGTTGTTTGCACCTGGGCTGATATGAGAAAAGTGGGAGGTGCTGGATGAGCCCTCAGGACACTGCTGGAGGTTCCCCTCTGGCCTAGTGTGGCAGCCACCCCCAAGAAAGAGGCCCTCACCAGCCGTGCACAAGAAGGACAACCCAGGTGGCTCCTGTGTGCTGATGGTGTACAGTGACCACGGAGGTGCTGAACGAGCTCCCCGGGGCATGCTTGGTGATGGCCCACGTACCCCCTCCAGGAGCGGTTGGGTGGTGTCTGGACGCTCAATCTACTTGCGCCCACCTGGCGACAGGCCCTCTCCCCTCCATGGCGTGCCCTTGTCTCTCTCCCTCCCCACGGGAGGGGGACACCTTCCGACTCCTTCTCAGCTTTTCTTCCTCATCTTCCTTCCCCTCTCCTTCTCGCCCCCCTAGGCAGAAGAAGCCTTTGAAACTCCAGAGCCAAGAGCTTTTGCCCTTTTCTCCCAGAGTTTCTACTGAGTCATCCCTCCCAAGGCAATGAGTACCAGACGGCAGAACAGAGGGGACAGGGTGAGAAAGAAACTCCAGGAACAAAACCCACATCTGTTCATACTTCCAAAGTCAGGTCCCACCACCTGCTCTCGAAGAATTATGTCAAGACTCAAGATGATGATTAATTGTCAGTTTGTTGGTTGGTTAGTTGGTTTCACAAAAAGTGGACCTATGCCTGTGGGAATGCATCGTCACAGGAAAACTATCTCTCAGGTGACAAGATGCCGAGGAGGGAGTGGTGTCCCTGTGCCCCAGACACTAAACTATCAAAGGAGGTGAGGGGAGAGACCCGCAAACAGCCCAGCGTTGCCTGGGTTGGTACCAATTCCTTGATGCCGAGACTAGGCCAGTCTTCCCAGCCCCGAACCCCTGTCCTTCTCCCCTCTGGGGGCCCTTCTCACCTTATCTGTGGGACGGAACGGTGGTCACCGGAGAGTCTGTGACGAAACTATGCGGGACCTGATCGGAGTCCTCACGCCCAACTTGCCTCCTACTTACGGGGAGGTTAGATGTGCTTCATCCTGAGCTTCTCTGAGTGGGAACATTATCTAGCCAAGACATTTTAATAGCCCCATCAACTAGCATGAAGATATTTTGGAAACATCCTCGCCCACCTAGGGAAGGCTCCCAGCCAGGTTACGAGGGGAACCCTTCTTTTCCCCACCTGCCCCCGTAAGTAGACCAGCCACAGGCAGACACACCTCGGTCTACTGGTGAGAATAACTCTGCACCCAGCAGCACCTGCACGGTTCTGAGGATGAAGGAGCTTGCTCGGCGACTAATCTGGAAAATAGCTTTGCTCACCTACACCTCCTTTAGTCGTTTCATGCCAATGTGGCTCCTTTCAACAAACGCATTTTCAAGTTCAAAGCTGGAATGGGCCCTGGGAGGCTTCAGAGCCCTGGAGGATGGAAGGGAACTAGGTGAGGCCAGATTGAGCTTGGAGCCACCATCACAGAGCTCAGCCGGACCCTTGTCAAAGGTCGGTCCTGGGTACAAGATCAAGTCACAGAATTTCTCTGCTGAATTCATCCCAAAGTGAGTAACACTTCTAGTTACTAACTAACCTCCACAGTTCCTGCGGGGTGCTGCAGGGAGATCCCTGCCGCCAACTAGTCAGCTCATCTTAGGTACATTTTATAACACTGAAAAGTCTATATCCCCAGCCATGAAATGGGAATAACAGTATTTATCCTCCCTCCTAATGCAGTGAGTCCCCCCTAACAGATCCATGAGCTATCTGAGGACAAGGACCGTGTCTTATTTGTTTTCCACAAGGCCCAGTAGACATACCTATTGGTAACAACAAAAACAATAAGAATAAAGTATAACTTATTGAGGACCTATTATATGCCAGGAACTCTACTAATCACTGGTCATGCATTCTCTCATTTAATTCTCACAACAAAGTTTGGTACGGTATATGGTTATTATCCCTATTTTACAGATGAGAAAACTGAGGCTCAGAAAGAGAAAGTTTAACCCACACAACTTTGAGCTCCTGATCCTACCTCATTTGCTCTTCCTTCTCACCCCTCCTTGACCCTTTTTCCTCTAGCAAGAAGGAAGTACAATCTGGTATATGAAAAGACTTCCCGTCAACATAAACTGAAATAAATTGTGTCTACAGCATCTGCAGCTCTCTCTCCTCCCCGACAAATCACTGGCCATTTCTTTAGTCAGGAAATAATTATTACAAGTCTCCGCTGCACAGCATTGGTCTAAATTCTGAAGATAAAATAATAAGCAAAAATAATCATTATCTGCTCTCGGGAGCTTACAGTCTAGGAAGATAGTCAAACCTCTGGGCACCTCTGTAAGTGAGTGATACTCTCTGCCCCACCCCTACCTAGGTGTTGCTCACTCATTCTTCAACATTTTTGATTTATTGAACTAAGATTGGGTTACACTGCAAGTAATAGGAAACCCAAATATCCATGGCTGCCTTAAACTGTAAAGAAAGGGGTTTATTTTTCTTATTTGACATCATGTCCATGAGTAAATTGTTTAATAACTTAAAGGTGTCGGAACAGAGGGAGGACCTGGTGGTTCTTTTGGCCTTGGCCTCATGTATTAATACTTAAGAAGGCTGCCACAGCTCCAGCCATTAAATCTATATTCTAAGCAACAGCAAGTTAAGAAGATCATGAGCAAAAGGGCCCATATCAGCTGAGCCAGTTTCCCTTTGGGGGGCTTTTCTGGAAGTCCTTTGCAACAACTTACACTTCCATAGAGACACTATTGGTGCCTGCCCTACCCACATCCCCTGGCACCCATCATTCAAGCACCCCAGAATCCTCCTTGTACACCTTTCTTTGGCCCCAGTGGCTTGCTCGGGTGGCTGCACAGAGCAGACCAGGAGTGACAGAGTTAATGCTGCCCAGGGGCAGCCTCGACCAATGACAAGCAGCGGGTGGTCGGTAAATACCCCAGCTTTCTGGCCCTCAGGTGGGAAAACTTGGGGTCTGATCTACACGGCCTCGCAGAGGTTCCCAGAAGGACGGAGCCTCAGCTGCCCCAGCAGTAATCGGCGTACTTGCAAACTCTGCATTTGGCTCCTCCGCCTGGTCTCGGTTCCCCTTTCTGGAATCACCTTCCAAATAAACTACCTGCTCTTAAATCTTTACTTCAAAGACTCAGTTTCAAGGAACCCAACGTAAGACAACCTGGCTGGTCAGACGGCATCACGTGGCCACTGCTGGCTGCAAAGGAGTCTGGGAAGTGTGATCCCTTAGATGGATACATTACTGCTCCCATAAGCACAGGGGGCCTTTTGGCAAAGAGGGGACTGAGGCTCCGGGTGAGACTCTAACAATCCCCACCACACCGATTCCATGGGCTCCAGTGGTGACCAGGCATGGCCTCTGCCATCAAGGGGCTTACAGTCTCCAGGGGGAGGCTGATAGACAACTGTCACACAGGTATGGGCGCTACCAGGGAGGGGCAGGTCTGGCCTTTGAGCAGCACTGGTCTGAGGGAGGCTGTATCTTAAGTGCTTTACATGCATGATAACAACCCACTCTGCACCCTCTGAGGCAAGGACTGTTTTTACTATTGTCATCTTACAGTTGAAGAACTGAGAATCAGGGAGGCTGAGTAACTTGCCCAAGAATACAGGGCTGGTATGTGTCAGAGTTCAAACTCTAAACTCAGTCAGACTCCAGCAGGAAGTGATGCCCCAGCTGTGTGTGCAGGGTGAGCGGCAGGGAGGCAGGTGCAAACTCTCCAGGGTTCTGGGCACAGACAATAGCCTGCGGGGCGGCCGGGAGGCGCGAGGCTCTGTGAGGCCACGTGGGCTGGGAAGGCTGCCCAGGGCCCCTCAATCCACCTGCCCTTGCAGAGAGGGAGCCACAGCCTGCAAGGAGCTGCTAGGCCCCAGAGCTGTCCCCTGCTGCAGGATGCCGGCACCATCCTGCTCACCTGCTCACTGTCTCTTACACACACATCCCTCCTATCTTCTCCCCTCCACACCACCCTGCCACACTCACTGTCTCATAGCTACCTACTCCAACACGTTGCTTGAACCCCAGTCTACACTGGCTCCCTGTTACCCCTAGATCAAGGCCCAAATGGCCCATGTTTGCACCAAGAACCCTCCAAGTATGGCTTTCAGAACTGGAGGGTCATGCATTCAAATCCCAGCTCAGGGTTAGCCACGGACAAGTCATATAGTCTGTCTGAACCTCCTTTTTCCCATCTGTAAAATGGGAATTAAAATATTACCTCCCAGGGTTGTTGTAAGGATCAAATGAGATTGTATCAGTAAAGCACCTAGCACAGTGTTTGGCATATGTCAGACTATTTTTACCTACCACTACTAATACTAGTACCTTAGAATAACCAACGTTTCGTTGTACTACTCCCCAGTACTGCCCCCCAAGTCTGCAGTGTGCACTCCTCCCCCCTCTTGCTCCAGCTATTCTACCCGCCTGGAAGGCCTTCTCTTGCCCCCTCTGTCTAGTCAAGCCATTCCCTCATTAAGGGCCAAGACCCTCTCCCCTCCTGTTATTTCTACTCTGGCTCAGTAGGTCTCAAACTTGGCTGCACATTAGAATCCCTGGGGAGCTTTGAAAAGTCCCCAGCCAGGGCCGCAAGGCGGCCAATTGCATCAGAATTCTGGAGATTGGTGGGTTCCCCCAGGTGATTTAGATTTGCATAACTGGTGCTTTATCTTCTCCCTTCGACAAAGGCCTGGCCTTTGGCCCAAATTTACCCGTGACTTTCATTGTTTGATAACTGGCTTTCATGAGGTTGCAAACACAGTTCTTGCAAAGATCCTGCACAGCACTCTGGGAGCGCTGAGCCTTACTTCCACCCTCAGTCAAGACTGGTTTGCTGGACAAACCAGTGGAGGTTGGTGGACACACTGCAGCTCATTTATCTCCGTCCCTCCTCTCCTCCCCCACCCCTTTCTTCTCAGTGGAGGCCTCACTCGCTCTGCTAGGAGCCAGCTTGTCTTGTCTGCATGTGGCTCTCAGCAGGGACTCCTCAAAGCAAATCCAAAGGGCCTGTCCTGCCCTCCAGGCAGCCCACCCCTGACACTGGCAGGGTCAGAGGGCCTTGTGTGCATGCCCAGCCCCTGCGGCAGCCCCCACAGGGCCTTGCCCACCACGGGGTGCGTCCTCAGGAAGAACTTAGGGAAGAGAAACAGGCAGGCTGTTGCAGGTAGAGTCTATTTTCCAAAGACAGCCGTGGAAACGTCTCCCATCTCGTAGGTTCTTCTTAACATGTGACCTCGTCTGTCCACCACCAAGGAGTGGAGTCTGTCTCTGCCCCTTTTGTGACTGCCTTGGGCCAGAATGGATGGTGAAGTGACGCCACGTGCCTTCTGGGGCAAGGTCATAAAAGGTGATTCGGCTTCTTCCCGGAGCTCCCCTGTGGGGCTCTTGTCCTCAGAACCCTGCGGCTGCCGGGCCGTGAGGAAGCCCGGGTGGCTTGGAGGGGCCACGTGCAGGTGCCCTGGCCGACAGCCCGGCCAAGGTCGCAGCCCCAGCCAGATCATCCGCAGATGTGTGAGTGGGTGCAGCCCAGCCACGGTCTGCCTGGACCTCAGGCCGCTCCAATGACCCAGCCAGCGCCCGGCCCCCGGGAGAAGGGACAGTGTGTTGAGATGACGGGTGTTTCACACCACTAAGTTGAGGTGGTTTATTACACGCCAACGGATAACTGGTGCGAAGGTCCCGAGAGCGGGCCCAAGGCCTTTGGGACAGGGAATTCCAGGGTCCCCAGGGCCCAGCAGATCTTCCACCTCAGGGGAAGAGAGCACCCCAGGAAGACAGCACCCCAGGAAGAGAGCACCCCAGGAAGACAGCACCCCAGGAAGACAGCACCCCTGGGCAGGGCCAGAGCGAGGCCTTCTGAAGTGTGGGGACAGCAAGGGCCTGGTGGTCTGGGTCTGCGGGTGACACCACCCCCGGGCACCTACCCCCAAAGTGGCTCAGGGGTGACAGTCCTGACTGTGGACCCGTGAGCTGGAGTCTCCCTCCTGCCTTGTGTGGGGGGGACGCAGAGCACAGGGTGCACAAGCTGGGCTTCGCCGTTAGAGCAGTGTTGTCACCCGAACACGTGTTGGACTTGGCTCCTACTGTGGTTTTTTTCAGAAAAGGGATGTGTTGCCAACATTTAAAAATTAGAAGACTTCAAATAAAAACCTGTAGATGTATAAATATGTGTTTTCCCCCGCCTGTAGAAACAAACATGCTAAGATTTTCTCTTGAAATGAAGACAGGCTGGTCCTACAGGGTCCACATTTCCTTGTAGCAACAGCTAGCCAGAGGGGGGCATTGGGTGGGACAGTCCCCCTCCAGTGGGTCCCAGTTCTCGCCCCCCCCATTGCTCTAAACTCCCCAGGCTTCGCCAGTTGCATTAAGCTTCCCAGCCCCTGTAGTCATTTGATTTTTGAATTCTCAAGGTACATTTGCTCAGTGGGCTCCCCTGGTACCTGCCCTCCTAGCTGTGGGACCTTGGGCAAGCTCCTGACTTTTCTCTGCCTCTATTTCCTACCCTGTAAAACTATGATACACCTGCCTTGGAGCACTGGCAAAGTGGGAAGGACTTGCCCCAGCATTTGGCATATAGAAAGTGCTTTGCAAATAATTGCTACTATCACATCACTATCATTATTTTTGCTATTTCAGGCCTCGGGCCGAATTGCCCACCCGCCATCTCCTGTGGCTCTCAGCCCTCACAAGCTGTCTCCCAACATCCCGCCCTGCACATCCACCCCCTGGGCCCAGGAGAGCCACAGGGACGGGCTGCAGCCTCGCCTTGGAATGTAAACATCAGCGTGGGCCCAGCCTGGGAGTGCTGGGCGCAGAAGAACGAGCACGCTGGAGTCTCACGCAACACGTCTGCCAGGAGCTGCCAGCCACAGGGCCCACCCCAGCCTGGCCTGCAGGAGGATGGAGCCGGGGGGACTCAGCTGCCAATGCTTGCTCCCTCACCCTGAACCAGGAGACAGGAAGAGTCCAGCCGAGCTTCTCCCCAGGGCCCCCAGCCCGCGGGTCTCTGAGGGCAGCAGAACGAGAGCTGAGGCTGGGGCTCAGGGTACGGGCTCTGACAGTGACCACCCCGGAGTTGGGGACAGTAGAGCAAAGGCTTCCCACAGGAAAATCAGGTCCGGGAGGGAGGAAATTGGCTTCTGCAACTCCAGCTGAGTGACTCGCTTCAGCTGTAATTATCTGGTTATTTCAGGCAAAAGCAAAAAACCAAAAGCCAAAGGCTCTGGATCCAGCCGCTGAGGTTCAGCTGTTTGTCACTGGCAGCAGCCAGAGACCCACCCTGGCTACTAGGGAAGGCTGTGCAGTGCGGGCGGGGAAGGTGACTGTCACGCCGGGACGCTAAGAGGCACGGGGGGCGGGGTGGGGGGTGAGGCGAAGTTGTGTTCTCTCATCTTCTCCATTGCCCGCACGACTCGGGCAGATTCCCGGACACTTTGTCCTGGGCGTGACGCAGCAGCCGTCCCCTTCTCTGCATTTCCCAGGGGGCGGTGGTAGCTACAGGGGTGGCCTTGGGGATCACTCAGGCCTCAGTTTGCATCCTGGCTCTGCCACTTCGTAGCTATGTGATCTTGGGCAAGTGTCTTAACCTTTCTGTGCCTCAATTCCCCACCCCCCAGTAAAATGTGGATAATAGTGCCTGCCTCGTAGGGTTGTTTGGAGAATAAAATGAAACACTATCCCTTCCCCACTACGGAGTGTGCTCTGGCCCCGAGGCGGATGGTATTGGACCAGTTGAGCAGGGCTTTGTGCCTGGCACTTAGTAACTCACTGAGCAGCCTGTGGACAATCAGTCGTATGCGCACACTGCTCCAATTGATGGCCACCTCCTCCCCCACCATGGCAGCCACACCACATGTATACAGTGGAATACTATGCAACAGTTTAAAAGGAGTGCAGCCTACCTCCACTAACTGTCGTGGAAGGATTTCTCAGCGGAGCCTGGGGTGGAACAGCTCCCTCTGGATGGGCTGGTGGCCACCCAGGGCTGGTTGACGGGAACAGTTTCCTTGGCTCACCCCTTCGCTGTGAGGGGGCAGGCACTACAGGCTGCCGCACAGAGACCCATGATCTTGGCTGGGTATAAAGACCCCGATGGCTCCCACCCCGTATGTGAAGCCACCCCCGCCCAGCTCCAACAACAGCATCCACCGCCAGTGTCCATGGATGCACGGAGTTTCTACCGGGGAATGGGGGCAGGGGAAATACTGCTCGACTCTGTTGCCAAACCAGGCAAGTGCTCCAGCTCGACAGAATTATCAGCACTGAGCTAACAGTGACAGATGAACCAGGAGGCAAGTGGGGACAGCCAGCAAACAGATCTGTTTCCCAGCTCTGAGATTCCATCTGGGCTTCCCCCCAACAAAAGACGCATTTCTCTGCAGAGGTGTCTGCGGGGCCTTGTGTTGGAGTCAGTTCTATTCCCCCCGGGTTTTCACGAATGGCTGAAGGACGGGGCGGGAGACCCACGCGGCCAAGCCCTTGTCGCGGCTCTGACCATTTTCCCACCCACGGGGCTTCCGCATGACCCAATCCTAGAGGCCACTAGAAGACCATGGCGGGAAAGAAAAAGAAGTCTGAAAAACGCAGTTCTGTGAAAAGGGATTGGCTGTCTAGGGGCGAGTGGAAAACAGTCAAGTTCAATCCCATGGGAAATCATTCTCTCTGCAGATATTCTATCTTCTGCGTTTTCCTGGCCAGTCTTGGGCCCCCGGCAGCCCTTCAGGGATGGGAATTGCTTGTGTGGGGGCCACAGGTCCTGCTGGGAAAAGGCTCTAAGACTGGAAGCCTCTCTCAAGTCAACGCTCTGTGGCCGCAGAAAGGCCAGGAGCCGCTCCACACACGTGCAGCTGTCGGGGCTGTTTTACCCCCGGATCTGTCACACTGAGCAAGGGCTGGGGGGCTGGGGGGGCAGCAACAAAGGTTTCCCCAGTCCCTTCTCTGTGACCCCCGTGTGAGCTGCTAAATGACTGGGCAGCTCAATGCCTGGTGGTCCATCCATCAAGTGGTGTGGATCATCGTTCATGCGTCTTGACGTGGAACGTTTCGGGAGGCTGGCCTCCCCCAGGTAGAACGCTGGGCCAAAGGGCATGTCATTAAACATTCTGATAGATCCTGAAAGCTCTGCTAGTTTCACTCCTGCATCAGGCAACTTTTACAGCGAGACAACCTTGAAATCCCAGCTGCGTGGAACAAGCAGCGTTTATTTTCTCGCCTACTTGCCTACAGTTGGGCTGGGGTTCGGCTGATCTAGGCTGGACACGGCAGAGCTCCAGGCTGCGTCTCTCATGCTTCCTGGGCCAGCAGCTCCCCGGGGAATGTCACTCTCATGGTGACTGCAGACCCTCCAGAGGGCCTAAGCTCAGAACTGGCCCCCTCACTCCTGCCCTCATCCTGTTGGGCAAAGTGAGTCACGTGGCCAACCCCGATGTCAACAGGATGAGAGGTGTACTCCTTCCCGGGAGGTCGGGGTAGGGGAGGAGTGAATACCTGCAGAGCAGTACTCTAGTCTACACAACTCCTTGTCGTGTGAATGTATGTCTGCTTATGTTCACATGTGTCTACAAAGAGCTATGTACAAGAATATTCGCAATGGCTGGGAGCAGTGGCTCATGCTGGTAATATTAACACTTTAGAAGAATGAGGTGGGAGGATCACTTGAGGCCAGGAGTTCAAGACCAGTGTGGGCAACAAAAGCAAGACCCCATCACTACAAAAAATTTTTAAAATTAGTGGGGTGCGGTCGCATGCACCTGCAGCCCCAGCTACTCAGGAGGCTGAGGCAGGAGGATTGCTTGAGGCCAGAAATTTGAGGTTGTAGTGAGCTATGATGATGCCACTGCATTCCAGCCTGGGCAACAGAAAGAGTCCGTATCTCACACACACAAAAAAAGAATGTTTACTCCAGCATTGTGATGTTGAAAACTGGGGAGAAAAGCAAATATCCATTCACAGGGAGTGATTAAATCACCCATTCCGTATGTAGTGATGGATTACTATGCATCAGTTTAAAAAGGAATGGGACCTACCTCCATCAATTAATATGGAAAGATTTCCCATGACAAGGTAAATGAGAAAAGCAAGTCATGGAATCTACACAGGATGATCTTTGGGGGAGTTAAAATACCCCTACTGCAGAGTGTGTGTGTGTGTGTGTGTGTGTGTGTGTGTGTGTGTGTGTGTGTGTTTGCAGGAGGAAGACTGCAAGGAAGGCCATAGGAAATCTTACCTGAGGGAGAAGACCTTCTGAATTAGTTTAATCTTTTACAAAGGAAATGTGTTTGCATATTATATGTGAATTTCTTTTTTTAATTATTATTAGAATACCAGAAGAAAACATAAGAAAATACCATTGTTAGGGGCTTGAGGCCTTATTGGATGCAAATGTTTTAGGTGCTCAGGAGTGCTCAAATCCTGTCAGATCAGAGCCACTCCTGCCCTGCTCCTGTCCCACCAAGTCCTCCTGGGAGACACACTCATCTGAGAGACCGAGGAAAAGACACTAATAGTGGCCCTTTACGATGAGCTGGGCCAGTGGCCAGGCAGGCAGAGTCCTTGGTAGACAACTGAGCTGCAGCACATGTCTCGGGCCCACGACCCACAGAGGTGCCCCCCTGCACTAAACCCTGGCCTGTGCCCAGCTGTCTGCCCGGCCTGATAAGACCAGAGTGTCCAAGCTGCCCATGAAAAGCAGAAAAGAGAGAGGCCAAGACCACCCTGTGGCCCTAACGAGACAGGCCCCACCTCGGCTGAGCCGTCCACCCCCTGGGAGCCACGCCCAGGTAAGGGTCTTGTTAACACAGAGTGACCCAGCCCACCAGGACACTGGCTCCCTGTTGCCACCCCTCCTCCTGGGGAGAGGTGAGAAAGGTCTCAGGGGAAGGGCAGAGCCACTGCCTCCATGACCATGACATCTTCTTCCAAATCTTGAGACCTGCACTGTCCGGCACGGTGGCCATTAGCCCCATGAGGCCACTTAAATTTAAATGACTTAAATTAAATAAAATAACAGATCCAGCTCCTCACTCAAGTTAACTACGTATCACAAGCTCACCAGCCACAAGTGGCTCATGGCTACCATGTTGGGTGATGCAGAGGGAGAGGGCAGGGAGCCCCACTGGGCAGTGCTGCTTCGAGCGTCCACGGTGACTCTCAGCTGGAGGGACCAAAGAGTCCACCCAGGCCTTGACCTGGCACAGGAGCTGGGGTCAGCCGTGAAAAGCCTTTCTTACATTTCATTGCTCGGTGTCTGTGATGCATAATGGCTCAGGGAGCCTCTGGAAGACGTTGGCAGGCCCGTCTCCCTTCACATCGGATTGGTGGGGGGCTTGGC
The DNA here is from genome assembly GCF_020740605.2 of Lemur catta. NCBI lineage: Eukaryota > Metazoa > Chordata > Mammalia > Primates > Lemuridae > Lemur > Lemur catta. The sequence continues at coordinate 20,054,019 of NC_059145.1, read as the reverse complement.
CTCATGCTGGCTGGGCAGTCCTGGCCACACCCTTCTGGGGCAGCCTGCTCTGCAGCAAAGACACACCCTTCATTCCCTTTCATTGTCCCTTGCAAGTAAGGAAGTGTCTTAGTACGTTCAGGCTACAATAACAAAGTTTCATAGACTGGGTGGTTTATAAGCAACAGAAACTTATTTCTCATGGTTCTAGAGGCTGAGAAGTCCAAGATCAAGACACTGGCAGATCCAGCATTTGGTCATGAGGACTGTCCCTGGTTCACAGATGGCATCGTCTGGCTGTGTTCTCACGTGGTAGAAGGGACAAGGGAGCTCTCTGGGGCCTCTTTTATAAGGGCACTAATCCCAGTCATGAGGGCTCCACCTCCATAACCTAGTCATGTCCCAAAGGCCCCACCTCCTAATACCATCTCTGGGGGGTGGGCGGGGGGTAAGGATTTCAAATGTGAATTTTGATGAGACACAAACATTCAGTCCATAGCGAGTGGAAATCTCTGGTACAGAAGGGATGTGGCTCTGACCCTCCCATTGCACAACTTGATCAGATCCCCTATGGGCCAAATTTCCAGCCTCCTGAGTGACTCAGCACTACACCGCACTCCCTCCCAAAATCTCCCACCTCCTGTGCCCTTGGCCGGAGAGCTGCACCTGCCGCACTGTTGCCCCAAGCTCTGCCCAGCCTCGTCTTCATCACTCTTGCCCTGGAGGTTGCCAGCTGATAGCCCATGGACTGCAACCAGCTCGCAGACGTGGGTCATTCGACCCATACAGTGCTTTTGCAAAGTTTGAATGAACTGCCTCAAAAAAACAAGAAATTTCACATAAAAATCCAGATTTTTTATCCTCAACAAACCACAAGCTCTCGCAAACCAGAAACTCTTCCCACATGGCAAGAAGCTGACCGAAGCTGAGAGAGGCCATTGCCTCTTTTGACAGAGACATGGGAACTTACTTTTGCCACAGACTGCACTGCTCCCTGATGTGACCCACCTGCATGGGCACTGGAGTGAGGGACTTTGTTCTGTTTTCCAGGGGTTCCATCACTAATCATTTCACATAGATCAAAATCAACTCATTTTTACCAATATATCATAGTTGTACATATTTTGGGGGTGCAAAGGATATTTTGATTTGTATACAATGTGTAATCAAATCAGGATAATTGAAATATCCATCACCTCAAACATTTGTCTTTTCTTCGTGTTGAGGAAAATCTGGTAACTTTCAAGCCAAAACCTGCCTTTCCCCACATCTTCAGACATTCACCTGGGTCTGGCTTGATCGTTCTGGATTCTTTGCAGGTGCCAGTCAGCCGCGGAAGGGACTCCCAGCTGAGCAGCACCTGGCTGTGCCTGGGAGTTGGGCCTCCAGGTTTTGCTCTGCACCTGCCAGGTTGGGGTTAATTCACTTCTGGCTTGTTAGTGAGTTCAATTGTGCAGAGAGAGCACGGATCTCTGACTTCCAGCCAAGCTCCCCTGTTCCCCTCCCAAGGAGCCATGTCAGAAGATAGAAAATAATTAGTCATTAAAACAAGTGCTCAGGAACGTGACAAACGTCAAGCCCTGATCTCACAGCTGGGTGACTTCTTGACATTTAAAACAGTTCCACGGCCTCCTTCTGGAGCTCATGATGATCCATCTGGTTTCCCAAGTCATAGCTGGTGCCCCAGAGAACCCTCAGGCTGCCCTGCTGGCTTCAGACTCCACGTGCCCTGGGGTCCTGTGGATAACTTACTCTTTGTCATTTATCTGGCAGAAGTGGCATCACACATAGTGCCTCATGCTAATGATGATGTCAGAGTCATGGGCCTGCCTCCCACCCACCCAACTACCAACCCGCACACCTATCCTTCCATCTGTTCACCCATCCATCCATCTAGACACCACGCTACTCATCCACCCATTCATCCATCCACCCATCCACCTACCCCTCCATCCATCCATCCACCCAGCCATCCCCTCTACCTATTCACCTATCCATCCATGTATATACCAACCTACCTATCCACCCATCTACTGATCCAACCATCCATCCATCCACCCACCTACCAACCCAACCCATCCATCATCTACCAGCCAACCCATCCTTTCATCCAGCCAGACAATACTTAATGAGCACCTGCTAGCCATTCATGTATTCATTAATTTATCCATAAAAATAGTTATCAGTAGCTACTACAAATTCATTCACTCAACAAACCAGCATGTGTAGAGAACTTAATAATCTCATTCATTTATTCAGCAGTGAGCACCTACTGTTTATGTATTCACTTAATAGTGATTAGGCAGCAATCATTTACTTATTTATTCATTTATTCAATGAACATTTGAGCAGCTGTTATTTAGTCAATCAGTCAGGAAGCTAGCATTTATTAAGCACTTACTAGTACCAGACCCTGTTCTAGGCACTTGGGATACTATGATGATGAGGACAAAAACCGTGTCATTAAGCAACAAACAATCTAAGCAGGAAGACAGACCCATCACCAGATAACTGCTCTGCAAGGCTGTCAGTGCACTGATATGCAGTGAAGGGGAGCCCCAGGAAGGTGCACAAAATCCAGTCTGGAAGTTTAGAGAAGGCTCCCTCTCCTGTGACTCACCTGTAGGATTGAAATGCAAACCACCTGAAATCCCAGCTCTGTTTTCTAGCTCTGTGACTTGGGGTTGTGATTTTTCCATCTGAATATCAGTTTCCTCACCTATAAAGTGGGAATAACAACAGTGCTTACCATATAGAATTGTGAAGAGGCAAGGTACTTGTGGTTAGTGATCAATAAGTGATCAATTAGTGATCAATAATTACTACTTACACATAAAGCAAGAGTAGCAGTTAGCCAAGAGAGAAGTGGGAGGGAGGGCAGTCCACACAGCAGAGGCCCAGAGTCCATAAATGCTTGAGTACAGGGCCAGGTGTGGAGGAAGTAAAAGCAATGTAGGGTTGCTACAAGAAGTGGTAAGAGAGAAAAATGAAGGGAAGAACGGGGATGGGGGAAAAGATGGGCCACAGCCTCTAGGACAGCAGTTCTCAAAGCCTGTGCCCTGGATCACAGTGTCTGCACCTCGTGAGGAGTTGGATAGTTCGAAATGCAAATCCTGGGCCCAACCCCAGACCTAGAGGACTGGAAGATCTGAGGCTGGGGCCCAGCACTCGGTGTGTTGACAAGTCTTGAGACTGGTCTGGGGTGCTGGGAGTCATCCTATCCTGGGGGGAGGAAGATGGGAGGAATGTTTGTCAACAGATCTGCTTTCATTCCCAAATCATAAAATACCTTTAGCTGCAAGGAGTTGGCTGGGGAAGCAAGTGGGCAGGGAGTGTGGGTAACTGCGAGAAAACCCATCTCTCTGGCTGGCAAAGCCATTTCCTGCCTGCTTCCTGTTGTGTGCGGGTGGGGGAGACACGGTGCCCAGGTGTGAAGAAGCCCTTGCCTTAGGGCCCCTTAGGCCCTTCTGAAGGAGAGGGGCAGCTTCTGGCTCAGATCTGAGGGCACCAGGCCACAGAGCTGCCAGTTCTGGGGGTTCTGTTGCCCTCCCCGCCCACCACTCCCCATCCTGCCTGTCACATGCAGGGATGTCACAGAAAACAATGTGCCGTTGGCAGCAGCCTGGCGTCAGGCATCACAATGACTCTCATTTCCTAGGAAACAGGGAGTCGCACTTGTACCTTTGCTGGGAGCCTCCGCATTTGGAGCCATCATGTGACTCAGCGAGCTATTTTTAGCCTCCCCCAGCCCTGTGTTGTAGGAAGAATGATTTGATGAAAATACTAAACTCATTAAAAGCCTGGGGGATGGGGAGGGAAGGAGGAGCCGCAGGAGCAGGGAGGCTGCAGCCTCCAAGATTCCAGCCCAGGCTGAGCAGCGCAGAGGTAATGACAGCTGTGACCTGGCTTTCCGTGGGGTCTGTGCCCTGGGGAGGTGGGCGGTGAGGGCTGCTAGCTCTGATACCCCGCACTGCTGGTCTGCTCTACGGGCCAGGCACCGTGCTCAACACTTGCCTGCATCTGCCTCACGATACTGCTAGAAGATAAGAAGTAACAACATGCCACTTTGCAGAAGAGGAAACTGAGGCTCAGAGGAGTTAAAGAAGTTGCTCAAAGTCATTAGCTAGGAATTGAGGAATTCAGGGTTCAGACCCCAGCCGTCTGACCCAGAAGCTTGCCTCTGACTCACCCTGTCACAGGCAACCCCATCTGTACCCACTAGCTGTTCAAAATGGGGGACAGGGCTGACATCAGGGACGTGCGACCCAAAGGATCACATGGCCCCAACACTTGGAAGGACCTTGCACTTGGTTTAATGCTCTGCTGTCATCGTCTTGAAATTCTCAATCAGTTTTTAACAGGGCGCGCTGCATTTTCATTTTGCACTGGGCCCGGCCAGCGATGCAGCCCGTCCTGCTGCAGAATTTTCCTGCCCTCTTTCCACGCTCCAATCTGCACGCACAACCCATTTCTCCATTTTTCTTCCTCCTGTTCAGAATCAAAGAGGACTTCCCTTTTATTGTGTTCACAGTTAAGGTCCCGATTCTGGAGTCACCAGACTTGGGGTTCAATCCCAGCTCGGCCGATTATTAGCTGTGAGTGCCCAGGAATGGCTTCACCTAACTGAGCCTCCGTTTCCACACTGATAAAATGAAGATAATAGTAGTTCCTGCCTCATTTCATTGATGTTTTGTTTTTTTTTTTTTTTTGAAACAGGGTCTCACTCTGTCGCCAGGACTAGAGTGCAGTGGCATCATCATAGCTCACAGCAACCTCAAACTTCTGGGCTCAAGTGATCCTCCTGCCTCAGCCTCCCAAGTAGCTGTGACTACGGTGCAAACCACCATGCCCGGCTAATTTTTCTATTTTCTGCAGACACGGGATCTCGCTCTTGGTCAGGCTGCTGTTGAACTCCTGGCCTCAAGCAATCCATCCTCCTTCCTTAGCCTCCCAGAGTGCTGCAATTACAGGCATGAGCCACCATGCCTGGCTGAAATACAATGTTTTTGTGGCAATCACTCAGCCCAGTGCCAGGTGCATGCTAGCTGCTCGACCGAGGCTAGTTATTGTTAGCTTACAGAAAGATGGCTAACGCTTTGGGACTCTGCTCCTGCCATCTTGCACCACTTAGTACCTTTCATTCCCTGCCCACTTTTCCCTGGGAGTGTTAGCAGCATTTGCCATGGACCTCCTCTCCTCTGGAGCCTCACTTCCTCCATGCTCACTGCCTGGAGTCTCTGAAGAGGGTCCTCAACTGTGCCCCCAATGCCAAGACAGCTGAGTGGATCCCAACGTCTAGCCCAATAGCATGTGTGACTCCCAGGATCCTCAAAGGCTCAGATCCTCCAAGAACCACCCAGGGAAGCCCCAGGTTTGAGACTAAGGTGGGGAGACACTCTATATCTCCACTCTATCATTTACTGGATGCATCTGTATCTATTGGCACGTTCACATAAGCCCCGTGACACTGTTATTAAGAATCGTCCCCATTTTACAGATGCAGAAGAAGGAGGCTGCAGTCTTGTCTGAGGTCACAGCCAGAAAGTGGCACAGCCAAGAGTAGCACCCAAGCCTAACGGCAAGTCCAGTGTGAATGTCAGGTCCCACCCTATGTTAGGCAGGCAGGGTGTCCCCTTAGCCCACAGAAATGGGTGACACCCACAACACTGTCCTCCAAAGACTCAGAGCCCAGCCTGGGGTTGCAGAGAGGAGTGAGGTGGGCAAACAACAGGCCGGTGGCCTCTGGACACCTATACAGGGAACCCCGTCCCTGCTCCCTTAGTCAAAAGTGCTTTAAGTGGCCTCATGCAAACCAGCCTCTCCCAGAACTGCCCAGCAATTCCCCAGCCCGCCCGACACTGCAGAGTTTCTGCTTGCTCTCCAGGGATGCAGGGACTGGGGAGGGGACGCTGGAGAAGGTGCCAGCGGGGGAAGGTGCTCCAGAGCCCAGAGTTCCAAGGAAATAGTGGGGGCCCTTCAGAGTGTAGGGGAGGAGGGAGGGCTGGGTTTTCAGCATCAGATTTTGCCTTTGAAGAACGCTCAGAATCAGGGAGCCGTCAGAGCCCAGGGTGAGTCTGTTGGCACCTGCCAACCCCCCAGCCCTCGCTCTCCCTGACACCCGGAGGCTTCCCGGGCAGGTATGTGGATGAGGTCTGCCCAGCACACGCTTGGCCATGGGGAGAACGGGGAGTCAGTGCCCCCAGGAGCAGCCCCAAGTGATGACTTGTGGGAGCTGGAGGTTAAACACCCAGCCTCCTGGCACCTCGGGCGGGACATGCCAAGGCATGTTCCCTGCTGTCTCCCAGGGTCCCCGGTGGGACTGAGTCCCAGTTGCCCACAGCAGTAACCTGCTTACTAACATACCTGCTTCCCTTCCCTCTCTCCTCTCTCCACACCCTACCAGTGCCGCCTCGGGTCACCCACATGAACTCCTGTCCTTGAGTCTCTGCCTCTGAGTCTGCTTCTGAGGGAATCCTGCCCAACCCAGAAAACACTCAATGGCTCATTCATTTGCTCGTTCATGCATTCATTCACTCATTCATTCGTGCTACAGGTCCTCCTTGCACGTCTGCCATTGTATGAGCATAAAAAGTTAGTTTCCCTCTCTAGGAAATGAGAATTGTCATTCAGTCAGCAAACATTCATGGATCAATGGAACAACCCCATGTGCCAAGCCTCTGACACTGGCTCGGGCTCAGGCGTCCAGGAGGCAGTGGATAGGAATAAAACAGACACCTTTACCGAGGGTGTCCCATGTGCCAGACCCTGCACAAAGACCTCCACGTGCATTCTCTTCCCTCCTGCCCACGATGACCCAGTAAAGTCGCTATTATTAGCCTCCTTTTACAGGCAGGGAATTGAACCTTCAGGGAGGTTAAGTGTTTTCTCAAGGTGATGCAGCAGTCGGTAACGACAAAGCCAAGATCCCAAGCAAGGTCTCTGGGAATCTCAAGTCTGCTGAACCTTGACCCAACCACCAAGCTACACAGCTGCTGGTTCTCCCCCTGAAACAACAGCTGGTGCACAGTCTGGAGGGAACAGGCTCCTCCCACCAGCCACGCAGCCACTGTCATCATTTCATCCCATGACTAGTCGTGGGCTCAGCCATAAGTGGGAGAGCCTGGATGAAAAGGGCTCAGCCTCGAGAGTCAATTTCCCTCCCTTCCCTTCCTCATTCTGTGACCTTGAGTAAGTCAGTTCGCCTCTCTGAACCTCAGACTCTTCATCTGTATAATAGGGCAGTGGTGAAGGTTACTTTTTTGTACTCTGGTTATGAACTGATGTCCCGCGACTATCAGAATCAGGAGCTGGACCCAATTTGTCAGACCCCAAACCCTGTGTCTAAAGATCCCCCCCCACAACACACACACCCATTTACATACACATCCATCCAGTAGAAGTCGTTGGTAGAGGCAGTTTCCAGAAGTGTCCAGAAAACAGTGGGATGGACCCTGGATCCTTTTCCCTTGAAAACATTATTCCCAGCCCACAAACACCTCTTTAAGCCGCTACATGCCTAAAGGCTGGTTCAGAGGGCCAGACCTGCCTCACCCACCACCAGCTGGCATGAGAAAAGACTGGCTGGGGCACAAAAGGTGGAATTTACAAGGCCAAGAACACAGTAAGCCCAAGTTCAAGGGCCATCCATGGGGGAGGGAGGGGCGCACAGGAACTCCAGACAGCAGTGACTAGTGATGTCCATCTAAGTAATGGAAGGCTCTAGAAGCAAAGAGTGACAGAGTCCCTGACAGTCTGACTCTGTCACTGTCTAGCTGGGCAACTTTGGGCAAGTCACTTCTCAATTTCTTCTTCTGTGAAATGAGATAACAGCATCAGCAGCAGGGGGTTGTTACAGGGATTAAATGAAATAATGTGCGTAAAGGCCTCAGTTTACCTGGCTAAATGGTAACTCCTGATGCATAGGACAATAAAGGGAGTGGCAAAGTTCATTTTCCAAAATACATGACTTTGACACTCCTCCCATTAAGAGGTGGAGTATGTGTTCTCTCCCCTGGAACCTGGGCAGGCTTGAGACTGTGGGTAAAGTGACACTATATGACTTCCAAGACTGGCTCATAAAAGACAGTGCAATTTCTGCCTGGTTCTCTTGGAACCCAGCCGCCACGCTGCGAGGAAGCCCAACCAGCCCAGCCCCATAGAGAGATTCACATGAAGAAGATCCAAGGTCCCCAACCCACAGCCCCAGGCGGAGCTCCCAGACACTGCCAGATCTACTTGCTAACCACACAAGTCAGCCATCTTGAAAGTGTGTCCTCCAACCCAGTGGAGCTGCCTCAGCTTTTGTCGCATAGAAATGAGAAAGGCTCTCTCCACTGTGCCCTGCGCAAACTACAGATTTATGAGTACAACATATGGTGTTATTTTAAGCTACTGAGCTTGGGGTGATTTGTTTGCAGTAGTAGATAACTGATCAGACAGGCTGAGATACTTGCCCAAGGTCACACAGCTGGTCCGTGGAATCAAGTCTTGAACCAAAGTCACCAACATCCTGGGGCAATTCCTCTCCCTTCCACAATCCTCCTTCAACAGATGAGGAAAGCAGGGCTCAGAGAAGTTAAGTAACACACTCAAGGTCATAGGGCAAGTGTTATGGGGTTTAACTGTGTCCTCCCCAAAAGATGTATTGAACTCCTAACCCCTAGAACCTCAGAATGTGACCTTTCTCGGAGATGGGATCTTACAGAAGTAATCAGGTTAACATGAGATCTTTCAGGTGGGCCCTAATCCAATACGACTGGGATCCTTATGAAAAGGGAAGATGGACACAGAGACAGATGCACAGAGGGAGGACAAGGGGAAGACATGAGAACGCATGTACAAGCCAAAGAACGCCTGAGCCGTCAGAAGCTGGGAGGGAGGCTCCCCCATAGCCTTCAGAAGGCACCAACCCTGCTGACACCTTCATCTCTGACATCCAGCTTCCAAAACTGTCAGACAACACATTTCAGTTGTTTGAGCCACCCAGTCTGTGATAGCTTGTTACGGCAGCCGTGGGGAACTCACACAGCTAGTAAGTGGCATTGCAACCCACGTGTACCCGAACTCCCAACAGTTACGCTCTACTGCCTCTGCCCTGGGGCAGCCTGGGAAGGGCTCCTGGAGGAAGTGACGTCTAAGTCCTGGAGGATGCATAGCAGTTAGCGAAGAGGTGATGGGACGGGAGCAGGTTCTCTGCAGAGGGGGCAGCTTGGGGTGCCAGCAGGCCTGCTGTGGGGACTGAAGAAGCTGTAGGAGCTGGAATGACGTGTGTGGCCGGGGCATGGCTGGAGCAGTGCCCGGAGGCAGGATGAGGACAGTCTTTGTTCATCCAGCAGGCAGGCCGCTAGGATGTCATCCCAGGGCAGTGGGGAGCCATCTGCCTTTTTCTTCCGAGCCTTGTCACCCCAGCGGGATGCCTCTAAGAGCATTTCACACTGTGGCCCGGCCCTCCTCCTTGGAGCCTGCAAGGGAGAGAAATGGTGGGTTTGTGCTCAGCAGGAGAGGAACTGTCATTGTAAAGCCCCCTTGGGTCCGGGAATTAAGGGCTTCTGTTGCCGACTTCCACCCTGCGGCCCTTCGAAAAATGTCATCACTGCCAAGATGATTCCAAATAAAGAAAGGCCTTCACAGAGCTGCCCGGGGGCCGGGGGGGGACGCTGGAGAGTTGGGGGGAGGGGTTGCTGGGGGGCCCTCCGGGGTTTGCGCACAGGAATCTCTCTCCTACAAGGTGGCCCCATGCTGGGGTGCTCTCACCCCCATCTCAGGAGGCACCGGCTGGAATCCTCTAATGGGAAGAGTTTCTAGACTGAGACACACTCCTCCCACCTCCTGGGGAGCCCAGGGCCGGTAAAGACTTGTTACTAAGATTCCTGTTATCTAGTTCTCCGAGATCTGCTGTTACTGAAGTGAATCCGTGATGAACACAGCCAAACCCGGGCGTCAGAATACATTCCTGTCTGCCTGACCATGAGCTCTGCGGTTCTGAGAAGCAAAACCGTAAAGCCCCGTGAAACGATAAGGGCTGATGTCTGGGAGGTGAGTGCGTGCTCATGAAGAGGACAGTGGGTAGCGGGGACCTGCGAATGGTTGGGTGGAGTGTGTCTGTATTTGTGCGTGCATCTATGCGTGGCTATGAAAGGCTGATGATGGAAAGGTTTTACTCCTGATCTTCATAACTAGGAAGGTTTCTATACTTGGCCTGAGCTCAGAATTTAAAAAAAGACAAAACAAAACAAACAAAACAAAAGCGTTTCCTGTTGTCTAGAGCGAGGCCCACATGGTGTGGCGCTTTGGATGCCTTTCTCCTACCGCCTCCCCCATGCCCAAAAAAGACAGCTTCTGTGTGTCTCCCGAAGTCTTTCCTTAAACTGCTTTCAGATCCAAATTCCTCAGTCAAACCAGAGTCTCTGAAGTGTCCCTGGGGCCTCTCGGGGCTGAGCACCCCCCGCCCCCCCACCCCCTGCCTCTGGAGTGCCTCGTGCCTCGCTGATAGAACTCAGCTCTTCCCCGACCATGTCAACAGACATTGTCAACAAACACTATCAGGTGACCACTACACACACCGCTGGAAGCTGGATCAAGAGTAACTGGGGCAAGGAAAACCCCTCCTCGCCCCGCCCCCACAGCCCTGGCAGGCTCTTCAGAAAAGCTTCGGTTGTCTTCACAGCCCAAGACGCTGCCAGCCAGCGGAGGCTGTCGTGGAGAGAGCCAGGGGCAGGGGGCCTCGAAGCCTGGGTGGTTCCGTGTGGCCAGGACATAGGTGAGGGCTCAAAGGAGATCAAAGCTATGAAAAGCGGGGACTTGGAGGCACAGAAAAGGCAGGCCGAGGGCGACTGTGTAACTGAGGTGTCTGTCCCGGGGTGTTTGCTTGGTCTTTGCTGCTGGGGAGGTTGAGAAGGAAGAAGAGCTGTTGCTAACCGGTTCACAGTGGACCTCAGCGGGTGGACGGGTCTTTGGGGTTCCTGCAGGGCTGGGAGACAGCCCCTCTCCGGCCGCTGTGACGTTGGGATTAGTCTGGGTTCCCAGAGGGAGGAGGGAGGAGAGATTCCCTAGGAAGGAGATGGAGTCTGAGGAGGTGGCTAGGCCTGGGGTGGGGGCACGCCCGCCCTGTAATGTCCCCGAGGAGGACGGCCCCTGGGCCCTGGCACCCAGTGCTGTGGCTCACAAGGAGCAGCCCTGGGAGACCCCAGAGGATGGGCTGGCACCCTCTGAGGGGGCACTGTGGGAAAGGCTCGGGGTGGGGGGAGCCTGCAGGATGTGAACAGCCCAGCAGCACGGCGGGCTGGGGCTGCAGTCGGGTTTCAGTCGTCTTGGAGAGTGTACGGACAGACATAAGGCGGCTCTTGCAAACCTGAATTCACGGCTGCAGGTTTACGGGGCAGAAGGAAAGGAAATAGGAGGAGGGACTGGGAGCAGAGGACAGAGGGAGAAACAGAGAGAGACAGACAGACAAAAAGAGATGCCAGGCTGGAGGAGGGGGAGAGGAGGAGGGGAGCTGGGGGAAAGGGTGGATGGAGAGAAGGGCAGGCAGACCTATGGGGGGCGGGGCGGGATGGGGAGGGAAAGGAAGTTGACTGGGGACAGTAGTCACAGGCCCCAAGAGCGTGGGCCCTGGGGTTTCAAGCCGCGGAGCTCAGGGGGCAAAGGCTCCCCCCAACCCAGTCCCTCCACCGCCTACAGCTGTGGGCAGGGCATAGCCGGTGATCTGGCATCCTGGGGCCGGGCCCCCTACACCCGCCAGCTCCAGCACTGGTTTCTGCGGGGGCGAGTGCCAACCAACAGCCCAGTCTACACTCCATTCCCGAGCTCTGTGCCTCCTCCACGAGGCTCTATTTTCTAGTCGACACAGACCTGCCACCCACTTGCCAGCCAAATCCCGGGCCACGGAGCCGCCGCTGCTCAGAGGAGGCAGCTCTTTCTAGTTCACAGAATGGCAGCCCTGTTCTTAAGTCCCATCAGTCGTAACAGTCATGAGGCCACTCCTGGCAGCAAGGAAGGCCGGGAAATGCCATCCTTACGCCATGGGGTCCTGGGCCTCCTTAATAGGTGGAAGTTCAATTTCTAAAGAAGAGAGAAGAACAAATATTAAGGACCATCAAGCAGAGAGCAGAGCCCCAGAGAGCAGAACTAGAGTTAAGTGTGAAAGGGGAGGCAGGAAGAAAGGGAAGCCAAGGCCTCTCGCCAGAGGAGGGACCAGCATGAAATGTGGAGTGCAGGGACAAGGGCAGGCAGCACCTGCCACCCCAGGGACCTGAGGAGTCAGCCGTTCTGGCTGTGCTGCTTTGGACAATCACTGCAACTCCCAGAACCTCAGTTTCTCCCTCTGTAGAACAGGGGTGGTGAGGGCACTGACTTCCCGGGGCTGCTGTGAGAGCGAAGGGTGACCACGTCAACAGAGCACCTCGCACAGCGTTGGGCACTTGGGAGCCCTTGGTGACCGGAAGCTGTGACAGGGCAGGTGGTCACGGGACCGGGTGAGAGAAGGGCACAGGAAGAAGCCTCAGGGGGCCCCTTTGGCCTGGCCACCAATTTACCTGGTTGGAACAAATTAGCCCCAACTCGGCAGTGACGGGAGCTACCAGCTGCCACCCTGAGGCCTTTCTATGTGCCGCACGTTCTTCATTTCATCCTCCCCCAGCCCCACACAGGTGTGTCTGTTACCATCCTCATCTTAAAGAGGAGGGAGCTGCGGCTCCCACACCCTAACGGATGTGCCCAGTGTGGTCACAAGGCCACTAAGTGGTGGAGCCCAGGTGCTAGAAAGGGCTGCAGAGAGTCCCCTCTGCCAAGGGCAAGCCCCATTCCAGCAGAACACAACCCCGGTCTCTCTGAGATGAACAGTTCTCCCCTCGGGCTTAGAGATCCTGGCTGACTCCTGGGCTGGACTCCAGCCAGCGTTTGCCTGGGTGACGAGGACGCCTGGGGAGCCCTGGCCTGCTCCAGGGAAAGCCACGAGCCCTGGGCGCAGGAGCTGAGTGAGCAAGACGCCTCCCCTCCCCAGCCTCTCCGGCTCACCCCTCTCCTGCAGGGGAGCTGGGAGGCGGAGGAGCGGCTGCAGAGAGCCCTCACCCAGGACACTGATGCAGGCAAGTGACAGGCGGTGGGAAACCGAGAGCAGAGGGGGGGAGATGTGGCCAGGGGAGGGTCAGTGCTTTCTCCCGGGCTGCTTGGGACAGGATGCTCTGAAATGAGGAGGCAAGCCAAGGAGCAAGGATGTGTCTGTGCTGTGTGTGGGGGGGAGGTGAGTGGCACTGCGGGACGCCCAGGCAGGAGCTGAGTGCGTGGGGAGGGTTGGGCATGTACCTGGGCAGAGCAGGTGGGAGACGAGGAGGGAGTAGAGGAGGAAGAAGAGGAAGAGGAAAGGGAGGGAGGGAGGAAAAGGGAAGAGGCCAGAGATTGTGGGGCATCTCCTATTCTCACTGTCCCCTACCTCCCTTGCTCTGGGGGCCCCTGCTCTGAGAAACCCTCACAAAGCATCCAGGCACAGGGGCAAAAAGCTGTCCCAAGGGTCTCCTGCCCCCGCTCCGTAGCCGTCAGCCCGTGGCCTCGCTGGCTGGCGAGTGGGTGCCCCCGAGCTCACCCACAGCTGAACTCCCCCCCCCGCCCCTCCCCTTCCTGATGGGTCAGGAGCGGGCAGCTGATTGGGGGCCACTAATTCTGGACATCGCTGGAGGGGGTCAGGTTTGATTTAGGCTTTGTCAGTGATGGGCTAATGACTCCTGTGGTACTGTATGAAGTCAGTCTGTGTCCTGGTGTTGACCAGGCTAGACGACTGACCGACCGATGGCCGCTGGCTGGGCGTTCCACCGTGGCTGGCTGTGATTGGGACTGCCCGGGCCACAGACTGTGGCAGCCTGTGGCTGACTATGCCTGACTGGGCTGACTGGCGAGGTGACATGTTGACTGGGAGACCGACCCATGGACCACACGACTGGCCGGCTGGGGGGTGATGACAACGGGCTTGGGGGGTGGTTGACTGCTTGGCTGCCTGCCCAGTCCACACCGACTGGATACCTGGGCAACGTACCGTGACTGACTGTTTTGACCGCCTGACTCCTGTGACCCACTGCCTGAGTCCGCGAGCCCGGCTGGCTGATTCACGCTGACTGACAGCCATCTCCTAACTGACAGACGTCAGTGATGATCTTGCCTGACTGCTTGACGACTGTGACTGAGGGGGGAGCTGGCTGGGGGGTTGTCGGTCTCTTCCTGACTGACCGGGCGACTGCGTGTCTGACTGTGACCCCTGGGTCTTGACCGCCTGTCTTGACCGCCTGTCTTGACCGCCTGTCTTGACTGACTGTCTTGACCGCCTGTCTTGACCGCCTGTCTTGACCGCCTGTCTTGACCGACTGTCTTGACTGACTGTCTTGACCGCCTGTCTTGACCGCCTGTCTTGACCGCCTGTCTTGACTGACTGTCTTGACCGCCTGTCTTGACCGCCTGTCTTGACCGCCTGTCTTGACCGACTGTCTTGACTGACTGTCTTGACCGCCTGTCTTGACCGACTGTCTTGACCGACTGTCTTGACCGACTGTCTTGACCGCCTGTCTTGACCGACTGTCTTGACCGACTGTCTTGACCGCCTGTCTTGACCGACTGTCTTGACCGCCTGTCTTGACCGCCTGTCTTGACCGACTGTCTTGACCGACTGTCTTGACCGACTGTCTTGACCGCCTGTCTTGACCGCCTGTCTTGACCGACTGTCTTGACCGACTGTCTTGACTGACTGTCTTGACCGCCTGTCTTGACCGCCTGTCTTGACCGCCTGTCTTGACCGCCTGTCTTGACCGCCTGTCTTGACCGCATGCCTGAGACTTTGAGATCGACTGACTGGCTCGTTGGTGTTTCCTTGTGTCTGTGGCTGCCTGTGGCTGTGACTGTCACAGAAACCATGTCCAGCTCACAGGACTGACTGCGTAGACTGACCACCTGCCTTCGTCACTGAGAACCGACTGGCTGCCTTGACGGCAGGAGACTGACTGAGATGGACTGGCCGGTGGGGGGACAGCTGGGTGACTCGTGGTGTGAACGGCCGTGTCTGACGGGATGGCTGTGACAGGGTAACTGAGTCTGGCTGTGAGGCGGTATCCTCTGGGCTGGCTTGACTGGCTGACTGACTCTGATGAGCTGTCTCGGTGACAGATGACTCCTGGCTGGCCGGCCGGCCGGCTGGCTGTTGGAGATGGCTGACCGACCCTGCCGTGATGGACTGATTGACCGGCTGACAGATTGAGTTTGCCCAGGCGGCAGGAGACCCGCTGCCCCTGGCTGTGACTCGCCGTGTGAGGGGCTGTGACTGACTGTGCAACACAACCTGACCCTGAGACAGTGATTTATTGGCTGGCTCACTGGCTGAGCGGGGCCGGGTGTCTGGTTGACCAGCTGTGACTGTGACGCCCGACGGGAGCGCCTGTGACTGGGTGGCCCTGACTGGGACGGCCAAGTCTGGCTGTGAGACAACAGCCAACCGCCTGCCCGGCCGGGTGTGCTGACCGGCGGGCTGGTCGAGGTTGGCCCGCCGACGGGCTGGCCGAGCCTGTGACTCACGGTGTGCGTGGCATTGCCTGGCTGGGCGGCCCTGAGTCTGACTGTGAGACAGCGGCAGGCTGACTGACTTTCCTGGCCAGCTGCCTCCAGGTCAGCTTGTAAACACCGTCCCCACCCCTCCCTAAGCCAGTAGCTGCCCTAGTGGGAGCCGGCCCAGCCTGAGGGGACAGAGCGGCTTCTGTGCAGCCGCCGGAGGGAGACTAGGAAGCGGCCCTGCCCGGGGCTGGGCCCCCGCGGAGGTTCTCCACCTCACCCTCGCGGGCCGGGTCACCGGCACACGTTCTCCGAGCTGTGTTTTTGGCTCCAGTCTTATGGCTCCTTTGTCTGGGGGCAAAGCAGGGAGGGGAGCTGGGGGAACCTATAAAAATATTGAGCCAATAACTCAACAACAGGACTCCAATTATAGGGGCTGGGGTGGGGCCTGCTGTGGGCCTGCCATTTATGGGGCTTGGAGTGGGGCCAAGCGCTGCCCTAGAAAATCCAGGCCTTGTAACGCAGGGCTGGAGGAGCCGTAGCAGGGAGCAATATGTGTGCCAGTCACACCTCTGTAACCGCCACCATTTTATAGCTGAGGAAACAGAGGCCCAGGGCCCTCAGGGGCCCAGGGCATTTCCCACCGCCCGGCCCCCCCAGAGCTGCCCCCCAGAGCCCAGGCAGAGGGTGACCACCAGCCCTTACTCCCCCAAAGGGCGCTAGGCAGCAGGCTTTCGGGGGCAGAGTCGACGACCTTGGGCAAGTCACTCCCCCTCCCGAGCCTCAGCTTCCTCTTCAGGTAAGCGGTTATTTCTAGTGGCAGCACGCAGGCTGGGTGTGCACACGCCTCCGCCACTTACCCAAAGTGTGGCCTCCCCCAGAGCGCTTTGGTTTTGTGCCCCAAGGTCCTCACCGACCGGCAGGAACCGTATGGCACTTGCGCCATAAGCTTGTCGTGAGGAGAAAAAAGCACAACCCAGATAAAGACTTCAGCTCAGGGCCTGGGACCTAGTAAACAACCAGGAAATGTGAACTTTCATGATGATTAGTGCTCATCTCTCAGGGGACATATTAGGATGAATCAAGATCTTCCACGCGAGTGTTCTTGGGAAGTCGTGAGCTCAGCCCCAAGGTGATGGGAGGCAGCCGCACACCCTGGTGACAGCACCATCGATGAGCCCAGCTGGGCCCTCCGTGGCCACCCTGAAATGCCACCCGCTTCCCCAAAGGAGTCTGTAGACTCTCTGGGGGCACCAGCTGCTCCTGACACCGCAGCCGCTGGGGCCTGGTCCCCAGGGACAGGGAGGTTGCAACGGGAGGAGATTCTCTGGGGTTCCCCTGGGAAGAGCCGAGGGCCCAGTTGTCATGAGCAGGCCTTGGTGACAGGAGCCTCTTCCAGGAAGGCCTAGGGCCTCAGGCCTTCCAGGGGCAGAAGAAAAGGCCAGACTTTTCTCTGGAGCCGAAGGGAGCCAGGGCAGCTGGAGAGCCAGAAATTCCCCCAGGAGGCTGAGAACCTGGGTGTGGGCCCAGAAAATTCCCTCCCACACTAACAACACTGCTATCCCGTTCTCAAAAAGCTGCCGGGGAGGTGAGCTCATTTGACCTTCACAGCCACTTACAGCTGCGAATTACAACAAACCAGGTAATGAAGCATCCCCAAGGTCGCCCCCTGACTCATTCCTTCCTCTTTCATTGCTGTATTCAGCAAGCGTTTATTGAGCACTTACTGCGCTGTACCAGGGAGAAACAACAGGGAAGAGGCCCAGTCTCTGCCCTAAGAGGTGTGTGGTCTGGAGGACAGCACAGGGCGGCTTACGGTCTCAGACTCAGGAGCTAGGCAGACCTGCGTTCGAATCCCAGCCCAGCACTTGACCACATCTGCCACCCGGAGCCAGTGGCTTGGCCCCTCTGAGCCTCAATTTTCCCATCTGTCAAATGGGGAGAGTTACAGCACCAGTCTCACAGGGTCGTGGTGAGGATTTGACAAAATGCTCAATAAATGCTTAGAAAACATCTCTCAGGAAGCTGCCAGTGTGTCCCTTCTGCCCTACAATTAATTCCTTCCTCATCTGTAAAAGGGACATCGTGCCCTACCTCACAGGGTCACTGCGAATAGATAATGTGCACTTAGCAGGGTGGCTGCCACCTCGCACGGCTCCCGTGGGTGCTGTTCACATCATGATTGGCCAGGCGTGCTGGCCCTGTCTGGCACATGGTAAGGCCTCAGTAAACAGGAGCTATTTGTCCTGCTCTTAGAGAGGAAAGAAGGAAACAAGCATTTAAATCCCAGGGTGTGCAAGGGCTGAGCTGAGGTGCGGTGTGAGTCCAGAGGAGGGACCTCCACTTAGTGGGGTAGCGAGGAAGGGAAAGAAGGGGTCAGAGACTTCCAGGGCTGAGCCAAGGACAGGGCAGCCGGGAGCGGCTGGCAGAGGGGAGGACCCGTGCAGAGGCCTGAGGCAGGACACAGCGGAGCACCTGGGGCACCTGAGGCTAGAGGGAGGAGCTAGCGTCCTGGGGGTGGAAGCTGGCTCTCCTGCCTCTGGCAGGGCTGCTGGGCTCCTCCTGTCCTATGTCCTAATTCTACGGGGCCTCAGGCAGGGATTTTCATTGTCCTGTTTTACAAAAGAAGAAATGCATTCTGGTATTAGTTTCCTATTGCTGCTATAACACATTGCCACAAATTTAGCACCTTATAACAATCTAAATTTGTTATTTTACAGTTCTGGAGGCCTGAAGTCTAAACTCAAGGTGACAGCAAGTCAAGGCTTCAGGGGAGAAACCATTCTCTTGTCCTTTCCAACTTCTAGGGGCTGCCTGTGTTCCCAGGCTCATGGTCCCTTCCTTGTATCACTCCAACCTCTTGCTTCTGTTGTCACATTGGCTCCTGTCCCCCTAATCTCCTGCCTGCCTCTTATAAGAACCTGTGTGATTACTTTTGTCCCTCCAGATAATCACCTCATCTCATATGCAAATTCCCTCCTGCCTCAGGACCTTGGTACTGGCTGTTCCCTCTGCCTGGAATGCTTTTCCCCCAGATATCCACATGGCTCATTTCCCCCCTCCTCAGGGAGCTGCTCCAGTGGAGCCCTTCATCTCCATCTGGACTCCTCATTCCCCCTTCCTGCCTTGCTCATCTCCGTTCCACTCCTCACCAACTGGCGTCTGAGAGAGGGATATTTATTGCCTGCCTCCCCCCTGCTGGATTGTACACTGCACAAACACTGGGACTTGTCTGTTTCGTTCGCTGCTGTATCCTCAGCACCCAGGACAGTATCTAGTACCTAGCAGGAACTCAAAATAATTAATGAACAAACGGGGCAACCAAAGCACAGAGAGGTAAAGTGACTTTGACTAGTAAGTGGCAAAACTAGGGACTTGAACCCAGGTGAGCCTGACTCCCAGATCTTACTGGTTTGGCTCAGTGATGCCTGTCAGCCTCTTAAAATCTACCCATGTGGGTACCAGGCCTTTAGGCCCTGCCCTCTGCCTTTTCCTCGTGGATGATGTGGGCTGCTGGGTGATTCACACTAAGAAATGGCATAAGGGGAATAAAAATAGTTTCTGTTGGCCCAAGGCATTCAATTTCACACAGACTAAGAGCGCTGTGCAGACAGGAGGCCTGCCTGTTTCACCTGGCATTGTCCGACCAGTGCTAGACAAATGCCTGCACATAGTCGGTGCTCCTGAAATCTTTGCTGGTGAATGAATGAACGACTCCCCCTTGATTGCATAGAGAAGGGCTGCTGTATATCTATCTATTCATCCATCCATCCATTTATCTATCTACCTATCTGTGCATCTGTCGTCTCTTCGTCCATCTATTCATCCATCCCTCCATTTATCTATCTACCCAACTGTCCATCTGTCCTCTCTTCGTCCATCTATTCATCCATCAATCCATCTATCACATATTTAGCTAGCTAGCTATCCATCCATCCATCCATCTATCTGTCTTCTGTCTGTCCATTTGTCTATCCATTTGTTTGTCCATCCATCCACCCATCTATCTATCTGTCCACCTCCACTTTATAGCAGTTCCTAGATGCACAATGTTTACCCAGTGCTGGGACATTCACTGGAGGAACAGAGAATTCTGGACAGGGCTCCCCTTCTTCTCAAACTATACCTTCAAGGTCATTGCTCCGGGTGGGCAGGCATAGGGGAAAGTGGACTTTGGGAACTGCTCCCACTTATTTGCTGCTCTGAGGTCCTGGGCACATTCCCTGTTTCTCTGCCCATCCCTCTTGCCTCTGTCCCTCTGGGTTTTGTGACAGGTCCCACCCAGCAATGCCTTAGCAGGAAGCCCTGCTGAAGCACTCAGGGCCCATGACAGTGACCACGACAACATACGGGGTGGAAAAGGCCGCACATTAGCCTCCCTGCCTCTCAGCCTGATCTGGCCCTCAGTACTGGCCAGAAGGTGTAGACAAATGTGGTTTCTTAGACTCCTCCAAACACCCACCTACCTTTTCCTCACCTAGCTCTCTCTTCTTCTGCACCTACCTGTCCCTTCCCCAGCCAGGATTTTCAAGAAAAACAGACCCTTTCCCTTCCCTATAGCTTCCTTCCTACCAAGCTACCAGAAAGAGGAGTCGTGAGACACCCCCACACACCCCCGCACTGGGAAAGGAAAAAAGCAACAGGACAGTGTCGACAAGGGTTGATCAAACCCCACATGCAGCCCAGAAGGGTGGCCTCGGGCAGCTGCTGCAGCTGCAAAGATATTCCCCCCCAAAGTGAAAAGGATGTCAGGAGGGTCACTGGGGCTGGCCACAGCAGAAGGTGGCAGATGCCACAATGAACAAAATGTGAAGAAATGCAGCCTATGAGCAAGGTTTGTGGAAAGAATGTTGGCTCCACTAAGGAGGAAGCCCTAATTCATGTCACTGTAGCATTTATTCAGTCCCGTACACAAACATTCCAATCCGCCACCGAAGTGCTGCACTTGGCTACAACGCCGACTCCACGCCTTCGCTCTACCGATGTGCTCATGCCGGCTGGATGTGGTAATAATTAGAGCAGCCACTGTTGTTGTGACGGCCGCTGAGTGTCGAGCGCCCACCTCGGGCCCTGGCTCTGTGCTCGGCACCTTTTCTCCGTCCATGCTCAGAAATTTCACAGCACTTCTTGTGAGGTAAGGTGTGTGTGTCCCATGGAGAAGAGAACTGAGCACAGAGAAGTTAAGTCACTTGCTCAGGGCCACAAGACTCTGTTCTCATTTCCACTTTTACCTCCTTACAACAGGGGGTCATTCAGCCACAGCTCGCAGGCCAATCCAGCCACTGCCTGTTTTCATAAAGTTTTAATGGCACGTGGCCACGCCTGGTTGCTCACATCCTGCCCCTGGCTGATCCAGGCTACAACGACAGAGCCGAGTAGTCACCACAGAGCCTGTGTGGCTCCCACAGCCAAAAATGTTTCCCATCTGGACCTTTACGGAGAAAGATTGCCAACCCCTGCCCTATAATCTCTTCTTTGCCTGGGCCCCACAGGGATCCTTAAAAAAGCTAACTTGAGTCCTAGCACAACCTGTTTAAAATCTTTTGAATAAAATCCAACATTCCTTTCCACAGCCCGCAGGGCCAGCAGGATTCAGCCCTTACTGACTTCTACCTCTCTCCCCCCCCATTGAGTACTTTGCAGCACTGGGATTTCCATTTCTCCGATGTCTCGGGCTCTTTCTAACCTCTGTTGTCCCTGCTGTTCCTATGGCCTGACATCTTTTCCTCCAGCTTTAGGTCTCAGCTCAAACGCCACTTCCTCCTAGAGGCCTTCCCCGTCATTCTCCGCCCCACACCCAGTCTGCTTCCTCTCTAGCACTGGCCACAGTTTGTAAGTGTTGTATCTATAGGTTCACTTCTAATCTCTCTTCTGCCCTAGGCTGTCAGCTCCCTGGGGACACGGGCTGGGGGTGTGTATTTCGGCTTTGTCACACGGCAGGTGACCTATGAAAATTAGTCAAGTGAATGCAGCACAGGCGTCCAGGTTATGGGGCTCCCGAGTGGTCTTCCTCATGCGGACCCTTCTCTCACCTCTTCTTTCCCACAAGCGATATTCATCACAGTCTGCAGAGGAACTCGACAACTCCAGAGAGGCAGACAACCAGGCCTCTGCCCTCAGCAAATTCCTTAAGGACCAGATCCTCCCGGCTCGACGACCTCTTTCCTCCTTCTTCAGATGAGAGGCCCCAACCATGGCTGCCGGGGAGCAAGCCCCCTCCCCGGGAGGACTCTGCTGCCCCTCACCCAGCCCCCATCAGATGTGCCCCGAGAGCCTTTTGGACACAGCTGGGCTTCCCTGGAGAGGGCCACGCTGCAGGGCAGGGATTGGCGCTAAACAAGGACGGGGTCCCATGTAGAGTGGGTTGAATGGGGGTCACCAAAAAGATATGTCTGAGTCCTAACCCCCGGCGCCTGTAAATGTGACCCAGTTGTTCTTAGAAAAAGGGTCTTTGCAGATGTCATTAAATTAAGGATCTCCAGATGGGATCATCTTGGATTACCTGGGTGGGTCTTAAATCCACTGGCAAATGTCCTTTTAAGAGAGGGAAGGGAAGACGCAGACACAGAGGAGAAGGCCCTGCGAAGACAGGGGCAGAGATTGAAGTTAAGTGGCCACAAGCCATGGAAAGCCTGGAGCTGTCAGAAGCTGGAAGACGCCCTGAAGGATTTTCCTGTAGAGCCTTGGGAGGGAGTGTGGCTCTGCGGACACCCTGGTCGGACTTCTGGCTTCCAGAACTGTGAAAGAATACATTTCTGTTGTTGTAAGCCACCCGGTTGTGGTTAATGTGTTATGATAGCCACAGGAAACTGATAGCCCAGGGAAGAGCAAGCTCACCTCTTGCTTCCGCCCACGAGGACCTTGCTTCTGAGAATCACGGGATTATGGGCTCGGAGGGACGCCAGATACTGCTCACCTGATACTGCACATGTACAGGCATCCAGGCTCCACCTGACTGCTGTTTCCACCACCACTCACCACCCGACTGCTCTTCCCTTAGCGTTTGCCTCCAACTGACCTTTTCTTCCTGCAATGCATTTACAGAGAGAACTCCATCTCACTAATGGCAGAGAACTAGCACCACAGGCTGTTCATTTGCTCCAGCCTCGCATTCATTTATTCAGCCAATGAAACGTTTATTAAGCACCACCTGTGTGTTGGGCATTAATCAAGGTTCTGGAAACACAGTAGGGATGAAGCAGACAGCAATCCCTGTCCCCGTGAAGCTGGCATTCTCACACAAAAGGGGCCAGAGGATGACCACCAACATAAATCCACAGCTGTTAAGAACCCCTAAATTGTCCGCAATCCGCCTGTGGGGCAGGGAGGGAGCTGAGGGTAGGGAGTGGCATGGAGGCAGAGACCAGGGTTTGAATTCTAGGGGTGCCACTTGTTGCTCTGTGTGGGAGCCTAAGCCTTCCCTCTGCTAAAGCCAAAGGAGTGTCCGGGGCACCCTAGTCCCCTGTCCCTAAGAGCCTGTGGTTCTGCGGTTCTGCAGAGGGAAGGGTCCTCCCCTGGGGCAGGGCCAGCACAGCCACCTTCCAAGGTGCTGAGCCTCCCAAGCAGCCTGGAGAGCAGGCGAGGGGGACGTTCTGGGAGAGAAGGCAGAGCCTGCTGGGGCTCAGAGCAGGAGCCAACCCCAGCTGCCCATGGGCGACAGGAAGGGGGATGGTGTGACTTGTGGGATCTGTGGGCAAACACACTGCGAGGCTGGACCCTCGCCCAGGGAGGACAGGAAGGCTGACTCTGAATCCTCCGGTTAGAATAAGCATCAACCATTCGTGAGCATCGACAAGTAGCCAGCCCCAGACAGCCTGTTTTATATGGCTTACCCTCAAACCATCCTCAAAGTGCACATTACTATTCTGTTCGACAGATAAGACTGAGCTCCTCGAGGTCACGCAACTCTAAGTGACAGGGTCGGGATTTGAACCCAGGTCTGATCTCAGTCGTCTTACTCTACTGCCTTTGTCTCTCTTTCTGAATTAGTAAGGTATTTTTGGGTTACAAGAGAGAAATATCCAATTCAAACTGGCTTATGCCCACCCCTGCCTCAAAAAGGAAGGTATTACGATTTAGGGCTTTCAGGCACGGCTGGATCCAGATGCTCAAACAATGTTCTCACGATTCCACTTCATCCTTTGGTCCTGATTGCCTCTGTATCAGTTTCACTTCATGGTACTAGAGGTGCCAAAGGTGGCTGCCGAGACTCCAGGCTTATACTCTATAAGCTTCACAAACTCACTAGAAATATGAACTGTTCTAATAGTTGTAGTACAAGTCCTAGGTATCATTTTCATCGGCCCGGCTTGGGTCAAATGACCAGTACAGAGACAATCATTTGATTAAGGATTTGCAGTATTCCCATTGGTCAGGAATGGATTGAGTGTCTACCCCTGAAGTTGGCAGGTGAGGACAGCAACCTCTCACCCCCTAATCACAGGGATCACAGGGACTGAGAATGAGAAGAGGTGACTCACCAAGGGGAGACTGAGAACCACTTACCAGCCGAGTGGAGGCTTATCAAGTTTCCACTACAGCCTCTCTCTGTTTCTCCCTTTAGTCTTTGGTATAGTTCCCTTGGAAAATTTCCAACCTCGTTCTCATGGAAAGAAGACACAAGCCTTTGCTCACTGTGGCCTTGGGTGAGCTGCCTTAGTGTGGTAGATCGGGTGGCAGAGGAAGTGGCTTGTACATCTCCCTTGTGCGCTAATGGTATGCTTGGGCATTTGACTTCCCTTGTAAGAGAATGTGAGGTGAGCAGAGGTTACAAATGTGCTTGCTTGGTTTGGCTTGGTCACCCCAAGACATCCTCTGAGTAACCTCTGATTCCAGAAGGAAGAAGCCCAGGGAACATACCTGATTGTAACTCAAAGCCTAAGGCGGAGCTACCCCAGCTGACCCACAGACAAAGACCAAGGCAAAGAAATGATGGTTGATGTGAGCGCCTGAGGTTTTGTTGGGGAGAGCGAGGGATTTGTCAGGCAGCATTATCACACTGCAGAATCTATCACACTTTGCAGGCTTAGGAGTGCTGATGTCGAGGGACACCACGACTGTCTGCAGTGAACGTCTGTCGGGAAGTTAGTACACCGAGCTGTGGCCAGTCTACAGTCGTCTCAAGACGCCCTGGGAACCCAAAAAGGCACAGCCATCCTATTTCAACTCCCACCAAAGGAAGTCTCCAGAGGCGCTTCAGTATCTTTTCTGGAGCCCTGCAATTTGTCCTGCCCTCCATCCAGAGTCAGAATCTTGACCAGCTACGAGACTTTGGGCAAGTCATTTGCCCTCTTTCAGCCGTTTTCATTTGCAAAAGGGAATAGTACTAATCCTCAGGTCTGGGGGGACGCATCGAGAGAATGCACATGCAACACACCGTTATAGTGTCTGGTGCTCAGTAAATCGATCAGTAAGTGTCGGGAGCATCATGCGATGACCACATCTATACTCCACAGCAAAGAAAGCCCCAGGTGCCTCAATCTGGGAGAAGAAAAATCAGGTCCATTGGAGAGGCAAGTTGTGATTGGTTTTGTTTTGTCTTGTTTTGTTTCCCTTGGTTTTTGGTTTTTGTTTTAGTTACTTGAAATCACACAGACGGTTTATTTATTTTGATTGTTCATCACACAAGTAAAAATAAAACAAAGAAGTGCGAACAGTGACAGCCTGTGCTACAACTTGAACTCGCAAGAAAGGAACCATGGCTATAAGAACAGTCACAATTCCATGAAGTGGGAAAACACTGAACTCTCCCGCTTCAGTTCCATTGCAAATTTACTGTGAGGTGGGATTTTAATGCCGATTGACAAACCAGCCCCCGCTTCAGACTTATTTGGGCTCTGCTTTTCGCAGCCTTTTGTCCCCCACCGTGCAGAGTGGAACTTGGAAAGAAAATAGCGATCATTGTTAAATTGTAATAGCAGAGCTGTCTGGGCGCTGACCAGGTGCCAGGCGCCATTCTCAGTGCTTGGTTCAGTTCTCACCACCTTGCTGGGGGACTGGTATACATTCTATCCCAGCGGAGGAAACGGGGACTTGGAGACTTTAAGTGATGCACCCCCATCCCACAGCTAGTCGGGGGCAGGTCTGGGACTTGAACTCCCTATTCTGGGCCACATCACCTAGTCCTGGCTACTGTCGGCCCCAGTGACAGTCAACTCCATCTTGTGTGGAATCCCAGAAAAAATCTCAGCTCCAGGGCCTATCTTCTCTTCCTGCACGTTCTGCCCCAGCCTGCGAATCTGCCCCTCGCGCGGCTCCCCCACCTCCTGGGAGGGATGGATCACAAAGCCCTAGCTGTTTCAGGCTGCTCTCTGGCCACATCCAGGAAAAGCAGGAACCCCCTGCCCTCACAGCACACTCCCCAGTCCCGCCCCGGAGGCAGGCAGCCTTCCCCACTGCAAAAGGCACTGATTAAGTTGCTGCAGACCCACGTCTGACCTCTTCCCAGCTGTGTGGCCTAATAGCCCTGGGCCCCAGTTTCCCCATCTATAAAAGAGTGGCACAAACTTGGCTCAGTGGTTTCCAAACATTTTTAGGCAAGAAAAGCACCTAGTGAAAGTACTCGCAGACCTCCAGGTGCAAACCCGATGAAAGAGCAGCTGTTCCAGATAAAAAGGGGCCTGGGTCTTGGCACCCCTCGGTCTCCACGGGGAACAGTCACAACACTCCTGACCTACCCCATCCCCGGTGGCCCGTCCAGCTCTGACATTCTGTGATTCTTGGATCTTGACACATGCCTCCCAGAAAGGTTTTTCTTCCCAAATGTGCTAATCAAGACTCTTGGGGTAAAAGAGACAAAAGTTCAAATTCAAAACAAGTTAAGCAAAAAGAGGTATGGGCAAGGCCCCTGGAATTCCACTTTGTCTTGTCTCAAAGTTGGGCTGATCTTTACAATACAGAAAGCAGATCCTGTCACTCCCCTGCTTGAAGCCTTCTTGAGTGGCTTTCTACAGCCCTGGGGGAAGATGTGAATGCCTCACTTTAGCCTGGAAGTTCCTGCATGACCTGGCCTAACTCTCACTCCAGCCTCATTTTGAGCCCTTTTCTCTGCCCCTGGGCCTTTACACATGCTGTGTCCCCTGCCAGGGATGCTCTTCCCCAGGCTCTTCCACATCCAATTCAAACGTCACCTCTTCACAGAGGCCCTTCCTGTCCACTGCAACTTCAGTAGCCCACACTCCTCACCCCCAGTCACTCCCCAGCACCTCAGCTGGCCTTATTTCCTGTGCTCACTTATTTATTGTGTATAGCGTCATTAGAACGTCCATTGCATAAGGCACTTTGCATTGTTTCCTGTGGAATCTCTGACATCTAACACCACTATTGCTGTGTCCAAGTGCCCCATAAATAATTATTGAATGAATGAATGGATGATTAACAGTAACTCCTCATGCTTTATCAAGTCCAGACTCCTCTACCTCAAATTCAACATGCCCCTACAAACCAGACCCTCTTGCTTCCCTCAGCGAGAAGCCACACCCCCCACCATGTCTGTAAGCCCGTCCATCCCTAGCACCTCCATCCCGTCCCACCCATCCATCTCCGGGTCCTGCCAATCTACCCCACATCTCTCAAAGCCATCCTTCCTTCTCCGTCTCTTCCTCTCCCCTCCAGGCCAAGCTCCCCTCTCTTTCTCTTTGGGGCACCTGCAGCAGCCTCCTATGAAGTCTCTGGAATCCCTTCTTGCCCCCTTCCCACGTGATCCTCTCGGTGCAGCTCTGATAGCATCACCCTCTGCTGAAACGTCCTCACTAGCACCATCCAGAACCTTCACAGGAAGCTCAGCTACGTTCCCACAGCCTCAGGCTCTGCATGGCCTGGACTCCCCCTGCCCCCGGATCCATCTTGAGCCTTGCTGCCCCTCTCTCTCTGCTCCACACGCATGTTCATCAGGTTCCTGCCTACAGTTTAGCAGAGCACGTGTCACAGTTACACATTTACACTGTGGTCACTGGTCATCCAGTCTGTCTCCCCTACCTCACTATACCTATCAGGGCAGAGCCCTTGTCTGGCTTTGCTCATCACTGCCTAGCTCTGTTCCTGGCACTTCACCGGTATTTGCTTGATAAATATTGGCAAATTAGTGAATGAAGAAATGCTGTTGAATACCTATATATGCCAGACATTGAGCTAAAAATGGAATACGCTATCTCATTTCATTTTCTCAACAATCTTGTGAAGCAGATACTAGGTGGAATGATTGATTGGACAAATGAATAAGTGAATGAATGAATGAACTTCCCAGCAAGGGAGGAGTCATAGTCCAAAAGCACACACAGGGGCCAGGGGGGACCGTCAAGAGTGAGAGGTGCCCGTTGTGATGCACTGCAATGGAAGGGACAGTGGCAGAACGAAGAGCATGGCGTCTGTTCTGGGCTGAATGGTGTCCCCCCAAAATCTACATGCCGAAACCCTAACCCCAATACCTCAGAACACGACTTTATGTGGAGATAGGGACTTTACAGACGTAATCAAGTCAACAGGAGGTCATTAGGGTGGGCCCTAACCCAGTATGACCAGCATCCTAATAAATAGGGGAAACAGGACATAGACATGTACAGACATGCGAAGATACAGGGGGGAGACGTCCAGGAGAGAGGCACAGAACAGATCTTCCCCCTCAGTCCTCCGAAGGAACCGGCCCTGCGACACCTTGATCTCAGCCTTCCAGGCTGCAGAACCGTGGGACGATGGACTTCAGTCATTGAAGCCACCTGGCCTGCAGTACGTTGTCAGGGCAGCCCTGGTGAACAATACAGCGTCCAAAGGCATTCGCATTCAGAAACATTTTCAACTCGGGATGGGCCAAATAAGACTCGTCTGGAGGCCACGTTGTGCCCGAGAGGGCGCAGGTGGCAACTTCTGCAGCCCGGAGAGTTCCCGGAGCAGGCTCCGTCCACCAGGGAATGGGCTCTGTGGGAAGCTGAGGTCAGGCAGATCAAATGGAAATTCAATTACGGTTTGGAGATGAGTCCGGGAGGTCACAGATTAAATGAGGGCAGGGACTACAGCCGGGGCCCCACTGTGGTGCTCACGCCCCAGGCTCGAGGACGGCCGCCTCTGCGCAAAGCCAGACGAGGCCCAGCTGGCTGGTCATGCAGAGGAGAAACCTGGAAATAAAAAAAAAAATAGGTCGGATCAGTTTATACGTGGCTGTCGACTAATACCCCCAGCGTATGGTAATCAGCATATTGGAACTGCTGTATACAAGTATCTGTTAATTATTAAAATTGAATCTATTTTTTTCCCCTCCATTTAGTTGAGAAATCTCATGTTACACAGAAAGGTTAATTACAAACCGACTTCAAGAACCCTTTGTTGGAAGCTTCTGTTTCATTTTTTCCAAGATGATTCCTTCAACTCCATATTTGGGAAGGCAGACGCAGGCCGGCTTAGCAAAATCGTTCCCTCATTCTAGCAGACCCCAGATGTAGAAAACCTCTCAGATGGCCTCGTGGAACTCGGATTAACCAGAAACCACTTCAAACCATCCAAACCGTCTAAAATTGTGGTTTTGTTGCTTTTTCCATTTAGACCAAAGACCACCATCTTTTCAACATGTTGTCCTGGTTGCAGAAGTAAGAGGGTCTCAAGTTCTGGGACCACAATGAGAGACATACAATATTCCAGTGGCTACACCAATTAGGGCTGTTTGCTCCCAGCTTTGGAGAAGGTAAATGCTCTATTACTCGGTGGGTAATGCATACCACGTGGCATTCCTCGGCCTCAAGCAGGCCCGCGAGGCCTTGTGTTTCTGGAGGTAACCGGAAAGGCAGGGTGCCGAGCAGACTCCAGCACCAAAGTAAGCCCCTTCCCCACCATATCCTGTACCAAGGAGCTCCCCTGCGTGCCAGGGCCCCATCACACCCTTCCCAGAATTGAGTTCTCTCCAGCGGTGCTTGGAAACTTCTTTGTAGCAAAATCCTAGAGGTAGGTGGAGGTAGCAATGCTTTCTGTCTAGCTGGCTGCTTTCTGCTTCCTCAGGCCTCTTCAACTCCATGTGCTTCCATGTGGGTCTCACCAGGCTGTTGTTAGGGTACCCAGCCCTTGGGGGGGTCCATGCCCCAGGCTGGGCTGATCACAGGATTGTGACCCTCTGTTTGATTCAAGGGTGGGCACATGGCCAAATTCTCTGGGACTTATAGCTAGTGTATAAGGATAGTCCTCCTTTTTTTTTTTAATCATTGTGCTATAGGGTTATAGATCTAAGTTTCTAAGAACCAACTTTCTTTCCTGATGGAGTGTTCCTGGCTGCAGCTGGATCACAAAATAAATAATAATGATGATAATAGCAAAGACTTTTCTAGTATTTACTGTGCAAAGCACTATTCTAAGCACATTATACATATTACTTTCCTAAATATCCACAGCCGTCCTCTGACATCAGCATTCTTATCACCATCCCCATTTTATATGGATAGAAAAACTGAGGCATAGAAAGGTTACGTAGGCCAGGCGTGGTGGCTCACATCTGTAATCCTAGCACTCTGGGAGGGCGAGGCAGGAGGATCGTTTGAGCTCAGAAGTTCGAGACCAGCCTGAGCAAGAGCGAGACCCTGTCTCTACTAAAAAAATAGAAAGAAATTAGCTGGACAACTAAAATATATATATATATATATATATATATATATATATATAAAATTAGCTTGGCATGGTGGCACATTCCTGTAGTCCCAGCTACTCGGGAGGCTGAGGCAGGATCGCTTGAGCCCAGGAGTTTGAGGTTGCTGTGAGCTAGGGTGACACCATGGCACTCTAGCCCAGGCAACAGAGTGAGACTCTGTCTCAAAAAAAAAAAAAAAAAGAAAGGTTACATAACTTGCTGAAGGTCACATAACAAGTAAGATTCAAACCCAGGCAGTCTGGCTTCAGAGACACTCTTAACCACAGAGTGAGCAAGAGAAAGAGGGAGGGATGACACCAGTTAAGCCTCTGGATCCAGCCATGCCTGATGCTACTCCTGGATTTCCCAATAACACAAGCCAATTCATTCTCTTTGCTTAAGCTGCTTTGTTTTGCTATCTCTTACAACCAAAAGAGTCCTCCTTAAAACATCCCTCCAATGCATTCTTCCTAGGTAGAAGACAGGCAAAAGGTATTTAGTGTTTCCTATTGTCCATTTAGCAGGGCTCTGCCTATAAACATAAAATCCCTTCCTGTGGTTCCAGACTATGAAACTGAGGCCCAGAGAGGCTAAACCATTTGTCCAAGACTATATAGCTAAAAAGTAGTATGTGTGCCAGAATCCACAGAGGGTTACCTGACCCAATGTCCATGACCCCAACTCCCTCCATCCAAATCTGTACTGTCATTATATTGATTTGTAATGCATAGCCCACCTCCTTCAGAAACTAACATAAAGGGCTGTAATAGAAACGCAGAAGTCAGGACAGTTAAAATTGGACTTTCTGAGAAAAACAGACTTATTTACGTATAATTCACATACCATGCAATTCAACCATCTAAAGTGGACAATTCAATGATGTTTAATATATTCACAGAGTAGTACAGCCATCACCAAAATCAATTTCAGAACACTTTCATCACCCCCTAAAGAAACCCTGTGCCCATTAGCAGCCACTCTGTTTCTCTCCAAATCTCTCCCCAGCTCTAAGCTGCCACTAATCTACTCTCTGTCTGTATCGACTTGCCTATTCTGGACATTTCTTATCAAGAGAATCACACAATGTGTGAGCTTTGTGTTTGGATTCTTTCACTTGGGATATTTTCAAGGGTCATCGTGTTGTAGCATACATCTTTGTTTCTTCTTATTGCCAATGTTGGAAATTGTATGATTCATGACCTTTGATTTATCCATTCATCACTTAAGGAATATTTGGGTTGTTTTCAATTTGGAGCTATTATGAATAATCCTGCTATGAATGTTTGTGTGCAAGTTTTCATGTTTTCCTTTCTCGGTTATATACCCAAGAATTGCTGGGTTGTATGGTGATTCTATGTTTAACATTTGAGGAACTTTCACACTATTTCCCAAAGTGGCTGTACCATTTTACATTCCCACCAGCAATGCATGATGGTTCCAGTTTCTCCACATCCTCACCAACACTTGTTATATTGTCTTTTTTTTTATTATAGCCATCGTAATGGATGTGAAGTGTATCTCATTCTGGTTTTGATTTGTATTTCCCTGATGGGTAATCATGTTGAGTATCTTTTCATGTTCTTATTGGCCATTTGTATATTTATTTTGGGGGAATTGTCTATTCAGATCTTTTGTCCAAATTTTGAATAGGTTGTTTTTTTTATTGAGTTGTAAGAGTTCTTTGTATATTCTATACACAAGTCCCTTATCAATTACATGATTTACAAATATTTTCTCCCATTTTGTGGGTTATCTTTTCACTTTCTTTTTTCTTTGTTAAACAGGACAAAGAAAGGCTAGGAGTGTAGTGATACAATCATAGCTCACTGCAGCCTTGAACTCCTGGGCTCAAGCAAAATTGATCCCCTGGCCTCAGCCTCCTGAGTAGCTAGAATTACAGGCCTGTGCCACCACATCCAGCTAATTTTTTTTTTTTCATTTTTTGTAGATATGGGGTTTTGCCATGTTGTCTAGGCTGGTCTCGAACTGTCCTCAAGTGATCCTCCCTCCTTAACCTCCCAAAGTTCTGGGATTATAGGCGTGAACCACTGTATGCAGCATTTTTTACTTTTTTGAAGCACAGAAACTTTCTTGAAGTTTTTAATGTTCATGGAGTCCAATTTGTCAATGTTTCTTTGATTGCTTTTGCTTTGGGTGCCATGTAAGAAACCAGTGCCAATCCAAGATCATAAAGATTTATCCTTGTTTTCTTCTAACAGGTTTATAGTTTTAGCTCTTACATTTAGGACTTTGATCCATTTTGAGTTAATTTTATATACGATATGAAATAGGAGTCCATCTCTACTCCTTTGCATGTGGATATCCTATTGTCCCAGCACCATTTGTGAAAAAGACAGTTCTTTTCCCATTGCATTGTTTTGGCACCCTTGTCAAAAATCAATTGACCATAAATGTGAGGATTAATTTCTGGACTCTCAATTCTATTCCATTGATCTATATGTCTATCCTATGCCAGTACCACACCATCTTGATTACTGTTTCTTTGTTCTAAATTTTCAAATCAGAAAGAATGAGTCTTTTATTTTTGTTCTTTTTTTTCAAGATTTTTTGGCTATTCTGGGTTCCTTGCATTTCCACATGAATATTAGGATCAGCTTGTCAATTTCTGCAAAGAAGTCAGCTAGGATTTTGGTAAGGACTGTGCTGAGTCTGCAGACCAATTTAAAAGAGTTATTGCCAGCCTACCAACATTAAATCTTTTAATTGGTGAACTTGGGATGTCTTTCCATATGGGTCTTTTTTATTTCTTTCAACAATGTTTTCTAGTTTTCAGAGCACAGGTTTTACGCTTCTTTTGTTAAACTTATTCTCAAGCATTTTATTCTTTTTGATGCTATTGTAAAATAGAATTGTTAATTTCATTTTCAGAATGTTCACTGCAAGTGTATAGAAATAGAATTGATTTTCGTATATTAATCTTTTATCCTGCAACTTTGCTGAAGTTGTTCTTTAGCCATAATAGGTTTTTAGCAGAATCCTTAGGATATTCTAGATACAAGATCATATCATCTGCAAATAGAGGTAATTTTACTACTTCCTTTCCAATCTACATGCCCTCAATTTCTTTTTCTTGCCTAATTCCTGGCTAGAAGCTCCAGTAAATGCTGAGTAGAAGTGGCAAGAGCAGACGTCTTGTCTCACTCCTGATCTCAGGGGAAAGCATTTAGTCTTTCATCCCTCAGTATGACATTAACTGTGGGTTTTTCACAGGTGTCTTTTATCACATTGAGGAAGTTCCCTTATATTCCTAGTTTGTTGAGTGTTTTTATCATAAAAGTGAATGTTAGTCTTTAAAAGAGACCTTAGGACTTTCAAGTAAAGATGGATCATTGAACACATACCATTTTGTTTCCTCTTGGAACACCACTAAAGTAAAGGATTTTTTTTTTTTTTTTTTTTTTTTTTAGTAAAAAAAATCCCATAGGTCTGGAGAATGGAGAGGAGACAACAAACAAGAAAATATTTTAAGCTGGAAAATAGAAGGGTAGGTAGTCATGGTTTTGAGAAAGGCAAATCCCAAGTCAAGTTGTAAAAACCAAAGACCAACCAAATCTTTCAAAAGGTCAGAACTTGGTTGCTCAGTAATTCTGGAAGTAGAGGGGAGGCATGGAGCAGACTTGGTAAGGAGTGGTTAAAAGCTGTCAAAGATATGCATGGTTTCCCGGACCTGCTCTCCTGCCGCAGGGCACAGCCCCTCCCCTGCTCTAGAGGGGAGCTTTGTTCCCCAGAGATGGTGACACACGCAGGCCCCAAGGATGTGACTTTGCATAAGAAAGACTGAAACCCCAGGCTGCTCTCCAGGCAGGAGACTGGAAAGGTCTGACTAACCCAGGGGGGAACACCTAAAGGCATTTACACTAGGGGTTCCCCCCCAAAAAGCCCCACTGTTAGATGATTAGCGAGGGGTTCCCAGTCTTCTAGGGACGAAAGTGGGAGCCTCTGTGATTCACCCCCACCCCCACATGGGCCTTCAGAGAAGCTCCTGGGAGATCCTCATGCACAGTAAGATTCAGGTCATGTTAACTCCTAACTGCCCAAAGTGGTTCCACGGTGACGCTTGAACACGGGGAGGTCCCTATCTGGACACCATGAAACAAGACCCAGACCCTAACCAGGTCTCTCCTGCTATGATAAAGGGTCCGGTCGCCATCTGTGGCATAGATATCTGCTCTGTAAACCTGTATCTTGCTCTTGTTCTCTAATCCTAGCTTGCACCCCCTCAATCAGTTTCGCCTCATGCTTGCCTCACTTTGGTGTGTCTGGTCATTCTTTGACCCTGGGCGCACCAAGAACCCAGAACCCACATTTCAGGCCTCAAAACCTGGTACCACCATGTCTCCCTCCATTTAATGTGCGTTGCTCTTGGCTTGGCGCCCTCAGCTGTGTCATCCTCCGGTTCCTTCATTCTTCAATAGGAGATTCAGAGACACCTGAGAAAAGCCTTTAGCAGGGCAGACATAAAACAAGGAACTTGACAACAGTGACTAGCCTGGGAAAAGAAAGCTTTCAATATGTACATCACCAATTTTCTCAGAGAAATGAAAGAATATATCACAGGCATGAAGTAAGAGGAGGATGTGATAAAAAGGACATGTACAGAGGGCAAAATAACGGTTCTTGGAAATTAGAAATGTGATAGAAGAAATGAAGAACTTAATAGTAAGAACTGGAAGGAAAGAAGGACTATATTAGTTTGCTAGGGCTGCCGTAACAAGTGTTAAAAGAGCCTGACACGGTGGCTCACACCTGTAATCCTAGCACTCTGGGAGGCGGAGGCGGGAGGATCCCTTGAGCTCAGGAGTTTGAGACCAGCCTGAGCAAGAGCGAGACCCCGTCTCTACTAAAAATAGAAAGAAATAGCTGGCCGTGGTGCACGTGCCTGTAGTCCCAGCTACTTGGGAGGCTGAGGCAGGAGGATCGCTTGAGCCCAGGAGTTTGAGGTTGCAGTGACCTGTGATGACACCACTGCACTCTAGCCTGGGCGACGGAGTGAGAGTCTGTCTCAAAAAAAATAAAAGGTGCTAAACTTTAGACAAATTAAATTTAACAGAGTTTAACTGAGCAAAGAACAATTTGAGAATCGGGCAGCCCCCAAATCAGAATAGGTTCAGAGTGACTCTGCGGCTGCCACATGGTCAGATAATATTTATGCACAGAAAAAGGAAAGTGACAAACAGAAAACGGAAGTGATGCATACAAACTGCCAGATTGGTTCCAGCTCAATGTTTGCTGTATTTGAACATGGTTTGAACAGTTGGCTGCCTGTGATTGACTGAAACTCTGTGATTGGTAAGACAGTAGGTTACAGTGTGTTTAGGTGACAGTTCCAGTTAGGTGACAGTTCACTATCTATGGAGAAACCTTCAGGATGAACTTAAAATATGTAGGGAGGGCCAGATGTACTGGCACGTGCCTGTTGTAGTCCCCGCTACTTGGGAGGCTGAGGCAAGAGGATCACTTGAGCCCAGGAATTCAAGGCTGCAGTGAGCTGTGATGGTGCCACTGCACTCCAGCCTGGGTGACGGAGCAAGACCCCTTCTCTAAAAAAACAAACAATACACATAAGGAGGAAGCTTTAGGCTAAACTTAATTAAACACAAGGTTAACACAAGGTAATACGAGATACCACAATAGAAATGTATTGTTTCACTTCTCTGGTGAGTTGCTGGCCACCTTTGGCATTCCTTGACTTGTAGGTATTACCCAGATCTCTTCACGTGGTGTTCTCCCTGTGCCTGTCTTTGTATTTAAATTCCCCCCTTTGTATGAGGACACAGCCATATCGGATTAGGAACCTGCCCCAATGACCTCATCTTAACTTGATCATCTGCAAAGACCCTGTCTCCAAATAAGGTCACATTCACAGGAACTGGGGGTTAGGACTGCAACATCTTTTGCAAGGGTGGGCAGGGGGACACAATTTAACCTGTAACATGAAGAACTTTCCTTCCAAGAAGAACAAAAACAAAAAGAGAGTTTCAGCAAAAAGAGATGGAACATAAAAGAGAAATTGCAAGAAAATTAGAGGAGGTACAATAGCTGAACAAATGGAGTTCCAGAAAGAAAACTTATAAAAAATGAAGAGGAGGAAGTCATCAGTGAAATATTTCAAGGAAATCTGCAAACACTAAAGGACTTGAATTTTTGGACTGAAAGGGCCC
The DNA here is from genome assembly GCF_020740605.2 of Lemur catta. Classification (NCBI taxonomy): domain Eukaryota; kingdom Metazoa; phylum Chordata; class Mammalia; order Primates; family Lemuridae; genus Lemur; species Lemur catta. The sequence goes on along the minus strand of NC_059145.1, from coordinate 20,017,734 downwards.
ACTGGCAATTCAGCAGCGGTGAAAACAGACCCATACCAAAGAGCACAGTCCTGAACTATCAGGATGCTGAAGGCACAGACACGATTCTTTAGGTTTCCAGAGAGAACAAAATCTCCTTGCACAGGGTCAGGAATCAGAGAGCTTCAAGTTTCTCATCAGTGTCACCAGCCGTGAGGAAGGAAGATTCCTCCCCGCCCAGGGGATTGTGCCCATCAGGCTACCAGTCAGGTGTGAAGGAAGGATAAAGCCATCTGGAGTCTTGAAAGGTCTCAGGAAGCCACTGGAGGCTGAGCTGCACCAAAGTGGGTGCGTAAGCCAAGAAAGAGACAGACAGGGAAGTAGGAGATGAAACAGAGGAAAAGGAAGGGTGTCTCAGGCCAGTGGTCAAGGAGCCCCCGGGCCCTGTGATTGCGGGGCCCCCGCCTGGAAGGGGGCAGGTCAGCAGGCTCTGGGAGAGATGTCTCTGGGAAGCTGAACCTGCTGTGACACCTGAAGCCAACGAATCGGTGGAGAAGCAATGAGACGACAGGCCAAGCGTGTGGGGTGTCTCCACTGTGCCCACACATCCATTTTCCGCCCTTCGCTGAGCAGAAGCCTCCAGGAGACTGTCCCTGAGGGCTGAAACTCCGGGCTCCCTCACCCTCCACCTTCTGGTTGGGTTTGGCTAATGGAGGCCCTGGGGAAAGAGAGAGGGGCCAACTGTATTCCACGCCTCTCCTCAACTGCTCTGATGCCACCATTTGGGCAGTGGCTTTGTCATCTCTGCCCCTGCCCTGCCAAACACAGAGCCTGCAGGGCTGCCCCTCCTCCCCTCCTTCAGGTGGGGGCACCATCCATTTGAAGGGGCCCAACAGTCCCCCACTGACTTACGTGGCCATCACATTCTCTGCACGGTATATTAACAGATTCTCTTTCAGGGAGGAAGCTATTGACAGGAAGAGAAGTGACAGCCAACCAAAATCATCTGGGTCCTCTTTAGCCTGCAGTGGTGGGTCATGGAACCATTCTAGAATCTAATAAAAATTATTCACCCTGTCCCCAATAATAATGCACATGTGCTCTCAAACACACACCCGCACACGTGTTTTTGTGAAAAACTTCAAGCAGTTCCTATCACAAACTCTCCAAAGTCATTCGTGAATCATCCCTAATTTAAGATCTAACTTCAGTTTCGTCTTCAAAAACGCCCAACAGCAGAGACTAAGTCTGCTAGCTGGGACCTGGCATAGCACGAGAGACAAGGGACTGTATCAGTCAGCTCTGGGCCAAATACGATAATTAGCACAAAGTAAGCAGCCAAGAAATACACGTGGGAGTAAACACGGCAGCCCTGTGAAGAAGCCATTATTATGACCTGTTAATACAGGAGAAATCCTCAAGGTCACCCAGTTTTAAGTGATGGGTGAATCTGGCCCCCAAAGCTACTGACCTTAAACCCTTGTATTGTCCATATCTCCGAGCTACTCAAACCCAGGGCCAGGAGGCTTCAGCAGAAATATGGCCCATTTCGGGGGTGGGGGGGGTGGGGGCGGATCAGTTTTACTAGAACATTTTTAAATCACTTAATATTAAATCATCTGCATATAACAGGGAAAAAACCAAAATAATAGTGGCTTAAATAAAAGTTTATTTATGTCACCTATGAGAGGTCAGGGGCTAGACAGGACAGACCTGGGATGCAGCTCCATGGGTTCATCTGGGACCAGGCTTCTGTCTTTCAGCTCTTACCTGAATACGTGGCTTCCATCCTCAAGGTCCTCTCGTGGTCCAAGATCACTGATAGGGTTCCAGGCATCACATTCACGTTCCAGGCCAGGAATCTAAAGGATGCTTGTACCCCCACTCCCACCCACATCATTCAAGGACATTTCCCAGAAGTGACACACGACACTTCAGCTTGCTTCCCGTTGGCTAGAATACAGTCACCTGGCCAGACTTTGCCACAAGGGAGACTGGGAAATGTCATCTTTGTCCCAGAAGGCTATCTGCCCTGCTAACCACTAGGATTCCATTATGAAAAAGGAAGGGGGAACGGAGATTGGGAGCAATTCAGAGTCTCTGCCATACCCCTGGGAGGTGTCATTGTTCTTATATTCAAATACAGCCCTTCTCATCCGACAAAACTGGGTTGCAGTCTGGCTGTGCACTGTGTGACACTGGGCAAGGGCTGTCAGGATGAAAGGACCGTCTATGTCTATGCATGGTCCAGGATGCTCAGTGGGAGGCCAGGCTGAACTGTCATTTCCAGGGTAGACTCCTTGCTGGCAAAGATTTAAGGGTGGACAGAAGTGACGGTAAATATGCTGACATATGACAATTGAAGAGAAAAAACAACCAAATGAAGGCATCCAAAACTCAGGGAATAAAATTTTAAGCTATTTCAAAGCAACAGTGGAAGGAGGACCACCAGCTGGGCTCCTCTAAAGGACCTGCTGCCTCTTGGGATGCAAACTCCCGCAGGATGGATGGCCCTGGAATGGGGGCAGCCCTTCTCCCAGGGAATGGTAAGGTAGACCAGGAGGAGTCGGCTACGTTGCTGTCTCAGAACTATGTCCTTTGAACCAAACAGCAGCAGAGCCACTGCTGGTCTTCCTGAGGTGAGATTGGCTTCGTGGAGGGTGGAGGTGGGCTGGGGTGGCGGACGGGAGGGCGAAGTGGGAGAAGCTAAGAAGAGAGGGAGGGTACAAGCCACCTTTCACATGGTTGAGTCCTTCGCTTTTTAGAGCCTTTCAGGAGTATGAGTGAGAGAGAGCCTTTGGCTCAATCTGCAACTGCCAGAGACTGGCAAGTACACACGGAGGGCCTGGGCAGTGATGCCTTGTCACATATGTACTCCTCCCACCCCCAACCAGACACCATGTGGTGGGGGCAAGAAAATCACAGACTTTCTCAAACTTTTCAACTGAAGTACCCACGGAGGCAGAAGAGTATACTGAGAACGGGCAATTTCTGAAGTCTTGCATTTTGTTCTTAGAATACATGTTGAATTTGCATTTCACCACACTCCCTAATTTGGGCTAATGGTACTGTCCACTGAGCCCCTGCTGTGTGCCAGGTGGCGTGCCCCTCCCCCGCAGCCCCTCCGGGGAGTGCCAGCCTTTTCCAGGGAAGCAAAGGCGGGCGCTGAGGAGGGACTTACCCCGGCTCACGCAGAGCGAGCCCCACGGCCGGGCTCCCTAAGCCCAGGCACACCTTCCGGCAGCAGAGTCTGTTAAGTAGAATCTTCAGATGTCTGGGTCGCGAGGTGGCCGGGGATTTTCTCAGACACTGAAGTGGATGGTCACATCAAGAGGCTGCCAGCGTCTCACCTGCTGTCAGGAAGAAAGGCTTCTGGTGTCCAGGGAGTCAAGAACGACTCACTTAAGCAGGAGTGTGACTAAGATGAGAGTGGATTCGAGAGCGCTGCTGACAGCCACGGTACACTGTTAGATCTCGCCCAGAAAATGACAGCTGAGAAACCCACAAGGCGGGAAGCAGCACTCCCAGCCACAGCGCCGAGCCACCGCCATGCTCCGGGACCATTTTCCAGTCTGCAATTAGGATGCCACTTGGGACTGCGTGTGATGGCTGCGAATGGTCCTATCAGCAACAGTTAGGCACCTGAACGTGAAATGAGCTGTCACTTTGCAAAGCGACAGTGGTTCCCCAAGTGGCCCCTATGGTGGGAAACGGCAAGCTGCAGGACCCCCGAGTTACCCAGGCAGCTTGAGGAACTAACATTTGCTGGGCATTTACCAGGAGCCAGGAACTCCTCAGTTCACTCAATCCTTACAACCACCTTTTCATTCTATAGAGTAGGAAACTGGGGTTCAGAGAGGCTCAATGACGTTCTCAAGGGCACAGAGATGCAATTTGTACCTAGGATGTCTCATCTGCAAGCCCCTTGCTCTGTTCACTAAAGCTTCCCCCCAAGTTATATTAGTTGGCAGAAGGTAGGTTGAATAAGTTTTTAAAACACTGTAGTAAAAAAGTTAAAGGGGCCTCTTTCCTGCAGGACTTGGCAGAACTTTTAATATGTTAATGTCACTGCGAGACTCCAAGAGGGTGTCTACACTAAACAGTATTTACCAGACATATTTGGCCACAGCCAGGCCTCTGGCCTCCCTGATGTTCCAAAGCACACGCTTTGGGGCAAGCTGCCCGTTCAGTCTCTTGAAGACTAAAAGCCGGGACTCTGGATTAGACAACCTTGATTCAAATCCTCACTCCTTCACTTACTAGCTGGGTGATCTTGGGCAAATCCTTCAACCTCTCTGTACCTGAGTTTCCTCATTTGTAAAACAGAGAGTCACTAATTCCTCCGTTTCACAACTTTTTTCTATAAAGGGGCAGCGTGTAAATATTTTAGGCTCTGGGGGCCGAGCAGTCTCTGTCACCATGACTCCGCTCTGCCATTGCAGGGGGAAACTGCCAGCCACGGACGATATGTACATGAATGGGCGATTCATTTGCTGTCCAATAAAACTGTATTCACAGACACTGAGATCTGAATCTCATGTAACTTCCACGTCACAATTATTCTTCAAAAAACTATTAATAATTATTTAAATTATTTAATTATTCTTTAAACATTTTTTCAATCATTAAAATATGTAAAAACCACTCTTAGCTCGTGGGCTGTATAAAAACAGGGATGGGAATGGATTTGGCCCACGGGCTAGAGTTTGCCCAGCCCTGCTGTATTCAGTAGAGTCCCCGAGAGGATTAATATACACAAGAGATTAAAATAGTGCCAATAACATGTGCCATTGTTTCGACTCTGATAAATTTTGCTACGAGGATACCAAACCACGATGCATAGAACTGGTTCAGGGAACCAGACCAAAATGAGTCACTGTCACAGGGCTGAGGACATAAAAAAAGGTTGTGGATGAACTGTGATTCCCACCACACTCCACTCACATGTGGCTCCATTTTGAGCTCACGCAGTCTCATTTGGGTCTAAATTCCCACGCGGGATTTATCGGCCTCGTCAGGAGAGGGGCCAGCTGGGCTGGGGTTTCAGTAGTTGCCTCCGCTCAGCAGGCCACCAAAGTGGTCCCCATCTCCTGCCAGTCCCACACGCATGACACCACGAGACACAATGAACAGCATTACCAGCACCGGAGGCTGCTGATTGCTCCAAGATGAATGGAAGCTGCTCACAATTCTTCCTCTTATTACCCTATTTGTTTGCCGCCTTCATCTGCATTGTCGGGTGATCTCTCAAGCAGGAGTCGCTTGGAACTCCACAGTGGAATTTATTAGAGGGTCTCGCCTCTTGGGAATGCCTCAAATTCACACATATTCCAGATTGTTATAATTCCAGCCAGTGAGATAACTCACGCTTCTCCAAATGGGTGCAAATTCTTTAAATGCAAAGAGGCAATGAACACGATTTATAAATCCGCTTCGCCCCCAGACACCAAGCTCTCCTCGTTCTGGGGCGGCTTGTGATGGCTGAATTACTCAGGCTGAAAAACGATTCTCATCTAGAATTCACTCTCCCTGAGTGCGTCTGCGGCTGATCTAGTGGTTTGTAGCTCACACTTCTCTGTGCAAGGAACCTGTGGCTTTTATGCATCAATGAAGAAAATCCCATTCTCCGTTAAGAAGGAATATGCATGTACGTTTACGTATGTTTAAATGCAACCCAGCAACTAATACGCATTAAGCTTCTGTGTGATCATGCAGGTACTCTGTGGCTCTCTAAGCCTCCCCCTGACTCTAAACTTTCTCTTTTTTAATAACAGGACAGTAAACATCATTTAAAAAATCAAACTTTTAATGATGAAAAGCCATATACATTGTAACACTGTTTGTAGACACAGAAACATCAAGCAGCTGTCAAAAATACCCCTGGGCTTTATTTACATGAGGCCTTTAACCAACTGCTTTTTCCTCTGGGCCAGGAAAATTAATGAATAAAAATTTTAAGACACCATAAAAGCACCAAAACAAACCCTTTGCATTCATGGCGTTATCAGTGAAGCATCAGAATGAAAGTTCAGAAAATAAATTTTGCTCTCCATTATCAAAAACATGGTAAAACACAACCAACCTCTGCTGACTCCTAGGAGCACAGGACAGGGCAAGAGCGCATATGCTTCTAGTGCCTGTTTGAAAAAAGAGGGAGGCTGACTGGCCCAAGGTCACCCAGTCATTCAGATGTGGGAGTCTCGCCCAGTTCCGAATCTAAAGGTGTATCCTGTTGTTTCCAGGAATCACATCCGCTTGGTGTTCTGCCCTGTTATTTGAGAGTCCGAGGCTGACAGAACCGGTGTGACAGCCTGCGCAGGTCCTGGTCTGGTCTACATGGCAAGACACCGGCGACAGGCCTTTGGGGCTGGAGTTCAGGGCTGCAGTTAAGCCTACAGTGCTCAACGCTGGCCTCCATGGGAATCATCCTGTCTGGCCCAGGTTTAAACAGGAAGCTGAGCTCTTTGGAGAGTTAGGTGTTGGATAGTTTCTTCCTTCCTGACTCCTCCAGGTCTCCCAGCCAGCCTTCTCCTTGGACTCCTATGGCTCCACAATTGAAGAATTGATTAAAAACTGTCTTGTAGGGCTCCCCAGCTGTTTTGGGTGCGCCTTGTCCAGGGAAGGAATGGCAAACAGATTTTATCTCAGGAGAACATGTGCTGGGGTCTTAAGGATTCTGAGTCTGGATTCAGCTGAAAAAGAGCGCTGTTGGCTGACTAGTGATGTCTGGCACAGGCTGGAGGTGGAGAGGGGAACCGTTGGGGTCAGTGTCACTTGCCAGGTCAAGGGAACCTGCGGGAGTGGGCCAATTCCACATCCCTCCCTGCTCACTTCAGCGCAGTGCATGTGGCATACTTGGGACTATATAGAAGCTTAGGGACTCGATGCCTTAGTGAGCCCCTGCCCCGTCTTGTGGTTAATGCCTGGAGACAGGAAGTACCAGGCAGAACGTAACATCTGCATACCTACTTTCACTCCCTATGTTTCCAGGCACATCGTATGATCCTTTCTAGAAAAATCAGAGCCTTTCCTGCAGTATCCAGTTGTCCAGTTGTCCATTTGCATAGTGCCTTCCTGACAAAAGCTGCAAGGACAATCAGATAGGCTGTGGCTTCTTTCAATAGTTAGCAAACAGAACCTTGCTCAAGAGTTTTCATCTTAATGTAAGGACAGTTCTAATCTTTGCTTTGCCATGGTTTTTCAGAACTGCTAGGCAGTCAGGGGTGAGACAGACCGAGGGCCTTTCTGACATCCCTCATGTTCTCTTCCCTGTCCCAGGCAGGAGCTGACTGGTTTCCATTTCACGCCACATGACTATGAAAGCAGACAGCACAAGCCTGGGCACTTTCGGGCTTAAGACATCATTCTACCCTTGATCGAGGGTAATTCACCTCTTACCATGGTGCTGTCACGCCTAACCATGGGATTCCTCAAAACGGGGTCTGGACACCTGGTGTCAACACTAGAGTTTGGCTGAGGATGAAAGAGAAACCTTTTGCCTCCCTTCCTGTCCATACAACTGGAAAGAAGCTACACTCTTCCTAAAACACATCCTTACACTTCCACTGCAAAGGCCAAACGCTTGCTACAGGGCTACACCTAGCGTGGGAGGCGGCTCCCATCCTCCCCAAAGGGGTACCAGTACTGCTACCAGTGGGGACCCTCACAAAGAACTCCTCAGGTACAAAAGAAAATAGAAAAGGGCCTGAGGCCAGCAGATTTCCTACCTGTATCCAAAATGGCCTGTGGGAAGCATCACAGACCCCACCCAATACCTGCCCTTCAACCCTTCCAGACTCTAAGACTTCCGAGGAGCCACTCTTGGGTCATGATGCTGTACTGGAAAATGATGACAAAGGAGAATGGAATTTGCTGTTTTCTTTTACCAGGACAAACCCATTTTCAAATCAGGGTCCTGCACTATTTACACTCTCTTCCCTTCAGTGCTAGCTCAAGTGCAGACCCAGGAGAAAGTAATCAGGGACAAGTCTTGAAGTGTTAAGTGGTTTCATAATTTTTCAGAAGGTCACCGTGGTGTGGCTCAGCAGTCTCCCCGGCATGAGGCATTAAATGAGCCTTTGCTCATGTGGTTTTTAGGTTTGATGCTGCACTTCGTTTAGGTCTCTGAGCCATCATGCACCTGACTGCAGCTGGCCAGAAACAGGGTTGTCTTCTGAGGGTTTTCAGTCCTGAATTAGCCATTTTTAGTATCATCTCCACTTTCCTTTACTTTAAATCACTGCAACCTATTTCAGAGGATGCACTTAGAAGACATTAGTTCATTTTCTTCCAAATTTTGGTGATTGTTTTGTCAATTATATCTTCTTCTGCAACATTGAGGCACGTACTAAGACACCCAAAGCAACTTCAGCTTCTGATAAACAACTCAAGTTCTAAAGAATGAGATGAACCTCCTATTCACATTGGAAATATTCCACAAGTTAAAAATCAAGGTACAAAATGTAACTATTATTCTAAAGGCTAAAATCTATACACACAAAAATAAAGATTTCCAATGTAAATTTTACTATTTTATTTGTGAAAAAACTACAAGCAGAATTCATAAATAGACATTTCTATTTAAAGCAGGAAAATGATAAAGTGGCTTCTAATAACATAGTCGTGCACATGCCAGTAACAGGAATATATTAACATCTTTTATTTGCTAGACAAAGAGCAGTGTCCAATATAAATTTCCCCAAAACATTTAAGACCTGTGAATTTCTGACCAGTTCACAAAACCACCAACTGACACTTTAGCATGAAGGAAACAAAACAAAACAAAAAAAAAAAAACCTAACAGACTGTCAGCTCTAAAGACGTTACAGAGCAGAAACTTTCAAAAGCGTTATACAAGCTGTCTTTCTGGGCAAATGAAAAATATAGCTCGTATAATACATTAACAAAAATTCACAAGATAAGATTATGTTTTGACATACTTAACAAGCATTCTCTATTTGTCTCCAACAAACAAAGCTAAGGAAATAATGTAACCATCTTTACACAGTAAATTAAGGTTACAAGTCATACACAAGAACAGAACTGCTTGCGCATTAAAAACTGTTCAGCTCCATTGTCATACTCTAAATGTTGGCTCTTAAACCATTTTCGGTTACATACAAGCAAAGGTTATTATATATTCAGCAATTAATAAATTTTCAATAATTTAAGATACGGTAGCTTAAAAAAGTAGACTGAGAATGGTCTTGATAAGGCAGGTGAAACATCTTAGTGGAACTAAACTCACAGAAGCTTCTGCCAATGTTTTTAAATATCCAGATTGAAACTGAAAGGTTTTGATTAAAATATTTTGTGGGTGTCAAGATGTCTTTACTTTTTTCTTTTTTAACTGAATGACTCAAGCAGAGCAAGTCAGGTAAGCTCTGTGTGTGCGCATTCGGGCAAGTGTGAGAGATCTTGTGGTATTAAAACAAATGGAAACTTGCAAGCGTTAACACTGTGCTTTTTTTTTTGTTTTTTTAACCTGCTTTCTGTGCCACTGAATACCAAGTATTTCTGGTCCTCTTTTAATATATATCTTTGTAATCTACACTAGTGTTTTTAAGCGCTGCCTACTAATTGTAGGGCAAACTGCAAATGCAGGAAGTTACAGAAATTCCATTTCCAGAATACATGCCTGAGGGATGTCATCAATCTCAGAAATTAAAAGTCTAAAGTACCTACCACTTTACTACCCCAACAGAATACACAACGGCAGCTAAAGGGCTGGCCCTGTAACATCTGATCGCCACAGCTCCCACTGTTAGCTGCAGTTTCTACCAGGACGGCAATTTCATGCCACGTGTTCCGAAGTTAATTCTCCCGGTTCCTTCTCCCCTCCCCATTCTTTTAATTTATCACGGAGGCAAAACTGAAAAACCAAGACATTGGCAATGAATGAATTAGCAGCCTATGAGTAGCTGGTTAATCAGCTTTTTCCACTAATCTAGGGGGTCCAATCACTTTACATGAAACTAGTTTTCAAAAAAGTACACAGTGTTTCTGAACAAAGTGCATACCAGCACTTACTGGTTTAAAAAGCAGTGCAAACCATGAGTTTGGTGGTATTTAAATTTTTTCTTAAAAAGTTAATTTAAAAACTTAGCAATTTCTTACACCTCTGGAAAATAAATATGGCTGACTAATTTACCCTCCCTGAGACCCTTAATAAAAGGAATATTAAAAGTTTTAGAATGTCTTTGCAATATCCCACTAATATTAAAATGTGGACTTAAAATTCATAGTCAAATCACTATGTATTATATATTCTGATGCTTATAGAAAGCATCTGATTTCCTTTGGTTCATTAATAAATACTTTACAAATGTATTTAAAAAGATAAGCATAGCTTGCATCCCAGATACGAGTTTTTTAAAAAGAGGGGAACATTGTCCATGCATTTGAGAACAGGACCACAGCAACAAATGGCACTGCTTTTATAATCTAAATACCTTTACGAACAGAATTTAAATTATGGAACACTAGTGACTACAGAATAGTTTTAATGTAAATGTGAAAGGAACCTTTCCTGTTGGCTACTCAATTCAAGCTGTTAATTTTTTTACTTGTTGCCTCCACAGACAGAAAGTACTTCTATTATTAAGCAAACCAGGTTTTTAACACCAAAATGTGGTGCTTCATTACAAATTGGGCTGCCCTCCCGTGAGTCCCTAAGTCAAATTCTCATGTTTAAAATGACTTCGAAGTACTACAAACTCTGAGTGTATGAATGTAAAAGTCAAATAGAAGACAGACCCCAAATCCAAGCAAAAGCAAAGCAAAACAAGAAACATTTTTTGAATGAGGAGGGGTGGGATCATTTTAGTGGTCTTTGATTTTTTTTGTCAGACAGTACAAAAAGAGTGAGAAGGAAAGAACAGTTTACTCAAGCTATCCTTGTATCAGGGAACAAACAGATCACGCGCTGGCCGTGAGCCTGAGCTTTCCCTGCGACTCTGGCCACTGGCGCTCAAGCCATTCACTACTCCCCGCAGCAGGGAATTGAGAAATGTCTCCAAACACTGAAAAGCTCCATGTCCGGACTGGATGTGTGGCTGATAACTTTCGCTCAGTAAAATGAATTATGGTAGGTTTTGAGAAAGAAAAGCAATTCTCACAACTGAATTGGCAGGGTAAGGGTTCATCAACCAGGGGACATGAGGCAAACAAATTTCAATTACAAAAACTACCGCTGCGATGTCATATGGAAGGTTGAAACAAGGGATTGCTTCCTGTATGGACCAAAAATACAGTTTAGACTGTTTCAATCCTAAAACTAAGAGGCAATTTTTGGATTTACCTCAGACATGAGTAGAGGTCTGGAAAATGGATGGAATTCGAGTTACAGAATACCATATTTTCAAGAGTGCTTATGTGAGAAAACAGCAATGTCAACATGTAACCGTAAAATTTACACTAATACTTGGCATTCTGGAGCTAGTTTAGTTACTTTTGAATGATCAAAGCCCTCCCCAACTAAACCACTTGTGATTTGTCAGTTATACCATTGCAAATGCAGGCTATCTGGAGCAGTCTTTAAATTTGAGATCACATTGTTTAAAAAATATATATTTTTATATCGTCCAGTACTCCTTAGACAGATGAGAGAGTCAAGTTCCCATGAAGGTTGGAACATACTTCACATAATACTAATTTTAATTTCATTTCAGCACTTTCATAGAAGGGACTGTCCCAGATCTGTAACTGTTCAATGTTGTATTCACTTCACAGTGTATCAAGCACCAGCGTTGCCATGGATTGGTTTCAAATAACCCTTTATATATAATTTTATATTTATATATATAGTTATATCAAAACTGATAGTACATAGTATAACTGGAAGAAAGAACTAAACTTAAAAGGATATGCTGAAAGAATGGAGTTTGTGAACACAATAAATAAAAGTTCCCTCCCCCTCCCAACCCTCCCCCCAACAAAACAAAAACAAAAAACCAGTTGTAATGTACATGGAAAATTGTGCACAGCAGATTTTTTTTTTTTATAAAAAGTAGATTCAGGAGCACATCCAATTATAAATGATTGTTAGGAAAATCATATAAAACAATGGAATACATAAAAGTGTCAAGAGTAATCGTCAGGGTGCGAAATTCCTTGGTGGCCAGATGCCCATGGCAAGCAGAAATTATCCTGGCAGCATCACTAAGAGGTCGATGTCCACAGAAGATTCTCCAGGGGTGCAAGCAGCATGGGCAGGTGGAGGATTTGAATTTCATACCCTGATTCATAGTTTTCACAATTCCATGTGCAATTTCAGAAAGATTCATCATTTACTGCTGACATGTCGCCCTTTGGCGTGGAGGAACGGGAGGAGCCCTTGTCTGTGCTCTCTGACCCCGAGCTGCTCTGGTTCTGCTGTTCTGACCCTGCACTGGAGGTCACTGTGGATGAGGAGGTCGAGGAGGAGCGAGTCTTTTCCTTAAAGTCTGTGATAATGACGGTGACGTTGCCTACAGTTACTGCCAACTGCTGGGCGGTGCTCCTGTCTACGTTTTTCAGCCGGGGCCTAAAAGGAACACCAAAGGGGAACAGCCAATTAAAAAACTTATGCATTAAAAACAGCTTCTGGCAGAATGTCATCAATACACACAAAGATTTCATGACTCTAAACTGTCTGCCACACATGCCAAAGCTACAAGTGTGCTGGCCGACTTTATCAGTAATAGAAACAACCAGCTAGCAAAGCTTGAGACCACTGCAAAATCGCTAGCTTTCTCCTGCTTTGGCCACAGTATTTAAGTCGATTAACATAACAATAAAGGTCACCAGACCCACACCCAACTTTTCATCTCAAGGTCTTACCCTACAAACCCACCCCTTGATCGTGATTAAGTAAATCTTAGCAACTCCGTTCTAGTTATTGAGTACCTTGAGGTGTGATTTGTTTCGCTGGTCTTTGTTGTAGCATTTGCAGACTGTATACTGTTTGCTTCGCTAGGAGGATCTTTCAGAATGTCAGACTTTGGTCTAAAAGAGGGAGACACAAACACAGGCACTTAAAAGATATCTTGGATTCACCTGCAAAATAATGTCGTGTACTTAACCAGAAACTTACTTTGTTTTCTTGTTGGTATTTTTCTTGGTAACACTAGGACAAATTTCCTTATCTTTCTCAGGTTTCTCTTTGTCTTGCTTTTCAACTTTCTCCTTCTTTTCCTTTTTAGGGGGTGGTGGAGTGGCGTACTGTTGTGCCACTTGCTGGGCCACCAGCTGAGAATTGATCCGAGGTTTTCTAAAACAGTCAAGAAAAGAGGTATCATTATTTGCTCTGTAAATGTTTTTTAAAATTTTTATTTGGTTTCACAATTTCTTAGGTATTTTATTATTGACATCTGATAGCTCAAAACTGAATTTATGGTACACATATGTTATTTCTACATTATTATTTTGACTTAGCATGGATGAGTCCATAAAAATTTTCCTTTTACAAAGGAAATGGTATATTCTCATGTGCTAATACAAACACACACATCCCTGTGCAGTAAAAAACAGTGTTTCAGCCAATAAAACACGACAGTGTTTAGAAGAGCGCTGAGAACACTACTTTTTAGAGCTGTCAAGATTATACTGACTGACAGCTTTCAAATACTTCTGCTGCAGAGGGTTAATCTCATTTTATTAAATGGACACTGGTAATCCCTTGGAAAGAGAATGTTATTAGAAGTGTGACATTCACTCCTCGATCTAATTATTCCAACTTGTTCTGCTCCCCTACAGCTCTGTGATTGGCACAGACAACACATACAGAGCAATAAAAGGTAACTGTGGTTCATTGTTAACTCCCAAGGGAGTGAAGACTGAACGTCACCATAAAAAAAATCTTAGTCAAGTGATACATTCATTGTGCCATCAACCATTATGTCCCCGCCAGTCTCCAACTGACACTGAATCTTAGCACTATTGTTCACAAATTCTAAGTGGTGCCAAACACTTTTCACAATGCATGAACATTCACAGACCCAAATGAGAAAGGGAGAAAGGAATGCCTAAGCATTATTTCTATATAATATTAATTTTCAAAGACATTCCCATTTGGATAGACACTTATACAATAGAATAAGCTCTCCAACTTTAAGATGGAAAACAAGTATACAACAAGTGGGTCATTAAGGAGGTAAAGCAACTGGCTGCCAGAATGGAAGGTCACCTTCAGATCCTATAGTTCCCTCTGCCATTCCCCCGATGGAGGAGCTGACCAGAGAAAAGTAACTGCATAGACTAGGTCTGACTCATCAACAGGAGAGTCAGCTGTGGTGAACTGGAGAAAACAATCACAAATCGAAGAAAAATAAAACAAAACAAAGCTAGCTTCTTACATAATTTTGCTATTCCTTACCAGAAAACAAACACAAAGAGTCACTATGTGCATGACATGCTGACTCCCTACGTTAAGCATGGCTATGGGAGCACCCCTTGCCCGTGGATGTGACGTAGCTGACAAGGCAAGGAGGAGCCAGACGGCGACTCCACAATAGCAGCAAGGTTCACCTGAGTGCATAAGGCACTGGGTTTGTTGTAAGTGTTTCAGTACTGGCTTGGTGGTAGTGTGGCTTTGCAAGAAAATACACCTAACAAAGGTGCAAGCTCAGAGCAAGTTTCCTATATGCCTCCGGCAACACAGGCTTTGGTCATGGAATGGCGCCCCACACAACTTTGAAAGTACCCCGCAGCCTGGATCACAAGTGCCCTCACTTGTCAGTGAGCAAGGGATTCAAACAGATGTGAAAATATCCCTAAGGAAGGGGGAATGTGCTCACTCCAAGCACCCCCCCATCAAACACACAGGACTGTTATGTGAAAGGTAACTTTCCCCTTTCAGTGGTCCTAACAATGGCAGCAGCAGCCATTCTAACACACTCTACTCCTTCAAGGAGGAAGGATGGGTGTGTTGATACTTACAAAGAAGATAATGATCACTACACAACATTTCATATGCACTCGCTAGATCAGCTGTCTACAGGGATTATCAAACAGTTTAAATGAGTTAAAACTGCCACATATTAACCAATATTCAGGTGTTAAGAGTTAATAATATGAATAAATTAAACTTTACCAAAAACTACACCTTGAGGGAGAATTTCAATTAAGCCAATATGTGTATTCTACTCCAGAGAAATCTGACCTAAGAACATGATGCCTGGACACCTATTAAGAGTACCCTAAACAAAGAGAGAGTCAAAGGTAGTGGTTGGCCCCAGAAAACTCCCAGCCTAATCGCCAGGTCAACCCAAACTGAGCTTGAGGGGTCTGCCTCACTCCAGGATAACAAGCAGCTGTGTACTCCTGACAGCAAAGACCACATCTTAATCATCTTTGTCACCATGGCATTAAGCAATGACAGGTACTCAATAAAACCATCTAATGTTGCAGAGAAATACAAAGTAGGATGCAAACTGAGAAGAAGGCCCAAGCTCTCGTGATCAAGAGGCTGCTGCTGGACTGTTAGTAGGCTACGTGGGATAGGGGCGTCAAAGATTAAGGGACAGAAGGCTGCCAGGAGAACAGCATAAAAACCCCTCTTTGAGATCTGTGGTGGTAAGGTAAGGTAAGGTAAGGTAAGGTAAGGTAAGGTAAGGTAAGGTAAGGCTTGGCTAATACGCTCCTGACTGCACGTGGAAGAATGGCTGATCTCCCTTGACAGAGCTATGTACGCTCCCAACCTCTGCAACTAGGAGGTCATGCCAGGGTCTCCAGATTAGATACTATAAATTGCACTTGAAGCAGGAGAATTAGAACCATTTCACAGTCATCACAGGACAGAGACATTATGAAACCTGATTTAGCACACCTCCTTGAGGAGGAACTGTCATCTCCATTTTACAAAGTAGGAAGACTGAGGAGCAGAAAGATTAAGAAACTCATCCAAGGTTCAGTTCCATCTGGACTCTCCATAGACTCCTCTTATGGAGGTATCCTCAAACTAGTCTCCCTGGTCTTTGAAGGGCCCAGCCATGTGTGTGTTTCGGGCGGTGTGACTTGGACGTAATGTGACTTGGAAACAGGGTACTAGGGATGAAAACCAGGTCAACCCAAGTTATAGTTTAGCTAGACATCTGGCCAAGAATCCTACTGCCCTCAGCTTCACCATGCCTCACTCCGGGCAAGGAGGTCACTACTTGGTTGTCCTTACGGGAAAAGAAAAGGACGGGGGGGGGGGGGGGGGGGGGGGGCGGGGGCGGGCGGCAGGAATGTTTGCCTTGTTTTCATTGCCTTTAAACTCTTTCTGTAAGGAATAAACCTGTATCGTGGTATTTAACACTGCTTATCGGTGAGAAATAGTGACTTCCACAAATTTCTACTGCTTAATAAAGTCTTCCAAGTGTCATACAACACACTGTAAACAGCTCTCATTTAATGAGCAAAACTTTCATCGTGTTGTGGAAAGTCAAATCTTCAATACAGAGCTGACAGTCTGAGTTTCTAGGATTATCCAAGTTTCCCAAGTAACAAACCTTAAATAAGCAGTTAACAGCCTTCATAATAACAGTGGAAAACATTAGATCAAAGCACATGGCCTACAGTTTTTGGTGTCTAAGCCTCAAATTAAAACCAATCGACCACTGCAACCACTAAACCCTCCCAAAACAAAAAACTACTTGACCTTAGATACAACATAGTAAACAGAGAGCCCAATTTCCCTTACAAGTTTGGCACCAAATAATTTTTTTGTATCTTCTTTAAGACTGTATTTTTCCTTATAAAAAAATGTCTTCTTGAAATAGTTGTCTTCTTGCAATATATTATTTTATAGGTTTATTGTTGCTATGTCAATAGTTTACAAATGAAAATGTGCTGTGAAACTTCAATAATAAACATCAGGAAAACAGTTCTATTTATTTGCATTTAAGCCGCTAATATTTTAGAAAAGGGCCCATTTCCATAAAAAGTGAAGCAAATCTTCATCTGGGGACATTCTTAATTTTTGTAAAGGAAAAACTTCAGAGTATTCAAACACACTTGAACACAAATGAGAACAGAAAACAAAAACCTTTCTGGATTGCTTTGGTGTGTACTCATACCACTTTTAGGGAACACAGGCAAAACAGTATTTTTTAAAGAGGCATTTCTCCCACACACCCTTCTTTCCCTTTTCCTGTTGTATACTCAGGGGAACCTGAGATCTTACTGGTCATTTCTCAAGTACTCTAAATCTCAGCTATTACAACAAGTGACAAGAAGACAAAGCCATCTTCCTGCGCTTCAGGCAACAAAGAGCCAGAAGAATTTCTCACAAATTGTAACTTTCCTTGATTGTGTCTAACTTTTTATAAACAATTGTGCGTGTGTTTTGCCCACTTTTGGAATTTCACCTGGTGTGTCACCTTTCAAATAAAGTTTTCTCAAAGGCTCTGGAGTCAATCAACTCACCAATCTCAAACAAAAGATAATTTACAGTTAACATATTAATAGTTCCTTACAACTTATAAAATGTCCTCACCAAAGTAGCTTAATACATTGCCCTGTACTTCTTCACGCACTGCTTGTATGTTCCCTGCAAACCCTTCCTTGCCTTGGTAATTTGTAAGCTGAAGAATTAGCAACTTCAAGAATTTAACAACTCTGAGCAGGTCTTTCCACCATTGAGTGCACCTTTATCAGGATTCTTTATGATAGACCTCATTACGGTACTATAATTAAAGGAGCCTTCTCCTCATGGCCCGTTTTCCTATCTCTACACTCAAAAGGTCATCATATACATGTACACTGTGCATACATACACATGTACACTGGGTCAGCTAGGGTGGATCTGACTCCATCCAACGACGACTGAATTTATTATTACTGATGTCCCAAAATGCACACACCCCAGCCGGGAAACTACCAAAGTACTCTGCACAGCTGTTATTCCTCCCCACTAAAATGTTTTAAAAACAAAATGGGAATGGTACTAAATCTAACCCCAGGGAACTGGGTGGGCCAAACGTGTGAAACTGCTTTATGAACTGCACACAATTCTTTTTCTTTGCAAAATTACATTAAATTCACACTGAGGCTAAATAAATTTGGTCTTTCTTTGGACTAGTGTGTAAAAGATACTGTATTCCAAGGTGTAAACAACCAAATTGCAAATTCATTTGTGGAATACAATCTATTTTTAAATTGGGCAATGCATACATTTACCTTTAAGGCAATGTAAGTGTTAAAGCAACAGTTTTTCTATCCCCACAGCACTATCCACTGAACACCAATGGCCCCTGGCTTTGATAACTAGTACAACTTGTTTTCTGTTCACTTAACCCACCCACTCCTGTTCCATTATGTTTTTTAAATACCAAGGAACCTATATGACCTCGTGACTTTATTGAAGCCAACCATCACTGTAACACAGATAATTAAAAACTCAACTGTCACTTGGCTTTACCAGGATCATACGCTGCAGGGTATTATTACTTCCCCTCTGCTTCTGACACAGATCTCTTTTACCAGTTCTCTCGTCTCCCAAATAGTACTTTCCTCTCTCAGGAAACACGGGTCTTCACGTTCTCAAACCCTTTGGCCCATCCAGAAGGAACCACTGGGTGACCCTAACGGGTCTTAGTCCCATTTTTGGTTATTCTTTTCCACATACATCCTTGACTCAGGAGAATCACCCTATTCTGTATTAGAAAACTAAAAATTTCCCCCAAATCTGACTCCAACTACCAACTTTTCAAAACCCAAGTCACCCCCTTTCTCTCACATATCTTTCCTTCTGTCAGCTTCTTGGGTAGTGGGGAAACAGTATGGTACAAAGGAAAAGTATGGGCTTTGGAGTTAAGACGGCCTTTGGATTTCATCCAGACCCGCTCCTGAGCTTAGGTAAACTGCCTGAAATGGGAATGGAGCCATATCTAACTTAACGGGGCTGAAGTCAGGATGAAATGAGGTCCTACTCACTTAGCTCTTCTCGTAGCACATGTAGATATTCAACAAAATAATTCCCTGTAGAAATAATACATACATTCCAAAGCACTACTTTTCCAGCTGTAGATGTGTCTGCCACCCTTCTTCAGATACTGGGAGGCAAGTGGGAAGATTTACAAGTGAAAGAAGCTGGTAAACCTGCCCTGGGAAATGGTTCTAAAGACATAAATCCTTCACATATGTTAGCATCCTAAAGTTAATTATGCTGTCTAACAGCAACAGCAGCACTAAGGAGCCTCATCAACATAGCTGCCAATTTTTCTGCATATTGAAGAGAGAATTTTGGTTTTGCACATATCCTTTTTAAAAGAGGATGCCTTTAGGGGTGGCCACCATACCTCAATTGTACATCATATGCACATGGAATTACACAAACTGTCACCGTATACAGCTTGGTTAGGAAACGGCTCCATCACAGCTAACAAGCATCCTTACCTTAAACAGCAGATTGTGAAATATTCTACTCTACATTAAATTTTCCTTTTGAATATTCAATTGTCTCTTATGCTCTGAAAACACACTTAACAACTACTTGAGCACCAATAAGTGAAAGCACTACAACTTTTCTACAGCTCAGGAACATATATATTCAATAAATAAAAAGAACTACAAGTGGTTTAGACTCCTGGAAACAAAAGGCCTATTTTATAAAACCAATCTGGCAGCAACAGACAGATATCCCAGTCTCATGGTTCTCAGAGTGTTGGTCCAGAGACGCCTGGGGGTCCCCAAGATCTTTTCAAGGGGGTCTATTAGGTCAAAACTATTTCCATAATAATTTTAAAACATTACTTGCCTTTCCATCACTTTTGTTTTCTTGAAAGTAAAGATAAATTTTAAACTTATTAAACACTACAACTTTCCAAAAGTGGGCTTACTAAAGTATTTCAACTACAGAACATAAATCTGGCTTCCTGCCATTTCCTCTGCCCTGTGGTGTCTATAACACAATTTTATAGTGGTCATTCAAATATTTTTAAGCAAATGTCCCATAATAAATATGCCCTTAGCTCTCCCACAGCCCTTCTCCAAAAAGCAAGCCCACTGGCAAAGAATGTGTTAGTTAAATGTGCCATGCAAAGAAAAACACTTTCTAAATTGTTGTGAAAATGGACCACTGTTTGAAGATAGCTAAATTTTTTTGATACCTCCATTCCATATTTTCAACATGAATTTTATTTTACAGTAAAAGACTTTGGCTTTAAGACTGAAAGGGGTCTTTAACTTGCTAAGGATTCGGTTTGTGTAGTGTTTTAGAATCACCATAACATTTGAGGCAGTGTAAGTACCACAGCAGCTGCAGAGGCTGACACTGCAACCACACAGACACGGTGTAGACAAACCTCTGCACCTGCCTCATTTGAAGGAGGAAAGCCTATATACAGGTCTGCCCAGAAAGTATCCAGCCATGTAATACCAAAAATAAGACACATTAATTGAAGAAGATACAAGAAATATTGTACACAGGACAATAAGGCCTCAGTTCCCTTCAGAGTAGGAACCTTGAGGCACCCAGCGTTTCTTAACCTACCTAACCCATAGGCATTCAGCATGTTCTGCTTGTTGCAGGCCTTCCAGAACGTGGCTCATTTTCAACAGAGTCTCAACCATCTTTGAAGCATTTGTCCTTTTTTTAATGCTGCACTCATTTCATCATCCCTGAAAGCCTTCTGAATTATCCAAATAGTTTCCGTGGAGGAGTGTTCAAGCTTAACCCAAAATTTGATGCATATTTGTTGCTCTACTTGCTCAGTCATTTTGAATGCAACGGACACACAGTACACACGCTCACTCAGCAGCATCTAGTGCCCCATTGACTAGTACAGGGACGTTGTCATTGTTCATGCATGCGCATCCCTGTCCTTGGCTGCCAGGTTACATCGATGTCTTGCAAAGTGTTCTCATTATATTAACAATGGCTGGATACTTTCCCGACAGACCTCATATGCATCCATCTCTACTTTCTGGACCAGCATCCCCTGCTTCTCAAATCTAGGCTGGGTTAAGGTGCAAAGATGTAACACTGTGCCTTCTCTCCCTCTCAGTTTCACCTTTAGCATTTTGGCTTATCCCATTTCCTTTCCTACTCCCTTTGTACCATCTCTTCTGCATCTCAGTTTCATCTTTAGCATTTTGATTTATTAAGCAAACTTTTCCTAGTGTCTACTATATGCAGAGGCAGGGTACTGTGCATTCTGGGTGTGTGCATATACGCTCATTTTCCAAGGGGCCAATTAGATATTAATATAACACAATAGATTCCAATGGGCCAGACTTCTGGTGAGGGCCATTTGTCTTATATGGGGTCCTCCCTGTCCCACAAGCTGAGACTAGGTCTTTAATAAATGAGATGCCTAAACTCTTCCCTCTTTGCTTTCTATATTACCTTAGAACCCTAACTCTATGACTTTGGATCAGTTCTGTATTCACTCCAAACTTCAATTTCCTCATAGATAAAAAGAGTAAGGGATCTCTAAGGTTCCTTTAGCTCAGACATTTATATTCAATATGGAATAAAGACAACTAAAAATTAAAGTATTTGTTCTTGAGGTGCAGGTAAGTTTGCAGTTTATGCTCTTAGTAACTCACTTAACCTGTTTTTAAAAGTCAGAAATAAACATCACATTTTTATAAACATTCTACAAACTACATACTGTTGGTTTAGTGACTTAGACATGACTTCTCCCTCTCCCCTCAAAAGATATATAAAGTACCTCACAAATCATGTCGGTGATTAAGATAAATCCCAGAAACTACAAGTTTCTAAGTGAACCATATTTTCAGATGCAAATAAACTTGATAAATCAAGTCATTCTCCAAGAAACACTATACTGAAGCAGCCCAATCTGCACTGCAAATTACTGTATAGCTGTCAAAGATCCCATTTAAAATGTATTTAACCATTTTGAAATTATAGTACATGTCACAAAAGTGGGTACTTGCAAAACACAAAAGAATTAGTAATTCTTCATAGAAAAAAGCTATTAGATAATTCAGCCTAACAAATACTTAACCCGTTGCCCTCCCTCAGGTGTAGGTTTCCTCACATGTGTTAAATTAGGGGTTAGACTAAACTAAGGTAATCTAAGGTTTCCCTCAAATCTACTCTTTAAAACAAAATTTAATAGAAAATAAAAGTTCTGACAAGCTAATTTATGATCGAATGATCCTGTTATAACAGGATTCCTACATCACTGGTAATTAAAACCTTCTTGAAGCCCATTATCACATCAGAAAGACCTCAACCTCTCTGTCTACTGCAGTGTTTCACAACTTCAGCACTACTGATATTTAGGGCCTCATAACTCTTTGTTGTGAGGGCTGTGCTATGCATTGTAGATGCCAGCAGTCCACACCCCCTCAAGTTATGACAGCCAAAAATGTCTCCAGACATTGCCAAATGTTCTGGGGTGGGGGAAACACTCCCAGGTGAGAATCACTGGTCTACTGTCTACTCTTACGCTACAGGAATATAGCATAAGGGATAGAAATCTTTGCAAATATGGGAAGGCAGCACAGAACAAACAGAACTCCTCCCATCAAAGTTTTATCAAAAGATACCTGCCCCAAACATCTGCAATGTATTCATCTTTCTAATTGGTGGGGGTTATGAGAGGGTAGGACATAGGAATTCTAAGAGCAATGAATATACTGATAATGCGTTATCTTTGTATTAAATTGTGTGAACACTCTTTTATTACCAGACAGACCCTTGAAGGAAGGCTATTTGATCATCTCACTACAATTATTAATACAACTCTGACTTGGTTTTGTTGTTGTCGTTGTTTTTTAAAGAGACACAGTCTTGTTCTGTAGCCTAGGCTGTAACTTAAACTACTGGACTTCAGCAATCCTCCCACCTCAACCTGAGTAGCTAGGAATATAGGCATACCACCACACCCAGCTAATTCTTTTTCTCTTTTTGTAGAGATGGTGTCTCAATATGTTGCCCAGGCTGGTCTCCTGGCCTCAAGCAATCCTCCAGCCTTGGCCTCCCAGAGTGCTGGGATTACAGGTCTGAGCCACCGTACTCAGCCAACTCTGACAATTATGAAATAACACCATCAAATCATGATCTTTATTTCCATTAAGGGAAGGAAATGGTTTTTGAGTAAGGGAAGGAAAATTTTAAGGTTATCTTTATTTACATCTTTCAAATGGTTGAAAAATGAGATGGGAATGAAGGTGAAGACTCTAAAATTACCAGTACACACTAGGTAGAAACACCAGCACTGAGTTTGAGAATTCTACGAATTCAAAAAATACAGTTTTATTCTGTCGGGGGTGGGAGGGGACAGTGTGGCACAAGATGGCAATTTATACGCCAATTTAAAGAGCAATCTCTGAATTAAATGCTGAGTATATTTTTATATGTAGATGAAAATTTTCTAAGAAATAACCAGAAAATAATTAGAATTATTTACATAATAATAGAAACTTGAATAGATGAGATTTTGAGACCCACTGTCAACAGCCAGGTATTATAGCCTAACATGCCCAAGCACACACAGTGTCTTAGTATCTGAGAAATTAATCATGCAAGTATCAAAATTTACTCTAGCTAAAAAAAGAAAACATTTGTCGGAAAAATCTCTTTATTTATTTATTTTTTTGGAGACAGGGTCTCGCTCTGTCACTGGGGCTAGAGTACAGTGGCTTTATTACAGCTCATAGCAACCTCAAATTCCTGGGCTCAAGCAATCCTCCTGCCTCAGCCTCCTGAGTAAAGCTGGGCCTACAGGTGTACACCACTACAACTGGCTAACTTTTAAAATTTTTTTGTAGAAACAGGGTCTCAAACTCCTGGCCTCAAGCAATCCCCAACCTCAGCCTCCCAAAGTGCTTAGGATCACAGATGTGAGCTGCTAAGCCATAAAAATCTTAATAGCCAATTCTTCCTAGAATTTATCCTTTTCCTTTTGAAGGACCAAACGGAGTTGTGTTCGAGACATTACATTAACAAATACTAATATTTGCATATAAAAAGTTAAGTCCGCACAGCCCCCCCCGACATCAGTGCTTTTCTTGCCTAAGCAAAATTCTCCAAGAACTTTCCTAGCAAAGAAGTGTGGTGAAATGATGCTAACTGAATATATCAAACAAAATAGATGTTATCAATGTTTTTAGCAAACATTTATCACTATTATATTCAGAACACATTGCTGGGAGTATACTCTGGTATGCAAACTCTCTCCTTCCTCTTCCTCATTCTTCACATGCCAAGAGGACCTCAGAAAGGATTCTCAAATCTATCCTATCCCCACTTCTCACCTGCACTGTTCTTCCCACATCCTAGTTCAGGACCTAAATACCTTCCTCCAGAAAGTCCTATCTGATCTTTTTTCATCTTCCCTCTAGCTATCATGCCTGATGCTAGAGCACCAAAGGTCCTAAAAAAGAAAAGATAATTGCCTATTTGTCTGCTTAAAACCTCTGCCACAGCCTGTTGCTAACAGAAGGAAATCTTAACTCCTTAGCTTGACATACAGGGCTCTTCACGAGTTTGCCCCAACATTTCTTCCCAGCTTGCCTTCCCTTCGCACTCACTACCCTAGGCTTGTTCACACAACTAGCTCAAGCCACACTGGACTTTATCTTATCTTTTCCTTTTACCACTTGCTGTATTTGCTTATCTGCTGTTGCTTAGCTTCTGAAATGCCCTTTCTCCATATTTCATCTGCAAAGCCCATGCCTACTTTTAAGACCCAGCTCAAATGCCACTTCTGCCGCCAGCTCTCCTGGAAAGTAAGTTTGTGGCCAGGTTTTCAGGGTTCCCAAACCACCCTGACATACCTCTACCACTGGAGGTTCTACATTATAATTTTATCACCCTATTTGTCTCTCCCCACTAGATTATGAACATCTCCAAGGCAGTTCTGACCTTTTCAATGTTATGCTATACCCCCCACTTGCTTCAAAATAATTGTTTCCGCTAGTATCTCAGTTAATGCTGGCTGCAAGAATGTCCTCTGTATAATGTGGCACAGACAGCAGATGCTGTTGTCAGTATGTAGCACAACACTGTATTATATATAATACTGTACTTAGCAGTCTCTCTGGTCCTCCGAACTGAGTTCTTTGGGCTTGCGTGCTCTAAGTCATCTTTTATACTGCTATTCCCTACAAAAAGCCTGGGACACAGTAGGTTCTCAGTGACTATAAATATCCCAGAGATAGAACAGCTTTCAGTTTAAAAGAGAAGTAAAAAAAAAACCAAACAGGTACTGAATGTTTCCTATGAAGTGCTGTGTTGAGCATCCTACATATATCATCTCTCACAATCCTCACAACTCAAGTTATTGAAGGAACCAAAGGCCAAAGGTCCAACAGTAAATACAAGGCTAGCACCGAGGACAGTGTAGCCCAAAGTGTATACTCTTTCCACTAAACCACACTGCCCACTCAATGACCCCGACCTTGAGAAGGGAGGGAGATGAAAAGAAGCCAGTGAAAGGGAGGAAAACAAAGGAAAATGGGATACCATTTTAAAAACAGAGAAAGTTTCCAGGAAATAATGGTCAATAATACTAAAAGCTGCAGCAAATAAATATTGAGGACAGGCCTCTGAATCTGGCAATCAGGGAAGTGTCCTTCCAACAAAGTGTTTCTTTTCTGATTGCTTCACTGGATTACATACATACCCCTTGACCCTTCACCTGTCCTCCTCCCTCAA
Organism: Lemur catta; assembly: GCF_020740605.2. Classification (NCBI taxonomy): domain Eukaryota; kingdom Metazoa; phylum Chordata; class Mammalia; order Primates; family Lemuridae; genus Lemur; species Lemur catta. The sequence goes on along the minus strand of NC_059145.1, from coordinate 19,992,182 downwards.
CTATCCCAACTACTTAAATGTATCACACCTATACTCACACAATACTGGTATGAAAAAAGCAGACTTTTACAACCTGTTCCACAGTGCCTGTTATTTTTAAATACCTAAGGGGAACTAGGACAAAATTCTTAGAAAGCTGAGTCTAAGTCCTTCAGGAATGCGCTTGGTCTTTTCTGTTTCTTTTATCAAAGTAAAAACAAATGTATGGGTAGTAAAAATGGAGCCCCTAAAGTGTGATATAATTAATAAGCCTGCTTACCTAACTTCAGAGAAACTACATCATGACAAAAGTAAGTATTGCGGCATCCAGTGGGATTCCCAAACTATCAGTAAGATCTCCAATCACACAGATTAATCTAAATACTTAGCTTATGAAAAACGATATTTGGATAAACTGGGATGGTTGTATATTGCGTACACGAAATCAAAGTATCTGCATGGGTATAATCATTCCAATACAACAACTTTTCAATTTGGTATTCCACTGTAAATAGCTGCCTTGGCATTGAAGTAATTCAATTTTCATTCCCTGTGGGTTTCCAATAAGGTCAGGATTCTATATGTCCCATAAATGACTTTGAAATGTCTTTGTTTGAAAAGGACTCCCAGTCCCCCAAACTAAATTGCTCCAAGTGCACTTTCTGCAAAGAGTTGCTGAAAATTTGATTCACTAATTTGCAAAGATAAAAGATTTTTCCAATGCTTTTTCAGAAGTAGAAATTTTAAATGTTCTACTTTTTAACTAATTTTAGACACAGACAAGTTGCAAAAATACTACAGATTCCCCATATACCCCTCACTCAGTTTCCCCTAATGTTAACATCTTATATAAACACAGTACAATGATCAAAACCAGAACATTAACACCTGTCCAATACTGTTAACTAAAACACAGACCTTATTCAGTCTCCCCAGTTTTCTCACTAATGTCCTTTTTCTGTTTCAGGATCCTGTGTGGGCCCCACATCACATTCTGTTGTTATTTCTCATTTTTTAGGCTCCTCCTCTCTATGATAATTTCTCATCTATCGTGACTTTGGTCAGCTATTCTGTAGAAATGTCCCTCAATTTGGGTCTGATATTTTCTCATGATCAGAATGAGGCCAGCCATTTGGACAGTACCACAGCAATGATGCTGTGCCCTCCTCAGTGCACTGTATCAAGGGGTTCGCGATGTTGCTGTCTTATTTCTCCACCTTAAAGTTACTATTAATATCTTTCAAATAAATATCGTGGCAGAGATACTTTTAGACTATACAAATGTGCTGTTTCCCCTCAAACTTTCAGGCACTAATTTTAGCACTCAAACATGTATTCTGCACAAATCATTACTGGGGTTTTTTTAGGGGGGAGGATGGGAGTCCTAATGGTGATTTTCTAGTTCTCTCTTTTCTTCTACATTTATTAACTGGAGTTCTTCTTTAAAAACTGTCTCCTCTCTCCCATATATTTACTCATTTATTTATTTCAATATGAATTCACAGACATTTATTTTATCCTGGGGGTTAAAATCCAATACTGTCATTATTTTTTTGCTCAAACTGTTCCAGCTTTGGTGATCAGGATCAGGGTGATTCCTGTTTTCTTTTGGCAAGCCACCATCCTCTCTTGAGCCCTTAAAAGTCTCAAAGTTTTTTAGGACCAAATGTTCCTTGGATTATTTCATATTACTAAGCATGTACTCAAAGAAAACCATTACAGACAACCTAGAGAAGGAATACAATATTCTAACAGGTCAGTCATGCAAACTGACTAATCATTATTATACCCTATCCCAATTAGCCTTATAGTCCCAACAGCATACGCGTTACTAAAAGTTGAGTGTGGGGGTTCTGGATATCATTATGAATACATTTTCTTAAGAGTTTTAAACTAATTTATATCACCAATCTAACACTTTTACTAATGAAAAATTGCTGTGTTCTAAAGACATGGGTCATCACCAAACAATTGGTGGCCAAAAGTAGAAACGCCAGAACTAATGACAGATTCGTTAGCTAGACAAAGCGTCCTCTAAAACATAAAAAACACGTTTTTCTGGAATTCTGGGCAGGGAGAGGAGAAAAGATTTCAGACTCTGAAAGAAACTGGAGCTATTTTGCCCAGGCATAAGGGTACAAGAGCCAAGGCTAAGTTCATGTTCCAAAGAAGACCAAAAAGCCTGTAGTGGAGGAAACAACAAAGAATCCACTCCTGATTTTACCCAGCCCTCCCCACAGCTCAAATTGAACTGAAGACTGGTACCCCCAACACTACTCCCTGCCTGTTCAAAGGTGCACGATCACCTGCCATCTAAACAAAAAGACAAAAATAAAAACAAAAAAAGGGGGCAAAAGAAGACTATGACATGTTGTAGTTTGATGACTTGGTCAGTTTTCTCCCCTCTAGGGTAAGTTTTAATGAGGTACAATTTACATAGAGTAAAATGCACATAGTTTTAAGTTTGCATTGAAGTTTTGACAAATGTATATAGCAGTGTAATCGCCACCCTCAATCCTCCTTTATGCCCCCTCCCAGCTCCAGGAGGCCACTGATCTGTTTTCTGTCACTGTGGATTAGATCTGTCTTTGAGTTTCAAATAAATAGACTCACACAGTATATACTCTTCTTTTTGTGTGTGGCTACTTTCACTATGCAAAATATTTCTGAGAATCATACATGTTGTTGTGTGTTTTGTTTATCCAGTCTCCCACTGATGGTTATTTTGGCTTTTTCCAGTTTTTAGCAATCACAAATCTGAGATGAACATTCACGGTCAAGTCTTTGTGTGGACATATGTTTTCATTTCTCTTGGCTAAAATGCCTATGGCAAGCGTATATTCAACTTTATATGAAACTATCAAACTCTTTTTCCAAAGTGATTATACCATCTTGCATCCCCTCCTGCAAAGTAAGAGCGTTCCAATTGCTCCACATCCTTAGCAACACCTACTACTGTCAGTCTTTTTCATTTCAGCCATTAATGTGCGTATATAGTAGCATCTCAATGTGGTTTTAATTTGCAATTCCCCAATGACTAATGATGTTGAGCTATTTTTTTTTTTTTGCCTAGAATGCACTTTTATACAAGTGCAGTTGATGGCTTAACAGAAATGATAAGCCTGTACAATATTTATGGAGATCAAGGAGTTTGCCAATATGGTTATCTGTCGAAGCTGGGAGATGAGCATAAAGATTGTTATTTACTTCTACTCTAGTGTTTCAATTATATCCATTTAAAAAGTTAAAAATAAACAAACAAGAAGCCTGCTGAGTTGTATGCCCAGCTAATGTCTTAGTGTCTTAATTGAGGTATAAGGACTCAGAAAGAAACGAATGAAAGTAAAATGACAGCTCAGCTACTTGTCTAACCTAGGCACAGAATAACAGAATAAAGCATTTCTGACTCTGAGTTAAACAGATTTACAAGAACATACTATCAACTAACTCTAAAAAATTAACCAACTGACCCAGCCGAGTAAGTGTGTATGCTCTACATAAAGGCTTGTAAAATCAGGGACTTGGATGTAGAAACAGTAGACAGGAGACAAGACTGGAAAGGGGTGCTGGAGGATATCGCTATCCAGTACTTTGGATGAGACAATCAAAATCTGAAGGGGTTCAGCGAACTGGAATAATAGATTTGAGATCAGACAATAAGATTTCACAGGACAGCAATATTTAGGGAGATAATCTGCTTGCTGTATTTCTTAATCTGAATGTAACTGTTCTAGTGAAAAGAGTAATAGACATTAAGAGAATGGAATTTTAGCCGTGGCTCTTTTATCAATTTGCAGATGACTTATAACAACTTAGACTTCAGCCTCAGTTTTCTCCTCTGTTAAAAATGAGAAAACACCTGTCATACATTCCTCTCAACCTGGTTGAGGGAACAAAGGCTAAAATCGGTAAAATAAATACCTGGAAGAAAAAGTATAGAAATGTTATTTTGATTCTCACACACACTTGTGTGTACATATTAACAAAGCCGATCCAAGTTTTAAAAACTTTGGTTTTAGTAAAACCAGAAGACTATTTTTCCAAGTTTCAGACAAATATATACCTCAGAGGGTTGATACCACATAAGAAATATTCCAGTAGGGGAAAAACAAAAAAACAAAAAACCTTAAACACTACATCTATTGAGCACCAGTGACTCTAGTTTTTAAAAATTGTATTCCATATTCTTTGTATTATTAAACACTACATGAAAAGTAATTTGCCCTTTTTCTGATTACCCAAGCCTGCTGTTACAGTGAGATTCCCTGTAGACGCATTCAGAGCTTCCCTACCCTGTACAGGCTCTGCTGCTGTCTCATGGTACACAGCAGTGACATAGTGTCCTACAGTTGTGCCACCTCTGTCACACTAGTAGCTGTCCGTGGTTCCTGCTGTTATTGCAAGTCTTCCACGCTAGCACCCAGCCCTCATTCTGGGACTGGAATGCATGCATTTAGAACAACATTGAGAACACAATTGTTTCAAAAGCAGACCACAACTTTGAGTTCCATTTCTGACCGCTAACTCAGCATCCTCTCCAAGTGTCTTTTAAAGAGACTTATCCTCTTAAATAAGGCAGTACTACATTAAACTGATCAGTTATAAAAAGTACATTTAAAACTTCCTCCTATACTTAACCATTCTTAACAAACCACAACCATGTTATTTCAGTATGTATCCACATCCCAAACTTAAAATCCAGTAAGAGAAACTTCAAAAAGATGCAAACACATCAATAGTCATATTCATCTATAAGTATTAAGTATTATCTCATGGGAACAAATACAGCCAACTGGGGCCAAAACCACTCCCTTCAAATGACAGCTAAGAAATGTATTTTTGATTGGTAGAGACTGGGGTGAGAACGTTTCATGACTACCCACTGAAATCTTAGTCACAAAGGAGGCGTTGCCTACCCAACAAAGGACCGATCTTCTCCTAAAAGAATCCACAAATTCAATTCCTAAAATTTTTCCAAAAGCACAAAACTCAAAACTTCATACAGAAAAAAATATTCATTATCAGTTTAACCGATTTGTTTACATAACACCAGAATTTACTTCATTCAACCTTCTCAACTACTGAAGAATAATGATAAACCCCTTGCTGATAAAGTTTTGAGTTAAGAAAAATATGAACATGTTTAAAATACAAGTGCTAAGGAGAGCCAGTGCTTGGTTGTGGGGGAAGGTACAGCACATGGAGATTCCCCCCTCTGAAGCTTCTGAGGAGCAATCCACACTCGGAGATCTACAAGCTGTGGAAGTAACTACATCAGACTAGGGGGCTGATAACCAAACTCTTCCTTGTGCAACCAGTCCCTGAAGAGCCCATCTCTTGATCACCTAGATGCTGCCTGAAGCCCTAATTCTGCCTGTGAACGGCTGCACTGCCAGGAGAGGAAATCTCTTACTTAAGAAAAGCTCATCTCTCACTTCTGTTTGTCACCACGGAAAATCGAGAGTTCACAGTTCATACATACTGAAGGGTCTACTAAGTGCAGAAGTGGCCCCGTGTACTAGATGTTGCAGGAAAACTGAAGGTAAGTCAGAGGCCAAAATATGAGGTGCAGTAAGATGAACATCAAGAAAGTACGAAGTGTATCAGAATTTCATGTAAAGGGGAAAACGCATCCCATTGGAGTAATGAAAAGTATCTTTAAGGAGGAGGAGGTTTCAAGAGGATTGTAAGGAATAAACAGGATTTGCAAACTTTTGAAGACTTAGCTTATATTTGTAGTCATTAACATGACTTTACAGATATCTAGCAGTTCCTAGGTAGTATTTGACAAGGTGCAAGTAGATGTTCCCTGAAGAAATTTGAAAAAACCAACTGTGCACAGTGGCATGGTGGCTCACTGCCCATAATCCCAGCATTTGGGAGGATGAGGCAGGAAGATCACTTAAGGCCAGGAGTTCAAGATCAGCCTGGGCAACAACATAGTGAGACCTTGTCTCAGCAAAATATAAAAAAATTAGCCAGGCATGTTGTTGTGCGTCTGTAGTCCTAGCTACTCGGGTGGCTGAGGATCATTTGAGCTCAGGAGTTCAAGGTTGCAGTGAGCTGTGATGGCGGCCACTGTACTCTGGCCTGGGTGACAGAATAAAACCCTGTCTCTAAAAAAATAAGTTAAAAAAAAAAAAAAGAAAGAAAGAAAAGAAATTTGAGAAACCTATGTCACAGTTTCACAACAGATGGTAAATATTAAAAATCGTTAAGTTCTACATTAAATCTGCATAATATTGCTTTTACCCTATGAGTCCACACTTATTTGATCACAGAACCTTCTTTAGTTTTGCTTGTTTTCCCTACTTGTATTTACTGAAATTCTAACTTTCATAGGGTTTTCTTTCTGTGTTCCATCTGTGTCACTATCAAACTAAAGAACGTATGAGAGTCGGTGCTTTTTGTTTGGGGGGCGGTGGATACAGGTATCCTTTCCATTATTCTTAAAGAAAGTTGTGATTCTTTGTTTTCCCTTTTTCTAGTAATGAAAATGAACTCCAAAAGCACTAAATGCCTGTGATAAAAGTTTGAGTTAGTAACCAGCAGGGTTATACATTTATACATTTTACACATTACAACTCCCCGGGTAATCTTCTGTTGCAGGATTATAAATGCCATTAAGGAACGCTAGTACAGAGGTAGCAGGGCACCTGCAGAGGCAGCTGGAGTACACCGGACACTTCCTTCTGTTAATGAAAACCTTCTACTTCACAGTACTAAACAGACTTAGAACCAGTAATTTTCTAAAGAATCTGGATTTTAACTTGCTGCCACACTATTAACAAACTGGTGTCTAACCAAGACTCCTAATGGAAGTTCATAATGGAAGGGTCACAACGTAACTAAAACTCTTGGTTCATCTATTATTAGCCCCAACTTATGTTGTGTTTTCTTAACAAGTGCCAAAGGGAAGTTTTTAAACAACTACTTCACACTTCCACTTTCTGAAACCAACTGAGATGTCAACAATTGTAATAAGTGTCAGAATTTCAGAAAGGTGAAGTGTGGAAAACTGATGTATCAGAACAGGCAAAACAGGGTATGATTTGATTTACACCTATGGATCATTTAACATATGCCTAGAGTAGTTACCACTGCAATAAAAAGATACGGCGCTTAAACATAAATGGAATTCATTTTATAATACTCTAATATTCACTTTAAGTCAGATTGGAATTCTTCCCCCTCAAGAGTTCAAAATAGTTAAAATTTATTAATATTTAACCTAAAGCTTCAGGGAGGTAGCTACATTACCAAGTCTATCAGCGGCTTTAAAAAAAGGTTATTATCACTTACAAAATAAATTTTGAAAACAATGATCCAGGAAAAGTATGCTCCTTAAAATGCTTTGCGGGCCAAATGGGAGTAAGTCCCGTAAGTAATTTTCCCAGAGAAATACCAGACTTCTGTCCCTGGTCCATATTTATTTACTGTGCTAAGTGCTGAGAGAACAGAGATGATCACAATCTAGATTTCTAACCAAATCTTTAGTACTTCTTAACTTGGGTGGGTTGGTGGGGTCTCTCTTGGAAGCTTCTGTGAATACAGCTGTCCCTCAGTATCCAAGAACTGGTTCCAGGACATCCCCCCATACCAAAATCCACGGATGCTCAAATCCCTTATATAAAATGGCATATTCCATTTAACCTATGTAAATTCTCCTTTATACTTTAAATCATCTGTAGATTACTTATGACACCTAATACAACGTAAATGCTATGTAAATAGTTTATACACTGTCCTGTTTTCCATTTGTATTATTTTTTATTGTTGTGCTGTTATTTTTATTGTTTTTTTCCCCCCTTGAATATTTTCAGTCTGTGGCTGGTTGAATCCAAGGATTGGAACGCGTGGATACAAAGGGCCAACTGTATAATGAAAACTATTAACCTACTCAGAAAAAAAGTGCATATACAAGTCTGCATGCAATTTCAAGGGATTTGTGGATCCCAGGTTATGAATGTCTGGTCCAGCAGACATCGGTTTATAAAAACAAACAAGAACAACAGGGGATGCCTGGTTAAGATTCCATCTGGGACCTGCAGATTCTCAGGATGTTATATTCAACCTCTCTGATTTTTCTCTTAATTTATCAAATATGAGAACTGTAAAGCATAGCATTTAAGTTGGATTATGCCTAAACAAGTACTCAGAAAACTTAGCTAAATTAAAATGACTCAAAGTGGCCACACACAAATGCCATCGTACCTCTTTCTTACAAATACCTTCCCCTCTGTACATTGCCACAATTATGGAACAATTTAATATCCACATTCAAAAACTCTCCCTCTCTGCCCCTGGCCCTATGAATGATTTTTATTACAGAGAATTTAACATAGAGATAAACTTGTTTATATATTCTTAAATTAAGTTTTTGCTTGTGTATTTAATTTCCCTAATTAAATTGGAAGTACTTTGTGATCAAGAACTATGTTTTCACATTTTCTTTTAAAACTTGAGCCTCTATAAAACAGTTCTTGAAAAGGAAGATTATCAACATTTGGTACTACATGATCAAGAACTGCTGTGTTTCTTTCCTCATGTGACATCTTAACCAGTAAGTCCTGAATTAAAAATCCCCACTTTAAAGTCTTCTCAGAACCGAGATGCTCTGGAATGTGTTCCAACAGGCGGGAATAAGTCTTTGTACAATAATCAATCTCCTTCACAGCCGAATCCACTGGGCCCAATTTGAAAATGTTAAAATTAAGAGAATTTGGAGATACCTCAAGCAGATCTTTGAGCTGATGGAGGTGGACCTAAAATGGAGTAGCTTGGATGAGATGCATTCCACAGGCTTGTGCAGCAAACTCATCCATATGAAATTCATGTGCGTGTATTTGTAATGAAATAATCCCAGTTCAGGGCAAAGGCACCAAAAGTAGAGCTGTGGCTTCTCCCAGGGGCCTCCTAATAAAATTATAACCCACCTGCTAATGATGGGGAGTCTATCTTTTCCCACCAACCAATCTTCCTTTCAGATGAAACAGGATCCCAGTGTTCCCTACCCCAACCTCTTCTCAAGACACACCAGCACACACTCCTTCAGACAGACAGACATTCATGCCTGCCCACATTTCTCAAGCAATCCCCCAAATCTACCCATGCATACACCCCTCAAACACACATACCCTTCAAGCACATACCAAGAAACCAATGCACACAAACACACCATCCAAATCCCTAAGTTCACCCAAAATACAGATGCTCACATGCCTTTCTGCTGCTTACCTAGAAAAGCCAACAACACCTAATATATTACATGCAACCTAATCATATCCTTTAAAAATACAATCCATTCATACCTTCCAATGCATATACTACAACCCAGAGCCACTGCCACCAGCACCACTGAAAGTAGACTGGGTGGTTCTAAAATTTGCCCATGAATACCTTGACAGTCCTTCCTTCAAAAAAAAAAATTAGGGAGCCTAGTTTTCTTCTCCTCGACTGTGGGCTAGACTCAGTGACTTGCATCTAACAAACAATATGAGGTAAGTGAATTCTGAGATATAAAAGGAATTCTGGCTTCCTACTTGCTCTCCCTTGGACCACTGGTACAGGCCAGCAGTCACACTCTATGAGGACTCCCAAAGCTTTATGGTGAGGTTCCTATGGTGAGCAACTAAGACCTGCCTATCAACAGCCAGAAAGGAACTGGGGTCTTCAGCAAAGTCATGTGAATCATCTTGGAATGCAGACAGATCCTCCAGCCCCAGTCAAGTCATCAGATGACTGTAGCCTGAACCATGCAACTAAACCACTCCTGAGATTTCTGACACTCAAAAACTGTGAGATAATTTTTAAGTTGCTAATTTCAGGGTAATTGTTATGTGGTGATAGACAACTAATGCATAGACACACATATCCTGTACCCCCAATATTCAATATTTTTTTTTACAAAGCAAAAATGCAAAGAGAAAAGAGGATGCAATTTTCTCCAAAATCTTTAAAGTTATACAGTCTGCTCAGATATACTCTAGAGCGAATAATGGCTAATTTAAGGAAGCCAGAAGTTAATCTTAATTAAGATAAGTAACCCAGCTCTGACCTCAGTCAACTCTTCAGATATTGAATCAAATTTTGCCAATAATATTTTGTCAACAGTACTTATTGTATTCCTTTAGACAAGCACAGGGTTAGATACTAACTCTTTTAGGCTTTGTAGGCCCAGAGGCAAAATCAAGAATATTATATAGACACTTACATAACCACCATGTAAATATGTAAAAACCCGCCAGGTGCAGTGGCTGACGCCCATAATCCCACCACTTTGAGAGGTAGGAGGATCACTTGAGGTTAAGAGTTCAAGATCTGCTGGGGAACATAGCAAAACCCCGTCTCTACAAAAAATTTACAAAAGTATATTAGCTGGGCATGGAGGTGTGCACCAGTAGTCCCAACTACTTGCAAGGCTGAGGCAGGAGGAATGCTTGAGCCCAGAAATTTGAGGGTACAGTGAGCTATGATCAGGCCACTGCACCCCAGTCTGGGTGACAGAGCAAAACTCTGTCTCTAAAAAATAATTAAAATAAATAAAAATAAAAATACAAAAGCCATCCTGAGTTCCCAGGTCCTAAAAATACAGGTGGTAGGCCGTAGTAGTTTGCCAACTAGAGTCTAGACTACAAAAGGTATGTGGTCTCTCAAATTACAGCAAATTCAAAACTTTCAGTGTTTGTATTTTGAAGGAATTCCCCAAAGGCTGCAAAGTATGTAAATCTTAAGAAAACAGCCACAAAACCTGTAGCTAGAATAGTTGCTTTTTCATGAGAGTAAGGTTTGCCATTACAAAGTTACCAATATTTTTTTATACACTGAACAACTGAGCCCTAAAAACAAAGACATGTGGTCCTGTTAAACTGGAGGAAATGTACATTTGTCTTAGGGATAGGCAAGGGAATTATGTGGCCTGAATGTTTGTGCTCCCCTCCCCCAAACCCATATGTTGAGATCCTAACCCCCAGGGTGATGGCATTAGGGGGTGGGGCCTTTGGAAGGTGATTAAGTCAGAGCCCTCATGAATGGGACCAGTGCCCTTATAGAAGAGGCCTGAGAGAGAAAACCCCTCTCTCCTTCCAACATGTAAGGACAGCGAGAAGGTGCCAGGAACCAGACACTGAGTCAATCTGCCAGTGCCTTGCTCTTGAACTTCCCAGCCTCCAGAGCTGTGAGAAATAAACTCCTGTTGTGTATAAGCTACCCAGTCTATGGTATTTCATTACAGCAGCCTGAACAGGCTATGGCAGGGGTGGTAATTTCAGCAAATAAATCTATCATCAAGAAAATAGGGGGTTTGAGTGGCAGGGCTGACATACTGGTTACCCAACGTAGCAAGCAGTTATTCAATTTATCTTCAACTATTACCATTACCACATTCTCCAACTTAAAAATTCCTCAAGTTACAGGCTTCATAGTATATTGAGAGAGGGAGAGAGTGGGCGCGCGAGCAGAGGCACACACGTACAACTCTGTAAACTCAACTTAGTTTGCCCAATGGAGCCCTGGAATGAGATCAAATCAGATTAAACCGGCTCTCGCAACAATACAGTAGTCAGGAGATCTCCAACATCTAGCCCTTACATTCTTCAACTAGCTGGATGACCCTTGCCCAGTCAATTGTTTTCTCTGGGATTCAGATTTCTCATGATGAAGCTATAATTTATAATATCTGAATTCTCTGAATCAGAAAAATCCAGGACTCTAATATACATTTAAAACAAGTGTGAAGAAGCCTAGAATAATTCAATTTTGTCTACTTAACAGATACTAGGTGGTGAGCAGGTGTTCTTATACTAAAAAGAGGCAAGAAAATGAAAAGAAATTAAGGTCTGGAAAATACTCCATTTGCTTGGGTTCTCACATTAAGAAAATTTTTCTATCCAAGAAGTCAGTGAAATGTTTTCTAAAGGGAATGCCAGTTCTCTTGTTTAATCTGTCTTAAGACAGTGTTTTGTCTCTGTCTCTAAAATTATAGATCCATTACTCTTCCCAGTAGAATTCTTTTTCCCCCAATAAAAGCTGCCCTTCTCAAGTGAATATATCACTGAAAGCACTTGAAATCAGTTTGGTGGACCAATCTATGACCTGGAATACCCTCATAGGAAAAATAATAGGATCAAGCTACATCTGCCACAAATGGCAAGCCGAGTGCTCACTGTGAAATTATATATAAAGCCTCGCGCTCGCTTGGCTACACAGGCTCCTGCTTGATGGCTGAGAGCATTACCCTATATTTGGCATCTGATAACAGGTAAGGATCCAGCCTGGATCCAAGTACAACATGTACTGAGAAATTGTTTAGTCTTCAAAATTTTAGGCACACTTAGCATAACGTTGTGAATGTACTGAACACAGAATTCATATTAAAGTAATATTCTTTAAAAACTGGAAAACACTTAGCATAACGTTGTGAATGTACTGAACACAGAATTCATATTAAAGTAATATTCTTTAAAAACTGGAAAAATATTAAGTACTTTAGGGAAAAAAAATCACTGTTTTCAGAAAACTTACATTGTATTAAATTTATTTTAAAATAAATTTAGCACTGCACCATGGCTAATCAACTCCCCTCCAATAAATCTATTTGTATATATTCCTTTAATGTGGTTTGAGGAGAGGGATAGAACACAACTAAGTATTTCAAAGTAAAGAGTGGGAATGAAATAAATATTTAACTGAGCTTATTTGGTACTCTGCAAAACAAAAGCAGAAAGTTGTGACTAGGAAAAGGAATAAATATATAACATTTTTGCTATGGTTGGTTGAACTCCAAATTCTGAGCTTCCAGGTAGCTCTGATGAAAAAGAAGACAGTAAGAGAGGGATGAATTAAGGGAGGGAAAGAGGGGCTGCCAGCAAAGAAACAGAGTTCCTGAGGGTAAGAAAAGATAGGGTCCCTGTACCTTTGACACCTACAGGGTTTAACAGCCTCTGGTTAGCTCTGCTTGATCCTTGAGGGAAGAGAGCCTTGGGGCAAATGGACTAAGTAGTGTCTGATCTTTCTTAAATATAAACTTTTGGGGATAAGTTGAATAGAAAGCAGTTTGAGGAGACATTTTTCTGAGGGCCTAGACATCAGAAACTAGATACAGAGGCAGGTGCTGACGTATGACAAAAATCAAGGCATTTAAATCAGGTCAGGCCATCCCACCTCATTGCAGGGTGAACAGCAGAGCTTTGCTGTAGGCAAAGCTTCATTCTTTGTTAGTTGGCGAGCTCACCTCAGCACCTGTACAAGTACTAAACGACCTCCCCAAAGCTCTCTATACCACAGGCCATTTAAGGTAACCTTCGCATGGAAATTTTCAGAGTAGGTGCCCTCCAGCATCACAGAAAAGCCTTCAAGATACTGCCATGGATATCCCAGCTTTGACAGTGCTTTCCGGTGAGCTTAACCACTAAATAGGCTTAGGCTTCCCACAAAGCTACTCATTAGCCAACAACACTGATAAATCTCCATGCATCTTATTCCTGGGACAATTAAAAACAGCAATTAATGAGAAAAAAAAGGTACCAACCATGATTATCGCTTTTTCCTTGTATTAGGATTTATTTTCTTTTCATCTGTGGGTAAGTCCAGACAAAAAAGAATAGTAGCCAATCTGTCTGTGGGCTCTTCCCACTTAGAATATATTTAGTTCAATTTCTTCTACAGTAGTACCACCTTATATATTCCAAGACCCTCAGCGGCCTGTTGATGTGTGAAGCTTTGGACAGTACTGAACTCTATATATACTAAACTTTTTCCCATACACAGATATTTATAATAAAGTTCAGTTTATAAATCAGGCACAGTAAGAAATTAACAGTAATAATAAAATAGAACAATTACAACATATACTGTAATAAAAATTATGTGAATATGGTCTCTCTCTCAAGATGTGTTGTTGTACTGTACTCATCCATTTTTAGACAGAAGTTGCCACAGTTAACTGACACGGCAGAAAGCAAAACCTCAAATAAGCAGGGACTGCTGTATTTTACAGGTGACAAAAATGCAATGCAAATACTAAGTGATCTGCCAAAGTTTTACTGCTATTCAGTGCGTTCTATCTCCTGGGTACAGTGGTCTTGCTTTTTAAATTCCATAGCACTGCCTTCCTTATAAAATTCATATTAAGTATCTTAGAAATAATATTGATATTATGTGAAAATACATTCCTAAAGTTATTAGTAATTTGTCTTAAGACTCATGTGCTATTAATAAGCAAACAATTACTGAACAAGTGGTTTGCCTGCCGAATTAGAACTTCAAAAGGTTTGGATTATCCCCAACTCTTAAACATCAACCTAGAGAAATCCTAACTACCTTATTTATGTCAGTAAATTTTGCTACAATAAGCACTGGCTATCATTAGATAACAATTCCTCTAAAAAATAACCACTCTTTATAAATACTGACTATTTATTTCTCCTCGACAATGTTTCTCACCCTGCCTCCTAAACAGTCATCCTGTAGTCATTCCTCAAAGCCCAGAAATGACAAATACCCAGCATAAATGCTCTCTCTCCTTTCCTTTCCTATGAAACATGGCAGGGCCCAACAGGGCTCCAGATTCCTCAAAAGTACACTCCAGGAAGCTCACATAAAACCCCTCATCCTACTCTTTTCTCACATCTAATATTTCCAGTGCCTTCTTACCCTTTCACTTTACCATCTACCCCAATGCCAAATTCATCTTTTAAAATACTGTTTTGATCCTTGATCCCTTTCCTAAGACCTTCTATGTCTTTCAACTAAAACGTAAACCACACAATTTGATACCAATCTAATGCCTGCCTTTCCCCAGCAAGATCCCTATACCACAAACAAACAGGTCTGGCTACTTACCTTTTCTCACTACCTTTCACTCCCAAACCTGACCACCACTACCATTTCTCCCTACTTCTACCTCCAATTCACAGTCTTCTCTGACTGTTCCTGTTTATGACAATTTCTCCAGTCCCAGAAGGCTTTGCATGTTATGGCATATTAGCTCTCCTACTCATTGTTCTATAGACACATACAGCTAATGGAATTTCTGTCCAGTTATCTTGTACTTTCATTAATTCATTCATTCCTTCATTCAACGTAAGCTTTATCTCAAGCACTGTGGAGATACTAGAAACACAACGGTGCATAAAAATAGGCAGATCCTTGCTCTTAAAAGTGGGAGCCCAAACAAGCAAATAATCACACACATAAACAGAAAGCTGCAAGTGAGGGAAGTGTTCCGAAGTGTTCAAAGACCGTGGCCATGTCTTGTGGCCATGTCTCTGGTGAGGGAGTCAGCCAGGGCTGAGGAGGGAGGAAGTGTCCAGAATGGGTGGTGTCTCAGGCAGGGTAAACATGGAAAATGGCCCTGTGATAGGAAGGAAAAATCATACATTGTTAGTTAACACTAAAAAAAAAGACCACGGTGGCTGAGTTGCGGAGACTGAGCCCCACAAGATGAACCAAGAACTGCAGACAGAGAGCCAGTTTGGTGCTGCTATTAGGAATCACGTTTTCTGCTACTATGAACCCCCTATGCTGTCCATTATTGTACTATCTAGTCATAAACTTAGTATTAATTTGTTGAATAAGTCATATGCTTCAATAGGAACACGCTGAAAGATCAAGCAAAACATGCACAAGCTGCTGAAGAAATAAGCAGCCTGGTAGGCAAACCCACCAGATCACGTCAGTGATTCTCAACCATGCTTACCCCTGGGTCTGCGGTTTAAAAACCTGACTGCACATTAGATCAGTTTGAAAACCTGTCATGAACAATGATGCTCTGGCCCTACCAACACAGTGACTTAATAGGTGGGTGATGGGGCTCCCCTAGGCAAAGGTGTTTTAAATAGCTCCCCAGAAAACTCTAATGTGGAACTGAGAGAACCACTTGTCTTAGGAATAACTCTCCTAACTTCTCAAAAGTAGCCTTCAGTTTTCTCACAACCCTTCCACAAAACACTAGACGTCCCCCCTACATGATGCCTCATAGATTCAACCCAACTCCTGGAGTCCCCGAACATATCTGAATAGCAAAATCTCAGAAACCAAACTCATTCTTTTCACACCTTTCAAATAAGCAAGCTTGTATCAAAAAAGAAGTAGAGGGGGTGCAGCGTTGGGTTGGAATAATAAAGCTACCTTCAAATTAAGCAATTCAGACTTGAATACTCTAGTTGAAAATCTAGTCTGAGAGCAGGGGATTAAAAATCCATGAAGTTAGAGATAAAATGAGAAGATGGGTGACTTTTGTCCAAAAGAGAAGCTTCTCCCCACCCCCCATCAAAAAAGGAAAAATAGGGAAAGGGAAACCACTGGATTCACGGTTGCTTCTTGTGTCCCAGTTAAAAAGCTTTTGAGAATCTGACACACAAGGACAGACACCGAGTCCCAAGAAATTGGAAGACGGGAGTGCATTCAAAACCGCTCCTGAAGTTCCCGGCAAATTGTAGTTACAAGAACTCAAATGCAAGTCAAATATAGGTCAATTCTTAAGCTATTAAAATTGCCTGACTGTAAGGAGAAACACCTTGGCTAAAGTTTATGCTTTGTTATATAAGAAAATTACTAGGCAATGTTATCTGTAATAATAGCACACTACCCCTAGTATTGGCTATATGCATGGATAACATTTAGAATAACTTAAAACTAAACACACCTTATGAATAATTTTAGATTTCACTGGCAACTTGGGCTTATCTGTGCATCTATTCACTATCAGGTTACTGTGCATCCTTGAAAACAAATGTTTAAACTGAAGCATAAGGAAATTTTAACGTTAAGTAGGCAGTTTTGCACATAAAAAAAATCAAGACTTGATTACCGAAATTTATCTCAAAAGTAAAAGATGCAATGCAATTTTCACCTTCTCTATTTTAAAACTAAAGCCATTCTAAGAACCATTACAAGTGCCACAATGAGAAAATTTCAATTAGTTCTAAGAACTTTCCATTCTAAGATGAACCTGGGCCAACTATAAATCACATCATCCTGGCACTACTATTTGAAGTCACTTTCCACTTCTAGAGTCTCACCCCAATGCCAGAAGTGCCTTTCATTACGCATCCCACTTAATGCCCACAATCTCTCTGGAGTTACACTTGTATAGTCTCTACTGACCAGAGTATATAGAGACTGATGTGAGAATGGATTATTGGGCTTCTTAATGCTTGTACCTCCTGTTAGCTAAAGGCTGAACGCTTGGCATTGTGCCTAAACTATGTAACACATGTGGATCTGTCAGCCTTGACACAGGTGTCATATGGAGTCTTGAATGAATGAATGAAAAGAGAAACAATGTCTGCTTAGCAAATGCCTTAGCCTCTAAAACTTCTAAGTTAAACACATGTGAAATATTGTTGTTGTTTCTTTAAATCTGTGAACAAGAACATTCCATTCCCCTTTTGAAGACATAATTTAAAACACATTTCATGCATATTTTTATTTCCTTCCCAAACACAGTTATGCTTTTGGGAAAAAAAGGGATGACTTAAAAATGTCTTCCAATAGAAATCCTTCTTTTAACAGCTGAATTCTTGAACATGCATTTTGTGCCACAATCACCATTAAGGCATTAGTTATGTCTTTATATTTAAGTATTGATTGTAACTCTTAGAGCTGACAGAAATAATGCAAAATTAATTTATCACACATCGGGCATCTTTTTCAATTTCTCTCCATGTGGTACTCATAAGTTATTTCTATAAACTGAGCAACTTAATACCTCTAAAATCATTTCCTTTACTTTTAGTGTGGCATTCAATTGATGCAGCTTAAAATACTAAACTACCACTTCCTACTAAACTTTTTTTTAAGGTAATGAGCCTGTTTTACACTGGGCTAAGTTCAGTGACAAAAAAAGTGAAAAGATAATACAATTCCCTTTTCGGAGATTATGATTTAAACCTATAAACAACACAAAATATTCAGAGCATACAAAGTAAAAAACTAAAATACTTGATGCACACTGCTATGGTTTGTGTCTCTGCCAAAACTCATACTGAAATTGATTCCTGATGTGGCAGTGTTGGGGGTTGGGGTCTAGCGGGAGGTGGGTCATGGGGGCAGATACCTCCTGAATATATTAATGCCACTGTTTCAGGAGTGAGTTCTTGCTGTCTTGGGACTGGATTAGTTACCGCTACTGCAAGGAGAGCAAGTTGTTCCTTCTTGCATACATACACACACTTCCTTCTCTCCGTATTCTGCCATGCACTGAAGGAGCACAAGCCCCTCACCAGATGGGTTGCCTGATCTGCCTGATCCCAACCCCCCGAATCATGAGCCAAATCAACTTCTTTTCTTTGTATATTACCTTGTCCCAGGTATTGTTATAGGTATTGTTATTACAACACAAAACAGACCAAGATGCACACTAAATATTGAATAGCACCTTCAGTGGACTCACAGTGAATGGAGAGGCAAAGGAGTTACAGCAGTATGTTGCAATAAATCAGGACTTCCTATAAAGGGCCTAAAACTTCTCGATATCTTAAGGATCTACTTAATTCAAATCTCTGGAAGTGAGGAAAGGAAGCCGACAAGATGCTATAAGGCATTTCAGAAATAAATGCAATTAGAAAGAAAGATTGCACATAGGAACCGAAAACTTAAATGAAGTGACCTGCTCTATCTGTCCTATAGAAGGTACAAAAGCATGAGAAAAAACGTTATCAAGACAGGTGGCTTTCAAGTTTAAAAAAACAGATAAGATGTGTATAGCCAAATACTTGAATGATGACAATTTTATTTTCATGTCTTCATTGGGTGATTAATATGGTTAAGTAACTCACTGAAGTGGGAAGTTAAATCACTGGATTCTTAGGTCTACTTTCAAAAGTTTGTAACTTATTTTTCTCCCAAAATTCTGAGTTTTCACAATACATTACCACCATTCATCAGATGATCTTTTTAAAATACCTAATATGCATCATCAAAGTGTGATCCTTCCTCACAGAACAACCAATGCTCATCGTAAGAGAACTTAAAGGTTTGACTTATTCCTTCAGTATATAATTAGGACAAAAACAAGTAACTGGTTTCCCAAGCAGGCAAAACCGGCTTCACCTTTATTCCCCACCAAATTTGTAAAGGCAAAGTCTGAGAGATACGGTGTGGAGGGCAATTCTTCAAAACAACACAACCACCACCCCTCCTCACTTTCCTCTTCCATGCAATTCATTCTTCTGCAACTCAAGTTACTGTACCACCTACTTTCAATGTATTTTCTGGACGGGTTATTTTTATCCTCATCTTTTAAATGGGAGTAACAAGAGGTGTCTTCATGGTGGCTGTAAAATTTTTATAGGTAAAAATCATCCATAAAATGCCTTGTACTGGACCTGGCTATAATGATCACTCAATAAATGGTTATTACCCCACCTCCCGCTTTAGATCAAAGTACAGCTCACCTGAACTTAGTTTATCACAGAGTGTCAAAGTTCATTCTTCCACTGTCACAGATTACACCATTCCCTTCCTCAAATAGACTATGGGCCAGATCTAAGGTCTTAACTTCACAATGCATTCCCACGTAGTGCTGGTGTTTCTAGACATTCTCCAGAGGCACCCTTTGCCTAGACGGCTCTATCTGGACCCCAATTCAACTGATAGTGTCATTCTTGTTAATTATACCTTGAAGTCTCACTTCTTTCCTTGACTGAGCAAATATTTACTGAATATCCATCCACTATATGCCATGCTTTATTTATTACCCTAACTGATTGGCAAGAGGAGTGACAGCTAGGAACCTCCCAACAATTCGAAGTTAAAATTAGTTAGGTTTCACTACACTTCATGGGTCTATTTTGTTGCTTTCTCGCTTCCAACACACTTGCTTATATATTTTCCACAAAATTTCTCAAAACAACAACCTCGCAAATGAGAAAATGATATAAGAGGTCCAGCGATGAGGGTGACTTTTTAAGACATTAGCTAGTGACAATGCAGGCAATCTCATCTAGGTCTTCTGGGTGCATATCTCCTTTGAAGGTCTATTTATTTATTTTTAAATACCATGCTGGCTCATTCTCTCCAATTAATTACATACCTGTATCTCAAGTATTTATAGATGTACATCACTCAGAACATGCTTTAATGTTTTTATGCTCTGGACCAGCTGTGCTTATGGGTTCAGTTAGCTTGAGTGTGGTGTTTGTTAATGCAGTTATGATTGTATTTCTAGCTCCATGCAGGTCAAGGTGTTCTGCTGCTGGTGCTCATATACTGCCACTGTCTCTACAGCCAACTTTACTGTAAAATGCCTACATTACACAGCAAAAGTATATAAATACCAGCCTGAGCAAGAGTTAGACCTCGTCTCTACTAAAAATAGAAAGACATTATCTGGCCAACTAAAAAATATATAGAAAAAATTAGCCAGGCATGGTGGCACATGCCTGTAGTCCCAGCTACTCGGGAGGCTGAGGCAGAAGGATTGCTTAAGCCCAGGAGTTTGAGGTTGCTGTGAGCTAGGCTGATGCCACGGCACTCACTCTAGCCCGGGCAACAAAGCGAGACTCTGTCTCAAAAAAAGAAAAAAAAATAGAAAAAAAGTATATAAATAAACCATTCAACAGTCAACTAAGACATCTTAGGTGTTGACAAACTTAACAGTCCCTGCCCTCTAGGGATGGGCAGAGATAGGAGTGTGGAGACAAATCTGTAAAATATTTTTTTTTAATGTGAAAGATAATGGTTACAAGCCCAGGTACTGCGGCACTAAACAGGGAATACTAACTTTGTGCTGGCAGATGACAAAGGGGTTCATAAAGGAAATGACTAGGGAGTCTTCAAGTTCAGTCAACTAGATGAACAAAGAGAACATCCCTAACAGAGGGGAATATAAGGTGAGACATAAGTGCAGGGAACTCTAAGCACATTATCACCAGAAAGGACTGTAGGTATTAACTAAGTATTTGGGTCACTGGAAGACTAAAAGCATATTCCAGGTGGTAATGTCTCAAATAGAAAGAACATCTCTGCAGCCAGTTTTGTTTTGCATTTGTAAATATGCATGAAAAATGATTATATCACAGTGTACTCTTCTCTAGGTCCACAGCTTTTGTCAGTAACAACCCTAGAACACCCAAAAAATGATCTGAGTGATGACTGTCTGCTCAATTCTCCCAAGGATCTATATAACTAGTACCACTCTGAATGTGGAGGGGAAAAAGTAATTGACTTCCTACAATGGAAGTTTTGGAGTAGCAGTGCTTAATTCTCTCAGAATTCGTTAAGAAAGGCTGTCAGGTATAAGCACTCTGGTTTTGCAGTTATCTTACTACCAGAACACATAAAACTCAACCGAGATTGTGCTCTTGTCTGAAAGCTAGTAAACAGTAAGAAACTTTCACTGTTGTCACATTATTCTGTCAGAGGTACGAGGAAGAAAAAGCAATAAGGTAGGCTATTTTCCACAATCTGTAAAATATTAGCAAATAACTTAGTTGCTAAGCCTATCAGATGAGGTACTTATTTAAAGCAAACTTTTGTTTAGACCACAGTGCACAAATTAGAGGATTTAGAGCTGGGAAGCACCACTGAGTGCTAAGTTTGAGCCTTTCATTTTATAGATCAGAAAACAAAAGCCAGAAAAAGTTTAGGTGACTTGCCCCAGGTCACACATGGTGCTCAGGGCAGAGGCCACATGGAGCCCAAAGTTTCCTGGACAGTGCCTTTCGGAAACTGCCTGTCCTCTTTTCAATCTACAATACCCAACTTCAAAAAATAAAGAAAATGGATGTCTTCCTGGGGTAGTAATTAGTATTAGCAATGATGGGGAAGAAAAGGCATTGCTTTGCAATTCTTCCTAAAGTTAGCATTTATAGTCACTTGAACACAGTATTATAACAACAGCTTATCTGGTTATATTTCAGTGTCAATTTTTTAAAGTACGAAAATACTGTACACTGACAAATTGTTTGCTGTATTATTGACATTGCTATTTTAGTCAATGAGGAACTCCAGTTACTATCAGGAGCAATATTCTCTGTACTAAGAACATCTAATTTATAGATATCCAATTTCACAGTAATTTATTAAAAATTAAAAGTTAAAAATAAAACTCCTATCTTCTATAAGAAGATAGTTTACAAATTCAATTTTAATAACACCTTATGTTTCACTTACACCTTTGCTTTACCACAGGGAATAAGCAAAGCTTGAATTTCCTTGGCTGAAACAAACAAAAAAAGTTACTTTATCTTCACTGTGCTACAGGGGTATTTTTTTCTTTTTTGAGACAGGGTCTTGCTCTGTCATCCAGGCTAGAGTGCAATGGAGCAATCATAGCTCACTGGATCCTCAAACTCCTGGACTCAAGTGATCCTCCTGCCTCAGCCTCCTGAGCAGCTGGGGCTACAGGCACATGCCACCACGCCCAGCTTTTTTTCTATTTTTTTGTAGAGAAAGAGTGGTCTCTTGCTCAGTGGTCTTGAACTCCTAGCTTCAAGCATTCCCCCCATCCCCCAAACTTGGCCTCCCAAAGTGCTAGGATTACAGGCATGAGCCACCACACCAGCATGCTACAGGTTTTAATAGCGGTAGGTTTTACCTATCTTTTGCCATGAACTATTTAGAAATTTAAATAGAATTTAAATAGAATTTAGAATTTATATTCTAAACCATATAGACATCTCAGGACACAAACCTAAGGACATTTTACATATAAAGAGAACAGGCAATCACCTTTAACCCAGAGGACAAATTCCAAACCAAAAATTAGCAAAGATTAAGGATAATACAGCCAATTCATAAATTTGTGATGAGAAGCCATCTCAACATTCATCCCTGGAAACTCATGTAAACAAAGGATCTCCCACATCCAAGAAACGATTTTGTAAGTGATGAGGACTATGGATGCACCTTAGAAGCGTTAAAGGCCCAGATATGCAGGGAGACAAAAGTGAGGCTAGTTCAATTTTATAAGTCAAAAAGATTCAGAAGGTTTCCAATCAATCCTCATGCAGCTAGACCAATGGTGAGAATCAGAGACAATAGATATAATTGTTTTTCTACACGGTACCAAATAGGATTCCATTATTTGTTAGCAGATTTAACTTTTTATGGAAATCCTGCTTACATGAAGTAGAGCAGCATGGTAGCAGCATAAGTTTCCTGGTCATGTCAACATTCCCTTCCCAAATGCCCACGCCCACCCACCCTTTCCACTCCCAAAGACACTGAGAAACCAAGTGTATCAGAGAAATTGTTCAAAAACAGAAAGAAAAACAGGCAAGGCACGGTGGCTCATGCTTGTGATCCCAGCACTTTGGGAGGCCAAGGCAGGAGGATCACTTGAAGCCAGGAATTTGAGACCAGCCTGAGCAACATGGCAAGATCTCATTTCTACAGAAAAGAAAAAAAAAAGTTAGCTGGGTGTGATAGTGTGTGCCTGTAGTCTCAGCTACTCTCGAGCCCAGGAGTTTGTGGCCGCATTAGCTATGATCATGCCACTCCACTCCAGCCTGGGCGACAGAGTGAGAGTCTGTGCCTTAAAAAAAAAAGAAAAGAAAAGAAAGAAAAAATACAATGCATCATTAGGCTAAACACTGAAAGAAAATCCAATTAAACCATACAGTAAAAACGTAGCTAACAAGAGCAAAACCTATCATGCTTGGGGGAAAAACTAAAGAAGGAGGTTAAGTTGCCACCTGCTATCCACATTTCTTCACCAGTCTACAAAACACACTTCCTGGTTTGTAACTGAGGGGAAGCACACAAATTAACATTGGGTTGGAGACTGATCCATTCAGTTTATTACACTACGGTTGATATGAGGTCAAGATCAGGTAACCTATACAGCTACACGCAGCTTTGCTCAGCAAGACCCATCACCATAGAAGACTCAAAAACACTTACGCAAAGTCAGTTTCAAGCAAACTTCAAGATAGCAGATGTTTAAAAGATTATGACATGCTTATTAACACCTTCCATATTAACACTTCTGTGCATAAACTATGTTGGGAAAAATTATCTGCGAAAAGCAGTTCTCTATGTATAAGATAAATCTCCACATGACTATGGAAAATGCAAAACAAAAGAGATACCTTCCAAAAGGGCACAGCTAATTCTCTGATGAGAATGATCTCCTACAAGGGTTCATTTTTAACACATTGTTCCACTAACACTCCAAATGCCACACACACTTTCTTCCTCACACTAAATTCTCTCATTTAAGGAGCTTCTCAATGAAGCACTAATGAAAATTTCTATTAACTTTTTCCCCATCTTACCACCAAGTTTAGGTAAGTAATTTTACTTCTTACCAACAAAAATGTGTAGCTTTTGCAGAATTGTCCTGGCTTTTGTCAATGTGTAAACATGTATGGACCACAGGTATGGACCATATGCATATGAATCAGGAAATGTATGCTCCTGCTATGGTCTGAATGCATTGCCTCCAAAATTCATGTTGAAACTTAATGCCCACTGTAACAGTATTAAGAGGTGGGGCTTTTAGAAGGTGATTAGGCCATTCAAGTGCTGCCCTGTGGATGGGATCAGCGCCTTAAAGGGCTGGAGGGAATTAGCAAGGTGCTTTTGCCCTTCCCCCTTCCACCATGCAGGGACGTACCAAGGCTGGAGGAAGAGAGCAGTCTTCATCAGACACAATCTGCTGGCACCTTGATCTTGGACTTCCCATACTCTCAAGCTGTGAGGAATAAATTTCTGTCTTTTATAAATCGCCCAGTCTCAGGTATTTTGTTATAGCAGCATGAACTAAGGTAACTCCTTAGTCCATAATACACTATCATGTCCTAGCTGAGAGGTGATCTCAGGCCCCTGTAGCTTCTGCTTTTCATCATCAAAGTCACTTATGACATGTGGTCCATATATGTTTACACAATGACCAAAAGCCAGGACAATTCTGCAAAGGGGAGATTCATAAAAGATGGTTGATGCACAGAAGTGCTCAGGATACAGAGAAAGTACTCAAATAACCTCTTTAACTTGTACCCAGCTTGAAATCCACCTGAGAGGTTCATTTTCAAGTGTGCTGCCTTCTGCATATGAAGATGAAAGTAGGCACGAAATTCAACTCTAATGATACAATTAAGTGTATATTTTATAGTCCTTCAACATATTTTCTCCTCTTTTTTTTTAATAGTATGTATTCAAGATCTACCTGGCACTTGGATAATTTACTACTAGTGAGCTGATGGCAAATAAAGACCAAATTGAGATGTAAGTATAAAGGGAGGGGGGAAAAATGACAACAATTTGTCAGCTCTCAAGCCAGAATTATACTGCTGTACTCGATTTCCAGATGGCAATTTTTAAAAAGCTCAAATTTCAACAATAAAGTCTATGTCAAAAAGTTGCAAAAGGAGGCTGGGCTCTAGCACTCTGGGAGGCCCAGGAGGGAGGACTGCCTGGGCTCACGAGTCTGAAACCGCCTGAGCAAGAGCGAGACCCTCACTACGATGATGCCTCACTACACTCTACCCAGGGCAACAGAGCAAGACTCTGTCTCAAAAGCAAGAAAAGAAAGAAAGAAAAGAAAGAACAAAAAAGAAATTAAGGAGTTTTAAAATTTTTCCTCTATTAGTTCTATACAGAGTAAAGATAGATGAGAGACTTCAGAGACACTGGTTCCTCACTAGCTTGTACTTCTAATATCAGATGGCATTTGAGTTAGTTGTAATACATAAATATTGTGCATCTCAATCCAGCTTAATTACTTGCTCTTCAAGAAAATGTCCTGAGCAGGCTGCCTAGGCCTGATAATATTTATTGCTTTCCACTATAACATTATATACTGAAAACCAAACTTTTCACACAAGATTTATAATACAGTAGCCCCTGTTTATCCCGTTTGCTTTCCATAGTTTCAATTACTTTTGGTCAATACTGAATCAAAATTTCCAGAAGTAAACAACTCGTACGTTTTAAATTGCACACCGTTCTGAGCAGTAAAACGAAATCTTGCACTGTCCCCTTCCATCCCACTAGGAAGGAACGTGAATCATCCCTTTGTCCGCCATATATCCACACTGTATATACACCACCTGCCCATTAATCACTTCAACGACATCTCAGTTATCAGATCTACTGTTGCAGTACTGCAGTGTTTGTGTTCAGATAACCCTTATTTTACTTAAGAATAGCCCCAAGAGTAGTGGTGCTGGCATATTCTTATAATTGTATTATTATCAGTTATTGTTGTTAATCTCTTACTGTGCCTAATTTATAAATTAAACTTTATCATAGGCACATATGGATAGGAAGATACATAGTGTATATAGGGCTTGGTACTATCCATGGTTTTAGGCCTCCACTACAGGTCTTGGACCCTATCACCCATGGGTAACGGAAGACTACTGTACATTCAGAAGGTTCTTGGAGCAGAAATATAGACACTATAAATTGTTTTTTTCATTGTTGTGTAAGAAAACTAAAAACCAACAGTCAAGGCAAGGCAATACTCCCAACATGGTTTTAGGAACTGACTTAAAAAGGCTCATACATTATTCTTTCACTGATAAAAAAAAACTGCCTTCTTAAAAATTATAAAGTATAAATTGGACTCTGTCCCTTCCTGGCTGCTGTAAAAAAAATACCTGAGACTTGGTAATTTATAAACAGACTCCACCACAATTAAAACCTTTTGCTCTTCAAAAGGTATCAGTAAGAAAATAAAAAGACACATATATCTGTTAAAGGACATATATCCAGGACATAAAGAACTCCCTCCTTACAACTCAATAAAAAAAGACAACCTAATTTTTTAAATGGGTAAAATATTTGAATAGACACTTGATTAAATAAGATCTACAAATGCACAAGAAAATATGCTAAACATCATTAGTCATTTAAGAGATGCAAATTAAAACCAGATGAGGTTTCACAACACACCATCTCAAAAGGCCATAATAAAAGACAAAACCAAGTGTTGGTGAAGACATAGAGAAACTGGAACCCTCATATGCTGGTGGTAACATAAAATGGTACAACTTTTAGAAAATCACTTTGGCAGTTTCTTAAAAAGTTAAGCATCCAGTCACTACACAACTGAGCAATCTACTCCCAGATATTCACTCAAGTGAAACAAAATGTTTCTCTTTTGAAAAACAAATGCCCAAATATTTCTACCTAAATGTTTATTGCAGCATTATTCCTAACAGCAATAAATTGGAAATAGTCTTAATGTCCATCAACTAGTGAATACACAAAATACGGTTTATTAATGCAACAGAATACTACACAGCAATAAAAAGGAACGAAGTACTGACAATGCAACAAGGCAGACAAAACTCAAAAACATTATGCTAGGTGAATAAAGCCAAATACAAAAAACTATACACTGTATGATTGACTGACACAAAATTTCTATAGAGACTAAAAGCAGATCAATGGGAAGTGAGGATTACTAGCAAACAGTCATGAGGGAACTTTTGGGGGTAATGTTAAGTGTTCTAAAACTGGACTGTAGTGACAGTTGCACAGCTATGTAAGTTCACTAAGTCACTAAAGTGTTCTATGGCTGATTTGCAAGGTACGTAACTTATACTGCAATAAAGCTCTTTAAATGAAAATTTAACAACCTAATCTTCTAAAAGTTTTAAGAGGCTTTTTTAATTTTCAAAATATTCTCACATTTTATTCTTTTACAATAGATAGCAGGTTATGTTTTCAAGCATAAATTATATATATGATTAAAAGAAATTCAAGAGAGTAGTAATTTCCTATTCTAAGAGTAGAGATTTCTAACATAACACACATATTCCAGTCTTTGTTTTTTGTTTTTGTTTTTTTTTTTTTGAGACAGAGTCTCACTCTGTTCCCTGGGCTACAGTGCCGTGGCGTCAGCCTAGCTCACAGCAACCTCAAACTCCTGGGCTCAAGCAATCCTCCTACTCAGCCTCCCGAGTAGCTGAGACTACAGGCATGCACCACCATGCCCGGCTAATTTTTTTTGTATGTATTTTAGTTCTTTGGCTACTTTCTTTCTATTTTTAGTAGAGATGGGGTCTCGCTCTTGCTCAGGCTGGTCTGGAACTCCTGAGCTCAAACGATCCGCCCGCCTCGGCCTCCCAGAGTGCTAGGAATACAGGCGTGAGCCACCATGCCCGGCCACATATTCCAGTCTTATCAGTAAGGTTTTTAAAAAAAAATCAATGTCCTCCACAATGACTGGCTACCAAAGAGTAGCATGAAGGATTCTTTTGATGGAACCATTCTGTATCTTGACTGTGATGAATGCTGGTCAAAACAAACTATACATGTGATAACTAAATATGCACACACACACAGAGTACAGGCAAAACTGGGGGAGGCGGATCTGAATAAAGTCTGTGGATATCATGTCAATTTCCTGGATCTGATACTGTACTATAGTCATGTATGATGTCTGATGTTACCAATGGGAAAAATAGAGTAAAGCGTACATGAGATTTTTCTGTAGTTTATTTTAATAATGCATGTAGCATCTACAATTATCTCGATATAGTTAAGAAGATAAGTCAATGCCCTGTATTTGCACTACTACTTCTATAGAATACCAATACCTCACATATTCTGAGGCTGAATTATGTTTAAGTCCTGCAATATATTATACTTTCTTATGAGGCAGAAACCCTTTCCTGAAAAGAAGTAGAACTAAGAAATGCTGTGATCAAAATCAACTATCAACTACTGATTGCTAAAAAGCAGAGGAAAAAAGTGGTAAAGAAATTCAGCACTTATAATTTTCATAACAAGATGCATAAAACAATCTCTGGAAGTGGATTTAAAATTTTCACACGGGACAGGAACAATCTTATTAATCAGAAAGTATTTTCTAGAGTGTGGTATAGATAGAGTCATGCCTTCAAAAGCATAAAACACACAATATACACATCTTTCATTCTGAATTCCAGATTTACCAAGAAAAAAGTTCAAACCACTAACCTTAGGACCCTGACATCTAACAAAGAGGATCTGGTAGGATAATCTGAGCATTCTGATTAGTAGAAAGAAGTATCACAATAAACTGCCATTCTGATTGTACATTACTCTGTTCAGAGCCTGATTTCCTCTTGGTCTATTACCCCCACAAATACAAATAGGTTCCAAAGCTCAGTTCCTTGAATTCAGTGACCTAATGACGGCACCCAGCTGGTCTCCAAATGGAATCGACAGGTACAAGGAAAAGGAGGATTGGGGGTGGGGACAGGAATGAGGAAGCCCTCCTTTCCATTTCTACAAAGGGAGTAGATATAAAGGAGCCATGGGGAAAAACAGTAACATTACCTGATGGCTGTAACAAGATGAGTACACACAGCTTCTGTCCCCTGAACTAAACAGATCACTAGGCTCACGCCTGTAATCCCACCACTCTGGGAGGCCGAGGCCAGAGGACAGCTTGAGGCCAGCAGTTTCAGACCAACCTGGACAACATAGCCAGAACCTGTCCCTACAAAAAATAAAATCAGCAAGGCGTGGTGGTACCCGCCTGTAGCTCTAGCTACTTGGGAGGCAGAGGTAGGAGGACTGCTTAAACCTAGGAGTTCAAGGAGTTTGAGGCTGTGGTGAGCCATGATCATGCCACTGCCCTCCAAGCGTGGGTGACAGAGCAAAACCCTGTCTAACCAACAGCAACAAAAAAGAAAACCAAAGGATGAAAAACACAAGGAGACTATAATGGATCAAAAGAAAGGAATGCCAAAGTCCAAATTATAACTCAAGACAGTGTACCCAGAAGATTAAAACCTCTCAACATTACAGCAACACAGTTAAAAAATTTAAGTGGATTTCAAATAGCTTACATACAAAAACATGTTTAATATGAATGCATTAAATTATATGTGCCCTGATAATATGTACATTAAAACACTTAAATACCATTTCCCACTCTACAGATTCCACCACCCACCAATTTAAATCTCATAACCCCAAATGTTGGTATCATGCAGAAAAACACGAATTCTGCTGTTGGCAAAAACACTCTGAGGAACAATCTGACAATTCCAAATGCTGAAGAAGTAAGCCCACACACTGCCATTCAGCAATTCCACTCAAAAGTACCTAAAGAAACCTGGCATCAAGAGACATCTACAAAGATGTGACAGTGATGTTTGTAACAGAAAAAAGCAAAAGCAATCTATTATTCAGATGAAGAATGGACAGGCTGTATTTTACCCAATAAAATTTTACACAACAGTTAAAATGTGCAAGCCAGATACAGTGTCAACATGGTTGTACCTAAAACAATGTTGAGTGAAAAAAACAAGATGCAAAAAGGATATACACGGCACACCATTTAAGTAGATTTTCCATACAAAGAAAAAAGGTACATACTGATGATGCATTCACACAAATAGGAACTAAAAATAGGAAAACATGCATACGAATGATATACACCTACTTCAGTAACAGTGGTTGGGAAAGGCATTCAGGAGGAAAGACTCAGAAGAGATGTTCATTTAAAGCATTGCTAAATGCCTACTGTTCAAAAATTTTTAATTAAAACTCTCTAAAACAAATGAAAAATGTTAATATTTGTTACTATTAGGTAGTGAACAAATAGGTATCTTACATTACTTTTTTATGCTTTTCTATTGATTTGAAGCACTGGGGGGTTTTCCCCCCTTCTCTTAAGTTTTAAAAGGGGTTAGCATATTAAACCAAGGGAAAAAAAGATATAAATCCTCAGTATCAGGAATGACAGAAGAGACATCACTACAAGTCTTACAGACATTAAAAGGATATGGGTGAAATTATGAACAATTCTATACTTATTAAGGCTGATAGCTTAGATGTGTCTCTCAAGGAGTTTTTCCAAACTACCAAAGCTCACTTAAGAAGAAACAGATAACACAGACCTTTATGGAGCAAATACACTGATTTGTGATTCACAATTAAACAATTAAAACAATAAAACAATCTAGCCCAAGATGGCCTTTCTTCCCCCCACCTTTTTAAAAACAATACAAGGTGTTGCTTGTCTCAGCCTCCAGAGTAGGTGAGATTACAGGCATGGATCATCACACCCATAGAACACCACATTCAGCCAGATGGCCTTTTCTCTTTAAGAATGAAAAACTTCTACACCATCTCTGGGGGTTGGGGAAGGAATACTTCTCACCTCAATGTTAAGAGGTCAGCATTATCAAAGTACTAAAACTAAGCAAAGATAATATAAGATAACTACAGATCAATCTCTCTCAAGAATGTAGATCCAAATTATCAGTAAAATGAACCTTGCAGTATATAAAAAGGATAATATATGATGACCAAGTGGGGTTTATACTTTGAATGCAAAGCTCGTTCAATGTTTGAAAAAAATCAGTATAATTCACCATGTCGACAGATTAAAGAAAACCTGTATGATCACCTCAATAGCTGTAGTAAAAAAGCATTAATAAAATTCAACATTGATTCGTAGTAATAACTTCTTAATACCTAGCTCCAACTAAAACTTTTAGTTAACATTGTACTGGCAGTCCTAACCTATGCAATAAAAGCAAAAAACAAATGCCTTTTATAAAAGGCATATAGACTGGAAAAGGAAACAGACTGTCTTTACTAACAATTTACATGATTGTCTATGCAGAAAATCCTAAGGAACATACAAGAAATTACTAGAATAAAATAGGTGCAGTTAGCAAGATCACAGGATACAAGTCAAGATATAAAAATCAGTTTTACATCTACATACTAGCAACGAACAATTGGAAGTTAAAGAAGAAAAAAATACCACTTACAATAGCATCCCAAAAATATGAAATACTCAGGGATAAATCTAACAAAATATGTAGTACAAGATATGTATGCTGCAATCTACAAAACATTGATGAAAGAACCAAAGACTTAATAGCAAGTTAAACCACATTTATGGGTTGGAAGACTCAATATCGTTAAGAAGTCAAACTGATCTATATATTTGTACTGTCCAATACCACAGCCACTAATGACGTGACTATATTTGCATTTAAATAAATTAAAATGAAAAAGCTTTAAGATTCATTTCCTCAATCTCACTAGCCAGATTTTAGTCAGTATTATAGGCTGGGCACAGTGGCTCACACCTGTAATCCCAGTGCTTTGGGAGGCTGAGGTGGGAGGGTCACTCGAGGCCAGGAGTTCAAGATCACCCTGGGTAACATAGCCGAGATCTGCCTCTACAAAAAATTAGCCAAGCATAGTGGCACATGTCTGTAGTCCTAGCTACTCGGGAAGTGAGGCAGGAAGATCGCTTGAGCCCGAGTTCAACACTGCAGCAAGCTACAATCGCAGTGCACACTCTAGCCTGGGTAACAGAGCCACACTCTGTCTCTAAAAAATAAAGTCATATATGGCTAGTGACTACCATACACTTGACAGCATAAATAGAGAACATTTCCATCATTACAGACAGCTCTACGGTACTGTGCTGATCTAGAGATTCAATGCAATCCTGTCAAAATCCTAAAAAGTTTCATAGACATTAACAAATTGACTCTAAAATTTACATGGAAAAAGAGAAGATTTAAGACAAAAAAAATTTTAGAAAAAAAAACTGCCAAGTTCAAGGGCTGATGCCACCTGAAGTCATGATTTACCTTGATGATTTACAATATTCAAGACAGTGTGGTTTTGCCAAAAGATCAGAAAATGAAACAAAACAGAGTTCAGAAATACACTCACTCCCATATATACAGTCATCATTCATTCAATGACATGGAGTCATCGAATTTTTGAAAAAGATGCCAGTGTTATCTGATGAAATGAGGTCTTTTTTACAAATGGTTCAGAAAAAAATTGGGGCATCCATATACAAAAATTAAGAACCTCAATCCATGCTTTTCTCCATATACAAGAATTAACTCAAAATGGATCAGAGATCGAAATATAAAACTTCAATCTTATCATAACACTTCTAGGAAAACCTAAGAGATAATCCTTTATGACCCTGGTTTAAGCAAAGATGTCTTGGATAAAAAACATAAAAAGCCTAAGCCATAAAGAAAAAAAACTGATCTCTTCCAAAGACACCATTAAGAAAATGAAAGGCCACAGACTGGGTGAAAATATTTGCAAAACATATATCTGACGAAGAACTGTTATTCAAAATATATTGGAAACTCCAAGCTCAATAATAAGGAAACAACACAATTTAAAAATGGGCAAAAAATTGGAACTGACTTCACCAAAGAAATATACAGGTGAATTATATAAGCATATGAAAAGATACTTATCATTAGTTACCAGGGAAATGAAAATTAAGTCTACAGTGAGTTACCACTATATATCTACTATAATGGCTATTTAAAAAACAAACAATAATCTAGCAATACTAAAGTACTGAAGAAGATGCACAGAAATCAGAATTCATATACTGTTAGTGAGAATACAAAATAGTACTTTCTGGAATGATGAAAATAATCTTGTTCTTGATTGTTCTTACTAGACTTGAATTCATCAAAATTCAGACCCATACATCAAAAAAGGATTAAATCTTACTTTATACCTCAATAAACCTGACTTTTAAAAAAACTGCTCAAATTTCTAAATATTTTCTGTAAAATATCGTAACATTTTAGTTTTCTATAAGAAAAGTCCTCTCATCATGTACTGGCCTTCTGAGAGCCTCATAAAACCAGCTTCATCAAACCTGAACTCTGCAAAATAAGGTGTCTGGATGTTCCACATTACCAGACAATCTGTTTCTAATGCATGGGAATGTACAACCAATCAGATAAACTTCAAAAAGGATAAAGAACTATAGAGCATTCCATCTCTGCCAAAATGTTCTACGTGCTCCACAGTTATCTACAAAGAAAGTCATCAAGAAGAATAACCAATATGAAAGGATTCTAAAAACAAGGGAAATTTTGAAAAGGGAAAGTTAAGTGCTATGGATGACTTAAAAAAAATCACCAACCTACACTCACATATACTTCTCACTTGGGGGAAATTAGGTGGGCAGAAGAACAGAAACATGTCAAGAGAAATCAAGTTTACACCCTGAAGCCAAATAAAAACTTTACCTGTCAAGCTAATTGCTGTTTAAGAATAGCAAGCCTAACCAAATCATCGACTTCCTAAGATAACATAACTGAAAGTCTGAAATAGTTATTGTTTATGGACTGATTGTAACAGGGAATTTTTCATAGAAGTGTTTGTGTGGAGAAATGAGAGAGCTGGAAATTGAGAAAAGATAGCTCTTATTGCATTATGAAATACATACATGTCGGCCACAGTTCTGAAAGACAGGGAAAGATGGATAAAGGGGGAAAGGAAGAGGAACAAGGCACACCCTTTCTTTCTCTAGCTCAGAAGTATAGGAGTCCTAAAACACAGAGCACAGCAGCAGTCACATCCCCTAGTCATCTTCTTGCTACCAGGTTTGTCAGAGAGGTGATATAATTTGATAGAAAGGGGCCAAGACTGGATCAGAAGTCTAAGCTCTACTACTATCAACGTGCTCTATAACTTTGGGCCAGTAACTTAATCTCACTGGATTTTAGCTTTCTTGCATACAATCATTGGATAAAATTATCTCTGAGGCCTGTTTCAAAGACACTTTTCTAAGGAGAAAGATACCAGGGCAATATAAAAGATTCTAGCTCTTCTTGACCAGAGAAGCTATGGCACATTTTCTACTATGAATGAGGATTTAACACTCTCATTTTATAAAATTCTGTATTTTTATTTCCCAGTAGGACATAAGCTTTAAGTAAAATGCAAAATATTCCTCAACAAACCTTAAGCAGAAGAAACATGAAGAAAACTACACCAAGGCCCATCATAATAAAACCACTAAAAAACCAGTAATAAAGACAACTCCTCACGGTAGTCAGAGAACACAAAAGATACATTTTGTAGTAAAAACAAAGATAAGAATGACAGCAGATTGCTCATCAGAAATTACATAATCCAGAAGACTAAACTAAAAATAAAACTGAACTGGATGTGGTGGCACGTGCCTGTAGCCCCAACTACTAGGGAGGATGAGGCAGGAGGATAGCTTGAACCTAGGAGTTCTATGCTGTAGGGCACTGCACTCTAGCCTGGGCCACAGACCAAGACCTCATCTCTTTAAAAATAAATAAATAAAAGGAAAAGAGAAAAGCTGAACCTAGAAATTTTATACCCATTGAAAATATCTTTTGAAACAAGGAAGGGGCCAGTGTGGGAGAAAGCAAAGCAGCACAAGCACCTGGTGACATGAAGCACAGCATCAAGCCTTCCTCCTCCTCCCCCTTCTACTGGTGCTCACCTGCTCACCTCCCATGGTGGCCAAAAAGAAAGACAAGGTGAAGAAGGGCGGCCCAGGGAGTGCGTGGAGTGGACCTGGGAACCCTGCAACCCCAGCAGCAAGGGCTGTGGCATGGGATTCCCCAAGGGCACCACCTATAGGACCCAGACTCAGCGCAGCCAGTGCAGGTTGCCCTGGAACTGGAAGAAGGAGTTTGGAGCTGACTATTAGGAAAGTTTGAGAGCTGGGGGAAAGGGGTTGGGAGCACAAGCACCACAGTCCGCCAAGGCACCCTGAAGAAGGAGCACTACAATGCCCAGTGCCAGACGACCACTGTGTGGCCAAGCCCTGCACCCCCAAGACCAAAGCCAAGGCCAAAGCCCAGAAAGGGAACGGAAAGAACTAGAGGCCAGGCCTGGATGCCAAGGAGCCCCTGGCTTTACCTGGGGCCTGGTCCACACCATCCTCCCACAGGACCAAAATATGACCTACCAGTGCCTTTTGTCTACTCCTTATCAATCATGCTCCACCTTTTCCCCCTCACTTCCCCACCCCAAGCCCAATAAAAGCTTTTCTGGAAGCCTCATACCACTGTTCGTGGGAATGTAAAATGGTGCTGCATTTTGGAAGTTACTTCAAAGGTTAAACAATTATTATATGACCCAGCAATTCCATTCCTAGGTACAATACTCAAGAGAAAAGAAAAAATACATCCAAACAAAAAAGTGTACACAAATGTTCATAGCAACATTATTCATAACACTCAAAAGGTAGAACAATGCAAATGTCCATCAACTGATGAACAGATAAAATGCAGTACAACTATCTATACAATGGAATATTATTCAGTCATATATAGGAATAAAGTATGATACACATGCTACAACATAAATAAATGATCCTCAGAAACATTATGCTAGTGAAAAAAGCCAGTCATAAAAGACCACATATTGTTACGATTCTACTTATACCCAGATTAGGCAAATCTTTACAGACATAAAGTATTTTAGAGGGTCTGCAGGACTAGGGGCTCGGGGAGACCAGATGGTGATGGCTAAAAGATACAAGGTTTCTTGTGGGGTTAATAAAAAGTGGCAATGGTTAATAACTCTGTGAATATACTAACCACCACTGAATTGTACACTTTAAGTGGATGAACCATAAAGCTCTTACCAAAAAAGAAGGGCAAAATAAAACCTTGAGACATCAAAAAAAAAATTAATCACATCACCAGAAGACCTGCACTGTAAGAAATACTAAAGGAAGTCCCTCAGGCAGAAAGAAAATATCACCATATGGAAATGTGGATCTATACAAAAGAATGAACAGTGGAAATGGTAAATATGGGAGGAAAACGTCTTTTATTTTTAAAACTGATTTAAAAGATAACTGATTACTTAAAATTATAACGACATACTGTAGGGAGTTACAACATATGTATAAATAAATATATGACAAAAACAGCACAAAGCTAGATTACAGGCATAAGCCACCAGTTAGTTCTTTCTTGTTTCACGTCACCTGAAAGTTTCTGTGGGCAGGATTCAGGGTGAGGTGTGATTTTCCACAGCTTTGGAGTCTCTGAGTCTTAAAAGGCCAGAGGTAAAGAAAGAAACCAACTTTCTTTGCCAGAAGTCTTTTTTTTAAATCTAGGGTTTGGGTTGGGAGTAAGGGGAAGGAATGATAAAAAGGTTAAAGCTAATGATTAAATTGAATTTTGAGCTTAGATGTCAAAATTCCAAATCATATATGAAAACTGGAAATTGGCTAACTGTTTTGCATCCATCACCTTTACGGTGCTTTCAGTAAAGCAGAAGCGTCCAACAAGCCTTGCTTTCTAATG
Organism: Lemur catta; assembly: GCF_020740605.2. NCBI lineage: Eukaryota > Metazoa > Chordata > Mammalia > Primates > Lemuridae > Lemur > Lemur catta. The sequence continues at coordinate 19,955,211 of NC_059145.1, read as the reverse complement.
CTAAATACAGCATGCGACACGAATTACAAATGTGTTTACTCATATACAATAAAAAGTAGTCCACAATTTAATGCAAATATTTTGCTAACCTGAAGGTCAAATTATATCCTCAAACACAGAACTACAGAAAAATTTTGATTTATCTATGCACTACAGATATTCTGACTCTAAAGAACAACCCATCAGTCCAAAAGCCTATTCTTTAAAAGAAAAAATAGATAAACAACACAAGAACACCACATACTATTATCTTTCTTTCTTAAAAATGAAATCTACAACCTAGATAGGTTTACTGAATTATATGGAGGTAAAAGACTGTTAAAATGGAAAGGTGAGTGGCAGACACCACTTTTTATACTCAAAGTTATAAGAGAAGTTCAGCTCTTATCTCTTAGGTCTGATTCATCAATACTAGGATTAGAAAACTTAAAATAACAAGAAAACTACAGAAAAATACCCAAACTATATTTATCATTATGTTTTCACAGTTTTTCCACTGTACAAACTATTGCTAAGAAGTTAGAGAATAAAAATTATTGTATATTTGAATTTCACCTTACCGACAAGACAGTTGAACAAGTAAAGAATTACAAATAAAAACCTTATTCCTAAAGCATTGTTTCATATAAACTATACAGCCTGGATAAATAATAGAGAATAGGAATAATTAGGACCTACCTACTTGACAAGATCATTTATCCAGAACAAAAACAAACTTCCAGTAATAACCTAAACTAAAAGGTACAGTTTAAAAGATTATATTGGTCACCAAGAAAAACAAAGCGTTATCTTTATACTTGTGTTCTCTGAGAATGTTATGAGGGTAATAAAATTCTGAAAATATATCTTTCAAAACCACAAGAGGATCAAAATGATTCATGCAGTTGCCATTAGTTGATTTACCTACTGGGATTAAGTCTAATGTTACATTATTAATAGCAAAAATTCCCCCATCCAGGGATCAACTTGGTCACTGTGAACTAAATTTACTCACTTCTGTATAAGACATACCCTCTTTGTAAATATTTTTTTAAAAATAGGCATTAAGATTACAAAAGTTTCTATGTAACATATGTTGAGAAACCAACCTTCGCAATAGTGCAGCATCAGTCTCTGCTTTCATTGATTATTTATTGTGAAAGTTTGTGTTCCAAAATTAAGTGATTAATATCTAATTAATTTAAAATGTAACAGGCTCTCTTTTTTATCAAAACATTCCAATTCATCAGGAGAAGAGTTCTGAAACTACTAATAAACAATTCAGAGGCTTCATTTATAAAACAGTATCTGCTAAAAGGGAAAGATCTAGGACTTCACTTCTGAAAAAGAAGACAGAAAATTCCAGTATCTAAGTTATTAATCAGTTCAAAAACATTCTCTGCCCACCTCTTCGGAATCCTTTACTAAGAGAATTACAACCATTCTGAGTCTTATTCTGCTGCAAAATCAGAAGAATAAAGACTGCATGATCTTGTCAATTTTAATCCACTTCTACCCTCCTTACTTAACCTGCATTCTGAATCTAGAGCACTCTAGTTGCTCAGTCTAAAACCTTCAGCCAGCAAGCACACAGTAAGAGAACTTCAGGAAGGCATTCTTTAGGAGTCTTCCGGATCACTTTTTTTTGTTTTTTAAACAGACACTGCTTCAAAAGAATCCCATTTTGCAATCAATTGTTGTAACACCGGTGAGCAGAAAGGCAGGTATGAACTTGACAGAGAGACAGATAATCAAGGGAACCATCTTAAGAGTAACAACAGAGACTATGCAGAGTAAAATTAGAAACTCGAGTGAGGAAGGAAACTACTGTGGCAGTATTTCCAAGACATTTACCAAGTGTTGTTATTCAATAAAAAACCCATTTGCAGAGAGGGTTAACCAATATATAACACAATTATTTTAAAAAGAAAACATTAAAAAAAAGAGAGATCAGAAGAATGGATTGCACTCTAAAAGGTACATTTGAGGAATACAAGAGCAGCACAGTAAGACCCTGCCTGGGGCCCTAGATTTAACAATAGGTCAAAGTATCCGCCCTTGAGGGCTTCAAATGTAAATTGGGGGCAACAAATACAAAGAAGAAACTTCAGTACAAAGTGATTGTGTGCTATGATAGAAATATAGCTCAAAGTGCTTCAACGCTCACAGAAGAACAACATCAAGGTAGGTTTCCCAAAAAAGTGAACATGAGCTGGGTCTTGAAGCAAAAAAGCTGGTGTTTACAAGGTAGCAGTAAGAGATAAGTTTCCTTCAGGCAGTTCTAGAAGTACATGTGGCAGGCAGCATAGTGGCCTAGAAGAACATGTTCAGGGAACACTAAATAGTTGGACCAAAAGCCACATGCTAAGAAAGGCAAAATCGCCTTGAGCAACGAGGCAGCACCCAAGGTTTTTAACACATTAATTGCCATGTGAGTTATATTTAACTCACACTAGGTTTGAGCCCGGGGCCTCACCAAGCATATGTAACTCAAACGTCTCTTCACCTTGGGACCTGCAAGAACTATTTTTCAAGTTGCATATAACTCACACACAGAAAACAATAAAAATAACAAATTTTTCATTAAATTAGAAAGGACTGTTTTATTTTCGAAGCTTTATTCTATTTCGTATTAAAACACCATGGCCCCAAGGAAAAAATTTTTTTTTCTAGTGTGGCAGTCAGAGGGTTTCACAGAAGCTACATGATCTGTGTGTTTCCTAGATATACCCTAAGCAGCACAAGAGACTAGACTTCACAGACCAGTTTCAAGACTACTGTAATGGTATAGCTCTGAGTGACAGAGGCTTATAATTAAGTTCATACTGAAATAAAAAATGAAATAATGAAGAAGGATCTCAGGAATACTGGAGGAATACAATCAGGAATTTGGTATCTGAATGCTAGGGATGAGTGTCTAAATTAATGTCTACACACTGCAGGGCTATGGTCAGGCCATCATCACGGAAAAAGACTAAATAGAACAGGCAATTCTGTGAAGTTGGCAAAGATCCAGTCACATGCAACTCTGCTAATATAAGCTTGGGTTAGGATTGTAAACTCCAAACCTCATTTCCTTATTTGTCAAATGAAGATATCCCTTTACATACATCATAGCCTTGTAAGGATTAAATGAGGCAATCCATGAAATGGGCTTACCATAGTGCCTGCTATATGTGAAATGCCCTTTAAATGCCGGCCCTTATCAGCATTATTATTGGGTAGGGTGCAAAATCACTGACGAAGCTTTTGATAAGCTGTGTCCCGCTGTTCTTCCTGTTCCCTAATGAACCAAGCTCCTTCGCTTCAGGGTCTGCATTACACTTATAACACCTAGTACACTCAGTAAACTACTGATGTTCAATAAATGCTAAGCAGAAAAACATCCAATGTACACCTGGTTCTATTAGAACCAAGCTTTGCCTTGAGGCATGATTCAGTATTCACTATTTCAGTAATAAAAATACTTTTTTAAAAAAAAGATGTATCAGTGTCATTCTTTTAATTAAATAATATCACAAAGGTCTAAGTAAGAATAGCCCTAGGGCTATAGTGCACCTGTTTATACTGAAAAATAAAAGGTCTTTCACACCAGGTGTTCTGTCCTGAAGCCCTAATCTTAGAGATCCTGAAAAGGAAAGTGATTGAATCCAGTTTTTGGTCAGCCTGTATTGAGTTTAATTTCTTTTTCTTTCTTTTTTGTTTTTAGTTTTATTTACTTATTTATTTATTTTTTGGAGACACAGTCTCACTCTGTTGCCCTGGGTAGAGCACAGTGACGTCAGCCTAGCTCACAGGAACGTCTAACTCCTGGGCTCAAGCGATCCTCTTGCCTCAGCCTCTCTTCCTGCCTCAGCCTCCCGAGTAGCTGGGACTACAGGTGCATGAGGCACGACACCACTCTAATTTTTCTACTTTTAGCAGAGACAGAGGATCTCACTCTCGCTCAGGCTGGTCTCAAACTCTTGAGCTCAAGCGACCCTCCCACCTCAGCCTCCCAGAGTGCTAGAATTACAGGCGTGAGCCATTGCACCCAGCTGAGTTTAATTTCTTAGAATGTGAAAATCAGGGATAAGGATTTACTAGCCCATAAGTGAAGGATTTCAAAATAAAAACATTAACTGTAAGTTAAAAAGAAGAACTGTTCAGCTACATACAAACTCGACACTACCAAAAAGTTTTAGCATATAAAGCTTTCCTATTCAGAGATCCCAAAATGTATGAGAATCTCTTAATACATCATGGGGTAGAGAGCACATTACAAATTGTTTTCTCTACATATAGTTTAGACAAGTAATTTGGCATTGTGGTTGTTAAGAGTCATCTTATATTATGAATTTCCAAAAATATCACAGTATTTTAGAACTAGAAGAGATATAGAAATCATCTAGTTCTGTGAATTTCAGGGAATTTTAAATTTTAACTCCAATTCAGAGTTTTTAATCCCAACCCAGCATACATATCTGTACATACATAAAGTTACATCTCATAATTAAAGCTTTTATTCACATCATTGCAGTAGCAAAAACTGTGTACAGTGAAACTTTTAAGAAACTGAGATCCCCCTTCCAAAACAGAAATCTTTGAAATGTGATTACATTGCAGATTTCACCCCAAAAGTCTATGAGGATAGCCATATTCCACAATTTGCACACCACCTCAACTCAAAAACAAAAAAACTAATGCAGAATTTCATGTTGCTAAGATTTACCAAGATCAAAAATGGTCATATACGATTTGGATGGGGTTCTCTGTATAAGATTTATAGTCCTCAATGTAACCCAAAGGAAAAAAATTCTGAAAAGAAAACCAAGGGGCAAAGAACACTCCAATTACCTCCCTCCCTGCCAATCACCACTCCCATCCTGAACACCAATATATTAATTCCCTTCTCACAAATGTTTCAGTGGTGCATACCAAAAATACTCGCCAAGATGAGCTGACAGTTTACTGTAATACATTTGGTCCCACAGTACCCAAGAACAAACTGGATGTCCTGTGATTTCCTCAATATTATAACTGGAGAAGGAACCCGAAATAAAGCCAGCAATGCATACTGTGAAAGCAAAATCTGCATATTAAAACACAGAGTCTGAACATCTAATGATATATGCTCCATCTGATTCTACCTAGGTAACAAGTGTCTTCCACTGCACCACTGCCTTGGGAGAGTCAATCATTCACAAACTCACTGCCTCTCACCAGTGATTTTAATGGTGGCATGCAATGTTCTTTCCAAGAACTGTGTAATTTTCTGAACAAGTCAAGCAATGAACAGAACTTCAAAGAATCTGATTTTAAGGCAGTCAGCATATACTGCATATTCTCAGCTCACTTTTATAGGTATATTTATCCAAGAAACAGGATGAGAAACACTCAACTTCACAAAAGAAACACAACAAGCAAAGTAAATCACCTAAGGTTTATGTTAACTTTTTATATTATAGGTGATCTTAATAGGCTAATAACCTCAGGATAATTCTGAGCAAGGTAACTACTCAACTGGCATTATATTACTGTCCTCCTCTATAAATGGTTTTGGAAGAGAGTGATGTGCTCTCCTTTGAGATGGTAAAGGTGGAAGGGAGAGAATCAAAAGAATGGAGTTAAAACAGTCTGGCAGCATATTAGTTGGTCCATTTAATTAAATCATCTTTCTTCTATTTTACTGGCTGGGTATGCAAGCAAGGAAGTTACTTTTGTAAGCCTCAGCTTCCTCAACTGTGAAAGCTGGAATAACAACTACCTCTCAGGATTGTTTTCAGTATCATATTGAGAAAAAAGACATAAAACTAGCAAATGCAAAAATGTAAAGTACTATGCAAATACATAGTATTTGAGGATATCATCTTAAGACTTAAGTCCAAATGTTCAAGTGCCTGGTGCGATATTTTGCACGAGTGCTCAAATATTTGTCCATTCAGTCAGTCATATTTAAAAGTTAGGTCCCCAAACTTTAAATCTGGAAAATGAGGATTATTTCACATACTGCTTATATATTTATTCACTACTCATTAAGAAATCAGGCACACTTTTAGAATGACTAGTCAGTCATTCAATCCACTACACGATATAACACAATGTTTAGAGCATGTATTCTGTGCCAAGTCCTGTGCTGACTATGCTACCTACATTTGCTCATTTAATCCTTAGGGATACCCCATGGAGAAGTTATTATCCATCTTACAAATTAAAAACTAAAGCACAGGTTCAAGTAGCATGTCCAGCATCACAAGGTTAGCAAATGGCAGAGCTGGTGTTACTCAAATCTGACACCAAAGCTCTGGCTCTCAACAATTCCTCCTCCTCTCCAATGTGGCAGCCACTAGTCACATATGGCTACTGACAGCTTGAAATGTAACTAATCTCAATTGAGCTTTGCTATAATTCTAAAATGTACACCAGATTTTGAAGACTTAGTATGAAAAAAATTATGTAATATATCTTGCTGTAATTGTATACGGGTTACGTGTTGAAATAGTATCTTGAATATAATTGGTTAGGTAAAACATTATTAAAATTAATTTCACCTGCTTATTTTACTTTTCCTGTGCCTACTAGAAAATTTAAAATTACATGTGGCTTGCAATGTATTTATTTTGGACAGCACTGATTTAGAACATCATACAGGATTATCTTATAATATACAACTAGCACAAAATTTTAAATTTACAAATATAATATGTTTTAGAGAACACATTCAGATACTTTTCAATCTTAATAGATGCTTTTAATACTAAGTTAGTGAAACGACTAAAAAAAATTTTTAAATCCCTTAATGTAAAAAGTTTCACTTATTCAAATTTTAATACTCCAAATTTGATAATTTTCCATAAATTCTCTATTATGAAAGCAGCATCTTTCCAACTACAAAAGTGATACAGGGTACTCACCCAAATACATACTACAGACATTATAGAAAAGCACAAAAAAAGAATCTGTCATCTCAAAAGAATCTGTCATCTCAATCAGAGTTAAGGTTCTGATCAGTCATTCCTTCCAGGTATGTACATCAGACTGAACTGCATGAAATATTAAAGTAGGTTCTTGTGCAGTTTACCATTTTGTAACTTGTTCTTTTTCTAATTAATTTATTACAAACATTTTCCTTTATTTCTCACATACATTCTTTCAAAACATTGTAACTTATTTTAAAACAATCAGATTCACAGGAAGTTGCAAAAATAGTCCACAGAGGTCCCATGTGATCTACACTCAGTTTTCCCCCAATCTGCATCTCCTGATTATAGCAGTATGTCAAAACCAGGAAAGTGACATGGGCACACACGCGTGTGTATACAGGGATATGCCATTTTTACAGGTGTAGATTCACGTCATTACCAACACAATCAAGATACAGATCTACTTCATCACCACAAAGAAGTTCCTCTTGTTACCCCTTTATAGTCATACCCATTTCCACCCACCCCCACTCCACCAGCCCCAACCCCTGGCAACCACTAATCTGTTGCCTATCTCTGTAATTTTGTCATTTCAAAAATGTGTAAGACATTTTAATATTGCCTTTTTTTACTCAGCATAATGCCCTGTATCAATAGTTTGTTCCTTTTTATTGCTAAATTCCACACTATGGATGTACCATTCACCTACTAAAGGGCATGCAGGTTGTTCCTAGTTTTTAACTATTACAAATAAAGCTGCGAGCAGGTTTTTTGTGAACGTAAGTTTTTGTTTCTCTGGGATAAATACCCAGGAGTGCTATTGCTAGATCATATGCTAAGTATATGTTTAGTTTTATAAGAAACTGCCAAACTCTTTTCCAGAGTGGAATGTACCATTTCACATTCTCATCCACAATTTATGGCAGACCTCAAGATATTTTTTTAATAGCTGCATAATATTCCATCATGGCTTTCAGGTAATTTTTAGCTGATCCCTATTTAGGTAATTTTCAATTTTTTGCTATAGTGATGACACAATTAGTATACTTAACACAGGAATTATGTGCAGGTCACACAAATTCCTAGAAGTTATATTGTTGAGTAACATAGTACAAATATTTTAAAGGCATCTGATGCCAACTGCCACACTGACATGAAGAAAATTTAAATGCTCACCAAGGGTCTACGAGAATGCTCATTGTCCCAGCCTCACTAAAATTATCATTTTTTTAAATTTTAAAATTTGATTTGCCAAAAAATTTCACCTTATTTTGTATTTCTTGGAATAATGGAAAGGTTATACATTTCTCATGTTTACTGACTTAGTTTGCGGTTCTTTTATGAATTGTGTTTCTTTGCAAGCTTTTTACTGGTTCTGTCTAACACATGGTACAAAGAAATAAGACTTTTAAAAAAACTATATCTGAAATCCAATCCAAATGTTGGTAATGCAAAATAATAACTGATTTTACAATGTAAAAAAGATACAAGTTTAGTTGATATGGTCCCCTATTTATAAATATTCCTGTACTTTCCACAACATATTCATTAGATAAGGCCAAATCTAGACTTAAAAAATGGTTACTACAATGCTGATTGTTTAGTTTTCTTAAGTTCACTTTGAAATGCTAACAACTAATTTTTCCATAACATTAAAAATCTTCAACTTCACTAGGAAGCCTGGCTGGCTTCTTTAGGAGAATTTAAGGTTATCCAAACCAGTAGTTCTCCAAGTGCAACAAGTTTCCCAACAATACCTGGAAACTTGTCACAGATGTAAATTCTCAGGCCCTACACCATAACTACTTAATCAACAAACCTTCCAGGTGATTCTGATGCATGCTAAAGTTTGGGAACCATCACACTAAACACATTTAGAATAAAAACATTAAATCTGGGTTCCCTTGCATATATAACTGTTCTTTAACAGAGAATTTGTACACACTAAATTATGCTATAGATATTAAGAATTCAATGTTTTGGTTCTTCCCAAAACGAAAACAATTGTGAAGGAAAACCAGATTTCAGCTTCATTTTCTACAAATAGGAACCCTGAAACCATGAAATGTTCCAAACCTTCTCCCTTAAAAGAATCTAAAATGAATCATATCAACCAACAGGCCAAAACACATGCCTTGGAAATTAGAGACTCAATTTGTTTCATATCACACATAGCCTGATTTTCTTACTCCCACATCGAACCACCACCTACGTTATTTTGAAAATTCAATGAAATAGCACTATTAAAGCATAGTACCTGGAAAACTGTAGTTACTCAAATATTTGCAGTCCAATGAATAAATTGCTTAATAAAGAATAATCTGGATGGCAGGATTATGGATAACCCTTGTTTATGTTTCTGTTTTGTCCCCAAACTTTAATAAGTATGCATTACCTTCATAACTAAAGATCAAAGAATCAGTGACCAAATGCAACTATAAAAGAAAACCTAACATCAGTATCTTTAAATTTTACTAATCTTCGCTATTATTTCCTTTCCTTTACCCACACAAAAAAATTATAAATAATTTACAAAGTGCTGAGGTGATAAAATATAAATTAAATATAGCTCACAACTTAAAGTCTTATAGTTCAAAATTAGAACTGACCAGATCATAAGTATTAACCCAGTAACAAAGCTGGTGTACTAAACTATGGTAGCTACTTTTTATCCACATCTCCCCTTTCTGTCTCATCTCCCTTTTCAAGTAATAGACCCTAACACAGATGACTTAGACTGGACCAATCCCAGCTTCCCAACCTCCAGACAACAAAGAATGATCTAGAGCATGAGCAAGTGACAGGAGTACTCATTCTTGCAGTTCTTGCTTTGATTCCCTTAGTTCAAATGGCATTCTTCTCTCATTATTGGCTACGTGTGCCAGTAAATTTTGTTTTGTTTTTTGGCTTAAGGTAGCTTGAGTCGGAGTCCAATTGATTGCAACCTTGACTATTCTTGTAGCACTTACATGAAGCAGCATTTAGTTTTGTAAAAGAACTAAGAGAACAACTAATAAACTTCATAAGCTACACATGAAATTTGATCTGTTCTTAGAAAGCAGTTACCAGGTTTGTTTTCTCCCTATGACTAACCACCACACATTGTATGTGTTACGACCTAATATGCTGATGAAACTGGCATCCTACATCATCCTCAATTTCTTGTCCCTCCCAACAGCTATCAAAGTTTCATCTTATGCCGGGCGCGGTGGCTCACGCCTATAATCTTAGCACTCTGGGAGGCCGAGGCTGGCGGATTGTTTGAGCTCAGGAGTTCGAGACCAGCCTGAGCAAGACCCCGTCTCTATTAAAAATAGAAAGAAATTAGCTGGACAGCTAAAAAAATATATATATATATAAATTAGCCGGGCATGCTGGTGCATGCCTGTAGTCCCAGCTACTAGGGAGGCTGAGGCAGGAGGATCACCTGAGCCCAGGAGATTGAGGTTGCTGTGAGCTAGGCTGACGCCATGACACTCTAGCCCCTGCAACAGAGTGAGACGCTGTCTCAAAAAAAAAAAAAAAAAAAAAAGTTTCATCTCAAATTGTACTGCTAACAATCTTAAACTGCAGAGAAAAATATTGTGAAAAAGTTTTAAATATGATGCTTTTTTTACATATCCCTTCCACTAGTTTCTTTTCACAACCATGGGATAATTTAAACAGATTTTCTAAATTGGCAGAGGGACAAAAAGAATAATATCTAATCCTACTTAAAAATAAAATTTTCACCTGTTTACCTTGTGACTTCAACTATTCATGATTTATGAGTAACACAGTAGTCTATTTGCATTGCCTTTACTGAGAGTTCATTTTTGGCACCTTAGTCTGTGTCAATCACTGCATGGAACCGAAAATACAGTTAAATAAATGAATGAAGTGAATGAGTCAGGACTGCAACTTAACAGAAGTAATTAACCTAAATTACTCAACAGAACAGTGTACTCAATGTACTGTCAAGTATACAAACAAGGTGCAACTATCATGTCTGTTAACATGGCAGAACGATGGACAGCATAACATTTCCAACACTCAAAATCTTTTGTAACCATTTTAAAATTGCCTTAGGTCCCAGTTTACAAACACACAAATCTAGTTCCACATGATTGATCTCCTACTTTATCGCCAGACTTTCCAATATGACTTCTGTCTATTGAACTCACCAAATGGGCAACCAAAAAGAACAAAGAATACTCATAGTTATTTAGATAATTGTGCCAAAGCTGTGAAGAACAAAACCACTCCAGAAGAATGCATTCATTGCCTACAGCCTCTAAAGCTGCAGAGTTCTGTGTTTAACTTCTAGCACTTGTTTGGAGAAAAAAACTCCAGGAAAAATAAAAAAACAGTAATACTACTTTTAAGGGCACACTTCATAAAGACAACTTCCTCCTTGGCTGGGTGTGGTGGCTCCGCCTATAATCCTAGCACTCTGGGAGGCCAAGGCAGGAGGATCACTGGAGGTCAGGAGTTCGAGACCACCCTGAGCAAGAGTGAGACCCCTGTCTCTACTAAAAATAGAAAGAAATTAGCTGGACAACTAAAAATATATAGAAAAAATTAGCCGGGCATGGTGGCGCATGCCTGTAGTCCCAGCTGCTCGGGAGGCTGAGGCAGGAGGATCGCTTAAACCCAGGAGCTTGAGGTTGCTGTGAGCTAGGCTGATGCCAAGGCACTCACCCTAGCCCAGGTAACAGAGTGAGACTCTGTCTCCAAAAAAACAAAAGACAACTTCCCCTTAATCCAATAACATTAAAACACAAGATATGAAAGAACATTTATTAGCACTCTTAACCAGAAGTCTTTCTCCCAGTCTCCATTTATTCTATATATTTTTACTGAACCACTACCAAGTGCCAGACACTGTAATAGACACAGGAAAACAAAGCTATGAAACAAAAGGTGTTGCCCTTAAAAAAGGCAACAACATAATAGAGGCAGATTAAAAATCAAATAAAAATACAGGCTAAGTGTTATGGCAGGCCGGGTGCAGTGGCTCACGCCTGTAATCCTAGCACTCTGGGAGGCCGAGGCAGGTAGACTGATGTTTGAGCTCAGGAGTTTGAGACCAGCCTGACCAAGAGTGAGACCCCGTCTCTACTAAAAATAGAAAGAAACTAGCTGGCCAACTAAAAATACATAGAAAAAATTAGCCGGGCATGGTGGCACATTCCTGTAGTCCCAGCTACTCGGGAGGCTGAGGCAGTAGGATCGCTTGAGCCCAGGAGTTTGAGGTTGCTGGGAGCTAGGCTGACATCACAGCACTCTAGCCCGGGCAACAGAGTGAGACTCTGTCCCAAAAAAAAAAAAAAAGTGTTATGGCAGAAGTATGAATGATTGGAGTGGGGGTGGAAAGGCTTCCTGAGACATCTAGAAGGACAAATAGGCTGGACACAAAAGGAAGGAAAAGCATTTTAGAAAAAAACACAGAGGAAAAGCGTGTGAAGGTATGAATATCAGACATCATGGTCACTCAGAAAACACCAGGCAGTGTGGTACAAAACACACACATGCAGTGGCACACTGCTTCCAGAAACTCTAAAGACACAGTCAAGGACCAAATGATAAACTCCTGGTGAAACTCAGGATATGGATTTTACCCTAAAAGCAGTGAGAACCAGGAGATAATTTTAAGCAGGAATGGGATTTTAGAAAGCACTCCGATGTATGAATTCAGCTTTTCTACCTGTGAGATCTGAATTGCCTTTACCATGTCCACAAGTGGAGACGCCCAGGAGACCGCTGGATTTGCTTGTCCTATATACACATGCATGGGGGTAGTGACAGGCGGTTAATAGTATCTCAGAATCACCAGCCTCTGGGGACAAGTGGAAAGGTGTGGGTGACACCATCTTAAGACAGTGAACAGTTAAAAAGAGGGTAGGAGGGGACCAAGACCTAATGAAATAACTTATATCAACCAGTACAACAAATCCTACATCCAAGAATCATAAAGCCCCAGAGTTTAAATCTCAGATTCAGTCCTTCTCTAATGAGGCCCCAGAGGATGACTATCGCTAACCTTCTCTAAAAAGAACTTAGGGTCTCTACCAGGTAGTCACACTCATTCCACACCTACCATGATGCTCGTACCACTGGGTGCTTTACATCACTGGCTATCTTCTTATGCTCATTTCAGCAAGTTTGTAAAATTCCTTGAAAGCAGGAATTTTCCATTTATTCAAACAATGCCTTGACATAGAAATCACTGACGAACAATACTACTGATGAAAGGCAAAAGTTAACCCCTTTTACATCCTCTAAAAAGTTTTAGACACCAGGTTTCATTTCTTTCACATAATGTGTGGACTCATGCTCCTGCCAGGAAGAGACAGCTGTTCAAGTATATAGGTAGTAAATACAGTGACATTCTCTAGAATGTGTAAGGAAGGGTCTGCATGCAAAGAGTTAAGCTATAAGATATTCTTAGGACAAAATAGCACTGGTAAAATAAACAAGAACTGCACACAATATAGATGAATCTTGCAAACATAACAGTAAGTGAAAGAAGGTAGACTCAGAAACATACATACTGTTGTATCCACTATATAAAGTTCAAAAACAAGCAACCTAATCTATAGTGTTAGAAGTCAGGATGGGGGTGGGGGGATTTTAGGGGCTTCTGGTAGTATCTTTAAGAATCTGATTAAGCCAGGTGCAGTGGCTCACACCTGCAATCCCAGCACTTTGGGAGGCTGAGGCAGGAGTATCACTTGAGCCCAGGAGTTTGAGGTTGCAGTAAGCTGTGACTATCATGCCACGGAATTCCAGCCTGGGCAACAAGCAAGAGCCTGTCTTTAAAAAATAAAAAAAATCTTTAAAAAAAAGAATCTGATTAAGAATCAGGTGCTGGTTACAAAGGTGTGCTCACTTTGCAAAAGTTTATCACCTACGATTTGCGCACTTCTCTGTATGCATGCTACAGTTCAAAAAAGTTTAAATCAACAGGCTAAAAAGGAGGGTGTAAGCACTACGGGGAGTATAAAGGACGATGCCACAAGAGAAAAAGCACTAGTGATGGGCCAAAAGACAAAATGAGAGCCGGAAAGACGTTAGAGACCTACTATTACAGTACTAATGAACTAAATTAGTTTTGATGACTATTTTGGTAAACTATAGCTTCATAAGGAAATTTTTCTTAATCTTGGAATTTCTTCAGCACCTACTGAAGTACACAATAAATGTATGCCACATGAATAAATCATACGTAAGTGAATCCATTCATAGCCTCCCACCCTAATGACTAACAGACTATATTGGTAAGTTAGCTGGCCTTCGTTTAGTCTACAACATACAACTAAGAAAAGTTTAGTAGCTTTGCACAAAAGCTCCAACTCTAAAAACTGTCCCCATCAAATGAGCTAGATGGCACTTTCTGTAAATCTGCAAAAACAACTACACCCTGGCTCCAAAGAAAGCAGCATTACTGTTTCCTAAACATTGTCTATAAAGCAGTCACTCCACCCAGTTCTTATCACTCTGTGGTTCCATACCCTGCTTTAATTCCTTTGTAGCACTTGACACTAGCTGAAATTACCTTATTTTCCTGTTTACTTGTTTATGTTCTCTTCCTCTCCATAGTATTTTAAGCTCAGTAAGAACAGGAACCTTGTCTGTCTTTATACCACTGTACACCCTGAGCCTAGAAGGCTGTGTGCTCAATAAAAACTTGTCAAATGACCACAACCACCCAGTTAATTTACTTTAAGGTCACCAAGTACACATAAGAGCAAGTCAGTACCAATAAATCAGTAATTCCAATCCAATAACAAACACAAAATAATTTATTACTCCATTCCTGGATAGCAGTGATCTTCAAAACTACCAGCTTTTGTACCAGCTTTGAGGTTGAAAGATCTGATGAAGTTTGATGATTTCAAAAACAGAGGCAAATTTTTTATGTATTTTTCTTTTTAGAAACAGGGTCTTGCTCTGGTTGCCCAGGCTGGAGTGCAGTGGTGTTCACCATTGCTCACTGCACCCTTGAACTCCTGGGCTCAAGCAATCCTTCTGCCTCAGCCTCCCAAGTAGTTAGGACTACAGGCGCACACAGAGCCATATCTGGTAATTTTTTTAATTTTTTTGTAGAGATGGGGTCTTGCTATGTTGTCCAGGATGGGCTCAAATTCCTAGCCTCAAGCAACCTTCCTGACTCGAGTCTCCCAAAGTGCTAGGATTACAGGCATGAGTCACCATATCCAGCCTTTTGGATGTATTTTAAGGAGAATTTTTATGAAAGACAAACACTACAACAAAGCCAATGTGACCTAAGAAGCAAAACCTGTGGATTACCAGGAAACACGGATAAGACACCTGGCTCTGCCCCACTGTAGGTACCTTCCCTTATTTCTATATGTTTTCCTATTTAAAAAGCATCAAAGAATGATACCCTTTTGAAGATTCCAGCAAAAATCATAACTATGCTGAGTTTTTCTATAAAACTTTAAAAGTACTTCATGACAATTCAAGAGATTTTGAGTTGTCAGCGTCTCAGAATTTAAGGGGGTGTGGTGGGAGTCCAAAGTTACAACCACAATGAATTAGAGAGTTTCCAAACAAGGGAAACATTTCACACACCAAGCAGCTGCTTCTTCAACCCCTCCAATTAGATACGCTGAATATCAACTTTTTTAAAAACTAGTTATTTCTACATAATCTTATTATACATCTAAAGTAATGTCCTCACTTCAACTTGTCTAAAAAGCTCTAAAACCAATACATTTTTCAGGGGGCAATATTCAAATAAACAGGGATAAAATGAAACACAATTTCAGTTCAACACAGTGATAAATCCTGGCACTAACGACTAGAAAAATTCTAAATCTACGGTAATTAATGAAAACAAACATTTTACAATTTTTCAAGTGAATGTGATTTAAGCAGTAGCTGAAGATAAAAATGCAGCATTACTATCAAAGAAACATTAATCAACAAGAATATGCAGCAATGTCTTGGCAACTTTGATTTTATAATAACACTTCGTTCAGAGAAATAAGACCACAAAACAAAATTAATTTATCACCAAGTTTAGGAAGTTACTCTGCCCAACACTTGAGAACTTCAACTTAACAAAAATAGGTAAATTCGCACATTGGTAGATTTTTTTCCTTTTAAAAGCTGGTATCCTCTTTCCTGAGACTGGCAGAGCAGGATGGGAAATACTCCTTTGCTATCACTTAGGAAAGGGATAGTGTTTCTTCCCCACCCACCTGCCACCTTACACACACACTCTTATTTTCTACCTTGAAAGCCTTACAGTCCACCAGTAGCACGGTGAGGAAGCAGCCTCCCCAGCTACCCATGACTTTGCCATGCTCTACCATTAAAGACTTAAAAGTATAACACACAATGTCCATGAGGAAACCATTTGACATTACGGGAATGTTCTAAAGAGTGGTTGCACAACTCTTTAAAATGACTAAAAATCGCTGAATTGCACACTTACAATAGGGGAATTGTGTAATAATATATAAATTATATCTCAATAAAACTTTAAGAAAAGTAGCCGGCAAGGTGTAAAGAGCAGGACAGTATATTTAGGAAAAGAAGTGTATCAAAGAAGCAAAGAGACCCAACACATAATTGTTAATACATCTAAAATACAGATCTCTACTGGCCCCCGAACCTCCAAGTAGCCTATTAAGAACCTCCTCCTCCTTCCCTTAACATATTCCTTAGGACATATGATCTTCCTTTCATTCTGCTCTATACTGCTCCAAAAAGAAAAAAAAGACCCATTCTTCATCACCTCCACAATTCTACCTGCAGAATTAAAAATATCTGATGCATATAGCAACAGTAGTGAAAAGCTGACAGGTGGTTTTGTAGAAATCAACTCTTGTCCAAAACAAATGGGGGGCAGGTATCCCTCTAATTGATTCCCCAGGCTGGGCTGCCCTGACTTCCCGTAGCACTTTATTTATACTGCTCTCGGAGTCTTTATAACTTGGGTTATGGTCATTCCAGTACATGTCCTATCAACCTTTGACACTCCTCCCTCCCTTCTCTCTCCCCAATACCTTCAGAAGTATCTGTCACATCCTAGGAATTTAATAAATGTTGTTTAGATGAATGACAGTATTTTCCCAATCAAATTGAGGAGTATCAATTCTATCCTCAAAAGGCAAATACACTTCTCTATCCTACTGGACTACCACTAATTTGAAGCTGATTTCCTTGGTTGACTAGTAGTAGATGATGGTGACAAGAATGATCAAAAACTCCAAAACAACCAATGGCTAGCTAAGGCTGTTAAAATACAAAACAGCTCAAAGCAATAAAACCCAATTTCTGTGCCAGGCAACAAATTATTACAAAAATCACAATTTTTTGCTTATTACCCAGCATCCAAACCCAACATGTTTTCTACCACCATCAATATACCAAGTGTGATTGATACTATACAAGACAGAAAAGGTCAAGTTCATATTAAACCCTTGAGGTACCAAAAAACCACAAGAAAAAGGCCCAAGAAAAAAATCATAGCAGTAACCAGTATCACAAAGAAATTAACCAACTGTTAATATACAGACTAGAACAGAATGGAAACCTGTCAAATTCACTTCTCCACATGCAGATCTGTTCATAACATAGAAAAACCAAAACATTATTTGCATTCCAATTAATGGTGACTTCTGAATAGATCTAAAAGACCAAAATATTGACAATAACCAAAATAAATTTCGGCTAGCTAAAAGCATCATGAATTGATAGAGTTTAAGTCGTCAGAAATGTGAAATCTGTGTTCAAATCCTACTCAATTTGCAAATATAGTGACAGCTTTTAGAAGGAAAAAAACAGAAAAAAGAAATCCTACTTAATGACATCAAAAAATTACATTAGACCCTTAAACAAAGTAGTTAAGTCTCCTGTTCCTACATAGACTCTAAAATATTTTAATTATTGATAACTTAACATATTTTTAAAAACTGAATTTCACTGACATCATTTGTAGCTCTGAAAAAAACTTCATATACGTTGTTTTTAAAGTCAAAACCTTCTGCATGCTTCCAAAAAAATTGATGAGTCAGATTTTTAAAAATACATGTAAAAACTGAAATGCACTTCATTATGAGATAATTATTCCCAGCAACAAATCAAACCTAAACTTTTGAATTTGGTTCAAGTTTCTCTTCACCAGTAAAGTTCTCAAGTTCTTAGGAGTTTCCTAGTCACTTACTTGAACATCATCTACGGTAACACTGAAAGCAAAACCACAATAAAGAGGTTTTGCCTCTGAGGGATTCTACATGTAAAAAACATTACTCATAAATAATACACAATCACTATTGCTTTAAGTAGCAAATACATTTCTAAGCTTTTACACCATTTGATGGAATTCCCTATTTTAGACAGCAAAAAATATCTATAAAACCACCGATGCATGTTTTTTAACTATATTCAATGATAATGAATTCTTATAAAACAACTTATAGGGAAATATTTTTAGTTGCTGAGCATTTTTATTCAAAGGTCTCATTATTTAAAGAGTTAATGGAATTTGCAGAACCAGTAATTGGGCCAATTAATCCCAGAGTTCTATTCTTTTAGGTTGCCCAATATCCTATTTAATACCACGTAAAAATAAACCAATGAAACCCTAACAGGACATATTCATTTAATCAAAGAACAGTATTCCAAGTGGAACTGTGGAGTACTACTACACAGTCACATTGGAACGCCACCAATTCAAAAACAAGTACCTGATGAAATGAGACTTTTGGCAATCAACTTTAAGTCCTAAAGGATCCACCAAAAACTCACTTATTCTTTCTCATTTTCACACATCCCAATGCCTGTTCATTAAATGACACCAAGAACAGTTTAACTTCAAACTCTAACACCACTGAAACCAATTCCAGACAAAAGTTAAAAGACCAAACGACTACAAAATCAGTCTTTGTATTTTATCCAAGTACAGCTAAATGTTAAACCCAAAGTAGTTCAACTCGTTTTGATACCACATGCAATTTACTACCTTCAAATAAATGAAGAGGAATTCTTTCCACATTTTCTTCATCATAATAAAGCTTTAAACACAAACTTCAATATAGTCACTCTATTCATTTCACCATTTTGCAAAATCGTCCTCCATCACCACTCTGCATAAGCCAATCAAAAAAAAAAAAACCCTGACAGCTCAGCCTGCCAAAAAAATGCACTTTCTTTATCAAACCCCAACATTTACTTTCTTCGAGTGCAAGAAAATAACAGACATTTGCAGCTCAAGACAGGAAAAGCATAACCAGCCTTATTGTACCACCACCACCACTAAATTTCTCAGAAAAGAGAAAAATAACTCAGAACAGGCAAATTAAACCATTCTGTAAAAGGCAAAAATAAAACGTCTGTCCTACAATCCATAGTAATAGCACTGTTTCCCCTTTTTCTAAGCCAATACCGATAAGCCAATGGATTCAAGTGTCAAATCCAGTGTGTTTGAAACAAGATGAAAACCTGGAAAAATTCCCTCCCATAAATCATTTAGCGAACACGAGGCTTTGCACCCAACACGAAATACACACAACCCAAAAACACACAGAACCCACCCCAAATGCAGAACATGCTGTAATCAACAAGTTGGAAAGAGGACAGAAAGTATGGCTCACTACCCTCTCCTCCACCTTTAAAAAAAAGTCCTTTAACAAAAGGTAACACAGATCTTCAAGTACCTGGTGGAGGTGCCTTTCCTCACATCGCAGATGCTGCACTTAAAGGCTTCAGCACTGTTTCTGAAGGTGCAGACGCTACAATCCCAAAAGCCTTCGTCTGCGGCAGGTTTCGCTTGTCTTTTTGGCCTTTGGAAGAGTGGGGAGCGCGGAAAAGGAGAGGGAAGAAACAGGGAGCAGGAAAAAGGGGGAGAGAGAGCAAAACACAAGCGCTGGTGAGCCGTCGTAATTTCACAGGAATCCAGTGCTGGAAACTTCGCTCGGGCGACCACCCACCCACCCTTTTCGGGGACTGGAACAGGGAGTGGGGAAGGGAACCGGGCGCCCCCACCGGCACCCTGCAACCCCGGGCTCGGGCCGGATTGCCTCGCACACCCGGCGGCGGCGGCGGCGGCGCCCCGGGAAGGGCCGCGGCGGGCGCAGGAAGCGAGCGGACTTGTGGACTTGAGCGTGGGGCTGGGGGGGCCGAGAGGGAGCCGCGGGCCGGATCTGGAGGGGGCGCGCAGGGGCAGCCCGAGGCCGGCGGCGGGGAGTGGGACGGCTCCTTCCCTCTCCCCTCCCATGCTCGCGCCCTCCCTCCCTCCCCACCTGGTTAAATCTCCCTTTGTCTGGGAGGAGTGGCGGCGGCGGCGGCGGAGGGCGGCTGAGGAGGAGCCGCCATGGCTGCGGCGCGCACGGCCGCCGGCCCCGAGCGGGAGCGACACCGCCTCCCGCCGCCACCGCCCGCCGCCGCCGCCTCCCCCCGCCCCCGGATCTCCATCTTAGCAGCGCCTCCCCCCGCCCCGGGTGGCTCCGGGGCCTAGTCGTCGCCGGCCCCCGCCCGCCCCCAGCCCTCCCGCCCCTCCGCCCCCTCGGCTCGGAGCAGGTACCTGGTCGGGCTCTTCTTGTCGCCCATGGTCATGGATGGGCTGTACCCCCGCCCCCCCCAAGCCGAAACCGGCGCCGCTCGGAGGAGAAACGCCGTCCGGGGAGTCGTCGCGGACCGGCCCCCCTCCCTCCCCCGCGCCCGCCCGCCCTCAGCCGCTGGGGCTCGAGCTCCGGCCGCCGCCGCTGCCGCCGCCGCCGCCGCCGCCGCCGCTGCCAGTCTCCGGACGAGACTAGTCCCCGCCAGCGCCGCCTCCGCCGAGTGACTGACGAGGGGCGGGGCCGGGCGCTGCGCGTCACGCGCCGTGCGGCCAATGGGAGGGCGGCGGCCGGCGCCGCGAGGGCGGGGGCGGGGCGCGGGGGAGGGCGGGGCGTGGCGGACGTGGGCCGGGCCGTCGGTGTGCGTGCCCGGGCGTGTGTGCGCGCTGGGGGCGCGCGTGCCTGCCGGTGGCCCCGCGGCCCGGCGCGGCGGAGCGTGCAAGCCCGGCGGGGCGCACGTGGCCGCGCCCGGGAGCTGGCAACGGGCTTCGGGCTCCGCACAGCCGCTCGGTGGGGCTGTCGCCCAGACCCCAGCCCCGAAGCCGCCCCAGGGAAGTAGTTCAACGCAGTTTGCGCGCGCCACGGGGGCTTGCAACAGCCGCGCCGCTCGCAGCGCCTCGAGGCTTGCCTTGCTCCGGCAGCCGCCAGGGCCTCCGATGGTCCGCGTTCCCCTGCACCCTTCTGCTCCTCAGCCACGCGGAGCGTTGTATCTGCCTCTCTTGAAGTCCCAGCCTCCAGCCCAGATGCTGGCCCGAAGCCCCCTCCCAGGCAGGCCCCCGACGCGGGAGGGAACTGCAGAATGGGTGTGGCGTGACTGGATGGCGAGACCCTAAGCTCCAGTTTGCGGACTCCTTGCAGCCTCTCTCCCCCAGAGCCTAAATAGAGCGTTTCCCTAGGGAAGTTGCTAGTCAAATCCTGGCGACCACGTGCCAGCATTCTAACCTTGCGCCTCAGCTCCTTCTCCAAAATTCGGCTAATAACCGTCCCCCTAGGGTTGTTTTGAAAATTCAGAGACAAAATGCACGGAAAGCTCACAGATCAGTGTCCGGCACTTATGAAGGACCAAAACAAGGTATTGAGTATCGGAAGCTCTTGTAACTGGGTCTGAGTTATGCACCAGTTCCTCCGCGTTAGAAGATTTTTGACGGTAAGGAACAGGTAGTGCCGTTCACTTTCTGCCCAGCTCCAAGAACGCTTGCCAAATCAACTTGAACGTGACTCGGTACCCTCTGCCTTCAGGCACTGGGGAGGCAAGGTAGGAGGAGGACGCCAGATGATAGGATAAAAGGCACAGGCGGTGGGGGGAGGGGACAGAGTTGTAGAATGATGCTAGAAGGTGGGGGTGGGGGTGGGGTGTGGAGGGCGAATAAGACAGACTCTAGGCCCCCTGTTGTAGGTTGTTATCAGACTGCCCCTTGTAAGGGCGTGAAACCGGGGAAGCCCCCTGAAACTGAGCACCCAGGGAGCAGGAGGACCTAGGACCAGTCCAGGGATCAGAAGGGAGAGAATAAAAAAGAGAAAGAATGTGTCAACGATAAGCTTCATGAGCACACAATGTCCTCTCCAGGCAGGCACACCCTGGAAGGCCAGGAGGAGCAACACTGTTTAACAAGGGTCAGCAACTTCCCAGGCCTCAATGGCACAGCTGCCTCCTTAGGAGAGAGGCCTGGGGCCCTAGGGGGCAGTGGGGCCAGAGGAAGCCGAGAGGCATGCGCACAAGCTATCCCCTCCCGCCCTCCCCCTCCCCCCCCCGCGCCCCCATCCCCCGTACCGTCATGCCATGCTCAGCCTTGACCTCTGGTGTGTGCCTGGCATGCTCCCAGGATTCTGCCCCTGGTGTGAAGGTACTGAAAGAAAAGGGACATTAAGAAACCCCAGCTGGAGGAGTGCCCTCTGAGGAGGGAAACTAGGTGGCTGGGAGCCATAGGTAGTGGAAAGGAGACTGACTCTATTATCAGTATTACTATTTACATAGAGTAAAATACATACATCTTCGCTTTGCAGTTCAGTGCATATATGTACACCCTTGTATCTACATCCAGATCAATTTATAAAATATTTCTATCCTTCCAGTGAGTTGCCCCTGCCATAGGTAACCACTATTCCAACTTCTGGTACCAAAGATTAGTTTTGCCTGTTCATGAACATCAAATATATGGGTCTTATGATATGTACTCTATCTGGTGGGCACCTTTTGCTCAACATATTTGTGATAGTCATCCATGTTACCTACACCAGTAATTCATTTTTGTTTGCTTAAGTGTGTAGAATTATATTGCAAGTACACTGTAATTCATTTATCATAGGAGATTGACCTCTTTTAGTATATCTTTTTGTATCTTTGTCCTGTGTTACCTTTTCAAAAAAGAAAAAGTTTAAAAAATGTTTTTAAGAAAAAAGGGGTTCTAGAATAGAGAGGTAATTTCTAGGAACTCATCAGACCTACACATCACCATGTGGTTGTAACTTTAGAGGCTCTAATTTTGTTGAGATGTTGGAGGTAAGTATCTATCAAAAGTCTCCTTATAGTTACAGAAGCCAAATGGACAGTGTGCTCTAGAACAATATGGCCCTAGGCAGAGTGTACTGTGGTTTTAGAGTGGTGGTTTTCGACCTGAGCTGGGTGGGGGACAAATCTTCCTCGAAGGTGTTGCCTTGGACCACTTTCTCTAGAAGCCAATGGGAGAGTCTGGAAAGTTATCAACTCAGCTTGCTCCTGCCTTGAAATTTGCAAGTGTTACTCCCCAGAGGGAAACCTGAATACTCATTAAGCCTGGGACTTTGAACCTTAGGAATATTCAGTAAAGGTATTATAAACAAGTGAGAGAAAAAAGTCTTTCTCCAAATACTTCAGGGCTTACCCCTGCCCCACCCATGTTACGCCTTATTATGGTCTGAGTCCCACGCTGTGGTCTAGGGTGAGGTTTTCAGCACTCAACGGCGAAATGAGAAAAATAAGCATAAAAGTATGAGTACTTTCCCATGTCCATGTAAATTACCAATGATTGATTCTTGAAAAAGACTTTTTTCTTCTGAGATTATGTCCCTTCACTTTTTTCTTGTCTTGGAGGATTGGGTAATTTAAATGACCCTTCTTTAATGAAGTGATGGCAATAGTATTTTGTAGTTGCCTCTCTGAAAATGTCCTCAATTAGCCAAATCACAAGTTGACAAATCTGTGTTGGTTTCCCAACCCTCTCCCCTCACTGATTTTATCCTTGAAGTTTTAAGGGGGCTAAGATTTAAATGACTTCACGAATGCTTCCAGCCCTAGTGTGATTGAGGGGAAGAGGAAGGAGAAAACAGTATGACAAGGTGAGTGAAAAAGCCACCCAAGGACTGAAGCTAGGAAGGTTAAGATTTCAATCCTAATTGCTAAGAATTAATGCCCGGAATCTTATGTCAGTGGTTTAAAAGGGAAAATTTCTTCTTAGAGCAACTACCTGGAGGTAAAGTGTCATAGAACCTGGGGAAAACCTAGCTCATTTCACTTAAAGACTCAGGGCTTGTGCTGGTATCACTGGGGACATCTGGAGAGTGTTGCTGAAGATAGGATGAACTTCCAACTTCTAAGCAAGCAACCCTGGAGGGGTGGAGCTTCCCTGACCATCTGTGTTGAACTTTCACCCAATTTTGCAACCAGTTACAATGTCACCTGCCCACGTGCTTATCAGAGCTGTGAAGATTTATTGATATGCCTCTTCCACAGTAGGAAATATCACAGCTCAAATTTGTCCTGGGTTATACCTCACACCATTTACAAAAATTAACTCACACAAGATGATAGACCTAAATGGAAAACCTAAGCCTATAAAACTACCAGAAGAAAATATAGGAGAAAATTTTAGTGGGTAGGCAAAGATTTCCTAGATATGAAACAAAAACAGTGATTCATAAAAGAAAAAGTTGATAGCTTCTACTTCATCAAAATTAAAAACTTCAGCTCTTTGAAAGACACTGTTAAGAACATGAAAGGACAAATCAAAGACTGGGAGAAAATATTTGCAAAACACATATCTGATAAAGGGCTTGTATCCAGAATATATGAAGAACTTTTACTGTACAATAAGAAGACAAGCAACCTAATGAAAACATGACCAAAAGATGTGAATGGACATTTCACCAAAAGGTATATGAATAGCTAATAAGCACGTGGAAAGATGCTCAACATCATTATTCATTAAGGAAATGCAAATTAAAAGCACAATGAGATACCGCTGCACATTAGAATGGCTTAAATCAAAAAAACTGACAATCCCTAGTGCTGGGGAGGATGTGGAACGACCCTCACACATTGCCAGTGGGAGTGCAATATGGTACAGTTCCTCTGGAAAAACAGTTTGGCAGTTTCTTATAAAGTTAAACATACACTTACCATATGAGCCAACAATCCCACTCCTAGGGATTTACCAAGAGAAACGAAGACATATGTTCACACATAAACCTGTACTCAGATATTTATAGCAGCTTTATTCATCATCACCGAAATTTGGAAATAACCCAAATGGCTTTCAGCTGGTGATATGATAAACAAATTGTGGTACATCCATGCCATGGAATACTACTCATCAATTAAGAGGAGCAAACCACTGACCTGTACAACACAGAGAAATCTCAGATAGATTATCCTAAGTGAGAGAAGACAGTCTCAAAAGGTCACATACTGTGTGATTCCATCTATGCGACTTTCTGGAAAAGGCAAAATTACAGGGATAGAGAATAGATCAGTGGCTGTCAGGGGCTGAGGGTAGAGGGAGGATTTGACTACAAAGGGAGGAGCAACAAAAGAGAATGGTGGGGGGAGAATGGAAAGAGTCTTTATCTTGGTAGTGGAGGTGCTTACAAGACAAAAATGCATTTGTCAAAACTCAGACCTACACACTAGAGAATACATTTTACTGTATATAAATTGCCTCTCAATAAATCTGATTTTTAATCATTCTGGATTGAAAAGTTCTGCAAGCATCTACATTCCATATCACTTCTCCTCTTAAAGTAATAGCCGCAAGAGCTGGCATTTGTAGTTTTGCTGTGTGCCTGACAATGAATTATCCTGTGCTTTCCTGAGTGTTCTTCTTTTCAGTAATCCACCCAGTTACTCACACCATAATCCTCGGAGTTCTCTCTGACTCCTCTCTTTCCTTTGTACCCTACATCAGTCCACAGTACATCCTTTGCACTTGACCTTCGTATATATCCTGAATCTGACCACTTCTCATTATCTCTGTTACTGTCACTCTGATCTAAGCTAGGACCACCTTTCAGCCTCCTGACTGGCCCCCCTACTTGCTTGCCCTCTTGCTTCCTGCACCTGTCAGGATATGCTCGGGTATGCTATGGGAACATTCCCAAATCCTCGTGATTTATCCCAGCAAAGGTTGATTTCTCGCTGAAGCCACATGTTCCCAAGTCAGCTGCAGCTCCGCCCCTTATCTCCTCACTGTGGAACCTCGGCTGCTATGGTCGGGATGCGTCCCCTGAAATTCATGTGTTGGAAACTTAATCTCCGCTGCAACAGTGTTGGGAAGGGGGGCCGTTTGGGAGGTGTTTAGGTCTTAAAGGCTCCTCCCTCATGAATGGATTAACGCTGCTATAAAAGGGCTTGGCAGAGGGAGTTCAGCCCTCTTCACCCTTCTGTCTTCTGTCATGTCAGGACACAGCGTTCAAGGTGCCATCATGGAAGCAGAGAGCAACTCTCGAAAAATGCCAGCACCTTGATCTTGGGCTTCCCAGCCTTCAGAACTGTGAGGCAATAAATTTCTATTCTTTTTGAAATTTAATTTTTTATAGAGACAGGGTCTCACTATGTTGCCCAGGTTGGTCTTGAACTCCTGGCCTCAAGTGATTCTCCCTCCTCAGCCTCCTGAATCGCTGGGATTACAAGTATGAGCCACCATACCTGGCCTGTTCTTTGAAAATCACCCTGTCTCGGATATTTTGTGATAGCAACACAAAGACACAGGCTGACTGAGCTGCCTCTACCTTTAACATTGTGGGCTGCCGGAAAGGCACCACATTGGCATTAACTGCCTGGCCTGGAAATGACACAGGTGACCTGTGCTCACAATTCATTGGTCAGAGTTTCATGGCCACACAACAGCAGAAAGTAGGAGCCACCAGGTGTGTGGGAGGTGGACAGCAGAAAGTAAAACAAAGTCAGAGGGATGCTTTTAAGATGTCCTGACAAAGTCACTCTCCTGCTCAAAATCCTCTAATGACTTTTATGACATTAGATTAAAATCCAGAATCTTGACTCTGGCCTTCAAGGCCCGCTAACTTCATCTACTTTCAGCTTCTTCACCCTCAACTCAGCTCTGGGCACGCCAGCCCCTTGCTGTTTCCTGCCAAGCCTGGCCCCTCCCTATGGCCTTTCTACTTGTTCTTCCCAGGATATTCCGGTGGCTCCGTCACTCTTACTGTCCAGGTATGTGCTAAATGCCCCTCTTGAGGGAGGACTCCCTGACGAGGATGTCTTACGTAGCATAACCCCCAGTCACTGCCCACTCTCGCCTCCTTTATCTCTGTTCCTTTATCATTACCTGGCGTCGCACGATGTGTTAGGTGGTGTTTGCCTGACTCTTCCCGTAGAATTTAATTTCTATCGGGACAGTGACTGTCCTGTGTTCGATCCTGTATCCCTAGTGTCTAGGACAGTGTAGAAAATGTCCCCATACATAGTAAGAACTCAATACAGTCATGTGGTGCTTAACGCTGGGAATGCATTCTGAGAAATGCATCATTAGGCGATTTTGTCGTGTGAACATCATGGAGTGTACTTATATTAATACAAACCTAGGTGTTCTGTATATTTGTATTAATATATTTTTTTCATATGGAAAACCAAATGTCCCAGCATCATTACTGAATATCAGTCATTTCCGCTTTTTGATCTGCAGTGCCAATATCCAGTGCCACGTATCAGGTTTCTATATATGCTTCCTTATAATCTTACGAGACCACTGCTGTATATGTGGCCCATTGTTGACTGAAACATTGTTATGCAGTACATGACTGCAATTATTTGTGGAATAATTGAGCAAAGCGCTTTTACATTTGTTACCCCACTGAAACCCCAAATAACCCAGTGAAGTAGGAACTATTATTACCCCATTTGACAGATGAAGAAACCAAGTCAGTGAAGTGATTTGCCCAAAGTCAGGGACAGAGTTTGAATTCACACTCACCATCTGAGTGCACAACGCCATGCCTTCGTCTGTCTCTTCACTATGCCACTTCTGAAGAGTTGAAGAACCAGCCAGCTTTGGAGGGTACAAGAGGAAAGCAGGAGTGGAAGTTCAAGTAGTCCTTTCCGACAGAGGATCCCAGGGTGTCTTATAGACAGGGGGGTTTGCTGGCCCTGGCAAGCCTAGCTTGTGGGCCCTGTGAGCTTTTGCCAAAGCAGACCAGCCACACGCGCCATTCCCCGGGGAATGAACGATGTGCGTTAGCACCGCCCCAGTTTGGGCCTTGGGAATATGCAGGTTGGTGGTTCCCTGTGATG
This sequence comes from Lemur catta, assembly GCF_020740605.2. Lineage (NCBI taxonomy): Eukaryota > Metazoa > Chordata > Mammalia > Primates > Lemuridae > Lemur > Lemur catta. The sequence continues at coordinate 19,927,258 of NC_059145.1, read as the reverse complement.
CTGTGATTTCCTTCATTTGTTTGACAATATTTCTGGAAGCCTTGAGCCCAGAAATTGCTTCCGCAGCAGCTCATTCTTGATACTTGAATTTCCACCCTTAGAATCAGAGTCATAGATTTTGAGGATGGAATGAAGGGTTGAGACCATTCATCTAGTTCTGTCTTTTTAGTTCGGAGGCAAAAACCCAGGGGCACGGAGATCACAGGGGGCTTTCACACACATTGCTGCCCTTCATCCTCACGGCTGCCCTCTGTGTGAATTACCACTCTCCTCCTCCTCAGAAGGACACCGGCAGGGTGCGGGACTCACCCAAGGTCATTCCTGCAACTGACCGGGTTTTATACCTGGGCTTCTTCAAAACTTGCCTTTCTGATTGCGGAGTATCTCTGCTATTCCACAGATGGGATCCCTAGAACTTAAGTATCCTGGCATTCATTAATTAAGAATAAGGTTAAGAGAGAGACTCACCCACAGGAAATCTAATGTTGGAGTCTATTTACCTGTCGTTATGGGCTGAATTGTGTCCTCCCCCTGCTCGCCCAAATCCCTGTGTTGAAGCCCTAACCCTGGCTACCTCCAAATGAGACTGTATTAGGAGATAGGGTCTTTTTAAAAAGGGTGATTAAGTTAAAATGAGGCCATTAGGGTGGGCCCAATCTGACTGGTGTCTCTGTAAGAAGAGGACATTTGGACACAGGTAGACGCATCAGACATGTGCACACACAAAGGAATGGCCATGTGAGGACACAGTGAGAAGGTGACCCTTTGCAAGCCAAGGACAGAGGCCTCAGAAGAAACCAACCCTGCTGACAACTTGAGCTTGGACTTCCAGCTCTGGAACTATGAGAAAATAAATTTCAATTGTTTAAGTTGCCCAGTCTGTGGTATTTTGACAGTCCCTGCGAGCTAATCCACACATCATGAATCTGTGGCTAGCTAAAGAGAGGCCGCCCTGTGGAATGATAATAACCAACATATATGGAGTGTTTACTCAGGTGGGGCACTAAGCACTTCAGGCGTTTTAACTCAGTGAATCCTAACAATAACCCCATGAGGTAGATTCTATTTATGGTGCCCCTTTTATAAATAAGGAAACTAATGGGAAGAAAAGTTAAGCTACTTCACCTGAGCCACACATTTGGCAAGCGACTGGGCTGAGATTTGAACTCACGCAGCTTGGGCTCTGAAGCCCATGCTCTGAAGGATCTAGTGAGTTATGGTTATTGTCCTTCTTGTCTTCTAGATCTGTCGTCCCCAACCCCCAGGCCAGAGACAGGTACCAGTCTGTGGCCTGTTAGGAACTGGGCCACAGAGCAGGAGGCGAGTGGTGGGCAAGCGAGGGAAGCTTCATCTGTATTTACGGTTGCTCCCCATTGCTGGCATCACCGCATAAGCTGCACTTCCTGTCAGATCAGCAGCAGCATTAGATTCTCATAGGAGCACAAACCCTACTGTAAACTGTGCAATAGAGGGGCCTAGGTTGCACACTTCTCATGAGAATCTAATGCCCGATGATCTGAGGTGGAGCTGAGGCAGTGATGCTAGTGCTGGGGAGCGGCTGCAAATACAGATTATCATTAGCAGAGAGGTTTGACTGCACAATAAATGTAATGTGCTTGAATCATCCCAAAACCATCTCTCTTGCCCCTGGTCCATGAGAAAGTTGTCTTCCATGAAACTAGTCCCTGGTGCCGAAAAGGTTGGGGACCACTGTTCTAGATGAAGAAACTAAGACATGAGAAACTTGTCCAACATCCCACAGCCAGGGTGTGGCGGAACCAGAATTTCAAGTTCTTTGTACATCATCACAAACTGCATCCCTGGAACTCAAGAATCCTGAAAGTTGTTAACCAGAGGAAGGAAAGGGACCTGCCTGGAGGAGGAAGAGCAAAAATCTATGTATGCGCAAAATAGGTTTGCAAGGAGGAGAGGCATCTCATATAGAAGTTTGGGCCACTGGAAGGATGAGGGGAGATGGTAAAATTGAGCCAGAATCTGGGAAGGGTAGGAAGGGGGAAGTACAAGCTGCAGAGCTTGGAAGAGCACCGTGTCCCTCACCTCTCTGCAGATCCTCTTGTACCCGCTGCTACTGCCCATAGAAAAGGGGTAAAGTATCTTGTCCAAGGTCACACAACTAGGAAGGCAGTTGGCAGGATTCATTCAGGTCTCCTGACTCAAAGTCCATTCTCTTCTTACTTTTTATTTTTAGTTTTGACAGATATTTATGAGGTACCTACTATGAGCCAGATACCAGTGCTGACAGTACTGGGCCCGAGGATGAGCAGGCCTCGAGGTCTGGGGGAAAGAGGCACATGAGCAGATAGATATTGAGAACAGGATGGAGGCCTGGTGATCCGTCATCATCACTCTAGGGTCTGTTGTCTCCCGGTGGCTTCCTCTTTCCCAAGCAGGTTGTTGGGCCTGTGCTGTCTGTCTTGAGCTAGAAATGTGACAAAGTAGAAGCAAAAAGGCCTGTCAATCTCTGTCTTTCATGTTCTGTGTTTTGTAATCCTAAACTCTCAAAGCTCCCGCAGGGAAACTGAGAGGAGGTGAAGGGCAGACAAGTGTTCGGACAAAGGAGGTGAAAGGAGACACTTTTTCTGGGTGCTGGGGGAAGAAAAGAAGACAAGAGGTTCACAAGGCAGAGAGGGGTGTGGGCCAGAAAACAGGGGCCTGCCCACAAACAGGGCCCCCGGGAAGGTGGCACGACCCCAGAGCAGGAGTGGCGGGAGCTGTGTCTAAGCAGACAAAGCCAAAGGGCGCTTGCAGAGACTCCAGGGACCCCCCCACACACACTGGGGTGGGCACTGCCACGGTGACTCCTGGACTTGAAGGGGCCACGAAGAGAAAATCAGGGACATCTCCAATGGCAACCTATGATAAACAGATGCCCTGAGACCAGGAAAACATCCCCCTCACTGAAGCTGAGGCAGAATGCAGTTTCAAAATTAAAACCAAGGAGAGAGAGATGACAAAAAGGAAAGATATTTCTGGCACGCCTGAGATTTGTATTACTATGGTGTAAGAGAAGCAAAGCAAGGTGCACGAGAAGGTACTGGCCAGTATTGCTCAGGGAGACCAGTCTGGCCGAGCGTCCCAGGTCAGGAAACAGCACCTGCTACGACGCTAAGCAGCAGGGCTTGCGGACTGCAAGGCAAGCAGCCTGCTGGGACCTGGTGTGCCGGTGGAGTGCCGGAGCTGAGAATCCAGAGAGGTCAGCCCTGTCTGGAAGCATCGTACAACTCATGCTGATTGGTCGGATTTCATCTTGAAGACAAGGGTAGGCTATTCACAGACTATAATCAGGAAAGTTGCAAGATTCCTACTGAATTTTAAAAATCTCTTTGGAAGCAGTGTAGATGGTAGTGGCTTGTATTACCACAAGAAAGGGCACAGAAGGCCAGTAAAAATGCCAAAGAGCCAAAATGGATAGGGAAAGAATTGGAAAGAATGACAGATTTTCAACAGCAAAATCTCCTGGACTTAATTCATGAGTGGATTTTTCAGGTGAGGCAGAGGGAGGAGTTGAGAATAATACCCAGGTTTCTGACTTGGGTGACTGAGTGGGTCATGGTGGTATTAACAGAGATAGAGTCACAGGAGGAGAGGCTGTTTGGAGGAAGAGATATGGAGTTGCAGATATGAGTAATTTGATGTGTCATTTAGAATGCTTTTGGCTGCAAGTAACAACAACAAAACAAAAAAACTGTACAAACAATGAGGAAATATATTATTTAATATAGTTGGGGGGCCCAGTCTCAGACAAGGTACAATCAGCTTGTTATTAAGTACCCCGATTCCATCCTTCTCTTGTTAGCTTTAACCTAAGGTTGGTTCTCCTCTTGGTTGCACATGTTTGTCTCATTGCAATATTACAAGGCACAACATCTAAGGGAAGAAAAGGGGCCATTTTTTCATGTGTCTTTGTGGGGGGAGAAAAACCTTGTCCCGAATGTCCCCAGCAATCTTCCCCTTCATGTCTTACTGGTACAACTGGGTCATGTGCTCACTGCCTAAACAATTACTGGCTTTATAACCAAGTATCAGGAGCAGACTGAAGGCTGGGGAGTCCACCATCCCCACCTCTACAAGGTGACTGTGTCATGTGCAAATGGAGATTTCTTGGAAACAGTTGGAAACAAGCATCAGAGGACAGATTTTGGCCGAAGATGCCATAGAGAAGTCCACTGAGGGTCGGACTGTGCATGAGCCCCGGGGGAGATGGGGGCAGAGGGGACGAGAAGGAGCCCAACACAGAACTCTGGAGAACACCTCTGTTTAAGGGAGGGGCTACCTGAGAAAGGGAAATTTTAGTTTAACAGCTGAGAATTTGACTCTGGATTCAAACAGACCTAGGTTGGCATTCCAGTCCTGCCACTTATTAGCTAAGTGACCTTGGGTGAGGACCCCTTAATCCCTCAGAGCCTTAGTTTCCTTATCTGTAAGATGGAACCGATAAGCCCTACGCCCAGGGTTGGCGCAACTTCAGGCCACAGTGGCTGCCCCATAGCTGTTGAAGGCAAAGAGAACAGCCTGCAAGAGGATCTTAGAAGGAGTCATGGAGAAAACTGGAGAATGAATAGGGCAGGATGGTGTCACTGAAGCCACAGGGTAAAAAAATTTCAAGGAGGAAAGAATGGGCAATTATGTCATCTGCCTGAAGAGAGGTCAGGTCAGAAGAGGGCTGAAAAATGCCCCTTGGATTTAGCAATCGGGAGGTCACTGGTACCCGTGACAAGAGCATTTCGAGTGGAGTGCTGGGGCTGGACACCAGGAAGCAGGGGTCAGCGATCAGGAGGACAGTCCAAGTCGCCTGGCTGCCAACATCCCTGTTCTTTTCACTCTGCCAGGAGCAGCTTCGTTTTGAAAATTCCCATTGAAGTCATGCCTCAAAAATACTCATTTGGAGAGCAGTAAACAGTAGGATTCCACAGTCTCGTAGTGAAAATGGCCCCTTTTCATCATTTTTTATTTTTGTGTGTATAAAGCGAAGGTGGTTGTTTCCTTTCATTAGAAAGATGTTACATCCTTTCGGAGAGTTTGTATTTACATTACCATTTTATTGCTATGTGGTTCTTTTTTATACAACATATTTTGCAAAAATAAAAACAAACAAACAAAACCAAACCCAAACAACATATGTGCTTTGCATTAAACTCCAAAAGTTCAAGCCCCTTACGCGGTGTACGTGTTTGAGGCAAAGTATGGGACTAGGAAAACTCTAGAAGAATCGTGCAACTTGGCAAATCTTCCTTTAATAAATGATAGCAGTTGCTTTTGAGATTGATTTGGTCATACGGACTGTGTTTGTCAGGGCTGTCATTAAAAGCCTAATATTTTTTCCATTGCAGACTGTCTCAGAGTAATCCAAATGTGGACAGCAGTTAAGCACGGTCAATTTCATGACCTCCTTCCTGCGACCCACCTCCCCCTCCTGACTATCTCAATTCCCAAGTGGATGATCCCTCATCCCTAGCAACAACTGCAGCTGCTACTGTTTCTTGACTCTGGCGAGGAAAATGGGCTTGGGGCCAGGTCTACTGTCCGGGGCTCCCCGTGGAAGATGCTAGAAGAGAGCAGCACACACTCTCCCACTGTCAGTGACCCGAGTTCATCACCTTTGCCAAACATCTGGATTGCAACACACGGAGTTCAAAGGTCGGGAGCGTGTGTCAGCACCTGGCCGAGCTGTTTAAACGCAGCCGACCTCAAACCAAACACTGGTCCTCTAAGCTGTTATTTATGTGGAGGGTTGCATGCCAAATATAAATATTAACTTCAGCATCTTCTCCCCTCAGGCCTTTGTGACTAAAGAATGCATATTAACCATCTACCATGCATAAAAAAAAGCTACCCAACTCTGCTGTGAGCACTGAATTCTTCTCCCTAGCAGGCGGAGTGCCAACCATTGTTTGTTGGCTTCAATAGTGCCATGGTGGCCTCTTCATTTCACAGCATCAGGCGGTGGACGTGCTGCCGGTGGCAGTTCCTGCCCCGGGGCGGGGGCTCCAGAGCCAGCCTGTTCACACCCCTCCTGGAATGCAGGGCAGGGGTGGGGGCCCAGTAAGGGAACAGCAAGGCACAATGGCACCTTGGAGTAGCAGTAGGTTTTCAGTTCTCAGCAGCTCTGAGTGATTCCTCCCTTTGAGTGAGTGTGTGTGTAATGGGTGTGACCGAGGGCTGCCAGGGCCAGAACAGGTGTGGCAGTAGAAGGACAAGTTAGACTATGAGATTCCCGGCCACAGGACTGGACCTGGTTTTTCTGTTTCTAGAAAGAGGCCTCACATTAGTCCACAAACATGTATTAATGTATCATCTTCATTGCATTGTTATCCAATGTGCTAGGGGATGTATTTATTTACCCCCATGGGTAAAATATTATGGGGGAAAGAGAAGACAAGATTCAAGATCTTGACCAGGATACTTAATAAAAGTGTCACAAAGAAGTGTTTGAACGGGAGCATTCCATCATTCCTTCATTCAACAAACATTTATTGAGCACCTATTATGTGGCAGCACCATGCTGGGTGCTGGGGATACAACAGAGAGGATGACAGACAAGGTTGCTCCAGCATGGAGCCCACCGTGTGAAGCCAGCCCGCATGCCTACCGGCTGCCAGGCCCTGGGAGACACCTTGGAGGTAAGTCTGTTAAAGCAGTTGAGACAATCAGACAAGTCACTTCCAAAGTGTGTCATGGGTGTTATGATCAAGGAAGACTGGGAAGCTATGGATAATAAGAAGGGGACTTTGTCTAGTTCAATGGTTCTGCTTCCCAGCGGAGATTTGACGATGTCTGGAGACATTTTTGGTCGTCACAGCTTGGGGGGTGCTACTGCATCTAGTGAGTGGAAGCAAGAGATGCTGCTAAACATCTAAAAGGCACAGGTCAAACCCCAACAGCAAAGAATTATCCAACCCTAGAGATCAATAGTGCTGAGGGTGAGAGACTGAGATCTAGTCCTAGGGTCAGAGAATGCTCTGGAAAGCTGTATAGTTTGACTTGAGAACTGGGGGAGGCTCGGAGTTCAGAGTGCTGGGACATGGCGCCCAGCATCTAATCAGTGGTAATGGTGGAAAGAAAGGGGTTCCCAGGAGCTTGAGCTCAGGTTGCAGGGATGTTGACGGAGAGGTTGTAGGAGATGGAATGCAAAAATCAGTTTGTACTCAGAGAAACTCGAGGGTCTGGCATACCCTGCCATGAAGTATGGACTTTCAGGACGTGACGGCTGATAAAGTCTCCACCTCTAACCCCTTACACACACATCTACCCCCTTGGATATTTTCAAAGCCAGTGAGATGCTTCAATTTGTTTTTAGCAAATCCACTCTCTCCGCAATGCAGATGATTGGAGAGGGGAGAGGTTGGAGGCAGGTGAAAGGCTCGTACGCTATACAAGTGATAAATGGAGGCCACGCAGTGAAACTGCGGAAGCTGCGACAGACTCCTGAGAATAGAGAAATTTTTGTACTTGGTGATTAATTGGATGTTGGGTGGAACGAACTGCTTAGGATCACTCTGAGGTTTCCAGCTGTGGGCTAGCAGGAGTGGCGAAGTGTGTTATAGAGACATGATTCATAGAGGGACAGAGTTCTGTTTAGGAAAAACGGTGTTGACAGTCCCGCAGGGACATCCAAGTGAGCACATGCTGCCCACAAAAGTGTGGATCTGGTGCTGGAGGAAGATCTGATTTGGAAATATGGATGGGGGAATCACGAGCACCCACCCGTGATGACCAAAATCTTGGACGTGAAGGCAGCATTCAGGGAAAGCACCTAGTGACAGAAGGGAAGGCAAAGGGCAGAACACTGGGGTTCATAGGTACTTAAGGGGGCAGAAGAAGGGACCAGAGAGGGAGAAAGAGAGAGTAGCAAGGCCCACCGAGGCAGGGATTCACTTCAGGAATAAGAACGTGGTCAGGCTGTCCAATGGAGCAGACGCTAAGCATGATGTGAAATTAGATGGAGCTGTTGGACATGTCAATCAAGAGGTAATCCGTGACCTTTTCAAGAACAGTTTCACTATAATGGTGAGGGTAGAATTTATTTAAAGATACTTGATTACCCAAATGTAGAGGAAGAAAATGAGAACAAAATGTCTTTATATCTAGGCGGAATTTGAATAGCAGTCATTTTCCAGGCTTGGCAAACAGAAAAGGAGTGTACCAATTAAGTAGCAGAAAACCAGATTAACAATAGGCCAAATCATAAGAGCAGTTATTGTAAACCAGAAAAGAAGTCTAGGACAAGCAGCCTCCGAGTTGATTTGGCAGCTTAACAGTGTCATTAAGAATTTGGACTCCTTTCTGTTTTTCTGCTCTGTCATCTTGAAAGTGTTGGCTTTTATCCTCACGGTCACAAAATAGCAGCTGCAGCTCCAAGCATTGCATCCTCACATGACAGTACCTAAAGCAGGAAGGAAGAGGGGAGGGGCCCAGTGAGTCTTATTTCACGCTCCTCTCTCCTTTTATTATGACACTTTCCCTTACATGTCATTGGCCAGAATTGTTTCACATGCGCTCCCCTAGGCCAATTAAGGGAAAGGGAAATGAGGCTGATTAATTGCATTAATCATGATTCCTACCCTGGGGCTAGGCATATGGCTGTCTAAGCAAAATTGGTGTTCTGTCCACAAGGAAGAAGGGGAACTGGCAGTTGGGGTGGCCCAACCAGTATCTGCCACAGGAAACTGTCCTTTCATAAGGTGAGGACAACCCATAGGATACAAACCAGAGGCCTTACAGTATGAGGCCACAAGCCCTTGGAGAGCTTTGAAAAGAATAATAAGCTTCTACAGTTGATATTCACAACAGAAACATTAATAATATCCACCATTCATTGCATACCAACTTTGGGCAGTAGGCAGATTGCTTTGCAGATCTTCCAGGTTACACTCAGTAATACCAAGAGGTAGGTGATAATTATGACAGTAGTGCTGTGACAGATTATGCTTATGAGTACTTACTGTGTGCCAGGCACTTTACATTCATCGTCCCAATCAATCCTCAAAACACAAGAGAGATAGATGATGTGAATATTTCCATCATAGATGAGAAAACTGAGGTGTCTAGAGGTTCAATAACTTGCCCAAAATATCTCAGCTAGTAACATCCAGCCCAGATTGTCTCAATCCAGCCTCAGTGCCTGTACTGACTACACTCTACTACCTCCTTAAATATAGAGAAGTCACTGGAAAGTTTTGCTTTCCCCTAGAAGTAGAAGCAATTGTACGTAAGAATGGAAAATTTGCTGCCGTGAGCGTTCTCTCCTGTCACTGTCCTGAGTTTTCAGCCATTTCATTCTTCCAGCCAACTTTGCAACTAAAGCAGATCCAACAGGCAGCCCACTCTTGCCAGCTTTGCACTCTCGTTAGCGAGCTCGCCAGGCTTACTCTGGACTCCCGGGACCTGGAGGAGGCAACTGTTACGCATGCCCACTGGATAAATGCACGCCACGGTAACCAGAATTTCTTGCTGGTTGGAGCAGCCACACAGGTTTGGGGCACAATGAACAAATTCTGAGGGGATTCACATTGAGGAAAGAGGGGCCTCCAACAAAAACTGCCGTGGGTGTTCAACAAGTTCCCAGCTGGAATTTATGTTCACGTCTTGAGACATGAGAAGAGGAGCTGACATATCTAGGTGCTAACTCTGCTCTTAGCTCCATGCTAAGCATTCTACGTGCATCAGCTCACCGAACCTCACAATGAGGTTATGAAGAAGAAACTTTTATTATCTCCATTTTACAGATGAGGAATATGAGGCTTACAGTGTTGAAGCCATCTGCTTACGGCGACACAGCTAGTGAGTAGCAGAGATGAGATTCAAACTCGCCCAGATTTCTCCCTCCAGACTGATCATTTTTAACTACCACACTTTACTGTCTAGGTAGTACTCTCTAGGTACTGCCGGACATAAATATCTCCAGGTAGTGAATGAACACCTGGGGCAGGAGGAAAGAGATCTTGAAACTCGCAATCTTTCTGTCTCTTTAAAATCCCTGATTCTGATCCAAATATATTCTAAAGTGTGTATATTTCAGGATGAACACATATACATAATTAAAATCATGTCAGCGTTTGGAAAGGCATTTGAACAGGACCTAGAAACAAAAGTAAAGAGGCCATAAAATACTATGTAACCCCTATGCTATACACATGGTGTTCTGTGGGTTGGGTGGAAGGCTTTCAGCTTCCTTTAGCCTTTCTTGGGATTGATATTGGCCTTCCCTACATTGTGTCTTCACCAACTTGTTTTATTAAAACAAATTCCCTCCTAGCACTCTGGGAGGCCGAGGCAGGCGGGTGGCTTGAGGTCAGGAGTTCCAGACCAGCCTGAGCAAGAGCGAGACCCCGTCTCTACTAAAAATAGAAAGAAATTATCTGGCCAACTAAATATATATATAGAAAAAAATTAGCTGGGCATGGTGGTGCATGGCTGTAGTGCCAGCTACTCGGGAGGCTGAGGCAGTAGGATTGCTTAAGCCCAGGAGTTTGAGGTTGCTGGGAGCTAGGCTGACGCCACAGCACTCACTCTAGCCCGGGCAACAGAGCGAGACTCTGTCTCAAAAAAATAAAAAATAAAACAAATTCCCGTGTCTTTCCCTATCATTCCCAAGACTGCTAAGACTGTGGATGGGATTGAGGGAGTGTGGGTGGAGGGGTGGGAGACAAGCGGGGAGGTGCAAAACCCTCCCACCAACATGTGGAAAACCCAGTTCTACGCACCAATCTCAACCCCTCTCTGCCTTGAGAATGATTTACAGAATTTTGATTCCTCTTGCCAAAATAGAGATTAGAGACATTATCCAGAAATAGAATTATCATAAGTCATAATCAAAACCTACAGCAGGCCAGGGGTGGTGGCTCTTGCCTGTAATCCTTGCATCTTGGGAGGCCACGGTGGAAGAATCTCTTGACGTCAGGAGTTCAAGACCAGCCTGAGCAAGAGTGAGACCCCATCCCTACAAAAAAATAGAAAAATTAGCCAGGCGTAGTGGTCTGTACCTATAGTCCGAGCTACTTGGGAGGCTGAGGCAGGAGGATTGCTTGAGCCCAGGAGTTCAAGGCTGCAGTGAGCTATGATGACACCACTGCACTCTAGCCTGAGTGACAAAGACCCTGTCTCAAAAGAAAAAAAAAACAAAACCTAAAGCAGGGGAAATCTGCAACAATGTTATATCCCTCCAAGGCTGCCCCCTAGCCCACAGGGCACCGTAGGGTGCCTTAGGATGTGACTTAGAATACAGCACCTTCTTCTCTGGCAGTACAGCCTTGCGCCAGCGTTCACGACGTGGTGAGTGGAGGCCAGGCTGGACTGCAGCCCTCGCTGTGCAAGGCGGAATAAAAAATGGCAGCCCTGACCCAGATCTTCACTCAGATTTCCAGAATGTTTTCCAGTCGTTAAAAGCAGAAAGCTGGAAGACACATTCTCACTCAACTAAAAGGGAAAAAAGGGAAATTCTGAGAACTTTGGTGTTGTTGAATTGCATAAAACCCTGCAGCTCAGCCTGGAAAGACTCAATTAAGAGAAGTTCTAGGAAAACCTCAGAACCATGAAAGGCCCACGGCCATGTTCAAAATGCTTTCAAAAGCTGTTGGCATGGAACAATTTTGTTTAGTTCCACAAAATTGGCATTGACCCAGCCAACACCTCTCCTTAGACTCCTCAGCCTCAATCATGAGTCCTCATAGTGCTCGAGGAAGGACAGCATAGTGCCGAAGGGCCGAGCTATGGTTTAGGTTTATCATTGGCCACAGTACTTTAGAGCTGCGTGTCCTTGGGCAAGTTACTTCACTTCTGTGAGCTCCAGTTTCCTCAGAGGATTATTGTGCTGGATAACTGGGATAATAACGTATAAAGAGCTTTATTTATGCTTGCACGGTGGAAAATGGACAATAAATAACAGCCATTATTAACCCAAGCAGTGCTGGAAGGAAGAACTCAGAAGAGCTCAGTCTTTTTTTCGTCTCGACACCCAGATGGGTTATGGTCAGCACTGTTAGAAGTGTGTGTGATGGGAAGTAGGCATGACCACCTTATATCTTTTTTATTTATTGGGTATCTTCTAGGTGCGAGGTACTGAGCTAGGTATGGTGGTGAAGATAAAGATGAAAAAATGTCCTTTCCTGTTAAAGAGTTTGAAAATTGGTAAGAAAAGAAGTAGCAAAGAGGCATCTGCTATTCAGTTCAGAAAATATTCTGCAGGTATCCAACCCTCCCTGCCACATCCGCCACCTCGAAGAGCCAGCCCAACATGTCAGGTGACCCCTCACTCATCCTGGGTACAGCTGATTGGACCAGAGCCAGACACCTGACCACACCAAACCAATCAAATTCTCTCCTGGGAATTTTAAATCATGTGAAGTTGAATTCAGAATCAGAGTAAAGTCTGTGGATTCAGTTCCACAGAGCTGGAAGTGACATAAGCTCAAGGCTGACGGAATTTGCAGCCTTGGGCATGCCAGTTAGTAAGCAGAGAATTCCAGAGGAAAGCAATGATGAAAGACTAAGTAGTTACAGAGAGAAACAAGAAAAAGAGAAGGAGAGAACAGCCTTCTTTGGTTCCTAACGGCTTTCCAGTTCCTATAAAGCCTGGCTATCCTCTCTTCAATGGGGTTTTATGCATCTTCTGATAAACGTTTTACTTGCGCCAACAATGACCCCTGGTTCCACACAAGGGCTGAGTGTGTGGGCCTCCCTGATTGGATGTAAGAAGCTGCCAAAGGCCATTCATATATGATCCCTTTAATCAAAATAACTGCCTCTTGAAAGCCTGATTAGAGCAACCATTTGGTTTTAGTCCAAACAGCTGTTTGGCAATTGATCCCATTTGAACAGATCAAGGAAAACAGGAGTATCGTCACCTTTTACTGGGAATACCACAGTGTTGTGTGATGAAAAACCATTATGAAGAATTCCCTGAAAAATACATATTTCTAAGGGAATAAAACTCCAAAAGTCGCAGATAAAAGAGAAGAGCCTGCCTTCTGATTTCTGGAGGGGTCAATCTGCTTGCTTTCAGGTCTTGGGCCTATAAGCATGTGCTTATTTTCATGGCTGGCTTAAGGGACACTTTATACTAGCACCACCCAGTTGTGCAGAAGACAGGGACATCTAGTCAACATTCCACATGCAGTTTCCAACCAAAAGATCCTTTTAAAAAGCATAAACACAATTACTTTAATTCAAATATCCTTTCTAAATATCTTGGGCTTGCTGGTACATTAGCAACATTATTTTGCCATTGCCAAAGCCTCGAAAATTTAATTCAGGGAAGTCTATGAAAGGGATATTGTATTCATGGAATATGTATATTGCCCATACATCAATTGGCATCTTGGGACTGCTCTGGGGCACAGGGGTCAAAGTTTAGTGATGCATGGAGTTGTCGTCCTAATGGTAAGTATTGATTAGTAGCCTCAAAAACAACCAGCAGGCATTTAGTCTTTCTCCTGCCAGACGCCAAGCTCCCAAAGAAAGAGAGTGTCTTTCCCAGAGAGCCTTGAAAACAATGCATGGAACACTCAAGCCTGCACTACAGAGAGGCACTAAGAGAGTGAATGATTGCTTCAGCAGCGTAAGTGGAAAATGACAAATAGCATCGTGCAACATCTGCATAGCAATGATACTTGGTAGGAAAGTACTGAAAACCAATAAATATCTCATATAGATAGGTTTTCTATTGCTGCCATAACAAATTACCCCAAACTTAGTGGCTGAAAATAACACAAATTTATTCATCTTACACCTCTGTAGGTCCGAAGTCCCAGTTGGCTCAATGATTTTTCTGCTCTGGGTCTCACAAGGCCGACATCAAGGTGTCAGCAGGACTTTGTTCCTTTCTGGAGACTTTGGAAATAGAAACGAATCCCTTCGATGCTCTTTCCGGTTGTTGGCTGAATTCAGTTTCTTACGGCTGCAGCGTGCAGGTCCCCATTTCCTTGCTGGCTGGGGGACTGGTCTTTGCTCCCACAGCCCGCCCATGTTCAGTCTCCTACTTTCCGTGTTGCCCCTCCGACAACAGCAAGGTCCTCTCACACTTCGAATCTCTGCAACTTCCACTTCTGCTGAATTTCCCTTGCCTGCAGCCAAAGTTCTGTTTTTAAGAGCTCATGTAATTAGATTGGGCCCACTCAGATCATCTAGGATAATCTATTTTAAAGTTTGTAACCTTAATTACATCTGCAAAGTCCCTTTTGCCTTGTGATGTAACAGATTCCCAGATTCCAAGAATTAGAAATGTGGACTTTTTTGGGGGAGGGAGGCATTATTTGGCCTACCACAATATATATATTCTCATATCCTGAAAATCAGGATTGCAGCTGGAGCCCTGCTAGGGTCTACATTTGCAATCTGACTGAGCAAAATGCATTTGATGGTGTATTAGTTATCTACTGCTGCATAACAAATTACTCCAAAACTTAGTAGCTTAAGACAATAAATCTTCATTATTCTACAACTTCTGTGTGTTGGACATCTGCTGGAGCTCAGCGGGATGTCTGTACTCCGAGGTATCTAATGAGGTTCACCGTCAAGCTGATCTCCAGGGCTGCCGTTCCAAAGGCTCGACTTAGGGGTCAAAGATCTGCTTCCAAGCCTGTTCACATGTTGGCAGGCCTCGGAAGATAAACATCCAAGTTCACCAATCTGGTTGTCGGCAGACCTCTCCTCGTCACCATGTGGGTTCCTCCACAGCCTGTCTGAATGTCCTCTCAACGTGGCAGCTGGTGATCTGAAAGAGAGACAGACCCAGTGAGCAACAGAGAGTAAGCACACCAAGAGAGAATGAGACAGAGCTTGAGATGGAGGCCACAATTTTTTTTAAACCATCTGTACCATTTTTAAGTGTACAGTTTAGTAGTGTTAAATATATTCATATTGTTTTGCAACCGATCTCCAGAACTTTTCATCTTGAAAAACTGAAACTCTACACTCATTAAACAACAACTTTCATTTCCCCTCCTCCTAGCCCCTGGCAACCACCGCTCCACTTTCTGAATCTATGAAACTTACTACTCTAGATACCTCATATAAGTGGAACCATGCAGTATTTGTCTTTTTGTGACTGGCTTATTTCACTTAGCACAACGTCCTCAAGTTTCATTCACGTTGTAGCTTGTGTCTGAATTTCCTTCCTTCTTTAAGACTGAAGAATAGTCCATTGTAAGTTGCTATGGTTTGAGTGTTTGTCCCCTCCAACCCTCAAGTTGAAATTCAACTGCCATTGTAACAGTATTAAGAGGTAGGACCTTTAAGGGGGAATTAGGGGCCGGGGTGGTGGCTCACGCCTGTAATCCTAGCACTCTGGGAGGCCGGGGTGGGCGGATCATTTGAGCTCAGGAGTTCAAGACCAGCCTGAGCAAGAGCGAGACCCCGTCTCTACTAAAAAAAAATAGACAGCAATTAGCTGGACAACTAAAAATATATAGAAAAAAAAAATTAGCCGGGCATGGTGGCGCATGCCTGTAATCCTAGCTACTTGGGAGGCTGAGGCAGGGGATTGCCTGAGCCCAGGAGTTTGAGGTTGCTGTGAGCTAGGCTGACGCCACAGCACTCTAATCCAGGCAACAGAGCAAGACTCTGTCTCAAAAAAAAAAAAAAAAATACCCTTTGAAAGTATACAATTAATATATTCACAAAGTTGTACAGCCACCACTATTACATGAGAACATTTCATCACCCCATACACACTCCCATTAGCACTCTCTCCCATTCCTCTCCCCCCCCAAGCCCTTGACAACCACTGATCTGCTTTCTGTCACTACAAATTTGCCTCTTCAGGGCATTTCATATAAATAACATCATACAATATGCGGCCTTTAGTGTCTGGCTTCTTTCACTTAGCATAATGTTTTCAAAGTTCATCCACACTGTAGTGTGTATCAATACTTCAATCCTTTTAAGGAATAATATTCCATTGTATAGATGCACCATGTTTTATTATCCATTCATTTGTTGATAGATCCAGGGGATTCTTCCCATAAAGGAAGTTTGGGAAAGCTGCAAGCTAAATTATACAGAGAGATTAAAAGCAGGTTGGGCACCTAGAATGCTTCTAAAAATGAATATCTCAAGGCTGGACACAGGGGCATATGCCTGTAGTCCCAGCTACTTGGGAGGCTGGGGCAGGAGGATCACTTGAGCCTAGGAGTTGAAGGCTGCAATGAGTTATGATCCCACCACTGCAAGCCACCTGGGAGACAGAAACATATATTTTTTTAAATATGCAGGTCTCTTGACCAACCCAAATCTCCTAATTAAAATCAGGGGGAAGGCTCAGCAATCTGTATTTTAAATAATCTTCCCAGAAAGATTCTTTTACCTATTGAAGCTCAGACCTGGAGTGGAAGTGAGGTGAGATGGCCAGCAGCAGGAAAAGTAATTATTCCCTCTAAGAACATTATTCCCAATCTTTTTTAAAGGTAATGTGATAAAATGGCACGTCAATATTTAGCAACATGACTGTGATGAAAGACCCGAACGGAAGCCACATAAACACAAAACCTTGGGACATACAGAGGAGGTAGTCAAAGATGATGCCTTTTACTGCCTTTTTTTTTTTTTTTTTTTTTTTTTCTGTTTTCTGTTTTCTCTCTCTGCAGGCCCTGCCCTCTGGCCAGGCCCTGTTCCCAGACCTGCTTCTTCTGATAGAAGAATTTAACTAAGTAGGTCTAATGTCATAGATTCTTGGAGCAGAAAAGAACTTGGTAGCTTATCTTGTCCAGCGGCTCCTGTACACAGCTGATCCTCCTAGGATTCTTTTTAAAATCCAGATTTCCAGCACTCCCCTCTTCCCCTCAAAGTCTGGCACCTTGAAATCTGTTTCTTTGAAAATCTGTCCAGGTGGATCTGATAGTCAGGAGATTCTCGAATCACTGGTCCAACACTCTCATTTTTCAGAGCAGAAAACTGACCCAACATCAGC
Source organism: Lemur catta (assembly GCF_020740605.2). Lineage (NCBI taxonomy): Eukaryota > Metazoa > Chordata > Mammalia > Primates > Lemuridae > Lemur > Lemur catta. Next base: position 19,910,334 of record NC_059145.1, on the reverse strand, counting down.
CAAATCAGGGAAAGAGCATTGCGTGGAACTTAGGGCTCTTAAATCTTCATCAAGATCCTTTCAAACCTGTGTGGTCAAAAAGTTCTAATCACTGGAGTAAAAATCATATAGAATTCGAGAATTTAGTTGTTGACACCAGGGTACAAGCCTGTTCACAATTGTACTGTCAGGATGTACGTAGGTCAGTCTTGGATATCACGAGTGTTAGCTGAGCCATGTTAAATTCTGAAAGAATGAACAATTAACAAAATTGTTATTGCCAAGTCAATACTATTTGGAATCAGCAGCCATTAGTATTTCAATTCAGGTGATACCTCCTAATGGCTTGATTATTGTTAAGATTCAAAAATCAGAAAATCTGGACTTAAGACACGTCATAAATATGGATAAAGTTCTCACCCACGTATATTTACTATAAACCGGGAAAATAACAACTTTCCAGCTCAGTGGTTCTCCAATCTCACTCTGTATTAGAATCACCTGGGAGTGTTTAAAAATATACCCTTGACCAATCCTGACCTCCAGGACCTCAAGAAATAGAATCTAGGGCCAGAGCCCAGGCTCATATATTTTTAAATCAAGTTCCCCAAGTTATTCTGATGCATAGCCACTGTTGATAACCACTATTCTAGCTGTTCAAATGTCTAATAAAATGAGAATAATTAGAAAAGTTTAAATTTCACATCATATTCCTGAGAAACGTTTTCACCTGGAATGAGTTCATGAAGGATATCATTCTGTGATCCTACAGCTTAGGAATTATAATAAGTAACATTTGTGCACTGCTTGATAAAAATTTACTAAGTGCTCTCACATACATTTCACAGCCCAGTTATGATTATTTATTAAGTTTCTAGCATGCCTTTTCTGCAAGAAGTTCAGGGTACTGGATTCTCCTGCCCATTGGAAAATGACTCCATTAATGAGACTTCTCGTTTTAGAATTTTAAACAAGGAAAAGGGGGAAAAAATGTCAAAAAACAGGGCAGAAATCTTTTCTCCCAGAAAACTGCACTGTGTTTAATGACACCAAGACTCCTTGAACATTATATGTTGAGATTGGGCTAAATTCAGCCTGGGAGGTTCATAGACCCTTGGGGTTGAACTAATGATAAGAAAGAAACCAGGGGGAAAAATGTAAGTTCTAGACCAGTGGTTTTCAAATTCTGAAGTGCGTACGAATCAACTAGGGACCTTGTTAAAATGCAGATTCTGTTTCAGTAGGGCTGGGGTTGGATTTGAGCTTCAGCATTTCTAACAAGCTCCCAGGAGACATTGATGCTGCTGGTCTACAGATCACATTTGGAGTTGGAAAGTTCTGGAATTAGGAACCGGCAGTAGGAAAGAGCTCAGAAGGTCTGTGTGGTTTTCTCCCCACAGATTCTACCTCAGAGTCACTGTGGGAAAGTTACTTCACCCCTCAGAACCTTAGATTTCTCATCCACGAAATGGGGCTGGGAGATTGGTCTAGGTGACAGATGACAAATGCCTCATCTTTGTCACTGCCCTCCCAGGTGCTGTGGGAAGAGAGAGGATCCTGGAGGCAGGGTGGGAAAGATTCTTAGTCCCACACCCCAGAAGATGCAGGCACTATCTTCCGAAAGCACCCTACCTAATTGTGAGTTGTCATATATTGCAAACTGTGACCCACTAGCTCTTTCACATGGATCTGATTGTCAAAGCAGATAGGTTGCAAGAGAGTCGGACACTCTCGAAGTGCTAGTGGATAAATTTTGACAGAGAAGGAAGTTGCCACAATAAAAGAGCCTGAAGCACCAAGAGCTCCTTTGGCGAGAAAGATGCCAAAACGGAGGAAAGAAGTCTAGCAGCAGATTGGCAAGGGAGCCACAGGGGACAAACTTAACCCACTTCATGGATGTCAGCTTCAGCCACCCAAAACCTGGCCTCCTTCTAGGGAAGGACCCCCTGCCCCAAGCCAAGCAGAAGAAAAAAGGGGACCCCTAAGGGCAGAGTCTAGAGCTGCTCCCTGCCCGCATTCTGCCCTGCAGACGCAGGCATCCTTTCTAACCCTGAGTGGTGCTAGGAGTGTGCCCCTGGGACTTCCCAGTGGACCACACAGCCCCACGGCCTGGGGTTGGGCCCCACCACCTCCTAATCTCATGGGGTATGGCTCTATGCTAATGACTATAGAGGCCAATCAGGAGCACGCTGTTTTGGGGCTGGCACTGCTTTCAGATTGTCAAGGTTAAGGGAGATGTTCCCAGAGGAAAAAATATGTATTCTTAGGCACAATGTGTCAAGGCACTGCACTAGCAACCCTTACCTTTATCTCATTTAAGCACCACGATGCTGCAAATTTGGTGTTATTATTTCCATTTTGCAGATGAGGAAACTGAGACTCAGAGAGAGCAACACAGCTGGAAGGTAGATGACCTGGCATTTGATTCCCAGTTCATCTGCCTCTAAGTCCGATGCTCATAACACTACCTCACTGGTTCCGGACGCTGCACTTGAATCCTTAGAAGCTGAAACTGAATGAGAGTGATGAAATACAGTGAATTTTGTTCCATCTCACTAGATTCAGGACAAAACAAGTGCCTAACCCATCGTCCTTCCAGTTCTTGAGGGGGAAAAAATGCAGACCTGGCTCTTCTGTCTCCAGGTGGTGGTGGCCACCTGACCTTGGGGAGTCCTGAGTTACAAACAGATCACATGAAGACGGTGCTTTGGACTCTGACTATCCCTCTTGAGTGGGTCTGGTTCCTTCTAGATACAAATTGTGGATGCCCTTAGCAACAATCGTGTGGATACCTCCCTGAACCATGTAGTCAAATGCAATCAAACATAATATTGTTTTGTTTTTTTGTAAGAGACAAAGCCTTGCTCTGTTGCCTGAACTAGAGAGCAATGGCATCATCACAGCTCACTGCAACCTCAAACTCCCGGGCTCAAGTGCCTCTGCCTTAGCCTCCCGGTTAGCTAGGACTACAGGTGCACACTACCACACCTCACTAATTGTCATAGAGACGAGGTCTCACTGTGTTGCTCAGGGTGGTCTCGAACTCCTGGTTTCAAGCAATCTTCCCACCTCGGCCCCTGCAAGTGCTGGGATTACAGGTGTGAGCCACCGCACCTGGCCGCAATCAAACATGTTTTGAGAAATGCAACCTGCCAGACACTAGGGCAGGTGCTGAGTGGCAGATACAGGTGAGCAAGGCAGATGAGGCCCCTGTCTGGGGCTGACCTTCTGGCTGGGGGACGGGCAGGGGAGACAGTCACAAACAAGACATTTTATGTGCAAGGAACATAATGAAAGGGGGCCTTCGAGTGCCCTGGGAGCACTCAGGGACCCAACCTCAGCAGGCAGCTTAAAAGGCCAAATGGATTGAATTAAACTTAATCAACCTTCCCCTGCCTAGAGGAACTTGAACCAAACCAGAGGGCGAGCCATTTCTGCCCCCTGGAGCCACAGCTGGCCTGCCTCTCATTTGAAGAAACACTCTCTCCTAAGGTTGTAATAAATTCCCTGCCAACTTGGCTAATTGCTGGTGTGCCGAGCCTCTCTCTGTTTGGGCAGAGAAGCACCAGGCGTGTACACATGTGTGCACATATGCGTGCACACTTGCACATGCATGCAAGCACACACCCACAGCTGACTGCATTCACCAGGTCATATTTCACATCCTTCCTCCCTGCAGGCGAAGCTGAGTGGATGGGGTTTCCTTCAGAGCTTGCCCTGGAGATGATGTTAATGTAATGTATTTTAAAACCATTTCCTTTGTTCTTAGGGGAATACACTAAGAGATTAACAGTGGTAGATCTGGGTGGTAGAATTATAGGAGAATGTCTTTTCTTCCTTCCTTTCTTTTTAGTCTTTAATTATTTCTATTGTGTAGTTTTTCCTTAATGAGTATGGATCACCTGTATAATAAAATTTACAGATAAAGAAAAATGAGATCGCTCTTGCTATAGCTGCTCTAGAATTCACATTTGCCCTGGAAGATAAGGAGTCATGGGGTGTCATTGAGGGTTGGTTGCAGCTCTGCAGTATGATGGAAAAGTCCCTGGACTGGGAACCACAACACACAGATTCAGTTCCCAGCCCTGCAGAACTTTCTAAAACTTTGGGACATTGGGCAAGTCACTTAACCTCTCAGAGCCTTCACTTTCTCATCTGCAGCATGGGGCAGTCATCACTCCCGGGAAATAAAATTGGCGCACATTACCATTACAATTATTCACGTCACTGAAAATGGGCCAAATATGTAGAAAGAAGAAGAAACACTGGTTCTGGGAATTGTAGGATGGCCAGGTTCAGTTTGGTACCTGGAAGAGGTGGCCATCCTCAGACGGCCCCAAATGGTTCCCGCCCTCTGGTATTCATGCCCTTGGATGGTCCCCTCCCACAGTGAGTAGGGCTGGCCTGGGTGACCAATGGGATATTGCAGAAATGATAGCGAGCGACTTCTCAGGCCGAGTCATCAAATACATCGCAACTCTGCCTTTCTTTCTCTTGAGTCACTCATTCTGGGGGAAGCCAGCTGCCCAGGACACTCAAGTGGCCCTAGGGAGAGAGGTCCTGGGAGCAAAGAGTGGAGGCCCTCTGCTACTTTGCCTGCACGAGAGTGAGCCACCTTGGTAGCAGATTCTCTAGCCCCAAATCTTCAGATGACTGCAGACCCAGGTGACCTCTGCAGGAGCAACTCCAAGCCACAACCACCCAGTTAAGCCACTCCCAATTCCTGACCCCTAGAAACCATGCGATCGAGCAAAAGTCTGTGGTTACTTAAAAGTCTGTGGTTACTTTAGGCTATCTAATTTGGGGGTGATCTGTTAGGAAGCAATAGGTAATCAACCCTTCAGCTCTGAAGCCATCTAGGAAGGTTTAGGGACCAGCGTGGCTTTGGGAGGAGCAATTCATTCCCAGGCAATTTAATTTCCTCTCGTGATGAAGTGGCCTGGCATGTGGATAAGGGAGCAGTAAGTGTATCTCCCCGCCTCGGGAGGGCTTTTAATTTGATACCACACGCCACTCTCGCCAACCTGCAGGGAAGCAGAGTCTGAGCAGTGGTTCATTGATTTGGCCCTGGGGGAATGGATGGGCAGTTCATCCAGAACTCGGGGGAGGGGAAGGAATGTGGATACTGCTAGGGTCTCGATGTGTCCCCCAAAATTCATGTGTTGGGAACTTAATCCTCAACACAACTGTGTTGGGAGGTGGTGAGGGCCCCACCCCATAAATGGATTAAAGCTGCTATAAATTGGCTCCGCGGAGGGAGTTTGGTCCCTTTTTGCCTTTCCTTCTGCCCTTCTGCCACATGAGGTCACAGCATTGGCGCCATTCCAGGGCGCCACCTTGGAAGCAGAGACAGGGCCTTCCCCAGACACCAAACCTGCTGGTGCCTTCACGTTGGACTTCCCAGACACCAGAACTGTGAGAAACAAATTTCTGTTATTTCTAAACTACCCAGTTCGTTACAGCAGCACAAACGGACTAAGACAGATGCCAATACAATACCCCTATCAAGACTAATAGTCATGCTCTTCACTAATACTCATCTCAACACTACTGATACTTGTCACCTAGACAAGTGTCTTGGGAGCCCCAAGTTTTTCAGAATTCAGTAATCCCCCTTTTCTCGAATAAACAAGGAAAGTGGTTTCAGCCCCTCACTGCAGCACTTTGACACGTCTCCTTCAAGAATTCCACAGATATCTAGAAAGATGCACCTTCTCCTCGTCAGTGGGGGCTGCAGCCTTGGTCACCACTGTCATCCGACCCTGAGCCATCATTCTCTGCTCTTGAGGCTGCCATCCCCTCTCCCTGTCTCTGTTATCCCTGGACCACTTCACATCCTCTGTGTCCCAAAGCATCAAGAGCACAAGTCTGGTTCCTGAAAAGTTTTGTGGCTACTGGGAGGGGTGCTGCAGTCCCGCACAGCAGATAAATGAAAACAATGTAGCATCCTGGTCCTTGAGTTCGTGGATTGTTGCTACAACTGGGGTTTCTCTTACTCTGCCTGTGTCCTTGTCAATCACTCTTCTCCTGAGCTGCCTCCACTTTTCTCAGGACCCTGTCCTCTCAGTCGCTTCCTGCTTCCCATCCCCAGTCCCTCACTGCCTTCTCCCAGCTCCAAATTCCTGTCACTTTTTTTTTTTATAAACAAGCTACCTCTGTTGGTGTCTCGCCTTTTCCCACCAGGGTGGTATAGACGTGATTAAGCATGTGGGCTCTGACACTGGGCTGCCCCCTGTAAACTCCCCAGCTCAGCATTCTCTCTTCAAATCCTTCCTATCCCTATTTTAAAGTGGACAAAACCGACTTCCAGGGGAATTCGGTTTTGTTCAAGGACCGAGGGTCTTTCAAGGGTAGGTAGGAAAGATCTGGGACAACTCCCAGGCCTCTTGCAGGCAGAAGGAGAACTAGGTTGGAGAATGCTCGTTGAGGGCACCTGCGAAGCTAAATCAAGCCTGCCTGAAGCTTAGGAGGAAGGAAATGTGTGCAGATTTAGTTCCTAGAGGGCTTATAAATAGGACCATTGCTCATCTGTCCTGAAAAGTCGCAGGGCAACCTTCCCAAGGTGAGGAGAGGGGGTGGGGTCACAGGCCCTCCTGAGGTCATTTCTAGCTGGATGATTAACAGGGCAAAAGCCCAGCGTGGGTTCAACCCCCCCACCGCACCCCCCAGTGTACTTTCATTTTGCATTATGATTTGTCACTGGAACTGATGTGAACCCAAATTGATGTCATTTCCCTCTCAGTACACTCTTGACCAGAAAACATCTCGTTCTCCATCTAACTGGGACTTTTTTTTCACCCAGTTTCTACAAAATCATGTTGCAGTTTGCCTCAATATTCTTCTTCTCTTTTAAAGATAGCATTTGTCAGGGCCTATCTTCTGGTCATAAAGTAATATACATGCCCATTGCAAAAGAATCTGGAACACAAAGAGAGCTAAAAGAAGAGAATTATTATACATAATGTCACACCCACAGACAAACACGAAAGATTGTAGTATGTTTTCTTTCTGTCTTTTCCCCATGTATATATATTTTTATCATAACTAGATCAAATGCTTTTTAAAAAAATCTATTTAAGAATGGGCAGGAGGAATTGCAGACTCTGGCTTCAATAGAACATGAGTTTCAATAGCTTGCACTTACTGAGTGCTGAAAATGTTCTCGGCACTTTACTAAGTGTGCATGGGGGAATGCAAATCACTTATGTGCATTGCCTTGTTGAATCCTCACAATAGCCCAGGAGGAGGATATTCATACCATGTCCATTTTACAGATGAGGAAACTGAGGCTCTGTAAAGTTAAGTACATGCCCCAAGAGAGCTAGTTTGTAGAGCAGCTGGGAAGGACTTGAATGAAGATCTTTTTGCTTCCACGGGCTGGGCTATTAACCTTTTACAGTAGGTATAGAGTTTGTCACTACTTAGCAGTAAGTGCCTCCCCTGGGCATGTCACAGTGGAAATACTGGCCTGCTTCTCATGTAACTGGGAATATTGTAATTAAACTACAATATGCTCATGGAACAAAGATCATGCTCCATTCTGACCTTCTGCAACATTTTGCTTTTAAAAAGTATAGGGAGAAAGGAAACTGGAGGAAAAGGTCAAAAGTGTATTAGTCACTGTATTAGCCAGTGCTACTGCAAGCTCGCCCGCGCTTTCCTATAAGCTGTTGCTATTTTACTGCTTGACCCTGGGCAACACAGGCAGGTAGAGGGTGTCAGGGGGCAGTATAGGTGCTGTAAAGTGAGACTTATTCTTTCTATGGCCAATCATTGAGCGCCTACTGTGTATCTGTCAGGCACAGTGCTTGGCACAGACCCCAAATTTAATCTGTATAGTCAGCACACCCAGGGGGTCAGTCTCTAAGTGGTGACATGGTGTCATGATTAAAATACACATACACAGAGAAAGAGAGAGGCAGAGAGTCTGGCAACGAAACATTATTTCAAAATAGCTCAAAATGTTATACTGGCTGTATCTGTTAGGGTACTTTGATTGCAAGCGACAGAAGCCGACTCTGGCTGACCTAGGCAGAAAGGGAATTTCTTGGAAGGATATTAGAGAGTCCACTAGAGCCAAGGGAAGGCTCAACAGTCAGGCTTGGAGCCATTAGGCACCCAGCGTCTCCAGAAGGTTCTTGGCAGCAGAAAATGCTCAACAATCTCACCCAGCTGCTGTGGCTAGAAGGAGAACAACTCCAAGTGTTCTTTCTTTTGGGCCCAGATCCATGATTGAGATTTCGGGGAGGGAGCCCCCGTTGGCCTTGCTGGCAGTCACATGCTGGGGAGGGAGCGCTAACCTGGCTAAACATCCCCCCAGACAACGTGGAGACCTGCTAGTGGGAGAAGATGGACCAGCATGGGCAGGTGACAAGCACCGAAGGGCCTTGCCTTTCTTGAGAATGATGAGAGCCAAATCCTGAGGCTGTGACAACGCTTTAAAAAAACTCACCTTTTCTCTTCTATCCATTTCTCTCACGTGCTGAAGCTGCTCCACAGAATGGATCTCTACAGTTACGTGCAAACCTTCCCAACATCCGTTCTGTCAGGCCGCGTGCGGTGGCTCGTGCACTCTGTGATCCTAGCACCCTGGGAACTCAAGGATTGCTTGAGCTCAGGAGTTCGAGGCCAGCCTGAGTAAGAGTGAGACCGACCCCGTCTACTGAAAATAGAAAAGATTAGCCGGGCGTAGTGGTGTGCGCCTGTAGTCCCAGCTACTCGGGAGGCTGAGGCAGGAGGATTGTGTGAGCCCAGAAGTTGGAGGTTGCTGTGAGCAAGGCTGACGCCATGGTACTCTAGCCTGGCAGCAGAGCAAGACTCTGTCTCAAAAAAAAAAAAAAATCCGATCTTTTATACCCTTGCTGTGCAAAATGTAGTCTGAGGATCAGCAGCATTTGGGTCACCTGAGAGCCTTTTAGACGTGCAGAGTCTCAGGCGCACTCCAGACCTCCCAGGTAGAAATCTGCATCTCAGTGAGATCCCCGGTGGTTCTGACGCACACGAAGTTTAAAGATCGCTCATCTATACACCTTCCTCTCCCCTGTCTTTATTATACAAATCAACCCGCTCTCTCACCGGCCAAAAGGAATCCCTCCTGTTTAGCAAGGTTGTGTCTGGTGGGGTGAGAAAAGAAATGTGAACATTTGCAGGCTAATAATTTTTGTCTTGTAAACAAGGATGAAGCAGACATATGCTGTGACCTCCGAGAGCTCCTGTTCTGGAGGGAGGAGCTGGCCAGTCCACGGGGATACTGAGGGCTTCCAAGGGGCACGGCACAGCTCGCAGGGCTAAACCGGCTCCAGACCGCTTGCTCCAGGGACAGAGGGATGCAATGGGAAATTAAGCTTTATTGGCTGCACAGATAAATTTGGAGGTCCAGCGGTATGAGTGCCCTTCCAAATGCCATGCTGAGGTACAAACGGTGCCAGGATATGCAGGGCTGCTTCTCCTCAAAGACAGCAAAGAAGGAGCCAGTCCCAGGGAACCGCACGGAGACAGCTCAGGAGCCTCTAAACATGTGACATTTTGAATGTAGAGTTCTCAAAGCTCTGGAGCCCAGGTACCGCTCTGTTGGCCTCTCATCGAATTGGTTCTGGCGACATCGAAAGCGAGCACGAGATTTCCCCCAAAGTTAGCAGTCTCCTATGAGTCATTTCTCAGGAATTTGGTGGCAGCCACTTGGCTGAGGGCAGCTGTGAGAAGGAGCGTCCGTGGTGGGGTGGCTGCAGCCATGGGTGTGGCTGTAGCCAGGGACAGACTGGCTGTGCCCTGGGGCCCTGGGTGCGGCTGTGGCTGGGGGACGGGGTGGGCATGCCTGGGCGTGGCCATCAGCCCCACCCCCCACCAGGTGGTGGTAACTCAAGGAGGAGCCACTGACTGGCCTCAACTCAGTGCCCACGTGGCAGAACACAAAGAGTTGTGCTCCTGGTCCCTTAACACAGGTAGAACTTCAGGCAGCATCAGGGGGAAACTGAGCCAAAGGCCGCAACAGGTTGTATCTATTTGGGCTGTGGACCCTGGGAAAAGATCAGGGAAGAGGTCCTTGTCACACACCCTGTGTTTTCTGTCGCTGCTGGTGGCAGTGGGGTCCAGCAAGAGGGTGACCTGAACCCACCTGGACCCCTTCTGCCTGAAGGATACCTGGGTTCAGGGAGCCCAAGCTGACAGTGTCAGTGGCAGAGGGACTTGATGTGAGGACGCCCTCCCCAACTCCCCTGGTCATGGGCTGCAGGGCCCTAACCGTCCCCACCCCTATCAATCAAATCCCTCTGCCTACTTGAAGGGACCGACGACATCTCACCCCAGTCCTCATCTGCCTTCCCCAGACCTTGCTGTTCACAGAACAGTCTCCTTTCTTCCATCAGTCACTAACAAGCCACACGCGTGTGCGTACCCACCACGTGATCTCGCCAGCCCAACCCTTCCGCCACCAGCAAAACGCAACAGTTCAGTTTGGGCTCCCCTAGAACACTTTGGTGACCAATGAGTTAATGGCTGTAAAAGCTTTCAGAGAGAGATACTCTCTTGTGCTCTTGAAAGAATATGATTTACATTTCTTTGACATTCTCCAGTTTCAAAAGCCACTTGCAAATGCCAGTACTTCTGAGCTTTATTTCTGATACTTGTACCTACAAAGAAAGGCGTCTCTCATAAAAAAGCTCTTTAAACCATGGCACTTCAAGAAGGGAGAACCTAAGATGCAAAAAATAATGATGATGGAATAAACAGATAGGTTTGTGACGCAGCCTAAGCCACACGTCCTCCCTGTTCCAGGACCTCCTCATACATACCATGGCTAAGGTTTGCTGAGTGTTTGGTGCCAGGTACTCTTCCAAGCACCTTACACGAATCATCTCATGTGATAACTTTGGGAACTCCAGACCCGTGATTCTCCATCCGGGGTTATTTTGCCCCCAACCCAGGGGACATTTGGCAATGTCTAGAAACAATTTTGTTGGTCGCAACTAAGGGGAATGCTACTAGCATCTAGTGGGTAGAGGTCAGGGATGCTGTTAAACATCCTGTAATACTCACCACAGCCCCAACTGTCAGTAGTGCCAAGGTTGAGAAATCTGCTCTCAGAGATAGGAATTATTATTCACTCATTTTCCAGATGAGGACAGAGAGCTGCTTCAGACACTTAGATTCATGATCAAACATAATCAGCAAAAATGAGTGTGAACAAGGGATTGAGAAAAGTTTGCCACTATTTGAAATGGACTAAGAGTAGGAGGAAAAGAGAAACCATTAGCTTTATCTCCTGCAATTTTCTGTTTTCGGATAACCTTAATCTGTGGATCCTACTGAACTGACCCATTGCAATAGTTCCCTTGCAGGGGGAGCCGTTCGAGACACTTTTTTAGTGACGTTAGTGACACTGCTTTCCAAACTCTTCCAATTCCCCTGCCGCACGTCTCATTCCCTTCTCGATTTGCAGCCTGTCCTTCCACCTCATTAGGTCCATTTGTGACAGTTCGGTCAGTGGCGGAGGGAGGCCTCTGCCCTGCCGACCCCGCGCCTGTCACGTCAGACAGCCCGCATCTGTCCGGGAGGTTGCGGTGAGCAGGGGAGGTGGCCAGCTGTCCCCGGGTCTCTCCTGGGTAGAACTTCAGACTCATGGCAGACATTCGCTGACAGCCTCTACAAGGAACGGGGCCAAAAGGAATTAAACAGAGAAGACTCCTTCCATATGGACGATGATGAAAAAATGCTCATGATCACTTCAGTGAAAAAGCCAAGCACAAAATGGAATGGTACGTTCGTTGATGACGACTTGTTAAAAATGTACACTTTTGGATGTTTCATTTTCCAGATGAACATGTATTACTTTTATAAGGAACAAACAGTAATTATTTTAGCAGGTATGTTAAAAGACACCATATAACATGAGAAATAGGTGATGTCCCCAGTAAAGCATGAACAAGAATGCTCCTAGCAGCTTTTTGTGTGTGTGATGACTAAGATGGAAATGGTCCAAATGAAGTGCAGAAGGGCTCAGTAAACTGAGGGTATTTTGCTGCAACAGGATGCTACCAGGCAATGACAGGGAACAAACTGCTGCTACCCACAGCAACATGGACGAGTATCACAGATGCGCTGTTGAGATTTAAAGGAAGCATATTGAGCAAAGGAGTACATGTTGTATCATTGTATTTTTTAATTTTATTTTTAACAATTATTTTAAATTGATTTGTATTTTTTAGAGACAGGGTCTTCCTCTGTCACCTAGGCTGGAATACAGTGGCGCGATCACAGCTTGCTGCAGCCTCGAACTCCTGGGCTCAAGTGATCCTGCTGCCTCAGCCTCCTGCGTAGTAGCTGGGACTACAGATGCGTGCCACTGTGCCTGGCTAATTTTTAAATTTTTTTGTAGAGATGGAGTCTCACTATGTTGCCCAGGCTAGTCTCGAACTTTCAGCTTCAAGCGATCCTCCCTCCTCAGCCTCCCAAAGTGCTGGGATTACAGGCTTGAGCTACCGGGCCTGCCTGTGTGTTATTGAATTTATATCCACGTCAAGCACGAGCAAGATTAATCTGTGGTGATCAGCATTGACTGGGAAGGGGCACCAGGGAGACTTCCTGGGTGGCTGGGAAGGAATGCCGGTGCCCTCTCCCTTCTCACCCACAGCCCCTGGCTGGCCCCACATTTGTGCAAGCCACTCAGCAAAACAAAAGCTCTGGAGGTAACATGAACCTACGTTTTCAGAAGGCAGTTTACCACATTTATTGGTACTCAAGTGTGCTGTAGCCTTGGAGTCTCCTCCACCAACCCCAAAGCCAAGCCTACCTCCACTCCCAGAGGAGTTCTCTTCATTACAACTGTGTGGGGATCCTGTGTCACCCGCGTTATGCCTGTGTCCTGTAGCTGCCCACTTTAAACTGTACTTCTTTGCCACTTCCCCGCTCCAGGGCTGAGCCAGGAGGCTTACTGCCCCGGGGAAGGAGAAAGAGCAGGGAATAAAGAAGCCATTGATCAGCATTAGAGTCTCCAGGCTGACACTCTTGACCTCCGCAGAGGGACACCGGCCTTGAAAGCAGGGCTTTATGGAGAAGAAAAGGTATTTCTCAGCTACCCAGTTCCCTTCCAGCAAAGTCAGGTGGAAAGCCCTAGTGAGGTCTTTCCAGTGAGGGTGACTCAACACCCCTGGGAGACTTGATCCTTCTGCCTTGGAGCAGCCTGGCAGGACCTGGGCAGCCGGGGGTCCCATTAGTCTTCCCGCGTGGCCTCCTGTGAGGTTCCAGATCCCCTCCAGGCCGCCCCGTGCGTCACGCGCTTATTATTTTCTATACGTGCTACTACTCCATGGAAAAGGCGTCCAACTACCCATCTAGATCATTGGGTTTTGCCACTTGCAGGAATGCCCCAAACATGCTCCTGCTACCCTGGGAGGGTGGTGGAAGGAAGAAGAAAAGCCCCAAGGCCACTCTGAAGGTCAGATGTCTCTAGGGAGGGAAGGAGATTAAGGATCATCCAGGAAATGATGGAGGAAATTCGAGAACATGAAGGTAAGTGATCACATCCCGTGGCGCTGCATGAGGAAGTCTGCCAGTCCCGGGGGACCTCCCCTCTGGCTAGGTGCCCTGTCTCCTGGGGCCCAGAGCAATGGGATGTGAGAATGTGGGTGGAGGAGCCTGAGAAAGATGCCCTGACCTTCCATGGCCTATGCATGGCCTGTAGGGGACCCAGAATTTCCCGTGGGCCCTGTGTGGGACCGGGGAGGTGCCCAAAGAGCTCTGGCCTGTGATCAGGACAACAGGCTGCCACAGGCAGGGAATGCAAGGCCAGAAGCAAATAACCTGGAATCTGGTTGCTGGCCAGGGCCTGCCCCAGCCCATGGGATGCCTGTGCGCAAATTAGCAAAAGACTCGCTCCTCTGACTCATAGCCCCATGGGCTCGTGGCTTGCCTAGCAAAGCACTGGCTGGATTTCAGCCCCTCAGAGGACACCTGGTGCAGGACACAACCCCCACATCTGTTAGAGATGACCCTAGCTCTGGGACATCACTACGAAAAACTTGGTGGACTAACAAGTCCCTCAGGGGTTCCAGGGCCAGGAGCTGCTCAGAACAGCCACTGACCGAGACTGTGAGGATCCTGTTGCCCAGTCTTCCCCCTACCCTCTCCCTGCCCAGGTGCCATGGTAAGGGGACAGAGGGGGAGGGGAGGGGTAAGGAGAGGGAGGTGGGACCTAGAACTCCATACTCCCCCACTCAGCCGCATAACAACTGAACGGTCTCAGAGGTTGTTTAAATGACCAGGCTGGCAGCAAGTATTGTTTCTCCCCTTCACTATCTAGCTGGGTGGAGACACGCCTAGAAAAAGATCTATCATAAGAAAATAAAGACACTACATTTTCTTTGCACGTCCAAGCATCGGGCAAATAAAGCCACAATCCTGCTGAATAATCTTCTCCACTTGTTACGTTTCTGGGGAGGTGTTGGCACCTCTCACAGAGAGGGCGACTGAGTGTTGTAGTCTGTCCTGAAACTGTCCTGCATTTTGCTGATTTTCAGGATCGTTATTAATAGCACTTCCTTTCACTCTCAAAAATATCTCAGTGTGGATCATAAATTATATGGTCACCTATTAATAAAGAGACAACAGATGTCATGTCTGCCTGAGCTGTCCTTCCCTCCAGCTCTGGCTAGTGCCAGAGAAGGACAGGCACGGTGAGGAAGCTTGGAGAAAAAAGAGATCCCTCCGGGCTGGGGAGTCCAAGCAGGAGGAGGCATCTGACAGGAGCTTCGAGGGACAGTGAATTTGGAGAGAAAAAGAGTAAGCTTTTTAGATAGGAGGGTGTATGTATTAATTACCTATTGGTGCATACCAAGTTACTACAAAATTTAGCAGCTTAAAACAAAAGTAAATATTACTTCCCACAGTTTCTATGGATCAGGAATTTGAAGGTGGCTTGGCTGGGTGGTTCTGGTTCCAGGTCTCTCAGGGGGTTGTGGTCACATTGTTGGTGGGAGCTGTGCTCAGCTGAAGGCTTGTCTGGGTCTAGATCTGCCTCTGCGATGGCTCACTGACATGGTGGGTGGCAGGAGCTCATTACCACGTGGACCTCTCCATGGGCTGCTTGAGTGTCCTCGCAACATGGCGGCTGGCCTCCCCCAGAGCAGGTGATCCAAGAGAGAGCAGGGTGGAAGCTGCAATGACTTCTATGTCTTACCCTTGGAAGTCATGCTCCCTCATTCCTCTGATATCCTATTTATTACATGTCAGCCCTGTACAAATGTGTGAATACCAAGAGGTGGGGATCGTTGGGGTCCATCACAGAGGTTGGCTTTTCCACTGAATGCCCACTGAGGCCAGAGGCAGAAATAGGGAGTACATGCTCAGAAATCCAGTGATTGAGCCATTAGTCTGGAACATTTACTGACTTCCCTCTGTATTCAACCCCAAACAGTCCTCTCTAGCCTAAGTCCGGCCATCCAGTATTGGAGAGTAGTGATCCGCTGAGAACATTTAAAGAAATGAGTGTTTGCAAAATCTCTTTTCTATGGCTGAACCCTAGAGCAAAGTGTGAAGAAACATTTTATTTTTGCTAGCATGAGAAATGTGCTATATTGAAAGCGCATTGGTGCTTTACCTGAGAGTGTATGATCACCACTTTTTAAAAGTATACTCCAGAAAAAAATACTCTTAAAAAACAATTTTTTTAATTTGTTTTTTCTTTTTACTTATGGGCATTTTTCTCATTTAAAAAATGATTTATGGCTTATGTAATTTTTAAAAGATTAAAAAGCACTAAAAAAATACACCCTGTACAGAGTTGCTATCATTCTTTTCCAGCACCTGACTCCTCTGAAATAAAAGCATGAAGCCGAGTTTGCAGGAGTCTGTGGCATTGCTAAAGAATGAAATGCAGCCAGCAGGTGACCCACTGTGGTTCCTGGCTGCCTGGCTCCCGGTGACGTCAGCATTTTAAGCAGGTAAGGCTTGTGGCGTTCGAGTTTTGGAATCACAACTGATCTTTGTTTTAGTCTGTGATCCTGGGAATACTAGCCCCTTTGTAGATTTGTCTCCATCCTTAGCCAATGTGTTAACGATGCCTCGTATCCTTGTTTTAAACGTTGTAGTGTTATCTTGTAAAAGTGGCTTGGATGTCCTTTTAGAGAACAGCTCCTCCATGCGTGACATTTACTTAACGATTATTTCTTGGTAAATCCCAAGGGAGACTGTCATACACATGGTGGAGGCAGCCCTGACCGCGTGGACCGTCCATCCTGGTGGTCAAGGAAAGTAATACTGACTTGAAATTTCACGTACAGAGAATCCGCTTCAGGAAACAGCCTGTTATCTCTAAGTCTCTTAGGCGGCAAGTCTCTTAGGCGGCTTTAATTAATTAATTTATGAGACAGGGTTTCGCTCTGTCACCCAGGCTGGAGTGCGGTGGCGTCATCATAGCTCACTGCAACCTCCAACTCCTGGACTCAGGCGATCCTCCTACCTCAGCCTCTGGGAGTAGCTGGGACTACAGATATGTACCACTGCCCCTGGCTAATTTTTGTAATTTTTGCAGAGACGGAGTCTCACTATGTTGCCCAGGCTGGTCTCAAACTCCTGGCCTCAAGTAATCCTTCTTCTTAGGTGGCTTTATTTTTTTATTTTTTATTTATTTATTTATTTTTTTGAGACAGAGTCTTGCTCTGTTGCCTGGTAGAGTACCGTGTCATCACCTTAACTCACAGCAACTTCAAACTCCTGGGCTCAAGCAATTCTCCTCCCTCAGCCTCCCAAGTAGCTGAGACTACAGGCACTCTCCACTACACCCGGCTAATTTTTTTTTATATATTTAGTTGCCTGGCCAAATTTCTTTCTATTTTTTAGTAGACATGGGGTTTTGCTCTTGCTCAGGCTGGTCTCAAATCCCCGAGTTTAAGCAATCCTCCCGTCTCAGCCTCCCAGAGTGCTAGGATTACAGGTGTGAGCCACCGTGCCCGGCCTTAGGGGGCCTTAGAATTAACTAGAAGGAAGATTGGATTGAGATATTAGATTAACAGATAAATTCCATATAAATGCGCCAAACAGCCAAAACATCCAGAACCATTCAAGTCTTAGCTATCTCTACGATTTCTTTCTCTCTCTTTCCCCCCATTTCCACAACAAATAAATGATACCAACTATTTGAGCTTTTAAGAATACATCATTTTCCATATTTAAAAAACCTCAGTAAGTGCTCACGATGTGCCAGGCACAGGACCGATGGCCTCACTTATTTTACCTCAATGAAATCTCACAACAGCTCTGAAGGAGCTAAGGAGCTCTTCTTTCTGTCCCCATTTCACAGATGAGGAAACTGCAGCTCCAGAAGGTCAGCTCAGCACGTTTAAGGTCACCGAGTTGGGAAATGACAGAACTGGAACGGAAATCCTCGTGAGCTTGAAACTCTTCACTACCACTGTGCTGGTGCCAGTCACAACTTTTGGCTTTTAGTTGCCTACGGAGTCTGTTTTGACATCAGCCAGAACGGAAATTTAGTTGTAGCTCCTATGAACTGAAACGGCAAACTGAAAAAGAGGAAAGAAAACAGCTTGAAACCTGTTTCAGACCCTGCATGAGGCAAAGAACGAAGTCAGCGGAAATGACAAGCCAGCTGGATTCAGCGAGTACACAGGGAAGGGGGGCGATGGGAACCAGCTTAATTGGATGATTATTTCAATTATCTAATTAAGAACGATTACAGCTGAACAAAGACCGCGAGGGCCTCCAAGGTGATTTAAAAAAATAAAATAACATAAAAAGTTGATTAGCTGGGTTGGCCCTTGGCGGAATTGGGAGGTTGGAGGGACTTCCCATCGGAGGCCCTGGCTCTCGGGACAATTAGTCACCAAGGGCCCCTCCTCTCTGTCCTCCTCCCTGCCCTGCTGAAAGCTATCTGTCACTGCTTGAGACTCAGATGGTCAAGTAGCCTCCTCCCTTCCTTCTTCCTTTCCTTCCTTCTTTCCTTCTTCTTTCCTCTCCTCGTTCCTTTTTTCTTCCTATTGTTTCTGTACTAGCTCAGCAAACAAGCAAACAACAAAAAAGTCAAGGTTGCCCTCCACAGTTTGGAACAGTGGTTCTATTCTGGTTACTGCCCCCCAGCCGCCACCCCCATGTCTGGCGCATATACTTTTTTTTTAAAGAAATACAAATTATTTGCCAGTATTTAAAAGTCAAAAGATTTCACATAAAGTCCAGACCTCTGCCTTTATTTGAAACATCAGACCTGACAACACTGGGTCAGGCTTCCCAGGGTCAGATTCAAAATCTGTGACATGGCCTGGCGCTGTCCGGTCAGGACAGCTGCGACGCAGGACCCCCCTGGGTGGGTATCTCCCCGCGCCCCGGCTGGAGTGGGGGGCCTCTGCCACTGCAGATGAGCCATGTGCTCTCCAGCTCCCAAGGTCTCCGTCTGTCCTTTTGTCTCCTTGACACAGAGGTGAAGGTCACCTGCCATTTATCATCACACTTAGTCGGCCAACTTATAGTAAGGAGGGAACAGATTGTTTACTCAGCTTGGCCTCTGACCCTCAGTTTCATCATCTGCCTGGCCTGAGTTGACTTGGAGCTTTTGACTCTTGGTTTAAGAAGCCCAGAGGTTTTATTGCTTATACAAATTTAACAAATAGTGGTTGAAGGACTTCATTGTGTGGCATGCTATAGCAGAGCTGTTGAGAATCAAGCTATAGAGTCCACGGTTCTGGATTCAAATCCTGCCTCTCTCACTTACTAATCGTGTGACTTCGCTCTGTTTCCTGATTTCTAAATGAGAGATACTAATACCTAGTTCCCTCATAATATAGTTGGCAGGAGTCAATGAGAAAACATAATAAAGGGCCTTGCGCAGTGCCTGGCACACAATAAGCACTCAATAAATCAGTTTAGGGTATTAGTGCTAGCTAATCATCATTGTATAGCTACAGTATGATAGGCACTGTGTTACACATCCAGGTGTATTATTCCATCTAATTGTCATGAAATCTCTAGAAGGTGTTTTAGTCCATTTTGTGCTACCACAGCAGAATACTTGAGAATAAGTAACTTATTAAAAAACCCAGAAATTTATATCTCAGAAGTATGAAGGCTAGGAAGTTCAAGATCAAGGTGCCAGTGGTTCAGGGCCCTGTCTCTGCTTCCAAGATGGTGTCTTGAAGGTTGCATCCACCAGAAGGGAGGAACAGTATTCCTCACATAGCAGAAGGGCAGAGGGCTGAGAACCTGTGAGCCCTTTTATCAGCAGCATTAATTCATTTATGAGGTCAGACCCCTAATGACCTACAGACCTCCCATTAGGCTCCACCTCCCAACACTGCTGCATTGGGGATTAAGTTTCCAACACACAAATTTGGAAGGAACAAAAATATTCAAATCATAACAGAAGGTGAATAATATTATCCCCATTTTACAGAAAAGAACACTGCTTACCAGGCTTTGGATTCTGTCTTTAAGGACCCAAGTGTGATGGGAGAAATAAGATGTGTTCCCAAAAAATGGATTAAAAGAGGCTGGGTGCAGTAGCTCACACCTGTAATCTTAGCACTCTGGGAGGCTAAGGTGGGAGGATCCTTTGAGTTCAGGAGTTCAAGACCAGCCTGAGCAAGAGCAAAACCCTGTCTCTATTAAAAATAGAAAAATTAGCCAGGCATAGTGGCGCATACTTGTAGTCCCAGCTACTCGGGAGGCTGAGGCAGGAGGATCACTTGAGCCCAGGAGTTTAAGGTTGCAGTGAGCTATGATGATGCGACTGCACTCTAGCCAAGGCAACAGAGCAATACTCTGTCTCAAAAAAAAAAAAAGAGGGTTAAAAAACAAAAGTACCCTACCAAATGAGAGAGAATGCTAAATTAACATAAGAGATGAGAAGGAGAGATTACTTTTAGCTGGAAATAAATTATAGTAGAATAGTGGTTCTCAAATTTTAATGTGCATACAAACCATTTAGAGATCTTGTTAAAATACAAATTCTGATTCAGAGTATGGAGAGGGGCCTAAGATTTGACATTTTAAACAAGCCCCAAGGTGCTGCTGATCCATGGACCACACTTTGAAAAACAAGCTAGTAGTGGCCAGGTACTGGTAGCCAATCACAGTGTCCCATTTTCCTTGCCACAGTGATTGGTTCAGGCATAGACGTGAGAACCAAACTTGGCCAATTAGAGTCTTCCCTGGGATTATACGTGAATATTGGGGTAGGGAAGCCCTGTGTTTCCTTCAGGGCCATTGAGTGGGGATGAAGAAATACTGGGTTGCTTCTAGCCAGCCCATCTTTATAAAGTATCTCTGTAATGGGAAAGAATGAAGCCACTAGAGAAAAACCACTGAAGAGCCAACAGAGAAATGAAGAGAGAGAGACAAGGTCCTCATGATATCACTTAAGTACTTGGAATCCCTGAAACTAGCTCCCAAGTACAGGAGCAATAATTTTTTTCCACTAATTGAACTGGATTTTTATCACTTCCAACTCAGAGTCTTGAGTAAATCAGGTATCAGTTATCTTAGTGTATTAGTTTATCTATCACTGCTTAACAATTACCTGAAAATTTAGTAGCTTAATGCAACAACGATAAACATATATTATCTCCCACAATTTTTGTGAGTCGGAAATTTGATAGCAACTGAACTGGGGAGTTCTGGCCCACATTGTCTCATGAGGTTGCCATCAAGATGTCAGCTGAGGCCACAGTTATCGGAAGGCTTGACAGGGACTAGAAAATCAGCTTCCAAGGTGGCTCCCTCATATGGCTGGCAAGTTGGTATTGATTGTTTGTGAGAGGCCTCAGTCTTCCCCACATAGACCTCCCCCAAAGGCCTCTTGGGTATCCTCGAAACATGGCAGCTAGATTCAGAGAGAAAGAGAGAGAGAATGAGAGAGAAAGAAGACCAGGCAAAAGTTGCATTCTTTTTATAACCCAACCTTAGAAGTCACATAGTATCATTTTCTCATAGTCTATTTACGAGAAGTGAGTCACTAGGTATAGCCTATATTGAAGTGGAGGGGAATTACACTTTGCCTTTTGAAAGGAGAAGTGTCAAAGAATTTGTGGATATATTTGCAGACATATTTTTAAAGCACATCACATGGCTGGTTAATTGTAGAACCAGGATCTGGAGTCTTGTTCTGGCTTTGCCGCCAGTGGACTGTGGCATGCCATTCCACATCTCTGAGTCTATGTTTCCTTATGTGCCACATAAGGAGATTGGATCTGACCCATTTTGCCAGCCTGGTGGTTATTCCAAAGGCACTTAGGGCCATGTGTGCTGGTGTCCTTGTAGGAGTCTGATTATCTTTGCCTTTCCTATCTTCTGAAAAATGACTCTTGTACATGAGGAACAAAGATGTTTTTCATCTTGAATATAACTTGTCCCATATTGCAACCTCCAACCTCATCAAGCAGGATGCAACGCAACCAGCCCCCTCATTAAACAAATCCTGAACACGTATGAATCCAGAGGAACATGTGTGCTTTAACCAGGGCCATTTGGGAACAATTACCCCCACACTGTCGCTTAATGAAGTCAAGCTTCAGATGGCGGAGATTTCAGGATGGGATGGAGCATGAACAGTTGGCAACCATTTGGTGAGCCAGCCCAGCTGATGAACTATTTGGAGGGAAGGCAGACCTTAATACTATTAATAATGATAGTGATAATGTCTTTAATTGAGTGCTTATGGTTTGCAAGCATTGCATTTTATCTGTGTTATCCCCATCACAACCTCATGAAGAAGGTAATATTAGCACCATGTTGTGAATGAGAAAATAGAGGTTAAGATGAGTAGAATGAGTTGTACAAGTTCACAGAGCTAATAAAGGGCAGAAATAGGATGAAACCCAGGTCCATGGAATTTATAAGACTGTGCCTTCCACCACTACATTAAACTGTGGATTTCTTATAGGTGGCCAAATAGTTTCTCAAAACTCAAATAAAAGTCTTAAGAGTAGGTCTGATTTTATTGCTATTTTCAATTCCTTTTCTTTCAATCATAACCTTTGGTCATCCTCTACATTTCAAAGAGTGACTAAAGGGCCGGGCGCGGTGGCTCACACCTGTAATCCTAGCACTCTGGGAGGCCGAGGCGGGAGGATCACTCGAGGTCAGGAGTTCGAGACCAGCCTGAGCAAGAGCGAGACCCTGTCTCTACTAAAAATAGAAAGAAATTATCTGGACAACTAAAAATATATAGAAAAAACTAGCCAGGCATGGTGGCGCATGCCTGTAGTCCCAGCTACTCGGGAGGCTGAGGCAGGAGGATTGCCTGAGCCCAGGAGTTTGAGGTTGCTGTGAGCTAGGCTGACGCCACAGCACTCTCTCCCAGGCAAACGAGTGAGACTCTGTCTCCAAAAAAAAAAAAAAATAGTGACTAAAATCTAACAGTCGCTCACTATTATAAAAGATTCATGAGGTCCCCCACAGTGTGATCTTTCCGAAAAAGGTAATTAAATAGATTTAGCCTCAAACCCATCTACTTAAAACAGTCAATCAAGGGCAGCCCAGGATGGTGCTGTGAACCGGGTGGCTGATGCCAGGGCAGCCAGTGGAAGAGGAAGAAGAGTTAATCAGACAGGTCAAGACCAGATGGGCAGCCAGGAGGATTATGAGGAGAAGAGGCAGAGGAGGGGACAATGTTGGCAGATACCCAAGGTCATGGATTGAGGCTCAACTAGGGAGTCAAGGGCTGGGTGAGAGGCTGGCACCCTGTGATGCCCACGTCAGTCAGCACAGGCGACACAGTGGAAGTCATGGATAAGCAGGTGCCCCTGGTCAGGGCAAATAGAATGAGGCTGGCGGCTAAAAATCAGGAGGGCAGCAAAATCAAGAATAGGACGAGGGTGGCAGGAGGCATAGGCAAGGAGGCTGCAGACCCACAGAGAATGAGAAGCAAGCGCAAGGACCCAGAGACATGGTTTAGGCAGTAGCTGAGAACTTGGTGATGGAACAAAGAAAAATTCCTGCTTCTGCTAATGGCGAGTTAGGCTGTTTAAACAACCCTCCTTCATGAAACAACTAAACATGCTAGGCAGATTGAATATCTTAAAAGCACTTAAGATTTAACTATATAGTAAGGTATCACCAGGCCAAAATTGAAAGGAAAACAGAAACCCAAAGACATAAGCAGAGCTTGGAAGTCACTTTTCAACCAAGGGCATTGGCTGATTCCAGCAATTTGAACTTTTATTTTGATGGCCTTGTGGGATAGGGGAGGCAGAAATCAAAAGGACAGTCTATTTGAAGACCCTCTCCACAATAACAGAGACCCCAAAGCCCTACAACCCTCAGGGAGAAAGTGAACCAAAAGTAAAATAGGCACCTGTAATTCCAGCTACTTGGGAGGCTGAGGTGACAGAGTTTGAGCCCAGGAGCTGAAGACCAGCCTGGGCAACATAGTGAGACCCCCATCTCAAAAAAAAATACCAAGAAGTAAACTAGGCCTTGGATAGTGAATTTGTGGCCAGGAGTCAGTGTTTGGTGGTCCAGGCAACCTCAAACCTTGAATGTGGTTTAAGGTAGTCCCAAGATACCTGGAAAATGCAGACATAAATCATCTCTGGAGGAAGCTACCTTTGCCCTAGACCTCAAATTACTCCTACAAACTACTTTTCAGGTATAATGAGCAGCATACTATCAAAGATAACCAGGGATTAAAAGAAATAAGGGCCAGGAGCAATGGTTTATGCCTGTAATTCTAGCCCTTTGAGAGCCTGAGGCTGGAAGATTGCTTGAGTCCAGGCGTTTAAGACTAGACTGGGCAAAAAAGTGAGACCCAATCTCTATAAAAATTTAAAAATTAGCCAGTTTGATGGTGCATTCCTGTGGTCCCAGCTACTTGAGAGGCTGAGGCTGGAGGATCACTTGAACCCAGGAGTTTGAGGTTGCAGTAAACTGTGATCACACTATTGCACTCCAGCCTGGACAACAGAGCAAGACCTTATCTCTAAAAAAATTTTTTTTAAATGTAAAAAAAAGAAATAAGTCACCATGAATAAGCATGAATAAGAATAAGCAAAAAACAGCAGCCAACAGAAATAGTCCTGCTAAGACTTTAGATATTGGAATTATCAGGCATAGATTAGAAACTAACCATGGTTAATATGTTTACGGAAATAAAAGACAAGCTCAGGGATATCTACACAAAACAGGAAACCATCAAAAGCCACCCAGTAGATTGGAAAAAGAATCAAGTAGAACTTCCAGAAATAAAAAATACAAACCAAAATTAAAGAAAAACTTTACTTTAGAGACAAAACTATACTTCATAAAGGAAACTTCTTGGAAACAAGTCCAAGGCATAATATTAAGATGATTTTTGGCTGCAAGAAAGAAAGCTCCCAACTAAATGTGGCTTAAATGATAGAGACTATTTATTATCTTATGTAACAAGAATCTAGTGGTTGGGCTGTTTCCAGATTATTCCTGTGGCGAAATCTAGGTTTCTGTGGTGTCATCTGGGATCCTGTCTCTTTCCTTGCCACAATCCTCAACATGTTGGCTTTTATCTTACACTTGTCCCCTCATGGTAGCAAGATGGCTGCTGCAGCTCCAGCCATTATCTTTATATTACCACATTCAAAGGCAGACATAAAGGGGGCTTTCCCTTGTGCATTTTTCTTTTATAAAGGAGGAACCTTTATAAAAGGTCTGTCAGAATTCTCTTGATGTCCAATGGGCTAGGAAGAGGTCACATACTCTAGCTACAAGGCAGGCATTTTCAGCCTCTAAAGAGGGAGGTAGAATCTGCAAGCCAGGGAGAAGAGGGAGAGAATGGCTGCTGGGTCATTAGCCCTGATTCTAGGTAGGAACACTCAGAAGGGGAATGCAGTGACAGAGAGAGAGAAACATTCCAAAATTGAAGCACTCTGTCTTCAGGAGCATTAAAGTCCCCTTTCTGTACCATTTTCTCCCTTTTAGAACCATTGCCACATTCCTTCCCTTCTTCAATGCATTCTCCTAAGATACCTGAAGCCCTTTCTTCTCTGAATCTTCTCCTTCGGGAGGAAAGAGGATCTTAAAAGCAATTGATCCAATAGTTTAAATTAGTTGTCTGAATTACCACTCCCAAAAGAAGCATAAAGAGGAGAATCCAGAGGAATCAATACTATGGTGGTATTTCAGACATTGTCGATTTGGTGAGGGACAGGGACCAAAGTAAGAAGAATTTGGGAGCAATGAGTATGGGGAGACACCATTCAGAGACTCAGGTATTATATTATATGATACATATACGACTGCCCAGGAGTCACGTGACCGGGCTGAGCGCACACTGATGCACCAAGGTGGCCCTAGAGCAGGAGCACTGGTCTCGGGGTCTGAAGCCTGGAGTGCCCGTCCTGACTCAGACACGGGATGGCTTTGGGGAAGGGAAATTTATCTGGAAAACAATAAAAGTTGACTCAATGATTTTTAAAGCACCCCCCTGCTTGTTCTAAAACAGTAACGGAACTGAAATCAAAATCAATAATGACAGCATAGAATTCAAAAGAAATGTAAACAGTGCTGCTGGGACTCCCTCCCCTCTCGCAGATCTGCTTCTCTCTTTGTGTGTTGGCTTTATTTTCTCTCCAACCAGGACAAAGGAGAAGGTGGAAGGGAGCGGGAGGTGACTCGGGGAGGGCAGGCATAGCTACCCGGAGAGCCAGGCTGTCCTCACTTCAGTTCACCAAGGAAAGAGAGAGGGTCTCTCCTCCAGCATTTGTGTAGAACATCTTAGGGAAGGACCTGCCCAGTTCACAAGCCCATGCTTTACTGGCCAGGCCTGGGCCCCTTGAGGGCATGGGAGGGACAGGGAGGGCAATAGATATGACTATGATTTGTGCCTCCACCAGAACCACAGGGCCTAGGAGATGCTATTACCAGAAGATGAAACTTTCCCACGCAGACTAGGAAAAAAAAAGTCTGTATGGTATGATTTGCCCCATTTATAATGATAAAGAAATTGAGACCCAGAGAAGTTAAGCAACTTACCCGAGACGTACAGCAAGTAACTTCTAGTAATTTAATCCCAAGTCTTTCTACGTCTGAGGCTGTGCTCCTTCCACTGTGCCTCAGTTCTTCTTTCTATAATACTTACAAAAACATTCTCTATGCTTTTCTTTAAATGACAGATCTCTGTCATCATCATCTTCTGAACTAGATCAGGAGATAACTTTTATTCATTTGTAGATCACTTTCTATTACTGGAAAACCCTTCTAATAAACCAGTAACGCGCTCAACAAGGCATGGGCGGTGGGCAGGGATGTGGGGCAGGGCAGTCACTGAGCCAGTGTTGCCAACAGTGTCACTTCATACTGTGCTTTTGAGGAGACAGAAGGACAGGGAGGAAAAACTTGGGGTGGGGGTGGTTCCCAATAGAGCCATAACGGTCTTTGGTTTCGCAAAGAGCCCCAGTTGTCTGCAATTCAGGAAGTGTGATAATGAAAGGTGGGTTTTTAACGAAGGTACTCCCCACACCTGAGAGGCGATTAAAAAGGTAGGAGGCACTTCAGCGTAATGAGTAGGACATCTCTGCTGTTAGTAATTATGCCGAGGACAGAACTTCCCGACGTCGCAGAAGGTGCCGGAAGCAGAGTCTGTCCTGCCTTCTCCTCATCACGGCCGCCCATAAGCATCCAAAGCCCCCCGTCACTGCTAAACACCGTTTAGCCCACACCTTCTCTGAGCTTGAAAACTGCCCCCAACTTAGGTTCAGTGTTCCCACCTCTGTCAAGGCCCCTTGCCCTTGGCAACAAAGTCAGCCTCAGAATTGGTCCCTTCTCCTGGCAAGGGGGAAAACTCGAGCAAGGAGGAGAGAGAGAGTGCAGGTGGGACAGAGGTGGTCCCTGTCCTGGAAGTGGACAGAGAACAGCTCTGGTTTGGCCCATAGTGTCCTTCAGTTTATTCACACTTAGTTGAAAAAAGGACTTGAGTTTTATTGGCTGGGCAAGGTGGCTCACGCCTGTAATCCTAGCACTCTGGGAGGCCGAGGTGGGAGGATCGCTCGAGGTCAGGAGTTCGAGACCAGCCTGAGCAAGAGCGAGACCCCGTCTCTACTAAAAATAGAAAGAAATGATCTGGCCAACTAAAGATATATAGAAAAAATTAGCCAGGCATGGTGGCGTATGCCTATAGTCCCAGCTACTCGGGAGGCTGAGGCAGGAGGATCGCTTGAGCCCAGGAGTTTGAGGTTGCTGTGAGCTAGGCTGACGCCATGGCACTTTAGCCAGGGCAAAAGAGCGAGAATCTGTCTCAAAAAATAAAATAAAATAAAGAGTTTTATTAGCCAGGTAGTTCCTGCAGCTCAGCGTGGGCATGGGAAATTCTGTCACAGCTTAACCAAGTGTGGGAGAATCAGACCTCAGAGAGCTCCATCGTGCTCCTCACCCAGGACTGTGGGGTCAGGACGGATCTCAAAGGGCACTTCCTGGCCTCCTACAGTGGCAGACGGTATGTTCTGTCCTCAGTGCTCCACATCTTGATGAGCTCTTCAGGCTTCTTAACTTGAGCTGTCTGACATCACCCTTCACCCTTCACGCTCCCTTCTTGGTGTTGTTCTAAGTCAAATCCAAAGCTCCAGGGCTGGGAGAGAAAACTAGGGGAAGCCCCAGCCTGAAAGGACAGAGACCAGCCTCCCAGCATGGCCAGGAGCCCTTCGTTTCCCTCAGCCCCGCTGTGATGCATCGCAGGATCCTGCCACACCCCTGCCCTCTGGGCATCCGCCTTTGCTCACATGCTTCCCTTAATGAGGAGCTCACTACTTCTGGTAGCTCAGTCTATTTTCAGACGACTCCAACTGTATTTTTTCAAAGGGTTTTCTGCAGCAAACTAATTCCGAATGATGCCCTAGGGGCAAAAAAAAAAAATTGATGGATAAATACATTTAGAAAAAGCTGCTTGTTATACTACCTTCTTAGAGATTTATACCACAATACTACATTCTGATCTATGGGAAATAAAGCAATCGAGAAACTTGTTTAACTTTGCTCAGCTGAGAATTTCCCCAAAATCATCAGCCAACACCCTGTATCATCTTGGAAGTGCTGAGTCAGGAAGTTTTTTGTCGGGTTGAATTCACTCTTCCTGAAGGTTCTACCTACTGGCTTCCTTTCTAAGCTCTGAGGTACAAAGAGCAGACCTGGTCCCTGCACAGACTGGAATAATAAGCTCTAACCCATAGGGACACTTAGGTGGAGCCAGGCATTGTGTCGAGTGCTTTTCACAAGCTACCCCACACCCCTTGTTTAACAGATGAAGAAACTGAGGCTTAGAGGGGTTAAGTGATGTCCGTAGTTAGACAGCAGCAAAGCTGGAAAACAAACCCAGCATCAAATACAATGCATACAAAAATATTTAGGAGGGTGCTTGGCACCTGGTAAGTGTTCGATAAATGTTATCTGTGTTATTTCTGCTATTGCTGTTATTAGATAACTTAAGAGTAAGTGCCCTTAACCACATTCCTCATAACTTGCTAGAATTTTCTGTTCTCTAGGTGAAACATGCTTACAGTTCTCCCATGTTTATATGACGTTTCTTTCCTATGCAAACCGAGAAGGATGGAGCACCGAGACATCCAACCTGTCCCAGCTGAAGGCCATCTTCCATTCGCTGATTCCACAGAAGGACGATTTTCACCCTTTGTCAAAATCCTCAGAAATACAATGGAAATAAATCCTTCAAAGAGGTCACCGAGGGAGAGCAGGGAAAATCCAGGGGTCTGGGGGAAGCCATCGGGAAGAGGATAATCTTTCAGACCAGGGCTAGGCAAACTATAGCCCACCAGCCAAATCCAGCCAGCCCACTGTTTTTTTGCAAACAAAGTTTCACTGGAAGACAGCTACACTCATTCATATATGTATTATCTTCACTGCTTTCTGCACTATAACAACAGAGTTAAGTAGTCGTGAAAGAAACCTAAAATATTTACTATGTGGTCCTTTACAGAATAAGTTTACCAACCCTTGCTCTAGGTTATGGAGAGAGAAAGGTGGGCTGGAGAAGGTTCATGATCAGCCAAGTGTTTGTCTTTTATTATTTTCTGGATGCTCTTGGGAAAGTCAGCTGGGAGTTGCTTGAACCCAGAATGAGGGGCCTTCTAAGAACTTAAACAAGTAAGGAATATGCAGCTCTCCACCAAAGTTAAGCTTTACATCTATTGGTGATGGATCAGAGCCAAGACCTGCCAAGTCCTCTGAAGGCTACTGCATCACTCCAAGGTGGGATGCGTTGGCTCTCAGTGGATCAAGGTTATGGTCTAAGGAGATACTGACTAGTCAACAAAACAGGGTTTGGTTGGCCTCATTTGCTGAGACAGAGGAAAGGTTACTGTTGGCAGGACTCCAGTCGGGTGCTGCTCCAGGTGAGGGGAGACCTCCAGGGGATGGAGGATCCCAAGTGGCAAGGCCACGCCTCCAAGGCCTTCCACCTGGAAGGGGACCTTAGCTTATTGCCCTTGAACATTCAGTTCACCTAAATAATGCTCTTGTTCCAATTCCATGATCCCAAAGCAAGCTTGTGGTTATGACTTGGCTGCTTCTCACGTAGGTCTGCCAATACCCCGTGTGCCTGGATCGACTTTAGGGTGACTGAGAACCCCTAAAATTGTGTGCACGATGTTGGATGTATGTGAGAATGCACATTTTTATAAGGACAAGGACCTTCATGTTCATTGGATTCTCAAAGAGATCCATGAAACCAAAAAAGAGACCCAGAGTTTATATGTGTGAATTTTTCGATTAGAGTTTCCTCCCACCCCTCCAACTGAGGGCAGGAACTTTGTCTCCTACGCTAGCGTTCCTCCAGCTCTCAGCCCTGTGCCTGGCTCCTAAGACGTGCTCACTCAATATTTGTTGGAGCAATAATGGAAGGAAGGGAAGAAAGAGCAGAGGCTAGGGAGAACAGAGGTTGGGAGGGAGGGAGGTTGAGGTGGTGATGCAAACATGCGTGCTCTGGTTCCTGTGATATTTAGAATTTTC
This sequence comes from Lemur catta, assembly GCF_020740605.2. Classification (NCBI taxonomy): domain Eukaryota; kingdom Metazoa; phylum Chordata; class Mammalia; order Primates; family Lemuridae; genus Lemur; species Lemur catta. The sequence goes on along the minus strand of NC_059145.1, from coordinate 19,880,427 downwards.
ATTGTAAATTAATAAACTGACCTTCTGGTTTTATACACAGTCTCATGGGGGTGGTTAATGGATTTTCCCTGGGGCATAGATCTGCTTCTGGTGTGCTGTCAAATCAGAATTCTTAAGCCCTAAAAGCTCATGGCCAAAGCCTGAACCTGGGTGAATTCACAAGCAGAGCTCCTTGGGAGACAGACCGCTGGCTTTGCCCCAGGTGGAGGAGGAGGGCTTTAGCTTTCCTATAATTGCATTTCTACTGCAATAATGGTGTCTGCTGTCTTCCTGCAGCTCTGGGGACATTTACAGCCAGTGTTTCAGTGCCCAGGACAGTGCTGGCACTCAGCAGGTACAAAGCAAATATTTATTCAACAGTGTTATACTATTTTGAGTAAATGATAAAATGTAGATTGTACAATTGTTTTTGCCACTACACCTAAAAACATGATTGAATAAACCACAAGCTACTCACGATAGTCTGTAACTACAGACATTCTAAAGTAATAAGGCTAACAAGAATTCAAAACAACAAATCGTCGCTAGGTGTTTTGAAGCACAGTGACCCTAAACATATATAAGAGCCCAGTGCTCAAACCAGCCGTCTTGTGCGAGGGGTTTCCCAGGTCTTGCTTGACACATTCTAGGCAGTAGCAATTTACAACTTGGTAGACAGCAGCCTCCCACCTTATAAAAGGACAACTTCAATTTAATATTTGATGGAGAATTTCTAGATGTTTAGTGAAAATTCAGAAGGCTGGAAATTACTGCTCCATGACGACTAAAAGATGGTCACGTCTCCCTTTGGGGACTTAGGTAGATTCATATCGTATTCTCTCCCTGTTCTAAAGTCACATGCACGTACACATGCGCAGGTACGAGTGCGTGTGCTCACAAACACGCACACACTCCTTTATTACTTCTGGGTAAAAAAGTTATACATGTATGGTGGTATATTAGTTATTTATCCCTATGTAACAAGTTACCCCAAAACTTAGCAATAAACTTCTATTATCTCATACAGGTTTAGGGGGCAGAAATCCAGGAGCAATTTATCTGGGTGGTTCTAGCTTAGGTCTCATGAGGGTGCAGTCAAACTGTGAGCCGAGGCTGCAGTCCTACCAAGGTCCAGCTGGGGCTAGCGGATCTGCTTCCACACTCACTCCTGTGATTGTGGGCTGGCCTCAGTTCCTTGCCGGCTCTTGGCTGGAAGCTTTAGTTCCTTCCCACATGGGTGTCTCCATAAGGTACACACACACGGTTGCTTGCTTCCCCAAGAGAGGAGAGACAGACAGAGGAAAAGAGGAAAAAGTTGCACCTTTTGATAACCTAATTTTGGAGTGACATGCCATCACTTCTCCATAGGCCATTGGTCACACAGAGTAACTGGGATACAGAACAGAAGGGAAATACACAAATGTGTGGTATCGGGAGAGGAGGATCGTTGGGGGCCATCTCAGAGTCTGGCTACCACAGGAAGTTTTATTTTTTTTATTATTTTTTATTTTTTGAGACAGAGTCTTGCTCTGTTGCCTGGGCCAGAGTGCTGTGGCAAAAGCCCAGCTCACAGCAACCTCAAACTCCTGGGCTCAGGCAATCCTCCTGCCTCAGCCTCCCAAGTAGCTGGGACTACAGGCATGTACAACCATGCCAGGCTAATTTTTTCTATATATTTTAAGTGGTCCAGCTAATTTCTTTCTTTCTTTCTTTCTTTTTTTTTTTTTTTTTTTGAGTAGAGACAGGGTCTCGCTCTTGCTCAGGCTGGTCTTGAACTCCTGAGCTCAAACAATCCGCCTGCCTCAGCCTCCCAGAGTGCTAGGATTACAGGCGTGAGCCACCGCACCTGGCCTACAGGAAGTTTTAAAATACATCTACAAATCTTTTGACATTCCTCCTTTCAAAAAGTACAAAACTAATTTTACTCCCTTTGAGTAAGAGCTGGCCTTAGTGACTTTCCCGTAATAAATGGAGTAGGGGGAAGTGAGGGTATGCGCCTTCACATAGACAGGGTCCCAAGAAGCATTGTAACACCCACTCTTCTCTCTTGAATCACTCTTTTGAGGGAAGGCAGCTTCCATGTTGTGAGGACACGCAAGGAACCCTGCAGAAAGCCCACGTGAGCGGAGCTGAGGCTTCCCGCCGACAGCCAGCTGGCCAGTCCTGTGAATAAACCATCCCAAAAGTGGATCCTCCAGCCCAAGTCAAGCCTTCAGAGGATCAAATCCTGACCAACAACTTGAAGGCAACCTCAGAAGAGGCTGAGCCAGAGCCACCCAGCCGTGCTCATCTCACATTCTTGACCTACAGAAAATGAAATAAAAAATGTTTGTTATTGTTTTAAGTCACTAAGTTTTGGAGTAATCTGTTATGCAGTGATAGACAATGATATATTAACATGCTTATTGCATTTCAGTGTTCTCAGTTGCAAATAGCAGAATCTGCCCTACCTAGTGTCAGCAGGCAAGGAATGTGTTAAAGGAATTGGGTCGTTCACTGAGTCCCTGGGAAAATTAAAGGATGAGACCTGGTGCTAGAAAGCCATGGCACCTCCAGTGGAGACCCTTCTGCTGCCATTGCTGGGCACAGACCCCAGGCATTCCACCCACAGGGTGCTGCCATTTTGCCTCTGTAAGCTGGGTATCTCCACGACCACCCCTCTTGAAGAATGGACTCTACATGATACTTCCAAACCAAAGCCTGTGTAAGGATTAGGTCATGTATCTATTCATGTTATGTGCCAACTTGGCTGGCCCATGGTGCCCAGATATTTGGTCAACCATTAAATTCTGGATTTTTCTGTGGGGGTGTTTTTGGGTGAGATTAACATTTAAATTGGTGAACTTTGACTAAAGCAGATTGCCCTCCCTGATGGGGGTGGGCCTCATTCAATCAGGTGAAGGCCTTCATAGAACAAAGATGGCGCTCCTCCAAGCAAGAGGGAATCCTGCCAGCAGACTGCCTTTGGACTTGAACTGCAACATGGTCTCCTTCCTGATCTCTGTAATTGTGTGAGCCAATTCCTTAAAATAAATCTCTTTCTATATATACACATCCTATTGGTTCTGTTTCTCTGGAGAACCCTGATGAATACACCTAGTTACAAGGGAGGCTCATAGAGTGAGTTTCTGACTTAGGCACGTTCAGACCCATAAGATGTGAAATCCCACGAATATCAGAAAGGTGTTCTAGTTGCCGGTGGCTAAAACGCCTAACCGACATCCACTGTACTCATTATTTAAATAGTCAGGCTGAGCGCGGTGGCTCACACCTGTAATCCTAGCACTCTGGGAGGCCGAGGCGGGTGGATTGCTTGAGGTCAGGAGTTCGAGACCAGCCTGAGCAAGAGCGAGACCCCCATCTCTACTAAAAAACAGAAAGAAATTATCTGGACGACTAAAAATATACAGACAACTAAAAATATATACAAAAAATTAGCCGGGCACGGTGGCACATGCCTGTAGTCCCAGCAACTCGGGAGGCTGAGGCAGAAAGATTGCTTAAGCCCAGGAGTTTGAGGTTGCTGTGAGCTTGGCTGATGCCACAGCACTCTAGCCAGGGCAAAAGAGTGAAACTGTCTCAAAAAAGAAAAACAATAGTCAAATATCACAGCAATCTTTTATATCAAATTAAACTTATCCCTCAATACCATGTCTCTTCCCAATCCAGAGAGAAAAGCATAAATAATAGTTTGACGTATATCCCTCAAGCTATTATTTTCCAAGTTGTAGATTTTAAATATGTGTTTGGGCCACACGCCTGGTAAGATCCCAGGGAATTCTACTTAGATTTAAGCCCTTGCTCTACAGACACTATGGTTTTTCTTTTGTATATACCCTCTTCCTTTAATTATGTACATTTGTAAATAATGAATGGCATTTCCCTCATGAGATTTTCTAATTTTGTCTCTTGATCCAAATTAAAGTCTGACCATAATTCCTTCTCTAGGGAATGATATTGTGTGCCTGTAAGTAAAGTTATAAGCATCACTCACAGTCCCATGGGAGGAGAGTGGTAGCTCTTTCCTGGCTGCAAAAATTTCATGAAATCTCATTAATTCAGATTCCTTAAAATTGGAATTTGTGATTATTCAACCTTCCCTGGGTTGTAATTTGCTTTTCATTTTCTTTGGGCAAAGTAATTAAATAAAAAAAGGCCAAATTGCAAGAAAAACATTTCAGTAGCTACAGTTTTAAAAGGTTTCAGTATCTAATTTATTGGGGTCCAAATGGAAGCTTCCACACAGAGGTAATTATTTTTTTCTTCCTAAATTGAAATGAACAAGGACAAAAACTGATTCTACCATAGAATCTTTAAGAGTTTTCAGACAAGATCACCATAAAATTTTGTCCCTTGCTTTAAACAACAGCAAAGCTGGAGTTTATGTGGGACTTGATGTGATTCTAATAAACAGCATTCCTCTAGGATTATGACTCAGGAACGATCCGTGATCTAACAGAATTATCCAAGGAAGAGGAGATCCCAAAATGATTGCCAAAGTTGTCCTCTAAAACTGAAACTTCTAAATAAAGAATACAAGCAAATGGCACAATAAAAGTGTAATTATGAGTTCCTTGGATACTTTGAAATCAAAATAAAAACCAGCAATAATGCCAGTCAAGTTTCTGAACTTTGAGATGGATACAGTTCCCTTGGCACGAAGGAGCAGCAGAATGACACTTGGGAGCCGTGCCTTTTCATAGAGAGGGCCTCTGATGTGTAGCCGTGGCCTGCCATTATCTGGTGAGTGGGATCCTCACAAAAAGATGGATCCCTCAGCCCTGGGGAAAACCGGTGTGGACGAAGGGTCCAGGAAAAGAGTCCCGACTTCCTGGGGCATTGTTTCTTTACCCCAGCGAGCCATACACACATGGCCATCTTTCAGCTGTTCTTACATGAAAAAATTGGGAAGTTCTGCAGGAAAGAGAACAAGGGAGCCTCCCCTTTGATGCCATTTTCTTGGCAGCTGTAACTCTGAGTAGCAGTCCTCTGTGTGTGTGCTGTAGGGACATTGCTAGAGACACAGCTTGTGATCACCCCACAGGCTTTTGTATGCACACCCTTCCAGATTTGTCATTTTTTTAAATATTAAAAGTGATTTATGCTTATTTTTAAATGTGAACATTACTGAAGCTGATAATTAAAAAGCGAAATCCCATTCCTTAACTGTGATAAGAGCTGGGTGTGTGTCTTTCCAGTCTTCTTCTCCAGGCATGGGCAAACACTAACTTTTATCTGTTCTTTGTCAATCAGCCTATCAGGCCATCTAGCTGTCATTCATCTGTGCAATCATCTGCTTAACCATCTAAAATTTACGCACACCTGTCAGGGGTGAAGGACGCACTTGTGCCTGGCAGTGATTAGACTGAACCCTCAGCTCTGCAAGAAAGGATTCTTCCTGGTGCAAGTAACACAAAATGTCACTCAGACCATCTTAAGGGAAAAAAAAAGTGAGGCTGGGCGCAGGGATGGCTCATGTCTGTAATCCTAGCACTCTGGGAGGCCAAGGCGGGAGAATCACTTGAGGTTATGAGTTCAAGATCAGCCTGAGCAAGAGGAGGACCCCACCTCTATTAAAAATAGAAAAATTAGCCAGGCATGGTGGCGCATGCCTGTAGTCCCAGCTACTTGGGAGGCTGAGGCAGTAGGATCGCTTGGGCCCAGGAGTTTGAGGTTGCTGTGAACTAGGCTGATGCCATGGCACTCTAGCACTGTAGCCCAGGTGACAAAGCAAGACTCTGTCCCCTCTCCCCAAAAAGGAAGGAAGGAAGGAAGGAAGGGAGGGAGGGAGGGAGGAAGGAAGGAAGGAAGGAAGGAAGGAAGGAAGGAAGGAAGGAAGGAAGGAAGGAAGGAAGGAAGGAAGGAATGTATTATATAGGCTTTCCTTATACAAAAGTTTAGGGGCAGGTCCAATTTCAAGTACAGCATGATTCAGAGCTGAACGACACCATCAGGATCCTGTGCGTGTGTCTCTCTGCCTCCTGCCTTCTTTCCCTACGCTGGCTTCACGCCCAGGCTCTAGGAATGCCGGTGGTTGTGCAGCACATGTCCTTCCAAGTTCAAGTCAAGTGGAAATGCGAAGAGCCCCAGGCCAAGTCTCACTGCATCCCATTGGCTCTGACTGACCTCCTACCCCTTGTTACTCTTATTTCCCCTCCCCCCATGTTATTTGCTTTAAAAGCACTTACTACGAATTGACATTATGCTGAGTATTTGTTACTTGTTTACTGCCTGTCTGCCCCCACTGTAGAATAAGCTTCACCAGAGCAGCATCCTCGCCTGTCTCCATCCCTGCTGTCTGGCCCAGCTCTTCCCAATACATATTTTTGGAATGGATGGATGAATGAATGAGTGAGTGAATCACTGAGGCCAGGGAAATACCAGGCACTGGTTGGCCAGGCTTGAGTCACATGACCCATGCAAAACACCTGGGATGAGAGTCGGGGAGAAGATGGTTCTCCAGAGAAAAATCAGGGTGCTGTGAGCAGAAGAAAGGGGACTGGAATGGGTGTTGAGGGGCGACAACCACAAAAGTCCACTACATCAGCTAAGCTTAGACATGGGCTTCCCAAAAGTGAGACAAACGCGGGTGTGCTGTATTTGGATGTCGGATTTGCCACTCATTAGCTAAGTGACCTTTTGCAAGTCACTTTCCTTCTCTAAGGCTTGGCTGACCTCACGAATAAAATAAGAAGCAGACCTAACTCTTCATGTGATGATTAGAAATAATATATGTTAAGTGACCAATAAACAGTAGAAATTCGGTCAATAGTAGATTTTACTATTTTCGTGGCCCTGATTAACTATTCTCCATTCCTAGTGCTCGTATCCTTTTGGTATTTTAAACAAAAGCCAATGCAAAGCACATTTCAAAGACCCCAAATATGCAGGAATTAAGTGTTGGTTAAATGGCTGCTCACAGCTGTAATCCCAGCACTTTAGGAAGCTGAAGCAGGAGGACTGCTTGAGGCCAGAAGTTTGAGACCAGCCTGGGCAATACAGGGAGTCCTTGTCTCTACAAAAAAAAAAAATTTTTTTTTTTTTTCTTTAATTATCAGGGTGTGGGAGTGTGGGCCTACAGTTTCAGCTACTCAGGAGACTGAGATAGGAGGATTACTTGAGCCCAGGAGTTCAAGGATGTAGTGAACTATGATCCTACCACTACACCCTAGCCTGGGTGACAGAGTAAGACTCTGTCTCTTAAAAAAAGTTAAAATAAAAAAATAAAAATTAGGCCGGGCGTGGTGGCTCACGCCTGTAATCCTAGCACTCTGGGAGGCCGAGGCGGGTGGATGGCTCAAGGTCAAGAGTTCAAGACCAGCCTGAGCAAGAGCGAGACCCCATCTCTACTAAAAATAGAAAGAAATTATCTGGCCAACTAAAAATATATATAGAAAAAATTAGCCGGGCATGGTGGCGCATGTCTGTAGTCCCAGCTACTCGGGAGGCTGAGGCAGGAGGATTGCTTGAGCCCAGGAGTTTGAGGTTGCTGTGAGCTAGGCTGATGCCACGGCACTCACTCTAGCCCGGGCAACAGAGCGAGACTCTGTCTCAAAAAAAAAAAAAAAAAAATTAAAGCAAAGTTATCAGAAAATTTGGCCCTAGGGTGGTATCTCTCTGACACTGGAGGCTGCTAGCAAACAATGATTTGAAGGGGATTCCCAGCCAGGGTGATTTTTAAAACATTTAACAGCTGACCTAGCTAGACATTGACCACTCATGGTAATGACTGGATTAATTAGAATGGACACTGGCCTTACACAGCATGTCCTGCTGTCTTAGGATGCACTAGTTGGAAACCAGTCTAGCAAGGAATCACAGGGCTTCATATCAAGAGTGAACCGTGGCTGCACTTCACCATCATCTAGAAAGATCTTATCCACCCCAATTTACGACCAAGGTATAACTTGGAATTTATGATGCCATAAATGATAGCAGCACAACCCCAGAGGAAGTTCCCAGGCTTCCCCACATTAAGCCACAGACTCCAACCTTGACTTCACACCTGCTTAGCTAATATAACCACACAGTCCTTCCTTAATAAGCTCCTCTTTCAAACCCGCCCATGCCGTGGCCCTGTCACAGCCAGTGTTTGCTTGCACTTCTCATTGAATCAGTCTCTAGAAAGGCGATCCTCACTTTCACGTACACCTGGAGAAGGTTTCGCTGGCCAACATTTGGACGACAAGAGATAAAATGGAAAAGTCTAGAAATGGGTAGCCAGTGGGTAAAAATCATTCTCTTTTTTATCCTCTTTCGTATATTCTGCATTGTCTACAATGGTCTCATATCACTTTCCTGATTAAAAAAGCAAATAATATAGTTTTTCTTTTTATGGGTTTTAAAAACAAAGTCATGCACGAATACATTTCCTTCTAAAAGAGGGGTCCGCAAACTTTTTCCGTAATGGGCCAGGCAGTAAATACTTCAGGCTTTGTGGGCCGTATGGTCTCTGTTACAACCACTCAACCCTGCCTTTATAGAGAGAAAGCAGCCAGAGACAATACATAAACAAATGGGTGTGGCCGGCTTCCAGCAAAACTTATTTATTGATGCTAAAATTTGAATTTCATGGAATGTGCCCTTTTTCAACCATTAGTAAAAACCATTCACAACTTGTAGGCTACAGAAAACAGGCAGTGGGCCAGATTTGACCCACTAGTTGGTTTGCCAACCCCTGCTCTAAAATATTAAAATAGCACAGAGAAGATAAAAAGTCCCCTTTAAACTTTGCACCAATTTCTGTCCTCTCCACACCTTTCATTGTTATTTATCTTAATTTTGTCACTTTTTAACATGGGAAATTTCAGACATATACAAAAGCAGAAAGAGTAATACCATAATCCTCTGTGGACCCATGACCCAGCTTCAACAATGATCAACTCATGGCCAATGATGAGACATCTACATATTCACCCATGTCCCTTCATTAAATCATCATGTTTATCTAGACACCATACATATCTCAAAATATTTATCCATAAACCATATTTAACATATCCATACTATATCCATTTATGATATTTATCCATATATATTTTCATAGGCATTTTTAAAGGTAATAGTTGACCCTCAAACAGCGCAGTTTTGAATTTCGTGGGTCCACTTATACATCTGCTTCTGCCACCCCTGAGACAGCAAGACCAACCCCTCCTCTTCCTCCTCCTCCTAAGCCTACGCAATGTGAAGACCAAGAAGATGAAGATCTTTATGCTGATCCACTTCCACTTAATGAATAGTAAATATATTTTCTCTCCCTGATGATTTCCATAATAGCATTTTCTTTTCCCTAGCTTATTTCACTGTAAGGATACAGTATATAATACATATAGCACACAAAATTATGTTAATTGACTGTTTACAATATCAGCAAGGCTTTCAGTCAACAGTAGGCTCTTAGTGGTTAAGTTCTGGGGGAGTCAAAAGTTATACTCAGATTTTTGACTGCACAGGCATTGGTACCCCTAACCTCTGCATTGTTCAAGGGTCAACTGTACTTCATTTAAAAATATCATTATTACACCTCAAATAAATAACAATTTTAATTTAAAATGTGCTACGAGCAGAATTTAAAAAACTCCTTAAGTAACACATTACCTGTGACATTCTAGATACCATTATAGTGTAATCTAGGCCAGCCTATCGATTCTTCCTCTTAGAAATACAGAGACCATTGGCACTCCGTGGTAGAAGCTTCAGCTAAGAGGGCAGAATAGTCAGGACTGAGCCATGTTGGGTGAAGGACAAAAAGCGTGCAAGGCAGATACTCACTGGGTGGGAGTGGCAAGTGGAGGGATGGGGAGAGAAAAAGGAGGTACCACCTCTCCCCACGCCAAATATCCCCGATTTTGACTTTCCTGTTTTCCCTTACAGAGCTGGTTGCAATTTGTTTACAGGCTTCTGTACGATCCCTGTAGACTAACACTATCCCCCAAACACATGCACTTTTTACTCCATTACAGTGTAGTGCTTTACTATAGATTCTGAAGCCAGACAACCTGTTCTTGAAACTTAACAGTGATGTGGTGTGGGAAAAGGCACTCAAGCCCTCTGACCTCAGCTTCCCTATCTGGTAAAGCCAGGATGCTAAAAGGAAGGACCTCATAATATTGCTGTGCGAATTAAATGCGTTAATGTGCACGAAGCACTTAGAACAGTGCCTGGCACACAGTAGGCTACTACACTGGCTACCTGCTAGGCAAGTATTAGCAATGCTATTAACTTCTCGCTCTTGCTAATATTCTGTTCTTGCTCGGGTCCCCGTGGTTGCAAGTACAGAAGCACCCCAGACAAGCTCAAGTAAAAAGTGCATGTGTTTGGGCGTTAGTGTTAGTCTACAGGGATCGTACAGAAGCCTGTAAACAAATTGCAACCAGCTCTGTAAGGGAAAACAGGAAAGTCAAAATCGGGGATATTTGGCGTGGGGAGAGGTTGTACCTCCTTTTTCTCTCCCCGTCCCTCCACTTGCCACTCCCACCCAGTGAGTATCTGCCTTGCACGCTTTTTGTCCTTCACCCAACATGGCTCAGTCCTGACTATTCTGCCCTCTTAGCTGAAGCTTCTACCACGGAGTGCCAATGGTCTCTGTATTTCTAAGAAGAAGAATCGATAGGCTGGCCTTTGGTCAGAGATAAGGTGTCCTTGGCCTAGAATGGCGGATAAAGGCTCAGGGACCATTTTCAGAGGTTCTGATGGATAGCTTAAAGTCAATCATTCAGGATAGGCTAGGTTGTGCTGCGGTAACAAACGATCCCGAAATCTCAGTGGCTTGTAGCAACAGGAGTTGATTTCTCATTCATATACACGTCTATCAGGGTCCGCGAAGGGTCTCCTTCCTCTGGAACCCAGGCTGCTGGAGCAGCCCCTACCTGGAACCTGGCAGGGATGAACAAGGCTCTGGAGAGAATCATACTGTCTCCTCTGCTTTAGGCACCTCACTTCTGCTCACACGTCATTGGCTGAAGCAAATCACACGGTTGTGCTTATCTTCCAGTGGGAGGGAAAGTGCAGTCTTACAGTGTGCCCAGAAAAAGAGAGAGCTGCAGTTTTTGCCGACATCCCCATGCACACCACAGAGCTGAGGATAAACAGCTGTCCTCTGTGTCCTCGTCTCATCCATCCAATCACATTCAGGGACAGCTATGCCCAACACTATTGGGAAAATATATGATCACTTTCTTCCGGGACCAAAATGCCCGTTCTAAGGGTAGTAGAGTTTTCTCTAAAAGCAAAAGCGGCCCTAACACTATTAACTTTCTCACCCTGGACTCATTTTTCATCTCTTAAGTCATCAAGATTATTTGAGAACCTCTCCAGGGGCCTCCCATTTCTCTTAAGATAAACAAGTTGAAATTAGTCAGAATAGTTAGAATAGCCCTCGACCCCTGGTGGGTGACTAATTGCACACCTTTCTAAATGAGGCTGGTGTTTGCTTTGATGATGGCTGCACTTCCTACTCAGACTCCGTCCCAGCTCCTCATGCCCCAGCTCAGCTGCCCCGTGAAAGGTACTCACTCACATTTTCCACGTCATCTGAATATTTCCCCCTACAACTCATCCTGTTTTTGATGCACCATCTCTCGAATGTGTCTCTTCCAAGTTTTTGGTGTGTTAACAGTATGACAACGACTGGTCTAGTGCCTGAATAAGCCTAAAGACAGCTCTGTGTATCATTTTTCTTATTAGAAAGTCACACTGGCTCATTGCCCGTGTAGCAGTGCCAAAATTTACACTCCTCAGCTCAGATGTGCAAAAAATATCATTTAAAAACATGTTCCGTCAGTTGGTGGCCTCATTTAGCTCCAGAGTCCCCATTCCTGCTAATGGTGGAGAGAATGTCAACTTGACAGTTGGAGATCATTCCGTTTCTTTTGGCTTAAAATGGCCACTTTCAGGTAGTCAATTCCAGTTCAAATCCCCTATGGGTCTGTTTCTCTCATCTTAAAAAGTTTCCATACTTTGCACAATTTCTCAAGATGGCATCTGTGAACAACTCAAGTGTCCATCAACAGTAGAATGGGTGAATAAATTGTGGCATAATCACACAACGGACACTACCCAGCAATGGGGGGGGGCGGAATTGAACTGCTACCCGCAAGAGCATGGGGCGAATCTCAGAGGCACAATGTTGAGTGAAGAAAATCAGACAGCGGTAACTACACACTGTATGATTCCACTTCTGTGAAGTTCAGAAACTAACCAACGGTGATAAAGTTGCAAAACGCTTATCTTTGGCAGGGAGTATTGAGGGAGGGGGGCACAAGAAAGCCTTCTAGGGCGCTGAGCTGGTCTGTAGCCTAATCTGGGTGTTGGGTACATAGGTGTACACATAGGTAAATATTCCTTGAGCTGTGTACTTAGGATTTTATGCTTTGCTGTGCGTATGTTATGTCTCAGCAAAACAGCGGGCACCACGGAGATGGCTTGTGGGTATGGAAAAAAGCTTAACCAGCTTCTAGTGCTGGGGGAGGACCTGCTCATCTGTGGAAATCCTCTGGCCTCCCTCGAGGTGGCTTTTTGTCTAGCTGGCACATCTTTCCAGGGCACCTACTGAGGAGTGTCTGGTTTCCCCACTCCTGTCCCCATCAGCCTTAGCCTCCTGTGGTGAGTTGCTCGGCTCAACTCCAGATCTCTGGTTCACTGGTTCTCCCAGCATTTCAGCCCCTTCCCCCTCCAGCTGGGAACCCCCCCACCAGACTCCTAGGACAGGGTCCCGATCTCAGGCCCGTGGACCTGGACGCCTCTCTCAGCCAGTTCTACTCCACCGACCTGCTCCACTGGCCTGGCAGCCACCCTGATCTAAGCCTTGCTGAGGAGGGGCCGGGCTGCCCCTGTGCCAATAGAGCTTTCTGCTTACCCTTCTTGTCTGACAGCAATGGCCTGTGACATTTCCTCTCCGAAGGCAATGCCCTCCCATTTCCTGGGACAATCACGGTCCTAAGCATTTGAATACATTTAGCATCCTGCTTCCCAGCCCCGCAACACACACATAAATGTCACTCATCAATCATCATGACCACCAGAAATACCCCCTCCCTACACACCCACAGTTCTAAGTGCGAGGCGTTTAGCCTTAATTATTTATTTGACAGATAAGGAAATGAAAGCTCAAAGCAAAAAATGAATTATCCAAATCGGTGACAAAACAGGGGTTCGACCCCGATTTCCAGTTCGGTAAGGTTTCTATGATGCCCTGCTAAGGTTTAGCATAAGTTTGAGGAACTGACAAGAGGCACTGCAAAGGAACTTCTGTTTCTCACTGAATTTCTGCTTTCCTTTCTGGCCGTAGAAGCTGTCCTGTGTCACTTCCTCTTTCCCTCCCTGAGAGTTAGCAGACATTGTAGTTCCAGAGTGCTCGGTTCCCTCTCCACCAGACTGGCAACGGCCACGTGCCTGAGAACTTGCTGGCAGACACACCCAGGGTGGACCTGCCCTGTTTATCCACACTCTCCATCTGACCACTTGACCCAGATCTGCAAACACCCAGGGCTAGCCATTCCTCCACCGCCCTCCCCTCATTGGAAATCTACACAAGACAGTGAGGACATACCTAGGTCTGATTTATTCTACTTTATATGCAAAGAGTGCTCAGTCCTAATACCCCATGTCGTTCAGATGCAGAGAGCATGATGTGCTGGCACAGTGTGAAACAGAGCCAGCAAGGAGGAGGTTCAGCAGGGTGGCTGAGAACGCAGGAGTTAGAGCCATTCGCTCATGCACTCATTCACGCACTCATTTATTCACACATGCATTGGCTCATTCATTCTTCATTTCAGTATTTATTGAGCATTAAAAAATGGCTAAGTCCATTCTGTGCACCAGGTAACACACTGGTAAACACAATAGATGTGTTTCCCTACCTTGTGGATTTATAGTATTTAGATTGAGCTAAAAAACTGGCTCTGCCACTGAACACCTGTGTAGCATTGGATGAGTTGCTTAATCTCTCTGAACCTGTATTTCTTCATCAATAAAATGGAAACAGAGTTGTTGCGAAGAATAAGTATAAAAAAGTATGGGAAGGAACTAACCCAGTTCCTGACACATAATAAGTGCCAAGTAAGTCACAGCTACTAGTATTACAAACAATTTGGCTGAGAGTGATGGCTCATGCTTGTAATCCCAGCACTTTGGGAGGCTGAGGCAGGAGGATTGCTTGAAGCTAGGAGTTTGAGACCAGCCTGGACAACATAGTGAGACCCCATCTCTACAAAAAATTTAAAAATTAAGCTAGGTATGGTGGTACATACCTGTAGTCCTAGCTACTTGGGAGGCTGAGGTGGGAGGATGGTTTGAGCCCAGGAGTTTGAGGTTACAGTGAGCTATGATTGCACCACTGCACTCCAGCCTGGGTGACAGAGTGAGACCCTGTCTTTAAAAAAAAATGATAATAATAATTAACATCCCTAAATCCCTACACCCACAATCTGGACATGGAGTTTGGCTAAGAACTCTTATGTTTTTCTAAAATTACGTATAATAAACCATCTTTTCCAAAGTTGTGTAGCTGTGTATTCTAAACCAAATACACATATATGTAGTATGTATCATAACCCAAAACATATATGTACATGTTTATATACGTGTGCATGTATTTTACCTGGCTGGTATCAGAATTTCTAGTTCTAAGGTGAACACAATGATAATTCCTATGGATGCACACTTTTTAAAGAGTCTTGGGTAAAGAAAAGTATGATATCAGCCGCAGTTTTTTAATATTCTATTCTCTTCCTGAGCTTCCACTCTTGACTGACACTTTACCTTATTTAGCCTCTGCCGCCTGGTCTCAAAACCTCTAAATAGATGGGTTATTTCAGGCTGGCCAAACCCTCAGCATTATTTGCCAGCAGCATTTTGGAAACAGATCCCCTTACTGCAGGCAAGAGCAGCCAGAGCGAAGGCCTGTGCGACGGTGTCCGCCTCAGCCCAGCCCGCAGAAGGCAGCGCAGCCCGAGGAGTCTGCTTTAAGGTCTTTGCCAAGTGCGTGATCCAGGGAAGGTTACCAAGCTGCGAGAGCCTCCGTTTCTCCATTGCTAAAGCGGGGAGTGGGACAAATTTAACTGTGGAGGGTTATTGGGATAACGGACTGAGTTAATGACTAAAATAGTCACTCATAAATGGCAGTTAATGACTAGATAAAATTTCTTATTACAAATCAGGGATTAGCCTGGTGGGGAGAGGAGTGGACTTTGCACATGGTGGGAATATGTGACATTCCTGAGCATTTTCTGCAGGGCCTTTACCTGGAGGGAGGGAGGTTCTTTACCCAGAGAGTCTTCTCCAAGACTTCAGGCACAGGAAGGGCCCCTGAAGGTGGAAAGGACAGCACAGGAGTTGGCCAGAGGACCAAGGAGATACTTCCACCACGGTTCAGCCTCGTCTTCCTCCGGGGCTGTCAGGGTTCCTTAAGCTCGTCACAAATCAGCATGGTGAGATATGGTTCTACAATGATGCTGTTCTCAGCGAAGCTACGCATTTTAGGTGGGTTGACTTGCTGATTTCAACTTGCAGACTTCCAGATGGCCCAGAAACTGCCAGCACATACAAATACCCGGGGCTCTAGGATTCTGTATACTTCTAAAAGACTTTCTTATGTTTTTTTCTTTTTCTTTCAACATTGTTTATTGAGAGTCTACTATGTTCTAGGTACACTTCTGGTGCTGGGAATGCAGAAATGAGCTTGAACACTGGAGCTTAAACACTTACGAGTATCCAGAGCAAGTGCAAAGGCCCTGAGGCAGGCCAGCAGGTTATAATTCCTTCTCTACATATGAGGACATTGAGAAAAATAAGTGACATCTAGAAAAGTAAGTGACTTACCCAAGGCCACCCATCAGATAAAATGAAGACCTAGGCCTTGAACTCAGTCACCCATTTATTTCAGAACTCTTAACCCTGGTCAGATAAGATAATTTGTCCCAACTGCAAAGTTATTTGTTCCAGCTTTCCCACAAACCAAAGCCCATCTAGTATTGGTTGCATAATCATTATCACTAATGGCTATTATTTATGGAGTGCTTACCATATACCAAGTGCTACACTGAAAGTTTTATAAACATTATCTCATGTCTATCAAGAAATGTATAAGCAAGTACTGCTAATATCCCCATTTTACAGATGAGGAAACTGAGGCTTAGAAAGGTTAAATCATTTGTCCAGGGACGCACAGCTAGTGAGCAGTGGTGCAGGCGTATGGAGCCTGGCTGGCTGCCCTTCAGCTACTAAATGACCTTTCTGAAATGTAATGCCCAACAGAAAATAACTCTAGCAATAAATGAAGATACAGTTTCTCTAAACGGGCCCCTTAGGGGAACACAGTCAGGAGGCTTCCTAGTGAGGCTGAGCACCAAGAAATTTTTGCTAGGTCCAGGCTTGGGGCCAAGGTTGGCAACAAGGGAGACAGCGAAGGCAGTGCCCAGAAGGAGCACTGGGAGAGCCAAATAGCATCACTAAGGCCAATGCACAGGGCTGGACAAGGAAGGAGAGACTGGGTATGAGGATGTGGAAAGGAACTAGAGACCCAGGACCAAGCAAGCAGCCCGGATGGCAAAACTCCGAGGCCAGGAGAAAAGTGCTGAGGGGCTGGAGTAAGGCGCGGAGAGGGTGCGCGGCCACACCTGGGATGCAGATAGAATCAGGACGACACTGAGGCCCCTCTCACCAGGACCCTGCAATTTACAACATGCCTCCCTGTGTGTGTGCCTTTGCTCCTCCCTTTTGCCCTGGAGCAAGGTTACCCTCAAGGACAGTCTCTTTGGAAGAAGGATTTCAGAAGTGCAAGAGGAGAGCTATTTTCACTCAAGAAGGGTCCAAGAAGCAAAGGCAATCAGACACATTTTTAAAGTTCTTGTGAAACCTTTGGGTTTTAAGAGCTTGACATAGCAGGACGGAATGAGGGCTTTGAGTGACACAGACCTGAGAGCTGTGGGGCCCTGAGCGAGTCATTATTCTCTTGGAATCTCTATTCATTCCTCTGCATAGTGGGGGTTAAAAACATTTATTTTATAGGTTATTAGGATTAAACTAAGTACATTATTATATGTGAAATTCTTAGTCCAGAGCAAGTACTCAATAAATGAAAGGTATATTATTATTATTGTTGAGTTTAAAAAGCATCTTCTGCAGTTTGGGAGTTTCTTACAAAACTAAACATACTCTTACCGTATGGTCCAGCAATCGTGCTCCTTGCTATTTACCCAAAGGGGTTGAAAACATACGTCCACACACAAACCTGAACGTGGATATTTAACTAGGAAGCAACCAAGATGCCCTTCAGTAGGTGAGTGGATAAACTATCGTATAGATCCACAGTATCATTCAGCATTAAAAAAAAATAAGCTGTCAAACCATGAAAAGACAAGGAAAAACTTTACATGCACATTGCTAAGTGAAAGAAGCCAATCTGACAAGGGTACACACTGTATGAGTCCAACTACACGACATTCTGGAAAAGGCAAAACCATGGAGACGGTAAAAAGATCAGCGTTTGTCAGCTGCTGGGGAGAAGGAGGGATGAGTAAGTGGAGTAAACAGGAGTTTCAGGGCAGAGAAACTATTCTGTGTGACAGTAAAGAGTGGACGCATGTCATTACGTATGTGTCCAGCAAGGGTGAGCCCCGATGGAAGCTGTGGACTTTGGGTGGCAATGCTGTGTCCGTATGGGTTCATCGGGTGTAACAAATGCACCACTCTGGTGAGGATGCTGCCAGTGGGGGAGGCTGTGCGTGTGTGTGGTGCGAGGAGGCAGGAGATACATGCTGTGTTCTCGCTCCATTTTGCTGTGAGCCTAAGACGGCTCTAAACAATAAAATCTATTTTTTGAAAGCTCCAAAATAAAATGAAATGAAATGAAATAAATAGGCCAAAGCTATGGTTCCTGATAGGGGAAAGAGAGAAAAGGGATCTTCTGATGTCATCTTCTCCATGAATCCACTTCCGACCATCCCAACCAAATTATTAAAATATCTTTCCTTTCTCAGAATGTTCATTGCATTGCAACTTTTCTGGCAATTACCATTGTGATGACATTAAAATCCTTAGGGGATTTGTCTTATTTCCCTTACTGTGATGTAACGTACTAGAATGTTCTTGCAGGAATGACGGTGCACTACTCCATTCTCCATCTGGCAGTGCCTTCACCGTGCCTTGCACGTGGATAATGCTTAAAAACATGCTTCTTAAATTTAATCGATAGCTTTTAGACTTCTGCACTGGGCGATAAGGTAGTCAGTAGCCACACGTGACTATTTAAATTTAAAATTAATTTAAAACTAAAATTTAAAAAATCATTTTCTCAATTGCACTGGTCACATTCCAAGCTCTCCATAGCCCCAGGTAGCTAGTGGCTACCATATTGGACAGCGCAGGGAGGGGACATGTCCATCACTGCAGAAAGTTCTATGGGGCAGGGGTATTCTGGAACATCCTTGTTCAACTTTTTCATTTAGTCCTTGAATTAAAACTATCTTGGCAATTCTTAAACTTTTTTTTCAAATTAGACAATAAAGGTTTTCTTAAAAACTGTTTGAACCGCCCAGATTGTGCTCTCTAAATATCATTTACTGCTAAGAAAAACCAGGTTCTTTAGAGATATGGCTGAGTCCAGTCTAAAGCAAAACATAAGCCTGTACCTCTAGTCATGCCAGAAAGCAAGCAAGCTATCAAAGACCACTGAGGTTTTGGCAAAAGAACTCAGGAGTCAACTCATAGAAGCTTCTATTGGCCAACACTGGGACAATTTGAGCATCTGTAAGATTAACCACAAAGGATTGAGTCACACTGCACATGTGAAAATTTGTGACTTCATAATGACAGTGAAATAAAAACAAACTATCAGTCCCTTTGGAAGATCCCTAACAATTCATTTTTATAAAATCAGTAAGTACAATAGGAAAAGTCAAGCATTTATCCTGTCTTTCCTTTATGAATTCTTCCTTAGGGTAACCACAAATTGAGGAGGGAAAATTTCTGTCTATAGAAGTATTTCAGCCAGTAAATAAAGAAGGAATAAAATAATTAGAACATGACATTTTGCAAATTCCTGTTGAAATAATGGATCTAGCAAATGATCCTCAATGTCTGCTAACATCACAGAGAGATGATCAGAAATCGTGGGCTTCCTGCTGTAAGAACATATGCCTGTGCAGCCAAATCCAACGTAAGGAGACCAATCTTCAGGATCTAGAAACTAGTCACCAGGAAAAGCAGGGGATGGATGAACATGTTAAATGACACAACCAGGATGAAGCCAGCAAGTCCAGACCTTGGGAAACTTTATGCGCTAAAGGGGAAAAAATAGATTAAGAGGGAACCTATAGATTAAAATAAACTGAAGAGACATCTGACATAGCAACCCCATGCAACATGTAAATGTTGTTGGGATCACGATGTAAACAAATCAACTGTTAGAAAGAAAAGGGTGGAGCATGGAGAGAACCAGAGAAATTTAAACACTGACTGGATATTTGGTTATAATTAAGGAATTATTATTAAAGTGTGATTATGTATTGTGGTTATGTTTTTGTTTTTTTTTTTTTTTTTTTTGAGACGGAGTCTCACTCTGTTGCCCGGGCTAGAGTGCTGTGGCGTCAGCCTAGCTCACAGCAACCTCAAATTCCTGGGCTCAAGCAATCCTCCTGCCTCAGCCTCCCGAGTAGCTGGGACTACAGGCATATGCCACGATGCCCGGCTAATTTTTTCTGTATGTGTCTAGCTAATTTCTTAGTTGTCTAGCTGTCTAGCTAATTTAGTTGGCCAGATAATTTCTTTCTATTTTTAGTAAAGATGGGGTCTCCCTCTTGCTCAGGCTGGTCTCGAACTCCTGAGCTCAAACGATCCGCGTGCCTTGGCTTCCCAGAGTGCTAGGATTACAGGCGTGAGCCACCTGTAATCAAGAGTTCTTATCTTTTAGAGACACATACTGAAATGTGTCTCTAAACACATTTGATGATGAACGATTTGTTACTGGGATTTACTCCAAATAATACAGGGGTGGGCTGGGCACAGTGGCTCACACCTGTAATCCTAGCACTCTGGGAGGCCGAGGCAGAAGGATTGTTTGAGCTCAGGAGTCTGAGGTTGCTGTGAGCTAGGCTGACGCCATGGCACTCCAGCCTGGGCAACAGAGTGAGACTCTGTCTCAAAAAAAAAAAAAAAAAAATCCAGGGGGAAGGCCCAAAGTCAGTGGGGAATACAAATAAGACTGGTCATGAGTCGGTGATTGCTGTCGCTGGGTTTATTATATCTGTGTTAAATTTTTCATAATAAAAAATTCATGGTAAAAATCTCTGATTCAGTCACAGTGTCTTGCCTGCCCAGTTCAATCGTGTGCTTTTTAAAAATAAATTCTCCAGATTGGCATTGTTCTGTTCTAATTTTGACAATTGGAGGGGCTTAGGCATGAATGTTCTGAGGGAAAACCAGTCTTTGAAAACATCCGAGAGCTGTTTAATTAGGAATCTTAGCAGCCAGTTTCCCCCACATGGCAACCAGATTACAAAGCCTTACTTTCTGCTGAGGTTTCCTCCCTTCCCAGGGTGTTCTAATCCACTAACCAGGTTAGCATTCCTCTTGTAACAGGAAAATTACATTATTCCAGAAATTTGCAGGTCAGCCTAAGGGGTTTTGAAGTGCAAGAGGACGTGTCTCCTCCTTCTCATCTTCATCTTGCTCCTTCTTCTTCTTTAACAAAATGTAGGGAAACTCCTCTTTGACAAATATTTAATAACTGATGCTACCTCCTGGGAGAGCCCCCTCCGGCATCCTCCCCCCTCACCTTCCAAAGACGAGTCAGATCAAGACCTAGAAACTCTAGCCTCTAGGTTCGAGGAGGCTTCTCTCATTGGCCAGACTCCTGGGCACAGGTGAACACTGTTTTCTAAGAACGGGTCTTTCAAAGAGCTTAAAAGGTCTCAGTGGCATGGAACCAGTTTCCATCTTCACTTTTTTCTTCCAGGAAGTCTGACCACCTGTTTTGACTGCTATTAGGTAATTTCCAATCACATCTGAGGCCCACCCACTCCTGTGATGATTCCTACAGAGCTGGCTGGAGTTTTGCGTGTTCTGGCACTTTTCAACCATGTGCCTGCACACAGTCTCCTGGCATCTTTCCAGGCTGCCGTGGTGGGCTGCTAGCTGTCCCCCCACCCATGACCTTCTAGCTATCCTCTCCTTTCAGGGTAGACCACCCAGGTAAAAACTATATTTCCCAGCTTCCCTTGCGGTCCAGTGTGTCCAGTAATTGGGGACAATAGAGCTTAGTGTAATGGCCACATTGAACTGCCAGGGAAGCTGGGAAATGTAGTCTTCACCTGGGCAGTGTATTCAATGGGCTGGAGAGAATAATGCTGGGACCATTCCTGGATCATGTCCTTAGAAAAAAAGGCTGAGTGCTCCTGGTCCCTTTCTCCCTCCTACTGCCCCGGAGATGGTAAGAAACGGACTCACAAGCAGAAGGCTTGTGATGAAAACAGAGTGATCCTACCAGCTCTGAATTGCTACATCTGGACTATGACATGAGAGATAAATTGCTTGTATCTTGTATAAGCCACTATAGCTTCAGAACTCCTCCAACAGCTTGCCCTGTATCTTAACGGATGGCTAACTACAACCGCTGAGTATGAACTTTACTTGGGCAACTTCAAGCACAGCCTTATTCACTTGAGATAGCCCCTCCCCATCTCCTTCTTGTCCCAATTTGGTGTCTGTGACTCCATGTAGTGCAGTCACTTTGACGATGTGTCCATGGTCATAAACTCAGCATCACTTTGTGAGGCAGAAATTTCTCAGTTGAGCATTCCATCCAACATCTTCTCTTAAAATCAAATGGCAAAGGAGGATTCTGAAATACCTAGCAGCATTAGGCTCTATTCCTATTTTTTCCTAGTCTCTGGGGTTTGTGTCTTTCTGGCTCTAGAGCATTTCCTACCAAGAGCCAACAGATTGGCCAACACCGGCAGATGTACTCCATTACAACTCATAATGGGACTCAAGCACTTTAGAAGCTTTTACTAATTGAGCCGCTGAATATCCCTATGAAGTAGGTAACTATTATTGTCCCCAATTACTGTCAAGAAGCTGAGCTGCAGAGGCATTAAGTGGCTTGCCAGAATCGTGCCGTGGAGTCGCAGGCAGAGAAGGTTCCCTAGTGGAGGATGAATTTCAGCTCCAATCAAAGCAACCAGAATTGGCCGGAAAGTCAATCAATCAGGAGACCTGTGATGGGGGCGGGCAGCTCTCTCATTAACCACTGGGTAGAAGTCATTTCCTCTTTCTGTGTGTGTGTGTGTGTGTGTGTGTGTGTGTGTGTGTCTGTGTGTGTCTGTGTGTGTGTAATCTGCATAACCTGCCCTCCCTCTGGGGTTTTTCCCATTGAGGGTGGAAGTGGAGTTTCCCCTGAAAGAACAGACATCCCCACTTCTGATCCTTCTGGGAAGAAGGTAATAGGTAATTCTGAGAGGGGAAATGAAGATTTAAAGGAGAGAAAACTTTTTCTTTATTGAATCAAGATTCCAAGGTGGACAAAGGCCAGAATGGCCTGCGTTAGGTGAAAGCATGGTCTACTGGGTGTTGGGGAGTCGGGAGGCAGCTTAGGACACAGGGGGAGGGAGGACGGGGCATTCACGGCTCCATTCTCTGCCAAGGCGGGGAAGGTGAGGATTGGAAGACAGCCCAGCCTGCCGGAGATGGCCTGAGGCCAAGTGGATGAACCCAATGCCAGTGCGGAGACAGAGCCAGCAGCCTAGAGAGGAAAACCTGGGGGCCTATGCCCAAAGAGTGCAATGCAGTCCCCTGCAAAGTCTACCGAACCTACAGGGAAACCGAGGAGAGCAAATTGCCCACCACGAACCCAGAGTGGGCTGTGCTGTAACGATTTGGGAACAAACAGAAGCCACAGGTTGCTATGGCCTGGGACCCTCCAAAGCTCCTTCTCACTGAGATGCGTGAGCCAGAGTCCAATTGGGCTAAAAAGTCTGCCCCTAGGCCCCTGGGGAAGTCTGACCAAAGAATTTCACCCATGCTGCAGTCCACACTGGCCCTAGGCATTGTCTACACCGGCCCCAGGGCGAAGATAACTGGCCAAAGTTGGGCTTAGGACAAAGAAGGCCTTCATTGTTGGGGGGCTGGTTAATTCCTGCACAGGGAAAATGGAGGAGAGGATCTGTGATCTTTCCCTTCTGTTCCAACTTTTTTAAATGAATTAAAATGGATTCCGTTTGGCTAATTCACTGTGGCATTCAGTTTGAAGGATTTTGACAAATGCCACCACCATCCCAATGGAGAACATTTCCACCCCCCTAGAAAGATCCCTCATGCCTTTCCAGTTAATCCCCTCACTCTGCAACAAGCAACCAATGTTCTGATTTCTATCACCTTAGTTAAGTCTTGTCCTAAAACCTGCTATCAACAGAACCATACTCTATGTCCTCTCTCTATATCCACTTTTAACATGCAAATGATCCTTTCAATTACTTGCCCTGAGTAAACACGCCACACCAGGAAGATACACTGCCTTGATCCAGTGGCTATGCATTTCCCCAGCGCTCCAGAGAGTGCAGATTCAGGTGTGCAAAGTCTACGTAAGCGAACTCCGTCTTAGGCTTCGCTGCAGCCAGGCCCAACCCTCCCTTCTCCCGTTCTGAAGTCCTCAACCTCAGGACTTGCTTTCCCGACTTCCTGGCCCCAGCACAGAGCAATCACTGTACCCTGAGGGTCCCAGCATCCGGAGAGGTTCTATTTTTGGCCAGAATAACAATCCCTACAGCAGGCATAGAGCTGTTACAGCTTAATAGCTAATAATAATATTAGCTACCATTTATTGAAGCCTCTCTCTCTTCCAGACACCGGGCTTAGTGTTTGCATACATTATGTCATATAATTTTCACAGCCTCCTAGTGAGGAATTATCTCCATTTTACAAACTAGGCAACAGGCTCAGAGGTCAGAATGGGGCGTCTAAGCTTTTAATGGCCAAACGATTCACCTAGGGACCTGTTAAAATGCAGATGCTTATTGGGTAGGTCTGGGGGTAGCCTGAGATTCTCCATCTTTTATGTAATAAGCTCCCAATTGGTGCTGATGTTGCTGGTTCATGGATCAGGCCTGGAGTAGCCAGGGCTAAGATAGTCCCTCTAAGGTCAACTGCCAGCAAAGGGACAATCCACAGTATGAACGTCTGCTCTCAAAGCCCAAGCTCTGGATGGTCTGCTTAGGTAGCGGGAAGAAGAAACAAACAGAGGCAGAGTTCCTTTTCCAGGGACAAGTGTTTTTGTTTAGCAAAACCCCTCTGGGCAAGGCAGAATGGGCTAGCAGTGAGACAAAGAGACAGCTAAAGGACTCTTTAAGGGAAATTCCTGGGGGCTGGAAGGTGGGGAAGCAGGGGAGGCGGAGGAAGGGGGTGGGAGGCTGGAGACCCCAGGGAGAAGACGAACTTAAGCGGTCCCTGAGGGTGGGGCAGATGTAGGAACTCGCAGTTTAAGGTGTTGGAACGGAAGCCTTGGGACTTGCCTAGATCGTTCACGGTCTGCAACACACATGGCCATGAGTTGGTGGAAGTTTGGGGGGAGGAGAGATTGGGGTGAAGTTTCGGTGAACCGAGAGCAGGAGGCAAAGATTGGAGGCGTGACCCTAAAGGGACGGTCAGAGCCAGAGGCCTCAGGAGAGGGGCGTCCCTCCCTGTGACACTGTCCCCGCCCCCGTCTCCTGAGACAAATGCGGGGTTTCCCAGGGTGCCTGAGCTGGGGGTCCAAACCCATCTTGTTTACAATTTTAAGGGCAGTTACAGGAAGGTTTCACATCTTTTATTTCATTTATTCTACCTAACAACCTGGGGAGGTGACAGGGTAGGAATCACCACTCCCATTTTACGGATGCAGAAAGCAAGGCAGAGAGGGCAGACACTGCACCGTCCCTCCTGCAGTCACATAGCTGAAGGGCGGCAGAGAGGGGGCTGGGGTTGTGCTTCTCAGCCCTCCCTACCGATCGAATCACCCGGGAGCTTCACAAAGTACCTGCTGCCCGGATCCCCACCCGGCCATGCGGAGTCTTTGTGTGCAGCTGGGCCCAAGCACCCGCCTGTTTCAAAGGTCCTCATGGATCCCAGCGCTCAGCCGAGGTGACAACCCTGCACCAGCCATAAAGTGCTCGGTGCCAGGCCAGAGCAGGGCCATGGCCAGCCTCAGTGAACGTCAGCTTGTGTGTTTACTACATGCTCAAACCCTACCATACTGAGCTGTCAGCCACCATTTCTCAGACTCCAGCAAGCATCAGAAGACACTGGAGGGCTTGTTAAATCCCAGATTGCGGGGCTCACCCTCAGAGTGACCACCGGTCTGGGGTCCAAACTGAGAAGGGGCCTTTCTGACACCTTTCTAACAAGCTGCCCATGCTGCTGGTCCGGGCATCTCACTCTGAGAACCAGCTCTGTAAACAAAGCCAGAGAACATGACTCAAAAAGGCAAATTATTTTCTCTCTTTCCAACTTGGGGTGAGATGGCCAGACGGACCGGGGCTCTTCCAGCACCCTGCCATGGCAGATGGGACGGCTTGGTGTCGAGGTGGCCTTTTGCAGGTGCAGCATTAGCAGATGTGACTAACACATTGCTGGCTAGTGGCCGACCCTCCAGGACCGGGCCCTGCCTCTGTTGCTGAAGGGAGGCCGAAACTGCTAGAAAACACCTGTAGCTAGGCAACGCAGCCTGGCTCCTGTGATTAGAGACTACTTGGAAAAGAGGAGTGGAAAGGGAGGGAGGAAATGAAAATGGGTTTTGGAAAGGAGAAACTCAGTGTCAGGCGTTCTGTACGCTTGCATGCTCATACACCCTCTCACATACACACATAGACACAATTACATACTACATATTCTTGCAACTTGGGCTGGGAGAGAGGAACCAAGACAAAGGTTCTGGAACCTTCTTGGGGTTTTCTGTTCTGAGGAAAGAAGCCAGACACGGTGCCGTTTGAGTGACGGTAAGTTGGGTCATGTGACCATCCCCCATCGCCACCACAGTCTCATCAGACCCACTAACCCTAAACCACCATGGGTAGGCGTGAGGGAGCTGGCAGCCCGTGAGGAGGCTTCGAGCAAGAACTCTGCCCAGTGGAAAAGCCCCAGAGGTGGGGTAGGGGGAGACCATGGCTAACTCTCCAAGTTAGGGCTTGGTCTCTGGGGGACACATGGGATGAAGGGAAAGGAACAGAGGTGGCAGAGAGGTAAGACAGAAAGAGTAGGAGGGCTGGGAAACTGAGTCACCAGCAGGACAGTCTGTAGTGTAGGCAGCCCCTTCTGAGAAGGTGACAAGATGGCCAGGCCACTGGCACTGCTCAGAGAACCAGACCAGATTCTGTACTGGCCCCTTGCCCATAAAGTTTGTTGGATAAGCAGAGCCCATCACCTCCTTCCACTCCACCCCACACAGCAGGGGTAGAGGCCTGGGTTGAACTCAAAGACTTTGATGGGCCACCATCCCTCAAATAGATAGAGCCTCGTTGTGTTCAAAGAGTTATGCATGCACAGAGGTGGTCTCTCCTTCCTCCTCCACTGTGGGGCTGAGGAAGAAGAAGGAGGACACCCCAGCCATTTCTGCCTCTTCAGGCGGCTGTTCTTCTCCCACACAGAACCCCCCCATCTTTGCACAGACGTTCTTCCCCGGGCCCCCTTCTCACAGCTGGGTGGGTTCCGCCCTTTCCTGCCATTGCAGTGAGAAGCTGGGAAATTCACATATGGGCTGCTTTGGGTCTAGGTCACAAGGTTGCATGAACTCAGGTAAAAAGGTTCTATAGCATTGCTCACCAGAGTTCTGCATTGGAGATGCATGGGGAGCCCCCGTTAAATCAAAAGATATTCCATTCAGGACTCTTTTGGTTGCCAGTAAAAAGAAACTCAATTCAAATTGGCTTAAAAAAATGATGGGAGAGGGGAGGAGGGTGCACTTGCTTCAGACTCAGCTGCTGGTATGGCTGGATCCAGGAACTGGACAATCTCAAGACTCCTTGTTTCTCCGTTTCTCACCTCCACTTCCCTTCATTCCCGGCTGGTAAGTGCGACCATCCCCACCCGAGGCTCACACTCTACCAGCAGAAACAAATGGAGCCAGGCGACTCTCTTAGATCAGGCCAGAGTCCTGGAAGGTCTGTGTTGGCCGGGCCTGGGTTGCAAACTCCTTGGGGGACACATGGGGTGAGGGGAGAGGAGCAGAGGTGGCAGAGAGGTAAGACAGAAGGTGCACACTCCGCAGGACTGGGCAGGCCTGCGTTCTGTGCCCACTCTTGGACAGGGGGTGGGTGAGGGCTGCTCCCCAGAGGATAGTCGGGGTCCTGTTATCAGAAGAATGGAGAATGGGTGCTGGTCAGGCAAAACCCACAGATGCTTGCCAAGCATATCCCATGCTTTCCTTTTCTTCACCTTTGCCTTTCCCAGGGAGGAGTGTTCTAAAGCAGGATTTGGATATGCTGATGTCTAAGCCAGAAACTGTCTCCTTAACACTATTCAGTATCACCAATTCCCGTGAGCCTGGCTGTGCGCTTGCTGGGATGGTTCCGTTTGTGTCCTCACTGCTTCTTGTCATTGTAGAATGTGACACAGTGTAGGGCTAACATACCCTTGTCAATTTCTTCTCTGCTTTGTAAGATGACACTCGGCTTCATGACATCTCTCCAAAAGGGCTGAAGACTCTGCCCCACACATATAGCCTCAGAGCAAAAGCACTCACACGCCAAGCGCCTTCTGGAAGCTGCTCCTTAAAGCAGAGACTCTTGAATAACTCCCTTACTAATAACACTGCTTCCTTGAGCCCCCAGGCTTCTAAAGCTACAGGAGCATCCAAGATCTCAATTCCAAATACTATCCGCCTTTGTGTTCTTTGCTATAACATAGCTTAGAACAAAGGCAGCGATATAGGGGCTCCTTTTTGATAAATTTTTCAAGGTAATGAATTCTATCGATCCCAAAGGATAAATCATGTGTAATCCTGGATGGATACACATAAAGCATATCACACTACACTCACATTGACTCCTCTGTCATGTATAATGGAAAAGAATTGGAAATTATCTAAATATACAACCTATGAGATTAAATGACTAATGATACCTTGATGTAGCCATTATGCAGCTATTATGTAGGAATACTACGCAGCCAATAAAAATAATGTAGAAGAATATTGAATGATGTGAGAAAATAGTCAGGATATGTTGCTAAGTGAAAACAGAGTAAAATCCTACTATTAATTTTTAAAAATTGTACACACCCTACTATGGATTGAATTGTGTCTCTCGACATCCCTGCCACCCACCAATTTATATGTTGAAACCCTAACCCCCAATGTAACTGCATGTGGATATAGGGCCTACAAAGAGGTAGTTCAGGTTAAATGAGGTCATGAGGGTGAGGCCCTGATGTGATAGGATTGGGATCCTTGTAAGAAGAGACACTGAATTGCTCACCAGCTCTCTCCCCACCATGTGAGGACACAGCAAGAAGGCAGCAGTCTGCAAGCCAGGAAGAGAGCCCTCTCTGGAACCTAATCTTGGTCTTCCATCTTCCAGAACTGTGAGAAATAAATTTCTGTTATTTAAGCCACCCAGTCTATGGTATTTTGTTATAGCAGCCCAAGCTGATGAATATACACAAATATATAGGTGACAAATCTCGGTGTTAACAGGGATTATCTTTATGGTTAGGGTTACTGTTGACTTTAAGTTTCTTCATTTTATTTTTACATATTTTCCAACTTTTGTATAATGAGCAAGTATTATTTTTATAAACTCACAAAATCAATGCCATCTAATGTGTGCCAATAATGGTTACTTAGGGGTATTACAAAATTAATGCACATCCAAAGAAGAAATTGGTGGTTTTATATTCTTTTTGCTAATTTGTACTTTCTAAAATTTCTACAGTGAATATATCTTAATTGCATTTTCTAAAAAGTTATTTTCAGGCTGGGCACGGTGGCTCACGGCTGTAATCCTAGCACTCTGGGAGGCCGAGGCAGGAGGATCGCTCGAGGTCAGGAGTTCGAGACCAGCCTGTTCAAGAGCGAGACCCCATCTCTACTAAAAATAGAAAAAAATTATCTGGACAACTAAAAAATATACATAGAAAGAATTATCTGGGCATGGTGGCCCATGCCTGTAGTCCCAGCTACTCGGGAGGCTGAGGCAGGAGGATTGCTTGAGCCCAGGAGTTTGAGGTTGCTGTGAGCTAGGCTGATGCCACAGCACTCTAGCCCAGGCAACAGAGTGAGACTCTGTCTCAAAAAAAAAAAAAAAAGAAAAGAAAAGAAAAGAAAAAAAAAGTTATTTTCAGAAATGTTTTCCCCTTATATGCTAAATTATCCACAAGGGATGCCTGAGGCCCATTCGTGTGTGCACCTGCCGATGTGTATGTGTGTGAGAGAGAAAGAGAGAGATTGAGACCTTGAAAGCCCCGATCTTAGGGTTTTTCATTCAGCAGATCTCAGCTGATGCCTAAAGTGCTGAGCTGCATTTTTTTTTTTTTTTTTGACAGAGTCTCGCTCTGTTGCCCTGGCCAGAGTGAGTGCCGTGGCGTCAGCCTAGCTCACAGCAACCTCAGACCCCTGGGCTCCAGTGATCCTCCTGCCTCAGCCTCCCGAGTAGCTGGGACTATAGGCGCACACTACCACACCTGGCTAATTTTTTCCATTTTTAGTACAGACGAGTGTCTCACTCTTGCTGAGGCTGGTCTCGAACTCTTGATCTCAAGCAATTCTCCCCCTTTGACCTCCCAGAGTGCTAGGATTACAGGCGTGAGCCACAGCTCCTGGCCTGCATTTTTTTTCTTCTGTGCTGTAATAGTTTTTGATTATTGTGTAA
This sequence comes from Lemur catta, assembly GCF_020740605.2. NCBI lineage: Eukaryota > Metazoa > Chordata > Mammalia > Primates > Lemuridae > Lemur > Lemur catta. The sequence continues at coordinate 19,850,617 of NC_059145.1, read as the reverse complement.
TAATATTACCATAAATTTAGCACCTTAACACAACACACATTTATTTTCTCAGTTTCCGTATGTCAGGAATTCTGGCATGGACTCTTCTAGCAGTCCTTAGCTGGACCCTCTGTTGAGGGTCTCATCTGGGTACAGCCAAGGTGTCAGCCAGCATGCAGTCTCATCAGAGTCTTGACTTGAGAAGGACCTGCTTTCAAGCTCCCTCAGGTGTTGGCAGAATTCAGTTACTTGTGTTTTAGGACCGAAGGTTTCAGTTACTCACTGGCTGTTGGCCAGAGGCCACCCTGGGCGACTAGAGGATGCCACGCGGGCTGTCCTTGGCACATAGGTCACCCAGAATGGATGCTTGCTTCCTCAGAGCCAGCGAGGGATGCAGAGACGGCAGCAGCGTCCCACGTCACGTAATCAAGTACGTGTAACCACATGCATTCTGTCACCTCTGCTGTATTCTGGGGGCTAGAAGCAAGTAACAAGTTCCACCCACGCTCAGGGGAGGGGACCACACAGGGAAGGACATGACCACAGGCAGATCTCCTGGGCATTGTAAGCATCTGTCACAAATGCTGTAAATAATGTTATTTATCATATTTGACACCTTTTAAAAATGAAACGATGAACGGTTTTTTCCCATTCTATCCCGGAGATTTATTTTCATGGGGATTTTAACTCTCCCTCCTTATTTTTTGTGACTCTCACTCATATTCTACTTGCCTTACTATGTAAAATTTTTAATGAAGTAAAACATGTAAAGAAAAGAGAACAAATCGTAACTGTATACTGTTTGATGACTTTCCCTAAAGTGACTTCACACACATAAGCAGTACCCAAATCCAGAATCACCATAGGCTGGGCACAGTGGCTCACACCCATAATCCCAGCACTTTGGAAGGTCGAGGCAGGAGGATTGCTTGAGGCCAGGAGTTCAAGACCAACCTGGGCAACATAGCAAGACCTGTCTCTACGAAAAATTTTTTTAAAAATTAGCCAGGCGTGGTGGTGTGTACCTGTAGTCCCAGCTACTTGGGTGACTGAGGCAGGAGAATCACTTGAGCCCAGGAGTTCTAGGCTGCAGTGAGCTACAATCTGGCCATTGCACTCCAGCCTGGGCAACAGAGCGAGACTCTGTCTCCAAAAAAAATTTTTTTTTTTTTTAAATTGTCAGCACATTCTGGGCCCCTAGAAAGCTCCCTCATGCTTCCTGGCGGTCACTACCCATCCCGCCAGACCCCGCCAAGGGTGCTCACTCTCCTGGCAGGGCTACATATTTTAAGCTATTCTCTTCTGCCTCTAACTTTTTCATGCTTGTCGATCCCATTTATTCAGACATCCCAGAATAAGGATTGAAGACTTAGAAACAAGACCTGCTCAGCCAACCAGGACCAAAAAGAACTTTTGCTACAGACCCAGTGATGCTTTGGCTCAAGTAGGATTGAATCGCCGGAATTTGCTGGGTGATAGCATCCTTCCCCCCTGAGAAACTGGGAGGGGGAAAAACTCTATTCAAGGGAATCGAAGGCAGAGACAGGCACAGCTACTGTCAGGTACTCCTTTGCTCCTTGAAATAAGTTCCCGTTTTTACACCCAAGTGAATTACTCCCCAGGGAAGTGAAGAAAACTAGCAGATGTGATTGAGAAACTGTTAGAATTCTCTAAAACGGCACTGTTTAATAGAAATGTAATGCAAGCCACGTTATGCAATTTAAAAATTTCTGCTAGGCACGGTTGAAAAAATAAGAGGAAACAGGCTTCAATAATTTTAATAATTAAACGTTAAATAATAGTATTTTAATTTTAATAATATTTTTACTTAATATAATATATCCAAAAATACTATCGTTTTAAGCTATAATCAGCATAAAATTATTAATGAGATATTTTCAGTACAATGAGATCTTTTACATTTTTCTCATACTAAGTCTCTGAAACTCAGTGTTTACACCCAATATCTTACATTGTCGATTCAGACTAGCCACATTCCAACTGCTCGGTAGCATATGGGGCTGGTGACTACGATATTGGCCAGTGCAGTTCTAAAGAATCAGGAAGAGGTGCCAGGATACGTAAAACAAAAATAATTTTTTCAATTTTTAAAATGCCCCAAGAGTAGATTGCTGTAATACCCAAATAAATATGTATTTATTCATCAAACATGTTTGCATGAAGGTGACAGAAAGAAGGACTCAAAGCTTCTGCCCTCAGGAACCTCATCATCTAGCAAGGGAGACAGACATGAACAGACCATTAAAAACATCAGGTGGCAAATGCCAGGGCCACAGAGAAGTGTGAGGGAGCAGAGAGATGGGCCCTCAGCCGGGAGGGTGGTGGGGGAACACACGTTCCAATACCACCAACCCTCACAACTAGTGAGGGGGCCTGGAATTCTCATCATGCAATGAGTTCTGGGTCATGGAAAGAGTTTGATTAAAACGCAAATACCTGCTCAGGCAGGATGAACACGGAAACTCATGCATGCCCATTTACATGCATTTTTTTTTGAAACCATATTTGTTTGTGTTATTTAGCAGAAAACAAAGCTGGAGGTGTAGGGGAAAGACCTAAGACTCAAGGCTCAAATGTGGGGCACTCGGCCCCTGCAGGCTTCTAAGAGGAGACCTAGTCAAAGAGAATGGGAGCATTGAAAAGTGAAGATTTGTGTGTCCTTTCTGAACCTGTCCTGGGCTGGGACGCAGATGACTCTTGATAAACGTCTCACTTTCCCATAAGTTTCTCACCTGTGGCCACCGCTCACTCCCTCTGCCCTCCTCCCCACACCATGGCCACCCCCACTTTCTCTTCCTTCTGCTCTTCTCTGGCCTCTGGGCCCAGCTGCCCACGGAGTTCCCCCTTGGCTGGATAATGGGCGGGGAAGAGCTCCCCTCTCCCCTGTTCTTTGAGCACCTACTGTGTGCAAGGACATCAAATGTGTGTCTCACAGGTTGCACCAACAACCCTGGGAGGTACATTTTATTATTTCTGAGCCTTTTAAAAGTCGTGACCTAGAACATTTGTGTAGACAAACACCGACAGCATAAACACAGAGTTTAACAAAGTATTGCCAACAAACATCTGCTCAGTCCCACCCCAGGTCCGAGGAAGTCAGGTCCCAGTAGGTTGTCCGTACCCCAGAAGCCCCATGTCCTGCCCATGCCACCACCTTCTCCCTCCGCTCAGCAATCACGTCCTGGCTTTGCTGCAGGCACCTGAGTGGGCTCCTGAACAACAGCACGTTGTGCTTTTGAAAACCTCTCTATGAAAATACCATTGACACACAGTTAACTGCCCATATTCAAGTGCGGTTATCAAGGTGGATATTGTTATTGTCTTGATTTGTCAGGTGAGGACAGTGAGGCCCAGAGAGGTGAGCTGACTCCCCCAGGCTCCCACGCCGTAGGTGACACTCATGGTGGCCCAGGCGAGGCTGGGATGGGGGAGTCCCCGGCTGGCGGGTCACTGCTCTGGGGACTGCAGAAGGGAAGCAAAGAAGGAAGCTTATACCTGGGCTCTGTTTTCCGGCTGTTTCCATCTGAGAGAACTCAAGCTTCCTCACCCTCCCCTTCCCAGCTCTACCCGTGGGGACGGCTCCGTGCAGAGGCTCCGAGCAGAGGCGCTGAGAAGCGCAGGAAAGAACCATTCGTTCAGTTCCTCATTTTCCCAGGGAAAACCCTGATTAAAATATCTTACCGTCTCCCTCACGAGCGAGCGTGAGAAAATGCTCTGGGAATCAGGCTCATCCTTGTTCGAGGTGTGCGTCCAGAGAGGGGCAGTGGAGCACAGCAGTCAAAGGGCAGCCCTTGGGTTCACGTCCTGAGCGTGTCCCTCACCTTCTGGGGTCCTTGGGCAGGGTCTGTATCTCCCTGACCTGACTCAGTTTCTCCTTCTAATGTGAGATCACAGCAGGAGCACCCACGGGCTGGTGCACTGTGCTTGGCATGCAAGAAGGGTTTCAAAAGTATTTGTTATTATGGTTAATAAAAAAATAACACCACGCGAGAGAGATAGAGAGAGGGGCCTTGGTCTTTGTAAGCCCCCGAAAAGTGTGCCTTTGTCCTGGAGCATTCTGGCAGGTGTGGAAGGACTTAGAAGTGACCAGCCTGCTGAGGGGGGCACCTAGCCCTTGGTGGGCTCATCAGCATCTGCGGAGGTCCCAGGGAGCCGCCTGGCCAGGAGCCCACTGCAGGAGGTGGAGGGACACAAAGAGCAAAGAGCTGCCTGTCACCACCCGCACCTCCCCCCCCAGGCCTCCCACGGGCCCCACTGGCTGCAGCCGTCCCACTAGCAGGCACCTGGCCCCTGCCAGCCTCCCTGCTCCTTCCTGGGGCCAGACTGTGGCTGCCCAGGTGCTGGGGGCTGGATTGCAGCCTGTACCCCTCACCTGCTAGGACCAGGGTGTAAGGAGCACTCAAGGGAAGCTCGGGCAGAGTAGGGTGTAATGTCACAGTGGGCACCTCGGGGCCCTGAGGCCAAATCCTCAGATGAACTAGGAGGTCCAGGGGCACACGCACTGGGGAAGGGGTGGGCACGGTCTCTCCTCTGTCTGTGCCACACTTCGGTTCTCTCCTCTTCCTTCTCCCCTCACTTTTGCTTTTTTTGCTTGCCCCATCCCTCCTCTGCCCTCCTGCCCTTTCTGTCTCCTGGGACAAAATCTTTCCCAAGGGCTGCCCCAACACGTCATCGCACACTGGGTGGCTGAAAACAACAGAATTTCATTCTCTGGAGGAGAATGAAAGGCGGTTCTGGAGGCCTGAAGTCCAGAATCGAGATGTCAGCTGGTCGGTTCCTTCTGGAGTCTCTAAAACAGAATCCTTGGTTCCCTGCCTCTCGCTGGCTCTTTGGGGCTCAAGCCACGCTTGGCGTTTCTTGGCTTGTGGACACATCACTCCAGTCCCTGCCTCCATCTTCACGTGCCCTACCCCTCTATGCCTCTGTGCCTCTCTCCCTCTCCTTTCGCTTACAAGGGCACTCGTCATTGGATTAGGGCCCACCCTGAACCCAGGATCATCTCCTCTCTGGATCTTTAATTCAATTACATCTGCAAAGACCCTTTTCCCAAATAAGGGCTTCCTCTGAGGTTCTGGTGAACATATCTTTTCTTGGGGGCCCACTATTTGACCCATTAAACTCTTTCCCTTTAGCTCCATCCGCAGCTCTCTATTCCCACCCCCTTCTCTCTCCACCCTACTCTCCCTCAGCTGATGTCTTTTATAAAACTTCTATTTTGTGCCACTGTCCCATAACATAGCTTGCACTGACCACCAGCCCACATGAATTTACATCTCCAGTGCCCAGGAACAGCTAGTCTAGAATCTTTACTCTTATTTGAAATCCTTATGAGAATAGATTTGATTAGCTTAGCCTGGTCAAGTGTCCAGTCACCCTGGGGCGGAGGGGACAGCTCAGCCCCCCGGAGCAGGCAGGACAGCCTGGCTCCCAGGGGAGGCTACGGTGCCCTGGCTGGACCCACCTTTAAATGGATCAACCCCACGTGTTATTAGGACTCGCTGCCCAGCAGCCATGGATAATGGGGCATTAACAGAGTTCTCAGATCTTTTCTCTGCTCACTTTCAATAAATCAGCTGCTCCGTCTGTGCTTATATTCAATTGCAAGAGGTAGAGTTTTTCTAACTTGCTTGATGATGAGAACTACATGAGGGAGGGGGTGTTTTGTTAGAAATGGACATTATTAGGCCCCTTCCCTAGACTCCGCATTCTAACAAGCACCCTGGGTGATTCTTATAATCAGACAAAGGTAGAAAATATCACCATAGGGTATGGTGTCATTCCAATATCAAGTATTCTGTCTTGTTGCTCCCCAAAAGTCTGTTCCCCAATTACAAATATCTGTCGAAATTCAACCAGCCTAGAGAGAAGACCCATCGAAAATGCGTGATTCCAGACCTGGAAGTGTGGCACAATGCGGTTAAGATCGTGGGCTTTGGTGCCATGCAGACCTAAGCTTTCTTAGGCGGCCTGGGACACGCTACAGACTTCTCTGAGCCTCATGTTCATTTGTAAAGTCGGGGGGATAATATTCTCACCGGTCTTTTGTGAAGATCAAAGACAAAAATGAAAATAAGGAATACGTATTGAGCATTTTCTCTGCAGAATGCTCGGCACGAGTCATCTCATCATCTCGAAGGGCAGCCAGCACTGCAGATGACCTCTGTCGCCGAGAATGAATGGCTTCATCATGGGGCTGGCCGGGCCTGGGACAGGAGCTGACCTCCACACCTGGCCAGGTAAACCATGAGCTTATTTGAACAAAATTGAGATCCTTTGAGGAAAAGAGAATGAAAAAGGTGTCAGGAGGTGAATATTGGGTTAGAAGCAACCAACTGCGTCTGCCCACGTCTTCTTAGGGGCATTCCTTGCAAGTGTTTTCTTTTGTTTAATTTTTGTTACAGGAATGTTCAAATATACAACAAGAGAGAACAGTCCCATGAACCCCATGTACCCTTTGCCCAGCTTCGACAACCATCTTTTGCCCTTCTTATTTCATCTCTCTCTCTCTCTCTTTCCCATTATTTCCCCCTCCTTGGATCATTAAAAGCAATTGTGTAGCAGACTTTGTGTTGTAGAGTAGTGTTAGGTACACAGCAAAACTGAGCAGAAAGTACAGAGTTCCCATGGACTCCACGTCCCTCCATGTGCACAGCCTACCCCCTTATCAACACCTCACATGACAGCGGCACATTTGCTACTATTGATGATCCTACATTGACACATCAGCATCACTCAAAGTCCACAGTTTACATTAGGGGTCACTCCTGGTGTTGCACATTCTACAGGTTTGGAAAAATATACACTGACAGGTAATTGTTTCATTTTTATTTTTATTTTTTTATATGAAGGGGTGGGGGATTGTAAGGAGCGGTATTCAGTTGCCTTGTTTGTTTTTGTTGAGACAGAGTCTCCCCCTGGGTAGAGTTCAGTGGCATCACTGTAGCTCACAGCAACCTCCAACTCCTAGGCTGAATGGATCCTTCTGTCTCAGCCTCCCGGGTAGCTAGGACTACAGGTATGCGCCACCATGCCTGGCTGGGGTTTTTTTTCCTTTCTTTTTGATAGAGACAAGGTCTCCCTTTTGCTCAGGCTAGTCTTGAACTCCTGAGCTCAAGCAATCCTCTTGCCTTGGCCTCCCAGAGTGCTAGGATTACAGGTGTGAGCCGCCATGCCTGGCCCTAACCAGATTTCTTTTGACAACACACAAGAGACAGACTTAATGGAATTATTGTTCAAAGACCTTGAGCCCAGTCTCAGCTTTGCCAATAGAGAGTGAAGCACTCTGTTGTTGAAGAGTGCACTGCTGGGCCTCAGTGTTTTTACCTGGAAAATGTGTAGGTTAGAATGGATGTCATCCACAATTCTTCACTCTCCACCCCACTGCCTCAACAGTTTCAATTCCAGTGTCATTTCTATCCTTCTTCATGCTGACATTATCCTCAGATCCAAGAGGCCCAGGACAATGACCTCATGGTTTAGACACACCGTACTTCTATTTATGAATCACAGTAACTTTGTTATTTTTAGAGACAACATTATTGATTCTCATTTAGCTTGTGGGCCACTCTGAGATTCTTATCTTCTCTTGCCAGAAGAACCCACCTCTGCTCAGAGCAGATCCAGAGAGTGGCACTTCTATTAAATGTCTTTCCAATTCCCATCTCCCCACTTTTCCACTGTGTCAAGGTTATTTTAACTATTAAGCCTCATTTATTATTTATCACTTAGATAGCTGTGGTCACTCTAACTAGAGATGGGTAGATCCTAGACTGGCCCTGATAACCACAGATTCACGATAACAAAAATGCCTTCCAACTCTATAGAGCTGCTCAACTTTTTGAAGCATATTTATGTGGATTATGGTCTCCTTTTATATTCAAAGTCACCCCAGATTAGGGTTGACAAGGATGACAAGATAAACATCCTTATTCCCATTTCACAGAATGAGTTAATAAGGTTTTGAGAAAATGAAATGAGAATTTAACTGAGAGTCGTCAGCCTGGGTTTCAAGTCCTGGCTCTACCACTAATCACTTTTGTGACCTTGGACAGGGCTGAGACCCCACAAGGTTGTAGTTGAAATGACCGCACATCCAGGTTTGCCCAGGACAACGCCAGTTTACACCTGCTGAACCTGTGTGATTGTCACCTGTGACCTCTTTTACTCTAAAACATGTTCCAGCATGGACAATAAATTGTACAGCTCCCCTACCCAAAGCCCTAGCAGGTGAGAAGCATGGACCAAACTGGCAGTTTTCTATCTTGGTGGCACAATAGAATAACTAGGGGTGATTTTTTAAAACTTCCAATGCTTAAACTCCACCCTAAACCAATTAAGTCAGAATATTTGCAGGGATGGGAACTGACGTTGTGTTTGCCTTGAGCTTCCTGGGTGATTCTGATGTGCAGCCAGAGTTACAGCTGCACCACTGGGTGCTCCCATCACTCAGCAGCTGTGGCAGCACCTGGGAGCTTGCACAAATGAGGACGCTCCGGTCCCACCACATACCAGTTGTCTTAGTTTGTGCTGCTATAACAAATTACTTCAGACACAATTGAAATGTGTTTCTCTTGGTTCTGGAGGCTGGGAAGTCCAAGATCAGGGCACCAGTAGGATTGGTATCTGGGAAGGGCTGCTCTGTGCTTCCAAGATGGGGCCTTGAACACTGTGTCCTCCAGTGGGGGGGGAACTCTCTGTCCTCATATGGCAGAAGGGCAAGAGGGGCATGTGTTTCAACCTTGAACCCTTTTGTAAGAATGTTAATCCCATTTATGCCAGTCGAGCCTTCGTGATTTAATCACCTCCTGAACGCCCTGCCTCTTAATACTGTCGCCTTGGGGATTAAGTTTGAACATGAACTTTGGGGGGTACACCATCATTCAAACCACCGCACCTACCACTAATCAGAATTTGCATTTGAACAGGATCCCCTGGGGACTCACATGCACCTTGGAGTTTGAGAAGCACTGCTCTCAAAGCTCAACGCTGACTGCTTCTGAATGACTTGGTCAATGTCACTTAGCTGGTGGGAGTCAGGGCTTCCCCTGGGCAACCAGATCCCAGTTGTGTGCCACCTCTGTAGGTCCCTGTGGCTCCTGTTCTGGCCCACATCAAGGTCTGAAGTCCGCAGACACCATGACATAGGTTGGAAGGGGGCCTGGGTGTAATGAAATGGTAACAAGGCTGGCCCCTACACCTTGACGAAGGCGGTTGGCAGTACAGTTGTGGTCAGCTTAACTGGCTTGACCCTCTCCAGCAACTCAGGGTACAAATAAGGTCACATCAGTTCTTAATATTCACATTAGTGGTTTGAAGCTTCCACCTGTCTAATTAGTAACATGCCTGTTACCCTCCCCCTCTCTGTTTAGCCTTATGCCTGCCCCCTTGTTTTTCAAGAACTCTAGGTTCTTACCACTCCCAAGGGGTTAATCCTGTGTCTAAGGACCAGGTGGGAGAGGACTAAGAAATTGACCAGTCTACTGCAGAGCCCAGTTTGGGGTTGTTTTCTCTCATCGGATTGAGTTAGAAAATTGGTCCTGCCTGATGCGTTGCATCTTTGGCTGCAGCCAGACAGAGCCCTGATGGTCCAGGTGCCTGCACCAGCCACCTGACTCTGAGAGGGAACGTCACAGTTCCCGCGCAGTTACCCTTGGCCAGAATGGCCTGAGCTTGGGGTTCTATGTTCATAGATACAACCTTAAACTCACAGAGTAACCTTAGACTCAAAGAGTAGCAGACACTCCCTCTTGCCCCAAGGTGAGTTCCCCTCGGGGGTCCTCAGTGTCTTTCCTGGGAGCTGACCTGTGGTGACATTGCTGTCATCCAACATAGAGATTACTACTGCTAAGCCTCAAGAAGGCGAGGGTTATCTCCCTCTCCTGTCCTCCGAAGGAGCTCTGGGGCCCTTATGCAGATCTGCCTGACCGGGAGCTGTGTATATCGAGAGGTACCGAGAGAGGTAGCCTTTACCAGCCACGCGAAGGCCTGGCGCACCCTCTGGCAGACAGTAGGGTCCCCACCTTAATTCCCCAGAGGGGACTTGTCTCCCCCTACACAGACACTTTGCTGGCAAGTTTAAAAATCACCACCTCCTCTAAAATTAGCTTGCAGGGAGCACCTATTCTGTGCCAGGCACCGTGCTGGTGGAACCGTACGCTTTATCTCTCTGCTCAAAGCCCACCACCTGCTGCCCCTTAGACTCAGAGTAAAGCCTATGGGGTCCCCAAACAATCTTCTGGCCCCCTTCTCTCTCTCAGCCTCTCCTGCTTTCTCCTCACTGTCACTCGACTCCAGCCACACGGCTCCTCATACACATCAGGCACGTTAACCCACTTCATGGCTTTGCCCAGGCTGAACCCCCGCTGGATGCCCTTCTCCCAGACACCTGCAAGGCCACGCCCATCTCCTTCAAGCCTTGTTCACATGCTGCCTTCCCGATAAGCCCTACCCTACAAGCCTGCTTAAAATTGCTACCGAGACCCACACCGCAGATCTCTCCACCCTCCCAATCCCCTTACCCTGATTTATTTTTCACAGTTGCACTTACCTTCAATCACACTGCACAATTTTATTCTTTACTATATTCATTGTTTACTGTCTGTCTCCCTCTGGTTGATGTAAGCTTCGTGGGACAGAGAGTTTACCTACCTCTCTAATTGTTTGCCAAGATATGTCCAAAGCCTAGAACAATGCCTGGCACACAAGGCCCCCAGTAAATATTCATGGATGAATGAATGAATGAATTTTTATGACCCTTGGTAGTAGGTAGAATCATAGTGCCCATTTTACAGATGAGGAAATTGAGGCTAGGAGAGGTTAAGTAACTTGCTGGAGGCCGTGGAGAAGCCAGTTACTAGCACCAAGCCACACAGACTTCAGAGCTGTTCACTGGGCTAGGTCAAAGAATCCCGATACAAGCAAAATGAGGCTACTCTGGGTAGAGTCCAGGGAAGAGAAATTAAATTTTGTTTTGTTTTTAGGGGGGGAGGGAAGGGTAGAAGAAGTGAAGTGGAGATGAGGTTATCAGAGGATTTTGGTCATCTAAAAATCTGGGTACACTTTTTAATTCTGTCTTTAAAAACAGATTCGGGATACACCCCCTAGGGTGCTGGAGAAAAAGAGGACCAGACTGAGCCTAACCCTCCGGAGGCTTTAAAGTGTCAACCTGGGGCCGGGCGCCGTGGCTCATGCCTGTAATCCTAGCACTCTGGGAGGCCGAGGCAGGTGGATCACTCGAGGTCAGGAGTTCGAGACCAGCCTGAGCAAGAGTGAGACCCCATCTCTACTAAAAATAGAAAGAAATTATCTGGCCAACTAAAATATATATAGAAAAAAAAATTAGCCGGGCATGGTGGTGCATGCCTGTAGTCCCAGCTACTCGGGAGGCTGAGGCAGGAGGATCACTTGAGCCCAGGAGTTTGAGGTTGCTGTGAGCTAGGCTGACGCCACGGCACTCACTCTAGCCCGGGCAACAAAAGTGAGACTCTGTCTCAAAAAAAAAAAAAAACTGTCAACCTGTGTGTTAGGTCATGTCACCCAAGGTCAGCCACCAGGAAAGATACCAAGGTGTACTGTAAGAAACCACCTTGATAACAGGGGCTTAAGACAAGCCTTTGTTATTGCTTTTGTCTGTCAAACAGGTGTGTCCACTGATCTGGGCCAGGCTGGCTTGATCTCCACTGAGCTCACTCAGCTGTCTGCCACCAGGGACGGGTTGCCTGGGGCTGTCTAGTTTAAGATGGCCTCACCTGTCAGGGGACAGAGGGGTTTGAGCCCTGTGTCTCTCATCACCCAGCAGGCTAGCTCGGGCTTGTTCAGGTGGCAGCAGAGCAGTTCCAGCGGGGGAACAGAAAGAAGCAAGGCTGCCTGGACAGATAGAAAGTCAGCCACACTCAGTCGGCTGCATATTATTGGCTGGGAGGCCAGCACTGATTGGGGGTGGGGGGAATAGATCCCGCCCCTTGATAGGACTTGCTGTGAGGATTTGCTGCAGGGAAAGGGACATCACGGCCACTTTGTGAAATGACCTACGGGTTGCCTTAAGGTAGCAGAAATGCACAAAATAAAACAATAGAACCAAACAATAGATAATTAATGAGGGTTACAGAGAGGGGGTAAGGGGTATGGAAGAGAGTTTTATGACAGAAAACTAGTTTATTTATTTATTCACTCTTTGAACAAATACTCAGTGAGCATCTACCATGGGCCAGGCGCTGCGCTGGCCCTGAGGATGCAGTAGGAGGTAGACCCGGGACCCACCCTCCTGGGGCTTGCAGTTCAGAGCAGCAGACAGAATTGCATGCCCTGCAATTCGCCATGGCCAGTGCTGTGTTAGGGAACTGTAGACACATGGGAGACCCAGGAGGGACACCCAACGAGGCTGGGGTGGGAGAGGGAAACAGAGATGGTGCTAGTGCATAAACTCGGAAGCCAGATCCATGGTACCAGCCGTGCCGAAGAGGAGCTGGGGGAGAGAGCAGAGCATTCGAGGCAAGAATCCCAGAGATCAGAGGGAGTGTGACTTGTGGAGTCAGTCTGGCCAGAGTGAAGAGTTGGAAGGTGGGAGTTGAGAGAGGGAGACAGAGACTCATGCAAGGGGAGCTAAGGAGTTGAGACTTCACGTGGAAAATTTTTAACTTGCCAGATCAGATTGCCATGTTAGCAAGATCACTTGCCTATTAGTGTGGACAGTGGACTTTTTGCAGGGAGAATTTTTGGAGGATTTGGGTACCATAAGATTCAAGAAGTCCAGTTAGAAGACTCCTTGAGCAATCCAAGCACAAAATGATGGCTGAACTAAAAGGTGAGTGTGAGACTACAGAGAGGTGGACAAGTGGGGGAGAGATTTAAAAGGAAAAACCTCCAAGATTATATAGGGGAGGAGATTCTTTCCCTCTACCTCCTGAGGGTTCAATAATTGAGTCTATGAAATAAACTGACCACAGGCAGATGAACAGGAGAAAAGGTATATACACTTATTATTATACGTGCATGGAAGCATCACATGCAAGGAAAGTGAATACCCCCAAACCCAGTGAGATCTGGAAGTTTAGGTACCCTCTTCATATATGAGAGGGGAGGGGGGATACAGGCAACTTAGGGGAGAGTAAATGAGTTTTGGGAAAGATGAGTGGGCCCTTGCAAGAATAGGCGACAGACTGTGACAAAGTCTGTCTGGGTGTGGTGTCACCTCCAGTCCCCTCTCCTGTGATAAGAGCCAGCCTTCCCTCATTGATGAGATTCCTGGGGAGGGGATTCATGACCATTGAGTTCCTTTTGGAGGATGCTTCATAAGGCAGATAAGGGGCGCTCAGAGGAGGCCTCTGCCTGTACCTGCTGTACCCCAAGTGCCCCCCAAGTTCAATGTAATCTGCATACCAAAGCAGCATATTTTGGGGTGGCATTTCCTGAACTCCTTCATTTGGTAATTGCCATGAGGAGACAGAAAATTCTCCCCATAACGTTGTCTGGGATTTCTGGCTTCAGCGAGATACATAGATGGTAATACTGTTCCACAAGATGGAAAATCTCGGTAAAGGGAAATCGCCTTAATTGAGCACAAAATTTGATTCTAAGCTTCCCAGCAGCAAAGGCAAAAAGAAAACAAGACAAATGACCTCATCTCATGGTCTCCTAACAGGAAACACACCAGGGCACCGTGGAAACTCAACTTCCTCCTACGGTACACAAGGGGCATCTACTGAGGGGATCTCCATAGAGAGGACCATGAACCAAGTAACAGACAAGGCCTTTGGCAGTAGTTCTATAAAAGATGCAGAAATGTTCTTTGTAGGCCTGTTCTGTATATCGACCCCTGTTAAGAGCTGAGAGAAAGATATTAAATCATGGCTCTGTAAGTCATTTGTGCAAAAAGTCAGTGCAAGGCCCTCCGGGTATCTCACTTGCTAAAGAGCTTTGAGCTCCCAGCATCTAGAGACGTGAGAGATTGGACAAATGAAAGAAGCTTGCACTAATTAATACATTTTATAAACTCAGAATTAGGAGTTCAAGACCTTAGTGTGCAAATTAGTGCCCCAGGATAATTTTAAAGGAAAAAATACAGAAGCCCCAATTCTAGCAAATAGTATTACCAACACAATCAAATAATTTAGAGCTTCATTTTTAAATGTTGAAGCAATTAGAATCCATCGTGGGTTTTTTTTTCCATTATATCTCATTACTAAAGTAATTTAGGTTTATTATAGAAAATTGGGAAATTTCAGGGAAATAGAAAAAAAAAATAAAAATCATCTCTGATCCCAGCAAAGACAACTAACTGCTGATAATACTGTGGAACATATATCGTTTTGGTTATTTTTTTAGGCGTACATATAAGTGAATATTTTTCTCTTAAAAAAATTAGGGTAAAGCTAGATTAACTGTCTAACGTCTGCTTTTTTTGTTCACATTTGCCAATGACAAAGAGAAGCCTGTGTTTTAAAGGAATTTAGTGTTCTGATGACCTCTCTCAATTTCTCAAAATTTATGTCTTTTGTCACTTGGGTGGACTTTGGTGTAACAGTTCTGCTTGTCCTACTAGATTTCTGTAAAACAGAAGAGAGGTTGGTGAACTTGACTTTTCCTTGCCAAGAACTTAATTGTGTCATTTATAACAGAGATCTTGGGGCCTGGCATTTCAGCACATGGAGAAATAAATATGCTAATGCGTTGTCCTTCACAGAGAACACAAGAATCATTAGCTACCCCAGGGCCCCTCCTAAGCAGGTTGCAGCTTTTCCAGGGGGAAATGCTCCCCTGGTAACTATTCCCCTGGGGTGCAACCTCCCCTTTTCCTTTCTCCTCCCTGCATTGTCATTGTGGTCAATTGTAAAAATGGCCAGAGTGCGTCACTACTTCTCCCATCAAGAGATGAAATTTATTTTCTTATTCTTTGAATGAGGGCTGACCTTGTGATTTTTTTTGGATCAACAGTAGTGGCAGGTGTAACAATGTGTCAGTTCTGAGCCTAGGACTTAAAAGGCCTTGCTATTCTTATTTCTCTTTTCAATCAACAGGCAAACAAGCCTGGGCTAGCCTGTTGGAAAACCATGTGGAGAGAGGCCCCATTTCTTCCAGCCAAGACCACCACTACAAACCAGCAGCCCCAGCTGACCATGGGGGAACCTAGTGGAGACCAGCTAAGCCCACCCCAGACCAGAAGAGCTGAAATTGATGACTTACAAAATTGAGAGCTAAATAATCGGTAGTTGTTTTGAGTAAGCAAGCTTTGGGGGGTAGTTGGTTACACAGGAAAAGCTAACCGATCTGGTCACTGAGCCTCACTGTGTGTAAGCATCTGAGAGCGCAAATGTTACACGGAGGAAACTGACTGAGCCACTCAAAGGCAAGAACCACATCTGCTTTGATCACTGTGCTGGCCCCAGAGGCCAACACAGTGGCACTAGTAGGTGGTGCCTAAATGCTAATAATGACATTAATGGAGTGCTTACTGTATACCCGGTGCTATGCTGCATGCTTGTATATTGATTATGTTATTTTGCAGTAAACAGAATAATGCTGTATCCACCCCTATCCCCAAAAGGTGTCCACATCCCAATCCCGAGAACCTGTGAATGTGTTATCATACATGGCAGAGGGAACTTTGAAGATATAATTGAGTTAAGGATCTTAAAGTGGAGAGATTATCCTGGACTACCCCAGTGAGTCCAATGTCATCACAAGTGTCCCTACAACAGGGAGGCAGGAGGGTCAGAGTCAAAGAAAGGAGATGTGACCATGGAAACAGGTGGGTGTGATGCTCTGTGAGGAGGGAGGAAGAGACCACGAGCCAAGGAAGGCAGGCCGCCTCTAGCAGCTAGAAAAGACAAGGAAATGGATTCTCCTGGAAGCCTCCAGAAGGAATGCAGCCCCGCCAACACACTGATCTCGGACTGCAGAACTTCAGGACTGTAAGAGAACAAATTTGTTTTGTTTTAGGCCCTTAAGTTTGTGGTAAATTGTTACAGCAGCCATAAGAAACTAATACAGGTTTAATCCTCATAATATCTTTTTGTTATTTTCAACTTACTTATGAAGGAACTGAGGCTCACAGACAGGCTAAGTAACTTACCCAGCTTTTCTGTGGCAGCGCTAGATCAAAACTGGTCTCCTGAATTTCATACTATAGAGCCGCAGTCCCCAACCCCTGGCTGTGGCCCAATGCCAGGCGGCGCATCATCCCTTGATTATCCAGGTGGGCCCTCCTCCTGAGCTCCGTTCCCGAACCACGCCCCCACGCCCCCAACCTCATTCGTGGAAAAATTGTCTTTCATGAAACTTAGCAGCCAGGCCGCACAGCAGGAGGTGAGCAGCAGCCAGTGAGTGAAGCTTCATCTGTATTTACAGCCTCTCCCTGTTGCTTGCATCACTGCCTGCTCCCCGCCCCCACCCACCAGCCATGAAAAATTGTCTTCCATGAAACCAGTCCTGGTGCCAAAGAGGTTGGGGACCGCTGCTATAGAGCCTCTCACTGCGTCAGAGAAAGAGCACTGGATCCAAGTCCAGGTGGGAAGCACATTTATAAAAAATGGGACTAAGGCGTTGGCTCAGATGACTTCAAATGATCTCTTCCTGTTCTAATTTTCGATGACTTTTAAACACTGAATCAGCATCTTTCAGTGCCAGGTGCCCAAACTCATAAGAGGACCAGGTAGGATTAAGAGGAGCTCATTCATGCCTGAAGGAGTCAGAAAAAAATCTCTGGAATGGGGTGTTGACCAAACAAAACTAGGACAGAGTTCTAGTAGATAGGGGTACGGTCCCCCTAAATCTCAGAGTGAGCACAGTTCTTGACTTTCCACCCTCCAGCTACCCCTCGGTGTAATCTCATCTCCCTTGCAGCAGGGATTCATTCAGATATTAATACAGTAGGAGTGATGTTCAGGGCTTTTGTTCAGCGATTGGAGACAGAGAAGCTCTCTCTTGCTCAAGAGAGTGTATCTGCAGATCGGAGGCCTGGGATAGCTATAGCCACTTTGCTGCAATGAGGGATGCCAGTCTGAGGATAAAGCCAGCACACAGAGAAGGGCGGAACTGACAAACTCACAGAGAAACTGAACCACATCCTTGATCAAACTATTCCTGAGGTCTAACCTACCTCTGGACCTTTAAGTAATAAAACCCAATAAATTCCCTTTATGGTTCAAGGCAGTTTTAGGTGCTTTGTGTCTTTTTTTTTTAACACCCACTTTTTATTTTACTTATTTATTTTATTTTTTTGAAACAAAAGAGTCTCACTCTGTGGCCCTGGGTAGAGTGCAGTGGTGTCATCGTAGCTCACTGTAGCCTCAAACTCCTGGGCTCAAGTGATCCTTCTGCCTCAGCCTCCCGAGTAGCTGGGACTACAGGCATGTGCCATCACACCCAGCTAATTTTTTTTTTTTAGTTGCCTGGCTAATTTCTCTCTATTTTTAGTAGAGGTGGGGTCTTGCTCTTGTTGAGGCTGGTCTCGAACTTCTGACCTCAAGTGATCCTCCTGCCTCAGCCTCTTGAGTAGCTGGGACTACAGGTGCACGCCACCACGCCCGGTGATTTTTTTC
The DNA here is from genome assembly GCF_020740605.2 of Lemur catta. Classification (NCBI taxonomy): domain Eukaryota; kingdom Metazoa; phylum Chordata; class Mammalia; order Primates; family Lemuridae; genus Lemur; species Lemur catta. The sequence goes on along the minus strand of NC_059145.1, from coordinate 19,833,080 downwards.
TATTTTTAGTAGGGGTCTCGCTCTTGCTCAGGCTGGTCTCAAACTCCTGACCTCGAGCGATCCTCCCACCTCGGCCTCCCAGAGTGCCAGGATTACAGGCGTGAGCCACCGTGCCCAACCAGTGCTTTGTTTCTTATACTTTGTTTTTAAAGCAAAACTATCCTAACAGACACCAACCTGTCACTTCTAAGCTACCTACAGTTCCTACAATTTAGCTTCCTGGGGGAATCGTTTGGCTCCTGGCCAGTTCTTTCCTCATATCTCTCATCTTCCCTCCAGTCAACCAGGGCTTCCTGTGTCCTTCAACCCCTGGTTTGATTCTGGCAGCTCATGCTGAGAGCAATTCTCCTACTTTATTTCAGCCCGTGTCTCTTTGTTCTCTGCTGTACTACTGGCCTCCATTTTGGGTGGAATTTCTTCAGGGTGAATTCTGGCCTGTCTGACACACCAGTCTCAACTTAACTTAAAATCTCTGCCTAGAGTCCACATACCAGTGGATTCTCTGAGCCCAACCCACCCCTCTCAGGGGACCAGGGAAGGCCCACTATCTGAACCCTCTGGATGATGAAATGGCCCCAGGACAGAAGCTCCTGTTCAAGTGCCCAAACTTGGATGAAGTGCCAAGCAGGTGGGAGTCATGAAGTCAGGATTCTGCACCCCTGGGCATCACCATGCAGAAGCTAGACTGGCACAGATCTGGGATGCCGTAAGGGAGATACCTGATATAGGGACGGAATCAGGAATGTGAGAGCAAAGAGATCTATGCTCTGATCCCAGCTCATCCACTAATGGGCTCTGAGACCTTGGCCAGTTTGCTTACCTTCTCTGGGCCTCGTTTTCCTCATCTGTAAAATGGGTTTAAACTGGATTAGGAATTTTGAACCTGGAATTCATGTAGGAATTTCAGGTAGCCAAAGTTTTCCAGTCAGACTGTTCATAGTTTTCATTATATTATCAAGGAATATATAACACAAAATTTTTAGAACTATAGGCCTAAATTATCTTAACAGTTCTTCCCAGCATTGGCAATCTGTCATTCTAGATGTGATGCTATAGTGGAGTCACCATAAGGATTGCAATCAAATGCAGGTGCATAAGGTACAAATCATGGAAGTCAAAGTTACCCCGAGGTTTTCAATTACATATAAAATTCAGAATTGTATATAAACTCAGATTGCATATTTCCTGTGCAGGAATTCTTTCATATACTAACATTTGAGAACCACTGAGCTAGACTTAAAGTAGAAGCAAAGAAAAATTCTGCATGTTTGTATTTGGATGCTCAAACCACTCTCCTTTAAAATAGCTAACATCTAGACCCCAAAACCAAAAATTACACTGAAAAATAAGGTTTACGTCATTCCGAGAGTGTGCAAAGTACTGGTGGAGCAGAGAGAAGCAATCAATACTGCCTGGAAGGGACACGGGAAGCTGAGGACGGTCTGGAGGAGGTGATATCGGGGAGCCTCGGGCAGGTAGAGCATGTGCGGAGGTGGCCGGGCACACGTGCCATGTTTAGGGTGCAGGGGGACTGGGAAACATTCAATGCACACAGAGAGCTGAGAGGGTGGGAGATGAGGCTGGGGACAGATTGGGGCTGAATTTTCAAGGCTTTGTGAGCTTTGTTAAGGACTTAGAGCCCATGCTGGGATCAGGGCAAAGGGTATATACACACAGGTGGGACTTCAAACAAAGCTCTGGGCAAACACACCCCTGGGCCTCATGGAAGAACCAAGGCCTGGCCGAGTCTCAGATGAACTGAAAACAGTCCACCTACACATTCCCTATAGCTCTGCCCGGAGGATTGGCTGGAGGAAAATAAAGCCTTCCATTTGGAGAAGGGAAGCTCACTTTGTCTAGGGGTGGTTTATTAGGTTAATCGTGGGTTCCATGTCCATAGATTTAACCAACCATGGCGTGAAAATATTCTGAAAAAAAAAAAAAAAAAAAAAAACCAAGAAATAATAATACAACAATAAAAGTAATACAACACAAATAAAAATATAGAATAGCAATTATTTCCATAGCATTTACATTTTATTAGGTATTATAAGTAATCTAGAGATTATTTAAAGCATATGGGAGGATATGTGTAGGTTATATGCAAATACAGTACCATTTTATATAAGGGACTTGAGCATCCGTGGCTTTTAGTGTTCAAAGGGATTCTGGAACCAATCCCCCTCAGATACCAAGGGACAACCGTACTCCTAAATTTAGAGGCTTCAAACAACACACATTTATTATCTCATGGTTTCTATGGGTTGGAAATTTGGGAGCTGCTTAGCTAAGTAGTTCTGACTCAGGGTCTCTCACGAGGTTGCAGTCAAACGTCCCCTGGGACTGCAGTCATCTGAGGACTCAACTGGGGCCACCAAGAGGCTCCCTCCCATCACTGTAGGCAAGAGGCCTCGGGTCCTCACCATGTGGGCTGCTTCGTGGGGCTACTTGAGTGTCCTTACAACATGGTGGCTGGCTGCCCCCAGAGCAGGTGATCCAAGAGTGAGCAGGGATGAGGCCACAGCACCTTTTATGCCCTGATCTTGGGTGTCACACACTGTCACATCTGCCACACTCTATTCATTATAAGTGAGTCTCTAAGTCCAGCCCACACTTAGAGAGGAGAATTAGGCTTTACCTTTTGAAGGGAGAAGGGTCAAAGAATATTGGACATATTTTAAAACCACCAGAAGCCAATCTAGAATAGTGATCTTAAGAATATTCTCAGGTATGACCATCCAGGTAGGAACAATATTTCTAAGTTAATGGTTATCCGACTTTGCTGTGAATACAAAACATCTGAGGGTACTTGTCAAAAGAAAAGATTCCTGTGCTGGCCTCCAAGATTTTCCACCTTAGGAGCTCTGGAGTGAGGCCCAGAAATGTGCGTTTTTCTGATCAGTCCCTCGCGGTATTCGAATGCAGGTTATTGGGGCTCAGGATCTGCATGTTGGCAAGTGCCCAAGCTTATCTGGTGCTGGTAATCTGTAAAAATACCACTACTAGAATTGGCAATAATTGCCGATTGCAATGGCAGCACTGACAATTCCAACAGAACTTGGAATAACTGAGCGGATAGTCATCGGGTCAAGGGTTGGGGCAGGAGTGGAGTGGCACTGGGGAAAGACTCTCCACACACCCCCCCACAGCACACAGAGCTCAGCCATCCCAACACATTCCCCAGTCTCCTGGACACCGTCCCAGGGAGCTTCTTAACACAGCACTCCAGGCAGCCACCTCTAACCATTCTGAGTTGGCACAGGACTTGAAACCTATTTGCAATCCTTGATCTAAGGCCACATGCCCAGGAATCTGCCGGTTCAGACGCGTGACAGTGCTTTGGAGTTCTGGCCAAAAGGAGCTTTCTTCAGCAGGCACGGAGAAGGAGCCGGGCGTGGCTATTATCCATTGTATAGCTGAATGGGGATGACAGGATGGGAGGGGGAGGGGGCCTTGTTGGGTAGGAGGGGCACTTAGCCTGCATTGCCCTGGGAACCTCTGGTCTGGTTCAAATGTTGGGGCACTTTAGGAAACAGGCTCAGCACAGAGGCCCACGCTTCCCCCCGATGAGGAGCAGCACTGAGGAGGTGGCCCTTTGTTTAGCTCTGTCTGGTTCTTCATCGAGTTTTCAGGAAACTTGCCAAGAGCCACACTGAGTTTCTAGCCATTGTCTGGGCCCCTCTTGCTCTCTTTTTATGGGATGGTTTATGTCTGCTCCTCGGCCCTGGGAGGGAACCGTCACAAGAGTTGCTAAGCAGCTGCTGGAGCCTTTCTGTTTTAAGCTGGGACACTATTGTTTCTCTCTTTATTTCCCATAAGGAGCCATGACCCAGGTGGTTACAAAACTGCCGCCTAGTCTGCAGCGTTATTGGTCCGGAAAAGGGCAAAGAGCAAACAGAGCCATCAAACAGCATGAGGAGCAGGTGAGGGGGCTCAGAGCCTGTCGTTAATAACCGCGACAAAGCCTGGGCCTTCTGCCCTTGTGTGCGCGCAGCGCCCGCCCCCTGCACGTTCACCTCCACCGCTCAGGATCTGACCTCCCCGAGCAAGGGTACAGCTTCTCCTGCGGGGACCTGCAGGCTCAGACACGTGTCCCCAGGGGCTTTTGTGGGCCGGTTTTCACCCAAGCTGCAGAATCAGGGAAACCGTTCCCCAAGGGGCTTGACATAGCATTGGTTTGAACCCCTGGAAAACCTCCCCCCCAGACCCTCCTCCCCTCTTCAGCTTGTCTCTAACTGAACCGTTTCTAAGGCAATTGTAGCTACATAATTTCTTTTTTTTTCCCCCACACTTAATCATGCTCCTTGTTAGAAAAAAATTTAGAAAATAGAGATAGGAAAAAAAATCCACCCTACACCCAAAGATAACCATTGTCAGCATTCTGAAATATCCCTCCTGGACTCTCTCTCCGAATGTATGTGTGTGTATTTATGTGTGTGTATAAAATACATAATCAGGCTTTCTCAGCCTTGGCACTATTGACATGTTGGGTGGGGTAAGTCTCTGTTGTAGGGGGCTGCTCTGTGCATCGTAGGATATTTAGCGGCATCCCTGGTCTCTCTACCCACTAGACACCAGTAGCACCCCCACCACCATTCATGATAACAAAACATATCTCTAGATGCTACCAAATGTCCCTGGAGGGACGAAATCACCGTTGGTTTAAAATCACTGCTCACACACACACACACATTTACTATTACTAAATGGAATCATAAATACTGCCTTGCCTTTTTAAAAAAAATTACTATGCCACGAACACTTTCCATTGTCAACTATTAGGAATCTACACCATCACTTGAAATTTGAGCTCTCCATCAGCTGGGCTCACACGTGACGTATTTTATGTCACCGATCCCCCATTGTTAGACATCGTGCATGAAACTGAAATCACATAGCACACCCTGCATTATAAGCTGCTTTTAAAATTTGAGACATCATGAACATCTTTCACATCACAGCCGTGGGACGTTGACCAAGTTACTCCACTTCTCTGAACCTCCCTTTCCCCACCTACGGGATGGGGACGTACCATGAGAATGACCAGGATGAGTGTCACGTGCTTAGCGCAGTGCCTGGCACACACGCCCATAACACAGGGCCTCCGCTGTACGTAATGTCCTTGTTATGATCACCGTGTCATGGTTTTTAAGTGGCTTTTCTCGGCCATCCCTCCTATGGAGACACCATACATTATTAAATTAGTTCCTATAGTTGGACTTTTAGGTGGTTTCCAAATTTTCACTGTCATAAATCACCCTGCCATGAATATAATCATGTATAGTTTTCGCTGATGTCTTGGGAAATTAGTGAAAGAGAATAAGCCAACCCACCTATTCTAACCTGGGACGAGTGAAGCAAAGGAAAAATCATTTTCTTCATGGCCCAGTTTTAAAAAGATCTTATCCCCCTTCTCCCCGCCCCCCACCCCCTCAGGCCCCGCCAGGCACTAGCTTACCTGGTCCTGAGTCCCAGCACTCACTGCAGGGCCGGGCTCCTAGGCCAAACCCTGGCGGGATTTTCGCTGCTCTGCTGTCAAGCTCAAGCTCCCTTCTTTCTGCCTTGAGACCACTCAGGCTTCTATCACCTGCGAGATTCCCCTTCTATTCTTTTCTATTTGGTTTTCAAGTCATGGGTGTGTAATAGTTGATGTACACTGCGTATGTGTGTGAAAACATATTTGTACAGTTTAAAGAGCAATAACAAAATAAACACCCCTGTGCCCACCACCTAGGCCAAGACACAGACCCATCAATACCCAGAAGTGCCCACCAGTGCGCCAGTCTCTCCTGCGAGGGAGTCTGGTGTGGAAGGGGAGGGTCCCCTGGGAACAGTGGAGTCACCAAACTAGAGTTCACCCTGAGTCCCACCCCAGCTGGCCTCTCTCTGGCTTAACTCTGAGAGCTTCAGTTTCCCTGTCTTTGGAATGGAAGATTGTCCTGCAGATTAGATGAGATGCTTCTTTTAATAAACCCTGAGTCCCGTGCTTGGCACCAAGGAGGTGCCCAAAGCACAGTAGCTATTGTTTTCAGTATGGTGGAGAGTTTTGGGAATAGGAGATTTGCAGACGTGGTTCTCACCCGGCTCTGCCAGCGCTTAGCTCTGCAATCCCAGGCAAGGCGAGGCCTGGGCCTCAGTGTTCTCTGCTGGGAAGGGAAGAGGCTGGACTCACTAGAAAATCTCAACCTTCCTTTCCAGCCCTGGCGCTTTGTGATTCTCCTAATTATTAAGCCAAGGAAAAGGGGTTATGATGAAGCAAGAACTTACTACAAGGGCTCCATAAGCAGTGTCCTTAGCCGGGTCCTAGAGAGAGACAGTGTGGCTGGCCCAAGGTCACACAGCCAGAAGGAAATAATCTGGGGAATAATGATGACAATTTAAGCATTTTTTCCGAGGGACTCTGTGTTACAAGCTGTACATGGGTCATTTTATTGAACTCTGAAGACAACCCTACCTGATAAATTCTATTTTTATACCTATTTTACAGATATGGAACTGAGGCTCAGAGAGGCTGAATGGCTTCTCCAAGGTCACACAGCGCTCGTCTTCTCCATCCGTAAGCCTGTGCTCTTCTCAGACCTAACACGCACCTGCACCGCCTGCGGATCTTGGGGAAATGCAGATTCTGATTCAGCTACGCTGGGCTGTGGCCTGAGAGTCATTCCCAACACATCCCCAGGTGACGCCGATGCTGGTGGCCTTCTCACCCTTTGAGCAGTGAGGCTCAGCCACTGTCCCTCCCTCCAGGGGCCAAGCTGAGAAGGGACTCGAGGTCTTCGGACGCCTTGGTTTCCGTGAACATAAACTTCCCGGCTGTTTTTCTTAAATCCCAGGAAAAGAAAACTGAGGGCACCGCACGCTCACCAAACGTGGCTGCTTCTGGGTCGGACATTCTGGAACGTTCCCTGCTGACAAGAAGAAGTTTCTAGTGTCTCCCTCTGGCAATGTTTCTTTCTTCCAGAATTTAGTTGAAATCTCTGCTTCGTATCTCGAACTACAGAGGACACGAACTCACGGTTGACCGTTAGCCACACACCCTCATGAGGGCGCTGGGCCGCCCACCCTTCACAGGTGTGCTGTGACATTCCAGTCACCGCGTGACATTTATTTTGGCTGCCGCTAAGCTAAGGGTCGGTGCTTTATCCTCTTAGTTATGCCAGTCTGCGAGGGGGTTTGCATACAGGCTACTTCCAGAAAGGAAGCCTTAGAGTTAGACATGTACGTGTAGAGTCCAGAGGAGACGCAAAATATTTATTTATTTTTCCCAACAAGTCATCATTTGGTCCATAAAAATGGGTATTTGGAAGCCCCTCAGGGCTCTGATCCCCCCGGACCCCCTCCTCCCACCTCCCACCCAACCCCAGTCCTGCTGAGGTCCCTGAATCATTTTTCCACCTCTCTGCACTCCCCTCCCAGGAACCCTGCTCTGTGCTGAAATCCAGGCAGCAACCCTGTCTTTCCAGAATCTTCCGAGACACTGCTGATGTCAGTGATATTCCACGCAGGGTGCGGGAGAAGGCGGACACGGAGGGGTGGAACAGGGTCCTGCTCGCCCCGAGCAACAGGGAGGAGGAATGGCCCCATGTCAAACCAGCCCTACCAGAAGAGGGCGGTTACAGTGCACACGAGCATGTTTGCCTGATGAATATACAAACGGGCGAGGTTACGGTGGGAAACACCTCCCAGATCTGACATTGCGCTACAAGGTGACAGAGTGTCTATGTGACAACGGCAGATGCACTGTAAGAACTGCAGACACCGTTATCCTGAGGAACGAATGGATTATAATCGTTGCTCAGCACTTTAGCATGGAGTTAAGTCTTTCGAGTTGTAATTTCTTCAAGTGTGCCTTAAGACCTTCAAGCCTTTGGGCGGTATTCACTGCTTTCGGTGTAAGCCTTCAAGTTCAAAAAGGCCTTCAGTGAATCCAGGCAGCAGACAAATACCCACGGAGCCTGTGACCTGCTTGGTCACACGGGGCCTCGCTCTTACAGGGGCCCTGCGCTTGATATAACGCTCTGCCAGTGCTATCTAGAAAGTCACAATGATCTTTGAACAAGGGGCCTACGTTTTCATTGTGTACTGGGACCTGCAAATTAGGCAACCAGTCCTGAGTACCAAGGACAGTCCCTGGGTTTCTCAGACTTCACTTTCTTTTCCTTCCATTTAAAAGAAAACTTCAAGTCTGTTCCTGGTGACGGCAGCAGCATCCAAAACCGGGATCTGGGCTGACAGCTGCAAGCTCGGCTGCCTGGAGGGAAGAATTCCCTTCCCTGTGCCGGGACTTTCTAGAAAAGGGGGTGGGGGCCACGGAGGGTCCCAGCTCTGCACCTTCAGCTATTTCAACTAGGAATCAGGGAGTCCTGCAGTGTCCCACACTCTGGTGGCAATGTTTGTTCCTCTGCCAGAAGTATATGACTGAAACTTCTCCATCTCCTGGTCTTGGGGAAGCCGTTCCACTCTGTGCCATTTGGCTTGAATTGAATGGATGTTCACTACGTGCAGAAGGGCACTGGGTTAGGCCCAGCGAAAGAGGGACTAGCGGTGGGGTATGAAGACACATTGTCCCACACCTTTAAAGGACATTATTGGGACAGGACGACTGGGGGAAATTTGAATCTGGACTGTATATTAGATACTATTACTGTATCGATGTTTATTTTCTTGGAATTTGCGGTTATGTAGGAGAATGCTCCCTGTTCTAGTAGATGCATTCTAAATAATTTACATTTTAAAGCATTTCATGAAGCCTGCAACTTACTTTCAAATGATTCACATAATTATATATAAATTTACATAAAAGTTTCCCTCTGAAGACTCTTTAGATTCTAAAGCCAAAAGACTCTCTCTTTAATAATGGATTTATTGTTAATTGCGCAACACGGGAGCATAAGGTTTGAGTTATCTCTATTTCATGTTGACTTTATTCCCTGTTGACTGTGAAAGTTGGCAGTCATTTATTTATTAGTGGAAACTGATAAGTGAGCACGATTACCACTTCGTATTGATCTAACTTTATCGGAGGAGATTCAGGATTCTTCACATGGACAAGAGTGCCAATAAAAACAAACTCCCTCTGAGAAAATAAAAATAAAGATTCTCTCTCTCTCTCTCTCAATCTATATCTACACATCTATCTAATTTATATAGAGAGAGATGCAGAAGAGAAAGGAAGGAGAGAGAAGAAGGAACAGGGAGACAAAGCAATTGTGGGGAGATGTTATCGATCGGTGGGGCTGGCTGAACGTGCATATATTCTTTCAGTTTTTCTTTGGCTTGAAATTCTTCTAAACGGCATTTAGAAGGGAGGAAATACACTATCTCTCCTACTGAGGCTTTTGTCACTGCACAAGATGCTGTCTGTCACCTTAGTTTGACTTCCCTCAGAAGCAGAGCCTGAGGAAAGGGTTTAGTTTTAATGTGTTTATTTGGGGGGTGACCTCAGGAAACACCAGTGGAGACATGAGACAGGAGAAGACAGCACACAAGGAGAATGCCACCCAGTCTGCCATCGCTGAGAGGCATAGGGACTTCCCCACCCTGGGGGGCTCTGGAGTCACGTAGAACGTCTCAGATGAGAGCTGGGGTGTTTATACCCAGGGCAGTCACAGGTTGGGGGCTGCTCCCATGGGTGCGGCAGACAAAGGAGGTCCCAGGCAGGAGACATTCCATCTGGGCACAGCACTGGTAAGCCCTGGTGCCTGCTCCACCTGCTCCATCCATTCAGTTACTCCACCCGTTTCTACCAAGTGTCCACACGGGGCCAGGCCCTGCGCTAGGTGCTGGGGAAATAGTCCTTGTTAAGACAGCCACAACCCCTGCTCCCACAGGAGAATGAGAACAAATGGGGAAAACAAACTAACAAAAAACAGGTAAAGAAGAATTTACAACAGTGGGGAAATGACATCCATTCATCTCATCATCAAACTTTCTGTGAGCAGCTATTCGGTGTTGCTCGTAATTCTAGGCAGAGGGGACCCATAGATGAAACCAGAATTTCAGGTCCTCAAGCAACTCACAGAGATATGTATCTTTTTAGGGAAAACAATCTAATCAAAGTCCTCTCTGCTCCAGAGGGGTGAGGCATTGAAATCCGGCTGCTGGGACATCTCATGAACGGGCCCATTGCTCACGTTTAGTTAGAGAAGCCCCCTCCCTCCTCCATCCCCCATCCTCCCAGGGTGCTAACTGTGGCCTGTGGACTGACCCAGAGGAACGTCCTTCAGTGAACTGAATTTACTCCTGAAACCACAGCAGCAGCAGCAGGACACACTCTGTCCTCGTGAGTACCAGGTTCCCCTGGGTCTTGTGGTGCCTGTAAGAGCCCTGACAGTCCCCAGAGGCAGGAGGCAGACCCAGAGCTCACCTGTGGAAATCACACCACCTCTAGTTCTGCCCAGCTACCTCGGACATTCCCAAATGTTACCCACTTGTCATCTAAAAATAGAGACATCCACAAAATCTGGTTCAATTCCCTCCTAAACACCAAATGAGTAAATTTGTACAAGATGCGTCATTAACTGATGCCAGCAGTATGTTGTGTGATTTCAGCACCAAATACACTGCTTTTTCATATATAAAGTCTATCGGGCACAAAGGCAGAGATGAGGTGTGGCACACGTTATACAGACATCAAACAACGGGCTTTGGGGAGTTGTTGCTGTTTAAAAAAAAAAAGAAGCCAGGCACACTGGTGCCTGTAGACCCAGCTACTTGCTATGATTGCACTCCAGCCTGGACAACACGGAGAGATCCTGTCTCTAATATATACAAAATTAATAAAACTACAACAACAAGAGACGAGAGTTAGAGCTTTGAGGATTACAGACCTATTGATCTGAGCTTCTTTTTCCAACATGGTATGGAGTGAGTCCTTTTCACTGGGTGAAGTCTTTACTGCTTTCGTGTAGTGTGGATGAGAATGGAACTAGCACTTTTTAAGGAGCAGGCCGGGAAGGCTGTCCCTCAGGGCGGTGTGCTGGTTTCTGAATGGTGCCAGGCTGATGGTAGAAGAAGCCAAGCCTGGAGGTCGGCTCAATCCCCACCTTCCATTGCACAGGGTCTGGGTGGCCCGTACCCACTATTGTCAGGGCTCAAGAACCTCCTAAAAGGTTCTTTTTTCCTCTTTTGCAAATAAACCATCTATGGGTCCTATGGGCTCTGTCTGTCCAGGCTGTGCTCTTCAGAGCTCTCAGGGCCATCCATGCCCATGAAGCTGGCTCAGGCCCTGTCATCTCTGTCCCGATGGTGACAGCAAGCCCTAGCTGGCCTGAAGAGCCTACACGCAGCAGTCTCAGGGAGCCTCCTAAATGCACGTCTACCGAAGGGGGCTCCTCTGCCCAAGGCCATCAGCGGCTCGCTGTGCTCCTCAGGAGGAAGCCCTTACTCCCTGGCACAGCCTCAAAGCCCCCCACCAGGGCTCCAGCTCTCCTGTCCCCCAGCTCTACACCCTGGGACAGCAAACTGCCTGCTGCATCTAACAAGCCAAAACATCTGCAAATGCCATTCGCTCTACCTGGAAAGGACTTCTTCCTTTCCATCCTTCTCACCTTCCCAGACGCCTCGTTTCACCGAATCTATTTTTCCTCCTCTCTCTAGACTTTGCTTAGAGGCCACCTCCCCCAGCTCGCATTGCCTGCCCAACACTCCAGCGAGCTGCTCCCTACGACTCCCACTGCCACTATAGCCAGTCTTATCTCTAACTGCCTGCTAACTGCCTGTGTCTCGCAGAGCTCCCAGGGTGGAACACAGGCTCAGCAAATGTGTGCAGGATAAATGGGTGAGTAAACCAATGGACGTTTGTTAGGCACTCAGTCCACCTAACAAAGAGGGTCCCATGTCAGTGCTGTGCGGATGCTGCTCGGCAACTGGGGGTTACCAGTTTGCAACAAATTAAGTGTAGACATTGAGAGTGTTCAGAAACTTGTAAAGCAATTTAACTGAGTACTTTTATGTCTGCTGACTCTAATAGTAAAAAACATCGAGCTCGTATTGTGTACACTTTTGTTTTTTTTTTCTATTAATTAATTTTGATCGTATTTAGGAATGTATTGGTCTGCAACAAATTAGAAATCTAAAAAACTGACCGTTTACCCCAGGTAATTTGAGAAGCACTGTTCTATACTCTTCCTGGGGCAAAAATGCAAAAGTGTGTGGGGTTTGTAGGTGTGTGGGGGGCATGTTTGTGGGGTGGGGGGCAATAGGGAAGGGAAGGATAGGAAGGTAAGCCTGGTTGAATCTGCATGTGCAGGCAGTGCTTTTCCATAAGATACTGTCAAAGAACTTTCTCAGAATCAAACAAACCAGAGAATAAACAGCTCATAGAACAGTCTTCTGAACTGGAGCCCCCAAAGTGGGAATAAATCGCAGCTATTAAGATCATCCTATTCATCTCGCTGACCCAGACAGCCCCATGCACGCAGGGGCCCACACCATCAAAATGTGTCCTTCTCAAAAAACAAACAAACAAAAAACCCCAAACCCTGAAATTTTAATAAATGGACGTTTATCTTGGATGCAAAAAAAAAAAAAAACAGTGTTCTCACCCATGCCAGAGACACGATTTCTAAATTTGTTTCCTAACTTTCCCCAAATCTGGCTTCCATTAGAGAACTATTTCCCAAATTAACCTCTGTGCCCTCTCCAGTAAAGAATGCGAGAGATTTCCAACTGCTATTTTCTCCTGTTTCGAACACGCCATGTGTGTCTAACAGGAGGCAGTGATTTCCAGGCTGGGAGTGGTAGCAAAGGGATCAGTTTAGCAACTGTTCTTTGAAAATCTGCAGGTTGTTTCAACGAGAGGCACCTCTTCTCTCCCCAAGAGGTCTCTTGCGTTGCTATCCTGGGCAAATGTTTAATTGATGCCAAGGAATTTCACACTAAATCACCTTCCAAGTGCTGTGCACCTGTGAACACGACATCCGTGGGCCCCACAGACTACGTGATGGGAGACCAGGGTAGCGACTGAACTTTGTGCTCGTGAGCAGAGATCGGATAAGTCTGTGTGGCCCCGGCAGCACCGAATTACCCTTCTCCACACCTGTTAAGGAAAAGGTCAAAAAAGAAGGTGGTGATCACTCATTCGAATGATCACAATTTGAGGCACCAGAAATGGTTTTCTCAGCCATGGCCTCTAGAACCAGACACATGGGGTTATTTCTCTGAGGGCAGAGCTAAACACAAGTCAGTGGAAAAGTTTAGGGTTCAAAGTGTGATTTCAGAGACTATGAACCAAGCTTCCGACTTGGACATTTTAGGTAAACAGACACAGGACACGAGCTTACGATCAGAAGCCCTCCTTCTCCGTATAGACTGCCAAAGTGCTGCCGTGTTTTCCTCTCTGTAGCCACACCCTAGGCCCGCACCCTTCTATGCTCACTCTGGGCTTGGTGTGGGACTTGATTTGATCAATGGGACAACAGCAAATGTGGCCCAAGTACAGATTTGAATTGTGCTTGTACCTGGGTGCTTGTCCGCATTTGCTGCTCTTCGGAACCCTGTGTCCAGCAGGTGAACAAGCCTGAGTTGGCTTCCCGGAGGCTGAGGGGCCACGTGGTGCAGAGCTGAGCCTTCACAGCTGAAGCCCTGCAAGACTAATGGGCCTGCTGAATGCCGGCTGTGTGAGTGAGGCCTGGCTAGATCACGCAGCCCCACCGAGCCCCCCAATGACCACACAGAGCAGCCACACAGCCCCTGCAAGAGGAACCACCCAACTGACCCACAGGATCATGAAAAATAATAACTGTTTGTTGTTTTCAGCCTACAATAAGGTGATTTGCTACATAGCAAAAGCCAATTGATATGCATTCATTTATTCATTCATCCATTTGTTCATTTAACAAGATACACACACACACACACATATATATATATACAAACACATAGTTTGAGCTCCTTCTGTTGGATAATCGTGCCAGGCATATAGGCAAATAAGAGGCCATAAGCCCCTTGAGGCGAGGCTGTAGCTTGCTTGTCTCTGAATCCCGGGCCTAGTCCACTCTGCTATATAGGAGGTGCTCAAAAACTTTATCTAATAAACACACGAATTGGAATAAATCCCAAGGGGACAATTATAGATCTCAAGCTTTAAAAGTGCAGATTGCTTGACTCAGCAAGTCCACTTCTGAGAATTTAATGTAAGGAAATATTTGCAGGATGTGTGCAAAAAATTTAATTACAAGAATGTCCTATCACAGCCTGTTTACAATGGCTTCATTTTGTTTGGTTGAAAACACATGGGTTGCAACAGCAGTTTAGTCTGTATGGCAATTTGGCTGAAGAGAATATTGCCCGTTGTGGGTACAGGTAATTTTGAGCCACTGTGGAGTAGCTTTATGACTTTTTTGTATATTTGGACAAAAAAAAATTAAATATTTTTAAGAAATTTTGAGATTTTATTTGCTCTACTTTGAAAATTTCTGGTTTCCTTTCAGCTAATTAAGCATGCTCTAGCTGCTAATAATAAGTAAAATATATGTTTTATGTTTATCAGTAAGAAGTTGGTTAAACTGCAGCACAAGCGTGAGACAGACACTCATCATTCTAGTAATATGTGATATGGTAGAGATAGGATAGACATCTCTGTTTACATCCAAGGGTGCCCATTATATTAATCAGGGTTCTCCAGAGAAATAGAATCGCATTAGGAAGGGTCTGTGCCAATATTCTAACAATGATCCTCTCTGGGAGGCTCCGATGATTTTTGGTCTCTCTCCTTTCTGCTTGTCTGGTTTTTCTGTTTTGCCTGAGAAGAGAAGGCATTGCTACTGAAAAAATGTAAATAAATAAAGGGAACAAAGAATTAAAGAAAATAACCTTCAGTGCCCTTCAGCCAAAGACCACCCAGGAATGCACCTGTTTTCAAACAAATTGGTCTTATTACTGGTTGCATCTACAGAGAATGGACATCATGGGAGCCGTGGGGGTCTCGGTAAGAGGGTGTCAGAAAGAACCTAGTCTAGGATTTGGGCTTTGGTTGGGTAATTTGAGGGAAGGTGTAAGGAAGCACGCTCACCATAGATTGGGTGCTGTCAGAAAGCAGGGGCAATTCTATGACTTAGGAGTAGCATAAATTTTATCTATATGGAAGGCAAACTAAAGCAAGGGTAAAGCTATAATTGATAAAGAAGCAGCAGTCACTCATGTTAGGTGAGAGAGGGAGATGTCTGGTATTTCATGGGTTACACAGTGAGCTTTTTGGTTTACTTTATCCTGGTTGCAAAGTGACCTTGTCCAATGTCAATGTCCTATGACATCGTGTCTGTCCAACAGGAAAACATCATGGCCTTGCTGTGAGTATCAGATCAGTTCCTGGGTGTCAAAGGTTGCTTTTTTCCTTTTTCTGCCTCAATAGGGATAAGAGTAGGAATTTTATTTGCATTGAAAAAAAAATCTGGATAGACCCTTTATTTTCTATAACTGGTACTTCTTCTGTTTATTTAACCATGTTTTCCTGAAACTATTTATTTAGCAAATTGAACCAAGATGAGGTTTTTAATCAGCAGTGCACATATCATAAATTTGGAGCACTCTATCCAAGACATGAACTGATGAACAATAGAGTTGTTTCCATCTTTTAGGCGATGGTTGCTTAGGTTGCTTCCTTCTTAGTCTAATCCCAAACCAAGGCATAACTGATTGGAAATAGGGAGACACTGAAAAGAAGAAAACAAACAAAAACTTTAGATTAGAAAAAAAAATGATGATCTTGCTGAAAGATGCATAAAAAGTTAGAAAATCATTCCAGGCACAATCTCCCCTTGGCAAACAAAAATTTCCTTCTTGTATAAACATAATGACTGAGAATTTTCATTATCAACGAATTCAACATTCCAACCACACTGACGGCTTAATCAATTTGCTTTCGGCCAAATTGCTCTTGACCAAATTGTCTGCTATGATATATAACAGTATAACATTGGAAATAACCTAAACATCCAACAAGAGGGTTGCTAAAAAAAGTCAAATAAATCATGATTCATCCACACAACAAATGTCATGCATTCACTTAAAGCAACATACATATATATTTCTTTCGAAAGGAGTGAATGACTGCTTCTAAGCATTTAAGAAAAGAGTTGCATTTACAAATAAGCCCAGTTTAGTTTTGACCATGCAGCCAACTCTGAGAACTTGACCAATAGGAATGGACCCTCTTTTCTCTTAAATATCACTCACGTTTCCACTGTTTGTTCAGGTCATCAAACCTAATATTTCCTAACTATTCTTTGCTGGCTTTTTCAGACTGTAAGTATCAAGTGGAAAGAAAATTTACTCAGTTCCAAAATGGTAGGGGTGGTTCCAAGGACATACCAACTGCCTCAGCATCCAGGAAGAAGAGACTGAAACATCAGCTCAAGTCACCCCAGCAGCAAAGCACTTTCTCCCTGGGAGTGATTTTCCTCTTTAAACCATGATGTCCTCCTCCTGGACTTTGCTTTAAAAAAAAATTTTTTTTGAACAGCTTTATTGAGGTATAATTGACATGTAATAAACTGCACATATTTAAAGCATGCAGTGTGATGAGTTTTGATATATTCACACGTCCATGTGGTTACAGCCACAACAAAGATAATAAACACAGCCGTTCCCTCCAAAAGTGCCCTGCTGCCCCTCTAATCCTTCCTTTCCGCCTCTTCTCTACCTTCTCCTTTAGGCAACCACTGCTCTGCTTTCTGTCACTATAGATTAGTTTGCATTTTCTAGAGTTTTCTATTGTTGCCAGCCCTTGGTAACTTTTGGTCACTGAGTAGCAGGCTATTGTGTGGACACACCACATTTTGTGTATGTATTTACCAGTTGATGGACACTTGGGCTGGGTCCAGCTTGGGGCTATCACACATAAAGCTGCTATGGACACGGACGTTCAGGTCTTTGTACGGACGTCTGCTTTCCTTTCTCCTGGGTGAATACCTAAGAGTAGAATGGCTGGGTCATAGGGTAAGTGTATGTTTAAATTTTAAAGAAACTGCCTAACTGCCTTCCAAAATGCTGGTACCATTTTACGTTCCCATCCGCAGGGGGTGAGGGCCTGGACTTTGTTTTAAGCCCAGACAGAAGCCTGCAGGAGGGCCACCCTTTACATAAGCATCTTTAAGAGGGGACCCAGAAGGAGGCGGGGACGCATATGCAGGAATCAGGGGAGGTCCCCAGGAAATGGGGGCGGCCAGTCTCTCACCGGGGAGCTGGTGGGCTCCGAATCCATTCCGTGCTTTCTTTGTTCTAGCCCGGGGAGTCGAGGGTTGAAGTGGGGAGGGAAAGAATTTCAATGAGCTGCTTTTGACTTGAAGCAATTTTGTTGGTTTCAATAAATATTTGTTGAATTAATCTGTGCCAAGGGAGGCCAAAAGGGAAGAGGCGTAGGGCTGAGGTTTGAAGAGAGAGACCCTGAAGGGCTGGTGGAGGAGGGAGAGTGGGAGAGGCTTAGCTGGGCGGACAGCGATTCTCATTTCACAAACTGCCCAGGATGGAGATTGCAGCCTTTTCAGCGCTGGGGAAACGACGTTCCTAAGGCTTGCACTCTAAATTCTGCAAAAACAAATTGCTCTTTTAAAATCTCACAGTTAAAGAGGTCATTGGTGTCTCTTGAACATGTGGTCAGAGAGTTTTCTGGTGGGAATCCTTGACTGCATTTAACAAAATAAGCCAGATGTGGAAGCTACCTGACAGGACCCTGCCACCCCTCGGGCTATCTTCTCCTGCCCTGTCTTCTCCCCTGGCCTAATTTCCAGACCCTCTGAACCTACAGTCTTCATTTCACTTCGTCATCACCTTCTTGACCTCTGCCATTTGTTGCAATTGCCGGCCCTGGGATTCTTGCTGGCTTCCTGGTTGATAATCCAACAGCCCTTTCTCAGATCTTGTTCTCCTGGTCCTGTGGCAGCATTTGGTCTTGTCCCCACCTGATGCTTCTGGATGGTTCCCTTGCAAGGTCTGCACAGCACTGTCCACCTGCCTAGTTCTCCTGCCACAGGTCGCCTTCCCTGGGACGCCACCTCTGAGACGGAGATGCTCGGGGAGCGCTGTCAGTAGCCCCCGTGTTAGGAGGGGAGGGAAGCAGGGCTGGCGGAGGGAGAAGGGAGCTGAGAGGCAGTCTCAGCAAAGGCCTCAGCAGGCCCCGCGGGGAGCTGGGAGCTGGGACAGCCATTCAGTGTCAAGTTGGAGCAAAACAATCAGATCTCTTGATCAGCCGCTGCAGGGGGCTGCCCCAGACCGAGGCAAGGCTTTGGGTGAAGCAGCGTGCTTCTGACAGCATGCCCACACCTGGGGGAGCCAGCTCTTCCCAGAAGGCGAATCTGGGCAGCACATTACAGTGTCCATGACACCTTCCTTCTCTCCAGAAGTTCCTTCCCTGGCACAGGTGCCCACTTCACTATGGCCTTATATGGCCTGCTCGTCTCTAGCTACAACCTCCTTTTCTGTGAAGCACTAATAAAAGGAGAACAGTAGCTGACATTTATTGGGCGGGTACTATGAGCAGATACCAGACATTGTGGTAAGTAAGCACTGTCAATAGATTGTTTCATTTAGGTTCACAGACACCCAATGGCATTAGGAGGTATGAAAACTCCATTTTACATCCAAGGAAAGTGCCAGAAGAGTCTTCCTAAAAAACACTATTTCTGCCACGTCACCTCCTAGCTCAAGGATCTTCTATGGCTCCCAGTTACTATCCGAATCAATCTGCCCTGAACCTCCCTTTTCACAATTCCTTTTCTACTGCTGCCAAACCCATCCCTTCACTAGGACCTTAACCTGATCCTCTTCAACCTGCTTCAGACTAGCTTGGCTTAGTTCCAGACCACGTCTGTACCTTCCTTCCTCATTCATTCATTCACCTACCCACTGGCTCATCTACTGTAGACCTAATAAACACCAGGCTGTGTGCTGGGTGTTGGGGACGCAGAGCTGAGTGGACACCTCCTGTCCGCCCCTTCAGAATTTTATAACTTACCAGGAAAGATTATTGGTATTATTCAAATTTGTCAAGTTCGCCAAATGGTTATTTAATTCCAACTTTGACTTAGCACTAAGAGGGGAGCCTCAAGGTGTGCTGAGAGCTAAAAGACATCCCATAAAGAAATACTGGGGACCCGCCACGAGCCAGCCACCCTCCCAGCACGGTGGACGCGGCAGCTGGCGTCAATTGCCTCTTGTCTTCACGTTGCACTTTCTTCAAGGGGCCCAATGGAGCCTTTCTGCCTTTCCAACCCTCCCCTTCCTCCTCTGAATGTCTAAACGCGCATCGTCTCGACCACGCAGTCATAGCTTTGCTTCCTTATTGCAAAGCACTGTCTCCCCCAGATACATTTCCAGTCTTATTACTGATAACTATGACTGATTCAAGGACTTCCCCTGCGCCAGGTATTCTATATGCTCTCGTACTGCTCGACAGTTATGATCACCCCACGACCATCCTCTTCCTACCATCATCCCCACTGTCTTAGTGCCCCAGAAGCCGACCCTGAGGTAGGGACTTGAGAGCAAGTGGCTTATTTGGCCGTTGAAAGAAAAACAGGCAGGTGGGGGGAAGTCAGGGAAGGAAAGGCGGTCAATAAAAGGTGTGTCGTCAAGCAAGTCAACCCCACGGAAGTCAGAGCCTAATCCCACTGGGAAATTCTGGGCAATGGTGCCGAACATGCCTCTCAGAGTCACTGTCTCCAGGGGTCGGGGGTTGGGGTACTTACTCACCAGCTCCCACCAGACATTGGCTGAGGGCCTCGTTGTATACGTGGGGGTGGCACAAATTCCTGGGCACCGCTGGCCCCTGCAAGGGCAGGGAGAGTGGGCATCAGCAGCTGGAGAAAGCCCCCAGGTACTGAGGTGTGCTGACATGGTGAAGATAGAGGGCCTGCTACTCCCATATTACAGGTAAGTAAACTGAGGCTTCCAGAAGTCAGCCCAAGGACACATGGGTAGAAACTATCAAATCAGAGCCATGATGAGCTAGGGTCTTTCTGATTCTAAAAACAAGATAGAATTCCTCTTGAGAGGCACCGTCCTGCCCTTTGGTAACCCTTACAGCTCTTTGCTCAAGGCTAAGAACCCAGTAGAGACCCCACAACTGCTTCCTGACGGATGAGCCTGACCAGTGAGGAGCTTATCAGAACCACAGAATGCTTTCGAATGTGCCTCCTTCCTTCGCAATGGCAGATCGGTCCCCCGGCTTCTCAGTAAGTCCGTGCACTCCTCAGATCCCTTTTCACTTTACCAGCTCTTGGACTTTGAAAATAGAGAAACTGAGGCACACAATTGTTAACAGCTTCCCCTCATGAAGCTGAGGCCAGAACAGGAGTTGCTACTCCTGGGCCTTCAACAAAATTCAAACGTCCGTCCAATCCTTTTTTTTTTTCCTCTCCATGAAATTCCCCTAACTCGATTAAAGGGAAAAAAAATCAATCAATTTACATGGTAACAGAAAAGGACAGGGCCCTGTATAAATATTCCCCCATCTGTACCGGAGGGCATGGCCTACACGCTTCAAGAGCACAGCCAAAGGCCCCGGGGATTTGTTTTTCTTTCCCTGACCCGGGGACTCTGATCTCTCACTTAACCTCTGATCTCTTCAATTCAGATAACAGGGAACTGGCAGCTGGGGCTGGGGGCCGCTCTGAATGTCAGCCCGCTCTGCCCCGGCTCATTCTGGCCCTGGAGACGGAACAAAGGGAGGCAGCAGCCCCCCTGAAGCACCCCAGGACGGCAGCCAGTCCTGGAGGGGCCCCTGCTCGGTAATTTCCCCCCAGGCCCCCCATCCCGGGGAGGGCCTGGGGTTGCCTCATTATAGCTAATGCCATTTAGAGCCTACTTTGTGCAGGGAAGTAAAAGAAATTAAAGCAACATCAAGACCTTGCTTTGACTCCATTTAAAAACCTCAGACTGAAACAGGCTTCACCAAAGATCCGTGCCCCCTCCCCCCAAAGAGGCCTTTTCTTTTCCCCCCTACCTTAAGCCTCATTGAAAACAGGGCTAGAGCCTGCATTCTAACAGCAGCAACGCAGAGGTGGGTATGAGCCACTTGTTTGAAATTGAATCAGCTGTTTTTATTAAGCCATATATTTTCATTCTTGCCAGTGACGCTGGGAGCGGGTTTCCAGCTCCTCCGCTGGGGTCTGCAGTGGGTCTTCCTTGGGAGGAGACCTGCAGATCCGGACCCTGCAACCTCCAGTCGCCCCGCGCTGCTGGGGCTGCACCCAGCTCTCGGCAGCAACCTCAGAAACAATGACTTTTAAAGACCCTCCCCCCGCCCCAAGTTTCATTTCTAAATGAGGGGCCCTTCGGCTCCCTCCTCCCCCCTCCCCCCAGCCCCCGTTTCCAGTTCTGTGGCTGCTGGGGGCGACTTGCTGGTGACTGGGCTGCTCCGCGCTGACCACCCACGGTTGCGCCCCGGGGCGGGATGACTACTTAATCTCTGCTAGGAGTTTGGCAAGAGCCTATTCACTGCCTTTAGACAATTAGGCATCTCCAGGGACAGGCATTTCTTTGGATCCTCCAGTTCCCAGCTGCATGTGGGTGGGCCTTTTATTCATTCATTCATTCACTCATGCATTCATTCACTCACTCATTTATTCACTCATGTTTATTCACTGATGCCCTCAGAACAGCACCTGGAACAGAAGGAAGCCAGCATGTCGGTAGCTGTCATTCATATTCACAGCCGATGTTTATCAGGGACCTCCTACCACGTACCAGGAACTGGAGAGGAAAAAAGTAAAACCCCAGCCCCTGCCTTAGGGAGATCACACTATCAGAATGTGGTCTTGCACACTGGAATCCAGTGGGGAGCTTTTAAGAAAAGCTGATTCTGGGCCCCACCCGCAGAGATTCCGATGTGATTTGGTCCATGGTGGGGCACAGGTATCTACATTTTGTGAAAGCTCCCAGTGTTCCTAAGGTGCAACCAGGGCTGAAAAGCACAGCTCTAGAAGAAAGGACAGAGCGGGAAACAGCTCTGCCCCAGGGTGAGGAGGGCAAGAGCAGGGTGCTGTGGGTGCAAGGAGGAGCAGAACCTAACCCCGCCCAAGGTAAGGAGGGCTTTCTAGAGCAAGCAGATCTGAGGACACAAGTCAGCACGGGCAGGCTAAGGTCCTGGGAGAGGAGAATGGGGGAGAAGATTCCAGGAGTCAGGAACAGCACAGGCAAAGGCCTGATTGGAGGCAAGCATTGCAAGTAGGAGCATTTCAATCACTGCATGTGGCTGGAGCTGAGAGAGGCGGGAAGGGGAGGTGGAGGAGACAGCTGGCAGAGCAAGCCTGCAAAGGGACCAGCAGGGTCTTTTGTCCTCCATGTAAGGGGTTCGAGCATTGCCTAAGAGCAATGGGAGTGGGGGAGGGAAATGATTCCTTTTGCATTTTGGAAAAGTCTTTTGACTACAGAAGCTATTGGAAGGCAGCCAGACAGGAACCCAGGTGAGGAATGACAGTGGCTGGACCTGACTCAGGTTGGGCTCCCCTAGACTGTGAGACGAGAGATGGTCTAGGACAGGTGTCAGAGTTGTCCCACCTACGGAATGAATAAACTGGAGTATTTACCCACTGACTCCTGTCTGGCATTGGCCCAGGGCTGCTCCTGGGGGTGCCAACTCTCCAGCATTCTGGCCTGCCCCGCCACCTCCCCAAGCATGCTCCTGGCCAAAGCAAGGCCCCTGGCAGAGGGTGGCAGGCACTTGCAAGGAAGCCACCCGTGGCAGCAGGAACAGTGAGTGCCCAGCAGATGCGTGTGCGGGGCTCCAACAGCGGCTGGCCTCTACCCAGTGATTTAGGGAGCGAAAGATCGCGGCCAAGGAGCGGCCGTGAGTGTGGTGTGATTGACGGGTGCAGATGGGAACAGGAAGGCTGGGAGGCCCGTCAAGAGGAGGGTGGCGATGTCCAGGATGCCGACTGAAGGCACGAGCAATTAGAAGTGAAACCTTTAATCCTGGGGGGATCAGCACAAACGTAGCCATGTGCCGGCCAACAATCCCCTGAGTGTCTGTGCGGGGCAAGATGGTGGGATCGGGTTGTCTGAGCTGCCTGGATTTTTGGCTTCCAGGAGAGAGGAATTTGCAGTATTTGTACCAGGCTTGGCTATGGGTGCAGAAAAGGCCTAACAGGCTTTAATTCTGGGTCATCTTCCCACCCCCGCCTCCCCCAAGCCTGTGCCTCCCTCTCCTCTCCCCGTGACGTAATCTCTGATGTCATCCTTGGTCCATCTCCCTTCCCTGTCCCCCTCATCCAATCAGCTGCTGCATTGGTTGTGAATTATTTGGGGGCAACAAATCCACTCAAACTAACTCAAGTCCAAGAGGCCAGTTTTTTGGAAGGATACAAGGGCTGGGGGAAGAATTGAGGGCAGGAAATGCAGCTGGCTCCCTGCCAGTGGAGAGGCAGAGGGACCACGAAGACCCCAGGAGCAGAGAGGAGGCTTTTCTCCTTTTCTCTGAAGCCACATGGACTCTCGTGTTTGTCTCTCTCAGTTCACATGTTCCATCTCTCTCTCTCTCTCTCTCTCACTTTTGTTCCTTTCTGTTATCTCTTTTTATCTCTCTGGTATTTGTGTTTAGATGAGCATGCGGCACTCCAACCTGCGGCCTCTTGTTTGTCGCATAAATAAGCTTTGGTCTTTGTGTCTCAATTCCTAACTCTCAGTGGAGAGTAATCTGATTGATAAGTCATAGAAGACCCAACTCAGACTGACTTCAGGATAAAAGCAAATTTATTGGCTCAAGTAACATAAAAGTCCAGGGTAAGCATCAGGCATAGCTGGATCCAGGCGCTTAGGCTCTTCCTTTGGGAACTCAGATTGTCAGCTCTATTTTGCTCTGTGTTGGTTTCATTCTAAAGCAAGTCCCCTCCAGGTGTAGATCCTTCAGTTTAGCAGTCCCAGTAGAAAAAGGGCTTCTCTATGCCAGAAATTCCAATCCAGTTCCTAGGATTGACTCACATTGCACCAACTGGGATCACAACCTCATTGCTAAGCCGGCTGCTCTGTCCAGGGGATGGAAATGCTGATTGGCCAGACCTGAGTGACATGTGCACTCTGGGGTCAGATGGACTAAAAGTGAGAGGAGGATTTTTCCCCAAAGAGAACTGTGGTGCTGGTATCAGAAAAAGGAGGCAGAGACATAAGCAGACAAAAGTAAATGACCAGCATGGCCACGAGGGTGACATCACCCACCCACCCCCGAGAGCTCCGTAACAAGCAGGTGCCTTATGACAATGCGGGAACCACAGCAGTTACCAAACGTCCTGTCAATTTTATCCCAGGAGCCTCTCAGAAATCTGCTTCGGCCTCTCCATGACTTAGGCACCAGCCAACGCTGACCGTCAGTGGGGGTGCCCGGAGCGGCCATTATCGCTGTTAAAATACTGCTCTATTTCCATCATCTGTGGGTAAATGTCCATGAGCCCAAGTGCCTGACTTCCCCCACCCAGGCCACGATGGGTCCTTTCCTGGGGCCTGCGGAGTGCCACATGGAGCAGATCGCCACAGGCGGGCCACAGAAGGGTTAATGCTGAGCATAGCAGGGGCCTCCAAGCCCCTGCCTTGGCCCCTTCTGATTGGCTGTTGCTCATGACCTACCAGTTGTCTCATTGATCTGGTGCCAGCAGTTAAATATTTTGAATATCACCCTGACTCTGGCGACAGCTTCTTATCTGTCCTCCTTCACTGTGCTCTGTCCCTTGCCCCGGGCAGGGGGGGGCAGTCCTTCATCACACAGCCGTCAAGAGCCACCCAAACCCCAACCCACCCTCCTGAGCTTTCTGCCCTCATCAAGTCCTAACTCCTGCCTGGTGTCACGCTGCACCTGGTGATCTGGTCCCAGCGCTGTTTCAGCCACCCCTTCCCCCACTCCCTGCCCCTCACACGCTGGCTTTTCCCCGTGGGCACGTTTCCGCAGGCTTCTGTCCCCGTGCCCAAGCTGCTCCCTCCACCTGACATTCTGTACCTGAGTCCGGCTGGCTTGGAGCAGGAGACAGCGCACGGACGATGGAGAAAAGTGACGCTGTGCAATGTCCCTGCTAGAGAAGCTCGGCCTGGGGTCAGACAAGGGCACTTAAGCCCGGGCCCAGGAGCTCCCTGAAGGATTCTTGGAGGGTATGGAGGAGGCAGGGAGGTCTGGGGCACACACGGCAATGAACTCGAGGAAGCCTCCCTGCCACGCTGTGATCCCAGGGCTCCAGCAATCAGCCTCAGTGAGCCGGACGCCCAAGCACACCTCCCACTGCCAGAGGCTTTCCATGTGCCAGGCCAGGCACTGGCCCAGCCTTCCTTGCTGATCTCACCTGCACCCTGCACGGTGAGGTCATGCAGAAAAGGCAGCTGAAAGAGTCACACGGCTTGTGAGCGGCAGAGCCAGCATCCAAGCCAGGCTCCTCCTCACCCCGTTCACCACCTCGTTCCTCTGCTCCTTGTTCTGGTGGAGGGCAGCTGCCACACTGGTCATTAGCAGCACGCTGGGGCTTGAGGGGGGATCACCTGCCTTCCCCACAGTGCTCTGGGTCCACAGGGACAATCCCAGGACTGGAAAACTAGGAAGGGGGCTGCAGGCCCTGCTCTTGGCCACTGACAAGCTGACCACTGATGTTGTTTTGCAGGTGACCTGCCTCCTTGGCCGAGTTGCCGAAACATAAAATGAGGATGAAAATATCTAGAGGCATGAAGTAGGATAATACACAGAAAGCCATTAGCACAGTGGCAAGCACTTGGACATCCTACAATAAATGTGAGCCACTCTGTCACCTACTCTGTCAGGACCAGATGAGAAAATAGGTTGAGAAGTAAAACAAGGACTCATGCTTAGGTACCCAGGGCACAATTCCTTCCTTCACAGACAGGGAGGGAATGTGGCTGCAGACCCCCTCTCTCTCTGCAGTCAGACACATCGGGGTTGGCCTCTCTGCTGTGCGATTTTCGGCAGGTCACTTAACTTCTCTGAACCTCAGTTTTCCTATCTCACAATAGAGATAAGCATGGGGCTCTGCATTCATTCATTCTGTAAGCCGTAAGGAGCACCCACTATTTGCCAGGCTTGGTATTGCGAGCTGAGATGTAAACAAGACCAGCCCCTACACTCCTGGAGTTTATACCCTGAGCGGGAAATACAGACCAACACACACAGAGTCAGGCCTTTGCATAGTGATAAGCATCGGGAAGAAAATAAAACAGGACAATGGGGTAGGAAGGGGGAGGCTGCTGGTGACAAAGAGGTAAGGATCTGAGACCCAGCTGGGCACCACGCAAAGATCTGGGGAAGAGCTGTTCTGCCAAGAGGAACAGCAAGCACAGAAGCCCTGAGGCATGAAGGAACGTGGAGCACTTGGGGTACAGAAAGGCTGCTGGGGCTAGAGTGTGCTGACCAGAGTGAACGAGAGTGGTAGAAATGTGGGGAAACTCAGGGAGCTAAGGCACTGAGAGGACTTACACGGGTCCCCCGCACCTGCCAAGGGCTCAGTCAGTGTCACTGACCATCACTGCGCTGCCCTCCGCAGGGGCAGCAGGGGGGCTCACCTCCAGGAGCCAGTGGCCACCGGAAGGCTGCTGCTTATACACAGGCAAATATGGTAGTCCTTTCCCTCCACCTCCCGGCGGCAGCGGCAGCAGCAGCGGGGATATGAATTGATTGTCAGAAGCTGTTTAAGGGCCTGTGATTGAGGAGATGATCTGAGATAAGCTGCTCCAGTGAAAGAAAGGCCAACAGCTGCCTGGTTGCACGTCAGCCCTGCAGCTTTGCCTCCCTGCACCCACCCCCGCCCGCCCCCAGGAGGCAGGGAGCGCTCTCTCTGTGCTTTTGGGGAGGGAGATCCTATCTAGTGAGGGACGAGATGTTGGGGACCGAACCCGAGGGTGTTGAGAAGTACCGTGGCTGGGGCTGCCTATGTCAGTTTCCTGTTCTTCGTTGGGCGAGGTCTCAATTACGAGTGAGGATTTCATGGAAATCTTGGGATTGGCAGGAGGAAGGGACTGGGGGAGAGTCAGGCCCACCTTGAATTAAAGCATGTGACTTCCCGAGCTTCACGTGAAGTGTCTGACACAGAATCAGTTCTCTCAGCTGCAAGGCTCATTCATCCACCCATCCATTCGTTCATTCACTCATTTAGTCACACATTCAACAAATACAAAATGCTTAAGAGCTTGGCTTTGACAGATGGATTCAATGGGTTTGGCCAAATACTGGCTACGTGACCTGAGGCAACTCACCTCTCTGAGCCCCTGGACACTAACACCTACCTCACAAGACTAGCTGAGGGCGGTCGAGATAATGCTCTCTGGGGACTGAGCCCAGTGCCTGGCACCTACAAGTGAGCATTTGCTAAGATGTCCCAGGGAGCCACAGAGGTGCTACAAGGGTTCCAAAACAAAATCAGGCAATGCTCCTTCAGAAGCTCACGGGCCAGGACATAAATAACATAAAGGTACGTACAGTAAACGTTATTAGAGGCACAGAAAAACGGACATGGCAAGCGATGTCTTCCCATTAAAAGGATGAGGAAGACTCCAGGGGAGTGGAAGTGACATTGGAGCTGAGCTTTAAAGGGTGGGTAAGGAGAAGGCGTCTTCTTGGGGAGAGGGGTGGGGCACCAAGGCGTATTGTTGGAACCTTGCTATGCCAAGTGTGGCTCGTGGACCAGCGGCACTTGCATCCTCTGAGAGCTTGTTCGAAATGCAGGTTCTCAGGCCCACCCCAGACCCACTGGATTGGAATCTGCATTTTAACAACGAGAAGTTTCGTGTGCAGATGAGAGTTTGAGGAACTCAACACAAAGGATCTCTGATCTCTCTGTGAAATGCCCTTCTAGCCAAGGAAGGAGGGAAGAAGAATGACCTCCCCGCATGTTTGGGCGGATGACAAGGCTATGTAGATGTACCTGCACTGGGACCTTGGCTGGGCGTCCCAGAACCAGAGGCCCCCAGGGACGTGGGAGCAGAGACCCAGAGACTGCTCTGCCGGGTGGGTCAGGGACCCGGAGGGGAGCTGCTGCAAGGCAAAATGGTCTCTGAAGCCACACTGAGCCCGTTGGCTCAGGGGACAGGAGGGCAGTCCTGGCCACTTACCCACTCAACTCACTTGCTCCATAAATACATGTTGGGCACTTTCACGGGCCAGATACCAAGCCAAGTTCTGCCCCCAGCAATGTCGATAGCCCTCTGGCAAGCCACTTCCCTTCTTGGTCCTTGGTTTCTCCTCCACCACCAACATTTTCCAATCCCCCCTCCCTTTCTTTCCTAGAGTTTCCTTCTCTTCTGTGTTCTCCTCCCCACGCGACTCCTCACACTGGTTTCCGTCCCCACAGCATGGGAAACCCCAGCACCTCCCTGTCTTAGACTGGGAAATGGGGACTCGTGTGAAAGTGACTTATGAGGAAGTGGGGGTGGGGAAGTGGGTGTGGGGAACACAGAGGCGCAGAGGGGCCCCTTGGCTCCACCCTGCAGGGGTGCTGGAGACAGCGTGGCTCAGCTCTTGGGAAGATGAGGGCGAGGGAGCCGGGTAGACATTTCCGTCTCTCCGCTGACACCGGCTAAGCCGGCCCCAGCAGCCTGGGGACAGCCCCCAGCAGAGACTCAGGTGCAGGCCAGCGGGACAGACAGCATGTATGCAAATGGCAAAGGGACCCAAGGAACACAGGTAGAGTGCTGACAGCGTCCACTGCCCTGTCTAAATAATTACAGTCCAGGCTGCAGGGAGGTTCCAATAACAGTAATAACGTTAGTCCAAAACCTGTCCTTTACCGAGCACTTTGAGCCAAGCATGGCCCTGCGCACGGACCAGACGGTATCTCATTTAATCCGCAGGCAACTCTCCGAGGGCTTTTCAACGGCCCTAACTCCCACCCCACCCCTGGCCCGCCCGACGATCTCTCCAAGTCCAAACCAAACGATTATCAACACGTATGACAGTTCCAGAAGCCATGACACCAGCATGGAGAAAGCCTTCGGGCAAGCGAGAAACTTGAGAACTCCTCACCCCACCTCGCCCAGCCCCTCCCCGCCGCCCCTCACTGCCAGGAGGTTGGTAATTGTCTGGGAGACAGAACGATCTGACTTCCCAGACGCTGGTACACAGACTTCCCGTCGGGTCCTTCAGTGGGCCCGGAAAATTCTGTAGATAACGCAAAATCGCACAGACTGAATTTTATGGCAATTTAAGGCATTTTTCAAGGCTATTGTGGACTATACACGATTTCCGGCTGACTTTGGAATCGCACTCCGTGTTAAAATGTCAGTCCACAGCGGTCAGAGCACAGAGGCACAGAGAGGGAATCCAGACGGCTCAGGATCACACAGCCAGTAGGGGAGGTGGCGGGACTGTCAACCGAGGCCACCTAGGTATCAATGTGTGCTCCCGACTGCAGGGCCACGCTGTGCCTGAGGGAAAAGAGGGAGAAGCACTCGGTGTTTCCTGAAAACCGTGAGGGACCCGATCACTCTTAGGACTGAGCTATAGCAGCCCTTGTCTTGCCCCTCCTTGGCTCACAGGGAAGAGATAATCCCTCATCCATCCTTCACCCAGCCTGGCGTGGTCCCTATTGGCAGCAGCTGCCTGACACCGCCTCTGAAAGATGCTTAAGACTCTGCCAACCCAGTGTTTAATGCATGCAAAGCCTTTTCCAAAGAAGTCACTTAAAAAGATTACACAGGACAGAATCTCCCCTCCTGCCTTCAGCTTAGGGAGTCTTTGCAGCTGGCCCGGAGCTAAGCTAAGGAAGCAGAGTCTTTAGCAGCCTGAAAATAAAGTGAGCCTTCATTCGAGACATCACTCAGAATCCCAGCTGCAAAAGCGCAGCTCACTGACTCACTCGGCAGCTCTTCGCTGTGCATCTCCCAGTGTAGGCACTGGGCCAGGCCCCGGGGATAGCCCGGGGACATCGTTTACCCTCTTGGAGCTTACGTTCTAGGAGAAAGCCCCACTCCAGCAGGAATGCCCACCTTATGATGTGCTTTTCCCTGAAATGAGATTTGGGGTTGGGGGGTCGTTTCCTCTGCTCCCCTCTGGAGAACAGCTTCGAGGCCTCTTCCCTCCTGGTGCACGTTCCGGAAGCCTGCAAGGTTCGTGGCGGGGTCCTGCGGAGGGAGCCATTCTGCTTTCATTTATTTTTCTCTTTGGCTTCCTCTCTCACCTGTTTCCGAACACCCTGCTTCCTATCGCATGGAAGGAGGGGGCAAAAGAAGACAAGGAATAAAATGTTAGTGAGTGGAGTGAAAAAGAAAGGAGGAAAACAAAGTTGAGGGTGAGAGGAAGGGAAACGAACAAAGAAAGTCTCACGATGACGGCACCTGTGGCCAACTCAGCATCGGAAGGTGGGGTGGATGTGGAGCCCCAGAGGACCTGGACGCCCTCAGACATGGGGACTGGGGAAGAGAGGGCGGATGGAGATGAGCTCGAGAAGAAACACAGCCTGACTTCGCAGCTGCATCCCCCAAGTTCACCCGGCTGCACAGATTTTTTAAAAAGCGTAAAACGCTTCATCTTTCCCGCACTCGTCAGGACCTTATGGCAGAGGTCAGCAAACCGAAGCCTATGGGACAAATCCCACCTGCTGCCCGACTTTGTAAATAAAGTTTTATTGGAACACGGCCATGCTCATTTCTGCGTTGCCAATGGTTGCTTTCACACTACAACGGCAGAGTTGATTAGTTGCAACAGAGACTATGTGGTCCGCAAAGCCTAAAATATTTACTAGCTGGCTGCTTACAGAAAAAGTTTGCCAACTCCTGGGTGTTATTTCTAGGCTCTCGAGCCTTCAGAGTTCTAAAATTGCTTATCAATTCTTCAGCACTTCCTTTAAATCCACTCATCAAATATTTATGGAAGCCTACTGTATTAGAATATTCTCTTTTGGTTGCAAGCGATGGAAAACTCAGCTCGTGTGGGCTTTAGCTGAAAAGGGGAGGGGAGGGTTCTTGTGTCCTGTACCGGAAGAGTCCAGGGATTGAGGGACTTCAAGCATGACTGAGCCCAGGAGCTCAAACTGTGTGGCATTGTGGTTAGAAACAACCTGCTTCTAACCAACAGAACACGGCAACGGTGATGGGATGTCACTTTCATGATTAGGTTACAAGAGATCGTACCTTCTGTCCGACTGGTAGACTCTCTGTATTGCCTTCTTAGCTTGCAAACTCTGATGAAGCTGGCTGCCATGCTAAAAAGGCCGCATGGCCAGCCATAAACGGCAGCCCCTGGCCAACAGCCAGTGAGGAACTGAGGCCCTAAATCAAACAGCCATCTAAGAAACCAGACTCTGCCAACAATCTCCTGAGCTTGGAGGCAGCTCCTTGCCTAGTCGAACCTTCTGCTGAAAGCCCACCTATAGCTGACACTTTGATTGCAACCTGGTGAAAGACCCTGAAGCAGAGGACCTGGCTGAACCGTGCCCAGATTCCTGACCCACTGAAACTGTGAGATAATAAATGTGTGCTGTTTTAAGTGGCCAAGTTTGTGATAATTTGCTATGCAGCAATAGATATCTAATACATATCCCAGTCTCTGAAGGAGGCTGGAAAGGTAGTTTTTGGCTTGGCATATTGCCATCACCAGCCCAGCTGGGGTCCTCTGTAAGAGAAGAAGAGAATGGATATTGCTGGGGAAGACACAGCTGTCTCACAGAAGGTATTGAGGCATGCCAGGGACGGAAAGCTGGTGCCCTGGGTTAGAGCGGTGACAGCAGGAATGGAGGACAGTGATTGGACTTCTGGTTCCTGAAGTAGCAGCAGCCTATTTCTTTTAGAATTGGCTTCCTTTCATGCAGTAACGATTGCTTATTACCAGTTTGCAAGGTCCCCTTGTCCCCTCTCATACATGACCTGGTTCCCGCTCAGAGTTCCAGGAGCTCAAATCGGAAACACAAAGCAGAGCAGGAAAAACAGTCTGGGCACAACACCCACAGGCTAGTTCAAAATCACAAATTTCCTCTCCTTTCCACCCTATTCAGTTCACTTCTTGTAGGATTTGGCAGTAAGGCGAAATCTCTTCCCTGGGGAGTTTAGAAAGTCTGTGATTCCAGATGCAGAAATAAAACTTCTCCTTTAAAGTGTCTAGAGAAATGAAAAGAAACCCAGGTCCCTTTATAAATGTTTTAAATATATACAGTCCAGCTTTGGGGGTCTAGACATGAACTTTATGGTTAAAAATCCAGCTGGCCCAGCCCTTCCGAGTCTTCACTTGGGGAGTTTGGAAAATGCATAATGTTAAGGGAGGCTGAATTTATGAGCATTGTAGTTATAGCAACAGACACTTCAGATTCTGGGAGGCAGGTCCACGAGATTGTTACATAACAGTCAACTTCGTGGTTCAAAAAAAAAAAAAACCAAGTCTGCTGGAACACCGAGTCTGCTCAAAAATATATATTAGGACCAAAAGAAAAGGGAGATGGCGGGCAAGAGGGAGCAGCATGAAGGCTGCAAAGGCTCTTTCAACGAAGAACATGATGAACCTTTTTGTGACGGGGCAGGAGCTCCGTTTCCAGGCTCGGCTGCCAGCTCAGGCACGTGGGAAGCGACTCATCAGACAAAAGAGCAGACGAAAATACGGATGCAGTGCTCGGGGGCCTGCCAAGCGGAGGATTAGGAAGCAACAGAAAACACATGGGTTGTGGAGAGAAGAGCTGCCTTCAGAGGGAACCTTGGACCTAGGGAAGGCCACGAGGAAGGCGTTGGCCGGGGTCGGGCTGCTCTAGACCCTGCAGTTGCCGTTTTCTCCTCCGATTTTCCTAGCTCTGTGGCAGTCCTTACCGTCCCGTGAACCTTTTCCTCGGGAGAAAAGAAAGGCAGAGAGTCACCTCCCCAGAACTTCAGAAGTCATGCTGTCTGCCATGCACACACACGTGGCCTCC
Source organism: Lemur catta (assembly GCF_020740605.2). Taxonomy (NCBI): domain Eukaryota; kingdom Metazoa; phylum Chordata; class Mammalia; order Primates; family Lemuridae; genus Lemur; species Lemur catta. The sequence continues at coordinate 19,800,276 of NC_059145.1, read as the reverse complement.
AAACTGGCCCAAGATCTGAATCTCCTGGTGGTGTCACGAGCAGAAGAGCCGTGTGAACTTGCCCTGGGCTCCTGCTTCGAAGGGCCCCTCTGGCTTTGGGCCTCCCCAAAGACACAGAAATCCAAGGAGTCCATGGGGCCCAGAGGGTGCGGCCATCAGGGCCTTTCGCCCTCTCCCTTTTAGACCCTATTCTGGGTACCTGGAATCCCGGATTCCCTGCCCAAGGGTCTCCAGGATGTGTGTGGGCCCCTTTCTGTCTTTATTCCTTAGGAGACTGAGAGTTGACGAGGGGGAAGCTGTTTGCAGGACGGTGGGGACAGAGCATGGAGAAGCAGTGGAATAGAAGGGGAGGGGGCAGGGGCAGGGGCTGGCTCTCCGCGACACCACGTTCTGGCGTGGAACACCACGGAGCCTGAGAAACCTAAATTCAATCCTTGTATTGCAGGGCATTGGGAGGATGTATTTGTCAAAGTTGGAGGGTAGAACATATTTGAAATCACAGTTTGTTAGTGGGATGGCTAATTTTTAAATGCATAGACATAGCTTACGCAGGTCTCCATTTGTCCTCATGCTACAGGTGCCACAATAACAGGGGTCCAGCCTGAACGTGAGCTCGTGGTTCTGCTCTGCTCAGCTCCCGTCATCCTGGCAGGAGGAGGAAAGGCAGGTGGAGCTGTCAAGCCCCTTCCCACTGTGAAATCAGACACTAAAGGATATTTTTGCAAATTATAAAAAACCAAAACACCCGCTGGACCCTTTGGCAGGGCGCAACAGGCCATCACAGTCACCCTCCATTGCACACGACAGGCGATGGCTGCGCAGTCATGACTCTGCTTCTGACACGTGCCCTCTCCCCTGCCGACTTCAGCCAGGGGCCCCTCACCCATCACCCGCCCCCTCCTTCCCCGGAGCTGGCCCACACAGCTGAAGCAAAAAGCAGTCTCTTGTCTCAGCCTCAGACCCTAGCAAGAAAAATCAATAGCAATTTGGCCCCTGGCCAGCCCTGTGTCACTCTGGAGAAGCCAGTCTTATTTGCCGTCCTCCAGATGAAGCCAGGGCGCCAGAGCCTTCAGACAGAAGGAAGCCCAAATCCTCTTCCTGGGATGATCCCTGCCCGGCCTGATTTACAACCTCAGGGATCTGCTCCGGCCCCAGGTGCCCCAGCCAGACCGTCTCCAGCCCGAGGGATGACTGAGCCGTGTGTTCAGCTGTGAGTAGGCAGAGCAGGGACCCGGTGTGGGCCCCAGGCCTGTCTGGGTGTGCCTGGTAAATGGCCGGGGTGGGCCTCGGAAAATCTGTTTGCACGTGGGCTCAGGGAGCCTCGGGACAGGACTCACCCTAAGGGAAAACGGAGCTGGGAGCCTCAAGCTTGGCCCAGTAACAAAGCTTTGATTGTTAAGGAGGGCGCTCAGACCGTGAAGTCTGTTCTTAGGTTTTATATTCCAGCCTGGCTTCCCAAGGGGCTAGGAAAGAGGAGGAGGGGGAAGGCTGTAGGGAGGGAAAAAACCCACAAGGTTTTATTAAAATTCTGTAGCGCCTTTCGGAGGGGGGAGTCATTTTTAAGCTCCTTTCCCACACCCACTTCCCTCGTGAAGACATGAATCAATAAGAACAACGTTTAGTGAGGGCTTATGTTGTGCCAGGCACCAAGCTAGGAATTTAGTTCCACTTAACTTTTACTACTACAGTCTTATCAAATAGCACTTTTTTTTTTTTTAATCAACTGCGCTTTGTGGATAAGGAAGCCAGGGCACAGACAGTGTAACCTAGATAGTGAAAAGGTCAAGCCAGGGTTTGCGCTTTGGCCTTCTGACAACAGCCTCTGGCTTGGTACCGCTAAGCCGCGCCCATCTGGTCGGTCCCGGGATCTGGCTGGATCTGCTTTGCAGTAGAGTGGGGTCATAACGCCTGAAAAGACCAGGACATGACTGTAATTCTTATCACCCATTTTCTCCATGGAGCCAGCATGCAAGAAAATATCAGACTTGGGTGGGAGGCAAGTGGTGGGAGGCATTAAATGGAGCGGAGCCCGCCAGTGTCTCAGGTTTGAACCTAATCAGTCATAGTGGGTCAGATAGCATCCCCCAAAATGTATGTCCACCGGGAACCTCAGAATGTGACCTTATTTGGAAATAGCATCTTTGCAGATACTATTAGTTAATATGAGGTCATACTAGTTTAGGTGGAGTGTCCTTATCAGAAGAGGAGGGGACACACAGAGGTACACACAGAAGCAAAAGCCATGAGAAGACAGAGGCAGGGATCAGAGCAATGTAGCTACAAGCCGGGGAACCCCAAGGATTGCGGGCAACTCCAGAAGCCAGGAGGAGTCATGGAGGGATCCTCCCTCAGGCCTTTGGAGGGAGCACAGTCCTGCTGAGACCTTGAATCCGAACACCTACCTCCAGAACTGTGAGAGAACAAATTTCTACTGTTTTAAACCACCCAGTTTATGGTACTTTGTTACAGCAGCCCTAAAAAATTAATACACAAGTTTAGAAAAAAGAAGGTGTTCCATGTGGTCCAGTTGAGCTTCCAAAGTCATCTATGTAGTTTGGGGCCCAAGCCCCAGCTACTAAAAATGTGCAACTTTGCTTCCTATTGGCCATTATTCCTTGTGCATACCTCTCTCTTAAATTGGTAAATAGTGATCATTTTTTGACTGCCCAGGATCCATTTTCTATTCATGCAGATTTCTCTTGGGGGAATTATCTCTTTTGTGGTGCATGAGATCTGCAGAGAAATTCCTGGGGACTGCCTTCCGCTATAGAAGTCAAAGGAACAGGCCCTGCCTCTGCCTACTCTAAAGTGGCCAGAGAGCAGGCTCACCATATAAGCTCAGTCAATTGGATTTCCTTTTCTGGACTACTGTATAATGAAGGATGAAGAGTGGGAGACATTCAATGCAGGGTGGCATGCTAACAGAAAGATTCCTGCTTGCAGACTGCTGCTGTGGTTCATGCTACAGCCTCCAAAGTTGTCTTGGTTCCTGTCCATATCCAAGTCTTATCCTTTGGCCCAGAACCATTTCCCCTTCTAGCAACACCCAGATTTCCTTTTGGGAAATTACCTTCTGTCGTGTGTGACCGTCTCCTATATGTTAGCTAGAGTTGATTTCTGTTGCTTGCAACCACAAACTCTAACTGATACACTCAAGAGACTGATAGAGAGGGGTAGTTTAGTCTGAGTAGGATTAGGTTTTTGGGGACTCCTGGACAAAAACAAACAAAAAATCCCTAATGCTATAAAAATTTTATTCAAATTCCTTTGATAGGAGTATAAATTGGTATAATCACTTTAAAAGCCTGTTTGACAGTATCCACTAAAACTGAACATATACATAGCCTATGACCTAGCAATTTTAGATGCATATATATTAATATGTATGTACATCTCCAACAGAAATTAATACATATGTTCACCTGAACAAAAATGTTCACATCAGTACCACTCTTAATAGTCCCAAACTGGAACTACCCAAATGTCCATCTATAGAGTGGGTGACTAAATTGTGTTGTATTCATACAATGGCATATTACACAGAAATGAAAATGGCAAACTACAGCTATACTCATTGCTATAAATACATCTCACAAACATAATGTTGAGCAAAAGAAACTAGATTTTAAAAAGTCTATATGATTCTTATTTATATCACTTTTAAAAACAGGTAACATGAATCTCTAGTGTTAAAAGTCAGGATAAGTTTCCCTGGGGGAGAGGGGTCACACTTTGCTAATGGAAACGGACACAAAGGAGGTTCTATGGTGCTGGGAATGTTCTGTTTTTTTATCTCCGTGCTGGTTACATGGGTGGGTTCATTTTACAAAAAATCCACGGAACTGAACACTCCTGGTTCATGTCTTCTCTCTATGCATGCTACACTGAAATAACGTTTACCAAAAAAAAAAATCATATCCAGATTCTTCACACCCTCTGGCCGATTATTGCACTACATTGGTGATGACAGTTAAACTCCCCACTTCCCTTAACCCACTGGGGTCTCCTGGAAACAGAGCAGCTTTGGCTCCTTGGGGGGCACCAGCACAGCAGAGATGAGGAGTGATAGTGCCCCTCCATCAGGCACAACTGCACCCAAAGGAAGCAGCAATGGTACCTTGTACACCAAGGGTGCCCAGAATAAGCAGAAGGGGAGTAAAGTGGCTTATGCCATCAAGTTCTGACTGTTCATATCCATGAACACATATGTGACACCCCGGTGACTTCTATATATGCTTGTTAGGGAAAGATTTAGTAAGAAACCAGGGTCCTGCCTTACAGGTGGGGGGTGAGAGCTGGTAAAATTCTTGTACATGTCACCTGGGGCTGGTCTGGCAATTTAAGGCAAGCACGCACATCAGAGATCTTTGGCAGCGTCATTTCACAAATATTAAAGATGATAATTAAAAAAAAAGAGATTGGTCAGAATAAAACTCACAGCTCCCAATGGGCCAGTTCCTGCAAGGAGGGAAGTATCTAATGTCTTTACACATCTTTCTGCATTTGATTCTCCCAGTATCCCTATGAGATAGGTATGCTAGGGAGAAAAGACCCTGTCATTAAGTTGCAGGGTTCAGCACATTAATTTTAAAGACACACATATTGAAATCAGACAGACCTGAGTTCAAATTCTGACCCTGCTACTTATTAGTTATGTGGTCTCGAATTTGCCCCTTAATTTCACTGAGCTTCAATTTTCTCATCTGTAAAATGGGAACAATAATATTACCTACCCCATTATATGGTTGTAAAGATTAAACAATATAATGAATATGAAATACTTAGCAGAGTGCCCGACATATAGAAAGGCCTCGATAAATCATCAGGCAGCTGTTGCTGCTATTCTTTGTCTTCTTATTATTGATAATCTTATTATTTATTCTAAAGAGAAACTGGGGAACAGTAAGAACGGTATTTATGATTTGTCTTTTGTAAACTTTAAAATGCGGTCTGTTAAGTACAAGGTGCTGTGATGAATTTTTTTGAAGGTGCTTTTATTGTCATGTAACTCCTCAGAATAGTGAAGATATTATCATTTCACACATGCCAGGATATAGTGTTTTAAAACACGGGCCACCTAGCCCCACTGGCTCAGCGTGGCTGGATCCAAATTGTTTCTTTCTGTTAGGATCTTATCTGGACATTAATTCCCAGAGCAGAGGGGAGGGGAGGGGAGGGCATGGCCTGTTTTCCCATAGGTGCAGTCAGTGATAAGAGGAGAATGAAGACCCATAATCAATTCCCATCGAGGAGGCTACAAGGGCACTTGAGATGCAATGGAAAGGTCATTAAGGACACTTTGGGGAAATGCATGGGGTCTCATTATCTTTTCTCTTAAAAATACATAAAATCTGGCAAATTCTCTATTTGTTTTTGAAAAAAAAATCTCTAAGAAAATAGAATGTAACAAGAAGAGGCAACTTGGTGTTTCAATCAACCCATGTGGCCCCATTTAATTTGGAGATTTTTTTTCTCTTTGCTAATATTCCTAACTCTAATGGCTCATTCATAAAGAGTAACCAGAGGTGTAATTATGCAGATATAATACACTTCTTGCATTTCTAAAGTCCAGCATTTCTCAATATGTTCTTTGCATAAGTAACTCAGCAAAATGCTTCCTGAAAACAGGGCTCTAGGGGAAAATAAGTGTGAGGACATTGAATACTATTATGGAGGACATTGAATACTATTATAGAGGACATTTTATTGTTGTCTCCCTAGCTTAATTCTCCCTTCTTCCATATTTCTTTGGGGACTCAGCCTCCCCTACTTTCTGACCCCAGAGTCTGGCTAGAGTGTCATCCCTCCTTCTAAGAGTGGAGCTTGTGGTCTAGACCTCAGCCAGTTAGCAAGGCATATTTCACTTGCCACAGTGATTGGTTCAGGGGTGGGCATGTGACCCAGTCAGAACAAATGAGACACAATGACACTTTCACAAGGGCTGCTGGGAAAAAGGCCAGTCCCCTTTCCCATTGGTTTACATGGTGAGATGTGATAGTGGACCTGTGGCAGCCATCTTGCAGTCATTAGGGGAGAGCCTGCCTGAGCATGGAACCATCAAGAAGAAATAAAATGGGAAAAAAAAACCAAAAAATGGAGGAAAAGCATGTGGCAGCGATGAAAATGAGCCTCTCGGATCTCAATTGACTAATGATCCCAGCGGCTGCTCTCCAAATCTGAATCTGCCACCACATGGTGACCAAGATCACTCTTCCCATGGCTGCTCCCAGCCAGTGACAGAACATAACAGGGACACTAATGCAGGCCCATCTCTACAGGAGACACCCATAGCCACACCAAATCGCAGGGAGGCTGGAGAACATCATGTTTATCCTGGGCAGCACGTGCCCAGCTAAAAACCGTGAGCTCCTGTACTCAAGTGCAAAGGGATACTGTGGACAACCAGAAATCTCTGCCACTGAGCCTTCAGAGTTTTTTCCTGGACATTATCATAGAAGATTCTTCCCTCTGGTTCCCCCTCTGCCTTCATCTAATCACTCCTGCACAGTCTTTCTCTACAGTGCACTTACTCCCCACCCGCCACGCAGCCACCCAAGTTTGAACTTGGTTATCTTGGTTATCTTTCTCCTACTGTTGCAAAAATAGTCTCCTGTCTCTCTGTGGCAAATTCATCCTGGTTAAGCCACCACATAAAGCTTCTTAAACATTGCGTTGTACATATATCCTCCTGTTTCTTTCCATTTAAGCCCATTGTCTGTGGGGGAAAGAGCAACCTCTTTGATCTTGCTCTCTAAACTCTCCCTAACCTGGCCTTTTCTCAAGCACTTGAAGCGCATCCTCACCATGACCTGGCAAACTGGGGCTTCTCTGAGACACAGCTCCGCACCGGTTTCTCTTTTTGTGTCTACTACTGTTGTTCGCCCCAGGTCTTTTTCCTTCTTGGCCTTCTCCTGGACTGTTGGTCTATTGCAGACAAAGAACAGATACTCAGACTAGCTCAAGTCCTTAGTCTAGTGAGTTGCAAGGACACATATGGCACATTGAAGATAAGGATCTGGAGAGAAACCAAGGAAGGTGAACTGCTGAGCTTCATGGAGACCAGAACGGACTTTGGAATTTGGCAAAGCAGGAGGGTTTATTGGTTAAATTGTGAACTTTGGAGTCCAACAGGCTGGGTTTGAGACCTCATTCTTCCACTTGCTAGCTATGTGACCCTGAGCAAATAAATTAAGCTTCTTTTCCACATTCAGAAAATAGGATAAAGGTAAAACCACCTCCATAGGGTGGTTGGGAGGCTAAATGAGATGATGCACATAAGCCACTTAGCCCAAGGCTTAGAAGATAGAAGTCAACACAGGTGGGTGTTGTGTTCAAAGTCCATCCAGGAACCAGACCAGCTAGCCCTGGCCCAGCCCTGGCCCCGGCAACAGCCGCAGTGAGAGCTGAGGGATTCTCACTCCATTCCACGATTCCCACAACTCAATTACTTAGTCTCCATTTCTCTGTGTCTTTGCTAGCTTTTCCTCTCACTATTCACTGATTCTTGCCTCATATTTCAGCTTCAGATCCTTTTGGAATGGCCACTGCTTGTTGCAGCACCTCTTGGACAGAGCATGTCCCCTGAGCAGCCCCTGTTGGCTGTTCCCAACAGCCAGGTGAAGGTCCCACTCTGGTCCCGCCAGCCCTGGTGCACAGGAGAGGAGGTGCTTGGGGTCGGGGGCTGTGGGCATGGAAGGATCGAGCCGCTGGGTATGTGTGTTTTCACAAACACCTGCTCTGCACTCTACTTCTTAAAACGAAGGTGGAAGGAAATGGACTCTGTCTACCACCCGCTCTGTGTCAGACTCTGGGCACGCACACATGATCTTCACTCACTTGGGACCGCATTAGAACTCCCACGCACCATTACTCCATTAAACACAATTCAAAATTATTTCATGACTGCATTGGTATTAAGAATGTAATCTAAGCTGGTTCATTATTACATATTTACTATTTTTATATTTACTTTTTCTTCTGCTGTTATAAGAAATTAAAGTTCCAACATTAACTTGGGCCCCTAACAGTATCTGAGCCCAGGTACCATGTCTACTGGGCCTAATAGAGAAGTAGACCCTGCACCCGCCCATCCAGTAACTATTGATAGTAATATTTATTTAACGTCTACTACGGGCCAGGCACTGCTCTGAGGACAGAGAGGACAGAGATGAGAAAAAGAGAGTCCCTGTTGTCACTAGACTAATTTTCTAGTGTAAGCTCCAGATCACGCTTCAAAATCTCAGAACTACGTCTGGCATTTTCTGAGGCTATTTCCCACTAGTAATTATGCGGAACTGGGATTAAATGGATCCTTCCTTTGTTGCTTTTACACTTGGACTTGGTAGGAAAAGATAAAGTCACCAGACATGCTAATTGAAAGGGCTGCACCTAAACAAAGACAAGGTGCAGTTCTTCTAAGTTTCTGAGAACAATGAGAGGCGCGGTGCACCTCCATCCTGCACGGCCCCTCGCTAGGACAGACCCCTTGGGGAGGCAGCACGGGCAGCAGCCAAACAGCAGTCTCCGGAGTGTTCCGATTCCAGCCTGGGCTCTTCCTGGCTTCGTAGCTTTGGGCAAGTTCTCCTCGCTCCTCCTCAATTTCCTCAAATGTAAAATGTTTCCAGTATGCAGGATTTTTATGAGGATTAAAGGAGAAAACTCATTTGTAGCCTAGTGAGATCTCAAGAAATGTGAGCTATTAATTAATATCAGTGGCTGCTGGAGACTGTGAGACCATCTGCGTCCTGGGACAAAGCGTGGCTCAGTCCATTAGCGATGTCAGCCGAGGACAGCTCCTTTATTCTGTACCTGCTACGCTGAGAGCAGGCTCGAGGGTAAGACCAGAGCCCCAAGGCAATGACAATGTTCACAGTGGCCTCCGTTTGCTGACAGTGCCCTGTGCATGGGGTTCCTTGCTCCTACTTGACTCTCAATTTAATTTAATTTAATTTTCTTAAGTCAATAGTGAGGTAGGCATTATTGTCCCCATTTTACAGCAGAGAACGTGGAGGCCTAGGAAGAAGGTAAGCAGATGGGATGGCAGAGGGGAAGCAGCAGCCAGGGGACTGTCCTCCCTTTTTAGCCAGGGCCGGAGAAGAAAGCAGGCATAAGTGAGACTTCAGGGAAGACGTGGCTTGGTGTTCTCATAAATTAAATCACGTATTTCCCAACTCTGGTGGGCAGGTACTTTGCGGATAAATCACCAACTCCAGGAAAGCAGTTTCTGGATGCTGCCAAAATGGGATCTAGGACTTGTCGGTCACATAATATTTCCCAGACTTGGGAAAAACAGTCAAAGCGCCGTGAACAGTGCTTAACCCTCTCCCCTCTTTCTTTGAGCCAATGAGGCCATTTAGTGTTTGTTTTCACCAAACCTTCTCAGTGGTTTTTGTGGCAGCTGCTGAGGACAATAACAGCAGCAGCCCGTGGAGAGATTTATAGGGGAAGTTCACATCTGCACCTCTCAAAATTGTAAATAAAGACAAAGCTCCCCAAACCACACAATATGTCACTTACAATCTCTGGCCCTGGCCCCTGCCGAGTTCTCCCGAGTTCTCCCGATTCACTCGACACTTCTCTCCACCTGGCCTTTGCTCTCTGTTAATATGTAACCACTCCTGTTTCCCCAGCAGCCCATTCCGACTTTCCTGCCTATGTGGTTTGTTGGATGATCCTCTCCGTGGGATGCTCCTCCCCATCCAGCCGTCCACGTTCTACTCCCCGCTTGGGTATCTTTTCTCCCACAACCCTTCATTTCTTGCTACCTATTGGGGTACAGCCAACCACTCCAGCCTTAGCAGCTTCAAGCACCAATTTGTTACTGCTGTTCACAGTTACTCGAGGTGCTGTGGGTTGACTGAGCGCCGCTAAAAGGTCCTCTCCTGGGGTCTCGGGTGCAGCTGCAGTCAGGTGGCAGCCGGGGCTGCAGTTACCTGAAGGCCCAGCAAAGCTCCTTCACGCACCGCCCGTTGCCTGGCTGAGATGGGTGACACACCTGGCTACTGGGCTGGCATTTCTTTGTCTTCTTGGGATGCCTTTGCATGGCCACGCTGGGCTTCCTCGCCCCACGGTGGTCTCAGTGGAGTCTGGCTTTGTAAGGGACAGCTGGTTTTCCCCAGAGCATGTGTTCCCAGACAACCAGGCAGAAACTGGAAGCCTTTTTATAACCCAGCCTTGGAAGACACATGGGGCCACTTCCACCAAATTCTACTGGTTACACAGGCCCCTCCAGACTCAACACGGGGAGGGTCCACGCAAGGGCATGAATGTCACAAAGTGTGGTCCCTGGGGAGGCCGTCCTCGAAGGCTGGCTCCACACCCTCCCTGTCTTTCCTCCTTCTCTGGCCCCTGCACACCCATACCTAAGCATTTCTCTTCGGGCATTACAGTTGCTTCCTCTCTGTCTCCCGGCCCCGTGGTGAGTGCCATTGTCGGTTTGGCTGGCTATTGTTGAGCCTTCAGTGCCTGGTCTGGTGCCTGGCACTCACTAAACACAACTTCACTTTATAGAATTAAACCACACCGTGCCTCAGCGCTCCCCCAGCCTCCAGGCTCCACTCAGATGGCTGCCCCACCTCCCACCCAGAGAGGAGTACCCAAAACCTGGACCCAGGCCAGGCCCAGCATCCTGCAGACAACACAAAGCCAAGCACTTCTCTTTTTTTCCTCTAGGACGACAAGTTAATTCGGTGCTTGAAAAAGACACCAACTGACAGCCCCACAGATTGAGAAACATATGTCTTCCTCCAGAGGGGCCTTGTGCCTGCAGAAGCACGGGGGGATTCCGAGGAGGGCAGCTGGGCGTGGGCATGCGCAGAGACCCCGCCAGGCGCCTCCACTCTCAGGGGCCAGGCCTGCCCCACCAGAAGGAGCCAAGGTGGGGAGGATGTTTCTTTAACAAAGACATCACCTCCGGGCACAGTCTGACAATCTGCCCGGCTTCAAGCTTCAGTTCTGCCTGAGTTCTTCCAGCTCGGTGAGATTTGGGTTAGCCTGGGGTGGGAGGAAGCGTGAAGAGCTAATACATCTTATCTGGATAATGAAGACGGAGGGGATGAATTCAGAGGAAAGATTATGGGATGAAGTGGAAGAAAAGAGAAGAGAGAGAAAACATCCTCCTTCAATAGGCTACAAGGGAAATAAATGCTCATTAGTTCCTGCCCTTCTTAACCACACTCACTCACCTTTCTCCAAATTACAACCCAAGCCTTCTTTATTAAAAATAATAAATACAACCAGTTACCAATTAATGAGAGCTTACTACAGGCAAGGCACGGTGCTAAACACTTTGTGTATATTATCCTCTTTAACCTGCACCATTCTAGGAGATGGTTGTCTAACCTGTCCCTCCCCATCCCACCACCACCTTGCCATTTTACAGAAGAAGAAACCGAGGTTCAGAGAGGTCAAGTAATTTGGCAAAGATTACGGAGCTCATAAATGGCAGAGCCAAGATTCTTACCCTGGCCTGTCTGCCTCTAAAACCTTGACACTCCTAGTTGGTCTAGCAGCACCAGCAGCAGCTGGAAACACAACCTCAGGCCCCACCTGGGACCTACTGGATCAGAATCTATAGTTGAACAGCATCACCAGGTGACTCTTTTACACAGTGGAGTTTGAGAAAAGCTGTCCTAGAGCTTGAGTGGTCTCAGCCTCTGTCCTCCAGGTAGAAGCACTCCTGAGCCACTGGCTTGGTGCAGAGGTGTTGACTGAGCCCTGGGTGATTGGCTGCTCTTACCCAGCACCTATCAGGAAGAGCACAGGCGATTGACTATTGTGAATGGATCCTGAAGACACAACCACCCCCAGATTGCTACTATCAGGTACAGACATTGGGTTGTCCCATTCTGCAGCCCCTCAAGACAACCCTACCAGTGGAAAAGAACTCTTTTTTTCTTTTTATCTATTTTTCTATTAACATTTAATTTATATGCAGTGAAATGCTCAAATCTTACTTGTGTAACTACCACCCAGATGAAAGTATCAACATTCCCAGCACCCCGGATGGCTCTCTCATACCCTCTCATGATCAGCAGCCCCCAAAATTCACTACTCTGACCTCTACCATCATAGATTCGATTCACCTGTTCTTGAACTTCAAATAAATAGAATCACTCTGAATGTTTTCTTTCGTGCTTATGTAACCATGAGATTCAGCCATGTCATTATGTATTTCAGTATTTCGTTCTCTTCCATGGCTCAGTAGTACTTCATATGTAAATATCCCACATTTACCCATTCTGGTGTTGATGAACATTTGGGTTGTTTCTGGTTTGGGGCTATTATTAATAAAGTTGCTATGAATATTTTTGTACATGAGTTTAGGTGAACACGTGCATTCCTTTCTCTTCGATAAAGTGCACAAGCATGGAATTGCTTTTATTCAGAATATATTAAGTTCTGTTAGCTACTGTCAAACAGATTTCCAAAAAGCTTGTACCAATTTATACTTCTGCCAAAAGTGAGAGTGAGCACTCCTTTTGAAGCCTGACCCATATTTAGCTAGGATTCCATTACTCTTTATCGAGTTGTCCTCTTTTGTAAAGGAGAGAGAAAGATTTGCTCCTAATTTCTTATTCAAGAAATGACAGCATTACGCATCACCTGAAATCGAGATTGTTAAGTACCTGTCTGTCTGACGTCGGACATCGGGTGCAGAGCCCTTTTATGACACACCAGAAAAGACGCTTGGTCCCAACGAGCTGCGACAATTGAAACTTTATAGCTTCTGTTCACGTTAGAAAAGGGCCCCAAAGATGTAATCAACCTTTACAAACATATGGGGCAAATTTCAGGGCAGTGCACGTGGAATTCACGGCACGACTCGCATTAATGATAACCTGAAATAATAGGAGCTCTGGGATACCTTCCGCACGGCGAGCAGAAATTGCACCTCTGAGGTCTTTTTCACATCAGAGGCCGTATATTAACACACGCTCCTCCCTCCCGGGACCCTCCAGTTGACTAGAAAGAGGCAAGACTCGGGTCTCAGAAGTGCGGTCAGGGGCACAAAGCCCACACTAATGGCTCACTGACCCCTGACCAGTCGTTCAGCCTTTCTGCAACTCAATGTCCCTTCCAATAAAACATGTGGCCTGACTTCCAGACGTTTCTCTTTCCCCTCCCTGCCTCTTAGCCTACATTTCCTGTTTCCTCATTCGTTCTTTAAAACTTTTTATTTTAGAATAATTTTAATCGTAGAGAAGAGTTACAGGAATAGAAGAAGGAGCTCCCTTATACCTCTTGCCCAGCTTCACCAATTAACATGTTGCCGTATTTGCTTTATTATTCCGTCTGCCTAAATAAATATCATTTTTTCCTTGAAACATTTAAGAGTCCATTGTAGACATCATACCTCCTTACCCCTAATATTTCAACATGACTTTCCTTTTATTAATAAAAGCAACATTCTCTTATATAAAATAGAATTGTATTTAATATCAATACGATAGTATTATCTAGTCCACAGTCCATATTCAAATGTCACCAGTTGTCACAATAATGTCATTTGTAGTGTTCCTGCTTCTCCCCACCTGGGGCCAGCCCAGGACCATGCATTCTATTTAGTGGACATGTATATATCATGTCTTTTAACCTGAAACTGCTTTAGCCTTTCTTTCTCCTCCACAATACTGACATTTTGAAGAGGGCAGACCAGTGGTTCTATAGGATGCCCTTGGGCTCACCCCTCTACACTCTTACCGTCCTCAGATTTTTGCAAATCCCCAGAAATGAAATGTTTTCTCTCCACCAGGCTTTTGTTCACACGCTCTCCTCCACCTGGAATTCCCTTTCCTCTTTCTTTCACTGGGCAATTTCTTGTCAACCTTCTCTGATACCCTTTCCATGGCCCCCTAAGGCTTGGATAAAAGCCCCTCCTATAGGTGCCGATAACGCGGCAAGCCCAGCCCATCTGAGCATCTGGCAGACTGCACTGCGCTGGCTGTGTGGTGAGGGTCGCTGAGCACCAAGGCCCTCACTTCCGCCCAGTTCAGGCTCCCCCTGCCAAGCGCAACTAGACAAGCTCGGCACACCTGCCCTCTACCCCCGCACCGCCTGCTGCATGCCCAGGGCCCCGCTCTGGCTCAGGGGTAACCTGGGGCGTTGCAGGGCACAGCTCACCGGGCCTGTCAGAGGCAGCGTGGCCAGCCTCACCAGCCAGCACTGGGGAAGCCCCTGTAGACGGCGCAGCACTGCAGATGCCTGCAGATCAACTGCATGCGGTACACGCGATGATCACGGAACAACAGAAACAGCAAGCACATGGCACTTTTGCCGTGTCTAAATTATTTCCATGTGCTACTGCCATGGGGGAGAAAGTGCAGGAGCGCGCACCTGGACCGATGGAAGGCTGGCTCACGCACAGCGGGCTGGCTGCCGCGGGCTGCTGTCGGAGGGCCCAGCGAGGGCCGTCCTCGGGAATACCCAGGTGCACCCTCCCGTGTGGCCTCGGCTTCCTTACAACGTGGTGGCCGGGTTCCCAGGGCGAATGTCCCCAGGGAGAGCGAGAGACAGCCAGGCAGACCGTAGATGCTCTTTAGGATGCAGCTTTCTTTGGAGGCCACACAGCACCCACCCTGCCAGACTCCTTCGGGTCAGGGCAGTCACACGCCCCCACTCCTCTTCGAGGAGAGGGACAGAGACACCCCTCTGGCGGGAGGAGTGGCAGCCACGTGGTGAGAAGAGCCTGTGGGACAGGCTGTGGCATGTTTGGAAGACACAGCTGGCCGCGGCTTGTCGGTGGTGAGGCCGAGGTTTGAACCCACAGGGTCAGGCTCCAGAGCCCGCACTTGTCACCAGCCAGCCGTGTTTGCTCCAGAGCGGGCACGCAGGCTGCTGCTGAGGCCACGGTCTAACGCAACACTGAGCCGGGGACCAGGCCCTTGCACGGCCCCTTCTCTTGTCCACCCGCACTGTTTGACCCCTGCTTCGTGGACATACATCCCAGGGCCCCAAGCCACATTCCAGTCCCTTCCAGAACCCCTCTTTTACTCACATCCTCATCCTTCTCTCTGCTTTCCCAATAGACCTGGAGAACCATTAACACCAGTACCCGAATCACCAGCTCCCAGAAGCCCGGTCAGCTCTCCTTCCTTCAGCCATGCCAGAGCTGAGACGACACGTTTGCCTGCACCAAGTCACGGCTCGTTCCCAGCTAACAGCCTGCGCTCCTCTCATGTCGCGAAGAAAGAAAAGACCTTAAGATAGTGGTTTGCATCTCAAGGCCAGTTGAATAGCCACGTCCTGCAATAGCTCCCTCGCTAGACACTTCGGGGCTTAGTCCAGCCCGTGGCCTCATGACCTGCCACGCCGTAGGTGCTTTATTTATTTTATGAATGAATTAATAAAAAGAGCAAATATGTTTTGAAAGGTTACTCTGTGCCAGGTACTGTCCTAAGTGCTACACAGATATTAACACATTTAACCTGCGCCAGAACTCCACAAGGTGGATCCTGTTATTATCATATCCCCATTTTACAGGCAGAGAACTAGACACAGAAAGATTGAGCAATTTTTCCAAGATCACAGAGGTAGTAACTGGTGGAGTCAACTGAACTATTAGTATTAGCATTAGTATTAGTTCAGTACGTGCACACGTTAGAGCACACTCTGGCAGGGTTCTGACACTTCGGACCCTCAAACTGGCATGTTTTGGGAGGTGGAGGAGAAAATCAAGTTAAATAATGTTTGTGAAAAAAAATTTTTTTTCTCTCTGCTTGGATGAGACATCACCTCAGAGGACAACCTAATTTAAAAAAAAAAAAAAAAAATTCTTTCCAGGGAGGATTACAAGAAAAAGCAGGGTTTTAGGAGCAGGGTAAAGAGAGTCCCAAAATAAACCCTTCACCTACACCATGGCATGGCCTAGGGCCTCCTGCTTCCAGGCTAAGGCTGGGGAGCCCAGGCCAGTAAAGATTTTTGGATAAGAAAAATCCAGACAGGAGATAGCAGAGCTGTAAGAGAGGATTAACTCAGGGACAAAGCAACAAGGAAGGAAAGCAAGCATTAGTCATTAGTAACCAGGCAGCCTTGGCGAAAGTCTACATAAATTGGGCAGCAAAAGGATGAGAAACTTGGAGGCCAAAGGTTGAGTTGCCAGGCCCAGGTGGCGCAGCCCAGCACAGCCTAAGTGAATCAGGAGTGCCCTGACCGCTGAGTACTCTACATTAGGCAAAAGATTTGCCCCCGAAAAGCTGTCTGCAAACCCAACACCAGGAAAGGGAGTCAGAGTATACAGTCATATGTCTCTTGGGGAGGGGGGATGCCTTCTGAGAAATGCATCATTAGGCGATTCCATTGTTGTGCGAACGCCATGGGGTGTACTTGAACCAGCCTGGGTGCTGTAGCCTACTACACACCCAGGCTGTAGGCTGTAGCCTATTGTTCCTTGGCTAGAAACTGGTACAGTGTGGTACTGGACTGAATTCTGTTGGCAACTGTAGCACAATGGTTAAGTATTTGTGTATCTAAAGATCTCTAAACACAGAAGAGGTACAGTAAAAAAAAAAAAAATACAGTGGAAAAGACCAAAACCGGTACATCTGTATAGGGCACTTACTGTGAATGGAGCTTGCAGGACTGGAAATTGCTTTGGGTGAGTCAGCCGGTGAGTGGTGAGTGAACATGAAGACATTGCTGTACACTACGTGTACACTTTATGCATACTGTACACTTAGGATACACCCAAATTATAAACATTTTTTTCCTCTTTCTTTAATACTAAATTAACCTTAGCTTACCATAACTTTTTCACTTTATAAACTTTTTTTTTTTTTTTGAGACAGTCTCTCTCTGTTGCCTGGGCTAGAGTGCCCTGGCATCAGCCTAGCTCCCAGCAACCTCAAATTCCCAGGCTCAGGCAATCCTACTGCCTCAGCCTCCCGAGTAGCTGGGACTACAGGCATGCACCACCATGCCAGGCTAATTTTTTCTATATATATTTTTAGTTGTCCAGATAATTTCTTTCAATTTTTAATAGAGACGGGGTCTCACTCTTGCTCAGGCTGGTCTTGAACTCCTAACCTTGAGTGATCCTCCCGCCTCGGCCTCCCAGAGTGCTAGGATTACAGGCGTGAGCGATCGTGCCTGGCCTATAAACTTTTAATATTTTAAAAACTTCTTGACTCTTTCATAATAACACAGCTTAAAATGCAAATGCATTGTGCAGCTGTAAAAAATATTTTCTTTTTTTGCATCCTTATTCTATACGCTTTTTTCTATTCTTAAAATTTTTTAATTTTTACTTTTAAACATTTTTGTGACAAATGAAGACACAAACGTACACATTGGCCCAGGGCTACACAAGGTCAGGGTCATCAAGACATCACCATGCATAGGAAATTTTCAGCTCCATTGTAATTCAATGCTACTGCCATTGCAAATGCCATCTGTCATTGGCCAAATCGTCTTTAATCCGTGCGTGATTGTATACCCAAAGCTGGCATATTGCTGCATTGGTTTGGATTCTCCCAGAACAGCCCCGGAGACAAGGGTTTGAGTGCAAATGGTTTATTTGGGAGGTGAAAGAGACGTCGGGAACTGGGGAAATGCAACAGGCAAGAGCAGACAGTTAATAAAGGGTGAGTGATCCTCGAGCTACCACTGCAGGCGGCAGAAGCTGACTCCCATGGGGATTTTTGCAGGTACAGGGAGCCTGTAAAAACCATACCCCAAAATTCTCAAAAATAGGGAATTATGTAAATAAATTATAGGCTATGCCCTCAACAGAAAACCATAATGAACAAAATAAATAAATAAATAATTTAATAGAAGCTATTTCCAAGCAATTTTTCCACCCCAAACAAAACTTTTACCTACCTGTTCTTTCTCAGGTTTTTCCATAGTGAACACAGATTACTTGTTGAATAAAAAAGGATAGACATTCCAAAAAAAAGAAATGAAAAAGTCCAACTCTAAAAAGTATTATAGGAGAATTTCTAGATAAAGAAATTCTAAGCCAAATCCTTCTGGAAAACGAAGGCCTCCTCCAATAAAGGCCTCATGGTTCCCTAGTTTATCTTTGGTACAAAAATACAGTTTGAAAGGCGGGGTGGAACACGTCTATATAGACGGCTGCCTCCTAGCCAGACCCACCTCTCTACCTGTTACCTGGGAAAGCCAGGTGTCTGCTGGTGTCTGTGGAATCCAGGCACACATACCTCCTGGCCACCCCTTGTCACCCCAAGATGGGGCACCAGTCCTCAGTGCACCCCAGTCTGTGTGTGGCACCTGAAAAGCCAGGCTGGAGCCATCTGCCCTCCCCTGGCCATCATGCCCGCGGCCCTGGCAGGCTGCAGCCTGCTTGCCCCGGCCTGGCTGAGTGGAAGCTTCTGCTGAGAGATGTGGAAGATCCTGTTGGGCAGGACCAACTGGATGGGCGACCTGCTCATTGTCAGTGGAAGGTGGGGTGGAGGGAGCAGCTTCTCCTCCCTGAAACTACACACCCCAGGGGAGTTTGGGAAAATCCTTGCTCCTCCATCATTCAAGGGCATAGAGTTCCTTCCTGTTGGATGGTGGCCATGATGGCTTTGAATAATCCAGCACAGCCTGGAGGGCCTGAAACCATTTAAAGATCATGATGGGTGAAACTGAAGGATGAACTGTCCTTCCCTGTGCACCAGATACAAAAACTCTCAGCTCCAGGCACGGCAGGAAAGCACGCCAAGTACCTCTTGGCTCTTCTCCCTCCAGCCTAAGGGGACAAACCTCCCTGATGCTCCCCCCATCTTCCATGGCCAGCCCAAACCTATCCTCTCTCTTGTTCACACATATATACATCACTTTTCCCTCCCCAGCAAAACTTTCCATCAAAGTTCACATTTTCTCAGTGCCTGGGGTTCAGCTTGATATTCATGGAAGAAAAAGATCTGATCAACCAATTCAAACTAAGTATTAGTGAGTAAGAACACCTGAATGTATTCAGCCACAGAAATGAATCTCTAACAACTGAATTTTACCATTTGGTTGCACTCCAATAGGCAGAGAGATTTGTTTTATTTTTGTTTTTTTTTTTCCGTTTAATGTCTTCATAGAAAAATTCCAAACCAGACCACTTAGCAACTGGAAACTGATTTCTCAGTTAGAATATAAAAACAACACTGCCAACCAGAATCTTCTGTGGATCTTTCTCTGTGTGTTACTGTCTTCCACTTCCTTTTTACAGACTAGGAAACTGAGACTGCATGGGGATTGGAGGTGCACAGAATGATGAGTGAATGGCCAAAGCCAGAGTCTTCTTACTTCTTGGCACTAGTTCTCTTTCACCAGAAAGCAGGAAGCCCAATTCTATGAGTCACAGAGGGCAGAAGGAGGCAGGGAGAGCCTGACAAGTACTTCTAACTAATTGGTATTCAAATATCTTTTAACCATGGCAACATTTGTTCCAATGAAATCTTTCTGGGAAGTCCAATATATCCCATGGATAAAAGTGAGTTACTCCTGTTGAAGGTGGGAGAGGACAGCCCAAACTTTAATCTTGACCCTACAGTGGCCCCTGAGACCCTTCCATGGAGGCCCTAGGTCTTGAGAAGCAGATTTGGAAAATCACTGCCTGTTGTTGATTGCAGAAATGGGAAAAATGCTTAACAGGTGGAGCCCATTTCTCCCCTCCCAGATTGGGGCTGGTCTTGTGACTTGCTTTGACCAAGAGAATGCAAAGGGAGTGACATCGTGCCAGTTCTCAGTCTAGGTCTCAAGAGACTTTGTGCTCTTCCGCACTTGCTCTCGGGACCCTTCTACCACCGTGTGACCAAGCCCAGGCTGGCCTGCTGAGGGCCCATGTGGCCCCAGCCATCCTAGCTGAGGCCATCATAGGCCAGCCCAGTGGCTGCCCATGCCCATCTGAGACCAGCGCAGCCCAGCACAGCCCGGAAGGACTGTCCACTGATGCTGGCCAAATTGTGCTAATGGTGACTAAATGGTGTTGTTTTAAGCTATTAAGTTTTGGAGTGGTTTGTTATGCAGCAACAACTAACTGATACAGTTCCTTAACAGAAAAAGCTCAAAATGATGCCATAGCCTTCCCTTCAGGTCTCAAAATGTGGGTCAACGGCATAGCTAGGAGCCTCTCCCCAGAACGTGCCCTATCTTCAGGCCTAACCAAAGCCCCCGCCAATCCACCTGTGCCTTAGGCTGTGGTGGGCAAAGGACAGACATGTCCCCATCTGCCCTTATTCTAAACAGAATTACAATCACAGAGGGGGAATAAAACGCCATTACTTGGTTCCAAGAACCTCCATTGAAGACCTCAGTTCAGCATCTACTTGTGTGGCTAAAGGGTTCCCCCCTGTTCCCTACAGGTGCCTCCTCCAGGTTTGCGGCATTCTCAAAGCCTGGGTGGAGGGAGACGGTCTTAAAGGTTAAACCAGGCACATTAAAGCTGCTCGGAAAACACCAAAAAAATGTAAATGCAAATTTTCAGGTACAGCAGGAGAACCCAGCCCCGAGGCCCGGGTCGATCTCGATCTGAGTACCAGGCACGCGCAAAGCTGTCTGCATTTATTTACTTCTAATTGAAAGCCGGCGTGCTGAGGGTTACTCCACCCAGGCGTGAAGCGTAGCCAGCCGTGAAAGATTTCCCAAGACCTCTCCCTCCGCAGAAGCATCCTTCATGTGCTTGAAAGGGAAAATGTCAAGGGGGCACTAAATTAAAACTCAGTTTTGTCTTTGAAAAATAGATTCAATCCTCAGTAGGACTTGGTTGGAGAGACACTAGCATTAGCATAATTTCTCAGTGCATTTTATAGGCCAGTCAGAGGAAAAGGATATTCAGAAAACCTACCAGAATAAAAGGTCTCATGGGGGCCACACGTGCTATTGTTCACAGACAGACACTCTTGGGACTCGTGGTTGACAATGGGGGGTTTTCTCAGTGAAGTTGGCAACAGTCGGTTACCTGGTGGTAGAGACCGTACGGGAAAAATAAGTTGGCTTGCTTTCAAGATCGTCAGCTATATCCAAGTTCATTACTTCACTCCCTCCCTCCTTCCCGTCATTCATTCAACAAATGCTTATCGAGTCGCTGCAACGTGCAAGGCCTGCGTTGGCTACGTGCATACAACCTGCTCGAGGCCTACAGTCGACCAGAAAAGAGAGACTAGCAACAAGTCAAGACAGTCCTCCACCTACGTGGGGGTGCCCTGTGGAAAACCTTCTGTGAACACAAGCCAGATAGATTCAAACTCTGACCCCATTCACCCGGCGCCTATGAGGTAGCAGTGGAAACGTGTGAGCACCCATGTGACTGCCTACTTAGGTTTCTGCCTTTCTTCTTAGGCAGACTTGGTCATCAGCGGACAGAGGTAGAGAACATGGGCATTGGACTGGGGAGGCCGGCAGATGTCCGTCAAAGTGCAAGGTCTGTCTTAGCATTGACGTAGTCTTGGGCGAGATGCCTGACTCTCACAGCCTCAGTTTCCTTACTGCTGAAATGAGGACAACAGCAGCACTAGGGCAGAAACCACCTGCCTCATATTCATTCTTCCTTTTTGCCTTAGGAACAGGACCTTGTCATTACTGAGCACCGCAGTGAGACCAGCTGAAAGCCTACCTTGTGGCTAGGTGTGGCCACCAGAGCAATCTCTGGCCCATGAGATGTAAGCAGAGTTGTCAGGTGGGGCTTCTGGGAAAGTGTTGTAAAGGGAGATTCATTCCGCTGGCACTTAAAAACTTTTTTGGCCTTCCTCCCTTCCCTCATTGTCAGGAATACAGACATAATGGCTGGAGCTACAGCATCCATAATGAACAACGAGGTAACCTTGAAGATAGCACCTCTGTACTAAGAAAGACAAAAGGAGCTTGAGACTCTGATGATCACGGAGCTACTACTAAGCCCACGGCTGCCAAGCTCCAGGCTTCTTTGATGTGTGAGAAGTATTAAGAATCTTTTAAAACCACTGTTATTCCTGATCTCTTTCTAAACATTAAAAGCAATTCCCAATACAAGCAGTCATAAGTGTTACTGTGGTAATTGAACAAGGTCATTCACGCAGAGTGCTCAGCACAGTGCTGGCCCACAGCGAGCTCTTCGAGAGGAAGAGTTCACGCTATCATTACACACATGAAATATTTACACTGTCTTCGTCAGCTCAGGCTGCTATAACAAAGTACCACAGATTGCATGGCTTAAACAGCAGACATTTATCTCTCACAGTTCTGCAGGCTAGGGAGTCCAAGATCAAGGTGCTGGTGTATTCGGCTCCCCAGTGAGAGCTCTTGTCCTGGCTTGCAGATGGCCACCTCCACTGTGTGCTCACGTGGTGAAGAGAAAGAGAGCTCTGTCCCTCTTCCTCTTCTTATAAGGACACTAATCCCATCATGGGAGCCCACGGTCCTGACCTCATCTAAACCTAATTACCTCCCCAAATCCCCACCTCCAAATATCATCACTTTGGGGATTAAGGCTGCAACATATAAACTTGAGGGGAACACAAACATTCAGTCTACAACATACCTACTATGAGGGTACATTTGAGTTTGCTTAAGTTAGATTAGCACAATAGGGAATCTCCTGGGTTACAGTTAAGTCCTTAGGGTTATGAGAAGGGAATATAGAATACTGGGGGGCTGGGAGTCTGATGCAGTGTCTGGGGATTGGAGATTGTGCCCTTACTCCATTCCTTCCGGCTGCACTCGGGTGGAAGGGTCATGCATTCATCAAAGCTGCTCCTAATTCACGAGAGTAAAACCACAGCATCTGATTAAGAAAAGAAGACCTCGAACGATGAAATTGATGGTCAAACCACACATCCATCATGAATGTGATTGTCTGCTTTATAGATGACAAAATAACAACAGCAGGAGACTGTATTGAGTGTGTGCCAGGCGCTGTCCCGGGTCTTGCCGAGGGGGTGAATCCGTCAGCAGCCAGCAGAAGCGGAGGGCCATGCTCAAATGGGGAGCTCTGAGCAGAGTTCAACAGAGCGCCCACTTGCAAAGGTGTGGGCAGGGTGTAGAGAAACCACAGGGACAGTGCAGTGCCCTGGGGGCCAGGGACAGTGGAGCTGTCAGCCCCCGGGCCTGAAGCAACAGGGAGACAGAGCAGGTGCCAGGTCCTATGAAGAGGGCTGCCCAGCAGGGGCTTGGGCCCTTGGTGACAGGACACAGTCCGCTCACGCTGACCCCACGGGAGTGAGCCTGACCTGACTCCTCTCCTGCCCCAGCCTCGTGTTTCCTGCGGGCGGAGACCCTCCAGAACCAGAGAGCAGTGGAGCCTGAGACCACAACCCTCTCAGGTCAGCCTCCCAGACACAGAGCGGGCTCAGGAGGGTGCAGAGTGACTCTGGAGGGGCACTGGGCTGTGTCCATTTCATCTTCAATAACCATCTCGTGAGCTAGGTACTGCTATTACCCCCATTTTACAAATGAGAAAACTGAGGCCCAGAGAGAGCCATTAAACCATCATTCATTCATTCATTTATAGAGACAGGGTCTCACTCTGTCACCTGGGCTTGAGTGCAGTAGCGCAGTCACAGCTCACCGCAACCTCGAACGCCTGGACTCAAGCGATCCTCCTGCGTCAGCCTCCCAAGTAGCTGGGACTACACATGCATGTCCCCGTGCCATTTACATATTTAAAATATAAAATTTTGTAAAGAAGTACTGCTTGGATCCTCTAAAATGAGACGGTGAATGCCTGGTACCCAAACTATTTAAAATAAGCTATTTCTGTGGAGTCCTAAACGCAAGTCTCTATCAGAGTTGCCAGACATGACAGCTCATGCCCCCATAGGGTGCACACTCTGATTATCTCTGTTTTACCCTTGAAGAAGCAGAGGCTTAATGAGGTTGAACTAGGTGACTTCTCGGATCCTTTCAAATCAAGATAGTCTCTAATTCAGCGACTACTTAAACCATTACCGTTGATGTATAAAAACAAAACCATAAAAAGCCCCTGCCACCACCAACAAAAATTAGTGCTGAAATAACAAGACTCTTTCCATTGAAATATACCACTGCAGTAAATCCTTCCACTGAGTGACGCTAATGTGGTTGACAATAGTGAGAACAGCACAAACAATTGAAAATCCGGCAGCCATATTCTGCCCCTCCCAACTGCATTCCTGGTCCTCATGCCAGAAATTCTCGCTCTCATTCCTCCTTTGCATTCTAAGACCAAAGTTTCTAGGGCAAAAAGAAAAAACTTGTCCTGGAGCAATGACATCTCGCAGTGTCGGCCACAGCATATCAGGGATTCTGTTGATATAAGCCACAGGAAATCCAACTCAAATTGACCGAAGCTAAAAAGGCAACTTACTGGCTCGTGACCTAGGATAAGGCTGGCTTCAGGTATCAGTTGATTCAGGGTTGAAAGGATGTCACCATGAACCAGCTTCCTGCTCTGAGTGTTGACTCTGCTTCCTTGGTGTTGGTGCCATTCTAAGCCGCAAGTAGTTGCAAAGTAGCTGCCAACAGCTCCTTGGACCACACCCCGGCCAGCATCAGATCCAGCAGAAAAGCAGAATTCTACTTCTTCAGTAAATTAAAATAAAAATCCTAGAATGGAGTCTCTTGGGCCCTGATTGGCATGGCATGGATCAGATGGCCACTGCGGTCAAGGGAATGTGGTATTCCAAACGTCAGGAGGTTGACCCTCTTCTCCACCACACGGACTGAGACTGGAAAGAGAATGATCCCATAGAAGCATCAGAGCTGTTGCCAAAAGAACAGGGAAAGGATGTTGGGGAGAAAAACAGCCCATGTCTACCACAGTCATCAATACCATATCAATAGTCATCAGTACCAGAAATATACACTGGGCAACTTCTGCAGCCCACAAACTGGCTGCAGAAATCCCAAAGTATTCCAAGCCACAGAAGGATTTGGGGACATGTCCGTAATCTCCTCTCTGCACCCTCCCCCAGCTGTTCCCACCCATCTCAACCTTTTTCCTAACTTGAAGAAGGGGTCGCAAAGGTGAGACACATGCCTCCCAACACAATCACCCTCAATTTTCCACTCAGTTCCTGGGGAATTCCTCCCCTGTCCCTCAAGTCTGGGCTTGAATGTCACCTTCTCCCTGAAGCCATCCCTAATAAAATCCACACCTCCCCACTTCCCCAAGAGTCAGATGTCCCTCAAAATATGTACTCACAATATTTTGCACACAGATAGTACTGAAAGTCTTTACACACCATCCCTCATATTCTGCACTCGCACACACTCACGCCTAACCAGATTAGACGCTGTCTGAGGGCAGAGGTTTGCTTTTGTTCGTCTCTGGGCCCCTAGTAGGCAACATAACATCTGGGATGGTATTCAGAAATGTTGAATGAATGAATAAACGAACGAATGAAAACTTTCTACAGCTCTTTTACTATCAAACAAAAATCACAGCATTCATTAGGACATTTAGTCAATCAGCAGTATTTAGTAAATGCCTATTGTATATATGAGTACAAGCAAATTGTTGAAAATAAAATTAAATTGGTAAAGAGAAAAGTAATAGTGTGCATGTTCTGCTTGTTTTTTTTTGTTTTTGTTTTTGTTTTTTTTTTTTGAGACAGAGTCTCACTCTGTTGCCCAGGCTAGAGTGCTGTGGCGTCAGCCTAGCTCACAGCAACCTCAAACTCCTGGGCTCAAGCGATGCTACTGCCTCAGCCTCCCGAGTAGCTGGGACTACAGACATGCGCCACCATGCCCGGCTAATTTTTCTATATATATACATTTTAGCTGTCCATATATTTTCTTTCTATTTTTAGTAGAGACGGGGTCTCACTCTTGCTGAGGCTGGTCTCAAACTCCTGACCTCAAGCGATCCTCCCACCTCGGCCTCCCAGAGTGCTAGGATTACAGGTGTGAGCCACCGCGCCCAGCCTCTGCTTGTTTTAAAAACAGAAAAGCCCTGAAATAGAGAGAATGTGCATTGCATGTGCATTCCTGTGAGGGAGCTGTACCACCAGGGAGGGCAAAGAGGGCCACAGTGACATCAGGGGAGGGAACGTATTGCTCTTGCTCCCACAGGGCAAGTGCCCACATGGTCCAGGGACCCACCAGTGAGTTGTGAAAGCACAGTGAAGAGACAGAGTCCTGGGCTCGAGTCTGGACTTTGCACCTTCCAATGGGATCACAGTGAGGTTATTCAACCTCTCTGAGCCCTCATTTCTTATTTGGAAAATGGGTACAACCACCCCATAAGCTGAGCAGGTTGTTCAAGCCTCTACCGACCTGCCATGCTTGACCCCTCCCTTCTTTCCTGCCGCACCTGCCATCTGTCAGCAAGCCCACCTGTTAAAACATGCCTAGAATCCTACCTCCCTGCTGACACATCCATCTGAGCCACTAAGACAAGAACCCCTTGGTGGCCAAAAGTCCTCAGTTCCTGAGACTCCATTAGCGAGCGGAGGGGTGAGGACAGCAGGCCCCACCTCAAGCAGTTGCCTGCGTCTGTCAGCGCCTGAGTTGGGATGGGCAGGGAGACCCCTACCCTGAGGTCAGCGTCAGTTTCCTTCCTCCCTTTCCCTGTCTTGGCCCCTCCAGCCTCTTCCTTCCCCAGCCCCCAGGGCAATGGCATGAACTTGGAGTAGGGTCCTGGCCTCTCCCCGCTAAACTCCAGGGCTTCCCCGTGGCCCCAGCCCTCCGTGCCGGCCCAGCTTCCTGTCCGGTGTCTCTCCACCCCCCACGTGTCCATTCCCTGGGCTCCCTGCCTGCGCCTGAGGTGCTCTGCTCTTGGACTTGCCCCTGCTGTTCCCTCTCCAGCAGAGCCCTGCTCCTGCATCCCTGCAGCTGAACCCTTGGTGTCACGCACATCTCCGCTGGGTGAGGC
This sequence comes from Lemur catta, assembly GCF_020740605.2. Classification (NCBI taxonomy): domain Eukaryota; kingdom Metazoa; phylum Chordata; class Mammalia; order Primates; family Lemuridae; genus Lemur; species Lemur catta. Next base: position 19,773,515 of record NC_059145.1, on the reverse strand, counting down.
CTTCCCTGACAAGCCATCTAAGTCAAACAGAGCTCCAGCTCTCTGGCACCTTACTCTTTGAATTTCTTCATAACACTGATTTCTTCAAACCATCTTATTCGTTTGCTTCATTGCACATAAACTAGAACGTAAGCTCCACAAAGGCAGGGACAGGGTTTGCCTTATTCACCACTGTGTCCCCAGACCCTAGAACACTGCCTCATGCATAATGAATGCTTGGTAAATACTTGATGAATGAAAGAAGGAAGCAAAGAAAGGAGGGAGGGAGGGAGAGCAGAAGGGTGACTATGAAGATGCAACGAGCATTCACATAAATCAATGAGCATGATGCCTGGCCCTTAGGAAGTACTTGATACATGGGATTATTATTCAGTTACTAGGATAGCAGAGTGGGCAGAACACACACGCATACACACACGCACACACACACGTGTGCACACACATGCACACACACACGCATACACACACACACACACGAAAGGAAAGCAAAGGCAGTGACCCCGCTTTGCCTGGATTCACCCGGCTTCTGAAGAGAATATTCGAGGCCCCCGACTAAGCAACACTCCCCTCGGCTCCCCTGGATCTGAGGCTCGAACCCGGTTCAGACCCTGAGGGTTTGGAGTTCATTTGCTTTTGGCAAACCGTCAGCTTTTCTTTTCTAAGGGAAAACATAAAATACGAAAAGACACTCACATAACATCTTGGAGATCAAATGGCTCTTGGAAAACTGCATTTTGATGAGCGCAGGAATCAGAACCATATGGATTAAATTCTCCTTAGATCTCCCGGGGGGACGGGCTGGGGAGCGGGTGAGGGCAGGGGCGGAGGCAGAGCCCAGCGCTGATTTTCACCAACCCAAAGAAGGCCTGGAAGGATGGGCTGAGGTGTCCCAGGCCCTTCAAAGCGGTTTGCTGATCACACTCCAGCTGGCTCAACAGAGAGGGAAACAGGAACTTTTTAAAACAAAAAAACATCACCCATTTCTTTTCTTCTGATTTCCCTGCTCCCATCAGGCTGAGAGGCCGGGGCCTGTTAGTGACCAGCCAAAAGGTGGTGGATTGACATTAAGTTTGCGTGATTTATCCCAGAACGCAACCTCCGAGTTTCTCCCTGGGGAAAGGGCCTGAGGTGTCTGCTGAAGCCGAGTATTTGCAATCAGGTACTTAGGTGAGTGGTGTTGCTTTTTCTTAACCCGTGCTCCTGTCGACATTCTGCTGACTGGCGACTTGCAGAAGGTGGACTAGAGGAGACGGGATAAAGCATGATTCAGGCTGTCATTTGCTGTGACAGGACACCAGGAGGAACAAGCACTTCCAACTTTTTTTTTTTTTTTTTTTTTTTTTATCTAAAACCAGAGAAAACTCAGCAGCTGTTTCCTCTGTTCTTCTCACCCTGATCTCCTGGGAGCTAGTGACACTACAGGCCACCAGCCTGTGCGGCATAGTGAATGTAGATGGTGATTACGGAGCACTTACGTACCAGGCCCTGGACATCATCTCATTTCCTCCTCCCAAACCACTTCAAGGGAGTTGCTATTATTCTCATTTTACAAACAAGGAAACTGAAGCACAGAGAGGTTAAGCAGCTTAACCAAGGTCACACAGCTAGTAGTTGCCAGAGCTGGGATTTTTCGAACCAAAGGTTTTGGCGATGGCAGAGCCTGTCCTCCTAGCTGTCATTTCCCTCAAAAATATATCCTGTGCTTTTGGAATTTATGCCTTTGCTTTTGCTGTTCCATGCATCTAAAAAGCCTTTCTCTCTCTTCCTACATTTCTTCCGGACACCCGACGAAAATCTTTCCCACCCTCCAAATCAGGTTTCCTATGTCCACAAAGACTTTTTGGTAACCCCCAAGTCAGCTGGGACTTCTGCCTCGTCTGAACTCCGAAACGCCTTGTGCCACTCTGGGGCTGTCCAGCCCATTCTACGTGATAAAAGCGGCTCCCCGTCGGGAGCCCCAGCTTTGAATGAGACAAACCTGCATTTAATCCCCTGCTGGGACACTACAGATTCACAAACCACTCCAAGATTGCTCATCCGCGGAAGTGGGAAGAAGGAAACAAGCCGGCGTGAGCAAGCTAACGCAAGGCACAGAGTTGCAATCCACTTCGCCTGCTGCTTTCTAGTTATTCAGCCACTTGTTTGAGCTCCTTCACCTGCCCGTAAATTCTCCCAGGAAACGTAAGAGTCAGTGATTCAGGCAGTGATTGGATTAGGCGTTTCACTAACTGAATTTAGAGAGGAAGAGAGGAGAGGGGCTGGCGGGTGAGCAGCTGGCAGCGAGGCTCGGAGGGAACACAGGCAGCCAGTGGGGCTGAGCGCTTGCCGCGTGGCGGGCTTCCCAGCGCGAATCCACTGCTATTCAACCTCACAACCACCCTGGGAGGTAAGGGCTGTCATCACCCCCATTTTACAGTCGAAGGAACTGAGGCCCTCGGAGGTTGAGTGACTCACTCAAAGCCATGCATTGGGTAAGTGCAGAGTCAGCAGTAAAACCCAGACATTCTGGGGCCCAGGTTCAAGGTCTTACCTACTAAACTATTAATAGATTATGGCCCCTCAGTGAGGGGATTTTAAAGCTTTCAAGTCTTATGGCAATAAAACAAAAAGTACCCAGTCTGGATTGGTGGGGTTTTGACAGGCACAAATGTTGGGTCCAGGTCACCGGCACTTTCCTGGGAGTTTATTGCATTGGGGAAGTGGTGGGGACTCCCCCAGGAAGCCATGGGGACTTTGTGGTCACACATAGACTTGATAATAAAACAAGCAAAATGCTGATTAAGGTAGGGAGGCTTCAGGCGGGATCTGTTTATATATTTTATCATGACTGTACGTATTTTCCTTTTTTTTTTTTTTTAAGTGCTTGATTTTACACATACCTCAAGGTAAGGTTAAGCAAATAAATCCAAGACTAGGGAAAACTTCAGAGGCCAATATGATGGTGAAACAGCTAAATTAGTCCCCCAAAGGTGAGGGATCAAGGAAGTCTTCCAGGAGGAGGGGGCAGCTAAGCTGAGACCAAAGAGTGAGTCAGAGTTGGCTTACTAAGGAAGATACTCTGGGTAGGTTCACTCAATAGCCATTTCCAAACCTTTGCTCCCTTGTTGTCCCCCACTGTGGAAGCTCGACGGGCTGAATAGCTTCCCAGCCTTTCTTGAAGCTAGAGGTGTCCGTGTGACCAAGTTCAGCCACGGTAACTCCAACAGAAGTCTGCTGGAGGTGTTTCTGGGGGAAAAAATTTACTTTTCTCATGAAAGAGACAAATGACTGGCTTAGTCCTTTCCCACTGTTCCTCCCTTGAATGTGTATGTAATACCTGGAGCCGCAGCAGCCATCTTCTGACCATAAGGCAAAAAGGTTGAGACAAAACAAAATGGCACAGAAACAGCCCTGGCATTGTTATGCTGCTGAAGCAATGCTAGTCATTTCTTGTTATGAGAGATGGGAGATGAGCTCCTATTTGAGTTACTCTAAGTTCAGGATTTTTTCCATGACTTGCAATCAAAAACATTTCTAACTCATACACTAGGCAAAATGGGAAATATAGTTAGGGAGAAAGATGAGCTCACGTGTTATAGGCACACTGCCAATATGTGCAAAAAACCTAGAGGGGAGACAGACAGTGGCATATTTGAAGAAAAGAGAACCACTGTCACAGAGGCATGTGTTGCTGGTGCTGCTGGCAGGCCGTGGGTGCTGGCTGTGGTGGGCAACGAGACTGACAGTTACACGGGGGCCATGTCATGCAGGGCTTGTACATCTTTTAAGTTTAGAATTTGGACATTATACCAATGGGGCACCATGGAAAGTGCTGTGTGTGTGTGTGTGTGTGTGTGTGTATAATCAAGGGCGTGACTGGGATAAAGTCCTTCAAAGACCCTTCTGGCCTGAGTTTATTCATTCAGTAAATACCACATGAGCATGGGGAAATAAATTGGTACAACCACTTTGGAAAATGTTTTAAAGTATCTCCTAATACTAAACATCCACTATCCTACAACCCAAGATCCCACTGCCAAGCACACACCTACATGAAAGGAACGCACATGTCCACCAAAAGACGAGCCCGAGAATGTGCATAACAGCTTTGTTCATATTAGCCCAGAACAGGAAACACCCAAAGGCCCATCAAGTCCAGAAGGCTTAACTGTGGGCATCCTCCTCCAACAGAACGCCATGCGACAATAAAGAAAAAGGATGAGTCGCTGCCCCGTGCAACAAGAGTGAAAATCCCAGGCCTCATGGTAAGCCAATGACACCTACCGAGAAGAGTTCACATTCCTGTGATTTGGGTGCTCCAAGAAGCAGATGCCAAGATGAAACGTCGGAGAGGCATATCAAGTGGAACACGGGTGAGGGATAATATGGAGGTAGCCTGGAAAGGCTGGGAACTGTCAGACTGCGATGCAGGTCGGCCCCTTGTGAGAGGGAAGGAAGGAAGGGTGGTTGGGAATGTCTAGACGACTGTGCAGTTCTAAGGAAGGTTGGCAAGGCCCGTGGGAGTCTTTGAGCCAAAATGCCCATCGGAGGAGTTCCCGTCTCCCAGGAGTAGGCCTGCACTAGCATCCCTGCTACCCCCGTCTTTCCTGCAGGGAGGAGCAACCTGCGGGAAAGATGTCCTCGCACACATGTGCTGATGGATTTCACAGCCCAGCAGAATTGGCTATCGGTCCATCTCCATGGTCGGAAATCTGAGAGATGCATTTTCATGGCCACCACGACAGCAAACAATTCCATATACAAAGGTCAGGAACAGGCAAAACCAATGTAATGCAATGTGATAAAATCAGAACGGTGGCTACTTCCGAACGGGGTATGGTTGGGGGTTTAACACAGAGAGGGCAGGAGGAAGCCCTCTGGGGTGGCTGGAAATGTTCAATATTTGATGCGGGTGGTGACTGCATGGGTAAAAGTCTTTTGAGATGTCACCTAAGGTTTGCACACCTTGTGTACCTCCATAGCAAAAATTAAGAGAAAGTGTTTACCGAGAGTGTGCTCTATGTCAAATGCTGTGCTCAGCCCTGGGCACACAGGGGTGAGGGACGCAGTCAGGGACACTATCCTTGAGGGGCATGCAGCAAGGAGAATAATCTAGAATCCAAGGAGACCCATGAGGAAGCTGGCGCACAGCACCACTGCTGAGCAGGGCAGAGCCCACACACCCCGGCATAAGAGACTCTCTGCAGTCAAGCCCAAGAAACATTTCTTTAAAAACTCTTAAAAAGAGAGTAAAGCAAAATGACTGATTTGCAAGAAACGGGAACCAGAGATATGAAAGCAAGTCAGGAAGCATCGGAACTGCTTACCAAAGGAAAATGTTTTCGGAGAGATCAGTTACAGCGAAATTCAGTGTGAGCCTTCACTGCCTGCCGGGACCTCAGGGGGCCCTGCGCCCTGGGAATTGCATCTTTCCTGGAGTCAGGCTCATTTCCCTCTGCCCGGCAACCAGTTTCATTTGGTTTACAGGGATCCACTGGGAAATTATGTCTGCTATTTTTCAAAGCCAGAAAGGGACTTCACACCTTTGTGAGGACTGCTGCAAGGCAGGTAAGAGAATGCAGCCTCTCTCAGGGGAGGGAGTGCCAATCAGGGCCAATTAGAACTAAATTGACCTGTCATTTCGCAGAAATGCAAAACAGAACGCACCCTACCCTGGAAAACTCAGGATTGCTCCTGTGAGTTCATTTGCCCAGAGAAAGTTCTCTGTGGGAAAAGTGCTGGTATTGATCGTCCCTGAAAAAAGATCAAAAAAAGCAGCAAACTCATCCCAAATGGCTCTTGTGTTTTTCTATTGCTTTTAATATCGCTACTTAATTTACAACCATTTTCAACTTGAGACTATGATGTTGACTGTCAGGCTGTGAAACAAACATGTAAATATATATATATTTCAAACCTGCATGCTCTCAAAATGTGAGTTCTGTGCAGCTTTCCAGAAGGAAGAATTATAAATAGAACATTTTACACTTGTCTAACTTTTCCTAGGGTTTTTTTTTTCCTTTGAACTGTCCTCTCTTTTCAGTCTGTGATAAATGCACAAAAAAAAAAGTATTTATCTAATAATTTGCTGTGTCGAGATGGCAGCATAATTGAGTCCCTCAAGTCAAGTGCTTTAGGAAAATTTCTATCAGGTGTCATCATGCTCTCTGGCCTCAGCTTTATTTAAACTCACTGGATCAATTTGAATCAATTTGACATGTACACACTTCAGGGCATGGTTAGTTTCAAATCAATTAAGTTCCTTATGACTTTATGATTAAGAACCAAGGTTATAAAACATTAATATAAAAATCACAAATTGTAAAGTGAAAAGTAAAATCTCCACCTAAGGTTTCGTAAAGATCACCGGAGTCATTATGTAAGCTTCATTAAACAAACAAGGTAAGAGTAATTAGGTGGTAAATTAAGTACAGTGGTTTCAAAAGGCTTTAATTGAGACGGACCAAACAGTTTAATGAAAATAAGGAAGCCAGGGTCCAGCAAGGCCCTTGGCAGGATTCGAATCTGAAGGGAACCTCTCAGAAGCCTGGCAGAAGTCTCCTTATAGCAGAAACACCAGGACCCTGTGAGAGGCAGAGAGTGGGGTCCAGAGCTCGGCCGACCAGCCCTCCTCCACTGAGAACAAGAGAAGGACCCTCTCTTGGCTGGAGCCAGCAGGCACCCACGTGAAACCATTTTTAGGATAGCAATGAAATGTGATCCCTGCCTTCTAGAGTTACATGGAATTTTCTTCTCATGGTTTTGGAGCCCAGGGAAGGGCAGTAAGGGGGAAGGGAGCAAATTAGCATTTATATTAAAATAATGTAATTGTTTATTTTTAATTATTATGGGTACATAATAGTTGTATATCTTTATAGGGTACATGTGATGTTTTGATACAGGCATACAACGTGTGTTAATCAAATCAGGGTAATTGGGGTATCCACCACCTCAAATATTTATCATTTCTTTGAGTTAGGAACATTCCAAATCCATTCTTTTAGTTATTTTAAAGTATATCATAACTTACTGTGGACTATAGTCACTTTGTTGTGCTATCAAATATTGTTCTGATATTTGAGGAGAGAGGAGGGGAGATGTAGCCACAGGGTCAAAGAAGGAATAACTAGTGAGGCAGGAAGAAAACCAACAGTCTATGGGGTTGCAGAAATTAGGGGAATAAAGTCACTAGAGGAGGAGGGGGGAATCAAATGCAGCCAAATAAGATAATGACAGACATGACCATTGGTTCAGACCAATGACACAGATGTCAACACAGAGGTGAGCCATGAGAGGAACCATCCAGGAAGATTATACATTTCAGAAGATAGCAGCATGGAACCCATCTCTCCCTAATCAATGCCAGGAACTCCCTAAATCTTTGATCAATGCAGGGAAGGAAAGAAAATAAAAGGATCCTGAATCGATTGAGTTTAAACTGAAAAAGAGGGAGTTTTCTCACAGATGTCATCAGGAAGAATGAGGGCTCAAAGGGAAATATATAGAAATGAGTTATAGGAATGGGGAACAGAAATAGAAAGTATGTTAAATTTGCTATGCAACTTGAATACGTGCCTCAAAAATATTGTACCTGCTGCTTCAGTATCCAAACCCTCCGAGGAGAAGGATTGGCCTTGGCCTTGATAGGCCTACAGCAGTGGTACTCCACTGGGGTGATACCCCCCCCGCCCCGGGGACATTTGGTTATGTCTGTGGACATATGGGATTGTCACAACAGGGGGAGGGTGCTACTAGCATCTAATGGGTAGATGCTAAACATCCTACAATGCACAGGACAGCACCCACAACAAAGAATTATCTGGCCCAAAATGCCAATAGTGCCCAGGTGGAGAAACTTCGGTCTATAGGAAGCTTCGGGTGACTAGAAAGAAATTAACCTATCATAAGGCACTAGGAAAGAAAACCAGGAGCCTGGCCTCCCTCCTCCCTAGCTAACCACCTCCAGCTTGGATCATCCTGTCGACCAGAAGGTAGAGTTAGCAAAGGGCGGGGGACTTGGTTCACCGTCTTCCCGATCATCTAGCTGTGCTCTCTCAGGGGTAACAGCCTGTACCCAAAGCCCCACAGACCTCTCACCCAGCACGAGAAGAACCTATGACCAGCCCAGTCACAGGACTGGCTCCAAAGCTTTCGGATATAAAGAACCCTTTTTAATGTCAAGGACTTTCACAGACCTTTCTTTGCACCTTAGTAGTTGCACCGTTAGCTTCTGTTAGCTGAAGGAGTAAGCAGAAGCTACCATATTTCCAGTACCACCTTAAAAGAATTCTGAAAGAATTCTTCTTCTTGGTAGCACTACACCTAACGTAATGGGATGGTGTTAATGACTGAGTGGAATGTTTCCTGTTGTTGTGAAATTTCTGCTGAGGCCAATTAAATTAATTAATTAAAGCTGAGGGCAAAGGATATTAATGCCCATCTTCCGAGTTCAGAGAGCTGACTTTTGAGAGTCCAAAGTACCAGCCACCTCCCCTCAAGGCTTTCTTAGAGGTGACAGTGTAGGAGAATCACCACCCCCACGATCACGACGACCATCGTCACCACCACGGCCACCACTATCACTGCCATCGTCATTATCACCGTCTTCAATATCTCCACCGTCCCCTCCACCACCATCTCCACGCCGTCCCCACTGTGGAAGAGGAAGTTGCATTTTGGAGTAGAGGAGCACGTATGAAGAGAAGCCCTTTCCTTGCCTCTTTTCCCCTCGATAAGGAAGTGTGTTCCCACCTCCAAAGACAGGGGAGAGAGACCCAGAGAGAACCCCCTGGTGGCTAGGGCCACCTGCGGGTAAGGGTGATTGGAATTTCATTTCCTAAATGGAGGACCTACTGACTTTCCTCCGTGTGACCAGAAAGAGGGTGATAGAATTGGGCTAGGATGGCATAGTGCGGTCTACCAGAGAGTCCCTAGTTCACTCTAAGTCCCTACTTCCTAAGAAGTGTACAAGTTGAAGTTCATACATGCCCAGAGGCCCAAAAGTTAGGCACAGAAGGTAGAAAAGCAAAGATGCTTTATGCTCACACAGAGGATTAGGGTGGAGTCAGCTGGAAGGTATGGCCAGATCTAGGAAGGAACCAACAATGGCTGGGAGGTGAGCTCCATGCAAGCTAACCACATGAAGCCCACAGAATCCAGTGGCTCTGGGCAGCCAGAGAGAAGTCTACAACCTCAGCAGCAGGTCCAGACAGGAGATGTTGGGGTGTTTCCTCTCCTTTCTGCTGGCCCCCAGCCTCAAGAAGCCAACAAAAGGAGGAGAGAGAGAGGGCCAAGGGTATGAGAGAACATCCTCACTTCCCCTCCAGGCCCCCAGAGTCATTGTTCATGCCTACGCCAGGGCAGGTGCAGGAAAAGAGCTTCCAATCCAATATGAGGCTGAAGTTTTAAAACAACCAGGAGAGAGCCTAAAAAAACTAAAGTGATGGCTTTAGAAAAGGAACCGGTAAATCCAGCTGAACCACTGCCAAGGGTGTTTCCCAGTGGAAAACGCTACTGTAGCTGGGTTGGGGGGAATTATTGGAAATAATAAAACCATTTCTTATGTATCCCACCAATGAATTAAGACAAGTAGGTTACAATGTAGTAAGGAGCTGTCCTGGGCCAGGCACCCGGCTGGGCGTTTTATATGCATTGCTTCCTCTCACACTTACACCACACCCTGTTTGGTGGGCACAGTTAGTTCTCTCATCCCTATTTTGCTGATTAGAAATTAAGGCTCACCCCAAGGCCACTTAGCAACTAACTGACAGTTAGGACTCAAACCCAGGTTACTTTGACTTGAAAATCTAACATTCCGACCGGGGCCCTGATTCCTTTAGAATACCTTATTACTCACAGCAATAGAAACCGCATCACACTGGCATGCATGTAGAATCACAGGCTGCAAACTCAACCATCAATGAACCTTCCTCCTTTGCTTTTTTTTTTTTTTTTTTTTGACAATTGAAATGAATTTCTTTATTAGGTCCCTGATTCCAGGGATGGCAGAAACAAAATCACTCTCATCTAAGAGTTTCCCTGACTCTCACCAAGGTCAAGTCCAAGTTCTAAAGGCCTCAGGAGTGCCGAGGCACAGGAGGTATTGGTGGCTGCAGCCTGCTTGCGGCTCCCGGGCTGCATTCGTGCTCTCCCTTCCACAATGCGTCCCGTCTGCCTGCACTCCCTGGTCCGCCATCTCAGCCAACTGCTCCATGCCAAGGCGGGCACGGGAACTCTGTGGTCTTCCCTCATCTAGCCAGGCAATGGCTAAGCACCCAGGCTCTGGAACCAGATTAGTTATGCGACTCTGAGAAAGTTACTTAACCGGTTTGTGCCTTGATTTTCCCATTTATAACATTACTTATCTCATAGAGGCTGGGCATGGTGGCTCACGCCTGTAATCCCAGCATTTTGGGAGGCCGAGGCGGGAAGAACTCTTGAGTCCAAGAGTTTGAGACCAGCCTGGGCAATATAGTAAGACCCTCATCTCTCCAAAAAGAAATTTTTTTTAATTAGCCGGGCATGGTGGTGTGTGGGAGGCTGAGTCAAGAGGATTGCCTGAGTCTGGGAGTTGGAGGTTGCAGGGAGCTCTGATCAGGCCACTGTACTCCAAACTGGGTGACAGAGTGAAACCCTGTCTCAAAATAAATGAATAAATAAATAAATAATAAAAATCATTATCTCATAGAGTTGTTGGAGGATTTAAAAAGACAATATTTGTTGAATGCTTAGAACAGTGTCTGGCACATCATAAATGCTCAACTAAAGTTAACTGTCATTATGTGGGAGGGTGGGAGGAAGGGACAAAAATGACTCTCACTAATCAAGTCTTTTCCTTAGCCTTGGACAGTAGCTTTCAAAATTCAAAATGCCAAAACTGTAACTCTTTTATTTGCCGGATTCTGAGGCACCCTTTCTTCCCCTAGACAATACAGGCAAACTGGCTTCACAAACTGGGGAGTCCGGGTTGGGGGGTGGTTAATATCTCAAAATTCTACCCTATCCAGTCATAGGCGGACAGTTCTGTTTGAGACCCCATGTGCTGCCCTGCAATAACTCTACACACCCAACACACACATGCACAAACACACACACACGCGCACGCACCTCAATCATCATGAGGCACAGGTTAGAATTTTCTGGAATATAACTCTCCTACAACTCATGAGAGTTTATCCTGCAGCCACATTCATTCCCTGGATCCTTATCATGACCTTCAAAAACAAAGAAAAGCAGATTTGATTTTCAGCCACCATCTTTTTTCACCAACAAAATCTTCTGCATTCGTGGAAAACTTCATTTACAAAAGCAGACAGAACTGGACCGTGACCATTCACGGACCCACCGCCAATTCGGCTTCATCCATGCCTACCCATACATTTTTAAGCACATCTCAGAGATCAAATCGTTTCCTCAGTAAACATCAGTGTGTGTTTCCAAAGGCTAAGATTGCTCTTTTAAAACACAGTACCATTATCACCACTTAAAAAAAAAAATAAAAAACAACTAACAATGATTCCTTTATATCATCAAATTGGCTTAAGTTCAATCCGTGTTCAAATTCTCAACAGCATCCATTTTGACACATCAGGGCTGGGGTTCCTAAATCCACTAGGGCAGAAATGCGCCTCCAAAATTGTTTTAACTGAGCCTGAGGCTCTCTGCAAGGACGATTCCGTCCCTTGGTTTCCTTCACAGACAAGAATGTAGTAGCCGAACCCACCGCCGGTCTCGCCGGGAACTCCAAAACACACGATCACGTGTCCAATAACCATGGAGACGGGGTGACAAAAGGAGCTCACGCCTTCCCTCCCCTGTTTAGACGGAGCGGGCGGGAGGCTGCGAGCGCGGGGGCGGGCGGGGGCGCACACCTGTCCCCGCGGCCACCGCGGGCGCGTGGGCTCCTGCCCGGGGCCGGGAGAATCTCCGTGCTTCTCTTGTTAGTTTCTTCTCCTGGTTCAGCCGGCAGTTTTGAGCTGAATCCAGCAGAGAACTCATCGGAGGTATTTTTTGAGTAGCGATAGTAGTAGTATTTCACCCGAGTCCAACGCTGGTCATTTACATGGCGAGCCCCGGGACGGTGTTAACCCAGGGCAGTTCCAAGCCTGCACCCTGGAAATGACTGCAGTGTTGGATTTGTGGTCCGGAATGTCTTTCCTTCAGGCACCTTACATAAATCAAGGTGCCGATAAATCAAGAATGGGGCGATGCCGTTTTTATTTTTTAAGATGTGTGTACAGACTGTTCTCATAGCAGGTGCTGCTCCGGGCTCCCTGCCCCAGCCCCGTCCGGGGCCGCAGGAGGAGGGCCGGGCTGCCGGCAGGGAGAGCCCGCGACCCGGCAGGGACACGGATGGGGCGGGTGTTCTAGAGCGCCCCACTTAAGTCCCAGACAGGACGCCAGCTGTCCGCAGGGCTAGCCTGTGGCATTTCCCACTTCTCTCCCTGCTTCCCGGATTACCTCCCCTTAGAGGGCGACCTGGGAAGCCCCAGCGCCAGGCAAACCAGGGCAGTGGGTCCCCTTACCTCCCTCATGAATCACTTGCACCGAAATACTTGTCTCAGGTCCGCTTCTGGGGCACCTCAACCTAAGGAAGTGAGACGTCTGCAGAGGAGAGCGTGGGACAAGACGTGCGTCGCAGCTGGGTGGTCTTTGTGAGCTGAGCCTCTGGGGGTCGGCAGCAGCGGGGCGGTGCTGGGCTCCTTGGGTATTTGGCAGTGGGAGTGAAGATAGGTTTTTCATCAAATCTGTATTTGATATTTTTACAAAGAACATATATCATTTGTCTTTTTTAAAAAAAAAATAAGTGGACTTTTTAAACATTAGCAAATATATGTTTTATAATTTTTAAAGAATCATTTAAGTTTTTTAAAAAGGAGGAAAGAATATAGGTTTACAAAGAGATTTTAGCTCACCTGTAGTCCCAGTACTCAGGAGAGGAAGGGGGAAGATTGCTTGAGGCTAGGAGTTCAAGATCAGCCTGAGCTACATTGGGAGACCCCATATGAAAAAAATATATATATATATGTATATATATATATTTTTTAATGATGATTTAGGGCAATGGTTTTCAAATTTTTTAAGCCTCTGAATCCTTTTCCTATGGAATCTTACATGGCCCTCCAGTCACCAGACACAAGCGAGGCTGCTGTAATCAATGCTGGGCTCTGGGGGATGGAGCCCCATCTGTTTGGCCTCTCCCTCTAGTGCCCACAACCCCTTCCCCCAGTAGCCACGGCAACAGAACCCTGAGGGTTTTTTCCCCATCCAGCATGAAAACCACTGTTGTAAAGGAATATTTAATGGCCTGAAAAAATATTAACTTTTTACTTTAAAACATCTTATTAAATGAAAAGGACAGGTCAAAAAAGGGCACTTAAAATACTATCTTGAGTTTGTGAACAAAAAAAATAATACATGTATTCATGTACATAGAAAAAAGACTAGAAGGAAATATACCAAAGATATTAATGGTGGTTATCTCAGGAGGGCTGGATTACTCTTTTTACTTTATTTTCTGTCCCAGTACTATATTGCCTCCATTTTCTGTAGTGCATCTATTTTTTTTTCCAGGCAAATAAAAGCACAATGCATGATTTTAAGGAGAGAAAGAGCAGGAAAAATGGTTCCGAAGTCACATGCAGTCAGGAGCAGCCTCCAGACCAGAAGTTCGTTGTTCTTAGGTGCAGATCTGAAGAACGGAGCTTTTCGCAGTTTAGAGGATTTAGCTACTGAAGCCTTCCTAACTCAAGTTGTAGCCTGTCAATTCAGTGCTCAGGGAAGTCTTTGAAGTTTCTGATAATGATGTATGAGCACTGCCTATAAAAAAAGTATAACAAGGGATAATTCTCCCTGTCCCCATTGCAATGGAGTGGTTAAGGTGGGAAGAAAGCAGCACCTCCCACAAATGTGGGTGCAGTCACCTCAAAGTCATGACCAAGGAGCCTTTGAAGGGAGACGGACGCGTTGCCAAACCTGAGGCTGTGCAGAATTACAGTGTTTAAGTCAGTGGTTCCCCAACCTGGCTGCCCGTAGACTCACCCGGGGAGCTTATTAAAAGTTTGTTCCTGGCCCCACCCACTGATCCTCAGATCTGGGACATCTGGAGACTTGGAATCTGCATTTTTAACAAGCACATCAGGGGTTCTCATGTGTAGCCTTCATGAAGTTCATCATCCCTGCTGGAGTGTGAGATCTGGGAAGCTCTATGCTTTATCTGCTGCTGTAACCCAGGCACCATGTGCAGAGCCCCTGGTTCTCTGTAAATATTCAGGAAAGGAGCCATTTACTGAAGGCCCACTCTGTGCGGGATACTTTGCGAAGTGGTTTCAAGTCCATTCACTTTAATCACAACCCAAAGGAAAGTATCCTAATACTCATTTTGTAGATGACAAAGTAGACTCGGAGAGGTTACAAAACTTGCCCAAGTTCTCTTAGAAAGAAAGAGAGGCAGCATTTGAATCCTGGTCTGAGGTCCAAATTCCAGCTCATCACATTCAGCTATGCCATTTCTAGAAAATTCCATGGTGTTTTTCATCTTTTCCTGGGAGAAAAATGGAACCAGAATTCTCCATTCACCTTCCTCTTCTCCTGTCCTCTTCTCCTATCCTCCGTTTGTCTACACACACACACACACACACACACACACACACACCCCTTCTAAGTTTGACTTGCATCTAAAACACCACCAGAACTCCACCCCAGGACATGCTATACAGAGATTTATTCTCATACTTTCCTGACTTCTTGTCATAACCTGTCTTTTCTAAGCTAGAGGAAACCAGTTATTCCTTGATTCAGTTGTAAATCTCTTACTTATTTGAAAGCAATTGTTGCAAACTAGCCTAAGCAATTTGGTTATTCAAACAAGGAGAAGTTTGACGGTGGCTTCTCCATCCTCCAATAATCAGAAGTCTATGAAGTCCACAGGTTTCCTCCCCGACCATCTAACCAGATGGCATGTTACAAAGAAAGCCCTTCTCAGACCCAAATGGCGAATATGCACATAAACCTCCACTCCACCCGTTCTATGAGCCTGGGACACTTCAGCTCTCTCTCTTTTTAGACACTTCGACAGCCTCTTTCACGACAAGTTTAGTCAGGGCAGATGTGTCAGTATTGCCAGTGCAGTATTTAGCTAACCTAGTCAGCCAGGTGATAAAATCCACCCTTTAATATCTCGACACAGGACTGGTTGGACTTCAAGGCCTGTCCCTCTCTAAGAGAACAAGCCACTTGTCTGGCTAGATTCGTTTGCAATGCTCAGGTAAGGCAAGTGCACCATGAGATGTTCCTAGCCACCTACCTTTCCTGAACGCCATTCTTTTCATCAATGAAGACCCATTTTAGAAACCCATTTTGCTAATTAACACTCCCCTGGATGCTGAGCGAGGACAGATAATTGAAGCATTTATGGTAACTTCCTCTGGAGTGCGTGGGGCTGTGATCTTTCCAATGTTAACTAACGGCCCCCACAATGTAGATGAAGGCTAACACACACACACACACACACACACACACGCATACACGTGCGTACACGCAGTGGATTATCTATGCTTTAGGTGTAAAAGCAAATTACAAACAATATATCAGCCATAACACCATTTAATGAGAACATATGGTATGCCCAGTACTATGCTAAATGTTCAACCAAAAAAGAAAATGTATCTCATTTGATCCTCACGGAAGAAACTGAGGCCCGAGGAAAGCCACCCAGGAGGGCTGGGCTGGCCTGGCACTGCGACGGGCTCGAAGGCTATCAATCTTATCCACTCCTGGAGGCTGGTTGCCGGTAAGTTCTTCTGGGCCCCCTGGGAATTCCCCAGTCAGCATCAACAACAATTTTTCACTCTTGGCTCAAAACTTTGAACAATAAATAAAATCCTGACCCCTGGAAAGCACTCCACAAGCATGACTCCCGAGCATCACTGATTCTGAGGCAGGCCTGGGAACTCCTCCTGGGTGACCACTGTGTTATGTCCGGAAACGTGCCAGGCAGCTGGCTCTGTGAGCCTACCAAGCCCAGGGATGGCCAGAGTGACCCCTGATCCCCGTTTGGCCTCTGCATGGGAGCCCCCTCTTCTGCCGCCTTCCGCTTTGTGTCTGTGTTTGAATGTATCAGCCACCCCGAGGTCCAAAAGCTGAAGAGGAGGACAGCCAACCCTGCCCGGGAGTCGGGGCAAGGACCCGCCGTGACCATAATAAACTCCAGCGCTGTCAGGGCAGAAAGGGAGGGGGCAGGTTAAGGGGAGTGGTGAGAAGCGGTCAGGGTCTGGAGACAGGATGAAGGGAGAGCCAAAAGAACCGCGGATGGCGTTGACAAAGGGTGCACGAGAAATGGATGCGTCCAGGCTGACTTTAAGATCGTCGACCTGAGCCAGGAAGAATCCAGCTGGCACCGACCACACGGGGAAGACTGGGAGCAGTAGGTTCAGGGGACATGGCTGGATACATAGGGTTTGAGATGCCTCTTAGGTATCTAAGGTATGTTTATTTTCTATTACTGCGTACTAGATTGCCACGCACTTAGCAGTTTGAAGCAATACCCATTTATTAGCTCGTAGTTCTGGTGAGGTCGGCAGTCCTGCTCAGGTTGCCAGGAGGCTGAAGTCAAGGTGTCAGCCGGCCTGCACACGTGCGTGCGGGCTCTGAGGAAGAACACAATCGCAAGCTCATTCTCCTTGTTAGAAGGCTTCCGTTCCTCGCAGTTGCAAGGCTAGGCTCCCTGTCCCCTCGACGGCTGTCAGCCGAGGGCCACGCTTGGCTTCCAGAAGCTGCCCCCATTTCTTGCCACGGGGCTCCCTCCATCTTCAAGCCAGAAAGGGTGGGTCTTATCCTTCTCCTGCTTCCAGCCTGTCACGTCCTCTTCTGCCACCAGCCAAAGAAACCTCTGCCTTTAAGGGCTTTATGGGATTAGATCAGGCCCACATGAATAATCTCCCTTTCTCAGGGCCGAGGGCACCATACAACATCCCCTAATCATGGGAGTAAAATCCGCCATACTCTCAGTCCTGGGGATGAAGCAGGGTGGGCACACCAGGGTGGAGCACGAGGGCAGAAAATCTTGGGGGTTTTCTTAGAATTCTGCCTGCCACTCAGGGGGGATGGAGGGGAGACGTTCTCTTTCAGAACCTTCCAGGGCTGAAGGATGGGGCAAAAGGAGGAGGGGGGACCCTGTCTGGATCTCTGCAGCCTCTGGAACCTGAAGCACTCAGGAAAGAGGGCCGGGCCCTTGGAAGCTGCCCTGCAGAACGGCCTCCCCAAGCCCCACCACAAGCCGGCCTTGCCAAAGCCTCCTGCTGGGGCCCAGAGGCACCTTGGCTGTAGCATCCCCGAGTCTGGCAGGTGAGTCAACATTTGGCTTCTCTCCTGGGCTTTCTTGGAAAGGGCTGCGTTCCAGGTTGGCAGCTGTGCTCGCCGGGAAGGAGGAAAGAAAAGAGCCAATTTCCGGGGGCCTTGCTGCCAGGCAGGACACCTGGACCTTCTCTGCTTCAGTCACCGAAAATGGCAGCAGGAAACCCAGGGAGGCCGAGTGCCAGGAAAGCAGAGTGGTAAACATCTCGGCCCACGGAGGCAGATGGCTGACATAGCCTCTCAGTTTCCCCATCTGTAAAACGGAGCTAGTCATTAGTAGCTACCACACAAGGGTTTGTGACAACTGAACAGCATGCTACCTGTAAATCATCGAGCACAATGGCATATAGAAAGCACTAATAAAGCCTGCACAATGGGTATTATTAGCTGGAGGGGAAAGGCCTGGCAGATAGAGGTTGTTCAACCAGATGGGTTTAAAAAGGAGGAAGGGATTAGGCGAAGAGGTCAAGGGGCTGGGCAGCCCCTTTTATAAGAAACTCTCATAACATTGGAATGTGAGTCGGTCGTTTCCATAATGACCTATGAATGTACAAAGCCAAGTTGCTAAACCCCTAGGCATGGTGGATTTTGACCGGGCCACACAATAAATCTGGATTTGTTGTTCCCAAGACTCCTGGGTAGCCAGATAGGGTTTCTCCTTCCTGCAGAAATTCAGGAGGGAAGGGAGGGAAAGCAAGGGGAAGGCTTCCGCGGTGATGTGTTGTGGCCACATGTGGTCACGAGAAATAGAATCTGCCCACACTGGTGGGGTGGGGTAACATTTGGGGCATTAATGGTGGACCTGCCCCACCCTCTGCACTCACCGCATTTCTTTCCCTTTCCTCGCCCCACTCTCAACTCGCTGAGTCGCTTACTCTGTAGGGAAGCAAAGCAAAGACTGCGTTTACTCCCAGGCAGCACGGTGGGAGAATGAAGAGGGCAGCTTCTAGGAGTTCCCTGAGTCGTGATCAAAACATCTCTCTCGTCTGGCAAGAACCACCAGACCTCACCAATCATCCAGTTTGCAGTGATGTGTCCCATGGATAACGCCCTTCCCCTATCCACTGGACAAAAGCCCTCTGGGACAGAGGGGCCAACCGAGACCACTGGACACACTGAGTAGACAGTGGCATAAAAATAATGTCTTGTTTCTGATCGGGGAGGATAAGTTGGGACCAGTTTGAAGTCCCCACTGAGCAGGGACCCTGAATATACTTATTCTAAGGATGCAACAGAGAATCCCATGGACACCCATCAATGGGAAATCAAGATAGGCAGGCCCCGTATTGCTTGTCTGTCAGTCACCCCTTTTCCCTTCACTGACTGGCACACCCCCCTCTGCCTTCTTAAGAGACTGCACCTGGCATTAAAGTTGCTGCCCCAACCTGACTCTATATGATCTTTCAGGTCAAGTGACGAGCACCATCTAACTGTACTTATGAGTCTCTTGGTTTCCATGTTTGAAAGACAGAAGCCGTTGGCTCATGGATCAGGCCTACGGATTGGTTCCTGGCCAGGAGTTTATCTTTGATATAGTCGGGGTGGGGAGCCGGGGATCACATGGCACACACATGGCTCCTTAGGCCCACCTCATTCTTCCAGTAGGTTTTGGGTGACTAGACTCTCAGAGGTGGGACAAGGACTTGGCAAGTACCCTAAATATATCCACCACAAACAACCCCCAACCCAATTCAGATGTTACAAGTTCTCCTCGACACATCATTACAGAGTTCTTGAAATCTAATCTATTTTAGAGCATTCCCAGGTGGACCAGAAGAAAACTGACATCTCTTTGTAGCCTCTCTTTCCTCCAAAATCAAATTTTCAGTGTTATTTCAAAACTAGTTATACAGAAATCCCATTCTGCAAAACAAAGTCTCCTGTGGTTAATTAAATAATTATCTCCCATTTATCTTTTCAACAAGTCTCAGTTTTCATAGAGCAGGCTTGTATAATGCGGGGTACACCCATGCGGGTGTTTCTGGGGCAACAGAATGAGCCAATTAATTACAGGAGAGTTAATAGCCTTGTCCAGGTTAATAGTAAAGCCAAGTGCCACTTGCTGAGTCTTCAACTCTTCATTAACTCTAATCTCAGTTGCCACTTTCCGAGAGGGCTGTGAGTTCTGACTTTCTTTAATCCACCAGATAGGAGCAGAGCAATGGCAGAGGCTGTGAATACTCTGTCAGGGCATGAAGAATAACAACAATAAGGCATTCATATTAGGAGAGGAGATTCATTCACATGGTTTGTTTACCCTCTCAACAACCCAGTAGATTTGGTGTTACTGTCTCTGGGGAAGCAGCTGGCTTAAGGAAATCAAATTGTGGTGAAAAGAATGTGAGCTTTGCAGTCAAACAGGCCTCATTTCAAATCCTGGCCAAGACCTTCACTTCTCTGATGAGACAAATCTGTATGGCAGCTCTGATTGGTCAGTGCCCATGCCCTAACCCTAATTAAAGAGTTTGAATGTCAGTCCTGCTTCCCTGGTCCTCAGTTTTTCTTCTGAATATATAATACCTACTTCAAAGGATGATTGTGAAGATTACATATGATCACACATGTGAAAGTACCTTGTGTCTAGTAGGTCCTCATTATGTACATCCTTTCCCAGTGTAACTGACTTTTTCCAGGTTTGGGCTGATCTTCTGTTAAGGTTTCTCAAATGAGTGTCATGACCAATTTAACATGAAAAGAACTAATGAGGAAAGCCAGGCTTCCTTCATTCTCCCAAGGAAAAAATCCCTCTCAGGTGGGACCTGCCTCAGGCTGGGATCCCCTCCTTCTTTCCAGACCCTTCTTCTACAAGTGGCAGAGCCTTTTGGTTGTCCCCTAATATAAAAAGCCCTTTCCTAATTGTGTAGTAATAGAATTCCCAAGTTTCAGCTGAGCATATGGCCAACTAGAGAGAAGGAAAAGGATAAGGAGAAAGAGAGAGACTACATTTCCCAGCATCCCTTGCAGCTAGACATGGCCATGTGACTACATTCTCACCAATGGGATGTGAGAGGAAGGGAACTGTGAGATTACCAGATCTGACTCTTAAAATGATTGAGCTTCTCTTTCTCCTTTCCTACTGGCTGGAATTTGGACAAAGGAGCTGGTGAGCCAGTTTGACCCCATAGATGAAGACAATACTCTGAGCAACAAGATAGAAGGCACCTGGGTCCCTGGACAACCTCATACAGCATAGCTGTCCTGGACCATCCGTCTACCTCCAGACTGTTACATGAGAAAGAAACACGCTTCTCTCTGGTTACCAACACTGTGTTTGGTGGTCTCTTTATTACATCAATTCAGTCTACTCCTAAATAATATATTTACTTTCCCTTATCAGAATTCATATTGGAGCTTGTCTGGAGCAAAAACAATCTGTAGCCAAGATCAGCCTTTGGGGTAGACTGGGTTTCATAATGTGGCTGCTTATAAACTGGATCCAGCCACAGACATGCTTTGGTTGGCTCATACGGAATATCTTTTTAAAAAAATTTGAATTTGTCATCAACATTTACAAATTGAGAAATTTCACATAAAAATCTAAATGTCTAGCTTCTCTTGAGAAATCTGAAGGTCTGGCAACCCTGGGCCCACACTCTTGCTTGGCAAAATTCAGTGGATGCTAAATCACCCCTTTAGGTGAGGTGGGTGTGCTTCTGTTCACCATGGTCGGTGCCTGCAGCAGAGGCTGTTGTGCCTTGGAGTCTTGTCATTTTGGCTCATGATGGCCTGACTTCCAAGCCCTGGGGCCTGTAGTCCTTTGTCTGAGAGCTTTTGTTGCCCTTTTGGAGCCCGCTTGGCACATAAGCATGGCAAACCAGAGGGGCTGGAGAATTAAAGCACTGCTAAAGCATTCCAACAATCCCCAGCCAACGACGGGAGTTGATGTATAAGTACTCCAGCTCCTCTTCCTTGGACAGGTCGCTGAAGGGCCCCTTTGACACTGGCTCCCAGCATTGAAGTCCCAGTTGCCCACAGTGGTTTAACTCACTCCAAACATGCACTTTATTTACCCAGATCATCTTCCAAATCAACTACTTGCACTCAAATTCTAGTCTCAGATTCTGCTTCTCGGGGAGCCCAAGCCCCCAGTCCCTTTGGTTTCCCACATGATGTTAGCATTTATTATCATGCTGAGATGTTACTTTTCTCCTGGTAGAGAAGTATGTATTTTTTTCCCTGATGTTTCCATCCCATTTTGAACCATATCTGTATTTAATATTTATTAAAAAGGAATAGGAAACTTGAGCATAGACCCAAAGTACAGTATGTTCCAGAAAAAACAAACAGATGAGCATATATGTTCTTCATGGGAGTAAGGACTATTCCTCCGTATTTAACATCCAAATGCTGGTCTGCTTAGTGCCTTGAGGTGATCTGCCCGACCTGCCGCCATCTGCGTTTGTGATCCGTGGTGAAGAGCACTGAGAGCTCTTGTTGGAACTCAGGAGTCATTAAGCCCTGATGTTGGATGAAGTTGAGAGTAGCGAGGTGGCCGTGTGGCAGCATACTGAGGGAAAACGCAGGGAGACACCAAAGTTTCAATCAGAGGAAGAACCAAATGTTAAAACCTTGGCACTTGGGACAGGCCAGGGAGCTCCAGGTGCCTGGTGGCATCGGGGTACAGGCCAGATGGGAGGTGAGGGTGAGAACCTGACCTTTTCATGATCTTGTTAAAATCCCTTCCCCCGACTGGTCTGCAGGGCTCCGGGGCAGCAGCCTCCATCAGAGCACGGCTCTCCTTATACTGACACACCTATGGGTGTGTCTCTCCTGACCGCACGGGAACACCTGCAGGGTGGAAGCTATACCTCATTCTACCCTCTATCCGCAGTGGCTGGCAGAGAGCTGGCCACATACTGGATGCCTAATAAAGGTTCGTGTTGACTTTCTGTGGGCCAGCCTGACCCTAGAGTGAGCAGATCAGAATTGCTACGTAAGCCAGGGGGCGCTGTGGCTCAATAGTCATTTCTCAATTGGGGAGCTGAAAAGATTTTTTACCTGTAGGTTGCAATGATTAAGAATGCACTAGCTGGCCTCATGACACTTTAGGGGCCAGCAGCACGGGTCCTTTGAAAAACTAGCTATCTCTTATCTGGTTTATAATCAAGTCATATAAGAAAGTAGGCTCTGGAGTCAGCCTGCCCAGCTTCAAATCCCACCTTCCCCACTTACTAGCTGTGTGACTTTGGGGAAGTCACTTAACCTCTCTGTGCCTCCATAAAAAAATGAGAATTTAATGAGTTAATGCATGTAAAGTGCTTTGCTCTGGGCCTGCACAGAGAAAGTGCTTAAAACCTGTTAGCTATTTTGGCTCTTGTTTGAAACAACAGGATCCTGATTAAAAAAAAAAAAAAAAAGCCAGAGTAGAAAAGTATCTAGCAGGATATGGACCAAAATATTAGCAGTGATTGTATCTCAGTGATAATTTTTTATTGTCTCTTTTCTGCTTAATTGTAATTTCTGATTATTTTGACAATAAATGTTTCCTCTATAATTTTAAAAGCTGCAAGAGTAACAAAGGAGAAAAAGCAGGCTGGACCACAGGGGGCCTGTGAGTCACTCCGTGCTAGCACTGGAAGGAAGCTGTAGAACGCAGGGTCCTCTGAGAGCATTACGCAGCCCGGCTTGGCCTGTGCTTCCCGGATTCCTAGCCAAGAGCTTTCCATCTGTCTCCAATTCAACAGAGGAGGGGGCCTTGGGCAGAAGTTTTCTATGTTCTTGGTGGTCTGTGGACTCCCCAAAATTCGCAGTGCAAGACCCCTTGGCGTCCACGCTCTGCACAAAGCCAGTGCACCAGTTCTGTGCACCACCTTCCCCACCTCCAGGCGCACACCCCGCCACCTCTCTCTAGGGGCTCACAGCATAGACAGGAGCCGCCACAGGTTTTTCTGCCAGCAGGTGGGTGTGCACTCACGCATTCATTCAGCAACTATCTAATGAGCCTTTTGTGTGCCGGGCCCTGAACAAGGAGTGGGGCTGTTGTGGGCTCACTGAACGGGCTCACGCGAGGGTGGTCTCCCGTCTGCCCTGCCCTTCTCTGCCCACTTCGTGCACAGGAGGCTGGCCAGTGAGGACCGTGTCAATGTGCCCCTTGTCTCTGGCTTCCGTCGGTGGGACCAGTGAAGAGCCCTGGCAGGAAAGTGGAGGGAGGAGAAGGTTGAGGCTGGGGTATTATTAAATATCCCCCCCACACCCGGGCTGGACCTGTCCCTCCACCAGAGTTACTGAAGGCTTCACAGCAGCTTCCCTATAGGACCTGTCCTCCCATTTCTAGTATCTGCTCCCTCCTGCTGTCCCTCCTGCTGTCCCTCCTGGGCTAGAACAGGGCTACTGTGTGTGTGTGTGTGTGTGTGTGTGTGCATGAAGAAAGTGCACCTTCCCTTTCGCTTCCCCGCACCCAGTCCCTTTGTAAATAAGCTGTCCCGGAATCATCCTCAACTGGGTGGACATCTGTCTCCTGTTGGGACAATGCTTGACAGATACTACTAACCCCATTCTCCAGGCAAGGAAACTGGGGCTCAAAGAGGCACACTCACCCAAGGAAGCTCAGAGGGAGAAGAGGGGCCAGGCAGCGTGGCGAGTAAGTGATCCAAGCCCTGGACACTTGGGCTCTGTGACTACTTCAGCCACCTCTCCTCCCTTGACACATGCCCTCAGGCTTGGGAGGGCCATGGGAAGGATGGGGGCTTGGCAGGGGCTATTAGGGAGCCATGCTAGCTCTCTTGTGGGGTTCACCCATCACCTGGGCTTTTCTCACCATCAGAGTAAAACCAAGTTCAGAGCCAAGCTGAGGTGCCTGCCGAGGACCACAGGTTATAGGACTGAGCTGCCTGCTTTGGGTCCGGGCAACTGAGGCAGCCTGGTCTGGGAACTCTCCCTCGGGGACCTCAGGGGGCTGAGCCTGGCCAAGTACCCTCACCCTCCAGACCCCTCCCCACTTCTCAGGTTCTACTTCCTCCAGGTCCTGCCCACTATTCAGGAAAGCATCTGAAAAACCAATTTACCCTGAGACTCACTGCATTCACCCGTCCCCCCCACGCCCACACAAGTAAGCACACACACACACACACACACACACAAGTCACACGCACACACAATCCACCACTGCATTTTAAACAAGATCCTATAGCAAATGCTTAAACCCAAAGAACAGTGGGATTTCAGGCACTGGGTGAGGACATGATCTGATGGCCTTTTTCCAATCACACCACAAATGTGTGAACAGCCACTCCCACCACCACCCCACCCACCCACAAACCAGGATGATTTAAGAGTGAAAGGAGGCACTATGAATACTTAAGCCCAGACAGCTGGAGTAAATGGTGACTGTCCCAGGCACACCGTGACATGGGGCCATCCTGCCTATGGATATGTGGCGGGTGACTTTTCCCCCACGCTAGACATTATACATGAGGCGCCCACACGCTCCAGAGCAGGGCTCCTACCTTTCCCGTGCCACGCCCCTCACTGGTATCAGTGAAGCAATGGGGCCTTTCAGAATAATGGTTTTAAGTGCACAAAATAAAATATATAGGATTACAGAGAGAACAGGCTGTATGTCTATCAAAATATTAAACAAATTTACAATAGAGTAATACCAGTGCTTCTTTATTAACACGTTAAATAACATGATCTAGCAGTGGGTTTAATCATTACTGTAGTTTTTAAATAGAGATGAGCATAAAATGTCATTTTCAGAATCTGTGACTACCATAGTGTGATATGCAAATATCTCTGATTTTTTTTTTTTTTTTTTTTGAGACAGAGTCTCACTCTGTTGCCCGGGCTAGAGTGCCGTGGCGTCAGCCTAGCTCACAGCAACCTCAAACTCCTGGGCTCAAGAAATCCTTCTGCCTCAGCCTCCCGAGTAGCTGGGACTACAGGCATGCGCCACCATGCCCAGCTAATTTTTTCTATGTATATTTTTAGTTGGCCAGATCATTTCTTTCTATTTTTAGTAGAGACAGGGTCTCGCTCTTGCTCAGGCTGGTCTCGAACTCCTGACCTCGAGCGATCCTCCCGCCTCGGCCTCCCAGAGTGTTAGGATTACAGGTGTGAGCCACCGCACCTGGCAATATCTCTGATTTTAATGGGCGACAAAATCATAGGCACTATTGATAGTATGGTGGGGGTTGATGTCTATATTTTAAACAGAAAGAAATGCTAACTTTCAGTTAGAGATTAGCAAATATATTAAAAAAAAAATCTTTTTCTCATCCAAGGTTCCAGCCCCAAGTAAAAACCCCTTCCGTAAAGGGAGCCGCTAGGAGGCCAGGAGAGTATCCAGACGTAATAAGAGGTGCCCAGGCTGGCCCAGCCACCATCACTTCCTTCCTTCCCTCGAACCTCTTATCAACAGACGTCGGGATCCAGCAGGGCTAGGGCTTCTGGCAAAAGGGACTATTTTCTCCTTCATCAAGTCAAGGGAGGAATGTTCCAGAAGAGCAGCTCGCAGACACTGGGGGGACTTGCGGCAGAGCTGGCACCTCATTTTGTGGTTGGACTCCCATGAACGACAGGATTTCCAGACCTATTCTAGAAGGAGCAGGAGAGAATTGGATGCAGCCAGGTGGAGAAAGGGTACCGTCAACCTAGGGGATCCACCCAGGATGTTGTTAAGGGACAGGAAAAGGAGACAGACCAAATGGAGGAAAATAACCTAATTCTTGTTTGTCTCCCATCACCTTTAGACTCATCGACACATAAAGTGTGCCTGGCATTAGAGTTGCATCTGGGACGCCACCCAGGTGCAGTAACAGAGCCTGAAAGTGATGGGACCAGGAATGAGACCCATTCCTTATCACCCGGAAATGTCAATACCCTTCCTCTTAACAGAGACAGGAACACGTCACAGAATTGCCATCATAGGATGTCCCTTTCTTTCTGGGAACCTGACTGTCCTTCTGGTAGAGGCACCAACCAGCTGCAGCCACCCCCAAAAGAGCAAAAATCCTTCATAGTCAGGGGCTTAAAAAGAAGACAAAGCAATCAAGGAGTCTGCACCCCAAAAGACCATCCAAAACTCAGGGAATCGTGTGTGTGTCACCAGCCAGCACGGCAGACATCTGTGTTCTCCAAGTCACGTCCTTGCAGCCCACCTGATTTCAGCAAAACTCCAAAGGAGAGTTCTGCAGATGTTTATAGAATCCCGCCTCACGCACTCGCAGAGGTTTCCTCCAAAGCCAGGAAAGGCCACTTGGTTGTACAGGCAGGCAGAAGTTCAGGGAAGTCAACTTTCCCGGGGACGACCCTTCAACATTGCCGCTGGGGGGTGGGAGTCGGTGGGTCAATGTCCCAGGCTCTCCTCCCGCCAAAGCCAGCGGGGCAATGCAAAGGCACATTCTGCGTTTCCAGTTCCCGGCCAGTTGCCCAGTGGGCAACCAGCGAAACAAGGCACCTTCGGTGGCTTTTCTCTCTCTCCCTCTCCCTCCCTCTGGTTTCCTGGATCGCTTCCCAAATAAACTATTGCACCTAATCCTTGTCTCCGGGCCAGCTTCTGGAGGAACCCCAATTAAGGCTGTGGTTCTCCACACAGCTGAATAACTCAGGCTTCCTTAAAGGGTCCCCAGCACCTGTGGCTACACGGCAAAGAAGCTAGGAGCCTTTGAAAGAAAGTTGGGGAGTGGAGAGGGAGAGGAATCATGGAAGGCGAGGAGAATCGTCGGGAAATTCTAAAATTCAGTAGGTTTACAAAGAGCAGCAACCTGGCTGAGAATTCGCTGGAAGAGCGCTCATTGAAAAATGTGCCCACGACAGTTGCGAATCTGTCAACTGACAGGAGAGGGCTTTGTGAAGAAAACGCACCAGAGCGGAGTGTCAAGGGGACAGATTGGCCCAATTAAGGTTGGGGAGGCTGGGGAGGGGCAGTGAGTTATGCAGCCCTGGCGTGGCCTGTGGGGGGTCTAGAGGAGCCGTTCCCAGCAGGGTGGAGACGCCAAGTCCCAAAGGACAAAGAGGAGGGGAAAGGACCGTGCAAGGGCTATTTATCCTGCTGCCTGCACCTGGGGGGCTTTGCTTGGCAGAGACAAACGCAGCTTTTCCTAAACATGCAGCCTGTGGGATGCTGACTCTGTAAGACTCTCTGGACAAAAGGGGATGGGGTGGGTATTTTGTGGGTCACCCCCTCCTGGAGAGTCATTCATTCAACACGTGAATGAATTCCAGGCACGGTGGAATCCATTCCAGGCACGGTGCTGGGCGCCAGGGTTATAGCAGCGGACCAGACAGATGAAATTCCTGCCCCAGGAACCTTGCAGTCTCTTGGGGGAAAACAAACATTATATAAGTAGACATGAAATTAGCCAATACTCACTGCATGGCGGGCACGAGTCTACACATCCTACCTCATGGAATCTTCACAACAGCCTACGGAGGGAGGAACTGCACGGTTGTTATTTTGGAGATGAGGACACAGGAGCACAGAAAGGTTAATGGATTGGCCAAAGACAAAACAGCAGTAAGGGGTGGAGCCATGACCCAAACCGAGGCAGTCCGGCTCCCAAGTCTGCATTCTGACCCACTACACATTAACACCTTCTACATTAAAGGATCTGAAAAGTCCTGCAGGCAGGACTGGCTACATAATTTGCAGGACCCAGTGCAAAGTGAAAATGCACAGCCCTGGTTGGTGGAGGGGAGGTCATTTTTCTTAAGGGGAAATCCTCTTCCCAAGTGTGCCCCAACCCACAGCAGACAATCCCCAAAGGGTTGCAACTTCGTCGGTACCTGAGTCAGAGGTAGGTGAAAAGTCCCTGCCAAGTTTCCTGCTAAACATGCCATGGTGCTGCCAGTCCTGGGAGGGTGGCCGCCTTGCCCCGACCCGAGACAACGTGGGACGGGCACTGGATCCCTGCCCTCTCCTCACCTGCACACAGGTCCCTGCAGGAGGCAGAAGTTGACAACAGAATGTGGCCTCCCCCCAGTTCCTACCCTGACCACCATGGTCTGGTGCCATAGGTAGCATGGTCTCAGGGTGGGGCAGTCAGTGGGGAACAGGGTGCCAGGGGGAGGGGAGCAGACAGCCGAGAGTCCCTCCTAGGGAGGCAGTGGGGGGCTGCATGTGAGTTGAAACTCCAGGCCCCCCAGCACAGACTTCATTGTCCCATCAGACTTCACTTGCAGATCACAACTTCACAGCTACAGTTATTAAGGATTTCAAGACAGCAACTGCAAAGCATTAAACTCCAAGCATGGGCCCTTCTGAGCACTGGGTCCCGTGCAGCTGCACTGGGCGCCCACCCATGAAGCCGGCCCCGCCTGCAGGCAAGGAAGGCAAGCAATGGTTCTACTTCGTTGAACACAGTCCCCATGCTCCCTGCAGCACGAAACTCCTTTTGGGGTCAACAATCCATGGTGCCATCCTTCCACGGCCCACACTTTTAGAAATGCTACATCATCTCATCCAAACCTTTTAGTAGCCCTGTGAGTCAGGAAAATCCAGGGTTATCATTGCTTTTCCAAGAGAGAGAAACTGAGGCACAGAGAAGAAAGTGTTTCACTTGAAATGCAGTGATGGTTAAGAGGCAAAGGTGTCTCTCAAACCCGGGCATCTGATGCGCTTTCCCCTCAATGTGCCACCCTTCCCAACCCTCCGAGATGCTTGTGCACGTTCCTTGTTTGTCACTCAGGAGAGGGCCATCATGCTGGCAGGTTGCCAACCGGCAGCTAGTATTTATTAGGAAATCTCCAGACATCCCAGGAAATTACAGACCAGCAAATTAGTTTAGTCATTTCACTAGTTTATTTAAGGAGCTCTTTGCAAGCTCTGCAAAAAGCTCTTGCAAGCACAAGTTGTAAGAAGGGGTGCTTTTTTTGGTGCCCCAGTGATGCCATCTTATCCTGAGCATGCAAAAGCTTCCTTGGGGAAGAGATGTCCCTCCAGAGGCTCTTTATTAAAAAGATTTGTCCTATAAAATTTGGATTCAGTCAAAAGGCCACATTCAAGGATCGAGAAGGCCACATGTGGCCCCAAGGCCACAGGTTCCCCACCCCTGCAAGAAACTGCTGCCTTCAATTATACTTAATAACATCACCGCCCCTTGTTAAATGTGGCAGCCAATCTCCAAGATGACCCCCAGTGACCCCTGGGCCTCCCGGGATCATGCCTTAGTGCAGCCTCCTTCCACACTGAATAAAGCCTATCTGTGTAATCAGTAGAATATTGTAGAAATGACAGAGCGTGACTCCTGAGGTTAGGTCATAAAAAGCGTGGCAGCTTCCCCCTTCCTGTCTCTTAGATCGCTGGCTGTGGGGGAAGCCAGCGGCCATGTTGTGAGGGCTCTCAAGCAGCCCTGTGGAGAGGTTCCCACGTCAAGGGCCTGAAGTCTTCTTCCAGTAGCCACGTAAGTGCTGCCATCTTAGACTCTTCCAGCCCCAGTCGAGCCTTCAGATGAATGAAACGCTGGCCAGGATCTGACTTCAGCCTCATGAAAGACCTTGAGCCAGAACCACCCAGCTTTCCTGAATTCCTGACCCACAGAAGCTTTGAGATAATAGATCTCTGTTGTTGTGAGCCACGAAGTTTAGGGCTAATTTGTTATACAGCAATAGATAACTAATACACTTTACAAAAAAAGTTCATGGGAAATCCATTAGGAGGGGACTGGTCTTCTGGAATTAGATCTAAACACAGTCACATCCTTCAGGTCATTCTCCAGTGGCTGCCACTGTCACTTCAAGAGAGACATAGGGGACACAAGAGTCACCAATGTTGGAGAGGGATAGGGGAGGCAGGAAGGAGAGAACTCAAGTCACCGTCTGAGGCTTTTAAACAGGACCATGATGGTGGCTCATAGCCCTTTGAGGGGCAACGTGAGACCACACCCCAGGGACGAGAAGCAGCCTGTACTCTATCCGAGCATTCTACAGCCGTGAGTTGTTACCCAAACAGTAACGAGAGTGACTGCCGAGCACTCTGCCTGCTCAGCACTTCACATTGACGTTCGGGGCTTTACCTCAATAACCCGACCCCTTGAAGCATTGGTCAGAACACAGCCATCGTGGGTGACAGAACCCAACTCAGACTGCCTTAAGCAAAAGTGGATGTTACTGGGCTCGTTAACTGAGAAATTTGAGGGGTGTTCTGGGCTTCAGGAACTACTGAATCCCAGGTCTCAAACAAGGTAAAAAGGTTTTTCTCTCGCACGTGCATGCTCTATTTCCCTTCTCTCCCTCCCCCACTCAGCTCCCTGTTTTTTTCCCTTTTCCAGGAAAGCTGGACACCAGTAGCTCCAGTCTATACTCTTACAGCCCATAATCTAGAAGCAGGAGACCCTCTCTTGCAACAGCTCCATATCACATCTCATGGAGGGATATCCAATATCCGATGCAGGGGTGGGGGACACACAGTGATTGCCAGTGCCACCAGAGCCATGTGGGAGGGGCATTTCCTAATTGAAAAAGGGATGCTCAGCAGACACAAATTACACATATGCATTATTATTAATGCTCCCATTTTACAGATGAGGAAACTGAGGTTAGAGAAGATGCCAGAGTCTCACAGTAAATCCAAATCTCTCTGTATCCAGTTTCAAAGTTCTTATCGGTACCTGATGATGCTCTTTCATTCATAGGAGCCTCTGAGCCACACAAGAAGTCCACGTGAAGAATTAGGTCCCTTTCCAAAAGCCGGAACAGTAACCTGGCCCTAGTCCTGGGCTTGGGATGAATGTCATATCCCACCCAAACCACCCTTTTCCAGCACACCCAGGTCACCCAAGGCTAGAAAAGATTCACCCAAACATCCTCCCATCCTGACCCTGACTGCACCAAGAGCCAGGCTGGAGCTTGCAAATGTTGAGTTAATTATACCTGACTCCACCCCTAGGTGAAACTCTTCCATGGCCTTCCCTTGCTTTTGGAGTGAAGATCCCAACTCGTACCTTAGGCAAGGGCCCTGGACATCTGGCCCTGCTCACTTCTCTGGCTTCATCTACATGTTTCTCTGTCCCAGTTACACTGGGCTTGCATTCTGTGAAAGTGCCTTGCTTCCACTCACCCCAGGACCTTTGCGTATTCTGTTCCCTCTGCTTGGAATGCCATTTCCTCTTCTCTTTACCTAGAAAACTCATCTTTCATATAAGCTCCTTCAAGGAAGCCTCCATGAATCCACATCAGGGTCAGTGTCTCTGTCTAGACCATCACGGAAACTCAAAGCATTCGTTGAGGTTATGAGAATACATTTGTGTGTAATTATCTAGTGAAAATCTGTCTCTCCGACTAGACTGTAAGCTCATTAGAGCAGAGATCTTGTCCATGTTTCCAGTCACCATTCCTAGCACTTAGCCCAGGCCTGGCCCAGAATAGACCTTCGAAAACATTTATTGAATAAATGAAAGGAAGAGAGAGGGCAAGAAGGATGGAGGGAGGGGGAAAAAGAAGGAGGGAAGGACTTTCTCTGCCTCCGATTAAGGCTCCACGGAGAAAACCACAAGCATTTCAAAGATGTTGATTAAACTCTTAAACTAGGATGAACGTGAAGAAAATAAAACTATTACAAGCATTAGAGGATTTACTGGCTGAGCCTGGCTGCTTTCTGGTATTATTCCCTAAGTTTTCATTTTTCTGAAACCACAGGATGAAAGTCCTGGAGGGAGATGGGAAGTGGAAGAAAAAGAAAAAAGGAAGGAAGGAAAGAGAGAAGGAAAGACAGGTAGGAAGAATGAAGCAGAGGGAGGGAGGAAGAGAGCAGGGTGCAGGGCTCTGGGAAGCCCACACGGAAACACCAAGCCCCGCCACGCCCGGGCGATGCCATGCCATGGGTCCACGGCGTGACAGGCCATCCGACGAAGCTGGACAGAAAATATGAAGCCTGGAGTTGAAGACCTTAAATAGGAGGCATGTTCTGAAGCAAAAAGGGAAACAAAGATCAGGGCTTCCGTGGGGAGGGAGGTGGAAAGAGTGGGAATGTGTCCAGCCCTTCCTCTGCCATCGATGGTGACTCACAGAGTCCCCTTGTCACCTCCAAGGCTTCTGGGCCCTGTTTTCCCCTCTGGTTATATGGACAGTGTGAAGGGATGTTTATTGCTAACACAGCAAAATGTGCTCCGGCAGTTGGGACTTTGCCTGGCGTGATGAATTCATGTCCTGAACAAATGAACAAGAACGTCCATTGTTGGAGCAGTTGTTGTACGCATGGAGGGGTGGGCCACGGGGCCAGCGATCTGT
This sequence comes from Lemur catta, assembly GCF_020740605.2. NCBI lineage: Eukaryota > Metazoa > Chordata > Mammalia > Primates > Lemuridae > Lemur > Lemur catta. Next base: position 19,741,019 of record NC_059145.1, on the reverse strand, counting down.
AACCTGGCATTTGCTGCCGGCAAGTCACCAGAGGGAGGCACAGACACCACACACTGATGGGTCCCTGTAAGGTCCCCACCTCCCAACTAGGGTTGGGAGTCCAGGAGGATGCAATGCAGTGCTGTCCTTGGTTTTACTGTAAAGAATTGTAAGCGTGTGTATTGTCTCTGGAGGTGGGAGGACCTCAAGCCAGCATCAGTGCATCTCAGATACTGTTTTCTTTTTTGAGCGAGGAGGGGTTTACAAAGCAGTAGGAATACAAGTGGAAACAATGGAAGGGATGACTGCAAACAGGAGAGAAGAATCCCTAAGGCAGCAACTTGGTGGGTGAGATGTCTGGTGAAATGTCTGAGAGAAAATCAAGTAAACCTCCTCCACCAACTCCACCCCTGTGCCTCATGCCTCAGCCGTTTCTTCCTGCTGGGACCACTCCTGCAGCGCTAGAACACACATGGCCCTTTCTGACGGGCAGAAATGGGGAATTTATTGGCTTGTGTAACTGAAAAGTCCAGGGATTGATCGCCTTCAGGTATGGCTGGATCCAGCAGCTCAAGAAGAATCGTGAAAACCGTTTTTCTCTCTGTGTCTCTTGCACCTCATGGCAGGGTGTAGCTGACACCCCAGCCTAAAGAATGCTTCTCCTTCCAAAATCTCAGGTCTGAGTTTTATTGGTCAGTCTTGGGACAGGTACCACCCTGGAGCCAGGGATTAAGGGAACATTCCCACCCAGATCAGGGCACTTTGAGCCAAATGATGATGAATGGTTGTTGTGCAGATGAAAACAACAGGTGTGACCATAGAAGCTGTGTTGACAGTCACGAGATGACAGCACCCCTCCCCTGAGAATTTAAACACAGATGCTGGTTGCTAGGGAGGGATGCTGAGGTCAACCCACACACTGGTTCTTTTCTGGGACAGAAAGCTGAGTGGAACAGGTCCCTCCTGGCTGGTCTTCCTTAGGAGTTTTCTTGGTGAAGCTATACTGGCGGCCCAGACTTGCCAGACCTGGAAGGAAGCACGTGACGACTTTGCTAGAATGCTGCTCATTCATCCTTCACTCTCTCGCCTCCTTTTTATTTCTCCATTCTCTGCCACCTACTTCTTCCCACAACTCGTAGGCGGAACGGTACTTATGACGATCGCCAGTGACTGCTCTTTTACTGATGGGCGTGTTTTCCCCTGTCCTTCCTGGATCTCTAAGGAAATCCATCTTGACACCTGCCTCCCCATGGCTGTCCCCACGTTCTGCACATCCTCCCGCAGGGAGCACGTCTGCTTCTGTCGCTCTAGCTGTTTCCCAGTCCAGATTTGAGGATTTGGCCTCACAAATCCAAGTACCTGATAGAACTTCCACTTGGACGTCCCCGTGGCATCTCAAACTCAGCATGTCCAGAACACTGAACTCCTCCTCAGTGCTGCTGCCCCAGAGTTCCCTAGCTGGGCGTGTAGAGCCACGTCCACCCACTTACCTGAACCAGGGACCGCGGCCTGGCCCAGCCGCTCCCTCAGCCCACATCCGTTCCATCACTAGATCCTCCTAGGAAATGTCCATCACTTCCCACCAGCCCCACTGCCCTCCACTGTGGGTCTAGTTCCCCCTTGTCTTGTCTCAGGATCTCTGCCAACAATGTCCCCACTGCCTCCCACCTCCCACTATGTCCGTCCCATCCTACCATCCTGCAGTCAGAGCCTTCGAACACAGCCCTGATCATGTCACCTCCTCAGTGGAGCTTCCCAACACTCTTAGGGATAAGTCAACTCCTCGAGGGGGCATTTAAGACCTAGTTGTAACCCAGGCCCTGCTTGCCCCACCACCCTACTTCCCTTTCGCCTCTCAGCTCTCAAACTCTGCATGCCTGCCGTGCTGACCTCTGTGCCTCCCATCTTTGCATAGGCTATTCCTTCTGCCTAGAGTGCCCTTCCTCCTCCCTCTTCACTTGGCTTCCCTTCCTCACCCTCCAGGGCTCTTCTTACGTATAACTCCCTCCAGGATGCCAGCTCTGACCACCCCAAGACTAGGCTAGGTACCTCTCCCAATCAAGCAATCAATTCTCTAGGCAAGATGGTGGTGGTGTTCAGGGTCTCGATGAATAGGAAAGTTTCCAAGAGGAGAAGGGAAATCTATGATTCTATTTTTAGCCAATGAAGACTTTCTTTTTGATACTCACTTTCCAAACAAAAATTTATTAACTACTTACTGTGAGTCAGCTGTAGCTGTGCTAGACACAGAGGTATGTCAGCCAGCAAACAAGACGGATACATACATTGCCCTTTAACAGATTATAACCTAGTAGGAAAGACAGATACTAATAAACAATTTGGCAATCTTTTTTGGTAGAGACAGGATCTCACTATGTTGCCCAGGCTGGTCTCCAACTCCTGGCCTCAAGCCATCCTCCTGCCTTGGCCTCCCAAAGGGATTACAGGCATGAGCCACATCGCCCAGCTATTGGTAAAATTTAATGTGCCCTCGTCCTAACTGTCTGGTAGCACATTGTATTTTCCAAAGATGGCTACACCCATACGTATCCCATTCCATATGTTCTCTGTCAATGTGACAACACTCCTCCATTGTGATGGGGGATTCATATTCTCTCTCCTTGAAACTGGATGGACTGGGCTTTGTAACTGCTGTGACCCATAGAATGTTGTAGAAGTGACGCTAAGTGACTTTTGAGTCCATAAAAGTTTCCACCAATTTTTCTTTCCCTCTCTCTCTTTCAGGACTCTTCGCTTTGGAGCCCAGTCGCCATGCTGTGAGGAAGCCCAGACCACACTGGGCGGCCACATACAGATGTTCTAGCCAACAACCCCAGCTAAGGTCTCAGCCAACAGACAGCATGTACTCCTGTGAGTGCACGGGTCTTCAGATGACCCTGCCCCAAAGATGACCTTTGACCCTTCCAGCTGAGTCCCTAGACACCATGGAGCATAGAGAAGCCATCCCCTTTGCACCCTGCCAAATTACTATCTCAAAATCCATAAGCAAAATCCACAAGTGGTTGTTTTATGCCACTAGGCTTTGGAGCAATTAGTTCTGCAGCCATGGCAACTGTATCACCCCACTAGGCTTCCTTGCAGAGAAGAACGCTGAACTTGAAATAAAGTGGGTGAAATACATTCCCATTTCTGTCCCTTTCATAGCTGTTGACGCTCACTAGCTGTGTGAACTTGGGCATGTCATTTCCCATCCATGGGTCCTCAGTCTTCTCATGTGTGAAATATGGGGATGGGGACGGATGATTTCTAAGACCCTGGGAAGCTTGAAAAGTCTCCCAACAGAGACTCTTTATGGAACGACCTGATTAAAACCATGTCAATTGCTATGGCAAGAGGTGAACTTTTTAATTGAAATTCTTGATTTTTTGTTTTAGCTTTCTAGGAGGTGAACTCAACTAAAGCCATTAGAGAAGCAAAAGGGCTCCTCTAATGCATAATTCATGAAAGGAGAGTGGGTTTGACCCAGAAGGTCATTTGGAATAAAAATGCCATAAAAATAAAATATGTTATCCCTCCCCTTCTGCCTGCCCCATCCCTTACACTAGCTAATGGAGGAGAAAGAGTGAATTAAACTGGAGTTCAGGTCAAAGGTTTAGTTGATTTATTCCAGAATGGTCATTCCCTCCAGCCGCTGGAGTAACAATAGACATTGCAGATGTTCCGGGTTTTGTCCCCACCCTGGGGCCCCATGTTCTGAGCGATGTGGCCTCTTCTCCTGCCCTTGGGAGATGACCTCACCTTCTAATGGTCCGACGATTAGGAAGCATATGAGCCTGGCGAGAAGACACCTTCTCTGCTTCAAAAGCTTGGGGGAAATTCCCCAAGGGGCCAACCTGTTTCACAGAGGCGAAGGGAAAAAAAGTAGACAGCCTGTAATTAGTATAATAACCTGTTCAGCTTCCACCTGCCTGTGATTTCCCCAGCTTGTTCATCCATTCATGTATTCATTCACTCAGGCAACAAATATTTACAGAGCAGCTGTGATGTGCAAGCCCTGGCGATACGACAGGTCCCCCAGAAGGAGCTAACGATTTGTGTGCAAGCGATTGATTAAGGAAGTGCTCCCAGGGGTGTCTGGCAGGGAGTGGGGGGGAGCAGGCCAGGGAAGGGAAGACACCAAGGGAAGCTTGATTCAAGCAAAGTCCAGGCCTCAGCCTGATCCTGCAGGAGCTCTGGAGTGCAAAGCGTGCCTCAGAGTTTGTCTCAATTTAAAGCAAAGGAGCTGGACTTTCAGACTTCTGCATCGGACAGCTATTAGTAAGGGCAATTCCAACTCTGCACATGCAGGCCAAGTGGTTCCAGTAGCCTGTGGACAGTCCTTCACAAAAAGCCACAGGTGCAGGCTAGTAGAAAAGCAAAACAACACGGAAGCCAAGGGCAGAGATTTCTCTACTCTGCCATCCTTGACATATTAACACTATCTCGACTCATGGTTGCAAGGTGGCTGCAGCAGCTCCAAACATCCCGTCCTCTTACAACAATATCTAAAGGCAAGGGGGACTGGCAGGGAGATAGCTCCCACCCCTATAGATCTGACTTGTCAGAGAGAAAATTTCTCCAGAGGCCTCGAATACACTTTGCATCATAACCTATTTGTTAGAAGTGCGTCAATGCACACTTTAAAACCAATCACCACCAAAAGGGAACAGGATGACCATGAATGGTTTCTGGGATTGAGGATTGAGCCTCATGTCTACCCACTTGATACTTGATGGGTTCTTGTTAGCAAGGAACAAGCGGGTTATGGCTTTTGGGTGAACCATGATCCACGTGTGCTACACTGGCCAATTAGAGCACCATGCTCTGATTGGCAATCACCATTGTGATTGGCTACAGTGATTGGTTCAGGGATGGGCACATTACTCAAGCCAAGCCAATCAGAGTTCATCTGAGAATTTTGCTGTAGTCACCAGGAAGAAGAGCTTATGCTTGCCTGAAAGCATCTGAGGCAAGAGCTGTACAGCCGTCTTGGCACCATGAGGACCCTGAGAATAAAGCCGACACAAAAAGGAAAGTGAAGTGGATGCAAGAGAGGGAGAGAGATCAAATCTGGATGACTAATTTAGAACTCCTGAATCCAGCCTTGCCTGAAGCCAACTCTAAGCTTTGGGCAGAAAAAAAATCCCTTTTGCTTCATTCAGCTTGGGTTGGGTCTTCTGTTCCTTAAGACCGAAGGATTCCTAAGTGATGCAAGTGACAAGCCAGGCAGACCCAGCCTCCGCCCTTATGGATTTCACAATCCAATGCGGGAGGCAGGTCCCGGACAAAGTATCACAAATGTAATCTGGGCTATGAAGGTCAAGTGCAAGGGACCCGCAGACCATATCAACAAAGGGGCCAACCTGGTCTAGGGGCCTGAGAGGGGTCCTTGGGGAAACATGGTTCCAGCTGAGCTTGAAAGGGAAAAGGCTGCTTCCTTGCACTAGACTGCAACGTTACCCTGTGACTTCACAGATGTAGCAGGGGACAGGCACGCGCTCCGGGAGCCCGCACTGTGTCATTAGGACTGTGCAGCTGTCCTACACATCTCAGTTCTCTCTGACATACCCCTCGCTCTTTCAACCATTCTTCTGACACTCTAATTTGTTCAAAAGCTGCCAAGAATGATCAGACATTTTCCCCCCACACTCCAGTAAGAGCCTTTAGTGTGGGAGAAAGACTGTGATTCTTTCATGTGCAGGAGTGTTTTCTTTTCTTCGTAATTCCTTCGCTCCCTGTGTAAACTGGAGCAGTCAAATCAGGTCCTGAGGTAGGGAGAGACAGAAAGCCCTCCCAGCCAGGTGCACGCCGTCAGTGAGACTGAGAGATGCTGCTAGTGGAGAAGCCCCGCAGGAAACGTGGACCTCACACCTCCCCAGGGAGAAAAGCCACTGGCCGCTCTCTCCTAACCTTGCCCCGGGATGTTTGTTCTCTGGCATCATTCACTGACTCAAAAGGGAGAAAAACTCCAGGTCCAAATGTCCCGGTACCACTCTCTCTTCCTAGCTATGTAGTCTCAAGCAAGTCTATGAGCCTCAGTTTCCTAATCTGTGAAATGGGAATGATAAACTTTGAGCCTTACCTGCCTCAGAGGGTTTGGGAGCACAGAAGGCGATGTTGTGAGTGAACCAGCAGGTGAGCACACCCTGCCATCCCATCGTGATCTGCAGTCTCAGACCTTCACGTGACGTGGTCCTCGGGCCCCATTCTCCAGTCCCAAGCACAGACAGGGACCAGATCTCCCAGTTCTCTTTCCCTGTGGTCCATGCCACCCACACCCCCATCCAGTGTCCACCATGACAGCTTCCAGAGCAGGCATAGGACACATGGCTAATAGGAAGGCTCAATGTTGTGGTTTGCCACCTCGGGTCAAAAGGCTTATGCTCAAGGGCCACCCCTTCCATGCTGGGGACTGACTATTGTGCTCCTTTGGGACCCAACTTCACCTCAATTCCAAAATTGAGGAGCTTCAGCAGGTCCCTGGAGCTTCACCATTCTAGAAGCCACCATCTACCTTGTAATGTATCTGAGTTGCACCCTCAAAGCCAACTCTATGGCACATGATGTGAACGGGGCCCCTGGGATTATGCCACCCAGCGTAGGGCACTCTGCCAAGATTTACAATCACCATTTGGGCCTGGGGGTGTCTTAACACATCAGGACAACCGTGCAAAGCAGCACCACGTTAGTCTTTACAACTAGAGGTGGATGTCAGGGTCTGGTCCTGAGGCTACAGCCAGCTGGCTGGGTGGTCTTGGGCGATCATGGGCTCCTCTTCTGAACTTTGTTTACCAAGGTTGTTTCAGAGTCTCCAGAGAGAGGAAGGGGACCTCCAGGGGCCTCTGGACTCTGCACACTTATCTTCGTCCTCCCAACTCCAGACAGAACAATCCACGTCTTATCATTTTAGAAGTGGAGTCTGAATAAGAGTTTATTTTTCCAAAGAAAGAAAGGGAGGAAGGGAAGGGACAATTAGGCTGGTGGATTGTCAAAGCCTGTCCACTTTCTACATATGACAACTTAACCTACAGCCGAGAATCTCAGATATATTTTTGTTCTAATGACTTCAAGGAGACATAGGTTTTTCACAGCCGATATGGAGTAATGGGATCAGCTATTTCTTAATTCAAAACAATGCAAGTGGTTCTGAGATAAAAGGTTTGTTAAAGTAGTGGCACTTCACTTTAGAGTACACAGGGATCACCTGGGGAACTTGGCAAAAATCCGGATGTCTGAGACCCCATGCTCTCAGGGTAGTGACTTCCAGTTCAGGCTTACAGCCAAGCGCCGGGGCTGGAGTCCTCCCCACCACCCAGCAGCCCTCTAACTGGAGCACACCGGTTAACCTCTCTGTGCCTCAGCTTCCTGATCCATGAAATGGGTATAATTACGTACTCACCTTAGGGTTTGTGGCGATTACATGAGTCAGTAAACGTACAGCACTTAGAACAACAGCCAGCACATAAAAAGTGCTCAGCAAACGCGAGTTGGTAATATCAGGGTAGAACGCCAGAAGCTGCCTTTTAACCAGTAGCCCTGGTGATTCGGATGCAGAAGGTCCGTGGGCCACACCTTGAGGGCTCGGCTCTACGGGAACATGGAGCAGCCTCCATAACCTACTAGGGACTCCTTTTCCTTTTATAAGAAGCAAAGACTGAGGCACTTTTGTACCAGCCATCTGCGTGTCTGAAAGGCAGCAGCCATTTTTCCCTCAAATGGAAATAGCTTGTTATTCCAATTAGACACGGACTACATGCTAATTACCCCCCACAATCAGAAAGGTCAGAGAGATGGAAAGGAAAAAAAAAAACTATAAATAATCCCCAAACCCAGGGAAAACAACTAGTAATGTGTTGTTTCTATGCCTACACAGAGAGAGAGAAAGGGAGAACATTTTTTTTACCTTAATCATCCTTTTCCCTTTAAAAACGTGACAGCACAAGGAACATCTTTCCATGTCAATAAACATAGCCCCGTGACATTTGTTTTAATGCAGCTCACTCTTCCAAAGTGTGGACCTAATGTAATTTATTTAGCCAAACCCTAATTGTCAGACATTCAGGTTATTTCCTTCCTTGCCAGGCTGATAATTGACGATTCCAGGAACGTCCGAGTCACAAGTTCCTGCGGCCCCTGCACGTTTCCTTCAGTGACAATGAACACATGCAGACGCTGCTCCATGCGGGTCTCCCCTGCAATGCTGAAAGCGCCAGGAGATCAGGGCTGCGCCCGCCTGACCACAGCCCGGCACCCTCTGCACAACAGAACAGTTAGGGACGGTTAGGAACCCGTGGTTTGTGGGCGCTGCTCTACCTCCAATTAGCTCTGTGAGTTTGAGCAGCTAATTAGCTAAATGGTGACATTGATAGTGGCATCTCACAAAGTCACCCTGAGCAGTCTGAGATGACACGTGTGGAGTCTCAGCACAGTGCCTAGCACCTGCGAAGTCTTAGCTGCTTACCGGGCACTTACCAAATATTTAGCAAACGCAAATGTTGTTAGTAAATTTGGACATTTGTCAAGCTTCCTTAAGATCAGTCGTAAGGTCAGAAGGGCTTTACCTCTTAAATTCATACACTTCTTTAATTCATACTGTCAATTTATCCTCCAGAAATGCTGTACCACCCACAAAATATACAAATTCTGGTTTCTCTTCCCCCTTACAAACACAGTGAGGGGAAATTGGTGCTACTTGGTCCTTCTCTTTGATGAGAGGAAGGACCTGGGGCCATCACAGCGATTGTGTGAGGCCATTTAGGTGCCATGGTGAGTCGCACCCGTCTAAGGAAAGAGCTGGGTGGTGACGTCCCGTGGGGCAGAGAAGCGTCCACCCTCTGGCTCTATACAACATGGAGTTAGGCTCGCCTGGACACGGGAGTCAGGTCTGCCCAGGTGCATCCGTGGGATACTTAGACGTCTCTATCCTGGGCCTGCAGACCCTGGGCCCGTGAGCAGACGGGGCTGCCTCACAGAGGGCGAGGGAACCTCCCAGAAGCAGCCGGCATCAGTCATCCCTCCACAGCGGGGACTGTGGTCCTACCCTGCTGACCCTCCGGGTCTCCCAGCGATCTGGAGTCCAGGCTCCTTCTGGGGCCCTTCTCCTGGCCCAGCTGTGACCAGCTGTGTCTGTGTTTCAGCCACCAATAGCTCATTCCAGGATTACACTTTCTAAATGGGTGTAATGTAATACCCAGAGTGTAGAAGCTTTAGCCTTGCTTCCCGCCGTGAGGCATGGGCCGTGTCTCCGGAGGCTGCAGATCGCATTTAGGCTGTGCCACAGCACGGCCTGAACTACTCCCTTTCAGGACACACAGGTCTGTGAAAAGTGAGGGAAAATCTTGGCTGAGAGGTATAAACTTTATCACAACATGTTTTCAGCTCCTAAGAAATGGAAAAATCCGTTGTCGGTCACGTTCTCTAAATGTGTGAAGAAAGGACAGGGGGACATTTCTTCCAGGTGCTATGACGTTCTCTCCCCAAAGTATCATCAGCCTCAGAGCACATTTACGAGAGGGGATTTGGGGATCATAGAAAGAAAATGAGCATTTTCAAAAGAGGGAGCTATTTTTCATTTCTGCAGTGACTTGACACCTACCACAAAATAATTTCAACCCACACCAAGGCCTTTTTTAGGGCTGTTTTTAAATTTCTTTCTCATCTGAATAATAATGACATTTTTAAAAACAGGCATTCAGGGAAATCTAAGTCTAAGAAAATGCAATTATTAGTAATTAAAATCATCACAATAATAATAGCTATCATTTAGGAAGCATCTAACATGTTTTAAATAGTTCATGACAATGTTCACATTCATTAAATCTCAATATAATCACAGCCCTATGACCAAGGCAATATTTTGTTTCTGTGTTTTTTTTAGAGACAGGGTCTTGCCCTGTTGCCCAGGCTGGAGTGTGGTGGTACAATCATGGCTCACAGCAGGCTCGAACTCCTGGGCTCAAGCGATCTCCCACCTCAGCCTCCTGAGTTGCTGGGACTACAGTTGTGCATCACCACACCCAGCTAATTTTTCTATTTTTTGTGGAGATGGGGGTTTTGCTATTGCCCAGGCTGGTCTTGAACTTCTGGCCTCAAGCAATCCTCCCACCTCGGCCTCCCAAAGTGCTGGGATTATAGGCGTGAGCCACCACAACTGGCCATATCCATGTTTTGTAGATGAGGAAACCAAGCTTAAAGAGGCAAAAATGATTTGATCAAAGTTGGATAACATATTTCTAACCTTTCATTAAAGTATACCTCAGAAAAATGTACACATTCTAGGTAAACAGCCGGATGGATTTCACCAGGTGAACACATCATGTAACCAGCATCCCAACCAAGAAACAGGACATCCCCACCAGCCCCCCAGGAGCCCCTAACCTGCCCCCGCCCCACTCCCTCCCTAACTACCAGGGGTGACTATAGCCCTGACTTCACATCCACTTATTTTGCCCAGAATCACATAGTACTTACTCTTATTCATAACATCCTTCCTGAAACATCGTTTGTGAGACTCTCCCAAACTGTTGCGTGTAACACTAATTTATTCATTCTCATTGCAGCACAATATTCCATGGTGTGGCTATGCATTCCATAGTTGATGAGCATGTGGGTTGTTGCTAGTCGGTGGCTCCTACATATGGTGCAGCTATGCACATTCTTGGGCATTTCTTTTGGTGCACTTAGGCAGGAAATGTTTAGCTTTCTAAAGTGGTTGAACCAATAAATACTCCTACCAGCAGCTTATGAGAGTTCCAATTGCTTTATTGCCTCATTAAGACTTGGGATTGATGGCCAGGAGCATGTTGGCTCACACCTGCTATCCCAGCACTTTGGGCTGCCGAGGCTGGAGGATGGCTTGAGGCCAGGAGTTTGAGACCAGCCTAGGCACCGAGACCAGCCTTGGGCAACACATCAAGACCCCATCTCTACAAAAAGCTTTAAAAATTAGCCAGGCATGGTGATGCACATCTGTAGTCCCAGCTACTTGGGAGGCTGAGACAGGAGGATCACTTGGGCTCAGGAGTTTGAGGTTGCAGTGAGTTATGATCATGCTACTACACTCTAGTTGGGGAGACAGAGTGAGACCCTGGCTCAGAAAAGAAAAAAAGACGTAGAGTTTCCTACTTTTTTGTTTTAGCCGTTCTGCAGGTGAATATTGGATAGCTTTTAGGTTGAGGAATGGGTATCAGACCCAAATGTTTCTAGCTCGCTGCCTAGCCTGGTGCCTGGCACTAGGTGGGTGCTCAGGGATACTTGTTGAATTAATTAATGAATGGCCCCAGAGCTCGCGGTGGTTCTTCTACACTATTCTGCTGTTGCCTCCACCTCAGTCCCAGACCCCTCCCTATCTCAGGTCCCCATCTCTCTACAGCCACACAGCGCAACAGGCTAATGCCACACCTCCCGTCTCTAAGACTGCCAATCAGCAGTGAAGGGAAGCCACAGCAAGCCAAGAGTGGATCTGGGAGCCTCCGGCCTGCTGACCAAGTCAAATCGCCCACGAGCTCCACCTGCAGCCTGAAGATCAGCAGCAAATATGCCCCTCAGGGCAGGTGTGGCTGCCCCACCATTGGGGTGGAAGAAAAGTCCCTGGAGCAAAAGGAGAAATGAAAGCAAGAAGGAGGCCGAGACAGCAGCCCCATGCGTGCGCACTAACGCCGACCAGGAGAAAGGAGGTTGGATACGACTCAAAGACAGAGAAGAGCCTCTTAATTCCCTTGCCAACTACATGGGTTCACCAGGGCAACTTTTTCAGAGGGAATCAAATAAATTACCGTTCCAATTTTAAACGCCCTCCTGAGAACAGGATTAAGTATGATTAAGATAATTCTATTCCTTGGGAGACAGAGTTGCCCAGGGCCCCCGGCTCTCCAGCGTTCATGGTCTGAGTCCTTTCTTTCTCTTGCCCCAAAGTCTGCACAAGGAGTAATAACAGCGAGAGTTAGCGTTTCTGGGTGCTTACTATGCACTAGGCCCTGCCTCAAGCACTTTTCTGGGGCTACCTCAGTTAATTTTCACTGAAATCCTACAAGGCAGGGACTGTTCTCATCCGCATTTAAAGGTGAGGAGATTGCAGCTTGGAGAGGTAGTCTCCAAAGATCAAGAGGCTGGGTAGCAACTGGTCAGGGAAGAACTCGAGCCCTGGGGTTCCAGTTACCTACTGCTGTGTCACAAATTACCCTAAAACGTAATGGCTTAAAACAGCCACCATTTGGGCAGGGAGCAGCTCCACGCAGCGCTGACCGGGGTCACTTTGTGGTATTTGGCTGGCGGAGGGGCTCCGCTGGAAGGTCCAGGATGGCTTCTCTCATGGGACTGGTGCTTCGGCAGGGAGGGTATGTGGCCAGGCTGAGGCTGTCACCTGCAGTGCCAGGAGAGATCCCTCCAGCACAGCAGTGTCAGGGTACTTGCACTTCCCTGTGGCAGCCGGGGCTGCAGAGAGGGTTCCGGGAGAGAGCAAGTGGAACTATTAACACCAAAGCGCCACTTCCAGGAGGTCAGAGGGCATGGCCGCATTCAAGGGGAGGGGACACAGCTGAGACTCTCAGTGGAGTATCGAAGGAGGAGTATTGGAGAGTTTGCAGCCATCTTTATCACGCGTTGTTTTTGTTTGATTATGGAGCCGGCAGTCGTAACCACAAACTTACAGTGCGTCACCGGCCACTGTTGAGCATACGTTCTGTGCCAGCATCTTACACATTCACATATCCTGTTTTACTTACTCCTTAAAAAAAAAAAAAAGGAAGAGAGAGAGAGAAGGGAGGAGAGGAAGCGTAGGAGGCATATATTTCTGCCACTTTATAGATGGAGAAACTGAGGCTTGGAGAAGGAGGTGTCTCGGCCAAGATCACGTGGCTAGTGAGGGTCAAAGTCAGGATTCGAAGCCCCTGATCTCTCCCCGCTTTCCACATCCTTCCTTCTGGGTCCATGAACCCTTCCCCAGGGGCAAGTCTGCACCTACACTTTCCCCAGTTCCCAGGTACAGCCCTGGTGTACAAAGGGCATCCCTTGATCCTTCACCCTTGCTCAAAGACACCCCAATTTCCAAGAAGGGCTCCCCCTAACAGGATGCTAAACAGCTCTGGTTTGTTCCAAGAGAAAGAGTGATCACAGGGGTCAGCTCCGATGGCAGAGACGACACCCCTCCATCTGTCCGCCCTGAAGATCCACTGTCCTCAAAAACACCCTGCGGAGATACTGAAACTGCAGATGCCACTCAGAAACAGAAAACAGACATTCATCGCGGCGGCTCTCCGACGCAGTGGGCAACTTCGAGACGTGCATGCAGGACCCAGAAAACGGCTGAGCAAAAGCAAGGAGCCTCCGGCGCACGGTCTCTCCTCCCTCACCCGCCAGCATCCTCCGCACGGGCAGCACTGTTTATTGCTGTAATGTGTCAGCGTGGGTAACAGGAAGCAGGCAAGGAAGGCTTAATTATAAAAAGCAATCTTTTCAAGACACTTTAATTCCCTCCGTTTTTTTCCTGACAAGAACTCACACACGTACACAAAAATGTGAATTTAGTTTAATTTTGAGCTCTCAGAATCACTGCAAACGTGATTACTTAATCCCCCTTGGTTGAATCTTAGAATTTCAAAAATTTCTCACCAAGATTTTCTTTTGCTGGAGGCGGTAGAGCAAGGAGATTGAAAGCCTGGCTTCCAGAGACAGCCTGTCTGCCTTAGAATCGTGTCACCACCCTCCGCAGCTGGGGGCGGGGTGGGCAACTTACTTCCTGCTCAGTTTCCTCCTGTGTTGCCCTCAGGGTTAAATGAAGCGAACAGGAAAAGAGCTTAACATGGTACCTGGCACTCACATACTAAGTGCTCATGTTTACTAAATATTAACTAATTCCACACCATAATTCTTATTAAAGTAACCCAAAGAATCCAAATATCTAAAGAGTCACATGCACCATGTGTATGTGTGCACCTCTCTGTGTACAATGACTGAGTCTATATGCCTCTGTCCATCATTCTTAAACATTTTAATTAGTATAAAAGTCATTTGTTTATTATGTAAATTTTTTTTAAATATAGAAAAGTAGAAAGAAAAAATAAACACTGCCTATGATTCAACTACCTACAGATAAACATTTTTAACATTTTGGCCTATATTCTTCCAGTTCTTTTTATTGTGCACAAATATATTTAATTTTTTCATAAAGTACTTGCTTTTTTATAACTTTTTTCTATTCTGTAATGATATAAATATGTCACATGTCACTAAATATTCCTAGATAACATCACATTTAACAGCTGTGTCATCTCCCATCTTCTGAATATACTATTATTCATTTAACTGATCCCCTGCCCTTGGACATTTAGGTTGCTCTCAGCATTTTTTGCGATACTAAAACAATATTGAAATGAACATTCTTAGAAATAAACTAATGTGTGTTTCCTTAGGATAAGTTCCTAGAAATAAAATGTCTAGGTTAAAAGTTCTGCACACTTTTAAGGTTATATATGGGACCATAGCACCCTTCAAACAGGGTGCACCATTGCCACCAGTGAAGATGAACATTCTTCTCCCCCATATTTAACACTCCTGAGCATTCCTTGCACAATCGTTGCAATGATTTTTTTATTGAGCACCTACTGTTTTCTAGGCACTGCTGGGGATGACTAGAATAAGTCCTTTTCCTCCCTATGTTCCATCTTCAAGGATTTCCTGCACTCAACTCTGAGGCTATGGCTTCAATATGGCTCCTTGATCTCTCTGTTATCCTGTCAGAGGAATGGGACTGTCTGGCAAGCGGAACAGGATTGTTGGAGACAGGGCTTCAGTCTCTGAGACTGCAAAGGGCCACTCTTTCTGCCCCTCAGCCAAGAATGTGCCAGTCCTCATGTCCCCCTCCTTACTGTCTTGTGTCCACTGTGCATTGATCTGCTCTTCTGGTCCAAGTCTTCTTCCTAAGTGTATGGTAGGAGCTTGCAACCCAAATAAGAAGAGGGTTTCAACTCAAACATCAGCTTGGTGGATTAGTGGTGATAACCTAGATCATTAGATTGAGAAGGATTCTGAGGCTATGTTTGAGCCCAGTTGAAAGACTGCTGTGATGCATTAGTGATGTCTGCCACAGATGTAGGAATGGAGACTAATGGTGAGTATACCAATAGATTCTGTTCTTTACTCCATTTCCAGGCTTTAGCTGTCCTTAGGACTGATCCTTCTGGATTCGTGTGCCATTTTCCTGTGCATCTGCTGTATTTTGCTTCTTTCTTCTTCACATTCACCCCACTTGGTTTCTCTTTTTGTTTCTGTACTTCACATACATTTGTGATCTCTATAAATCTCGTGCTTCCTACAGATTGCACCCTAGTTGCGTGAAGCTTGCCAAGAGAGCTCAGTCTGGCGCTCTCTTTTTCTGCCTTTCTGTTCCTACAATTCATCCATTAAGTTTACTCTCTCTGTGTTAGGAAGAGCTGTTGGTGGTAAACAATGTTCCCTGGGCCAGCAATTCATTCTCAACTGACTGACCACAGGGGGGCTGTTTCCCTCAGGAAGCCCCACTGTGTAGGCAGGAGAGACCTGGCTCACCGATAGTCACTAGGGAACCACCCCCACAGGAAACAAAGCACATCATTTATGGTGCCTTGTTCATGTTAAAGCATCCCCTAACTGTATTCACAAGCTCTCAGGGACTAATAAAATGTCGCTTTTAGAATTAACTCCATGCTGCCCCAGGCCTGTGGATTGCAACTGAAACACTTAGCCTTGTGGGATTAACAGACTTTGGGCATAGTATTACATTTCCCATAAACAGTCCCCGTTTGCTGGGCACTAACCATCAATCGGACATTGTGCTAAGGGTTTACGTGCATTAATGCGTTGAATTTTCCCACTAATCTGGAAGCTGGTTACTATCATTATCCCCATTTTACAGATGAGAAAACTGAGGGTCAGGAATCTAAGTAACTTGCCCAAGATCAGACTCTGCTAGGGAGTGGAGGAGCCTTCAACTGGGTCTCTGCAGCTCCACACCATATAGCAGTCAATACAATACGTGGCTCCTTGGGTGGGGGCCGTGACATCCCAACTACCCAGCAAAGAACTTGGAAATACGGAAGATAAAATTGCCACCTGGGAGCAAAACCATAGTTAGTCCACAATGGATCAGATTAGCAAACTGCAAAGTGGTTCTAAAGAGACATCCTGGTTCCCAGGACTGTGAGAATGAAAATATTAGTGCATTTAAAGAAAAAAGATTGTGCCTGCCTGACAGAGACTTGGCTCTTAGAGGAAGCCCTCACAAAGGACTTCAAAGGACGCCCACCCAAACACTAGCCAGCAGAGAGGTGAGTATGCCAAGGTCTGCTCGCCTAACTGGCATATCCCTGTTAGTCTATTCATGTATTAAACTATTATATATGGAGCAACTACTATGTGTCAGCCACTGCACTGGGCACTGTCCTGGCACCCATGGAGCGTATGTCCTAGTCCGGGGGATGGAGGCAGATTTATCGGGCATCAGGACCCAGACCCCTTCCAAGAGCCCCAATGGTGTGTTCATATGATTTTGTAAAATTTGCCAGTGTAAGATCCTTCAATGGCCATCAGTGAAGTTTGCTGTCTCCATTTTTATTTCCTCTCTGTGTTTACAATAAATATTCACCTTTGTGCTGACTTGATTTGTTCTCCGGGAAGCAGCTGCTGGGACAAGCATGGGACTATGGTCGGCTTACTGGGGTGGTGCAGGAAACACTGGCAGGCAGGTGGGGAGACCGAGGCAGGAAGGGCAGGTGGGGCAGGTGGGGCAGGTGGGGCAGGTTGCCCATAGTGGCTGTGTTAGTGACCAGCACCCACCGTGGGCAACCGGAGCTGGATCCCATGGGAAACTTTGGGAGACAGGGTGTTTTAAAATGTAGGTTTTCTTATTTAGCTATTGCAAAGCCAACAGTTCAGGAGGCAGGTGACATTGAAAAGTTGTCTTGTTATCACAAGTCCCACGAGGAGGGGGGACGCCATGCCATGGGGGGCCACATGGAGAAGCACCAAGGTCTGTCGGAGGTGGAGAGCGGGAGGAATGCGTGAACCAGAGCCTTTACTGTGGTTTCCGAGAGAAGGATCGGCCAGGTTGGGGTAAGCAGGTTTAGGATTGGCTGGTTTGACTCCTTCAGCAGGCTCTGGGGCACAGGGACTGTCCCTAGTTGTCTGGTACCTGGTCCTGGGGTAATTGTGCAGGCTGGAGAGTGGCCCGGAATATCAGAGCTCAGTGAAGGCAGTTGGGGGTCAGGGCTCTGGGTTGGCTGGTTTGCATTTGAAAGGCACCCCTGGGCTGAGTTGTTCACTCTCTCTAAGCGTGGGCTGACCCTGGGAGGGACAGCCCCTCCAGTGTGAGCAAGACCTCAGAGGTCAAAGTATCAGAAATATAGAAAATAAAACCCATGGTTAATACACGGGGCAGAACACACACCTCAGAGTGATCCCAGCCAAGGAGCAAGGGAGTCAGTGGCGAGGGCTTCTGGGTTGGGGGATGGGAGTTGTTCCCCAGCACTTTTGGTGAGCAAGAGGCTAGAGGAAGCCACAGACCCTGGCAGCTGAAGTGTCACTGAAGGGATGGAACCTCTAGGATACCAGTAGGGCACCAATAGCTCTGCTCCCTGTCCTTAATTTTACATTCAGAATTGTATATTTTTGTTTATAAAGAAGGCCTCCAAAATTGCTTCTGACCCTACAAAACTGGGTCTACCCCTATGGGAAGATAATCAATACCTGATTGTACAGGCTGAATTGTATCCCCCTACAATTAATATTTTGAAGTCCTTAACTCCTAGTACCTTGGTATGTGGCTGTATTTGAAGAAAGAGTCTTTAATGAGATAATTAAGATTAAATGAGGTCATTTGGGTGGGCCCTAATCCAATCTTACTATTGTCTTTATAAGAGGAATGTTGGATCCAGACACCGAGGGAAGACCATGTGGGAACAGCCGTCTAAAAGCCAAGGAGAGACCGACCCTGCTGACACCCTGACCTTGGTCTTCTGGCCTCCAGAACTTCGAGGAAATGCATTGCTGCTGTCTGAGCCACCCAGTCTACGGCACTTCGTCACGCCAGCCCTCGCCAGCCCTCGCAAACTAACACACTGATAAAGATCTGACAGGCCGGTCCCCTTACCCATCTGTGTCAGAGAACTTCCCCTGGCTGGGTCCAGCCTCCCTCTGCAGCCCTGGGGTCATCTAACTTCCCACTGAGCAGGGCCCCAGGCTGATGGGAACCATGGCACGAGGGCTTGTGTCCCTTCCAAAGGGGACCGTGGCCCTCTGCTCCAGCTGGCTTTTCCCAGATCTTCTGGTTTCCCAGGAGAAGCCAGAATTCTGCATTCTGTGTGAAACTCCCTGTTTTGAAAGGCTGATAATGAATTCAAACTTTTTTCAAAACCCTCTTCAGGCCAAACACAACATTCCTGCAGGTGGGATTAGACTATAAATCCACGATTTGTAACTTGCAGCTTATATTTCTTCCTTATTAGGAGCCACAAAAGTCTAGTCCGCTGGACATTTCTGTTTCTTGTGGTCAGGGAATCACTTGGCTTTGACTTGAAAGCCAGATCAAGCTCAGTTAAAAATCCCAGCTCTGCCACTTACTGGCTGCGGGAGTTGCCTCTCGTGCCTCAGTTTCCTCACGTGGAAAGCTGACACGAGGGGCAGGGGAGTGGAGGCAGAGGCCTGGTCTGTACAGAGACGAGCATGCAGTGGGCGCCTCGGAAGTGACAGCTCTCCACGCCACCCTCATCCACCCTTCCTTCTCTGTTGGCTGGCGTCAGCCTCCCGGGAACACTGCAACCGTCAGGACTGAGTTCTGGGCCTGTGAGGCCTGTGCAGGCCTGACCCTACGCCAAATAAATCACAAGGTAAATACCTCCTGGCCATGACCTTGGCCGGCCACAGTCCTCTTCTGGGGACAGCCTGACCTTGGCGCACTCTCCTCTTTGATGTCTGCATGCTGAAATAGATCACTGTTGGATGGGCCTCAGGGGGTCTACAATGCCGAGGGTTAAGATTCCTTCCCTGGGAAGACGGGTGCCTTGTTCCTGTCTATTACGGTCACTCTTTAAAACACACCGTGACACTCGCTTCCCCGGCATTGGTGCATGCCATCAACGGGCTCCAAAAGGATGCCAGGTTCTGCGGTTAGACTCACCGTGCCTCACACATTCAATTATAATTCCCTTCCAGCGCCTAAGGGCAGGAAGACACTCTGCTAAATATCCCTCCCAGGAAACGTGACACCAATCAAGCTTCATTGCATCCACCCAGGCCCCGTCCCGAAGGTGGGTGAGAAAGAAGGGAGGCTGCATTTTCCCTTATTGTAATTCTCATAAAATAAAACTGACTGTCGGCCTGGGGCTCCATCTGAGGAAACGGGCACCAGTGCAGCTGCGATGACCACATTCTGAGATGGCTCTGAGGGACAGGTGGCCCTTGGACCTCCTGTGAGTGCCCAGTGACAGGAGATAGCACAGCCGGGCTGTGGAACCAAAGGGCTCAATCCTAGCTTGGTTACCTCCTTGCCATGTGAGGACTTTGAACAACCTACTTAAAACTCTCTGAGCCTCAGTTTCCTTATCTTTGAAATGGGCAAGTGGTAATGCCTACCTCGTTGAGAAGGTAAGAGGAATAAAGGCGAGAATGTGAAATGCTTGGTTAGCACGGGGCTGCACTTAGTTGCTAAACCTGCCGCCCCCAAGCGAGGCACTTTCCATGGACTAATTTAATGCCCCCAACGCCCCGTGCACCAACTCTCCTGGGTTGTTTCTCCCGCTCTGGCTGATGAGGCTCTGTGGAGGGCACCCAGCATCTCTGTGCTTTTTCTCTAGAATTGTCGGGTGAGTTTCATCAGATGTTTGCAGAGCGGCCCCATCCAACAGCAGTGTTTGGGAGGAACTGAGGTTTCAGGCAAAGTCGGGGGCATGGACAATATCGCTCTTTGATCCCTGCTTCCTTGGAGGAGCCTGAAGGTATTAGAATCATTACAACAATTCGAAACATTCCAAAAGGAAACAACAAAAGACAGAGTATTTACAGCACGATCAGATAATCTAATCCACTAATGGGTGGCTCAGGGAGTTCACAGGTCTCTTTGTAAATATTTTCAGTCAATAAAATAGTTACTGGTTTGGAGCCCTCTCTAGATGCTGTGCTGAATATTTTTGCTTTGTTATCTTGCTTAAACCTTGCGATGGTCTGCAGGGATGGATGCTTTTGGATCCCCATGATACAGAGGAAGAAACTGAGACTCCAGGGCACCAGGTAATTTGGCCGCAGACGCAGTGCACAGGGGAAGGGGCAGACTGCAGACACACGTGGGCCGATGCCAACATCCTTGTTCTAGTTTCCCAAAGCTGCAGAATCTTCCAAAGTCGCCCTCCTTTCACACGACTTCCCTCTTTTTCTCCTCTAGCACGAAATGGCTAAAAGAATAGGCGCAGCAGAATCAAACTTGGTTTTCATACAGTGTCCTTGAGCCACACACAAGCTGTGTGACAACCTTGAGGATATCTTTTGGGCTTAAGCAAAAAAAAAAAAAGGGAGCGTGATGGATTTAATGGTCTGCATAGCTGAAGAGTCGGCTTGATCTGTGGGCTCAAACCTGTTTTCTCCCTCTCCATGTCTGGTGGCTCTATTTCCAGAGTGCTTGCTCCACTCTGGATGGGTTTCCTCCTCACGGTGGCAACAAGCCTGTTGCAGCTCCTGCCCTACAGCCCAGTTATTTCAATGATGCTGTTAATGATTTTTGTTAAATAAATTAATGATTAAATAATTGGATGATTCCATGTATGAGTGAATATTCTTATTTCCCGGCGTGTAATCACTACAATACCTTTGGTACCTAACCCCCAATGTGACTGTGTGATTCTAGGTAGGGCCTTTAAAGAGGTAATTAAGAAGTCATGAGCGTGGTGCCCTAATCTAATAGGACTGACGTGTGTTCTTATGACAACAAGAAAAGACACCAAGGAGACATGTGCATTGAGCAAAGCCCATAGGAAGACACAGCAAGGAGGCGGCCGTCTGCAAGCCAAGAGGAGAAGAAACCAAACCTGCCAACACCTTGATCTTGGACTTCCAGTTTCTAGAACTGTAAGAAATCAATTTCTGTTGTTTAAGCCACCCAGTCTGTGGTATTTTGCTATGGAAGCCTTAGGAAGCGGACGTACCAGTAGACATCTGCTCCTTTCAGGGAGGAAGCAGGCCTGGCCCGGGCTGGGGGAGACAAGCCTCGCAGAGGAAAGGTCTGAAATGAGGGCCCTCCTTGGAACTCTGGCCTGGCAGTGGGCACTGGGTCAGATCTCTGGAAAAATCTCATCAAACCAGTGGAGCGCTGCAGCTGGCTCATACAATTCCAAGAGCTGGTTGTAAAATTTTCAGGAGTTTGGCAAGCTGGTTATTAAATAGAGCCATTATTAAAAATTAAATTACAGAAAATTTCACTAAATAAAGCATATTAAAAAACGGAATTAATACTAAAAACCATCCCTTATTTGTGCTTTGGAGGTTATCTATAAATAACTATTACTGAGTCTATCTTCTATATCTGCATAATGGGTATACCATATAACGCTGTGCTACTTTGTATCTTTTCCCAAATGCACATTCAGTGACATCATGTAGGTAGCTTAAAATATTTCAAAGTAGGAGTACTTACACCACAGACATTACCAAACACTACAAATCAAAGCTTGATCTATCATAGTTGATAGTCTAGACTTATGAAACTGATAGAGAAAATGTTAATAATGGAGTGTGTCATGTATATAGCTGTTATAAACAACACAAAAAAAACTGAGGTATTTATTTAACAATTGCCAGCACACAACTGCATTAAACTCTCCTCATTTGAGGAGACTGGGGCCCAGAGAGCAGAAATGCCTGCCCAAGTCACATACTCAGGCTTCTGACCCCCACCCCACTCCTCCTACCCCATCATGTGCTGCCTCTTCCACCTCATCACAGCCCTCCCTGAGGGATTGCAGAAGGACAGCCCAGTGAGACAGGAAAAGTCTCTGGGGTTCCACATTTATCTTTGTTCCTGAACTCCTCTGGGTGCCATACAAATGGCTAAGCCATAAATCCTAAGAGGTGCATAATTTCACATAAAGTTAAACATAGTGTAACTGTACAACCCAACAATTCCACTCCTAGGTATTGCCCCAAGAGAAGTAAAAACATATGGCCACACAAAATTTGTACATAAATGTTCACAGAAGCATTATTCCCAATAGCCAAAAACTGGAAACAGCCCAAATGTCCATCAATAGGCATTGGATAAACAAATTGTGGTACGTACATACAATAGAATACTACGCAGCAATAGAAATGAATGAAACATTGACCCACACAACAACATGGATGAATCTGAAATATTCATGCTGGGCAGAGGAGACATGCATAAATGAGTACATGCTGTATGATTCCACTTTATAGAATGCTCTAGAAAAGGCAAAAGGATAAGGACAGAAAACAGATTAGTGATTGCCTGGAACTAGAGGGGACCAACTGCTACAGGGCAAAGAGGAGGGAATTGTTGGGGTGATGGTCACACATCTTGCATTTAGCAATCACTCCATGGGCGTAACCACTTGCCAAAACTGTGCGTTGAATATGGGTGCTTTTTATTACATGAAATTTATACCTCAACAAAGTTGATTTTAAAAGTACTAGCTGTGTAGCCTTGGGCAAGTTCTTTTATTTTTCTGGGCTTGTTTCCTCTGCAAAATTTAACAATAGTTGCTATATTATAGGGATTAAAGGACAGAATATGGACGAACTGTTAGAACAATGCCTGGCACATGAGTGTGCACCATAGTACGATAGTCTCCCCCTTATCCAGGGGTATGTCTAAGACCCCCAGTGGATACCTGAAACCTCGGATGTAACAAACCTTAATATGCTATGTTTTTTCCTATACATAATACCTACGATAAAGTTGAATTGATAAAACACAGTAAGAGATTAACAATAATAACTAATAATAAAATGGAACAATTATAACTATATGCTACAATAAAAGCTATGTGTACGCAGTTGCTCTCCCTCTCACAGGTCTTACTGTACTGTGCTCACCTATTTTCAGACCGTGGTTGACTGCAAGTAACTGAGACCACAGAAAGTGAAACCTCGGAATAAGGCGGGACTACTGTATTGATTTGCATTCTTTGTTGGTTTTCATTAAACTATAAATGGCCCTATAATAGGTATTCATTCACCCAAAAATACTTATTAAGCATCTATTACATTCCAGGCATTGTTCTAAGCACTTGAAATATAGCAGTGAACAAAAGAGACAAAGATTCTTGCCTCCTTGGTGTCTCCACGCTATTAGAGGAAGACAAACAAAAATAATAAAGATAATTAATAAGCCGATTATGTAGTATGTTAGAAGATAGGTGTTATAGGGGGAAAAAGGAGGAACAGAATAGGGTAACAGGACAGAGGGGCCAGGTGCGGTGGCTCACACCCATAATACCAGCATTTCTGGAGGCTGAGGTGGGAGGATCACTCAAGGCCAGGGGTTCGAGACCAGCCTGCACAACACAGTGAGACCCACTCTCTACAAAAAACAAAAAAAAGGTTCAGGGCTGATGCAGGCTGCAATTTCAAGCAGGCTGGCCACGAGAGGCTTTACTAAGTAGCTGATATTTGAGCAAAAACTTGAAGGAAACATTCAACATAGTCACGAGGGAAAGGAAGAAGGCAGAGGGCAAGAAATGAGGGATGGCAATTTCCCAATTCTCTGTCAACTGCCTGAAGCTAGCTGAGCATTAATTCTGCATGGGGAGGGGTCGTACTCTTTCCACTATGTATCAGTTTGGATGATGTCATTAGAGCATAAACGCTGAGAAAATGACAACTGAAATGAAGAATGTCTGCAAATCACAGGAGGGCGTATTGGTGAGTTGAAGAGGAAACACTTGGATTCAAAAGTCACCTTAGCCACCTACTAGCCGAGTGGCCTCTGGCAAGTCACCTAACCTCGTTTCCCACCTGCAGCGAGGCGACCGTGGTCCCCTTCCGAATGTTGTGCGGATTAAAGGAGATCATACAGGCAGGGGCCCGGCACATCCCGCGCACTAAGTGCTGCCTTTCTCCCAGAGACCCCACGTGGGTCAGTGCAGCTGCCCGGTTTTTATGTCCCCCTCATTCTGACCACCGAAAGCTCAGGAACAATTACTGGCCTCCTCTGGGCAGCCCTAACGCTGTGTCTCTGGCTCTCCAATTAGCATGTGCACTTTCAACACTTCTCCGAATAGATGATTTTAGATTCAGATTCAATAATTTATAGAATTGGATGCCGGTATCTGCCCCTGCCCCTTTCCAGCACTGTAAAGAGACGGCCAACTCCTGACACCTGCGGCGGCTGATGAGCAATGTACCCCGCTGTGGAGCGGCTCCACTTTCGTCAGAGCTGGGCCTCCTGGGGAGACCCAGGGGAAAAGGAGTCTTTCTCAAACATTTTAATTGTAAGTGGAGCTCATTAGTTTAGATCCCATTACAATAAATTATCATCTGCTGCTTTATCTTAGCAAAATGGACACTGCAATGATTAGAGTTCCCTATGTTGGTAGAAAGACCCCGTAATAATCCTACACTTAATGATAACGACAGCCGATCGGTCCTCCACCAAACCAGTTATTTTTCCCAAGAGGCAAAGTCCCCCATTTGAAGGTAAAAATAGGAGCTTGGGTTTCTTAATTTTCTCAGAAGAACCTTACCACGGGCGTCCACGGGCAAATTTAATCATGGCAGTCGCGTGCTTAAAACCCTCCAGTTTTCGTCACACTTAGGAGAGAGTTCTGTCAAAGAATAACGTTGAGAAGATTAAAAACCTGACTGTTAAGCTAATGTAGAGCAAACATGTGTCAAACGTTTATTTAACTCCTTAATGAGAGAGCCAGCAGGATGGGAGAGCAGGTTCAAAAAGCAATTGATGACGGGTTTATGCAGCCCCTCAGGGAGGGTGTACCCAGATAAGTTTTAATTTATTTGTTCATTTTTTAAGTTAGGAACAAAACTGACTAATGTCCCTCAGGGAGATAAAGCCATTACCTTTGGGGTTATTCCCCCTGCCACACGTGAACCATTTGCGCCTCCACAGGACAGCTGTCTACAGATTCACTTGTGCCTTCATAGAAATTAGGCCCCATCAGTAAAATAGCAAAACCAAACCAACGTACAATCCTCAGAGAATTAACTAATCCTTGGGCAATTAACTAATCCTGGCAAATAATGTTCTAATCTGACATGGAGAGAAACTGCGGTCTTTGTTTTTGCCATCTTTCTAAGTTTTGGATAATTTTTCTTAATAGTTCTAAGTCTTCGACAAGGTTGACCGAATCCAGGCTGCCTCCTTCCTCTGCCCCACCTGCTGGCCACCACCCTCCTCCTCCTCTCCTTACAATCTCAGCTCGAGTCACTGCCTCGGGGGAATTTTCCTAAGCCTCCTAGGCTAGGCCAGATTCCCTTGTAAACACTCTAGGAGGCCTTCTCTTGGCATGTCTTACAATTCTGAGTAACTACTTCATTGTGTAATTAGTTGCTGAAATTCTGGATCAATTACCGGAATATAAAATCCCCGAGACAGTGGTGGGTCTGTTTTACTCATCATTGTATACCTCGGGCCTACCACGGAGGTGGAAGGAAGGAAGGAAGGAAGGAAGGAAGGAAGGAAGGAAGGAAGGAAGGAAGGAAGGAAGGAAGGAAGGAAGGAAGGAAGGGAGGGAGGGAAGGAGGGAGGGCATTCCTGGCTTTGAGGACCCGCAGCTCTGCAGGATCCCTGCACTTGGGGATGTCACTGTGCCCAGTTCTGGCCAAGAGCCCAGCTGAGCCAGCCGCGTTCCCGGAAGCTCACATGGGCTCAGGCTACTGGGTCCCCCAGACACCACACTGGGGGTTGGAGGGAAAGGCTACACACCCATGGCCGTGGGCTACATTCACCTTTCACTCACATTTTGCTTGGCTCTTGGAGAGTTTTTAAACAGATTTAAATTCATAGTCAACATTCACATTTTAATAATCCAGAATTTCCAGTCCCTTGCAGAAAATCATTAGGTCCAAGAGGCAACACTGGGCTAGAGCCGAGGAAGCAGCTATTTTCTAAGACCTCCTTGCGGACAGAGGTGGGTGGGCAGCTGCCATTTATGCTAATGCGGGTTTCCTCGCACCCAGCCCCCTGGGCACTCCTCTCCCTCGTCCTACTGGCGGCTTTTGAGTTTTTGACCTCTGTGCTCAAGTCACCAATGAGGTCATCAGAAGGAAACGTGATGGGTCATTACTTTGGTTTCCCCTAAAACATACCCGCCCACCCTCACACTGCCGAGATTTGATAATGCTCCCTCTACTTTCAGAACTCAGCACGAGGGAGTCCCCACGCATTGCGAAAAACTTAATCATCTCAGAAATCTAAATTGAATTGTTGCTGAATGAATCACTCGTCATATTTCTCAGTCCCCTACTGTGTAGACACTCTCGAGAACATCCTCTTGGCTTTGTTGGAAGAAGATACTTTTCCCTCCTCCTGATCTGCTCTGTCTTATTTCACGAGCAGATGAGGACTCTGAACCCCATTCCCGTTGTTTGTTTCCTAAGCTTTGGCTCCCAGGAAGCTCAGAGCTAAACTCTGAGTTTGCTTCTAGGTATATTCACCCTGTAGTTTCTAGTTTCCTGGCAACTTGGACACTTTGTTTACCCTGCCCTGTGCCTTCACCCCCATTTGAGAATGATTCCTCCCTGCCCAGAACCCCACCCTTACTTAGGAGCAACCAGGATGTCAAGTGTGACCCCGTCCCACCCTGGCCATGACTGGCCGGTCCAGGAACAGACTCCTGGCCCAAGCCGGGCCCTAACCCTTACCTGAGGCACGATGGAACTGAGAGATGCATCACCCTTGAGATGCCGGACCACAGAAATCAAGTTCATAAAACTCAGGGGCAGCTGGCAGCTGAGTTCCACACGTGGCCCGGGCCACAGAGCGTGCGGGGAAAACCCGCGGTGGCAGTGGAGACATCGCCCTCCTTGTTTTAAGCCCAGCCCTCTTCCTGTCTGTGGCTTTCCCTGAGACACCTCCACCTTCTTTTAATAAATGCCTCCTTCTGTTTAAGCTACCTTGAGTTGAGTTTCTAAACTTTTTAACTGGTAAAGGAGACTATGTTATTTGTCTGCTTAAGGCCCTCAATGGTACTTAAAATAAAAATTGAACACCCCCCTCCCCTGCCCTGCCCAGCAAGACCCCACATGCTCTGGCTTCACCCAGCCTCTCCAAACTGCCTCTTTCCACTCTCCTTCTCTCACTCTGCGGCAGCCACGGCAGCCTTCTCACTGCTCTTCCGACCCTCCCAGCTCCAGGGCAGTTCTCCGCCTGGACACTCGTGTGCCTGGTTCCTCCGTGTCACATCACCAACGCGGAGAGGCCTTGCCTGTGACCGCCCACCCTGGAGCTGCCCCCACCCCGCTCCTCCCTTTCACTCCATCCTGCCGATTCTCTCCGGAATCTGTATCACTCTGAAGTTATCTTATTTGCGGGCTTGTTTATTTGTGCTTTGTGTGCATCTACACACCTAAATGGAACTTCTACGAGGTCGCAACTGTAAACCCAGCAACGGCACGGTGCCTGGTACACAGTAGGTGCTCAATAGATACTTGTCACATGAATACATTTCCTTGCAGCACAAAGAGTTCTACTAAATACATCAGGTGTCGGCGCCTTTCCTTACGTGGTTCCTGAGTTCCCCCATCTTTGTGTTACTGGTCTTGATCTGTTCTTGCCGGCAGAGCCCTCTGGAGTGGACAGAACAAAAAAAAAATAAGAAAATTTACTTATTTAACAAACACTATGTGTTTCTAAGCACTTTACAAATATTTAATCCTCCCAACAACCGTACGAGGGATGATGATGCAGCATTATTAGCACTACGTGTTACAGATGAAGAAACTGAGGCAGCAGGGTGAAGTCACAGTTCCAAGGCCACCAGCCGACAAAGGGCAGA